>NC_087235.1:6387370-7831864 GCF_034640455.1 Diachasmimorpha longicaudata
ACATTAAGAAAAATTAATTATTAATTAGATGGATCCCTCCAGGACATTCTCTACACTTGATTTTTCAATATCTCAGGTCGAGCCAGGTACCCCCTCGGTTATTGCTTTTCAATCAATAATCGTTATGTCATTATACCATCGAGCCATTGCGTCCTCCTTTCGCGTATTAATTTGTTGAATGACATTCATCTATCCACTGAGATTTACGATCACTCTCAACTCGTTAATTGATTTAATCATACACGTCTCAATCGATGAAAATACGTACTAGGATAAAGTCCTCAGGCGAAAGCTTGTCTCGCCGTTCCCAGGTAGGAAAAAACGAATGGGCCAACCTTGGTACAAGCACGGCCGCCGAGCTGCCGTAGCTCGGCACCCGGGCTCCAGCCAAACTCGCGCCGAACTTGGCTAGACCCTGGGATGATAACACGGGGCCAGGCCTGGGACCGAACTTTGGCCAGACTTCGGTCGCCGTACTTTGGCCGCACTCTGGGCTTACCATTCGGCCCGAAATTGGCCCAGGCCTGTTGCCGAACTTTGGCCGCACTCTGGGCTTACCATTCGGCCCGAAATTGGCCCAGACCTATTGCCGAACTTTGGCCGCATTCTGGGCTGACCATTCGGCCCGAAATTGGCCCAGATTTACGACCAGAGCTGTGGCCAGGCTCCAACCGTTGCCTGTATTGGGTTCAGAATCACCAATAAATATATGAACGGTATATCTGATAAGCAGACATGTATTTATTACCTTCAACATTATACAGAAAACAGTTTTATTATGTGACAAAACTTATATTTAAATTTATTAAATCTATTGACAAAAAAACTCAGCCAATCAAAAACTTTTTTCCTCCTATCGACATAGTACATGTTTTCATCCGATTTTGGTTGAACAGTTAAAGATATGCAGTGTTTGTATCTCCAATTTTCATGAAAGATAATCACAACTATGAGATTTTTCCGCGAACAGAATATGAAAACTCAAAAAAATGATTGCAGGTATAAATTGTAGAAAAATCTTTTGTGGATTATTTTCATCCGCTTTTAAAATAAATAATCTACGTAGATCATTTGAATCCGAAATTTAATACGACATACCATATTAAGTCTTAATAAACTCTCTCTTACAATCTAATAATATTAGCAGTCAGTCTTCAGAATTCGAAGATTGTATTAACAAAATATCCAACAAAATAACGCACCAATGTTATTTTTTAAATTAGTAGTTTAGAATTGATAAATTATCGTGCTTCAATTCAAGCATGAAAACAGTCATTATAATAGCAATATTATGGATAATTTATTCCGCTATGGATGATAAGAATTAATTCTTATATCCATAGACAATTGCTGATACGAATTATCCTGATAAGAATTATTTTTTCATCTCGGAAAGACGTCCTTTTTTTACAATAATGTCTTCTCCATCTGCAACTCCGGAACATAGAATGATATTTAGTTGCATTGATTGTGTGCTAGTTCTATATAATATTGCTTATTATATTCACTCTTTCAAACAAACTTAGAAATATAAAAAAGTCTTGGATAGGATTACATATAACTAATTAATTTCAACCCTTAAATTTGAAATCTTTGGGGAATATGGACGCAGTCCGATTGTGAAACTTCAACCTTATAAATATTATTTGACTTGAATCACCAAATACTGAAAACAGCTCTCAATGGCTGAAATTACTTTCATTAGAATTTTTCTTAAAAATTAAAAATCCACTTATTATTTTTCCCTTTAAACTTTTGGACATAATATTTAATCCCTGAACCAACAACGGATATTTATTCCCGTGATCTAACTTATGAGGAAATGACATAGAAAATACTTTATTATGCTAAGATACATCACATTTTCCAATTGTTATTTCCATCTTCTGGATTTCCGACCTCGCCAGGAGAAATATAATAAATATAATTAATACTTCAATGACAGCCGAATACTAAACAATATTCATATATTAATATATATTCTGCCCAATGAAACGCCTCGCGATAAAAATATATTGATAATATAAACTTTTCCTATTAATCGTACCTTTTATCAAGAATATCACAACTAATACAATTACGAAAATGAATTAATGGAGTCATATTAACACAGTGATTTTACAATTCCATTTATCCCGGAAAAATGAAGTATTATCGATTGGTATCAAAGGAACAAACTGAATTATTCTCGTTATGATGACTTGACCCGCGTTGTCGTTCCTTACCCCCACCCTCTCGATCGCCAGAACGTGACAACCAAGTACTTACTTCTGACATTATCTTCTTCTCATCAGTGCTGGATCCTATTACCTCAATTATCACATCAATCAGCACTTTGCATACTGTAGTGTTATAAAAATTTTTCTTTTTCTTTCCGCCAGCTTCCTTTCCGTAACCAGAATAGTGCAGTGACACTGTCTTCCTCAGAACCGCAGATAGGATAGTGGAAACACATATTTTCATCTCTTTTTTATTGCTTATCAAAACTCTCATGAATAATCGCTAAAAATAAAAGAAGGGAAATTTTTTTGAATTTATGAACATGAGAAGACATCTTTGGGCTCATCGCCAGCGGGTTGGTTCTATAACCAAAGCGTTCCAGTGACGTAGACTTGAGTCCCGGTGATGAAAGATTTTTTCATCACCAGAAAACGAACCCAGTGCATGTGTCACCGCCCAATTTATTGATTTTACATAAAAAAGAAGAAAAACGATCAATTTCAGATATATTACCAGTGTTTCTACGAGATTTGGGTCCGTTGTCAATATCGCTTCG
This sequence comes from Diachasmimorpha longicaudata, assembly GCF_034640455.1. Classification (NCBI taxonomy): domain Eukaryota; kingdom Metazoa; phylum Arthropoda; class Insecta; order Hymenoptera; family Braconidae; genus Diachasmimorpha; species Diachasmimorpha longicaudata. The sequence continues at coordinate 6,390,147 of NC_087235.1, forward strand.
TATTCCTGGAACTTATCATCCATTTCAAATGGTAGTGGCGTAGACATCTGCTTCTGTATTTCAAGCAAGCTAGGACCAGAAGCTGGGGCTAGATTAGTGCCAATGATTGTGGTCTTGAGCTCATTCATAGACTGCTTTAAATCGTAAGCCATCCTGCGTCTTAAATTTTCGAGCTTTTCATCTAATTGCTGATCAAAGTAATCTCGAAGGGAGTTCAGGATTCGACGTTCATTATCAGCATAATGACTAGATGACAACTGGTTTTGTGGTCCCAGCATTTTTGGCATCTTAGCAGGGTGTACCATCATTGATCGTGAAGTTTTTGGAGTTCCTGGGCTCACAATCGAATTCAATCCGTCTTCAGCGCGTGTAGTAGACGATGCACGCCTTTTTCGGTTACCTTATGAAATTAAAGGAGGACCAAACGATATAAATTGATGGGTAGCAGCATCAGATGAAAAAAAAACTACCCAAGCCCCCACCAAAAATATATAATATAATCTAATTCTATATAAGTTCCGAATTTTGTAAAGAATGTTCAAAATATAAATTGGACCATTTTCAAATATTTATAAATATAAATTTTTTCATGCGGGAGGAACTTGGCCGATGATTGGTCATGGAATATCCGAGCCGATTTTACCTGAAGCGTTATGGACTAGTGGTGAAGGAGGTGTCAAATGAAGTTCTTTTCTTGTATTTCTCGCTGAGTCCATCGATTTTGTAGGTGACTGCAGAATTCCATCGGAGGAATCATTGCTCTCAGATTCATCAGTTTCGACGTCTTTAAGCAAAGTAATATTCTTCCTTGACCGCTGTTTAAATGATAAACATGCACCTGGAAATTATTGAAAATGATGATTTATCCCTGCCCGGATCATTTAATTAACACGAACTTAGAATTACGTGCTACAGTCCCATATTACCTCAAAATTGATTTATTACCTGTTGGTACAGATCGCGATTTACTCGACATTTGCAAAAAGCCAGAATTATTTTGAGCCTTTGAGGCTCGAATCTCCTCAGGATTAGCTATAAGACAATCATGATTTTCGTCTTCAGAGTCAGATCCACTCTGGTAAATGCTTTGAAATCTTGTCTTTGGTTTTGCTTGTATACCTACGAAATTTTACAAGTTTGTAGTGAAGTAGTAACACAACGTAAGTTGTCTCCAGCCTTTGTTTTTTATAGCTATTTCAAAGTGGGGAAAGAATGCATGCATTTGAAAAAATATTTTTTTTGTAGAACCTATCGCTCCTACAAAAAAGGTTTCTATCAAAATTTTACCATTTTCCGTAGATGTTCACTTTGATTTACCTCTTCACAACAGAATTATAATGCTTTCCTACATAAGAGATGGTGGGGAAAAATGGAACGTTTCTCGTCCCCTCAACATTCCAATGCTTTTATGTATAAACAATCATATCAAGTGTAAATCATAAATTTTCCACTTTATCTTGTTCGCACGTAGTGATTTCTGTTAGCGACTCAATTTTTTGATGAGTAAAGAATTGCAATAAAAAAAAATAACCTAATATTTTTCGACCACAACATAATAAAAATTTTCTTATAAAATCATTCAATGCGATTCTCTCTTAAAACGATGTTTCGAGACAAATACACATGTAATGACTGCACAGATACATAATTAATATTTATTTTGTAAAAGATTTCAAAAATTCGGTCAATCTAATTCCCAATTTAGGGAACGATGGGTCTTTTGATGTTAAATACGAGAGTTGAATAAATTGGGGATGAATAATTGGGGTTAAGAGTGGTTATAATTGTTGATAATTGACTTTTACTTCATATTAACAGGACTTACCAGACTTTGGAGTTTGATTTCTAGGTGGAATCGGGATTTTAGTACTAAAGATGTTGTTTAGTTGAGACTTTGATGCAGTTAAGGGTTTTGCTGAAATTTTTGCTTTCGAGGAAGTTTCGGACCTCCCCCCCTTTCGATCATTTTCACCATCGGTTGTCTCACAGTTGAGAGTTACTTGGGCCTTTTTTAATCTTCTGCGACCCTGATCCAAATCAGCTGAACACAATCAACATATGATCCTTTAATATTGAAATGAACCCATCGAGCAATTCATCAAGTTATAAGTGGAGTCATTTCAATTTTTGTACCTGCTCCGGTGATGAAGCAAAATGGATAACTTTGCCAAGAGTCCTTGGGCGAGTGCAATTTTTCCAAGTAGTCGTCAAGTAGATGATATTCAGTTGTCGGTGGGAATTTACAGGTGTCTTCTTCTGCACTATTAAACCATTTTTTCGGCACCAAATCAATGCATGGTAGCCCTTTTTCGTTTTTCTCGAGAAATTCGATGACTGCGAATGGTTCGCTGAGATTTTTTGGATCGCGAGATGGATGTGAGGTTTCCGACATTTTAGGTTATGAAAAAAAATCACGATTCGTACAATTGAACCTGGTGTTTTCGAGTAGTTTCATATAAACTGATAACTTTGCAGAATGATGCATATAGCTTATTATTTAACAGAAAAAATTGCGTTTCTATTTCCATGTGTTTTGAACGGTTTTTTGTCATCACCCCACTGATGCTTCTTTTTTAGCGCCACTATTCCTTCAAAACGATTATATCACAAATATCTGTCAAACACTTAACACACATTTAATTCACATTAAATTCTCACTTCTTGTAATTTACCGTCAACTTAGTTGGTGAAATCCGAATTTGAGACAAAAAGCCCGATAAACGGATGATACGAGCAATTATGAAAGGTTATGTACACGGACGCCAGATCTAACCGATTTATGTCCCACTTGCATGTAACGACTCCACTATTGAAATTTTCTAACGACCTCGATGATCGGATTTTCATGTCGATTGTTGATTTAAAACATAAAATTGTTTGTTTCTTCCACAATTTTAATCACGAGTTCAACTAAAACATATACCCTCATTCATATACCCTCTTACCAAAAAAAAACTGCATTTCACAATGCGAACAATTTTTACGTTATTTTCTAGTGGAGGAGGGATATGGCGTATTGTCGTCCAGTTACATTTAATAAAGCACATTTGTGTTTAATTTTGTGTGCCTTCTTACATGTCATTTCAGCTGCCCAGGACTTAATGTAGAATATTCCTACTCGACTGGAAAAGTCTGGATAACTAAACGCCTCTTCCCTACTACTTTCCTGGTGTCCGAAAATATATATACCAGTAAGATCATCACAAATTTTGGATTTTCCTGATTTAACGAGAATTTGTGAAATTACGAAAACTTTCTCAATATCTAGGAGTACCACGTTATTTGGATGACTTGTCGTCAAGGTTAGACCATTGATGTTGATCATATTTGATGTTAAATGAATTTCCCCATCAATTATCATCGTTGTAGGCTTTCTCGCGATAACCCAATCACTCAGTATGTGTTTCTGATTAATTACCATGGTTCCTCCAGACTCCATCTCAGTTAGTCTGTTGATAATTTGTGTGAGTGGTTTTATCGAAGAATGAACGAGTTTTTTAAATAAACCAATGTAACTCTCTCCCCAAAACGCTGAGAGCTCATTCAGAGGAATTTTAAAGTATTGGGCATCATTAGCAACGTGGATGATACTATGCCAACTGAGAACTTGAGCCCCTTCATCATTATAAACATCAGGTAACGTCTCGAAACAAATTTTTAGCAGAGATCCAGCATATTCACTCAAATCCTTAACGAATTCCTTACTGTTTAAAATTCTGCTAGCAAAGACAAATAATGAGAAATGACAACGTAAAGGTTTCGGTAAGAAATCTTGTAACACGACGATACCACAATAATTAAGGAAAAACTTGAATTGTGATGCTTTCCATCTTGAGATATTATTCACATCAAATTCTTTCCTTTGAAATTCAATAGGGATATCGGCTTTTAATGACCTCATAATACCATCAAGCCGACGAACATCAGCTAATTTGATCCTCTGGGCTGAACTTCTCGTTAGCCATTTATCCAGCAGCCATTTCATATTACCAGAATAGAATAAATGCATTAAATCTAATGGCACTTGTTTTGTCAGATCGAATCTATCCAAAGAGAGCAGCGGGGACACAGAACCTTCATAATGATGTTCTGGTTGAACTCGCGTCTCGTAGGATACTTTAGTGCGTAAATTTGCATTGGTCACTGGATATATGCGTTTTCCTCGTCTTCCACAACCTACTGTAATGCCCTTGGTGAAACACCTTCCACAGGCATAGAAGGCTCCAGGAGCTTTGTGGCAGCAAATGAATGCTCGAGCTGGCGAATCAGCCACTATTGCTACAATTTTCACCTCAAAAACCTTGTCATCAATGCGCAAACCATTTTCTTGGAGTTCATTGGCCTCTTCAACAAAATCAGTCATGAATTCTGTGGCTGATAATGGTTTCCCATCCCCACAATAAATCGCGGCAGCAAAGGGTTTGGTAGTGTAATTTGGATGCTGTATTTTTATTGAAATTGGCCAAATTTCCTTCTTAGCATTCCGGTATACCTGCATACCGTCAATATGAACCAGAAGAGAAATGTCGTTTTCTCGATAAATTTGAGTTGAAATTATTTTTCTGAGTCCCGAGGCGATTCCCAAATAAATGAATTCACCTGGAATCTCATGAACTCCTCTCATGGTTGTTAGGTGTCTGCAATGGGGAGTTTGCAAAAGCTGCCGTGTAGTCTTGGGTATTGATGTGTAACCTTCACTTCTTAAAATGGCTAACAATTCATCGATTGCTTCTGCTGTTGTAGCTCTTCTGAATTTCACTGCCCATTGATTAATTTTTTGCTCCATTCCCCGCGGTTCCAATTTGTCCAGAGTTTGTGTATTCTTGTCTCCAATGCTGTCAGTGAATACTTTGTTGAAATCATTGTCAATGTCATCTGAATCACCATCACAACCTGAGCCCCCAAGAATTGGTTCATCCCTGTCTCCAACGCTGCTATTGGATTCACTGATGCAATCATTAAGATGCTTATACGAGCCACAATCACCATCACCACCCGACCAACTATCACCACAAGCACTAGCATTATCATCGAGATGTCGAACATCGACATCTCCACTAATTTGATCCACAATAGATCCACTACGGATAGTTATTTCATTGGCTGTTGGCAAACTAACCTCTTCCTCATCGGCATTATTGCGTTCACTGTAATCCGGAGTTTTTTCTTTAGCGCCTTCTACGTTTACAGATTCTTTTTTCTTCAGTTGATGAAAATGTCTGTATTTTTTAACCCGTGAATATGAACTCTGAGACATATTACAATAGTAAAAGAGTAATATTAAAATAATAAATTGCCGCACACGACACTCATGTCTACTGCCACAATCAGACTACTCAACACGCCATCTTACGGGCTGTTGTCATAGAATGTGTGGTATACGGTGATATCCACGCATATTTTCCCCTGAAATAGTATGTTCAGAAGAAATAATGGTACCTTCGGAAGAAGGAGAATCAAAGGACGAAAAATTTAGTGAAGGAACATTCCCCATGAGAATTCAATTTTTGGAATGCTGTTCCATATGGGACCCAAGCCTGGCAAACCATGCCCCTTGTCTGCCTGGCCATGTCTCGGGGCAAGCTTGGTGACCCAAGCCTGGCAAGCCATGCTCTTTACCAGTCTGGCCATACCTCGGGTCAAGCGTGGTTGCCCAAGCCCGGCAAACCGTGCTCTTTGCCAGTCTGGCCATACCACGGGCCAAGCTTAGTGACCCAAGCCTGGCAAGCCATGCTCTTTGCCGGTCTGGCCATGCCTCGGGCCAAGCTTGGTGGCCCAGATCTGGCAAGCCAGTCTCGTGCCAGACCTGGCCCGTTTCGTGGACATTGGCATTTCCTACCTGGGTTGCTGTATATCATGCGCTGTCGGTGGGCTCAACTGCCGATCAAATGAATATTTTTCGATCATTACATTTTCTATCGCTACGAGCATCGGTGTGGCGACATCCCACAACTAGAAAAAAATATTTAAAAATTGTGGGGATAGTGGGAGGGGATTTTTACTGTGCGAAAAAATATTATTTCGTCGGGTTGGGGAAAAAAAGGGGTCGAGTTAATTTTTAAAAATCAATTTTTATCCCAATGGAAAGATCAGTGGGGGGGGGAAAACTGAAACAATCGCACTGGGAGTTGCTATTGGTTTTTTGATGGAATCAAATGAACACATTGCACATTCCAGCTTTCGACAAAAGAGGATAAAAATCACATTTTGAAAATGTTATTGCTCACTTCCCCAGGAATTTTTCGCAGTCGTACGACTGAAAAAAAAACTAGGCGGAAAAAAATTAAAAATACAAAATTTAGCCGGACAACATGCCACGTCGTCCGGGGACATTTTATTTTTTCATTAACACCCTCATCAGATCCTCTTCCCTTTCCCCCAGCCTCACCCCTCCTCCTTCCCACCGCAGCCACGTTTGCGATGTTAATTCCAGGGTGGAAAAACCGCAGTAAAAACGTGTTTACCTAACGTTTTTTTTACTCTCCATTCTTTTTTGCAAATATTATTTTTTCAACTCTTCCCCAATGCCGTGGCTGCCTGTGGATATTTGTAATTAGAGGAATGAGAACGGCTCTGGATTTTTATGCGCCATTTGGAGCAACGATTTTTCAATTTCACGCAAATGAAGCCCCGGCCATACAATTTGTCCACATACACCGCGACAAATTTTTCATTTATATTTCCGTTATTAATATGTAATTGCAGTTTCAATAATCGAGTTACGGGACAAAATCGACGAAAAATGGTGGAACAATGAGCATTGGAAAAATAGTCCCTCAATAGCCCGAAATATTACTGGCATTTGGGCATTCAATCACAATTTATTCATTGTGAGTATCGAAAAAGAGGAGAACAAAGGACTCTCGGGATAATAGAAAATTGATAAATAAACAGTATTTATTCGTATTTTTGAATTTTCCGTACGAACAGAAAAATTCAGGTGAACTTACCCCTCGGTCAAATTTTTCAATGATTCGTCGAACCGAGCCCCCCCCCCCCACCTTTCCCTCCCACAGCCCATGCATATTAATTTTAAGCCGTAAAAAAAGGCACAACCGGAAAGAGTGCAATATCCCTCACCCTCTCCTCCGAAATTGTCAGGACGAATTGAAGTGCGTCTGCATCAGTCCATGGGACAATTATTTTTCGATCATTGCCTGGAATTGGTTATAAAAACAGTCGCGCAATTACAAATTAATGTCCCGATTTTCCATGGATAGAAAAATAAAAAAAAATTGCACAATTTCCATTCGCTAGTCTCGTGTTTTATTGCTAAAATAATCCACGATAAAAAGAAGAATGGGAAATTGAAAATAAAACGAGAGATAGAAAAACAATCACGGTTGAAACATTTGAACGATTTGAGCACAATTGAATGATGGAAGTGATTCGCACTGATGGGGAGGGGAGAGGAAGGAGGGGGGGATATGACCCAGTTTAATTGAGTTTCAGGTTTCTGTGACTATTTGGAGCACTTTGCGGAAGTGGCTTCGATTCAAAAATCTTCTCAAGTCGAGCTTGCTGGAAAAATAAAGCTCATTTGAATGAGTTGGCTCTCATTGTTCTTTAATTCCCCATTGCTATTCTTCAATTTTTTCCTGAAACTGTTGCGTTATCGCACTGGGGAAAAAATTGCCTTTGCCAACTGTAATTACTTTCCGCAAATAAATATCTATGTATATATAAATAGTGGCAGAAGTTCCCCCGTATTTTTTCAATAAAAAAAATACATAGAAATATCAGTAAACCCGCAGACCCATCGAAAAATGCAGTGGAGGTTTTAGAAATCGTCTCACTGAATTTTCACAAGTAGTATAAACTTAAATATGCCGTACAACGCACCGTATTGGCAATAAATAGGTCAAAAATACTGGAAAAATGCGGTGAAGTGCGAGAAAAGTGGTGGGCGAGGGGAGGAGAGCTATTCCGGTGGGGAAAAATGAGCCCAATTTCGGTCGAGTGAGGACAATACAAGCGGAGGTCATCGGTATAAAAAAGGGGGGAAAAAATCTAGGGAGAGAAGTGAGAGGGCGCGAGGGGAGAGGGATGCACAGCGGTGGTTAGAGCCGGGGTGAGGGGGTGCTGGAAACGGCGGGAATCTCACAGAGTTTCAAGTATTTCGCTCTTTGATGTACGACCTGCCCCAAACTCGGCATCCAGCCCTGACGTCCCCCAAGTGGGTAGTCGGCTTCAAAGAAAGTGCTCCGAGAGAACGATGCGCTCGGGTCTCCTATATACTTCGAGCGTGCTAACTTTCTTTTGAGCTAGAGAAAAAAAAAATAAGTGGGGGATGAGTTGAGAAAAAAATAAGAGGGCCGGGTGGGGGTGAGTGGGAAGTGTGGGGCGGGGGAGAGGAAAAATAAAGGGAAATGATGGCACGTACGGAAGGTTTTAGGCCGGTGTTGGCTCCACCGAGGGGTAAATATCCCTGATTCTCTTTCAAGACGTCAAACGCTCATTTCACAGCGATAGAAAATTTTATTGAATATTTAGACTCAATTTTTACTGGAATAATCTGCGATAAAAAAATTTCAAGACGCGAGGGATGAAAACTAATTAATGATACTTCATTTCATACGTCATATTCCCCACATCTACCTCGTTCTAAACTATTGGCGCTCGTGTGTGAGAGTTTTCTCACAAGTCTACTGAGGGTAGCCGAGTGTGGAATGTAACTAGGGTTGAAGAAAGACGGTATGCAGAGTGGCGCTAGAGCCCAGACAATAACTAAGTGGTGTTCTCAGACACCCCCCAGGCACATTGATCGCGCTAGATGCCCCAGTGTGTGATTCCCTCGGGCCAACTAACAGCCCTAGACCCTTTCCCACCCACAACACCTCGGACTTATTTTTTATTCATTAAAAACCGTTGCAATATCACCGTAAAAAAATTAAATAAAATCCACGATTAAAACTTAAATAATCAGTACTCAAGGACTCTCACATTTCAATCAATGAAAATTCCTCAAAATGATAAAAAAATAACCGCAAAAAGGAAAAATAAAACATTAATTTTCCAGTCAGTTGAAATAATCGCAGTAAATCATTGGATGATGCACAAAATCGTAGTATATACATATCACAGGAGGGACAATTTATCCACCCAAACCATTGAGCTCACCGGGCCAGAAAATTGACACTTTCTATCCCACCAATTTACGAATCATCGGAAAAGCACACCCACCACTGCAATTTGAAACAAAACCCATATTGCCACAATCTCCAAACCACTAAATTCAATAAAACAAACCATACACAGGTTGTACCACCCTTACATGTCGAGCTCACTCACCTGTACCGGTCCCCACATGCTTGTCGACTAATCCAGAGTCAAATAATTCTCTCAATTTCATCAGAATGACGTCTCTCCGGAGCCTTTGTAACCCAACAACCTTTTCCCAGTTGTTGCATTAACCAAAGGGCGAACCGATTATACCCCAGATGAAGCCCTCACGGCCATACTCTACCTCACTCCCTCGCTCCTCTCCCCCACCCACCCCCTCTTCGCCCACCACCATCCCCATCCCATCCCCCACCCCATCTGCCCATTTAACCTCATCTGACTTGTTCTCTCATGATGGTACACAGAGAAACATTGGAGAGGCTGGAGCCACTGCATTTCTAGGTATTTACTAACACAGCTAGAGTTACGTTATACTGGCCCAAACGCTAATGCGCCGGAATAGATTAATTCTAACCAATAGGAACAGCGATCGAACGGCCCGGAGCACATTACTCAATTATTTACGCTTCATTAAGTATATATCCAATGCCACTGAGTGTACCACCACCGGTTACTCGTAGGTGGGTGGCTGTGGATCAGTAGTTGGGCGTTGAGGGGGCAAAAGAGGACGACCGACGGGGCTGGGGGGATGAAGTGGTGGTGGAGGAGAGGCTGGTGATGGTGGTAGTGGCCGTCAGGCAGCAGCTTGCAAAAGGGGATGTGTACGCGCCGCATATACACGTATGTACACCGTGAACATTGTACATAATGCATGGCCGCGTGTTGGTACGTAAGCGACCAACTACCCTCTCCCCGGGTCCTCTTCGCTCTTCCCTTTTCACTTCCACCCTGGTCTATCCAGCGGGTCTAACTTAATTATTCGAGAAATTCGCCGATCCATTCCTCTCTCGCTTCCACTGTATTCCTCTTCATCCAGAGGCCGCCTCAACCCCACCTTGTCGGGGATTGGGGAACAGATCCGGTGGGATCGATTCAAGTTCTTGGTCAGTACTGATTTTTTATCGTTTGGGGGGAGATTCGTGGGATGGGTGAGTGCTAGACGGTGGTATTTTGTAGCATCGCCTGGCTCATGTGCTTCAAAAGTATTTTTTTTTTGTAAAAATACATTTTCTGTAGTTCAGAAGTGATATCTCGTCTTCCTATCTAATCTTCCGCAAAAGTTCCATCAGCGACTTATTTGATTTACAAATTAAAATAAAACTAAAGCAGTAATAATACCCCTGACAATATTCATAATAATAACAGTAACAATTATCATAAAAATAAACTCCACTCTGAGCACAAGACATCGGTGCATCTCCCTCAGGTCTTCACTGAAACGATCAGGGTAGACACGTAGCGACTTTGAAGCACTAGAGCTTTATTATTACTGTTATTTTTATTACTATTAATACTATCACTTTTATTATTATGAATACTGATATTATCATTATTCCAGTCGTATCTCGATGCGACACAGCCTTGTCCCTGTTTTTTTTTTCACGGAGTTAGGGTGCGGAGTATCTGTAAAATCTCAAATGTTATTTTATAAAATTAAAAAAAAATGGCTTCTAATTTTTTTTATCAAGAGACTTTTCTTTTAATGTATATCAGAGGTATTTTAGGCATAAATCATATCGTCTCTGCGAATGAATTTGAATATCGTGGGGGGAGGAAACGAGTGAAGTTAGCAGATGGCACCAAACTGATATCTCATCACAGAGACTTTAATTATCATTACGTACGCCATCGTATTTATATGCCAGGAAACACTTAAATAATATTTCTCTTTATTCGAAGATAGAGTCAGGAGGACTGACTGTACACAAAGTCTTGGTGAAAAGATATGGGAAACGGGATATTATACGGGTTTGTGGTGATGGTATACCCCCAAGTGGCGTCATGATCGTGAGGTTGGATAAGCCCAGTTGTGCTGGCCAGTGGCGGTGGGCGGAATTCGTTTATATCGGCCGGAAGGCCAAAAACAATATGTAAGAGAGTTTTAAAAAATTGTTGAGAATTGAATGAATGAAAATTGTAGTGTTACGCTGCATGATTTACGGTGGGTTTGATACGGACGAGAATTGTTTTTTCAATTGAGGAGAGAATTAATGCTGGTTGAGCCGGGATAAACGATGGCTTCGAATAAATAAATAAATTTAATAAATCTAATGCACTGAATGAACTCCAAACCAACAATTATTGCATGTCTGCAGAATCAGTCTTTACGGTGGGCAATTAAGTGATTCATTTGGAATTAATTGATGAGAGGAGAGTAATTTTGGGGGGAGAGTCAGGACGCTTTCAGTGCGGTCATGATTAATTAGTTATTTCTGGAAATTAGACGTGATTTTTGGTCGAGCCCATGAGAAACCATGGGAGCAGGACGACAATACCATTAAAACTGAGTAGACACCGAGAAATTCATTGCCACAATGCCATTAACAGTGGGCGAGATGTGTGCAGTCGTGGGTTAATGAAAGGAGCCTCCGTATCCTCTCGTGTGATTTCATACCTCAATGGCTATATTCCACTCTCAGTTATTCCGGAAGTAGCAGGGCTTGAACGCCTTTTGACATGTCATAGCCGACGTTTCTGTGACTAATTATAGGAACCCTTGTCACTTCAGAATTCATTTTATTTTATTGTCGCCTTATGGAGACTAAATTAACGAAGGGAAATTATCAGTCTACTGTGATGCTTAAAAATTATCGGATTTTCCACTGGAGATTTAATTGGGAACAGAACCGTTCGCAGGGAGAGAAAAATTATTTAAAAATTACCTGCCGAACAGGCGGTTAATTTTTACATAATTTTTCTCTCGGTGCAAGTTGCTCAGTGAGTGTTGGATATTTTTGAGATGTCCAGTAAATCTAGTCTCCGAACGAATATTTCGATGTTTCAGTATTAAATACCACGGATTTCCGGTCGGTGAATATGTAGGAATGCAAGGATGAAAGACGGTAAGACAGCAAGTAGGAGGAAGTGAACGATTAGACCGAACGATCAAGGAGTCTTTCATGAACGAACTCCGAGGCAATAATTAATCCTATCTTCGACGATCGCACAGAGTCGTATATGCTAATTCACCCGACTCATTGTCTTTTTTTTCACGAGTAAATAATATACTAAAGAGGATATATTTATCGATCATCAGAATCAACTGCAATTCATTAAACAATGCAATGTCTTATTTTTCCATTTTCTCTCATTCAAAATATGGAACATTGAATAGAACTGGAAATAGATCTGCCCTCGGTATTCCGGTTATCGGGGAGCGCGTGGACGGTAACGTACTTTCCCCCCGATATATAACAAAGTGCAATGAGAATTTCATGGTGATGAATAATTGCTGGGCAACGTTTTTAGAAAATCCATTCAAATATGAGACACTAAATCTCATATTTAACTGTACTATTGAATATTCAATACGCCATACCAACGTCTCGCTCTTCTAATTCCACCATTCAGACTAAACATCAATTAAAGTAATGCACTAGACAGACCGGCTATAAATTATAAATACACCAGAAGAATCTAGACAGCAACAAAAAAAAACAATTTTGCATTATACATTACCAACTCTTCGTACTCGCCGATCTATATTTAGGTGTCTCGCCTAGACCCTCCCTTCATCTGTGCTTCATAAAATAATTCATCCTCGGATTGAGAATTACTTTGAGATTGCATTCAACAATCTAATTGTGATATAATGGCGCAATTTAAATTGTTAGAAATTGCACGGTTGTCGATTTTAAGGGGACAAGTTATTTATTTTTCACGTGGAATTTTAAAAATAAAATATTTCCAAATAATCGACGACATTCGGATATTCCCTAGGAATTTGATCTTCATTTTTATCTCTCAGGACAAATAGTTTAAAATTGTCGATCACGATGATCACATATACCTCATCAATTGTGTACACGAGTAATTCTACTTTATGAACAGCCTTTTTTCTTCTCCTGTTCATGCATCCACATAATTCTCTCTTCTTTTTTCTCTTCATCCACTCGATATATTGTGAGTAGTTTCGAGTACAACGATCCGAGGATATTAATGCGCCGATCGAGAGGGGTTTATTGACTCGTTTTGAAGGCCTCCAACGCATTCAGCAGCGATTTATTGAAACTTTGTGGGTTCAATAAACCCCTTGCCAATCGTTCACTCCTCTTTTTCGGCATCTCTAGCCTAATCATCAGCACACGAGACAAATTCAAAAATGTCAGGGCACAGAGGTTAACCAATCGTGGAGGAATAAGCCGAGCAAATGAAAAAAATACCATCTTTTTCTCTTCAATCAAAAATTTCTTCAATCAATTCCACTCCTTTTTTTCACCCACCCTCCTGTCGTTCTGAAGTCATTATAGACGGAATCGATACAGAGTATCCACGGGAGAACAGTCACGTTTCCATTTTATTCGAGGCGCGATATAAATTAATTTCCCCCTTTTTTTACTCCAATTTTTTTTTATCATTCTCTCTCGTTCCTCTTTGTTGTTTTCTATCCTCTCGCTTTCTCGTTCTGTTTCACTGCAATTTCTTCTGGTCCTCCCGATGAATCCCACTCGCCCCTCGAGCTTTTCTTTTTTCCCTCCCCTCCTCCAACTCGACCCCTAACTCTTTCCATTTTTTTTCCCACCTACCCCCACGGGCAAATCAAAGGCCCCGCAAACGAGACAAATTGGTATTCGAACGAAATCCAATAAAATATAGAAAGCATACCAGCGGTGAACGGGTGAGGGGGGTGAGAGGGGGGCCAACGGTTTTGTCCAAGTGATGGTAACAGAAAGGACGCGAAATAAAACGTAAAAATTGTGGAAAATAATAAAAACGAGCAAAAAAAAACAGAAAATGGAAAACAAGAGGGGGTGGGCAGGGGTGGCTATGAGTACCCAAATGGTGGAAAAACTTTTGATTGCACTATTCGTCAAATGTACAGGACCTATGTATTATTTGGTGGGTTGAAAAAAAATTGTTTGATTCCAAATAATTTCCCATTTCAATTTTTTTTTTGTTCTCGTCCAAACACAGACAAATAAAAAGTGTCAGTTTTCCGGTTAAAATGCAGAGGGCAATTTTCAGCGTGAATGCATACAATGAATTTTCCTTGGAGTTGAGCAAAAGAGATGGAAGAGGGGTGGTGAGGTAGTAGAGTAGAAGGGGGAGGGGCTGAAAGAGGGGGCAAAGGCCGACAATATTTCATTCGATATTGCACTCCGGCATTATTTCTCTATTTCTACACTACCCGCTCTCACTTGCACCCCGCAGTTACCCCGCCAAAGCTCTTTCAACCTCGAGGAAAATAAATTGTTTAATTTATATTAAAGAATAAATAGAGCCCCGGGTGCGCCGACGGCTCCCAGAAATATTACTTTTAATATTAGCATTCGCTCCATCCTTTCTCATTCTTTCATTCCCCATGTTCCCCCCTCCTTCCACCCCGTCATCCCACCACCTCTCGTCCCTCTCCCGCTCGTCCAATGCTCGTTTTTCCTTTTCTTACTTAACGTCATGCGAAAATAAAAGAGCTACTCGTGCAAATACATTGCCCGGAGTAGTGAAAAGAATGAAACAATTTATCAAACATGTCGAACGTTAATATTAAAGGAATAAAAATAAAAAAAAAAAAGGCCACTGAGACAGACATTTTTCATGCATTCGAGAGGAGATTTGCGAGACACCCGAGACTTGAGGAGCATGGGCTTGCAATTTTTGTCTGATGTATCCTGAAACATTAATAAATAGCGACAGACATTTTGAATCTAGCGTAAAATGTAGGTTAACACCCCGTCTGCTCTGGCACTCGGGGAGCCACTGCTGGATGGAGAAGTATATACCATGTACTTTCTCACTCCGTCCAGCAGCCACCCTTCCCTCCCACCCTTCACTGTATTATGTACAGGGCCCCCGCGGAGAGAGAGAGAGAGGAGAGGAGGGGGGCAAATAGAGTGGAAGGGGGTGATAGCGAGCCAGATGAATGGCAAGACGGCGACGAATATTTCATGAGACGTATTAATATTACAGCATCTCATCTCATGGATGTATCGAGGTAACATAATGCAGGAACTATAGATAGCTTCTTATTAAACCAGCGACGGTGGCGCTTGTTGAGCAACGCTTTCCAAAACACATGCACTATGTATGTTTTCTCTGTTGAAGCCTTATCCCTTTCAGCTTGAGCGAGCATCCTTTATATGGACGATAGTAATTTTCATGGAAATTTCATGGGGCTTTGGGATGCATCCAGATAGATGCTCGATAGTTTTTACGGGAATGAGAATAATTTTCCTGCCCTCTGGCTTCAAAAATGCCAATGGGGAGAGAATTTTTTTTTTCGATAGAAGTGTCAACGTGGAATGAACAATTAAAAATAATTGTGGGGATTTATTTAATTTATAGTAGCGGGGGTATCGGCAGATGATGGAGAACATCGGCGAAATTAGTTTACAAATGTTACCGGGTCTGAACAAAAATATTTCAGACATTCTAATTACCCTATTTTGAAGTGATGAATGAGAATAGCTATCGATCTGGGAAAGAGTAAATTATCTTGGTAGTTTCATAGTAAATGCGGGTCATGACATCAACTCGTGGGGGAGGTGAATAAAGTGATACAATATTTATGTAAAATATTATAAATATCTTCATGAATTGTTGTTTCACTGGATCTCTGGGAATATGTGAAGAGCAAAACGTTCGATACTTTTTGCTCAGTTGAGAATAATTTTCATGCTCTTTGGCCCAGAAAATTTAGTATAAAATAGTGAAATTGAAATTGGCAAGGCTGAATTACATTTTCTATGAATTCGATGTATGGTTCTACATAAATTTTCTCAAGGATTTACATTTTAATGGAGTTCTTGATATCGGGGCGCTTGCATATTCGAGATCGAGCAAATTTTCTCGTCACGATATATATTAATCCTTGGTGTCCTAGTTTCAAGATGGGAAACTCGGTTAAATTCACTCGACGAGAATAAAACATTAAAATTTGACATGATATTCTGGAATAAATAACTTGGCCTCCTCGTTGCAATTTTCAAATTATCAATTGAAGTAACTGTTCTGCATGCTTTGCAAATTTTATCAATTGAAAAAAAAACAACTTGCCGACGTCATAGAGCGTATCGATTGCACGGAGAAGATATTTTTCCCTTGATGTCATGCTACTAATACATGCAAACGAAAACTTTGTGATTTACTTGGTACGAAAACTGAAATGGTAAATCCGCATGCGTGCGCGCACCCTCAGTTAAATATTGACATTGACTTAAGAGAAGATAAATAATCCCCACGCGATGTGCACCTTGATCCAACTGAGGATTACTTTGATTTACGGATCAAAAAATGTTTAATAGAGACACATTCGAAGGAAATATTTTTTACGTAAATTTTTTACTCACCGGTGAACGTCAATTGGACGTCTGCATATGAATCTTTGAGGAACATTTATAAATATTGAATTTTCAAGACGTATTTTCTGGGAAATGCGCTCGTTGCCTTGGGCCAACGATGAATAATGAAGAAGTAAAAAAAAAAAATACACGTGAAGGGTATAAAACATTCATTGGGAGTAATGTCAACCCTTTTATTCGAGAAGAGACTCAGGACTTACATGAATCGATTTGGCCGATACAATGGATGAATCATACTCTTTTAAATAATTCATGCAACAATGCTATTCTCATTTGCAAGTAATGGACGATATCGACTAAGTGACTTTGCAAATGTTGCCAAGTATGAACAATAATATTTTAGACGTGTTGAATAATTTATTCTAAACTAGGGAAAGAGTAGTTATCGGTGGGATCAAAACTACAATAATTTTGTTTTTCTGATTCTCAACAAGAGCTTCCTGCTTTTTCAAAATTAAGGTCCCACATTTCGTGTCGTAATCACGAGTGAAGAACCGCGTCCAAGCAGACAACTATCGATTTATGTAATTCACAGATAAACCATGTTCTACGAAGTAATTCATGTAGCAGTGCTGTCGTAATTCCCAAGTAATGAAAAATATCGGTAAAATAACTCCGCAAATAACCGTAGAAATCGACAAAAATATTCCCGGCATTGCGCCGTAATAAATTATATTAATTATCGGTCAGAAACCGCCGAAAATACTGCATCACTTCTCCTACAAGTGGATCCCATGAATTTGTCAAATTTCGGAAAAATGATTAGGTCCTCCCCTCATGCTTTAATCATTCGTCTGCAGTGCCACATATTTTCTATGTAATGAAATTCCTCGCGATGATGAATTTTATTAAAATCCCCCACCAGAATCAGGAAATCAATACAAGTCATTTGATTTCGTCACTGATGAGTTGGAAAATATTACCGAAGAACTTGTTAAAAATTCACGTCATCCCTTTTTATTTAAACCTAAGGGAAGGCTAATGAATTATATAAAGGGCTCATTAATTATGAATGAGGCATGAATTAATCAGTGGAATCGATCTCGATTCTTCTAGTACAGCTCTGAATACTTTATTCTATTATCTTAAATTCAGTACAGCTAAATATAATGCGGAAAGTACTGTCAACTGTTCGTCGTGAAATTTAAAAAGTTTACATCCAACACTCGTTTCTTGAACAATTCTTGCTATCGATTCAGCCCGATTTACATGCATGTTATGGACGAAGAAACTGTTCGTTCTAGAGTCAATTAATAATTAAGATGCTTAATAATTTGAGATCGATTCCTCGAGAAGGAGAGAAACAATAATAAAAGAAGTGAGCGAGAGAAAAGGCCACGCTGACCCAAAGTGTGCAACTATAACTGTGCCAGATGCCTGGAATATTCAATGTAACGACGTCAATCCAGTTTAATATAAATATTTTCGTGTAAAGAAAATTCACTTCGACTTGAGATAAAGAAAGAAATGAGAATTGAATTGTGACACGTGTAATAATAGTTTGTTGGGGATAACTGGGAGCCATTAATTATTGACGAATCATCTTTAATCCGATTAGGCTGTGCCTTCGATAGGAGAAGCACATCGACCTTTGTCTTTTATTGCTGACGTTATTTCTTTCCAGGTATAAACGTTCTTGTGAATATTGGAATATTGTGTACATCGAAAACAAGTTGCATGCCAGTTTAACTTTGAAAACAGCCTCCGATTGATGAATTATTCAATGATCGATTGAAGGTAACTTGAGGCACTGCACTTTGCAGGGGGTGAAGGCATATATTGGAAAATCCGGGGATAGGGCGCATGCACGCGACCAAAAATACGTGACATTTTTAATAATTCCGGAATATCGTCAATTCAATCCGGTGCAATCATCAATCGTATCCGGCATCCTCAGTGCAAACTAAGTTTTCGTTTAGCTAATCTTGTCTTCTCGGGCTATGATTAACTGCGCTTTTAGTCATTTTTGTTCATTGCGAGTCGACGATACTTCTGGGGTTTGCATTCTGTTGAATGATCTTGTTAAATTTGTAACGGATTAATAATTGGGATGAGAACTGCCTGCATTTTATACAGTAAAATGTGTGAAAAGTTCAGGTGAATTCGATGCTTGCCAAAATTGGCAGGATTTTTTGACAGTTCAATAGAAAATGTGATCGTCCTTCATCAAATGTCGTCTCTTGTTCTCTGATTAAATCCGCTGTCAGAACTTCCTCGCAATTCAAGCAATAGATGAATTGGAATTTTCAATGTTATGAATTTAAATTCAATCTATTCCTCAATTCACCTGAAATTAATTTCTCATTCCTCTTAAGAATTTACTGGAGGTCTCAATGCCACTTAGAATTTTCGAACTCGCTATGAAAATTCAAGAGCCTGTTTAAATAATTTCCGCGACCAATTCCCTGCCATTAAAAAAAATTCTAATACTCCAAACGTGAAATATTTCTCACGCTGGTTATTATAAAAATTATCCTTCAAAGGCTCAGCTAAATTTACAATAACCAATTTCCGTTCTCTTATGTCACGAAAAACTGATTTTTACCAACTATGTCTCTCCCGTCCAGGCGCCCAAAAATAAATGACATTCTCCTGAATAAATCCGTGATATCTGAATTCGACGGATCCCTCGACATTACCAAGCATTTTCATACGAATCTAAATCTTTATATTTTCACTCCCTTTTTACCGTGGAAACTGTAACATTGGTTATTTACGGAGCCAACTGACACCGCATAAAGAATTCTGATGACGCGAGAGAAAACCGAGGATTTATTTTTATAAGACGATACAAGAAATGGCAATGTCCATTTATAAAGACATTCGATTTTGAGAATATAGGAATCAGGGTCGGCCAGACGATGAAAAATTAATAAATCCCGCTACCTCAGGAATTCTAGATGCACCTGCGGTGCCATTCCAACAAACTAAATCCATCATCATTCGCTTCTGTTGCGCGTCGGCATGATTTTTCATTTCCTCAACTGGAAAGAAATAATTCTTCGATAGACTGGAGAAAATCGTGGTGCCTCGAGTTGAGATTGGATTAGAATAATTCTCGTGGTAAAGTCGACGGATCGAATTAATTTTCATTGAATTAATTCACCGGGCATTAATCCAATCGTACCTTCGGCTTGTGCGCGCGCTGGCTCAATCGATTTCGATTCAATCGACTCGGCATTCCCGCGATTTAAATTGAATCGTTTCACTCAAATCTCTCTTTTCCCCCTTCGTCTCTATCTTTAGTATTTCAATCCTCCTCCCCGCCTCCCCCTGCCACCAACAGCAACTGAATTACCTGTTTTTCCCCCCTTCCTGTTCTATATTCCTCCTGCTCTTTACCTTTTTACCTCCTTCACTCTTGAATTCTTAAGAGATCGATGCGGAAACGATATCTGCAAACAACTTAACTTGCAAACAAAATTAACCGAATTACAAGTGCACCACTTGCGAATAACTCCTGTCGGTCGGGGGTGGCGATGGGGGAGGAAGGGAAGGGTGGGCTCTGTTGGGCGTCGATAATTGTTCGATAGTAATTGAGGATTACGCTGTTGCTTCTCTTTTTATCCCTCAGTCCCTCCTCCACATTACTCGAGTGCCATCGGGCTTTATTCATCGAATTTATTTACGTATCGACTCTGAAAATAGCGCGTTACCATCATATACATTTATCAACACAACATATATAAACCGTTTGTTAAACTCTCATGGTGAGGATAATATGGTGTTTAAATATGCGCCGGATGTTTATTATGCCTTTGTATATCACTCCGTAAATTTAAGTTTATGGCCGACGCTCGTTCCCCATCGCCGAGGAAATAGGGAAACTCAATTCTTTCTAATTCCCCTATTTACGCAGTTTTATAACTTATGAGCGGTTAAATCGCAAAAATTATGAAGAAATAATGGCCACATGTCTCACGATCACCAATAAAAAGTCGGGAGTTTGAGAGAATCTTTTTTTCAGAATATTCCAGTATTTTTGTAAGATCTATCAAATTATTTTCCACCGGAAAACATTTCGCTTTATGATGACTTATTATGTAGTAAACTCCACGAGATCTTCGAGATAATTTTTATCTAATTTTTCACGAGACTATTTTATTGAATTCCAGTTTATTGATAACGGAAGATTGCGCGCCTGATAACGTCGGATGTTTGAATTATATTGCGTCATTTCCTTGGAATTTACTGTCAAATATCCCTGAGTTAATTAAATAATAGTTTTAGTTAATATTCCCTCCCTCTCCCACAAGTCCATATATTTTTTATTACGTCGATATTTTCTTCATATTCTATTTTCAGTTTTACCCAAAAAGCTAAGTTGCCTGGTAATTACCTTAGACCATTAATTGATGCAATTATTTGAATCCAAATACGGTTAATTGATAGAATTAATACTGTGTCGAATGGATATAGGATTTTCACTGGTTAGAGTCAATTTGGAATTCAATCAGAAAGTATATTTCTGGTAAATCAATGAATTTTGTTCACTGGTATAATTCACTTGAATTAATGTGCAAATATTTTCTCCCGCTACTAGAACCTCTTGGGGGTGAGGGGGGGCTGATCTATATATTGACCAAAACCACTTATTTTTTAATATGAGAATATTCCGTTACAAACATTTTCATCGAGACTTTGTTCATTATTTAAATTTCATTATATGTGTTATAACCCCGGCGAGCTAATGACTGATGTGAATTAAATTCGCATAATTGGATTATTCATCTCGAATATGCATTCCCCTAAAAATACCTAATTAATGTTAAATCACT
This sequence comes from Diachasmimorpha longicaudata, assembly GCF_034640455.1. NCBI lineage: Eukaryota > Metazoa > Arthropoda > Insecta > Hymenoptera > Braconidae > Diachasmimorpha > Diachasmimorpha longicaudata. The sequence goes on from NC_087235.1 coordinate 6,411,565, forward strand.
GATTTTTATGTGAATTAATTATCGGGTATGAAAGGTTTATATAAATGTAAATGTTAATAACCCGAGCTGCATTTCACATTCAACTTAATTACATTTAATTATTTATATTTAATCCCAATTATAAATATCTCTCAAGTTATTCTCTCCCATTCCAAATGCATTTAACATAAATAATGCAAAAATGAACTGCAGCTGCTTAATATTAACCCATTAATTTTCCCCCCCATATTACCCATTTTTTATTCAACGGTTTATTTATCATAATATAATAAATACTAACGGTGTATTAATACATGCACACCACACACTCCTGAATCAGTAAAACTCCGATCGTAGTTGATTTAACCGCATATATTTAACACCGACATCCAGGAATAATTAATATTATTATTTACATTCAATCAAACGTGAATTTCCCGGTACTTGTTCCGTCCCACAGCAAATCTTGCGCCCAACCAGTACACAAACCCCTCCGGTATATCAATGCGGAAGGTACACGCTTCTAATACATAGTTCAGTACTCTATCTACATACGTGCCAGCCAACACCGGGGTCCTAACCCCTAGACTGAGTCCACAGTTTCCACCTATAGACCTCTCTCTCTCTCTCTCTCCCCCTCGTGCTCCCTCTCGCTGGCACGATTTCAGTCCTTTCGCCACCGGGTTTTCCAACCCTACAGCCTAAACCCGAGGTACCCCTCGACATTGCCCCTTACTATCCCAGCGAACACGACCGAACTAGATCGTGCGTGCACTCGACATCGCCCAGCTCCCAGTGCTTCCTCAACGTCGCACTCTATATGTTGCCAGTATGCATTCCTCATCGCTACCAACATCTATGCTCGACTCGTACGAAAGGACTTTGTATACTGTTGCTGGGTTGTAACTGCATGCAGTTACAGCACTGGCTCTGGACGTGGGGAGAGTCCCAGCGGTGCTTGTTGGAGGTAGTGATGTAGCCACGATGAACATTATTCAGGGGATAATCCCTTCCTTACCTCATCCTCCGGGGATCGATTGAGGTGGCTCAATTATCCGCGGGTGAGGTATTTAGGGGTTTCCAGGATTTTCAGGAGTTTTTTTTTCACTGAGTGAGGTGAACAATGATTTTGGATGGCTCTACTGCGGGAGGGGTTATTTTACCTGGACAAATGACTAATTATTGATTAAATTGATCTGAGCTTATATTTTCGGAAGTCAGCCTGAATTTATTTCTGCAAATTGTCTCGAATGCGAAAAACGAATCCAAACTGAGAAAATGAAAAAACCAAGGCTGTTAAAACCATATTCTTAACCGTTAAATTTCCCTCATATAAAAGCGATAAATCCAGATATTTTGCACAGTACCGATGCCACTTGTGATAATAAACATGAAAAGTATTTATAACGAGCCTTGTTTCCCACCCGAAAAGAGAGCCAAAGGGGCGTTTCACAAGGCGCTGTGAATACAAATAGTCGTTTCCGCTTCATTTAGCTGGATAAAAAGGCGAAAAAAAAAATCGTACGATCCTTCTCTTTCTTCTAATTTCCTACGCTCTTTTTGCTTTTTAATACCGCGAGAAAAGGCGGGGGAGTCGAGAGGATAAAGATAAAAACAAGAACGGATGAGTAATAAAGCAAAGGTTTTTCTTCGTACTCGAGGCTCTACGCTTGCTCAACTTATTTTCTTTAACTTGCACTCGAGTAGTCACTTGTCCTTAACAAAATCCACTTATTCACTGAATTCATGAAATAATTATTTCCAATCGCGTAATAACGTCTGGATGGAGAAGTGGAGTGAGCGCGACACTCGAGCGAAGATCCACTCGATCTAGATACCAGAGGGTGGCTTGTAAAGGGGGCAGAAATATATATTAAAACGGATGAGAGGTAAAAAAAAATCCAAAAGGAAATGCTCAATTTTTCTCTCCCCCCTATTCCCCGTTTTTTTTTTTATCCAATGGGTACGTACGCTGATGGAGAAATTAATTATTTCTACGTTTCCAGTGCACTTCTGTCATTGATAATTCATTAATTAACATTCGCGCTACTTTTTTTTTCCCTTCCTATAATCTTCGATCTTTTTTTATTCACGTAATAATTAATTGAAGGAAGTATTTCAATGAGAAATTAATGACAATTTTTTAATAATTACCCTGAAATCAAATTTTCCTCCCTTGAACTTTAGAATAAAAACATGTTAATGAATTTCCAAGGAAGCAGGGAAAAGAGTTCGCTCCGTTGCCCAGGATACGTATCCTCAGCTACGCGCAGTCTGGACGTTAATTTAGACGAATTTCATTAGAACAAACGAACTTTGCTAATCCACGGTAATCCGATTAGAAATTTGCCCCAGGGGTGCATCGCCAGGCGAACGACGAGAGCCAGAGTTGGGCGAGGATAACTCTTCCTCTTCTCATGCCACCCCACACCTCCTCAATGGTAAATCCGCCATTAGTAGCGCGAACGTTAGTCGTACTCGCCCTTGAAGCATTCCAATGTTGACTGAAATCCTGAAGTCTATGTGTCTTTCACGGCAAATATTTGGGAGTAATTGGTTCATTTTCCCTTTAATGCAGTCAGAAAAACATATTTTTCAATTACCTTAATTGTCATCATGTTACTATTTACTTATTTTTTCATTTTGAGATATTCCAACGTTCGGGGATTTTATCCTGAATTTTTAATCGATGGAGAGTTCAACCGGGATTTTTATTCATAAAAATCCGAAGAAAGATCCGAAATATATGCAAAATCAACAATGACAACAATTTAAGGGTAATTTATTGCCGATTTTCCACCCCATCCACAGCCGTCAGCCAAAAAACCGTCGTCTAGACGTACCGTGCATAGTAATCATCGTTCTTAGCAATCCCAAAAATGGGGCCCCAAGAGCCCACGGTACCATTCCCGGGTAATTTCGCAAAAAATAGGAGGAAGACACTAACCGTCATTGATGCACAACGCACACGCACCCAATATTTTCCCCGTCAAAACCACACAAAGAATTATTGAGTAGTAGCCAATTCTCCGAGTGGCCGCATATTCTGCTTTTTTTTCATCCCCATGCAAACAGTAACAAGGATAAAAAAGAAAGAGGGCGAAGGAAAGGAAAAAAAGAGAGACAAATGGAAGAGAGTAGAGGGGAGAGTATATAACACGTGCATTTTTCATCGTCTCGTGTCCCGAGAAACGCACACATACTCATTTTTTTTTCCTCTTTGCCTTCGTTTTTTCTATATCTTCTCCTCCTTTTTTCCGGGAGACGTGTACACGATGTACTTGACGTGGGCATTGACGAGAAAATTGCAGCAGCCACTCTCGTATTCCAGCCCATTTCTATTTTATATATACCACTTATTATTTCTATCCATTTTTTTCTCTCTCTCTCTCTCCTATCCAGCCCGGGGAAAATATGTACTGGCACTTTTGTTTCCCGGTATTATTGGATCTTAATGGGATTGTGAATTGCACCGACCAACCGAGAGGGAGCTGAAAAAATAGAGGGGAATTCTCATCAATCATTAGTGCCATAAATGTTCAATCAATTCTAAAAGAAGACGTTTGAGGAGGGAGGGACGACCTCCTGGTATTTTTCAGTCCAAAAACATTTCCACAGCATTGGAAGAAAAATATTAAAAATTACAATATCCATAGTGTGGACTGAAATTTTCCCTGGTTTTTATAAAACGATAAGTCCTTTTTAAAATTTCTCGCAGAGCCCTGAAGCGAGGAAAAATGGAAACGTCGAGGAAAAATTACCACCAAAGTTTACCCTTTTCATTCCGCTGTTGATAAACAATAACAATTTCTCAACAGATTTAAAAACCTCGAGAATGTAAATAACGAATGAAAGTTTCAATGAAGTGGATGAAAATGGGAGTTAGGCCAGAAGGAGAGTGCATCTGAGTAAATCCCTCGAAGACCCTCAAAAATTCATTTGGGAGAAGTCGGAGGGTAATACGAGGAAAACGTATTGCGTTCTGGAACAAAAAGTGCAGGGAAATAAACTTTCAAAATGAAGCAACTTTGCGTGTGTCTTTCCCCGTTATTTTTGTTCCCGGAAACGACGCACTCTTTTTTTTCTGCTGTTATTTTCCTCGCTATTCTGGATCCTGGAAAAAGCATCCACATATTACCAAAGTTGTTTCCCTCCTGGAGGCTTAGAGCTAATCATTCCGGGAGTAATTAACCCGGTGCTTGCCGGGTCTTAATGTACTTCTGAGCACTCACATCTTGAGATTTTGCTATTTTATTTATTCATCGCATTTGTTGATGACTCTCCAACAAGAGGTTCTACAACACATGAATAAAATCAGCTGAAAAATTGAAGACGCGAAACCCATTAAAAATTATTTCAAAATTACCTTCAATTAACAGATAAATAAATTTCTATGTAACAGTTTTCCTAACAATTGTTTTTTTTTTGTTTCAGGCCAAGTTATTGGAGTCTTCCCATGCTTGGCTCGGTGCCTCCACCTCCAATATATCAGGTGAGTGTTCCCTCAATTATCTCTAAAACCCCATTAATTGCATCGTTTTTATTTACCTCAAATGTTTACGAAATCCTGACCTTTCCGATGATTCAACTGACGATCGCTTGAATACCGATGATAGATCACATTTTGCTCCGGCGGTTATGCCCTCAGGGGGTCACGAGGGAGTCAGCAATGGTGAAGGGATGAAACAGGCAACACAACGATCACGATGATCGATACGGGAATCCTCGAATTGTCATTCCATTCAACGTTCACTCGTCTCCAGAGAAAAAAACTTCTGATTTCCCTGATTTCTCGGTTGCGCAGATAGAAATTTTTTAAGCGGTTTAACAATTGTTGTTTAATTTTCGAAGCTGTCAGTACAGAATCAAAGTGCCTCGATTTTAATTCATTTCTTGGAGGATTTTCACTGGAATTCTATTCTTTGCATTATTCATTGTCTCTCGAAACAGCAGATTTTTTTATCCCTCCGAGCTCTTTATGAAATTTTGCAACAAGAAAATTTATTAATATACGGTTTATTCAATGAAACGTCGTTACGGGCAATAATAAACCCATAGGAGTGCATTTCGCTTTAATTCAGAGGGCAATTTAGATAGAAACTCAAAGGTGTCGACGGGAGGTGAATTTTAATGGCATCTCTGATAACACGCGAGATTTTTATACACCGTCCGACGCAAAAACCGTGTCTGATTATGCACTCAAATCATCGTTAATTTTACACACTCACAACTGCGATGTTGCTTCATCACTTTTACGATCCTTTTTTTAATAATATTGACGGATTTCCACGGTTACAGAACAATTATTCCATTGGGTGTGAAATGAAAATAGAAAAACTCCGGGATTTTCCGGGGGAATAACAGGTGGCTTTCCATCCTTCATTTACGAAACTTTGTGATTTTTTTTTTTTCAACAACTGGATAAAATTTCAAGCACTTGAGTACCACTTGACACCACCACTTGTAGTTTCAGGGATTTTAATGGATGGGTGCAGTCTATTTTTTTCATGTTACATTTCTCGGGGGAACAAATTGTAATCGAGAACGAAAAGTTGATTATTTTCATTGCAAATTCCGCGAAACAATAGCATGTGAATTTTTGCACTTTTATCATCACGCGCGTGTTAAATCCCTCTCAAATTTATCCCCAATAATAATCAAATCACTGGGCATGATGGAGATGGATATCATCGTAATTAATTGATTGTTCAATTAATATGAAAGCCAAGAATATCTTCACCTGGACATTTTTAATTTTTTCTCGATCCTCACTGGATATCATTTTACTTTCTCAACTTTTTAATTTCCTGATTTCGAATTCATCATTCAATCTATCCATCCCGAAAAATAATCAAACGACTGAACTTGATAGAGATGGATTTATGGACGGGTTATAACGGTCGATCTTTCTTGTGAAATCGGGCATAAGGGTGGAACGTTGTAAACTGCGCTGGGCGTAAATCGTGGGGTATAAACGGCGTTAATTACTGGCGAGCGTGTGGGAGGGGGTGAGAGGGGGGTAGGGGGATAGGGAGGTTGTGTCAGAATGCAGATGATGGAAAAGGGGTATAAACTTCCACTCTCCGTCTGCCTCCGCATCACAAAAATTTTCCTAGGTCAAAAATCCTCCCGAAAGATGAAAAAAAAATATTGAAAAAGTATCAAATGAAGAGTAGACTAAAATTTCCTCATGCCTTTAGACAACAAGTCCCCAGTATTCGCTGTGTATTTTAGCTGAATATTCGAGCCTGCTGAAGCTGAAGGCACCGACTTGGACACGTCATGATCTTCAGGAAGCCATTGAGGCTGTTGTTACCCAAAAAATGCGATTCACACAAGCATCAACCAAGTATGGAATACCGAAAGGTACCCTTTACGACAACATCCTTGGAAAATCGAAGAGGATGATGGTACTTGAAGAGGCTGGACTAGACTCGAGCGAAGAAAGTGCGGTGCTTGAGTTCTGTTGTGACATTACTGTCAGCCCGTACAATCGAAGAACCAAGAAATCTCTGAATTCGATATTAAATTTCGTTGAAAAACTCAAAAGACGGAGAGATCCGGGATTCGCATTCACAGGATTATCTGGGTTTAGGTGGTGGTGGGCATTTTGTAAAAAACATTCCATTGTCTCGCTTTATTTTAACGATGAAAACGACAACGAGTAATGATATTAATATTTTATAAAATAGGTTCAATAGGAAACAGCAAAAAAACCACAGTGAGCATGGCACATCTTTCTGTAAAAATATTTCAAACAAAAAACGTTTGGATCAAATAAAAATTTATTTTATTCGAACGTTTTTTTTTATGTGAAACATTCCTACACAAGGTGTGTAAAACCCAGAGGTTCTTTTCTGCTGTGCAGTGATAGAAAAAAATCCAGTGCCTTCCTGCTGCCTTCCTACTCGTTTAAATAAGTAAATAAAAATTTGTAAATTATTATTTTAAAAAATTAGAGTAAAAATACATAACTTTAAAATATTCAAACTGCTCAATTTTAATCGTAACTAGACTCGTTAAATTCAACCATTCACTGTTATTACCTTTATCAACTCATTTTTATTTTATTGTAACAATATCAATTGCTCAAAGACATGTATTAAATATATTCTCCCCAATTTTTGTACATTCCCATTTGACTGTAGCGAGAATCGAAGAACATGTGGTGCTATTTCACTTCATTAGATCCAATAATGGCTTTTAAACGACGAGAAAAATAAAAGACAAAAAGCGCAATGCTCAATTTGGTGAGTTTAGAAAATTAACAAATGAAAAAACGTTTAAGTAGTTAATAAAAGCCTACTCGAGCAATTCTGGCATTTATTCGTTCCAAAGATAGAAGCAATTCGAATGGGCGTGCGTATGTGATTTCCGATTAATTGTATTAATCACCCAATAACTGAAACTATTAAATAATCATCGCGAATTGAGGCCATTGACGAGGGCAACGCCGGGCGCTCAAGTATTTTTCATCACAAATTCATGTCTTACATCACTGATGATATTTTTAGATTATTCATAACAGCTATGTAATATTTTTTCCTCCATTTTACTCTCAACTCTTTCACTCCCACTTTTTTTCCCCTCAATCATGCTTGGATGATGTGTTTTATCATTCTGCGATCCATCGATTGATGAATTATTTAAGTTATTGCGTAAGTCGTTCATTGTTGAGTATAAAAACATAGCTGTGTTAAAATTTTAGCCGTTTTTTTTTGTAACTATTGTATCACTTGAAGAATACAATGTGTTGACCCTCAATTAACCCAATTATATATATTTTTTTCTCTCCTTAATTTATTGGAATTAATTGCTCACGTTTTGTTGGTTTTATTTTCAGATGAGTATCGTCGGAAGGTATAAAAAAATCCATAACAACAAATAGTCTAATTTATCATTATTTATGGGGTACTGTGGGAATTGTCTTATCACTGATTTATCCTCTAATTACATCATCAATTTTCGCTTCTCATATTACTCGTGGAATTGAGAGCATTCTTCTAATGGCATTTTTCCCCCGTTTTTTTTCTTATCCCACGGGGGGATGTTTCAGCAGACAGCTACCAGTATCAGCTACAGTCGCTCTGGCAAAAATGCTGGAATACGAATTCCGGACTTGTTCATAATCTACGCTTTCGGGAACGTGGGCCCTTGAAATCTTGGAGGCCTGAGACCATGGCTGAGGCGATCTTCAGTGTTTTGAAGGAGGGACTTTCATTGAGTCAAGCAGCCAGGTAATTAAATTAATTATGGAAAACAATGTCAAAGAATACGTAACTCGAATTTTCTGCTAATTTTGATTTCTCGTCTTTTTTCAGAAAATACGATATTCCATACCCAACATTTGTCTTGTACGCGAATCGCGTGCACAACATGCTAGGACCGAGCTCCGATGGCGGGGCCGGTGAGTGTTAGTTGCAATTTTCCAGTTTTTTTTATTAACAAAAACTAAAAATAACAATAAATAACTATTTGATGATGCAATTGCACTCGCGGGAGTAACAATCACTGAGTGAATACATTCATAAAACTCAACCGCTAAAACCAATTGCCCACTGATAATAGTGGTGAATATTCCATAACCGAGTGTGAAAGAGTCAATGGAATATCCCGTACTAGCCAAACCTATGGAGTGTGCATTTGAATTTAGTTGCGCTCGTAAAAGACGCAATTACAAACGCACTGGAGCTCGTTTGTTGGACGCATTAGGGCGAGCCGTAGTGTTTTCTCCCAGCTACACCGTTTGACGGCACATTGTGTTAACGTCAGGGGTCGCTTTAATTCGTTATTTTATTGTTCGGGAGAGCAGAGTACGTTAATAGCGTTGACAAAATTTTCCCATCCTCTTTGGTGCTAATATTCGTGAAAAATTTACTCGATGGGCGGTTGCATTAGTGCATGCGAAGAACTATCACTGTTGGAATTTTTTCAATTGAAATTTCAGATTATTCTGCCGATTTTCAGCGATTTTTTAATCGCGATAAATAAAAATCAATCCTCTTTCGAGGAAATTCCCACGTTTTTTACCCAGAGGCTAAAATAATATCATTGTAGAGTTCATATTCACTTACCCCGAGTTGGCAGTTTCGTCATCGAAATAGCAAGTGATGATAGCGTTCAATGTGTCAATTTCAACTGAATAATTTGGATTCTTTCCCCACTAATCAGATCTACGGCCAAAGGGACGAGGAAGACCCCAGAGGATTCTCCTGGGTGTGTGGCCGGACGAGCACATCCGCGGTGTTATCAGGGCCGTTGTATTCCGTGACGGCTCCATCGTCAAGGACGAGCCAAATCCAATGTATCCAAGCCTAGCGAATTACGCGTGCAATGGGCCAGAGGGGGCGGTGAGCCCTGGTGCTGCTGCGGCTGCTGCGGTTGCCGCGGTCGCCCAAGGTAATTGCCAACGATATTTTCCCTCAAAACCCAAACTCTCGCCCCAGAACCTCTTTGCTACTCTGATAAATATCGAAATACCGAGTCAACGCCTGCGACAGTGTCCAAGATGTACCGTTTTGTTGTTGAAAACATTTTTTACTGACAATTTTGTGTCTTTGATTGCTCAAAAATGGAATTTAGTGAAATAAATTCATAAACCTCGACAACTTTAGCTCAATAGTATCAGGAAAATGAAAAGAAATCCAGACATTTGCAATAAATCCCCGATTTTTTTTGTTTTTCCCAAAAATATCTTATGTTTCCCCAAATTGCAGGTCTGCGGCACCAAATGTGCAGCATGGTAGCAGCAGCACAATCCCACCAGCACGACATGATAGCCACAAATCTCTCCACAAACTTCCAAACAGCTGTTCAAGTCAGCCAGCATCATCTGAACAACAACAGTGGTTCGAGTAACAACAACAATAATACAAACAGCAACAACCGTAATTCCCCGTTAATCCTGGGGCTGCCGAGTCCTGGCTCGGGTGGTCCACCAGAGAGTCCCATGGAGGGCAGTCCACTCGCCAGCCCCCTCGCACCACTGATGGATCCAGCCCACATCCCCAGCAGCGTTGAAGTGGGCATTGGGGTCAGTGGCATGACATACAAGCCCCAGCGCAGCTACGTCAGCCCCAGACCGGAGAATATATTCCAGGAGGATATCTCAGACCTCGTGAAGAGTTCCCACGGGCACAAGGACAAGGACAAAGTGCCAGTTAAACTCGAGCCCTTGACTGATTCCAGGAGTGAGCAGTAATTCTTCTTTTTTTCCATTCAACAATCGAAGAAAAATTCACATTTTGGTTCTCACGGAAAATTTTATGAGGCTCAATCTCAATTGTTACATTTCTCTCCTGCAAGGGAACGAAGTATTTGTAATTAAGGGAATGGGTGAGGGAGCATGTAATTGTTGAGAGTCCTAAAATTATTTCGAGAGTGGGATAACACGGGAGAACACGAAAAAATCAAAAGAATATTACGAGCACTGTAAAGAGTTATTTGTCTCGTAGCCCTCGAGTGTTTGAGTCACATTAATGTGACACTGAATGGAGTACTTGGGGATTAAGTTATAAATGAGATAGTGGAACAAAATATAATGGGTAACGTGAAGTAGAGTGGAGATGTGGTCTTAGGATTATAAAATTTTAGTCGTCGATTACCGAATTTTGCGCCAAAATTATCCCGAATGAAAATACACAACATAATATCGATTAGTTCTTCGTCAGTAAGATGGGGAAAATTTTTGTGGAAATCGTACTCAAGATAATTTATATGTACGCAATACGGATTATATGTTAATGCCAAATGTATAATAGTTTGATGAGGATCGGTTGCATGCTATAGGGAAATTTTCCTTGGTTTTTTATGTGAAAATCATTTGATGGTCACTTTAATTTTTCGGCTGAACACACGTCGAAATAATTTTTCGAATTAACGATGGAAAAATAAAATGCAAATTTTTAGTTCTTTGCATTAAAATGACGGTGCAGTTATTGTCATTTTCTAGTCAATCGAACGTCCACGCATATTTATTGTGATTATTTTTTTTTCACATTTCGACAAGTGTTGAGCCTGCGAACACCAACAGGAGATACTTCAACTTTTCGGATTTTCTCTCGAACAATAAATGTGGCCATTTTTTAAATGACACTACTTAAAATGATAGAAGAAATGTACAAAATTGGTCACTTGTCTTCATCTTATCGGGGGATGAAGTCAAAAAAGAGGAAAGCATTAAAAATTTAATGAAGATGAAGACTTCGTGGTGGGAATACGTGAAATTATATTGAAAGGTGCAACAACTCGACAAGTTTTTGAAAAAAAGAGTCGAATTATTTAAGTAATGATTGCCTTCCTGCCATATTTGGGGTATGCCAAGTATAAAAATTATAAGATTTAGGTATTTAAAAAAAGGGAAAAAAATGTTTATGGAAAAAAAATTTGAAAGAAAGAACGTAGACTGGATCTTTGAGGAAATTGGAGAGTATTCGATTCATCCGAGTGTGCGAGTGAATGCTGAAAATAAAGGTGAGAATTTCTGACTGTTGTGATGGATGAGAGCTTGCCTTTCTTCGTTTATTCGAGAGATCGTGCTATTTTTCAAAATTGTAAAGAAAAAAAAGATAAATTTTGCCGTGCGTTATTTCGGCCAATGGGACCCTGGGATTCTCGATTCAGAAAAAAACCCCATCCCCTTGGGAATTTCTCTAGTGTAAAAATAAAAAAAAACAATTCGAAGTGGCCTTCGTAAAAAAGAAAAACAAATCTCCATGAGAATCTTGTTTTTTGGCTTTCTTTCCAATGTTGTAGATTTTTTTGTCCAGGAATTGATAAAAGAAAGTTCTCGCGCGTCTCGGTCGTTTTTTAACGTTTTCTTGATAAATACTGGCGTCGAAATTAGTTCAGTACTATTATTATCTCATCCAATATCATCAATAGTATTTTCTCTGTAGAATTCACTCATCAATTGTTTTAGTCAACTTTTCCTTCAAATCTCAGCAATAAAAAACCTTCTCAGCGTTATTTTTTTCAATTTCCTTTAAGCATCTCAAGTTGTTTTGCAATAACTGAACTAATTTGACGCTGAGACAAGTGATAACGAGTCAAATTCGTTCTAATTAGCACGACGGTGATTAATATTAAAAAATGATATTCTTGATACAAACATTTTTGTGCGAAAATTACAAAAAAGAAAAGAGTAAAAATTACTATAAAAAAATGAACGATCAATGAGGAAATTTTGCGTTACCATCTAAATAAGAAAACGTAATAAAAAATCCCACGGGCCGTTCGTCGTCCTGTTGATATCGTATACGTATTAAAAAATAATTCCTGAACTTTCTTATTTCCGACGAGTCGCTTTAAAAATTCCTGAAGCGGAGAAAATGGATACGGTTTTTACAATCTAGGCTTAAATGTGTTCAGAGTGAACTTTCAGATGAACCGAAAAGAACAAACAAATTTTAAACTAACACGACAAAAATCGCGAGACCGAGAGCAAGCGAGTGTGCGAAAGTTTTTGAAAGATTGAGACGTGAGAAAAATAAAATTAAATATTGTATAAAAAAAAAGTAGTAAGTGCCTTCCAAAAGAAAAAAAAATTGTTTAAAGAGTCCCGTAGATCGTGACCAGTTGTAAGTGAAGAGAAAAGAAATTCAAAATTTCGTGGTTTAAAAATCTCAAAGTAACACTTTCAGGAATTAAAAGAAAAAAGAAATTGGTAACTGCAATGTGTCGATGAAGAAAAAAAATACTAAAAATAACCAGCGTGTTTGTGAATTGAGTGTATGGTATTAAAAATGAAAAAAAAGCTGATGAGAAAAGTCGCCTGTCGTGCAAACGCCGGGAACACCTCAAATGCCTGCCCGTTAGCATTTGCACGTCACGCGTTTTTATAAAAACTCCGAAGAAACAATAATTAAATTCCGTTTGGATCGATCCACCACCGGTAATACCCTGAATGGCATGTCTGTAGGAAGTTGAACTTGTTTTTTTTTCCTCCATTTATCGAAACGATATGAGAATGAGAATTTTTAAAAATAAATAAATGAAAACGTGAGAATAAATTTAGAAAAGACGGTGAAAGAAAAATCCTTCGTTTCCACATTTTGATATATCCGTGAAGAAGAAAGAAATAAACAAAAAAAAATACATAAATACCTATATTACATACTTAACGTGTAAGTGAAGAAAAAGAAAAAAAACACAAAAAGTATCTAGTACGCTAATATTGATATAGTGAACATGAAATGATTATATAAAGGATATAAATATTTATTATATATAAATTGATATATGTATATCGATACGGTTGCTGCTGGGGTGCATTTACCAAAAAAATCACAAGAAAGAAAAATTACGAGAACAATTAAGTAAATTTACCTTTGATTTACAAGACGATCCTCTAGACTAGCTAACGGAAATCACGGGGTCTTGGTGGTAGGACGCAATCAATAGGAATTTCGCGAAAGATATAAATTCAGATGCAGGATTTCACGAGCAGGTTTTTGGAGAACGCCCATTCGTTTGAATAGAAGACAAAGAAATTATTATTGAAATGAGACCCGATATCAAAGCTAATTAATTATACAATCATCACTTCACACCGCAATAACTAGAATCATACTAAACAATCCTTCATTTCTCAGAAATGATAAAGCAATGAACGAGTGTAAAGACAATTGACACAAAGAGCGACAGAATTCCCATTCAATTATCGATTGAAATTCGATGAAGAACGAAAAAAAAAATGAATTGTACATGACAGGCGATGACGATGAAGGACAGAGTCTACAGAATAAACCGAACAAACTGCAACTGCTTCTTTTGCCCCGCTACAATAAAAACTACAGTTGAGAGGTAGTGAATAAAAATAGTTGAATTCCTAGGTGACCAGGGAAAACTCGTTAGTGATTTTTCAAGTTAGAGTTCACATTATTTGGTCTCAATTCATGATAGCACCCGATGCAATAGAACAGTATAACAAGCTACATCCAACAATCCTCACAGTAAATAAATGAAAACAAATCCGGAGTAACAAATGAGGATATTCACGCGCAAAAGAGCATAGGTAATAACAAAAAAAAGTTGATAAAACGCCAAGCAAGTGTTTTGTGCAAGAGTTGTAAATATGAAAGATGCAGCATCGCACGGCAGGTTCAATAAATGTATTATTGTATTCAATTGAATTGTATTTATAATTACTTATGATTTATCCCGAAGCATTTGAAAAAAATGTGCTTCGACGTTTGAATTTATTATCCGTTAATTTCAATTACCCCCGTGGGCCAAGTGTATTTATCCGACATTTAATTTTCGATTTATGTTTACGAAAATAGTTGAATATAGCGGTGTAATAGTCGAATAGTGATAGTGGAATTATCGTGAAAAATAATCGGTCGATGGCTCGGGGAAAATCATCAATAACTGTATAGATCATTCTTTAATTTATTCCGTTGAATGTATGTCCCTGCACTGAGAGCTTATGATCATATCGAGTGCAATTATATTAAACAGTGGTAATGGGAAGATGAATCCCTCGACTGTGAGTTAATTAAGCTCTCGGCGTAATCAAAAGAGTAACGATAGTTTAAATGTTTTAATTTTATATTGCAACATATCTCGTGTTGCGAACTCGAGAATATTCCGTTTTACGATAGATAGACGAATTTGTTATTTAAATTTCTATTTTATCGATTTAATTGTCCCCGACTGGACATTTTATAGGGATAATTATTCGATATTTTTTTAATACTAAATAAGTATGATAGTGTACTTTCAGTTTCTGCGAAGCGAAGCGAAGACCCGAACAATTGCATGATGAAAAAAAAACATAAGGTCATGGTAAATGAAAATTCACTGTTGAATGAGAGATGAAAACTCCCCCGTCCCCCCTTCCCATCCCACCACCCCCGCCCCTCCAAAAAAAATGCTGTTGAACTTTTATTTATTATCCGAAGTGAAGAAAAATGTAGATGTTAAGAATGACGTTCTACCGAAATATGCTAGACTTATAAATACACCCTTATATATAATGAATTAAGCGTACATTACCTACCTACCTTAATCCGTCGTTGACTACGGATGAGGATGAAATAAAAGAAAAATATGGAAACAAAAACAGAAAAAAATCACGCAATCATACATTTAAGTTGCTACTTGGCACGTATACCTAAGTAATATTACTAACATAAACAGTATGCAATAATAATAAATATGAGGAGAAAAAAAATATAATTGAAATATGAATTTGTTATTTCATTACCTTGACTCCCTGGCTGCAATCTTCCGCCTTTCCTCCATTATTTGCAATAATTCCACTCATAAAGTATTTAATCGACACTCACTCCTGACTGTTATTTGTTACAATTTACTGACTTCATTCGAAAATATAAGAAATTGAATTGATCAGAACTTTACAATTTTTTTATTCGCCACTCAATATACAAATTGAAATATCTTCATTCTATTGTTATAGAGAAGAATACAATGAAATAATTGCCAAACTAAACAGAATATGAAATTTACAATTTCTGAACTGATATCGGTATAAATATAAATAATTATTAGAAAAAATAGTCCGATATTTGAAATGTAAAATGGTCAATGGCAAATCGTATGCTCGTTTCCCGAAATACAATCCGCAAATGCTTTTATTCTATTTTTACAACAAAAAAATGCAAAAAACATTCACGAAACTTCGAAATACATTCAGACAATCCCAGAAACATAGGACATGCTTCGGGAATTTCCTATTGAATATTAAATATACCATTTCACAAATTATCCCAGAGAAAGTATTTCATCTTTTCAAAATGTGAATAATCTCCGCAGAGCATCAATTAAATACCTAAATCGAGAATGCAATAGACACTTTATTTATGCGCATATCCCGGACAATTCCATTGGGGTTTTGCATAGAATCTTTTTAGTATTCCATATCAAAGTCGAAAGAAAAATATTAGACGTTTTATTTTGTACGGTAAAAAAAAATAAAGTAATTGGAGGTGATCAGAAGGATTTCGCTACGTCGCGCCAAATCGCCCAACATCTTTTTTCAACCTGAAAAGGTAGATATCTAATATTTTTCACAGAAATTTTAATTTTTTTCCCAATCAAAATTATGCAACAACCCAATCATTCAATGAAGCTATGCCTTCACGCATGAACGACATTGGGGGATCCATTATGAACAGGATTAACCGGCTGAGGCGGTTGCTGCGTCGGGATATTCTGGACTTGACCTGGTTGATGCTGTTGATTCACAGCTGGAACATTTTCCTGGTGGATTTGGTTATTGACAACGGGTTGTTGAGCTACATTCGGTGGGACCTGTACACTTGGAACCTGATGAAGCGGCAATTGCTGTGGAGGTGGTTGATATTGTTGTTGGACCGGTTGCTGAGGAATTGGAATCTGGCCCTGGGCCGGAACTGGCTGTTGATTGTGGACCGGCACCTGCTGCTGCTGAAGAGGAACTTGTCCCTGATATTGCTGCTGCACAGGCACCTGTCCCTGGTATTGCTGGTGTTGAAGAGGCACCTGCCCCTGGTACTGCTGATGTTGAACAGGGACCTGACCCTGATATTGCGGTGGATAGGCTGGTGGTACTTGCCCCTGATGATGGAGTTGACTGGGATCGACGTGTTGTGGTGGGAACTGTCCTTGGTGTCCAACATCAGGATATGGTGGTCTCAATCCTTGAGCAGCCATCCTTTGCATTTCCTGTTGTTTCTGTAACTGATAAGCATCGTACTCCTGCTGTGAATAATGTTCCTGTTTATCCAGGCCTTCCCAGCCAGGATCCTCCTGGAAGTTCTTTTTCTTCGTTAGCCCGAGGAACTCATTATAGTCAATGAGCCCATCTTGATTGGTATCAGCTTCAGCAAACATGTGCTCCCTCATGCGCTCCATGTCCTCCTGACGTTCTCGAATATCGTCTTCGGGGTTGTCGTTATACATTTTATCTAATTCCTTCACGAAAAGAGCTTCAACTTCGTACTGATCCCAGTAGCCGTCTCCATCGAGATCGTGCATGTAGAAGAAGGTTTTTGGGTTGAACTCTTCATCCGTCATATGGTCTTGCTTCTCCCAGACCTCCTCCAGCTGTTGTTTACTACCAGGATGGTGGAGTGGCTGATGTTTTTTATGTTTCTCCTTCATTGCTTCTAATTCGGCAGCATATTTCTTCTTCTCCTCTTCATTCAAGGTCTTCATTTTCTCTTCCTCCTCGAATTTTTTCTCCATCTCGTATTCTTTAAACTCCTGCTTACGTCTTCTGTCAGCCTCAGCCAAATCTTCATTAGTCTTTAAATGAAAAAAATTAAAGAAAAATACAGAATTGAATAAGAATTATTATGGCAGCAATCATGCCAGACTAAAATAATACCTTTTGGATCAATTTTTTCAAATCTTGGATCTCGAATGTATGTTGATTGGTCTGATCAATGTGAGGAGCATGAGGAGGAGTGGAGTCATGTGACTCTCCAAGTTGTCGTTTCCTGTGATGTAGCTCTTTCAATCTTTCCAACTCAGTTCTCTTCAGTTCGTCCAACGTTGTTCGCACCCGGTGATTCACGAACTCCAATTCTTTAGCTATCTTTCCTGACTGATGTCATAAAAAGAAATTTAAAAACTCAGCCCAGTCCACAATTAAATAATGAAAAAAATGGGGCAAAATGAAAACGTTCATTGATATTAGCAAAATTTCAATATTTCGGGAACATTATTTCACTACTAACCCGTATGTAATTTTCATCTGCCTTCTCAAGCTTATTGCGGAAGTGAGTATCCTGTTCCAAAGCACTCACGACTTCCTGGAGGTATCGGTCATACTCCAAACCCAGCTGGGAGAGAAAAATCCGCATTACTCGGTCAATATCCTTAGCAAGAACAATTCATTCTCAATGAATTCAAGGAATACGTACCGCATCCTTCGGCGTTTCATGAACTTCATTATTATTCTCGCTTTCTTGAGTCTTGGTAACTGGAGGAGCAACAATTTGCTGCGCCAGTAGCAAAAATATGCTCAGTAAGAGTAATCGACGCATTTCACCAATAAATATCTGGGAAATAGAACACTTCATGAAGATCATTCGTTGGATTTTCGACGAGATGACGGAGATAAAGTGACTCCGATATAGTCCACCACCAATTCTTATTGAATATGTCACTTATTAGTCCGAGGAAATCGCGATATTTAATGAAACCAGCCAATTGCTGTGAACCACACAGGGGGCGAGCTGATGTTGAAACGTTGTATAAACAGTACGAAATGACACGTATGTCGCATTAATTTGATTTCTTTGGCGATGTATATTTGTTCATTAACACAAACACGTTTGTGATTTTATCAGCGGGAATGCGAATCAAAATTGATGATGATATTCAGTAAACAAGGAAAGTTATGGAAAAATGTCAATAAGTTGAAAACTGTAGAGTCAAATTTTTGTAATCTGTCGTCAATTTTGACAGGTTTTTCAAGCTTTAAAATGACATGTCAATTATAGTAATCCCTTCATTAAGAGGCAAACGATGGGGGAATTCACAGAAAATATGATCATTATTTAGATCCTTATCACTCACCTTTTCTTATCACAAGATGTTGATCGATCGGGGAAGGCCCCAGAGTAATACGGATGAACTTCACACAATACACACGCGGCAATAATTTTTCGTCTCCTTATTAACTGATTAAATTGAATAGAAGACAAGTGTTTTGGAAAGTTGTGACGTGTTTCCTTATTGGGTTAGTAGTTATAACTCGCGAATGCACTCTAGCGCCACCCTCCTGCGGATCTAGGGATTTTTCCTAGGGATATTAAATTTCCGCTTGAAGTTTGGCAAGCCTGACACAAGCCCAGTGGAGGCGCCTCGGCGGAAACAACTTTACCCACAATGCACCAGTAAAGGGCAACATGGCGGACACGATTGAAAGTGAGTGCAATTATTCACATAATTATCCATAGTTTTAAGTTAATTGAAGCCCCGAAATGTATGGATATAAATGGTTGCGTGGTAGTCGAGACTGTTGGTCATCGAATAGTCAAGGAACATCGGCTTCACTCGGTCATTAGCACCTAATATCGGTGATTCAACTGGTCACGTACCTGACTGGTTCAAAATTTCAAAAATGACCAATGCACAATTCAAGCAGGACAACTGGCACGAAAATTTTGATAAAAGCAGCTTTTCATCATTAGTTTGTTGACTCGGAAATTAATTTATTCGGTTTTGGGCGATGGCAAGGGGGGGAGGGAGGTCATTATGGGGTTTTCATGATTTTGGGGAAGTTTCGAGTCGGACGCGCGCGTGGGATGTTTACTTCGGGCTGGGACACCGAAATAGCAGCTTGGTTAGGTCGCGATTTTCAGAAAACTCGAGTTTGTAGATGAGTTGAGTTCATGGCGAATATGAAATGTGTGTTTTTATGGTTTCGTAGTTATTTATTTACTTTTTAGTCTTGATGTTTGAGAACTCTAAGTCACATTGGAAGCTCTGTTCCTAATTCAATTCGAATATTAATTTGTACGTTTGAAAAATCTGGAGAGATGGACGATCAAACGATTTTTTTTCAAATTTTTAAATTCTCACATATTTGAAATTTTATTCATTTTTTTTTATGAATGAAATTATTCAATATTCATTCATTAGTTTGTGGAATTTAAAAATAGGGAGAGTTGTTTTTTATTAATTGAAATTTAGGCGGAGTGAAAGTGTTAATTGGGCTTTTGGCAATTTTTCTGTGCAGATGAGTCAGCTGAGACCTTGCTGTCCATGAAAAATGGTGGTTATCCATCGTTGGACGAGATAAAAACCGAGATTGATGAGGATTCGATGGACATTGATCACAACAATTCGTTCGAGATGGAGACTGAGGATTCAGAACCTGTACCAGAGCTGGGACCTGCAGCTCTGGGGTTGCAGAGAGTCGGAACGAAGCCACCTCCGAAGAAACAGAATCCTCCACAACCAGTTCAGGTTTTGAACCGACGTGGTATGCCAGCCAGAATCAGGAAGAAGAATAAATTGTTCTATGATGATATCCTGGTTAATCACCCACATCACAGGTAAACCAAATTTATTGGCAACATGTGTCAATCATTCCCCAGTGCAAAATAAAATTATAAACCACGCTCTGAAGTATATGTCTGAGACGATAGCTTGAGAGAAAGAATATCAGATTTTTTTGTGGAGATTTTCTCGAGCTTGAGCAATTTTTTTTGCATGATTATTCATTAGTTTCATATTAGTTTCATGTTCCATGAATTTTCAGAATAAAGAAAGAACCAGGAACGATAGACCTAAAGCCCTCTCCGCGGAAAGTTCCTCGTCCCTCTCCACCGAAGCGTCAAACGCGTTCTTCCACGGAGCCCAAAAAAATAATCCCTCAGACTCCGCCACCGCCTCCACCCCCAAAAACTCCCATCAAAATGGAGAAAGAGCCAGAGAAGCCCCTGGCCCCGGGTTCCCCAGACCGTAAAGTTGGCCAGAAAATAGGAATGCGCCTTCGCAACCTCCTAAAGCTCCCCAAGGCCCACAAATGGGTCTGCTACGAGTGGTTCTATAGCAACCTCGATAAGACCCTCTTCGAAGGCGACAACGACTTCATGATCTGCCTGAAGGAGTCCTTCCCCCAGTTGAAGTCCCGAAAATTGACGAGAGTGGAGTGGTGCAAGATCAGAAGGATGATGGGAAAGCCTAGAAGGTGCTCCCAATCTTTCTTTGAGGAAGAGAGAAGAGAATTAGAACGCAAGAGGCAGAAAATCAGAATGCTCCAGCAGAGGAAGTCCGCTGATGCCAACAGTTTCAAGGACTTGCCTCCAGAGATACCTTTGCAGCTGGTGATTGGAACGAAGGTACCTAACGAATTTTCTTTTGCTTGCAATAAATTTCCCATTCGGTCTTTAAGCTCGTTTTGAAAGCTTCACTCCATTGTCGAGGTATAAAAATTATACTTTTTTGTTAAATAATTTTATTTGATAAAATTACATTTACAACTGACTGGCAATAGTTTCTTTTGTATTTTGAATTACTTAAAATTCAATTTTTAATTCCTAAAGGTGACAGCAAGACTGAGAAAGCCCCAAGATGGTCTCTTCACTGGAAGTATCGATGCAGTGGACACAAGCAATAACACGTACAGAATAACCTTCGAGAGAGCTGGTCTAGGCACGCACAGTGTTCCAGACTACGAAGTTCTATCCAATGAGCCACCAGAGACTATCAGTGTGGCCTCATTCGCTCAGAAATTCCGCCCCCGACACGTCCAGTACGTTCCATCACCTCCTTACGCCCTGAAATTACGTTCTCCGAGGCTCAACAGTGACCCTCTGATCTCCAATGCCTCAGTCTCAGTCCCCAAGAAGAGCCACATCGGTGGTACAATGAATGGCTATCCCCTCAAACTCCTGGAGTTCATGGTAAAGGTCAACAAAATCCTTGCAGCCAAGAAAATCAAGATCAAGAAGCTGAAGGAGCTGAACACTGAGGCTGAGAAGAAGAGATCCTTTGGCGAGTGTTTGTCACCTGATTTCGAGAGAAAATATGCTTCCGTTGTTGTGGAACTCGAGAAAATGAACACTGCTCTCCAGGAGTTCTTGAACGAGGTGCAGGAGCTCTGCCAGGAAATAGCACCTGAGCCCTCGGTCGCTGCAATGCTGGTACCCTCACACTTGAGGGAAAAGTGCAAACAGGAAGCTGCTGATATGGTTTCCAGGAATAACATTATTAATGATAAAGCGCCTACGAAGATGAACCAGTTGGTTACTGATTTAACTGCTCTTATGCTCCAAGTGAAGGTAATTTCTAAACATTAACTTTGTAATTTAAAGACATTCCCAGATTATTATTTTTCATTACTACCGTCATGTGAAATTAAATTCTGGATTTTGATTCTGCGAGCTGTGAATAATTGTCCGTTTTGTTGTTTCCAGTGTTTATCAGATTCCGATCGTAACGCATACGAGCTAAAAGTACTCCAGGGAACAATGGATCAGATAAGATCACGACTGAATCCCCAAAATCAACAGGTGTTTCAAAATTGCGTAGAAATTCACATGCAGCACATACAACTTGGTCTAGGCCAGACAGGATCATTAACTCCATTCATGGCACCGAAAGCCTAGCAAGAGGAGGATAGTAATTACCGATGAAGTACTGCAGATCAGAGAGTTCAATTATAATGATCATTTGTATAGAGATATATCAATTATTATTATGAGGAAGATTGCCCGGTTTGGAATAGTGAGGCATCGCACCTTTGTACATATAAAATGATGCTTTTGACACTAGCACTTGCGATGATATCTCTGTGGACTCTCCACTTCTACTGCCAGTTAATTTTTTTTTTTGGTTTTTCTCTTATTTTCCATTAGTTTCTCCTGAATTTTAGAAATTAGTTGGAAATCGTTGATTATGTAATACGAATTTTATTTCATCCTTTGGATTTAATGAGGGACATGGCATGAGGTGTTCTAGTCTGGCTCTGGAAGTAATTAAAGGAATTGTTGAGGTGAGTGAGAATGAGAGAATAATTTATTGGAATTTAAGAAATTGAAAATTAAGTCTCCATTCTTGTTATCAGTAGTCGTTAGGAATCGATTGCTCCTTCGAAAATTAAATAAAGTAACGATAATGTATATGCTTATTGTATAATGGAGAAACATGATATTTTATGTAAATTTAATAACTATTAAAGTTTGAATCTAGAACACCGTATGAAAGTTCATGCGTTTTTCCTTTCCCTGGAATATAATTAAATAAAAATTCCACTATTGTTTATAGATTGGAATATTTCTCGTTTATTATATACAAGTGCTTATCGTAGACATCAGTTTGACATTTAAACGAATGGTAGTAAAAAAGCAAATTATCTAATAATAATTTTAATTTCAGGTTATTATTCGAAAATTGTGTTCAGTCGAATGAACCAAATTTTGATAATAATCGTCAGATTGAATTTATTTACTCATAAAAATATCTCACTTTCGCTATCAATGGAACGAAAATTTGACGTATGGCCAAAGATCACTGAAAAATTTTCAAGTTTCTCACCTCATTCATACCATCACTCATACTTACCACTGATAATTCACCAAAATCACCAAAATTATCGCATGTAATACCACAAGAGCTCCGAAATTATCGGATATTTCCCGATAGGTTCGTTGCAAACAAATGAACGTGTC
Organism: Diachasmimorpha longicaudata; assembly: GCF_034640455.1. Lineage (NCBI taxonomy): Eukaryota > Metazoa > Arthropoda > Insecta > Hymenoptera > Braconidae > Diachasmimorpha > Diachasmimorpha longicaudata. Next base: position 6,434,676 of record NC_087235.1, read on the forward strand.
AAGTTTTCCAGTTTAAAAATCACGAGCGCGAAGCGCGAGTGATTTTTCTGGAAAACTTGACGAGCTTATTTGTTTGCAGGGAACCTTGAGGGAAATATCAGATAATTTCGAAGTTCGAGTGGTATTCGGGGGATTATTTTTTGCATCCAAATCTTGGCCGATAGAATTGCACCATGAGACATAATTTTCAACGAATTGCCATTTAATCTGTCAGATACAATTGAGGGTTACTTCAACATTTGTTTTTTTTTATATATATCAACATGCAAAATTTCCAGTGTAATTTTCAAGAATATCCGCTGAAATACCGTGTTGACTATACAAAATAACGTCGAATGGTGCAATCCTATTGGCCAAGATTTGGATGGGAAAAATAATCCCCAAAATTTGATTTATCGAAATTTCGATACTGACTGATGAGCATTAACTATTCACTTTTTGTTACTATCGAGCTGCTCGAGAAGGGCATCAGCGTCCTCGCTGGTTTTAACCCTGAGGAGCACGGGAACTGGAGGTGGCTGGGAGTCAGGTAATGGCAAACAGACCACCATTACCGTATTTTTATTCATCCGCTGGGTGCGAACGGAGTCGGTTAAGAGAGTGTTTAGGAGGAGATTCCCCAGGGAATTTTCAGCACGGACGATCAATTGAGTCTTTCCATTGGGGGTTGGCTTCAGGAAGAGAATTCCTACTCCTCGATCACTGTAGACTTTATCTTTCTTGAAAAATATCTTGCACCTGGGGAAAAAAATTATCTGCTTGTACAAACGAGTAAAGGAGTAAATAAATAACTGGAAAAATCATTCAATAAATAACCGAATAAATCGACACAGGAAAAACATTCACCTCTTTTCGTAAATAGCCCCCTCTTCGATAATAGGTTTAAACTCGACCTTAGGTGGCTCATCGTCATCCTCTTTGTCCTCAGCATCATCCTTGCCCTCAGACGTCGGTGGAGCAACAACACTGCTGCCGAAGGAGAAAGGTTTCCCAGTGCCGAAGCTGAAACTCGCAGAGCTGCTGCCAGTGGTGCCGCTCGAGCCAAAGCTGAAGGCCCCCGTCGTCTGAGGGAAGGACATGGACTTTTCCACCTTCTCGGCCTTCTCTTCAGCTTTATCAGCGGTGTCTTTGCTTTTGTTGAGGAATGGGTTCACGTCACTGCCGAATGCTCCTTTCCCATCAGCATTTCCAAAAATTGACTTTCCAGGGGTTAGAGAGCCGAAGATGGACCCGGTTGTCGTGCTAGGGGACTTCGTAGAGAACACCGAATCTGAGGCCTCTGAGGTGCCTTTCGGGGGTACCCCAAACGTCAAAGTGGGTTTTGGAGGCTCTTTAGAACTTTTCGCTTCCTCTGATGCTTTTCTCGTCTGCTCGTCACGTTTCGCCTCAATTTCCTTGAGGTACCTTTCAATTTCGTACGAAATTCAACTTTTGAAATAAAATAAAGGTTCTATCTCTATAAACAATGACTGATAAATAAAATCTTACCAAAATCAATTAATGATCATAACACAAGATAAAACTGGATAAGAATATTTCGTAAAGAATCTAATCAAGCTATAGAATTTTAAAAAAATGCTGTGATATCACTCCGTATTATTAAAAAAATTCTGAGACCAGCAGTACCTGTCGTAATCCCTGAAGATGGGAGTCAAGATGCAGAAGGGGTTGGCGTCCACGTGGGTTTTGATCCATTGGGCAACACCCTCGTTCAGTCCCTTTAGTTTAGCAAAGTACTCAGAGGACTCCTTGAATATTGTTCCCTTTTTCTTCGCTGGATCCTTCTGCTGGTTCTCTGAGGTCTTTCCCAGGTGCATCGAGGGCACTGATGATGATGATGACAGCCCATTCTCCAAGCCCTTCGCTGAGCCGTTGCTGGATGTCGCGGAGGATGTTGTCGAGGATTGGAGGGGGGTGATTGTAGGAGTAGAGTTGGATTTTAAGAAACTGAAGGCTGCTGTCACGGGGGGTGCGGTCGTCTTGAATCCTACGAATGCTCCAAAAGCGTTTTCCTTTGGTCTCTGAACATAGAATGAAGGAAAAGTTTTTTTTTAGATATTATTCATCGCTGTAATTATGATAATTATTTTTTTTTAATTATCCAGAACGAATTAAAAGAATACTGATCTCAAATATCGTGTGTAAGAATAGAAACTCGTTCCTTTAAGGTGTAATAAGTAATCAAATTTGTGAAGATGGTTCAGAGGGGAATAGAATACTAATAACTCTGGAGAGATCATTAGAGGTAAACGGTGGCCCTCTGTTACCCTCTAAAATAAAAAAAAAGACTTACCTCGCCGGCTCCAAGTCTCCTCACAGCGGTGCGTACAACCCTCTTCTCCAGAACTTCCTGAGGAGCAACGGCAAACGTTCCAGCTTCTTCAGGCTCGTCCTCAGCGTTCCAGTTCTCATGATTCAACTCTGATGTTGCTGTTCGTTTGCTTGCCATTACTTCATTAAAAGTGAAAAAAATATACTGAAATCTCTGTTGGAAATCGTTCCAAAACACTCGACTTAACCTCAAATGTTTACATTCCAAGGTCTCGAGGGGTTAAACCGTGTTTTGTTTACACTTCTCTGAGATTTTCTCGCTTACCTGATTCTGGAGTCAATGGGGATGGATAGTATGTCTTGATAAATTCGAATGGTCGTATAATTCACACGAAAATCGGCTCAATCATGAAAATATTCACAGAGTAAGACTGCGCGGGAGAGACTCACGTTTACCTCTGGGTCCTCACGCGTGCGTCATCATATTTCACCTTTTGCAGATTTTTACAAAGTATTTTATAGTCTTTAGGACGATTTTACCTCTTGAGGGGCTGTATTTACAGATTTTTTGCAATTGAAAATAATTTCTTTGGGTGATTTTCGAGATTATATGATGATATAAAAAAAATCAAGGTATATACCTCAATTACATGTTGAAATAACGCGCCAGTACATCGCGCACTTCCGGACAACTGATAATTCATCATTGAGCCACGGCGTGGTGGGGGAGCCACTGGGAGACATCTCCGCTGACGCCACTCTCGTGTTTGCGGAAAGCAAAACAGGAACAAAACTTTTGACTTCGCAACGATGTTTATTGTTTCCGCGTGAATTTATTTTTCGCAGTTACTGGTAGGAACCCCATTGATTTTATTAATTGATTTTCGCAGCGGGTAATACCGCCACTACTTTAAACAGATAATTGCAAATAAAATACCCCAAAAATTAAAGTTAAATGACGAGAAGAATCAATCGAGGTAAAGCGCTATGATTCGCCATATTTTTTCTGAATCCACATCTTCATTACTATTTATCAGCCAAATGAATCACTAGGTTAGGATAAAAATTTATTTAAAATAATTTAATTAATATAAGTCAAAGTAACTAATTACTGACATTTTTTTTCTACTCCCGGTTAATTCCACAGCAGAATTAACAATGTTTGAATTATTGCTATTTACCAATGGCTGGATAATTTTAATTGCGATGTTTGTTGTTATCTATCTTGTGTACCCCGAGCACATAATGACTAATCTAATTAAAAAACGTTCTCCTTAGAAGGTGAACAAATATCATTAAAAATAATTTTTTCCCGTGAGCAAATTTCTAAAGAAACGAAGCCTCACGACAACCAAAGTTTATCTCCTAAAGATGCGGCAAATTATCTGAGACTCGACGACGCGTTTGCCAAAAAGTTCGTTACGACAGTGCAAATGCCTCCTTCGCCTCCCAATTACCTTCGATTTCCCCAAAAACCCCCCCGAATCCCAGTTCCACTCTCCCCTCGCCCATCCTTCCTCTGACATTTTCTCTTCCCACAATCGGGAAATGTTTAAACATTAATTTTCCCGAAGCGCATAAAAACCCTCTAGCGCCTGCGCATAGGGTCCCCATAGACGCTGGCTTCCCCAAGCATCCGCCGGCGGTGCTAGTGTCTCGTCCATGCGAGGGCTTTCGGATAAAACGCTGGTCGTGTGCGTTCCTCGTGGCAGTTTGTGTTAGTCTCTAAGGGCAATCGGTACCCACTACGTACACGCTCAACTCCCAGCCGGTTGTATAACGTACATATGTATTAGTGTAACTGAATTGCAAAGTTGTGTTGGTTTCGGGCAAGTGCCCGTGGGCCACCGTAGTGAGCTGTTCTGTGGTGCGCGCCGTGGCTTGTGCGCCGGATGATAAACGGAGAGGATTTTTCATCTATTTTTTTTTGTATCCGCGGCACAATTAACACTAATAACAGTTACAGTAAATAACAATTTACTACGGGAATTGTGAATATAGATTTTATAACAAAATGTTTGTCACAGCGATATTCAACTATTTCACACATGTTTGGATACATTGAAATTCATTGAGGCGGCTCTGTGTGTGTTTTTTTTTTATTAAGCATAAAACTCTCGTCGCTCTTGTGTGACATTGTGTTGGGCTTTTATTGCAACAGTGTAAGTGCGCGGTGAACACACGCGTGTTTTTTTTTTGGTTTTCATCGGGAATAAGGAGGCTGATTGGTAAAGAAACAAAATTGCGGACAATTTCTATTCCCGCAAATCACGTGCATCATGGAGATATCAAAGGGTCTGCAGGAGGAAATTATTTTGGTGCAGAATAAACTGAAAAATGCCATTCGTGATCACCAGGTGAGTTTCGGTGGAACAATAGTATTTTTCCTTTGCCATTGTTTTTTTTTTCATATTCCCGGTTATCCTTGAGCCCCAATTTTTTTTGTTTCAATGCAGTTTGGCTTCTGTTGTCCCCCACCTTAATAAACTCAAAAATTACGGGATGACGTACGTTTAAGACAATCGTAATGCTACGTTTTACCTTCGACTATCGACACAAACAATTACTCTACCAAGCGTTTTTGGATTTGCGTCAGAGTCGATCGATGGTAAATTCAATTGATATTTTTCAACCGCTATAACTCAATTGAACTTTTCTAAATAACTTGGGAAATACTTTGGCCAATGCTCGTTTATGATGAAACGATACGCTTGCATTATCTCGTCAATCTGACAATGTAATCGTAATCAATCGCTTCGACTGAGGGAAATACTCTTTCCATTGAATTTCATTGGCTGGAAATTTTTCCCTCAGTAAATTGCCAGTGAAAAAGTTTTTCCAATGATTTCCGCGGGCGCAAACTGCTCACTCCCACGCAAAACAATCTGATCCCAACTTGTTTGTATTGCGGTGCGTTCAAGGGAGACCTGAGAAAACCGAATTAAAGTCAAAACAAAATTATGAAAAAAAAAAACCACCAATAATGAAACAATAACATGCTAATTGGAATTGGTTGGTTAGATTGAAAGTAGGTGCCAATGCATTGACCTCGGCCAATAGCCCTCTCTTCCCCGGCCACCCTGTGCCACCTACAACGCATCTTCAATCTCCAGGAATTATTTCTCCCTCTCCCTCACCCCATTCTACACGAAAATTAATTGTATCGCACATGAGTCTCTGCGCATCCATTTGTACACGGCCATCATCGTATCCAACACCACGTCGTCTCTAGCGTCCTTCACTCGATACAACGAACCTAACCTACGTGACGGTCCTCCTCTCTTTTATTCTACCCTTCTCACCACCACCTCCCCCTGTATTTATTGCTTTCTCAATAATTTGAGTAATTTTAAACATTGAAAATTCGCTGGAGATGATTCCAATGGGTTTGCTCTCTTTAGCTGGTGATTTTTATTCGTTTTAATACCTGATTGGTATTGGTTATTGCCCTATAGTACTTTTACATAAATTTCGGTTTAAAAAGAATTCAATTTGAGATCTTAAATTTAATCATAATGTTCTTAATAGTTCAAGGATTTAAATTGAGTATTAAATTAATTCTGCAGAGATGATCTCTGGAGCTCTAAAAAATATGAAATTTTTATTGAATATTTCTCTCCTTGTTCATTGAATTACGAATTATGTTAATGTTAGTTTGATAGAGTAATTAACACTTCCCGTTATTGTTACATCTGAGCAATTTCGTTGCTAGTGTCGAGTTAAAGATCCACCTGAGAGACGACAATTACCATTATTTAATTCTCTCCAACTACTGACGTAATTGTCATTTAGTTCTTCAAACCAAGTGACATTAATCACCATTGTTTACAGCCTCCTCAATAATTTCCACGTTGTGTTCAATAATTGTCGATTCATCTGAGATGATGTTCTCCCGTTTCATTACTTTCTTCATCAAGTAATCTTCAATGTAATGAAATTATTGCGAAATTCTCTGTTGATTTAAATCGTCTCAATTATTGTTTATCATCTTGTTTATCCAGGACATATTATTCTCCCCCAAAACTCACCTGAACTTTAGAAATTTTCTCAACAAGTTTCACGAGTTAAAGTTTTGGAGTTTGTTCGGCCAGAGAACTGGAAACAGTTGGAAACCGGGCGTTTTTTTTTTCTGGTACTAGTTTTGTTTATGGGATTTTTTTTCATTTACGAGAGTTGAAGAAATAGTCAGCGGTTGATTCAGGAGATTATGCTGGGACATTAGGGGATAAATTAGGGTCTAACGCAGTGAGTGTCGATACGTGTATCTTAAACTTTCCTATGCGAAGTTTAGAAATTACATTGAGGACAGAGGTTGTGACAATGGGGGATTAGCCGGGTTTTTATAACAGGGGGATTTATGGAAACTTTTCATTGTTCATTTCATTCTACTTAATGAAATTTGTGGGAGGGGCAGGGGGTCCATGGGATTCTCGTTGGAATGTGAAATTTTAGACAAGTTCTTTCTATCTCCAATGAATTCAGCATGTCATAAATTAGATGAGTTGTATTTTATGAATTTTATTTGCAACATATTCCCCCAATACGTAATTAAATACCAGCCTTCGACGATATCCCACCAAATAATATCAAACTAACTATTTATTATTGATTAATCCACAGATATGCGTCGGAAGACTCAAGGACGAGCCAAACGTAAGTATCCAGCTCCTACATGAAAAAAGCCTCCAATCATAAAATCAGCAATTAAATAATTGCATGGAATTGTCATAATACCAGCTTTGCCAGGGACGTGAATCGATGTAATGTCATGATAATCATTATTATTTTTAGAATTCCGACATACTGGGGAAAATTCAGGAGATTCAACTGCACATCGTGTCCCTCGGGCGGTGCCAGGTGAGTTTGTACACAAAGCGCTTCAACTTTCTTATTTTCCCGTCTCTCACATTATTCAGCTCCTCTCACTCGCATATTTTCCCAAGTTTTTTCCTTGCTCTGCACTCTCCACTGCAGTCTGCAAGGCCGCTCACCTGATACGGACATTTTCTGAGTTTTTTTTTCGTCAGGAACTTGGTCAAGTTCTTACGGAGAGTAGAAATACACTAGAAATGCGGCTATTTTATCTTCAATTATATTCACAGGGAGGGGATAATTACGTCACACCTCCCTTTATTTCGTTGTTGACCCACCACGCGGCGCCAGTTTCACTGTCAAGTCGGGTTTCATAATTTTTTTTTAAAGATTTAATTTTGTATAAACAATGTCCACGAGTACCTCGTGCGCTCATTAGATGTTTTTTCGTATTGATTATTGATTAAGAAATAAGACCCTTCATTATTTTATTTTAAAAGAGGTTTTCATCGCTTAATTTTGAACAAGAGTGCCCTTCGTACCCCTAGTATTATTAATATTGAGTGGATGATAAATTTCTGGAAATATGATTTTCAAATTTTTGGAGCGTCACCGACAGTTCATGTTAAAAATTCCCCCGGTCTACTTATGAGTCATGTCTTGGCCGCACTGGGCTGTTTAAATATGACGAGAGGGGGATGGGTTAACCATGAAGGGTCATGAAGCAGTTAGGGGCCCAGATATAGTTTACGGTCTTTTAATGTATTCAATTAGGACATCGGAAACTGTCACTACCTAATGTAAATTATATAACTCCCATCGTTATCGTAACTGCTGGGGTCATTATCCCTAATTTACCGACAAATCTCACTGGTCTTCAAAGAAGTAGTCGGAATTTTTAGGACAATACCAGTGTACCTCTCATTTATTGGATCTCTTACTAAATATAGTGATACAGATTGCCTATAATCGCAGCGATTACAGTTGGTCTACAGTATTACCAGCCATTTCTGGACATCTCGAAATAGTCGTAATCGATTTTTACATTACTCCTGTTTTTAATGAATATCTTGAAATTTTACAAGATGGCTGAATTTCTGTCAGGAGCTTTTTTGTAGCTTTCAGTTTGCTCCACAACAAATGTGATTGCAAAAAATTGATTTACTGTCTGGATTTGCAGATATTTCTCAGAACCTGTGCTAAAAATTTTAGTGCTAAACCACGATCGGGAAAAATTCTATTGCTGGTACTGAAAATTTTATTGAAAACCTCGTGAATTGTTTTCCGTATTTCCTTGAAAATTTAGTGGAATTCTCCAGTAATGTTACCTGAGCGGCAGTAGAATTTTTTACAGCCGGTGGATTGTGATTTTCTCCCAGTTCTCGCACTGGAATTCCTCTAGAAAATTTTTCTCCGTTTATTTTCCCTCGAATTGACTGTGGAAAATAATGTTACTGTCACTTAAACTTTCCGAGTCGATTTCGCAAGCGCTAAGAGAAGTGAGTTCCGTAATTTTTACTGAACGTCTCAGTCCGTGCGAGCCATTTTATCGCTTCATAACTGAAATAAGTTGTTCCTGAAAATCAGAACTTTTTTCTGCGAGGATTAAATGAGTGGTCAGGGGATGTTACCAACTTTTTTTTCAGCTTTTATTGTCCTTTAATTACTCAAGTATCACCAGTTGCGCGTTGTTGGCACGATTTGTCGCATCTTCCGACTTGGTTTCGCGTCAGCAATGCAGCACATCGATCGCCACGCTACAGGGAAAATGCGATGTTATAGATTCTGAATTTGTTGTTATGAGGTTCCAGGGTTTTTAGGGTAGAAATGAAGTGACGGAGGATAACTTGAGGGTAGTGGACACTAATCGCTGATGAATAGATGGACAGCTGACGGGTTACAGTGACAAAACCCCTTCTCTGATATAGGTTATCGATTGTAATCATGTTAAGACCGTGGCCTCGGTAAATGCAACCCAAGAGACCTGCGTCAATTGCTCTCCCCTGCATTTTTAATCTCTTTAGTATGAATTATGGAGGGCTGCTTTGATAGCTATTCGTACTACTTAAGGATTTTTTTTCGTTTGCAAAATTCACGAGCCTTCAATTCGAGAAAATAAGTTATTGACGCAAAAAAAGTTTATTCAGTATTTTTTGTGAATTTTTTCTGATAACAAATTCTCGGTGTCTTTATAAGGTTTATTTTCCACATTTGTTGTTTATTATTCATGTGATTTCTCAAAAGACATTTGTATGACTTGAAGACATCATCTTTTACCTCTCTTCCATGAAAAACCTTTCAGGTTATTTTATTTCATGGCTGGCAATTTTAAAATGCATTTCGTGTTATTTTGTTCGTTTCCTGAACGATCGAAGAATCTAGGCGATCTCTGACGTTCGCCAGTGGGTTGCACCAGGGGATGGAAGTTTTTCACCGCGTCAGAAAGTTTTGAAATGGGACGCTTTCAGAGACTCGTCAGTCAACATTCAAGCTGTGGGTGGGGAGCAGTTTATTGTAATTAATCAGCAATATTTTAGTGGTTATTGCAGAGTCACTGGGAGCTTGTCGAACATGAAAGGGATCATATTGAGTTCAAGCTGTGAAATTCAATATTGGGGGGCTTTTCCACAGCAACAAGTTATGCTCATACGATTTTGAGAGGGCTCACAGGGTAATTGAATAGCGTTAGCAGGATAAAATTGTGTAAATATTCACTGGGGGAACTGGCTCTCAATTCGACTGGGAAAATATTCAAATCAACTGCTTTGTCGGAATATCGGACTATGTTTTCTCTTTTACTAATTGCTTCACGTCAAGAGGTGGATTCGTTTTCTCTATTTTCTCTTGAATTGTTTCGTCGGAGAATAACGAAAATTACAGTGAATAATGGATAGTTGTTTACTGCTCGCTTTTTTTATTTTCTAAAGCTTCGATATCGATCAATGGAAATAATTTCGTTCTCTGCATTGGCAAATTCTGGGCAAGGATAGCTGCTCTATCGCATTGCGATGATCAATTTCCCCGGGCGTTTTAATTACATTTAAACTTCAGGTTTTACAAAGTTTTTAGAATAATATTGCCCGGTGGAGTTTCATCATTTTGCTTAATTTTGAGGTATTTTGCACCGTTGAAAATTCCGAATTAAACCTAGGAGTTCTCAAATTGTAGTCATTTCCACGTTTTCCGGATTCCATTTAAGTACTCGTGAATGAAGAAAATTTTTTAATGAACGTTGAGTGCTCGTGTCAAAATTTGAAAAAAAAACTACAAAATTTAATTTGCTCCACTAAAAAACTTTTCCCCGATAAGATTTCACAAACAAACAAGTTTCTTTGCTGTGAAAACAGTCGTAAACTTTCCGAAGAAGGGGAATTTTTCCCCGAAATCCTGTTAGAATATTCAGAGTGAGCTCCCATTGTCTCCGATAATTAGATAAAACTTTACAGCAATAAAATTTGCTCTAAAAAATGATAAAAACATTCGTTAATTCATTTGACATTCTTCGGATTTCTATTCATGCTTCATAATCAATAAATCCATAACAAATTACCCCCGGAGACGTTTTTTTTACAAACAGACTATTCTCTCCGCCCCCGAAACAACTTTAACCTCTCCGGAAAGTGGGAATTTTTTTTTTTTCTCCGGAAATTATTGGCTGGTAATGGGGGGATCATCGAGGGGTTGACGGAATCACAACGTTAACTGCATGAATAACGGTAAAGATTTGAGTAAGGTTGGCCAATCGGTTGCCGGCACGCGAGCGTCAAGAAGGTTCTTATTGATCTCCGGGCCTCTCTCTGGTTGGAACCACACAGCAGCAGTAGACAAGCGAGACGCGTCTCTCCCTCACCTATTGCACCCCCTGAACGTCTCGCAGATGCTGCGCGTGACGCTCGCTCCGAAAATCGCAATCGATATTTTCCGTTCGAAATTCCCGCCGGTCTCTCATCAAAACAATAGCACTTGCACTGCGTAGCAGAGCGAATCGTGGAATAACCCTCTACTTTTATTCTTATCGTATCCCATCCAATTCCTTAGGGTTTAAATTGACTGAGTAATTGAGGATTTTGGGATTAAAGGTCAAGATATTTTAGGGGTTGAAAGAACGAAGAACATGATTCAATTAGTTCAGTTATTGGATGTCAATGAATGAAGATCTGTAATTAATTGGTAATCCCATATTTACTTATTTGCCATATAAATACCTCGGTTTAATTCATATTCGCAAATAGCCTTGATTAAATTCTGTTTGATGTTTACGCTCTGTCTGATAAGGAAAATTATATGGGGATGATATTAAACGTCATTCCATCGAGTTGATTTAAATGCGCGTAAAATAGAATTGAATATTTAATGAACCATTTTCAAACTCCTCGCAAGCTTCAAAATCAAAGGAATTCCTCCCACTTGTGTCATGACTATTGGAAATATAATAATAGTGTTATTAATTAAAACTACAATAATACCATCACTTCAATTATTATCTCTAATTGGACGAAGAGCCGCATATGAATTGCAAAATCTCATATTTACTCGTTTGTCATTCAAATAATTCCATTAAATTCATACCAGCAAATACGATGCTGATTAAATTCACTCTGAATGTTTATGCTCCTCATGATTTGGAAAATTGTAGAGGGATGGTATTAAACGTCGTTTCGCGTCGTCTCCTTCGCCTCCTTGTTTCGCCATTCAACTAAAACCCCATCTACCCCACTGACGCTCGTTATATTCTGACATAATCGCACGGAACAAAGTTGGCAAACTCAGCGTTTGTAGTTCCATTGAAAAAGACTCCATCAGGACTCCCCCTGTCCTCGATATTAATTCAAAATTCCATATTTTTGCTGATTTACCAGTTGTATTAAAATGTTTAAATACTTCAGCAAGCGCAATTAATTTACCTCCATTTTTCAACAATTGATGTATGAGTGGATGCCTCTCATTGTAACCATCTCACATTCTACGCTTTATACTGTAAAAATGGCCCCATAAAAACTGGAATGGAAAATTTAATATCATTTGGAACTGCTGTGGCACATCGAGTGCACATTCCTCCATTTATTTCACCACATGAAAATACGATAAAAAAAATCCAATATGCAAGGAAAGCTAATTTCTATGGAATCGTAGTTGATTCCAGTGGTGAAGAATCGTTTACTTTTTGTGTGATTCCATTATAATTGATATTTTAAATTGATAGGCCTTTTCTTTTTTATTTCTACTGAATTCATTTCAATTTAATAATTTCACGAAACGAATTTAGTACGTGAAGAATTCGGAGAATTCTTTTATCCATATTTTTTATTAAAAAAGAATATTCTCATCGATCTAAAATTCACAGCATTAAAAATTCAATAAAATTTAACGACAGCAATTGAAATCCAAATAGTTCAGACCGTAAATAAATCAGAGTAATCCCGAGTGCCGAGTAATCTCTTGAAAATTACATGAACTCCACTGATCAAATCTCCCGAGTTTTCCTCGTAATTCCCGGATACATTTTCCAATAATCTCAACTCAAAAATCGTCCATTGAAGTGAGACGAAGATAAGATCGCAGTGGCACAAGCGCAGCGTAAAAATCGTTATGCAGCCACTTATTCGCGACGTCTAGGGTCTTCCCCAGGCTCTTCAGCTTTATCAGCAAATACCTGCTATTTTTGCCCCTAATTAGGGAATCCTGATCAAATACCAATGCTCACTCCGTCTATACTTCCCATCATCTTTCGTCCCCGGCAGTTATGCACATCCCCATTAAATTACCAGTAGTACAGAAACAAATAAGCGGTCACTTGAACTTGTTTTCGACATGCAAGGCAACAATTTTTCTCACCCCCAGTTATTGAAGTGGGGGATCGATGGCAGTAAGCGTTGGAAACTGAGCGTAGGTGGATTTTACCAGCAAGAATTATCGGTAAATTATTTGATTCGGTACCTGTATTCGATTCCTTTGCGCATTGGCTATGGTACAAAAATCGATTCATTCAACATCGAAAAAATTCATTAACTCAATAGGGCATCATCAACTTGTTAAACAAACTCTCTCTCAACCTCCTCAAAAACAGTCTTTATCCATTCACCTAGAAAACAGGGGGGGGAGGTAAATAAAAGTGATGATACTTCAACACTTTTATTTTCTTCCTTTTCCAGCTCCTTCCACCCCCGCCCCCCGAAAGTTCCATTGAATGTACATTATAAGCAACGAGTAAAGTTAGTTTTCGTTTCTCTTTGTCACGCATTTCAAATGATAATGCGCAGAAGCAGATTGTTGAACGCTTGCGCAAGGAAGTTGAGGTCTACAGGGCGGAGAATGCGAATGGTGGTAAAGTTTCACTAGCAGCTTTACTTGGGTTAAACAATAACAATCATATAACAACGTACAACGATAAGAAGGATGAGGTCAAGGTGCAGGCCAATGGTATTGATGTTAGACGATCATCGAGGGATAATTATGACGATTTTGGAAGGAATGGTGGTGTTTCCGGTCGAAGGAATTTATGTGCCAAGTGAGTAACTAAGTTTTAAGGGAGAATTAAATTTAAGTTTTAGGGGATGGGGGGGGAGAAGTTGGATGCAGACGTTGGGAGTTGATGTAGTGAACGAAATACTTGTCAATTATGATTGAAATTTAGGGGGGAGTGGGATTTGGATGAATTATTTGAGAGGAACCAATGCTGCTGGATAATTACTTTTGAAATTAAGAGGAAAGGATCAAAATTTTTTATGCTGACGTTGATTAATTCGTTGATTAATTGAATATTTTGTTGAATATGACGTTTTATGTTTGATCTCGCGGGAGTTCAATTGGATGTGATATTTATACAATTGAATTTTTAGTTTAATAAGTTGTTATATAAATTGAAAATTAAATTGATGAAAATTTTTTTTCTCAATTTTTTTTGTTTTAAACGCGCGGTTTATTCGAGAATTATTTGAGAATAATGAACGCGGTTCGGTAAGTATTTTTCAAATTACTAGAGAACATTAAAATTTTTAATACTGTCTTTAAAAAATTCGGCACTTTGGTAAATAATTCGTGCAACTGCCATCTGTAGACTACTTAAAAAGTAAGTTATTAAAAATTTGGAATCTATTTGTGAAATTTATTGAAATTTCGATCTTCTAGAGAGCGTTCGAGCTCTGTTGAGACTCTGTCAGCGGACGAAGACGTTATCGAAGTCTCAAACGATGAAAATTCAACGGAGAGACAGTCTGAAACCTCGGAGATTGAGGCCTCCGTGATGGAGGACGACCAATCAAACGTGAAACAGGTAAACTTCCTGAGTAATCTTGGGCTCATCACGACCGGCCAACTCTGCGAATTGCAGAACAAGAAAACTGAGAGGAAACGAAGGAGCACTGCCAATCCACAGTTTGTGTACCCAAACTGGGATCTACCATCGGTAATTAATTATCACCTTCTTTGATCGAATCATACGACGCAAGTTTATGCCGTAATTAATATCAATCGGACTTCTGTAATAAAAGATTATTAAAACTCCTGGAGCTCAATGTTCTTTTTCTTTTCAGAAACGAAAAAGGCACGCGTACCTCCAGTCTGTCGGGACAGCTCCACAAACAAGACAGACAACAGCACGACTTAATGGTCCATCACCTCCACCAGTGAAAGCACCACCAAAATCAACATCTCCACCGACCAAAACCATCTCAAAGAACTCGATTCCCCAGCAAAAATCAGCAGTCCGGCCAAATATCTTGAGGACTATGCAGGAGACACGAGCATCCCAGAATCGATCGAAACTCGATAACGGCACGAGCCAGAGGGAGGCCAAAGTAGTTGAAACCAAGTCTGTGCATATTCCAGGACTGCCATCCAGTCTGACTATTGAGAGAATTGAGAATGATACGGCTGTCTGCATCAATTGCAGAAATCCAGGTGAATGAAGGTTCATTTTTAATTCGTGAAATACTTCTTTATTCATATAATATTTGGAATAATTGATTTTTTACATTAAAAGATTTTTATTACCATTATTATTCACCCCATAATCCACAAACACTATTTTTAAAAATTACTGTTGTATAAAGAATAAAATATAAATATATAAAATAAGTGGAGAATAAAATGTATTTCAATCTTATTTTTAGGCACATTAACAATGTGTGACACATGTTCAGCAAATTATCATATTTCCTGTCACACAATTTCACCTCCACCGCCACGTCAGTGTCCAAAATGTGTGCAGAAGAAGAAAGAAGAGGAGCGAAGTACTCCAATAATCAAGAAAGACGATGAGCTCGGTAAATATTTAAAAAAATGTCTCTAAGCTTTCCTTCTCGAAATGAAATAAAACTTACAATTTACCAAAAAACAAGTTTGCAATGGGTTTATACATTAAGTTTATTATATTGAAAAAAATCTAGTGGTATTGAACGGGAAAATGTCATTGCAGAGGAAAAAGAAAGAGAAAGATATGAGCAGCGTGAAAGAAACTCGGATCTGAGATTGCAGGTTTACGAGTTGGAAAAACGATCGCAGCTGCTCGGCCAATCACTTCAGGTTCGTCCTGTGGCCTGTTGTAGAAAATATCAGAGTCAAGTGAACCATAAAATGAATTGAGAAATTGATTTGTTTATGTTGGAATGCTGATGTTGTTTTAATTTCATTCGTGATTATCGTGAACAGATTTATTTTTCACCCAAGAACCTGCAAGCTCTTACAAATTTAAGTTTATTATTTTCTAGTTTTTGAACTGTGACGAATTCATTTGGAATTTCGTGCTCCGAGAGATAAGGATTTTTTATTTATTTTTCACTGCACACAGGGCATGATAATCGATGTATAACCACGAGTTTATTTTTTCTAGCGAAATGTCAGAGAGGAATTAATTCAGTACTGCATACAATAAATCAAACGAGAATATTTCAATCCAATAATTGGTAGCAAAAAATCCAATTATATTGATCTATGCAAAGAATATTTTTTATTGAAGATTTCTATCGAAAAAAAAAATGCGCAGATAAATTGAATAATCCATTGTCCATTGGTGAATGAATTCCCTCAATTCCTCTGGCATAGCGCTGGGAAAAAAAAGTCCCTAAAAAGAGTTCACAACTCTCCAATAAAAATCAAATTAATCAATTTATTACTCCCCCAGCTGCAGCATCGTATGCGCCAGGAGTTGCTGGGAAAGCAGGAGAAGACCCAGAAATCAATAAAGCGCCTCGTGGACTTCATAAAATTGATGCAACAGTCCAACGACAAGTCCCATCCAGCGCAATCAGCCAGCTTCCAACCTCCACCCTCCTCATCCCCATTACTCCAAGTCCCCTCACCTCCACCAACCCCCACTCCAAGATGCCCCCCCTCGCCATCACCTCCCACGTCACCTACACCCCCCTCGGCATCAACACCTTCTCCAATCATCACCAGGGCATCACCTACATCAAATCCAATACCACAGCTTCCCATTCCCCTCATACAACTGAGCAACAGTACCTCATTGTCAAAAAGCTGCCAGCCCCCGAGGCTCAGCCGATCGTACCAAAGAATATCTCCAAAATTGGAAATATCAATGCAGAGCCCTCAAATCTCGCCCAATCATCGCCCTTGCTCTTCGACAAGCTCTCCCGAGGTACCAAGAAGCCCCTCCCAGGACTCAATCCAATCAGTTCATCCTCAAACGACATGGAATCATCGCACATCACCGAAAAATCATGTTCACCAGTATCGCGTGACAAATCAGATGCCAATTACCCCTTCGCCCCCTCAAATTCACCAAATGGATCAGACTCAGTTATCGAACCACGTGTCCGTATTAACGCAGAGTCAGATCCACCAATTGCCATCATCACCTTCACCCCATCTAGCCGACAATCAGAATCATCAAACACCTCAACTGCCTCAACTGACACCTCGAAATCAAGTGATTTACACAACTCAGTGCTCACAGGCAATAACAAGTCCGATATCATCGCCAATTGTATTGATGAATCATCGAGGCACGATCTACGGAGACAGACCAGTATCGCACACAGGCTCGCAAGAAGACTCTCCGAGGATCGAGCAGCGCATCACCGATCTCGACAGTCCACCACCAAGTTCGCCGAATACTTGAAATTGGAAGAAGCGCATTTATCAGCGCCACTTGCAGCAAACTTAGGGCTGAGATTTGAGGGCCTGGAGAGGCCCAAATCGTGCTCGAGTGTTGAGGGATTGGAGCCCGATGGGGGCAGAATTAAACCGAGGATTCTGATGAGGGAGAGGAGGAGTCTCGATTCCCTCGATAGTGCCAATGATCCCAGTAAGGGAGAGGTCAACTGGAGGAAGGGCGATGACGTGTGGCTGGAGGACAGGCAGAAGAAGGAGAGGATTCCTGCGGGGAATGATATTGAACTGTTTGATGAGAGCACTATGAGCGCCTCAGAAGACGAGAAGACTGGATTTAGGGATGATGATGATGACGGGGACAGGGTTTCTATTGTATCGTCCATTGATATGCAGGTACTTGAGGACTTTGAAACTGCTCTGAAGCAAATTGAGGGGGGCACGGGGCAAACTGCCAACTAGGGAAATTTAAATCGAGGGTTTTATCGGAATTGAACTAACTCATGCATTAATTGGGGTCTTGCCTGAGAATTTTCAATGGTGGATATAAAAATAGGATGATAAATATTATATTCGTATTTTTTTTATTACAAAAATAAAAATAAATGAGTTGTAGGCAACTCAAAAACTATGACGTCACAACGTTTATCTTCGAATCATATTGATGTGCGGACGGGTTTCTAATTTTTATGAAAATTAAAAAAAATACGCATCTACTATTTCTCAACGAATTTTTGTATTTCATCAACTTTTTCAATGAAAAAATAATGCAACAGCCCAATTGAAGAATTCACTTCACTATTTCATTTCAGAAGTTGAAGAAAATATGTCTTGTCTAGATAGGTTTCGAAGTTTAATTCAATTTTAAGGAATTTAAAATTTCTTATTCGTTGATCGAAAACAGCTCTGGCAATTTCCTTTTTCATTTACAAGGAGAAAATTTCATACTCTTACAATGTGAAGTTATGAAGACGAATATTCTCTGGTGTTTCTTAAGTTTTAGAACGATTGCTTATGGTTTAAAATCATTTAGGAATATTTTTGAGTTGGGAATGACAGATAAGGACTTATTCTGCTGTTGAAAAGTATTATTTTTTTAGATTCATGAAGAAAAGAGCCTTTTTTCGTTCTCTAAATTTGTTGAATCGCTAGAGCAATTGATCTTTTGAGTTTGTCTTTGGGAAATTGTTGATTTGAAGGGGATATTCGAGGTTGCGAATCTATTGCGGGTGATAATGATTAGTGTGTGGGTTATAAGGCTCTAAGTTGATTGGAATTTATTACTTAAATTGTTTACTTCTGACGAGTAAATTGTGTCCACTAATAGTGTACATTCTATTAGTGAAATTTTTGAAGTATACGAATTTAAAAAACTCAACCGAACAAAATTAAGGATAAAAACACGCACATATCGTGGAATTAGATAAAAAGGAGATTTTTTTTGCGTTTCGTACGAGCAAAAATTGAAAGCGGAAATGAGATCGTGAAGAGAGAGAGAGAGAAAAGAAAAACCACCCAAGCCATATTACCATTACTGCCTTAATAGTCGATTAATTACGGTCCTTGAATATTTTTTAGCCAAATTACACCTATTAATTTATTACTGATAAAAATTCATTAATGGTGGGCAAGAGATCCACGTTTTCTCAGATATCAACGATCGACATTTAATCTCGGCAGAGTATTAATAAATTAAGCCGAATTGTGTATTGTAAATATTAAAATTGAGCATAAGATTAAACGATTATTTTTAATAGCCAAATTTAAACTGCGATGAATCAATAATTCAATTCATCGAAGCTATGTGAAAATTTCCTGATTGAACTCTGATTAATCAATCATCATTTAAAGACAATGTTTTTTTTCACGTTTTCTTTCGTTTATTGAACAATACTCGAGAGTAATTCACTGTACAGAGGAGTCAATAATCCTTTGATCAATTTAGGAATTTGTTATGACTAGAGAAATTCAAAATTCATATTTTTATGAGAAAATAAATCATTTAAAAAAATCATTCACCAGTTGTTTCCTTATTGTTCAGTGGTATAGCACCGACTACTGCACTGGCGCTGACGGTCGGTAATTTCACTCCCGGAATTATCTTCTCCCAATCCCGCCCCTTCGACTAATTTAAATCAACCCCGTCTCTTTGCACCAAAAAATCCAGAGAATCGAAAAAAAACGAGTTTTGATGGCCTGGGGAATGCAGAGAGTTAAAAGCAGAATTCCGGGTAGAGTAAACAATCGACTAATGATATGTAAATATGACAGAGCTAATCAAGCGGGGCTTGTGCCAACACTGAGAGATGAGAGGCCGCCAGTTGCGTGTGAGTTCGATCTCTTCTGTTCTCTGCTATCTCTCTCCATCCCCCCATTTCGATAGAATGCATTTACGGTGGTGCTTTGCACACAGAGGCACCGAGAATGTCCACGTGCGTGCACGAGTCTATACATATTTAATGATTTCACGTTAATTGCACCATGTTTGCCCAAACTCTCTTTGCAAGGCCCTTCTGACGCACGATGGTCGCTTTCAATCAGATATTAAATGTGTCTACATCAGGATTTTTTTTTATTTGATTTATTGGCGCTGGATTTTTATGGAGTTGATTCAGAAACAATTTTACAAATTACGGGATCGTTAATCAACATTTTTTTATAACACCGCTCGCTTTATTTATCTAAAGAATTCAGTGATTCAGCCAAATAGCTCTCAAATAAAATTCTGAAATGCAATCAATTTCAAAAGGTATATTCTAACATTGTCTTCGTGATTATTTATGGTAAACAATGCATTGAAATTGATTCATCAACTCCATTCAATGGCTACGGATTAATTAATCATCCAGAAATGACCAATCTCTGCAAAGAATAATCAATGTACTTACTCCAGTAATAATTGGCTTTAGTTCTAAAAATTTCATTCCATAAATTTTATTTTCATTTCTTTTCTGAGTCTGATCATTTAATAAATTCTGACTGCGTACTCTCACTCATAAAATCATATTTCTCCCCGCAAGAATTGTATTCACAATTCGTTAATGTTCAACTCTCATCCAAAATAAAAACAAAAATAAGTAGTAGTGGCCACTTTGTGCATACGCCTAACGAAAATGACTTCTATAAAGCTTTTAACCCGGTGGGATGTAACACCGAGAGATGAAGAGAGCCGACGACATCTGACTCGTCCAGAGTTCTCATCTCCGTGTCATACAGTGGTTGATTTTGCCATTAGAGTTGAGGGTAACCATACCACTGTCTCTGATGAAACGTGAGTGGGAGTGAGAGGAGGTGAGTGCCTTTGGAAAAAAAGCACAGCCACGACGAGGTTTGGATGGGGCCAGGGCCAGGGGCGGGGGGGCAGTAGGGATGAAATGGAACTTGTGAAGAGTTGGGAGCGGTGGGGGCAAAGGAGCAGAGGGTGTTAAGACGTCTGACAGTTGTATAAGGATAAAGCCGCTCACGCTGAGTGCTTTTATTTGTCGCCGAGGTGGGCCCCGCGTATACACTCAGAGTCGTTTTCTCACTCTTTCTCAGGCTGTCCCACTCCTGCCCCTTTTCACTTGCCGCTGCGTGCCATTATTTCAAATCGATTCACTGTTTGTTGACTCCATTAGGGGGTTCTACGCTCTCCTTTTGCGGTGCTGTTCATCGAATTTTCGTGATTTCTGTATTATTTATTTCAGAAATATTCATTAACTTCCCTGGGAATCTGCAATGAGTTTAAATTCGATTAAGACATTCAATTAGGTACACTGTTCAGTGAGTGTCTTATTGTAATCCAGAATCGGTTCGAGGAAATATATGTGTATATTTACCAGTGCGATTGAACAACATCACGACTATCACCATAATTGTTTACAGCTCTCGACGCCGCCCCAACACAAGCCATCCAGTGCCCCCGAGTGTACCACCCTCTCAGTGATTTAGTGTTCAACTTTTCGTTCAGTTCAGTTTGAAAACAAAAGCACCTACTCGGAATAAAAGTTTGTGCGTCAAGTGTCGTGACATTCTCCTGTTCACGTGCCCCCCGAAGATGTTTCTGTCGCTGTCACACGTGAGTAAATACTTCTCTTTCTGTCTATTAATTTGATTATCTCAGTAGTCTGTATCGGATGGTCCAATGCGTTTACCTGGAGCAGAAATTTTTCAGCTGAGGCGTTTTCCTGAGGGAAATGGGAGGGGTTGCTTAACCCTTCCAACTTGAATGATTGAAGTAAATTCTAATAACATTTTGCTATAAACGAAAAAATTTCAAATATTGAAATATTAATAGACAAACATCATCCCAGAAAGCAATTTCGAAAGATTGAAAAAAAATATCACTCCCCAGTACCATCCACTATTTAACGATTTTTTTTTCACTACTTTGAGAGTGTTAGTGGCCGAGAATATATATCCGAATGGCTTCGTACTCACTCTGTCCAACCAATTAAAACCCTTCACCATATATACCCCTGGAATTGATATTGGGAAAACAAAAACTCCAATTTCAGGCGCGTCACGTAACGGCAGAGGGGTTTTTCCTGGTTGCATTATGGGGGTGTGTGAGGGGGGGTTAGGGACGCGTGTTAATTGACCACCGGCCATTACACGCCCGATCGCCATTGGCCACTGGGTTTTCTCGATCGTTCAACCACACCGAAATCATTCACTCCTTTCCTCTCATTTTTATTTTCGTTTATTCTTTAAATGAAATCATTTCAATTTTTTGTTCTCCACTCCTCTTTTGTTCCCATTGTTTTGTGTTTGTTTTTTTTTTCATTTTTCGGTTTGTCATTGTGACGCCGAGCGTTAAATTGGAAGCCGCAATTAGTCGATTGGAGCGTCTCGGTATAATAATGAGTGGAGATTGTAAAATTTCAAGTCTGAGAGAGTGTTTCCCTCTTTGCATATTCTAATTACAGGGATATATATACACTCACCCAGAGATTGTCGTCCTTTTTGCCCTGAAGATATTTACGTATTAGTTTGTATACCAAAGAGTAATCTATGCAAAAACAGCTATCCTCCTCGGTGCGAAATCCCGGCCTCCTGGGCCCGATGATTATGTACAGAGACTCTATTTTACGCCTCGTCGGTCTAATTAACGTATGAACTACTCCTGTAATCGCTTGAAGTGCCGTAGCGCCCGGGAGGAACCTGGGGCTGGTCCGTGAATGTTTTGGCACCCGAAAAAAATCATATGCTAGCCCTGGTTAGTCTCTGGGCCAGTGCTGGGGCGAGGAACGAACTCTAAGCCGGGGCCTGGCCATTGGGCCCGATAAAATGTACTTCTAAACAAATTAATTTTTGTTTTTGAACGGTCACAAGACCTCTTCCATCCCTTTGTCTTCGCCCACTCTCCACCTCCCTCTGGTGCCCCCTATTTACGACCATTAATTAGTCCAAGATAAAAGTCATGTGCAAATAATTGAATATTATGCAAACACCGATTGAGTGGAGCCGGTGGGCCCGACAGATGGTGGCGACATGTGGCGTCGTCCATCCTCACCGCACCAATGTGTTTCGCAGACCCCCAGCGGATTAAAATGAAAAGAGGAGAGAAAAGGAGGGAAAGGAGGAGGAAAAAAAATTAACGAACTCGCCTCGAGGAACGTTGGGGATGTTTGATTTCAATTAATATTATACAAATGAGTGTTGGCACAGAGGCTTGGAATTCTTGTTTGCGTTCCTTCTGCGTTTTATTTTCCCCCTAACCCCTTCATTCTCGTGCACCCACTCGCCTTTTCTCTTTATGAAAGACGATCGAGTATTTATTAAAAGGACTTAATTAGCCTGTGAGACAAATCGCTGGGGTGAAATAATAATGAATAACTCGAGGTTTGCGTATGAATTTTCAATTTCTCGTTATAGTCTTCGTAGCATCAATTTTCATTTTTTTGGACGCGATATTTTTCTTTGAACTTTTTACTCTCCACCTCTTAGGAATATAATTAGCATTATTTCCCGATTAATGACGAGTCGTGAATGCAATTTTTTCCGAATAAATTGTTTATTCGACGAAAGGCTCTCAAATTAAATTTTTTATTCGAGTGAAAGGTATAATTTTTCTGGTTGAAGGATTTTTGGGAATTTTTAATTGTCTTATTCTTTCTTGTACACATGTGGAGAGAAGGATTGGACAGGATAATTATTTAATTTATCGATCCCCCTGAATTTATGCATGAATGCATTAGACCGAATGCGATACAAATATCTGTCAAGCGATTTCTCCATTATTCGCTCTCAACCATTTCAAATTAATCGTTTCCACCTAATATCGATTTCCACCATCATCATCATTCCCCGAGCTTTCCTCTTGAACTCGTTTCCCTGGGTTACCCTAATTAGTCTGGCCCCCGCGCCGGTACCTTCCATTATTACTGACATTGTTTGCTGTACCTCCTCGCCTCACTTCCCTCGCCTCTCTTGCCATTACTGGGGTTCGCCGCCTCTCAGTTTCGGCATTTCAGTCTAGTTAATTCATTAAACCATGCAAATAATTGTATTAACGCATAATCGAGTCATGATTCATTGATTATTTGAAGTTGAGATTAGTCCAGTGCGTTCTGGGAAAAATTTAATGAATTATTTTTTCGGGAATCGTTGTTTTAGGGTGCGGGGAATTACTCAGGTATAATTATTTATTCTATTTCTTTTCCAAGGTCATGATCATTTTTATTTCAAGAGTATAATTTTTCATTTTTTATTCACGAAATGAGAGACCTCATTATGCAAAATTACCAAAATTATCCTATTCCCTTCGAAAATTCTCTCTGTCATTGGAATAATCAAACGTCTTGACTTCCCTTCTCCCCACTTACCCCCAATGACAAATCAATACCACCTACTTGTTAACTCGATTCCATTGATCATTGAAATTGACCCAGCATTACACAATCGATTGTCAAACGATGTACCGTTGAAATTATCGATTGTTGCGTACACTCGGATACAAGGAAAGGGGCAATTGAGTGGGCCATTTGCATGCGTCACTACATTAATCGGTTCTCCTCTCCCCCATTATATCGATCTCGTAATCATTCGAGGATATATACACAACCGAGAGCCTGTCTCATTCTGTTCCATACCCCCTGTACCACCAAAATGGCTCCAGCAAGAGGGAGTTGGTGGTGTAGGGAGGGACAGGGAGAGGATGAGTAGCTGCAAGAGATGGAGGAGACGTAACTACACTCCTGTGTCGTATCCCCTAATTAGTTCGCAACGAGGACATAGGCACGCCACCCTCACCCCTCCGAGTTTCTCACAGTGGGTAACATGGACATAAGCCTACCTTGATATCGAGTTCTCCAAGTTGCTGAGGAGTGTATAATACTCAAACCTTGTCTCCCTCCTGCACCTCCAATTTTCCCCAGTAACTGCTGAGCCCCCTCCACTCTTCCACTTGTGTCGGCGTAATGCATGCTAAATATGTTTACTAATTAGCATGTGTATTACATATTTGAGTACTTTGTGTGGATAATTAAGGGGTCTCGGTTCATTAGGAGCTGTGAATGTGTGTCAATGAGGGCGCGGGAGTGGGTGGATCAACTGCTGTTCAAACGATTTTGTGAGAAATTGTAAAAATTGATCTGGGTCCATTTGACAAAAGACCCTGTTCTTGGAAAATTAATAGAAGACTGTTATGCACATGCAATTAATTTTTTTCCAAACACACCAAGCGCCATCAATACCGATAAATTAGTCCCAAACTCTCCAGTTTGGCCTTCATCAAACAATAATAAACACTCGACTAGTTATTCATTACAAAAACAGCTCTGTAATTGAAATAATTCCTCTGAAAATTAATTTTTCAACAAAATGTTAATCAATTATTTCATTATCATTATTATTGATAAATTAACGGGGATATGATTCAAAGTTTCGTCTGAATGAACCAGAAATACAGTTGAAATGGGGGGTGAGCCGGGGGAGAAAGGGGGGGGGGCGGTGAGGGGGTATACATATCATAGTTGACGGACGGGCGTGCTTAATGCGAATCGCATCCGGCAGAACGAGCGCATTCACGAGACACGCCAATTACATCCTCGGGCGTAGCTGACGCACGCGACCGCGCGTTTATAACACCAGAGGCCCGAGATCCACAAAAGTGGCCAGAGGGGTGAGGGAGAGGTGAGGGAACGGGGAGGCCCACTGAGTAGCACACCCCTGCACTATCCCCTCCTCCCCTTTCCCCTCCTATCCCATACACACAGTATCCTCCTCATATTCCCCCGGAAATCATTTTATTTTCGTCCTTTTTATCACTGCACCCGTAATCGGGCGCTCGTGCCAGCAAAAACTCGTCCCTTCCGTTGTTCTCTCTTGCATCAATTTTTTTTTTCTCGTTGAGTTAAATTTCTTTATTTCGTTTGGGATTGAGTTAGGCGGAAACGGAAGGTCTGACGAAACGCATCATCGAGTTTTTTTCCGGGAAGATTGTTATTAGTCAGGGGGGGTGATGAAATCATGCAGAACAAACTTTTTTTTTGGTTTTTAGAGATAATTGAGTGAGGAGTAGAATATTTTGAAAGACGGTGGCTTTTGTGAGATTTATTTTCAAATGTTGAAGAAGACGTCGATAGCTCCTTCCCAACATTATCGATTAGCTTTTATAAAATTCGAAATGTGAATAAATTTTTTTGATTGAAAATTCATTGTTATGGGAATTTTGAAGGGATTTTTGTTGATAACAACCTGATTTACTTTTACATTTAAGTTATCTTTGAGAATCCCCTCACCCCCTAAACCCATAAATTCCCATTCTATTGTTGGAATTGTATTCCTAGCCCAGGTTGATGGACATTTTGGCACTGTTACCCCACTGTGATTCGACTCGGGCGAGTGCAGTCTCGCCAATTTACTCATCTGATTATGACTAATGTGGCAATTCGCCTTTGCACAGTGTTCCGTCATTAATACACAAAACTGAGTTACCATCTGTAAATCGATGAGGGTCGGGCCATCAAAGTGTGAAGCCCGTTTGGTGGCCTCGAAACGTCACCAAACCCCAAAAGCCGGAATACCCATTCAGTTCACCGTGTGCATCCACTTCTCTCTGTCCTCTTCAACACTAGCCCCCTTGCAACCCGACTAATCTCGACGCTATTGGTTCGCGATATTTCGAATTAATTAATCCGCCACCCAGAGCTTCAGGCCAATTTCAAAAGGGAGGGAACGGGGGAGAGTAGACCTGAGCTTGGTATCACTCCTGTCTGGTTTATCACACGGTTAATCCCCTGACATCTACTCATGCAGTTGTACGCGAGTAAATGAAAGAATCAATCAAAAATCTTCAAAATCAAATACCCCATTAACGATTGAACAAATATTTTGCACACGATTTGTGCAACAAGGCTTTTAGAAAAATCTTGATGACGACTTTCTAAAAATAAAAAAAATGAAGAAAAATCAAATTCTAATTATGAAATTACCATTTCGAAGAAGTTTATTACATAAATGCAAGGTTGATTGGTCCGAGGAGGTGCTTATTCACCATTCTGATTCCGTGCAATTATAGCCCCCTAATTACGCCGTCCTCCATCGTTCCCCCTTCCCCCTCCCCCTCAGTTAATTAATTCCTACCTCATTAACGGTACGATGAGCTCTGTATTCTATTCGGATCACCCTGGTATATCAAGCCCCTTGACAGAGCCAATCCCCACCGGTCAAGTGCCCTCCCTTCCTCAAAAATCCACTGTCCCATTAATTACCATAATGTTGTATTTTTTTCAAATCTCTAATTCTCCCTTCCCCTCCCCCCGCCAATTAGCGTGGAAAGTTGTTATCAAAATGCCCACCAGATAAATAACGAATAAGTGATGAAATATTGCTGTTAATTAACGCACCACTGGAGCAATTAACTCTCCGGTGTATGATAATAAAATCATAATTGTTAATTAATTTAGTAATTATGTGGAATGGAGAGATTAGGTCAAACGCGTGTCACCCACGCGTGGTCTGCGGTACCACTCGAAACATATCTGTTATATTATATTGAATGCACAGTGTACCACTCAGTTCAGTTGTGAGTGAAATTTATCAACGGGGAATTCATCGAGAGGACGAGAATCGAATGGCCTGTGGTACACGTGACTCAAACGTTAAACGAATTATAATTTTTTTTAGGGGAGTGGGACTTTTCATGGTTCGACACACTGTGGGAAATAACAACCCCCTGATTGATCATGGGTGGCTGTGATGGGGGGATGACACTGTCTAAAAAAAATAATTGGAGTCTGGTTTACTTTTTTCCGAATAAATAAACTCGCTTCTGCATTTAATTACACCCTTCACCCCCCTCGAAAAAATAATATTCAAAAATGCTCCAGTAAAATCAATAATTCTGAAAATAACTTGACAATAAATCTTCTCTTCATTAATTTTATCTCCTGAAAAAATCACAAAAAATAAGTTTGTCTACTCCATTTTAATTACCCCTTGACAACTCACAATTAAACTTGACCCCTTTCATCCACTCACGTGCGCCCCACACGTAGGGAATGAGAAAAAAAATTAGAAAAAAAAAAGAATTATGAAAAAAATCTGGGAGAAGACTTTCTCGTTAAATTAATTAGACGCAATTACGTGGACTTTTTCTGAGAATGGGATTTGGGGTAGAGAGAGGGGGCTTTTACCCCGCGAGCGACAGCGCGACTCTGGCCACTTCACCCCCTTCCTCACTGTTCCACAGTTTGCTTTCTCTTCTTTTTCAAGCGACCCCCTTTTACGGTTGCTTAAGAGGGTTTGCTTGTATCCCCGGAGATGCGCATGCGTCATCCGATTAAAATTACTAATTAGTTAATTAAGTTAAAGTGGAGGAAGGACTCTCCTTGGGACTAAGTAAGTTGACCGTCTGATTATGACTCATCGGTTTTTATTTTCTGCTGTTCAGAATGCTTTTTGTGGAGTTATTGTGAGTGGAAAGAGGGAGGATGAATCAAAATTCATTAATTTGTTGGGAACTAATTAATTATTCTCAATTCCGAGTGAGATGAATTAGCTTGAAGTACTGGGCGCCGTGAAATTCACTTCATTATTCGAAATAATTGAATTTTTCCACCGAAAATGAAAACTGAATTGCGGATCAATAGATATTGCCCTCGAGATTTTAAGTTCATCAACTTGTCTGAATTTAATTAATTATCCCCGAGCTCCAAATGCAATGGATTAATAAACAATTATTATCTGGAAAATTATGGTACGAGAATCGAGTGAACAAATACATCGGCAAACTTACGGAATTAAATTATCTCTAGAAGCTTTCGCGAGTAGATCAGTCTTTCAGTTGGATAGCCGATGACAATAGAAAATTAATGTATTATCTTTCCCAAGGTGGTCGAACGTCGTCGAGGATTCGCAAGCCCAGTCGCTCCGGAAAATGGACGACGAACGTTGGGGACACGTCAGGAGTCCAGAAGTGCTTTCTCGTGTTCCTTAACTCGCTCAGTCGTCGCTCCATCGGAGGACAGCCGAGTCTCCTCCTCCCTCTTCTCCACCTCGTCAGTACGAATAATCTGGAAGAATAGAGCATCATGGATAGCTGGGCCCAATCAATTGGAGAAACTCCGTATGGGAATGGTAAATATAGGAGAAATTCCCTGATGCTCGCACATGCGGGATCACAGGAATTTCTTGTTATTCACTTCACGCAAAAGCGAATTAAACGACTGACGCCCCTATGGGGCAGGCGAGGGTTTTTTTTATTGAAATTTGTTTGAGCCCTCATGTGAGGTCCTCTTGACCGCTATACGGGCCGCTCGATGAATTACACAAAGACGCCGAATTACACATAGGAGAGGCACCGAATGAGTGTCCCCGTGCGAGACAAATTTTAGAAATTTTCAATTAATTAATTTATCCCCTCGATATTTAATTTCTTCATTTGTGATTTATTAGTTGGGGATTTATCAGCTTCAGAAACCGTGATAATACATTTTGCCAATTTCTTTATTCGATGTTTAATTGAAAATTGATGGAATATGAATTAACGCGTCTCACTGCACCTTTTGGAATCTGAAAAAAGGGGGTGAGGTGTCGGTCACGCGTCCCCTATCTCGGCCCATCCACTCCCTCAAACTGAACGCATTTTTCGTTAAATGCGTTCAGATGCACCCGCCAGATAAGAGTTACCACCGCACCAGGAGAATGAGTAGGCGAAAAAAAGGGCGGGGGAAAGGGGAGGTAGGACAGGGGAGGGAGACTGAGGTGGATTATCGCATTGTGTCAAGCATGCAGTTGGCACGTCGGGGACATTCGGAAACCGATGCTCATTTATTAGGATTTCACGCTCGTGATGCTCTCGTTTTCTCCGCACTCGAGTGTTATGCAGTTTATATACCAGGATTCCATGCCCTTTGAGTCATTGTTAGGTGTGGACGGACGGTATCGCTGGAGGTCACAGTTCGTGAGAAATCATTTTTTCAAATGGAAAGAGAATGCACAAAAAAAAAAATGAAACGTGAAATGACGTCGAGACGGACAATTTATCATGTGCTTTGTCCGTTTTCATGCTGGATCCTGTGAAATTTTTCTGATTGTAATTTGTAAAATATGAAGATAAAAGTTCCGGTGCTTTTATTTCCGATAAATGTTCAGATAACTACAGACGTAAATTAATTTTTCAATCTATAATTGAAAGACAATTATTCCATACGAAGAAATTGATAATTTGGAAAAGTCTCGTCTGACTCTCCATTGAATTTTCCCCTCGAATCCCACCTCCCCCGTCGCCCAATTAAAACGACAATTAGTGTCCAGAAACTAGTGAAAATCGATATCACCCAGAAATACCCCGTCTGCCGTTAAAATCGATCAATCTCAACTATCCTAGACAGTTAATTTAACCGAAAAGTCACTTTCGGAAATTCAAAGAGCCGTATTTTTCTCCCAATAGGCCCAAGATAACTTTCACATCACACGACGAGAATTTTTTAATATAAATTACCCCGCCGTCCTATAAAAGTCTAGCATGAGGTATCGCTTTCTCATTTATATCTTGAAATAACTGAAAATATATGATGATTATTGTTTTAAGAGTCAATTTAATCCTTCCAGTAGCATTAGGTGGTGCGGTAATTTTAATAAAAAAAAACTTCTCCCCGCGTATAATTAATTCTTCATCACTCATCAGAGGTGAGAAAACAGTAACAAATTCGCTTCTCCCTCCCCGAGAGCGGCGATAAAAACAGCGGGCAATCAGAAAATTGAATTGGAATTTAAAAGTCACGGAGAGCGATTTAAAACACCGAAGTAAAGCCTGAAATATATGAAGGCATTGGGCTTGCTAGCCGAAGGCAATCCTTCACAGTTAACGCTCCTAATCGTATTCATTAAAGTGCTCTCAATGCTTTTACACGGTTCCCTTGGCTTCGTCCCTCCGCCCTTTCCTTTGAACCCGGCAAAGACTGAGGTGAGGGAGACTTGAGGGCTTTTAAGTTGGCAACAATGCGCGGATTTATAAACCCCAACGTGGAGTATTGTTATCGTTCAACGAGCGATCGGCGGTCGAGGGAGGGGAGGGATAGGGGTTTTCGACACTCACCGAATACCAAAACCATTTGATTTTTCTCTATTGTTAAGAAACACGATAATCTCGGGTTAAATGACTGGTTTTATTGATGAAAATGGAGGGAAATAAGAAAAATGAGGCTGATGGACGATGGTATCGGGGGAGGGAGAATGATTTTTTGAATGGAATTGATTGATTTTATCCCAGAAAACTAGTGGTTAATGATCGGTTGCTGATGTACGAAACATAAATGTTCAGTAAAACTTACGGAATATACAGTTCGCTCACGCGATCGTCATCTTTCCCAGATCATTCATGAAATGATTGAACGAACTGGAAAATTTTTATTGAATGTTTGAGTCTGTGTTTGTATTTTGGTCAGCGTTGCGTTAGTATTCGTTCCGCAGTGCTATTTCTCATTATCCATCATGATTAAAAAATCAATTGAATCCCCCGTGTCGACCCTTCAACTCCGACAAACCGCAGTAAAAAATTCTTCTCATCCTATTCCTCCCCCTTCCCCTCCCCCCAGCGCTTCTGACTTTCCCATGACTGTAACATTGTAATCGGATCATCTCTCGCATCACCGCTGGGTGAGCCGTCCAGGGGCGATTCTCCCCAGTGAAAAAAGACGATACAAATGACGCTGAAAGAGCAAGTTAAATTTTAATAATTCACCTAGATGCCCTCAGGAAAATTGGGAAAGTGAGGGGGGAAGGGGGGGGGACAGGGAGAGAGAGAGAGAAAACGAGGATGGAATCACACTCGGGGAATCAATCCGAGAATGGGCTCGTTAATCCGAAAGGTACTTCGGACGCTCGACCGCTCTTACATTACGTAACGGATATCATGGGAAGGGGAGGTGGTGGTGGGCCCTCCGAGACCCTCTCCCTGAGACCGTTGGAAATGCTACTGCGCGGCCGAGTGACTGAGTGGTTATTTAGGTAAGAGCAATACCATCCTCCTCCTCTTTCCACTCGGCGATTGCCACGGGAGTGCTGCCACCCTGGCTCCAGCCTCAAAGTAATGATGGCAGAACATATTGTGCTAAGTCTTGACGGGGAAAAATTATTGTCCATTAGCCTGACTGAATTTATTTCGATTAAAAAATTATTCCTTCAGCCGCCGCTGTTTCTTAATTCGATACGTTCCTTTTACCCGATGGATTTCACGATAACAAAATAAAACAAAACGATCGGGACTGTCGACGTTATTTTACTTTGAGGGACCTGAAATGCCGATAAATTTTCATCCCATCCCGAAGTAAGATTTATCAAATGATAACTAATAACAGTGCCATAATCGATAAACAAATCCCCAAGTTCCGTAACTTTTACTGAATATTTCCCTCTCGGTTCGCTGGGAAAATACCGGAATTTAATAATACCCCCGATCTCAACCTATTCGCAGTTTTCTTTTTTCCGTGTACCCAAATGAAAGTGGCCCTCCTCAGCCGCACTTCTCTCAGTCACTGGTGCACGTCGTGGAGACGCGTGTAACCACCGAAAATCCGAGGCGTAATGGCTCGGACAGACTGTCGAGTCGCTTATCTGCGGTTACCACCATAGAAATCCCGGGGAATACATAACATTACGTGGCCGTTTAGATGATTGGCCGAGATTGCGGCTGAAGCTCCCCCTCACTCGTCATTCACCCCTTATTTTTTTTTTTTTCTCA
Source organism: Diachasmimorpha longicaudata (assembly GCF_034640455.1). NCBI lineage: Eukaryota > Metazoa > Arthropoda > Insecta > Hymenoptera > Braconidae > Diachasmimorpha > Diachasmimorpha longicaudata. Next base: position 6,466,999 of record NC_087235.1, read on the forward strand.
CTCTCTGTCTCCGCTCCTCGTTCTTTTCCCATTGGCACAGCTCCCATGACCATTACTCCACACATTCAGTGGAATCAAGTATCAATGACACTTTTTCATTCCTCTGTTATTATTTTTCCCTTCTTCGGATAACAAAGAAAACCTGCAGTCAGGGTAGTCAAACGTCGCTCGGTACAAGGGGAGTGGAAATGCTGTAGCAGGGGTTATTTGAGGGAGGGGGGGGAGAGGGGAGGGGGAGCAGGCGAGGCACGTAATGGCGTGTCGGAGTTAACCGGTTGATAACCATCAGTTATAATTAACTCAGGCCAAGCAGCGAACAAGCCAACCCTGGTAACTACCACCCGCAGACCTCCTACTCCCTCTCCTCGTCGTCTCTAACGGCTTCCCTTAACGTTGACTGTTGTATTTGTGTGCGTTACCAAAGGGATCTCAGGGTTGAATGAGGTCTCTACGATATCGCGTCCACATTTTTCATCGCGAAAGAGGGTAGGGGGAAATTCTTTGATTTGTGAATGATTTGTTTCTGGAATATTTTTCGGGGTCAAGAGGGATTTTTGAAAATTTCGGGGAGGGCCGAGGAGGGGAGTTGCTACAAGGGACATTTCCGAATATTGGAAGATCTCAATCTGAACTTTTATTCTGATTGACAACCAGTGGAAATGGATGGGGTTAGAAGTAGTGTTTCGAAGCGGAAATTTTCTCATTTCCGTCTGGTAAATAGTCATATTTCCGATAAATTTTTTTAATAGGAAAGTTATTGAAATGGATTTTTCAACGTTTAGGAGTATTAATATTTAATACTAATATTTTTCAAGTGTAATGAGCTCCAATACGGTCTCGTTATTAGTTGAAACGCAGGCATTAACTTGACGTAAATGAATGAAAAAATGCAGAAATCGGAAACTCCTGGTATTGAGATAATCCACTTCCCCGGGTGTAGCACCACCTCCGAAGCTCCTTATTCTCAACTGTCCATCTCTTCTTGCGTCAGCCAATAAAGCTCGTAGGTACCTCTCCAATGTATACATACATCAGCGCATAACCCGACTTTCTCGTAGCGCGTGTCTCTTACACCCGGTGGCTAATCCCCATTGTCGGGCCGACATAATCCCATAATGGATCGGCTTCGATCCACGAGCATATGCGTCGTGCAAACCCAACCACGTAACAGTATGGAAGGGTGGAATTCTGTACGGGGAGTAACTGGAGTTGAGGGCTTGTGTAGGGCCTGGAGCGTGCCAACTACGACGCCTCATCACAGGATTTTCGGGGGAGGAAGTATCATCGCCCTTTGCGGCAAGGTTAAACGGGTATTCGGTGATATAATCGAGATGTTATCGATGAGTTTCGGGATACGTGGGGGTATCATTACAGTCGGTGAAGTGATTGATGGTTTTACAGTCACCGGAAAATGTCATTTGAATAAATTATCTGTATTTGGACAGCTGAAGTACAAATAAATCCCTGGGAATATTTGAATAGACGATTTATTATTTCGAGTCGAATGAATAAATTTCAAATTAATTAAATTATTTATTGCGAAGTTTATCCGATTTATTTAAACATTTTTTTTTGTCAAGTGAACTGTTCCCTAATTTTTAATAAATTTTTCTCACCGTTTTAATGCCACGATCGCATTCATAATTTCGGAAATCTCAGAAATGAAACGGGGGAGAGTAATCGCACAGTGCTATCATTGCCGGCTCTTTTAATTTCCTATATTGGGAGAAAGCGGTATGAAAAGGGGTAGACAGTGTGTGTGAACGCAAGAAAGGTGGTTATATAGCTGTGATGGTTGGTTTCGCGCGCGCGAAGGGTTGCACAGGGTGGTAATTGGCTGTCAGGGCTTCCCCCAGTCCTACCAACCAACAAGCCCGAGAGATTGGTATCGCTTATAATTAACTTCTCCGTGCCACGAAGCCACTGTTTCCATCGGCGTCGACGCGAGTGGGTGGAAAATACACCTCACCCCGTTAGCCCACCCCCAGCGAACTGATTTCAAATCCGTGAAGATGAGAGAGCCGTGGGACACGAAGTCTTCCTCAATCGAGACATTTTTTTCTACTTAAAGGTCTGGTCTAGAATTTTTTTCAGAGGGAAAATGACTTTCGCCAAAATCGCATTTCGAAGGGGGTTGAATTTTTTTTCCCGCATTTGTGGGCCCCACAAATGCCAACAGGGCCCCCGAGAGCGAGAGAAACGCAAAAAAATTGCTTTTCCTTCTGTTCAGCGGCCAGGGGTCTGATCTTGGATTTTTTCAAGGTGATTTTTATGAAAAACAGTATTCCCTTGATGTTTGAGAAGTTTGAAGAGGATTTTACGGGGTGGCAAGTAGTGAAGGTGACAGTACCGGGGAGAAAAGCTCTTTGAGTGTGAAGGATACTAGTACTCAGCGATAAGGGGTAGAGGGGGTCACCAGGGGGTAGGGGTTTCGGACAAGAAAGGAAAAACGAAAGAAGAGAACCCAAAGGACGCGTACGTCGCACTCACTGTGACTGCAGGGCAAAACTTGGGCTTGGGAAAGTGGTATCCCTCTCTCTCTCTCTCTCCCTCTCTTTCTCTTCTCAAGTCTAAGTAACATCCATTGCCACCATCCACCTACTATTCCATTCCTCCACCTCACTCACCCCTCTACCCCTGCGTCCCTCTTACACTTTTTACTTTGCTTCACCTTCACTGTACTTTACTTACTACCTCAAGCCGCTTTTTATTTGCAATCCCACTTACTTTCACTCGTGGATTTTCCCCACCTTCTCAGCCATGTTTTCGTTGGTTGAATCATTTCTCTCAGCGTCCACAGATGGAAATATTCAGTCAAAATTGCGGAACAATTCCCATCGGCCGTATTGCTTTCGGGATTTTTTTATGGAAATGGAAGAGAATGAGCTTGAAAGCTCCTGTTTTCTCTCAGACCTCTCCATTGCCAGCCGTCCCAATTCTCCCCTCCCCCCATTGCTTTCCCATGAACACAGAGGAATATCACTGGGGCCCAAGGAGTAACTAGTTTTCTGAGCAGGTCACCCCAATTAACGTTTCCACATAGAGCCGTAATACTTCTCCCATCCTCAGGCATCCCCCTTTGCACGTATACAAGCAGCAACCCTCATCCTCCACAGGTCCTTTCCTCCCTCCTCCATCTCCTCTAGCCCATTTGTACTCCACCGGGCGTCTATACTCGGGCGCGCGCTTCTCATGGAAACTTGTAATTGCGAAAGGAGCCGGCAATTATAATTGCCTCCGTCCCAACGCCCGTTTGGACGCTCGTAATTATCCGAAAACCCACCCCCACCCGTACATTTAATTTTCTTCGAAAAATTACTATTTACTTTTGCTCCGATATTTTTTTTTTTCCATCTTAATTAATTCGTGGAAGACATTCATTTAATTTTTTTCTTGATTAAAAGATTGAATGATGGTAAATTTGAATTGATTCAGCGAACTGCTGATTAAAAAAACCGTAATTTATATTCATGAACGATGTTGATTGAATTTTTTTCAATTAAAAAAGTAATTAATACTACAAATGCCAAAATATATCTCAGGATTTTTCTGACGAATAAATTTATGTAAATAATTAACCTGATCAATACAAAAAATAATTTCTGCTGGAATGCGATTGCATCCAATTTTTATTCATTAAAAACCCGTTAATTAATGCATAAAACTCGGTAATGAACGGTTTTCGGGCCGGAAATTTGATTGAACTAAATTTTGATTGATTAAAATGAAAGGAAACATTAATTCATTCATAAAAGACAGTGATTGAATTTCTCCTTAATTAAAAAATTAATTAAAGCTACAAATGAAAAAAACATTGCTCATGAATTTTCCATCGGTGGAATGAATAAATTGATTTAAATAATTATCCCAGTCAATTAAAAAAAACAATTCATTATATCTCTGTTTTCCCGCCGTAGTTAACGGTTTTCAGGCTGGGAATTAAATTGAATACAATTTTTATTGATTAAAAAAAAAAAAGCGAGTAATGAAGAATGCGGGTCATTCAGCGGCTGACGAGAGGCCGCGCGAATGTGCGCCCGGGTGGCAAATCGATTATTTAAATTAACCAGGGCCCTGCAAGTACGCTTTTGCACACAAAGAATAGAAGTGAGAGGGAGGGAGGGCAAAGTAGGCTCGGTGGTTAAGCTCGAGAAGTCGAGGATTAAAGAAGAAAAGGAGGTTGGGCTGAGGGAGGAGGGCGAAGCCTCACACTGATGTTAAAGTGGTGGGGATTGCGCCCAAGACTGCCGGTCAATTAAGTGCAGGAAATTAGACTTTTAATTACGCAGTCATTCAGAAAATTACATCGGCTTTCTACGAGCGTCAAGGCGACTTCTAGACTCAATTCTTTTTCTTTGAGTTTGAAATTGGCGGGACAGGATGAGGGGGGAGGGGGAAGGGGGTCGGTGACTGACTCGATCGAAACTCAAATGCGAAAGTGAAAAAAAAAAAAAATGCAGAGAATGCAGTTTCGTTATGGCATTAATTAACCATTTTTTTTCTTTCAATTATTTAATGAGCTGTTGGGGATTACATTCCCCAACAGCTGATTGGAAAATCTTATAATTCAATTTTTGCCCCCTTGCCGCTCATCCCTTACAGAATACTCAAACTAAAGAGTTTAAAAAATACCCAGAGAATGTGATAAAATTTTTAAAAAATACTAAATTACGCGGTTGCTTTTCACAAGAGGCGCGTCAGAACGAGAGAGTAAAAAAAAAATTGTGGGTGTAAAAATGCGTGGAGAAAGAGCCCGGAATAATAATAAAAACTGAAAAAAGCGAATGAAAGAGGTATAATAATAAGGGAAAGAGCCCTGGCATAATGGCGAGTGTTAATTTTCGAAATGAAAACGAGAGATCCATCTTTCGCGCGGCAGTACCTCGAGAGCAGAGTGCGGCTGGTGGGCCCGTGCGCCAACTACTCTCGACACTTCAGCCTTTCCACGGAGGCCATTCTCTCGCTCGACGCATTAGAGTAATGAATTAATTTCCATCCCGCCTCAATCTACCCACCCCCACCTCGTTCACCCGAAGCTTTCTATCCCTTATTCCACCCTTCAACTACTCCACACAAGCTATACTTGACGATCGACGCCGCATTCTCTTTTATTCACTCGGTTGTGGGGAGTTTTAGGCATTCAAATCCTTTTGTTGATCATGAATAAATATTTTTAGTTGCGGACCATTTGAAATGGGAATTATTTCCTCGTTGATTGCGGTGATTTGCCGATTTGAGGGGAAACAATGTTGAAATCCGACTGGGGCCGATAATGTCGAAATTATCGTCGACACCACCGGCACCAGTAGTAATTAAAATTAATACGTCGGTAGATGACAAAAATGAAATTTTCCAAAATATATTAATACAACAAAGCAACCTAAACTCATTTGGTTATGCATGAAGGCGTGAGTAGACGATTAACCGTTTTGAACGACAGTTCAATTAACTGAACCGATTAAGAGGACGCGATAACTCACCAAGGCATGGAAAGTGACTTTGAACGACACACCCCCGCCCTCCCCCCTTCTCAAATATACACCCAGGGCTCCCATAAATATCCATGCAATAAGGTGTATCGATCGTTAACGATTAGAAAATCCGGAGGAATTGCCCTGAGAAGCAAATTAAAGTGATTTTGTTAGTGCTTTCCTCGCCATTTCGTCGTCCCTCAAATGATCTTAATCTCACTGATACTCTTGTTTCCTGTTTCACGAGTCCTCGGGGGTTGAAGGGGGGAAGGTAAATGGGAGCGAACTGCAATGTGTATCGTCCGAGGTTTTAGCTAATTGTCATGAGGGTGAGGGATGCCATCTCGTGATTTCCCTCTTTCTTTTATACTCCGAGAGACTCTCAACTCTATTGTCTCTGTTCTCCTCATTCTCTTACACTAGCAATGGGAACAGTGTCAACCCCCTCCCGCCCCTTCAACCGTACACCACTGGTCCTTGTCTTGAATGTTTCTTGCTTCCCCTCCTTCAAGTTCTTTCGATCAATCTCCAGAAACAAAAGTGGAGGATAAAAAAAAATACAAACGGAAACTGTGCAAGAGGAAGTATTCCACTTTTCTCAATTACATTTTAGCTCCAATTCAAGTAATTGGAGAGGGAAAAATTTATTGGAGAGGATGAATAAGTTTAATGATAATGGGTGATGTTAGTTTAGTCCATTTGGAATTATTTTATTTATTTATTTTGATGAATTGATGTCGATTAAGGAGATAATAAGGAGATGAAAATGAGAAACATTAATTTAGTTAATTATTCAATTGGTTCACTTCTTTGCAATGTATTTTGATTATATATTTAGCATTGAATGGATGGAGAGGGAATTTTGGTAATATTTTGTAATAAATATTAATTCAATCAAATAACTTCGGGTAAAATTTAATCATCAAATATTAATTCCACTTAATTCCGGATAGAAATGAAGAAACGAATTATGATACATTTTTACACATCGTTAGTATAATTTTTATTAAAAAATCCTCTCCATTTAGAGTACAAAGAGTGATGTTTGTCATAACTTAAGTGGAGCCTCGTTTATTATTATTTTTCGATATTGGTAACAATTTTAATATCCATTAAAAAGTGGTGAGCTGTATTTATTGCACCGGGTAAATCGATCTGACGGATATTAACACGATACTCGGGCTTCTCGTCAATATCACTCGAATGAAAACCAAGTGAGGGAGACGGGCGGGAGGAGGAGGAGGAAAAGGGAAGGGGAGACATCGGACGAGTAATTGCCGCGGGCGCTAATGAGTTTTACGATTAATAATACCCAGCAATCAGTGAACTGTACGCACGCGCTCAGTCGTGAAAGTAAATCGATGATCCTTCGAATGATTTTATCCCCGACCAACTGAAGACTTGAGGAAGAAATTGAGATAAAATTTCGTTGATTAATTTATCGAGGAGAGCAATCGCCTCACGTGAGATTAATGATTAAAAATCCTGTTCAGTTAATTGAATCACCTGCTGATGAGTATTTTTGTTAATTTTTTATTCGCGTGATTTCAATTAGGGGAAATATGATGTTAAAATTCAATATAATTAGATATCCACCAAATATATAATATCTTCAAAGAGAATTACTGAATGTCAGCCCCAACACCTCATCACGATCACTAAAATCCCCCGGTCTACAAATCCCCAACCAAAATAATAAATACGCAAATCCAAACCAAAATATAAACCTCAAAAGCTTTCACCGTGAAGCCTGGCGTGTTGAATTTAATGACACTGGACCCTCCGAAAACCCCTAACGAATCCCTTTAACGATTCTCTCCTCAATCCGCCAAAAAGTTATAAAGGACAAAGAAAATGCCCCCCTCCCCTCTCCCTCGTTAATTGCTAAGTTCATTAGTCCCATGCCACGGGACAAATACGACGTTTTCCTTCAGTCCCCCACGTTCACTTTTTTTCACCCCTGCTGCCCCTCCCCGCATATCCTCCCCCCCCTCACCATCTCTAATAACTCCACAAAAGTGTATAAGGTACTCTGTTTTAGTTTTATCAAGCTGACACGCGTCTCAACTCGACGCATGCGCTCTACGTCAACAGCCGGTCTGTGCCTGATCAGTGCGCGTACCGTTTCTCCTTACACAACGAGTTCGACCGTCAGCGCGAGAGGTACGACCTCATCTTCGTTCCAATGATTATCAATCGCTAATTTCCCGATTATCGCGGCGCGTGTGCAACTCTTTGTGAATAATTCAGTGATTTTAATATTTGCAAATTGTTTTCAATAAATTTAATGAATTTGTGAACGTGATCTGTAGTGATACAGTGCTGTGTTTACACCCGGGAATACACAAGAATCGGCCGATTAATCGATCTGGTGAGTTGATTTTCTTATTTATCCGGCGGAAAAAAAAAACAAACATGCCAGGGAAAATTTCCGGTTAATTTTATCGGCGTCGCTTCGCGGGGTGGATTAAACTCAGTTTACCACTGCCATTGGTTTCTTTTCGCTTTCCTGTCTGGCTGGGGAATGGAGGGATTGAGAGAGGCGGAAGTCAATCTTCGCGGCCGGATGTGGTTCACCCCCTTGACTCCCCCAAGACCTGAATAAGGTGGAAATACTCGTCGACGGGAATATCCGAACGAGCACCTAAATGAAATCCCCAAAATTAAAGCCGTATATTAACTCTCCGTCTACTCCCTCTGCCTCCCCCTTTGGCGCCCACTCTCCGCGCCTCTGCCAAATTAAAAAGCAACATTTTATGATGCTACCGTGGCACCAGTCTACGGGATACTTTTTCTATACTTACGGAGGGGGTTGGCGGCATATACACGTTTCAGTGGGGTTGGTAGGAGCGGGAAACGGAGGGGGGGTGGGGGTGAGGGGCAGCGGAGAGTGGATAAATTCTGCTGGGGTTTGCGGAGTTGAAAACTCGGGGCTCCTTTTTCACTCTCCATTGTCCGTAAATTGCGTTTTTAAATTCGCTGGGGTGCCACGTGGACTGGAATGATTTTTTTTTTCCTCGTGGAAATATTTTGGTTGGAGGGGATACAGGATGTCAAACCACTTCGCAACCAAAATTATTCGGAGCATGGGGTAAAATATCTTTTAATGAGATGAATAATGTGATTTACAAGTAATTGTACTTTGATTGATTTGGAGGGTTCATTCGGGTGAACCGATAAATGAAAAGATTCGGATTATTTGGATCTTGAATCAATATAATTTCAATATTTTGGGAACTCGTTTATTACTTCGGGAAGAGGTGTTTGATCGATTTGAAATCGTTGGATTTAAATACCCTATCCAATAATTCCTATCATTCCTCTCCTCTCCCCCTCCTCGAGACAATAGTCCTTCATAGAAAATACCCGGACCAAAAACATTCCCCTTCAATTCAATTTACCAAATTCTCTATTTCGAATTCTAAAAATTCACAGCACCATCAATTAACCCACCCACCCATACCATTACCTGCAATTCAAACGCAAACGCCCCTTAAAAATTTGAAATATTTCCGAATAAATTGAATTACGATTTACCTCCCCCCTGCCACCCTCGGAAAGAGCCGGGGAAGTCACAATCGTAGAACGGCGATGCCGCTGAGGAGGGGCCGCCGGTGGGGTAGGGGGAGGTAAAGGGTGTATAATGGAAGTTGAAATTGGTTGGGCCTGTCCCGGCTGGGCAAGCACACCCACACACACATATCCCTCCTCCCCCTATCCCTTTTGTACACAAACACATTCACATTCACTTGGAGCTATACGAGCTATCGAGGGAAACGCATTCCATGCCGAAATTGCTTCGCACTGCTAGCGATATCCAGGCGGTTGGAATACAAGGCTCCTCTCCTTCCCGATGTGTTGGATATATCGGAGGGGTGGGTGGGTGGGTTTGGTTTGAGGTTAGATTTCCAGTAGCGTCAAAAAATACACGGTTAAGCCCAAGTGAGGCGAATGAAACGAGTGAGGTACGGGACTAGGTGCAAAGATAGAGTGAGAGAATGTGTACAGGGGGTTGAAAGGGGTGAGGAGGAGGAGGTGGAGGAGGGAGGGGAAAAGGAAGGGATGGCGTGTGCGCGCGCGGGACGTTGATTAAAACCACCCCGACGGCGTGAATGTCGACCAGAGGCCGGGGTGAAAGGGGGTTTGGGGAGGAAGGGGGAGGGGGAGAGGAATGAGCGTGAGCACGAGAGGGGTAGAGCGAGCCAAGGCGTTGCTTGCTTAATTACTAAAAGCTAATCAATTCCAGTGGAAGTAAAGTTTAAATTGCAAACTAAAGTATAGCTTCCCGACGGTAACCCACCTCCCACTGTACCCTCCCTCCCTTACTCCCCCTACTGCTAGTGGAGTCCCATCCCACCACCGCACTTTTCTCTTGAGCTGGAGCGATATTACTCGCCGAATGCATTCTGCAATTAGCTTGGGTGATAAATCATTTTGTAGGTATTATAAAAAATAAAAAAATTGGGTTTGGAATGGGGGATGGGGAGGGGGAGGGAACTGAGATTTTTTGAGGGGGGGGGTGAAGGGAATTGGGTGCGTTGAGAATTGTGATTTTAAAGATAAATACAAGCATAAGTTTTTGGACTTTTTTTTATTTTTTTGTAAATTCAGTCAGTTTTATAACTAATGATTTGGAACTAATTTCATCCTGTGTTCAGGGTGAGCAGATTTCAGTCACATAAAATAATTCTCATTGAAATAAATTTATCTCTTTGTTAATTTTGTGTAAAAAAAAATTATTGATATATTTTCGTTGAATGTTCCCTCCAAAAATTAATCGGAAAATAGATGAATGAAATAGCTTCTCCCCTGTAATTTCACCATTCTTCTGAAGTTTGAAAGCCCAGCGGGTTTCATATACGCGGTCACGGAATGTCTTGAAACAAGCAATAAAGTCAATGTCGTTACCGGGCGATTCAATTCGCAAGACACATTGCACAATTTCACATACAATTTTACGGGAGAGCGGCCAGGGCTCCTATTTACTTCATGGGTATACTAAATCCCTTGGAAATGTCGTATGTAGGGGAAAAAGGGTGAGGGGAGAGGGAGGGAGGGAGCGAGTGTAGTGCCCCAGCAACACCGTCTTGCCGTGTGTCAACCGTGCGATGATATCGCGCCGGGGAACTACCGAGTTAAAGTGATAGAATGCGGGGACAAGAGAGGAAGGTACCAGAGCGCTTAAAGATCGATGCATCCCTGTTGGGCAGAGGACTATTGCCATCGGGTAAATCCAACGAGAATCACTCGAGTGCAACGAACCAGTGGCACAAATTTTTATTTATTTACTCCTATTGTTTCTGGTATTTTCATTCAGTCGAGGCAGATGAATTCCAGAATTGAATGAGATTTTCTTCTGTATTTTATCGTTTAATTTTAATTGAAAATATCTCATTCAAATTTTTCTTTCAATTTAAATTGTTTAATTCATTCATTTGTTGTCCCTTTGACTTCAGTTATTATTTTTGATAAGCATCATATTATTTATTTTATAAAAATCAATAAAATTATATTCTCAATTTATTTATTACTGATTACGAAAAAAATTAGAGTAGTCGAAGAAAAATCTGAGAAAAAAAGAGTTTAGATTTGAATAAAAGTTTTGTAACAAGTCATTTGAATAAATTCATTCATTTGATTCAAATAAACTTTATTCAACTGAAATAAACCATTTATCCAGGTCCAGCTAATGAATTACTTAATCATCGAAGAGCACCTGAAGAAGATTAAGTTGAAATGAAAATAGCGAAAAACTAATTCCATTTGAGTCGAGAGTTATGTACAGTCGGTAATACATGGTAGTCCGTATAGGGCCAGTAAAGCAATCACATTAGAGTCCAGAGGCTGTTGGATGGGGGTTGGAGGAGGAGGAGCAGGGGGGGAGGGTGATAAGGGGTGAGGGGGATCCGTCCAATGCGGCTCTGTAATACTCCCAGCGTTTCACTTCGCCTCTCAATATCAACGGTAATTAAATTTTCAAAGCCATTTTTGGATTGCCAAACCACCGCCAACAAGTTTTCCCTCCATCTCGCCCCGAATTTCTGGTTTTATGGGTCATTCGAAATTCAATTAAAGCGAATTATCTGAAGAATTTTGGGTGAATCGTGAGTAATAACTGTGGCATTGAACATTCGGGGTAATTTTCAATGATAAATATAGTCAGCCGACTTATCTTACGAGGAATTTGTCAAGCTATTTGTTGAGAAAATTATTTTCTCGGTATTGCGAGGACTGTATGAGAGAATGGGACGCATATGCATCATTCCTCATCGTGAATTTTTCCAGTTTTATGCCTGACACGTGAAAACTTGAAAAATAGCTCGGGGACTTTATTGGATAAATTGGAAAACCCAAAAAAATTATTAATATTCAAACATGAGATTACACTTTCGTTTATTTAATAATTAATGAGTAAATGCGAATTTATTATTCGAGTAATCCACTGAACCCGAAAGGAGATGACATAAAAAAAAAATTAATTCCCGATGCATTCAATCACCACTTAAATTCCACAAAATCCCAGATCCGAATTTCCCAGCAATTCACCAAAAAAATTCCCTCTAAAAATTCAATTTGCTTAACAATGAGCGAGAAGATGGCGGAATAATGATTTTATTTGTCCAAGATTCTCTCGTTCATCCCCCATTAACCGATACGCCCATTTATCAACTTCACCTCCATCACTGAAGAACATGTCCCCTCCTCCCTCTCACCAACCCCACCAGTCTCTTCATCCCTCCCTCTAGCCGTCGGTTTTGGTTATCGGAAAGGAGAATCTCGGTAACGCATCTCTCCAGGAAGGCGAAGAGTTCAATTTTCCGAATGCAGAGGTGCCCTGGAACCTCTCTTCTCCCTCCACAATTCCCTTCCACCCCACACCCCCCTACTCTTCCATCTCTCGTTCGGATGGAAAGTTTTACGCCGTTAAAAATTTATAGGCTAGATGGATCCCCCGGTATACGCGTATATACACGCCTTTACGAAAGTAATATCAATTTCAGTAAATGGAAAAAGTATCAAGATGCCGTAGAAGGCACTCGCCATCCTCCCACCCCTCTATTCTGTTGAGGGTTGATAGAGGGAGATGCGGTGGTTGCGCAAGAGCAGAAGAATGTAGCAACAATGTTCTTGGAGGCCACTCAAATGAATTAATCCGACAGTATTTCGCGAGGGGTTGGAGAGAGGGGGGGGCGGATGGGTGGGGGGAGAGTGTGAGGAGAAGTGGAGAAAATAATTTTATTTCTCTTCACTCCCCCCCCGTCCGCCGTTCGTCCGTCTCGTCCTGGGAGCGTATTTTCTTGGGATTCATGCCCTCGGTTTTTTTGAAACCCAGACTACCCACGAATTGGATTTTTAATCGGTGCGCACTCGCCGGAAAATAGCCACTTCGCCCTCACTACCACACGCCGTGTCTATAAATGCTCGACCACTTGTTCCCCTCTTTTTTTTTTCTGCCAGGAGGGGGGTGTGACTGCAGAGGAATTTATGAGAACTGAGGTCTTTTGTTGGGTTTTGGTAGATGACGTTAATGAAATTATTTATTGCATTAATTTTTTTTTGGGTGATGGTCGTGCTGAGGGTATATTGAGGTCTTCAGAGGATCGTAGAGGGTTGAGGGAAGGTTCCTTGTGGAGCTTAGACGAGGGCTACAGGAGGACAGGATTTTTTTAATTAAATAAACTGTAATCATTCGGATGAGATGTGATTTAATAATGAATAGCGAACCATTCACATCAATCAGGACCTTGTCCTCGTAAATCCAATGAAAATTGTTCGATCGATTGGAAAATCATGTTCGAAAGATTTTAAAGAAGATAATTTTCCCCCAGCTTGAATAGAACGACTGGGGTCATGTCGGAAAAAATTGAATCTTTTCTTCAGTGGATTATTTTCTTGAAAATTGTCTTTCTTTTTGAATCGAAGCAGCTTATATCCCACCCTCCCCTTGCCAGAGGGACTACCCAGGTAGGAAATGCCAATGTCCACGAAACGGGCCAGGTCTGGCACGAGACTGGCTTGCCAGATCTGGGCCACCAAGCTTGGCCCGAGGCATGGCCAGACCGGCAAAGAGCATGGCTTGCCAGGCTTGGGTCACTAAGCTTGGCCCGTGGTATGGCCAGACTGGCAAAGAGCACGGTTTGCCGGGCTTGGGCAACCACGCTTGACCCGAGGTATGGCCAGACTGGTAAAGAGCATGGCTTGCCAGGCTTGGGTCACCAAGCTTGCCCCGAGACATGGCCAGGCAGACAAGGGGCATGGTTTGCCAGGCTTGGGTCCCATATGGAACAGCATTCCAAAAATTGAATTCTCATGGGGAATGTTCCTTCACTAAATTTTTCGTCCTTTGATTCTCCTTCTTCCGAAGGTACCATTATTTCTTCTGAACATACTATTTCAGGGGAAAATATGCGTGGATATCACCGTATACCACACATTCTATGACAACAGCCCGTAAGATGGCGTGTTGAGTAGTCTGATTGTGGCAGTAGACATGAGTGTCGTGTGCGGCAATTTATTATTTTAATATTACTCTTTTACTATTGTAATATGTCTCAGAGTTCATATTCACGGGTTAAAAAATACAGACATTTTCATCAACTGAAGAAAAAAGAATCTGTAAACGTAGAAGGCGCTAAAGAAAAAACTCCGGATTACAGTGAACGCAATAATGCCGATGAGGAAGAGGTTAGTTTGCCAACAGCCAATGAAATAACTATCCGTAGTGGATCTATTGTGGATCAAATTAGTGGAGATGTCGATGTTCGACATCTCGATGATAATGCTAGTGCTTGTGGTGATAGTTGGTCGGGTGGTGATGGTGATTGTGGCTCGTATAAGCATCTTAATGATTGCATCAGTGAATCCAATAGCAGCGTTGGAGACAGGGATGAACCAATTCTTGGGGGCTCAGGTTGTGATGGTGATTCAGATGACATTGACAATGATTTCAACAAAGTATTCACTGACAGCATTGGAGACAAGAATACACAAACTCTGGACAAATTGGAACCGCGGGGAATGGAGCAAAAAATTAATCAATGGGCAGTGAAATTCAGAAGAGCTACAACAGCAGAAGCAATCGATGAATTGTTAGCCATTTTAAGAAGTGAAGGTTACACATCAACGCGTTTCATTGGGCAGAATATATATTAATATATGAATATTGTTTAGTATTCGGCTGTCATTGAAGTATTAATTATATTTATTATATTTCTCCTGGCGAGGTCGGAAATCCAGAAGATGGAAATAACAATTGGAAAATGTGATGTATCTTAGCATAATAAAGTATTTTCTATGTCATTTCCTCATAAGTTAGATCACGGGAATAAATATCCGTTGTTGGTTCAGGGATTAAATATTATGTCCAAAAGTTTAAAGGGAAAAATAATAAGTGGATTTTTAATTTTTAAGAAAAATTCTAATGAAAGTAATTTCAGCCATTGAGAGCTGTTTTCAGTATTTGGTGATTCAAGTCAAATAATATTTATAAGGTTGAAGTTTCACAATCGGACTGCGTCCATATTCCCCAAAGATTTCAAATTTAAGGGTTGAAATTAATTAGTTATATGTAATCCTATCCAAGACTTTTTTATATTTCTAAGTTTGTTTGAAAGAGTGAATATAATAAGCAATATTATATAGAACTAGCACACAATCAATGCAACTAAATATCATTCTGTGTTCCGGAGTTGCAGATGGAGAAGACATTATTGTAAAAAAAGGACGTCTTTCCGAGATGAAAAAATAATTCTTATCAGGATAATTCGTATCAGCAATTGTCTATGGATATAAGAATTAATTCTTATCATCCATAGCGGAATAAATTATCCATAATATTGCTATTATAATGACTGTTTTCATGCTTGAATTGAAGCACGATAATTTATCAATTCTAAACTACTAATTTAAAAAATAACATTGGTGCGTTATTTTGTTGGATATTTTGTTAATACAATCTTCGAATTCTGAAGACTGACTGCTAATATTATTAGATTGTAAGAGAGAGTTTATTAAGACTTAATATGGTATGTCGTATTAAATTTCGGATTCAAATGATCTACGTAGATTATTTATTTTAAAAGCGGATGAAAATAATCCACAAAAGATTTTTCTACAATTTATACCTGCAATCATTTTTTTGAGTTTTCATATTCTGTTCGCGGAAAAATCTCATAGTTGTGATTATCTTTCATGAAAATTGGAGATACAAACACTGCATATCTTTAACTGTTCAACCAAAATCGGATGAAAACATGTACTATGTCGATAGGAGGAAAAAAGTTTTTGATTGGCTGAGTTTTTTTGTCAATAGATTTAATAAATTTAAATATAAGTTTTGTCACATAATAAAACTGTTTTCTGTATAATGTTGAAGGTAATAAATACATGTCTGCTTATCAGATATACCGTTCATATATTTATTGGTGATTCTGAACCCAATACAGGCAACGGTTGGAGCCTGGCCACAGCTCTGGTCGTAAATCTGGGCCAATTTCGGGCCGAATGGTCAGCCCAGAATGCGGCCAAAGTTCGGCAATAGGTCTGGGCCAATTTCGGGCCGAATGGTAAGCCCAGAGTGCGGCCAAAGTTCGGCAACAGGCCTGGGCCAATTTCGGGCCGAATGGTAAGCCCAGAGTGCGGCCAAAGTACGGCGACCGAAGTCTGGCCAAAGTTCGGTCCCAGGCCTGGCCCCGTGTTATCATCCCAGGGTCTAGCCAAGTTCGGCGCGAGTTTGGCTGGAGCCCGGGTGCCGAGCTACGGCAGCTCGGCGGCCGTGCTTGTACCAAGGTTGGCCCATTCGTTTTTTCCTACCTGGGACAAGGGTCGACAATGGCTCGTCGGCTGGTGTCTCAACCGGAGTGTAAATAAATAGACTCCATCGTCGTACCGTCCCATTTGCTAGATTAGAATCAAATATAATTTTCCGTGGCAAAGAGGAAAAATAGGAAGGGGATGAGGTATGATCGTGTCTAATATACCATCACCCCACTTTTGCTCCAACGAATCCGGGGCTTTTCTCCCGTTAGTCCAACACATCCACATCCACACATACACGTTACAGCCGGGAAATTGATAAAATAAAAATCATTCCATCATTTTTTTTATGCCATCCTTTCGACACAATAAATTCTATTCAATTTATCCCGGATATTTTCGCCTCCTTTCTTTTCATTAATTTTTGCCATTTTTTTCATCTCGTTTGCTTGTTTTTTTTTTCACAAAATTTTGTTCGTTTTTCCTCATTCCGAACGGGCGACGAGAAGCCGAGGCGGTGTGAACAAAAGCGACGTTCCCTCTTTTCTCGTTAAAGGCCAATTCTACGGTTTAATTAAAATTTCCCCGAACGGAAGTAAGAAGTAATTATAAAATTTTTATCGTGGGTGGCTTATTTTTCATTGGTACACTCCCCTCCCTCTCACACCTCAGTGCCACAGCTCCAGTGGACAGGACTCGCTGGGCCCCCAGTGCAGATTAAGCGATAAATTGTTTCCACTAATTTTGTAATGGCAGGAGCGCGTGAAGAAATCTCTGCCTCTTCATTTTATTATTCTACTTCTGCGATGGGGACTTCTTCTCAGGGTTTTTGTGGACTTTTATTCGATTGTTTACGGGGAATTGAATCGAGCCTAATCGTTAATAATGCTATACGTGATCCTGAATGAAATCTATTGAAAATCATTAACATTTTGATTTATTCCAAATTATTTTACGACTGAAAATCTCAAAATTAAAAAAAAATGGCAGAGTAATGAAGAGCCTTTATGCAAGGTCACACGTAGGTTAATCACCTCATAATTCAATATAATTGCACCATTCAGAGGCAAACACGAGACTCATAGAAACCAAAAAAATAATTGTTTTTCCCGGTCCCAAAATTTTGCTGAAATTCCTATCCCAAAAAAATAAATAGAAAAAATTTGAGGTGATGAAGAATAATCACTTGCAGTGATAGTAGATACTGCCATTACATCGATTGATCAGACAGTAGTCCCGGATACTGAATTCATGCGCGCAGACACTAATTTGCAACGTCATTACTACGTATTATCGAATGTGTGCCGAGTCCAGTCGGGCCTGCGCTCGAGATTTCACTCCAACAATAAGCATTCGCGTTGTGGCACATCTCCACTCACTCTCTCCCTCTTTCACACCCACTCCCTCCCTCCCTTCCTCCTCTCACGCTATCTCCGTTAGTTGCATCGCCACCCGACAAACATCGCTCTTTCCCAATTATTGCCTCATAAATCTGCGGCCAATCTGCTAGAAACACCGGGCCAATTATCTCGGCATTAACGTGCGGTACAACTTGGAACGAATTTTTTTACACGAGAAAAATTACGAGTCTCAGTTATTTCATTAATGACAATGAATTATTCGCTTTTTTTCTCTGTTTATTGGGGCTATATTATCGTGTTGCAATTTTATCCTAATTAATTTTCTTCGTCTACAGATTTTTATGAATTTTTTTGCAATTTTATATTTATTTTTATCTTCAGATGGCCGAAAAATAATTTGGATTTTTTATTATTTTTTCGTTTGGGTGTGCGAATTTTGGTGTCATTGATTTGTTTATGTTTAGCCTTCCATCCTTGAAATGTGATATTGCCGATAGATTCTCACGTTATCCATTTCTGCAGTATCTACGGGTCCCAGTGGCTATTTACGGGTTCCATTAGAAACCTGTCAGTCGGGTGATCCTACTCCCCTCGAGTCTTTCGGGCGAGTTGGGATCGTACCTCGTTACAGGTTCTCTCTCATACTTGGCCCTCTTTACTGCCTCACCTTTTGGATATTTCGGCTTTCACGTGTTATAAATTTGGGATAAAAGCTCTTTTTCGGGCGTTGAGATAACAGCCAGATGAATTATTCTCATCTTCTTTTATTTTCCAAAGATACACGTGAATTAATATAAATATTATATTGACATCATTTTAAATTGCTTATTTCAGACTTCAGTGACAAGATTTCCTCAAATCCCAGTCACAATTACAAGATTTTTTCAATACCAATCTTCGAATATCTGAAAATGATTTGAACATTTTTTTTTCTTGATTGAAAACTCCTCTAATCGACTTTGAAAAATATAAAAAAAATATTTTCATTCAATATAATATGGCTTTCACCCTGTCGATCGACCTGTCGCTGGATCCGATGGCCTGATAGGAAATATTAATTTCACTAACTCACCCCCACCATCACCAGCGACGCCTCGGATCTGCTCGCCCTATCCTCTTCATTCCCTCCCCTCCCGATCGAACAATGTTTTCCAATTAACTTTATTTGAAATCGAGCTACGAGCGAGTCGTTCGACCTATGGTACTACCAGCCCGACTCCCTCCCCTGGTCTACCAACCTCACTCCCCCTCAGCGTCGTCGATTTTGATGTACGGAAAAAAGCACTCGACCAATGCCATCATCAATTCTCTCGTTTTTAGGACATTTTAGTTTTTTTTAGATTTAAAACACCGGTTCAACAACATTTTTCAATTACCCCAGGAACTGATGGGTGAGAAAAATCTTCCGGACTATACACATGATATGATGAATCTAGTGGAAAAATATTTTCTGTTTTTCCAATTTGGAAAAAAAATTAAGAAACAGTCACCTGTTGAAGTCCAGTTGAAATTAATGATTTTGAGAGGTCTTTCTTGCGATAAAAATTCCTGTAGAACTTCAATGAAAATATTGAACGAATATAGATAAATAATTAACGATGAAAATTCCATAATAAATCCATTTCTTCGTGTTTATTCGGAGAAAAAAAAATCCTCTTGCTACTCAGATCAACAAAACCTCAGAACCTCGGTAATCGAAAAGTTCCCAGGCTCCTCAATGACCCCATTTTCCCCCACCAAACGTCAATTCGAAAAATTCTCCGTTCCCTCGATCTTCATTAAATCGAATCGGAAGAATAAAATCCATTGGACGACTCAAAACTGCTGGGCGAGGATGTTTAGGGGGGGTAGGAGGGAAGGAGGGGAGTTGGAAATCGATGCTTATTTGTTTCTCGCTGGGTTAGGATGTGGCTCATCCCCCCGTGAAATGGATCTTGTGGGTTGCCTACTTCGACCCTCGTTCCCCCGAACGACGTGCACTTCCATTCAACCTATACCCACCAACTTTCTCCTCTCCCTCTTGCCCCTTGTCTTCTTTCACCCCTTCATATTCCACCTCGTCTTTTCGATCTTCTTGATACCAATTCCCAACCTGTCCCAACACAATTTCAATTTCTCAAACATCAAGAATCAAATGTAGAATGAGAAAAATAGAAGAAAAAAATATGGAAACTAAATAATATCGATTTTTAATTAAAAAATCAAAAAGATTTTACTTTCAACAAGAATTAAATTCCGAAAATTCATTTATCCAATTTAATCACCTAAATTTCTTCAATAACAATCAACAAGAGCATTGAATGAAGCAGTAAATCCTAAAAAACAAATTGCAACCCCCATAAATCAGGGAATCCCCCTAATCTAAATGAAGAAAAATATTCGATGGACGATGAGTAATGGTTTTTAATCATCGTATAATGAGCAGTCAGTTGTTTTGAAAAACAAAATTAAACCGAAGCGGTTGACGGCACAGCTGACGCTACCCCATTCCACCCACTCACCACCACCCCACGTGTTAAAGTACTCTGGCCTCACTGCGGCGCGTTTATACGAGGGGTTGAACGGATCGACATTATTCCAACGAAAAACGCATCGCTCTTCCCCATATCCCACTCAGCAATATAAAGTTAATAACATTCGATCTCGTGACGTTGAAAGTTAATTCCTTTAGGCATTAATACGGTGAGTGCATCCTCCCCTCCCGTGTAATGAGATTGCGTCGTCAAAAAAAATAGAGAAGGAGGAATACACGTGAATGAGGGAGACAGAGAAATTATTGAGTGGAAGAGGGGGAGAAATGATATAAGGGCTCGGTTATAAAGCTCGAGCGCAATAACCTATTGTCTGGTATCTCACCGGAACCCAGGAGTCTTCCCAACGATTCGTAATCGAATGAGGCGACAGGGAGAGAGAGAGAGCGAGGGGGTAGAAGGGGGAGAAAAAAAAATTGTTGAGAAAACAATGGATGAAATGAAAATTTCTTCAACCCCCGATTCAATAAAGAAAAAAGTGTCTGAGTTATTGCCCGATCGAGAAATTTTTATCCCCTTTTATTGGTAAATTTCCGAATGGTTTTGAGCCATGACAGATTTTTAATAAGTTTCTCACACTCCCCAGAGTCTTTCCCTCCCTAAAAATGATTTTTTCACGAATCTGGAGGCCCTTCTATTGCTCCAATTTGGTCATTTTGATATGTGTCTATGTGGGAGAGGGAAAAAATATTCAGAAAAAAATAGAGCATCTTTGCAGGTATTTATTAAAGAACTGAAGAATGTTGGAGCTTCAATGATAAATTGAGATGGCCAGATAAATTATCGTTTCATTCGGGGAATTGTTTGTCTGTGGAAATTAAATATTTTCAACCCCCATTTGATGGGGGAATAAGGTGCTTGAGTTATTGTCCGATGATAATATTTTTATCCCTTGTTATTGCTCAATTTCTGGACAATTTTGATCCGTGACAGATTTTTAATAAGTTTCTCCCCCTTCCAGAATCCCTCACCCCTGAAAATGGGTTTTTCTTTACAAATCTAGAGCGTGAAAAGAGGATTTGAGGAGGAATATTTGAAATATGGTGTTTTGGAACTTATACGTCGGGTTTTTTTTTTATATATATTTTTTTGTTTGGATTCAGTCATTTCGGCGATGTGTGCGTAATAGAATGGGGTTGGTTTTTTTTCTCCTGGAATATGGGAATGCAGAGAGTGGGGGAATGAAAATGGGAGAGTAAAAAAACGTCGATATTTATTGGCAAACATCCGGGCGAATGTAAAATTCAGTTTTCAATCTAAATGCGCCGGGCTTTGGGGCTGTTGGTTTGTGTATTGGAGGGAGGTTGTAAGAGGGTGGAACTCTTAAAATGTTTATTGAGTGCTAAACGAGTTTTGGATTGAAGATTTTTCGGTTTTTAGGTGAATAATATTTTTTCATTTTCCCACCTAAATTAAGAAATTGGTATATCGAATAGATCATTAATCGATTAGTATAATTAATTCGATATCGGTTTCAGTTCCCTCTTAAATTTCATTTCAGATTATCAAAAGTGCTAAACAATTAAAATTCCCTCGATTTCCCATAATTTGACTGGATGATTAATTAATTGAATGTGCGTCGCGCTATTATTTTCCATCACTTTTGTTTTATTATGAATGTGAGTAGAGGAGAACGGGCATTAGTAGATCCGATAATATCCAAAATTTTCACGAGTGCATATCAGCTTAAACCCTGAGCCATGGATTTTAGTTTATCCATCGTCCGTGTGGTCTTTCCGCGGTGACTCCCCTCAATTACATTACTTTACGCTAATGCCATTAGTTACCACCGCGCACCAGCTGACACACAGAATAAACTGTCGTGCATCCTTCCCACAAATTGAGAGCGAAAAGTACACGCAAAAGAGTTTAAATAATACCAGGGCCCGCAGAAAATGATGAACACGCGTGGGAATGCAGCGGGTAGATGTCGTCAATTCGTCAACACGTGTCGCCAATTTTATGCAACATCCTTCTCTCATATGTTTTTTTTTATCCCCGGGTCTCTCCGGTTGAATTCATGCCTGTCCCTTGGAATTAAATCCTCAGAGGCACCGACCAGAGCCACCGGATGCCCTTCATTACAACGAAAAAATACGACGGGCGTCTTTGATGCATTTGAAGTCATTGCAGGAGACAGTTTTGAAGTTTTTATTTTCAATATTACTTCCACATAATTTATTAAGCGAAAGGAAATTTTGGAGGAACTGTCACGTAATATTTACGTGAAATCAGAATTTTTTTAGAGCATTCCCTAATAAAAATTACAGTAACAATAAATTTCCAGATTATTTTTGTTGTTTTTCTTGGTGCTTTTGTGGCGATTGAATTTGTGACTTAAGTTTTAGCTGAAAAATTGACGAAATTCCTGTGAATAATTTGTTAGCTCAATTTTAAGACTCATGATTTCAATAGGGGTGGTGAGGGGTTGTTATGGCGATAAATATTGAAGCATAGGGGAGAACGAATGTATCGTGTAAGTGCAGATGAAATTACCTCTCGATACAAGCCACTTGTGAGTCTCTGTTATTCTCCACCCTAGGCTCACTCGAGCTTTTGCCTTTCTACGATACTCCGCCACATCCAGCCGAGGTCGTTCCTCCGCTTTCCGGTAAATAACTTAGGCAGGCGAGTCACTTCACCCTCATCACCTCTCTCCCTCGATTCACCCGTGGAATAAAGTCCAGTGAATGAGCCTCGATAAATTCCCATTTTCCATATTCTCGGTACTCGAGTCAAATTCATCCCATTGAACTAAATATTCAATAGTTTTTATTTTCATTACTTTCATTCTTGCTCCAGATTTTTTTATCAATAACTATCGGATAGATCTTCTCTTCCCCTATAAACAGAGCCCTTAGTAAAAATTCTCTACCCCCTTCAATTACGAAATATTAATAAAAACTCTAGAAATAACACAAATTATCCAGGAATATTCACCAAATAAATTCTACTCGACAATAACTCGACATTTTTTTCCCCTCCCCGTAACAATTTTAATTCTCTTCATACGATTTCTCAACTATCGAGACCCATGGATATCGAAGTGGTGGAGGGTCCTCCCTAGCCATGGGATAGCAGCGGTGTGACGGGGCCAGCAGCTCAGGGATTGAAAAGCAATTTCCCCGCGAGGGTGGCAGAATCGAGAGGAGGAAGGGTATACATCTCCAGCAAACCAGAGGAGTCAGACGTTGAGAGGAGGAGCCGAGGGTAAAAGACGATGGAAGGGCTTTATATTAATGATCCAGATATATTATCGGACGTGACCGAAATTGCTGTCAAAAAAGTCGGATATTGGATCGAAGGAGATTGCTAGATGCTTCCCAACTCCCTTCTCTCCAAGTGAGTCCCACTCGAGATTACATATATACTTAAGAATACTACGGGGCAATTCAATTTTAGTTTCAATCGATCGGTCGTAGGGGGAGGGGGAGGAGGGAATGTGAGAATTAAATGTGTCAATATGTCAGCCGAAATTATTTCAATATTTCATAGGATTCCACTGGCGATTTTTCACCGTCAAAAAATTCACAATCATGAGTTAATTTTATCGGTTTTTTTTGGTAAAATACACTCTGCCAGGCGCCTTTTTACCCCCCTCTCCCCTCGGAATCCATCCACTAATTTTTAATCTCTATTTACCCCCAATTTCCCGCCCCCCCCAGACGTGCGCTATTTGTCCATTTTCTCTCCTTTATTTTTAAGGAGTTATGGGTGAAGAAATGACTCTCGTTCCGCGTTTTCAATCCTCACGTACACGCCCTTAACTCACAAGAGAGAAGAAAAATACTGCGTTAGTGGTGGGGGTTTGTATAGCCCGAGTATACGGAACACACCCTGCCATAAAGAAGATCCCCTCAATCAGATAAAAAATGTATTATAGCCGGCATGATACAGGACTCAATACCTCGGTGCGCAGCTTCTTTCCGAGGCTCCAAAGAACGGACGAGCGCCTGAGAGTCTCCATCCCCCCTTGGTATCAACCCCTCTTACCCTCCTATACAACCACCCAATCACCCCACCATTCGCAGTCTATCCTTCTCCATTGACTCGCACTCTGTCGTTTGCGTTCTTTCGGATGAAACGAATCCACTGGTTATATACACAACAATACAAGGTCGATTGTATCGATCTGCTCCGGATGCAGATCCTGCAAGCTCAAACACACACTCATCCTCCCCACTGTTCATTCACTACGCCGAGATATTTCCCTTCTCTCGCTACTTTCTCTTCTGCGAAATTACATTCGATGATTGTAGCTCCTCAATCGAGTGGGCGAATTTTTATTGGATTTTTATGACTTCTTCTCGCAAATCCAATTTTTTTTTTGGGAAGATCGACCTTTAGCGTTTGGGGAGAGTCTCCGGTTGATTGTTATCAGGATTGATGGAATTATTCATTGAATCATTTTCGTGATAGGGAGATTGATGGGATTATTGTCAACAATAAATTCAATAATTTCGATTTAGACTGGATCAGACCGCATTATGAGGGGTCAGAGTTCTAGGAAATTTATCCCCATATTTCGAGGAACAATCGTGAAATGTTTAACAATCAGTCAATGTTTTTTTTTATTTCTCTGTAGAGCAAAACTATTTTTTATTGACCGCGATCGATAAACTTTGAGTTTTATTGAAGTGAAGAGGTTCAAAATTGATAAATTATTAATGAGATCGCTGAATAATGATAAGAATGGGAAAATTCATGGATTGAGTCGAATCAGAAAAAAATAACAACTAGAAATTTCATAACTGTTCCCGTTTCTTAATTAAACCACCGACCTCTTTTGAATACAGAAAATCCGGGTCGTGTAATTAATAATTCCCCATCCTCGGTAGTTAATTCTGATTTAGCATTTTTAGTCCATCTCCTGCCCCAGCCATACCATTTCACGACAAAAGGTCAGTCTGCAGGAATATATTCCTGAAATAAATAGCATTTCCGAGCCCGACGATCAATCAATTATCAAATTTTCATATCTGGGTCATCTCTATCCATATCCACACAACCCCTTTACCTCCTTTCACATATCCAATATTAATATCCCTCTCTGCAAATAAAACGAGAGCAACACGAGAAGCCAATGGAGTGTCGCTGAATATATCGGTTAGAATATTTCCGGGAATAATTGAAGTCGATTAATCTCCGTCAGACTCCAAATTTCAGTGCACCGTCATTAGACTTTATGACATTTTCATCAAGACTTGTATTTAATCACCTGTCAAATTTTAAATTCAACATGGTTGTGAAGTTATAATTTCTTATTCCCCTTAAGTTATTATACCATAGCCCCCTCTACTCTATCTAATTATTAATGAAGTACTTTTAGTGTCACACGACCTGCTATTGCCCACCAATGTTCAGACAATATTGAATTTAATTTAGCTCTTAATTACTCTGATGCCCGTTTAACCCCGAAACGATTCCTCCACATTGATACGTCATCTGAATCTCGTGCGGAACGTTACACTGAAATTATGCAACTTCCACCTCCGTAGAAAAATTAATATTCCACCCAGACCCCAGCAATCGTATCACCGCGAAATACTTATATTTGTTGTTATCAGACCCCTCGACTCCATAATTACCCAATTCCCTTCCATTTTTTATACGTTATCAACCACTTGTCACTATGCGGGTATGTTTAGCTGAGACTAACGCAATTCCTGTATTTACGCACGTGCACTGCGCACATGTTTCATGCATTTGAAAGGCGGTTTAGCGATATGAGTCAACTTTTAGATAAATTATATCCCACGATGTGGATTTTTAAAACAGGCGAGCCTTGACTTTATTTCTCAACTTCAAATAATGCCAAGAAAACGTATTTAAATATTATTTATTTTGTTACTATCATTATTTTTTTTCAGAAAAAAATATCATGAATGAAGAATCCCACGATCTTTGATCCACTGAAGCAAGCGTTGAGGACGACATCCAAGGGTAAGTCCATGCATATTCAATTAATTAAAAATCCTCCAATCATCATTTCTACAGCTTTTTCCCCCAATTTTCTACATCATCATATTTTACACGAATAGAATTTTTAAAAAATATCAATCAGATAAATTTGTAAATTCTTTCTATGCCATCACCATAAGTAGTCCCCTCAACTCCGTCTCCCCTTCCCCCCTTCAAAATTCAAAATCTAATTTTCCCATAAACCGAAACTAATGAAAAAGTAAAAATTAACGGCTAAAAGCTTTTGAAATTTCCAACAATCCAATTTATTATTTAAATGGAACTACACTCGTGCTGTTGGAACTGCGGTAGTTAAAAGGAGTATACGAGGGGGTAAGGGTGGGACCGGCGGGTGGAGGGGGGGAGGGTGTAGGGCAAGTTTCTGTGGGTATTAAATGCAGAGGTGTCCAAGCGCCCAGCCGACTCGGCTCGAGTCTCAAAGACCAATTTCCGCTGGCCTCTATTTACATAGTTGGGTATACCGAGCGGATAACACGAAGAGACGAGGCCAAAGTTGCGCCCGAGATGGCCAACTCACGCAGAGGTCTGCCCCCCCTGCCCTTTCCCCCTTTCCATCCTACCCCTTTACATTTCCCCTCCTCCACGTCATTCCTTTCCCGTGAATTTCCATATCTCAGTAATTGTAATGCACATTCATTACCTTCCACTGTGCCGATAAAATTAACATTTAGTTCTCGCTTTAAATAGTTATATTTATACTTTCAAATATTCAGCGTTTCATGGAGTGGAGTAACGAGCCTGATAAAATCCTCATTATTGTTCATTTATTTATTGATATTGCTGGAAGGGATGGGGGAGTGTGGGGGGAGAGGAGGAGGATGTGAAGAAGTTGATTTTGATGTATTCGCGTGAAGTGAGCCCAGATGAGATGTTCTTAATCCTGTCGTTCGTGCTCCTGATTGCAGGGAGCATAGAATGCTGATTGACACTTGTTTCTGGGGGTGAGGGGGTTCTAGGATGTCATGATTGAGGGCTAGCCCCTTTTATTTTTGCTTACAGGGCGGGGAAATACGCCTCAGAGACTTGGTTTTTTTTCATTGGTAGATATTTTTTTTTAGAATTTTTCCGCTGTAAAAAATATATTTTTTTGGGTTTCGGGGATCAAGTTAAACGGTTTTTGCGGTGTCATCGGAATTGAATAAATCGGTGTCGAGCGTTGAGGGATAATAGAAACGATATAATGAAATTCGTCACAAAAAGCTTTTCGATACGGTATTATAAAATTGGAGAACGAATCACCACCTTTTTTCCTGCAGAGCGAAGGGGATTATTCCCGCCTCTGTTGGTAATTATTTAAAAATTGAAGGAGTAATCGATGATGTGGGAAACTCGCGGGAACTCTGCGACAATTACCGGATTACGCGAGATTTTTTCCCCTTCGTGTGGAGGCAAACTCAAAGAGAATACGTAAATTCTTCTACGAGAGTTTGCAGTTAAATTTTTTTTTTTCAATTTCACGAGTGGATCAGTAGTTTTCTATGGACCAACAATATCACCCCGAATTCCGTAGAACACAATAGGAAACAGAAAACACGATGTGGCCATTAGTAAAATTACAACCAGTGATATTACCAATACGGGTGAGTGGTGAGTATTTACGAACGTTAACCTCCGCATGTTGCGAAACAGTGGGATGGAACTGTAACGACTATTACGATCTCTAGAGGGTCTCTTGACGAGCAACCCCAAGCGATAAAAGCCACGTGGAATTTTGAAAATTTCTTTTACGATTTTTAAATCGATTTATAAAATCCACCTATCGTTTTTCATCATTTTTTTTTGCTGCGCGCATCTGGAGAATGTTCTTTTTTTTGCTTCTGTGGGGGATAATATTGGAAATGGATGTGTGGCAGTGTGTGAGGGGATACATATGCAGTTGGTGAATCAACGCGGGACAATTGAATTCAATTACAAGCCCGGCAATGATCAGGGCTCTCAGTTGTAATCTGAAAATTGATTTTCGTTATTTTCGAGAGTATTTTTATTTATTTTCCAAAATTATGTCTCTTCCATTAAGAAATCTTCTCCACAGCTCAATCAAGTATCAATTATTATACGCTAAAGAAATGTCAATGAAAAATTAATAGGCCTTTGAATTTTTCTGAATGCGATTATCGCAACCGGTTATACGTAATCCAACAATCGGAATTCTGACAGTAGAGCGTACATATACATCACAGACATACATATCCCCGACTAACGCGAATGTAACGTAATCTGGATGTCTCTGGGAGCTGGCAAACGCGGGTGGTAGCCTGGTGGAGAAGGGTGAAACGGGCGCCCCTGGAGCTGTTCATTAGGGGCCGCATTGTCCGTTAACTAAGTACCAGCGATCTCCCCCCCTCACCCTCACCCTCCCTATCACCTCACTCTCCTTGCTCAGGGCATCCTCAATTCCCTGTGCATTTGGTTTCCATACCCGCACACGCAGCATCTCCACACCACCTCTCTACCCCCGGCTGTCTGTCTTCCTTGGGGTATATCTCCGACCTTTACCCAGCTCTACCGTCCCTCCCGTGATTTTACAGCCGTGTTGCGACTCCCGACGTGCCTCACCGTTCGATTCACAGAGATACCAAGGACGTGTGAATTGTATGCAGTGCCCTGGTCGATGACATTTTCCATTTTGTTGGGTGATAAAAAATATTAAAAAAACATTACCTCGTTTCCGTGATTATGGAGTGAAATGAGGAATTCCTGATAACAATTAGCCAACCGTTGTATTAAAGGATAAAATTACAGAACTCAAACTCGCTTATCGATTACGAACGTGACTTGGAAAATTTAGGCGCAGGTATTTTTTTTTTGATAGAAAATTCAGATAAAAAATATGAAATGTAAATGCAAATTTTTTATAAATGTTCCGTAAATGTTTCCTTTACCGCAATTTGCCGTTGCCGAGCAATAACGTTTATAAAGCGATAGGGGAATTTTATGGAACCGTCACGTGATTTTTTCAGAGTCGCGAGTCCACGATTTTTCCTATTTTTATTTAGTTTCTCGTTATTTTCACATTTCTCTGTGTACCGCACACTATTCAAAGGGTCTCAAGGCCCAGTGATAAATTTTAAATTTTTCCCGACGTATCACCTTAACACTCTCAAGATAAAACTAAAGGAAACCCCTCTGCTATCTCTCCCCCTCCAATTATCTATTTATTTACCATTATTATCACATCACGAAGGCTCAAAAACCGGAAACGGAAAACTCCCTGGAAAATTTTACATACACATTCCATCCAGGTTATTTGTACAAGATAAATCCCCCATCCCTCCCTCTCACCCTCGAGCCTCTCGACACGTGTTGTCCCTGGGTCCTCCTAATCGTCCGAATAAACATTTCTGCATCCGACCCCTCCCACTCCACATTTCTTTTTTCTTTCTCTCCACTGTCCCAAGAGAAATAACTCCTATTTAAACAGAAACACGTATATAAACACTGTCGCTTGCATATGTGCGTCAGATGATAGAAACCCCGGGCTAAGTAACGAACTTAATCTCCACTCATAGTGTCCCTCTGTATATATACTTCAACCTCGTGACACGTTGCGCCTGAGCTGTTAGTGACGCTCTCCCGCAGCAAAGCCGGTTATAATGAGCAGGGCATTAAAGTATGTCTTCTGGTGTATGTCTCACACGCAGCTGTCAGAGTGATTCAATTTTATTTTTTTAACTTTTTCATTTCGTCAGGGGGAGAAAAATTCCGGAGCGTTTGAACTAATTTTTTATCCAATTTATCTACAAAGAAATTTTTTTGTTAATTTCTAAATGATTTAATGAGCAATTTTTCGATATTATTTGGATTATGATTGATCAGTGGGTATTTAGGAAATGATTAATGGATTTGAAATTGAATTTAGAAATTATACGTGATTTTTGATTATTGAAAAAATACCTAATCGATTCTGATTTAACACGAACTATCAGTATTATTTTAAATTATCATTCAAATCTTTTGAATAAATTGCTGATTGCTGAGAAGTTTAGTTTTAATTAACGCGAACGCCGTCCATTTCATTTGAATTCGTCGGGTCGTGTCCTCCACCCACCTCCACCTTTTGTCCGTTACCTCTTCCAAATCACCATAATTCCGGCTTACAGAAAATGACAGCTTTTAACGTTGATGCACAGTTTATACCGTGAAGAGAGTAGAAGCAGTATTATTTTAAGTAGCGTGGACTGTATAATTCAGGGCTATGCGAAGGGTGGTGTGGAACAAAGTTCAGGGGTAGAGAGATATTTTTTTTTTTCGCAACTAAGGGTGAGGGAAATGGGCAGAGGTAATACCATCCTCGTGTCGCCCAGGGAATACTCAGTGTGCTAAACTGATGAACAAATTTCACCCATAAATTTGTGATTTGCAATTATTTACGTGAGTGCATATCAATCCAAAGTAAACGACAATGCACCTCAAAACTATTTTTCAAACTTCACTTCCAAAACATTTTTTTCTTTCATCCAAACTTAAAAAACAATTCACCCACTCGGATAAACGAAACAAAAAATATCTGCCCTAAGTCTCGAACAGTCTCAATTACAAACAATGCATTGAAAATCAACTCATCCCTTCATCGAACCCTACAAAAAGATAAATCCACACTTAATCATCGTGTAATACAAAAAAAAGGAGCCCAGTAACCCGATATCTTGAGAATTCACAGTGCGACAAGGTCCGCAGTGACTGCATGGGGAGGGGTAGGGGTAGGGGGAGAGAAGAAAAGTAAGTAACAGTGATTGAAGGGGGGGAGGGAGCACGAGGCGCCAAGTTGCTACGCTGATTGCACCACAAAGGGTGCAATTATGCGGCCCTCGAGCAATCACCGAGCATTCTGCCCGCCATTTGACCCCCAGTATCGTCTCCAACCACGTCGTCAATTCTTTTTTTTTTATTTAAATGCGCAGCAGTCCCCTCCCGCCCTTGGCCACAACCCCGCTGGTCTCCGGCGTAATTTAACCTTCCCCCCCATTTCCGGGGGAAGGGGAGTGGAGGCGAGAGGATGAGAGGAAAAATGTGTTAATGAAGGATTGTCATTCACCAGCTAATCTGAGTGAAAATATCGAAGGTTTAAATTTAAATTTGTCGGCATTGGTTTTTTTTTTCGGCATTTTGGGGGAGGGGGGAGGGGAGTGAAGTGGTTGTTCAGCTCTGGTATTCACCGGTTTTTGAGGTTAGAGGTCTCGCAGTGTCTCTGTCGGATCCACTGACGGCCAGTGGATAGCGCGAGAGGCATTAACTCCCACATCGTTCCTGGGAGCTAATGGACTACGGAAAGATAATTAAGTGGGCTCTTGTATGTGCCCGTATAGTCTGACGGGGAACAGCCGTGCATGCCTAAACGCCCGATGACACGTGTTTCCTCATGGGAACCTGTCCATTATCATTTGGGAAAACATGAGAAATAATCAATCGAGGGATTTTGGGGTTCCCTGGTTTGGTGAAAGTTGAGGGATCGGAAGGGGGATCAATGATTTTTGAATTAATGAAATTATTTCATGGTGGAAGGTAGATTTATTTTAATAGTTTATGATGACTATTTTATGCGTAACAAAATAATAATTGATTGTGGTGGAGTGAAATAAAATTGTAGAGAGAAAATTTATTTCATCAAATTAAAAACTTTTATTAGAGTCTTTCTCGGAATTTATGATTAGATTATTGGTCTGTGAATATGATAATGTCCAGATGTCGGTAATACTCCGAAAGTCCCAGCATCCTCAACGAGACACCCAGGATTTCTGAGAGGGCTTATCTAATCCTCTAGTTTTTTTTTCTCCTAATTCCACCAATTATCGAATTCCGGTTTGGAACGTTGGAGTTTGAATGTTCGAACGATAATCATTATGATCTGTGGCTGGTGTCTGAACTGCATTATACGTAACAAATCTCGAGGTCAAATGACTGATTGCAAACAAAATACTATTAAATTTACACTCCTGTTTTTTTAATAATTCTCCGCAGATTACATGACATGTTGCAATTATTTGTTTGGTTGCTCCCTCACGCAATTTCCTCGGTGACAGACCTGAATTCGAAATTGACGTGTGACAAATTAATTGTTCTTTCGAAATTAAGTTCCAGTTAATTTTTTTACTTTATATTTCGATTTAATTATTTGAGATGGATTTATCAATAGCAATAAAACTCGACTTACGAATTTAACTGCTTCCTGGCCATCGCCTCTCAAGTGAAGAGCACAGAGCATTCCCTCAGGTGGAGGCCCCGGTCTTGTTTCGGTGACAAAGCTGGGGCGTATGCGACAGCTGATGGGTCTGGTGCAGATATCTGCTCTGTATGCATAGCTTGCCTGTGAATAAGAGAATTATCTTAATTTATCGAATTACTGTCGAAATTCACTGCGACGTAGACAACTTTCGGTGGAAATTTTGGATATAATTTTCGGTGATTCTTACGTGTTAACATTTTTTCAGTGAAGCGGTTCCTTTGATAACAAAAAATTAGCTTCTGAAACATTTTTCTATTTTTCAAATACGAAAAAACTTGGAAAAAGTTCACATTTAAGGTTGGATTTGATAATCAGTGAGGGAACTGAGAGTTTTATATTTTTTACTGAATATTTATTTCCGTGTGTTGGTCCTCCCGATGAAGTACTTAATTATATTCTTGACCTACCCAAATAGCTAGTTCAGACCCCAAATATTCCCTGCAAAGATCCCCGGGGGTAGTCGTGAAAACAATCGGCTGTCGGTCTTTGGAACCTCCGAACGCCTGTTGCGATGCACTTCCCCAACTGTTTTCCGCTAATATAAATAAATAAATGGGTGGAATATTTGAAACAATTGAAAAATATCTGTCAATGATACTAAAAGAATTACCGGTATATTGACAGCTGATGATGTCAGTCAGAACAGCGAGTAAAATCCAAATAAATATTCTTAACTTTGATCTCAACATTGTGATGAGTGTCTTGTTCAGTTGCCTCAGACACGACTCGTTACAAATGCGACTGTGACGAGTGATCCTTCGCATTTTATCCTTTCAATGCATTCGTCGGAGTTGTAAAGTTGTTTATTATATTCAAGATTATTGTCCATAATTCTTATGGCTCGTATTCACAGAATAATCAGATTATGTAACAACCTGTCAACGCTCCGTTTTACTTAGTGTGAACAGAATACTGTTTCAACTTGTGAGGGAAAAAAACAATATTTTACACTCTAATGAACATTTGAATGTTCTTATTGTCCCATTCAATCGCTGTTTTTACATTAATTAAAAAAATTATGACAGGGTAAAAACAAGTTTTATTCTCACCTTCACCGAACACTTTCCATTTTTTTAACGTACTTTTTTGATCGATATTTCCAGTATATTTTACCGGAAGTTTTATCGACTGACTGTTCTCCGCGAATTGAAGAATGTTTCGTTACACGACGAGAAATATTCCGCAACAATTGCGGACGTCAAGTTCACTCGAGTAGGAAAATTTCAGTTAAAAATTTCCAGCAGAGTCTGATCATTGGAATTAATTAATTTTTTAATAGCTCATTATCTGCCAGATATAATCAAAAATTTAACAATTAGTCAGAACGACTTTATTTAACCTCTCTCAATGCACCGAGTTATTTAAAAAATCAGGGGAAATCCGGACAACTCAGTTGTTTATGTGCAAAGAGTTATAGTTGTTGCAGGTATCGGTTGAATGGCGGGAGGTAATGTCGGTATGGGGTTATTGCCTGTTGGATGATTTATCTAGTAATACTAGCCGACAGGGCCACGGGTACACTGCTGAGACGACGGGGTGGGGTATTACCCCCTTTCGGACCACACCAGCACCCGTGGAAATTAAAAACTCACTTTATTACACGTCTCATTCTCCAACTCACTCCTTCCCCTTTTTACCCACCCCTCAACTTCACCCCCCCGCACCTATTCTATGGACTTAATATGAGGCCGACCCATACCTGATGGAACGAATATTATTAAAGTTCGTCGGCACGCGAAACCCGTGAAATATCGCTCGAGCTAGTCAACTCTCTCCTCCCTCACCCCTCCCTCTACTCCATTTTTTTTCCATTTTCTCTTTCTCTTTCACTTCCTCATACTCTGGGCCTTTTATTATTACCACACCTTACTCTGCACTCACTCTGTCCCTTCTCAACCCCTTTCCCGCACTTTTTTCTTGACTTTTCCACCGTCAGATATGAAACATTATCATCTGTAATGAACATTTATGTCTCGAAAAATGCAGTTGCTAAAACAATTTTAAGAAAATGGGGGAAAAGTTAATGAGAATATTAATTACAAGTAATCGCAGAAATATTTCAATTTTATTATTTTTAATGATGAAGAAATGATTTTCTGAAGAAACTGACATTGACTGAAAGATAAACCGTTTCCTCTGGAGTTCAAAAAATTTGACTAAAAGTCAGGGAATTTTCTCATTGTTTTTAACATGTAAAATCAATATTGATCTAGTCAATTGATTACCCACCATCACAGTGGGTTCACAATCATATCCACCATTAGCACAGCTGAAAACACCTACGGATTTTAATCAATTTCTCCCGCAGTGTGAAATGAATTCATATTTTTTGTGGGCATTAAATTTTACACTCTATATTGTATTTGCACTAATGGGATGCATTAGCGTTACGCCCAAAGGGCTGAATATTGAAAATAATGCTAATGTAATTTGGATATGATTGTAAATAACGACGATGGCCCTTTGATTGTAATAAAAAATCTGGTTTATTATTCACTGTAAACTACTTACGATGTGTTGAACATTTTCGAAATTGAATGAAGTACGTTTTATTAATGTCAATAAGGCAATTACTGATGTTGAACTGGTTTTCCCCCCGGCCTTTGGGTGTCTCATTCGTATTATCCAGCGCCAGAAAGGTAGGAAAAGCTTCGAGCGGCCCGCGAGTGAGTCAAAACAGTTCAAAAAATTTTTTTAAATAAAATAAAAAAATCTACATTCCAAAAAAATTCGGAAACGCTCAATTATTCAACGCAGAAACAGACAGAATTTTTTTTGGTTCAGTTACGATTTTTTTGTTATAAAATGAATGGATCGGATCGCGAGCTGATCGAAACCATCGCCACTGGGTGCAGGGGGTTGGGGACGATAATAGGGGAGAGTAGTGGGGCGATTTCTCCAGTCTCTGGCTGAGCAATATTCCATCCTAACCCTCCCCCCACATGCCTTGCCTATACCCCCGTATTTATCGTGTACTCACTGGGCTCTCAGCAATTTATTTATTGCCATTTCACTCATATCATTCCATTATACCCATTGAAATTTCTGTTCAATTATCTGGTTTATTATCCCCCTGTTATTGGCGGATTTCATTTCCTAGTTCGTTTTTTATGAGAATATTGTTTTTGATTGATTGAAAATCGTTTTGATGACAAAGTGGTGAGCTCGGAATAACATAGAGACATAAATTTATGATGAGGTATTTTAAAAAAATAATTCTAAAGTGAAGAACTGTCTTTGCTTATCAATTTGTAATCCCATAATTTTTCATGGAATTTTATATCATTCATGACCTCAAACGACCTTAAATAGTTTCAATAAATATTCGCCGAATACTTTTAAGGATCACATATTCATATCTCTCTTAAGGTAGAATTTTTAAACAACTGCACTCAGTTCTATATTAAATTTAGTGTATTATCAAGTGATAGGCACATCGATAGTTTGAAAATTTCAACATTAAATACCGAAGTCAATCGGCCATTCTCGGAATTAATAGACAACTCTGCAGATTTGTCTGCACTTCCAGAGTTATTTTCAAAGCAATCTATCTCAAATGCATGATCTCACGTTCTCTTGCCATTTCTCTGATAAATTAATGCCATCAATTTATCGTGACCATTAAAACATTGAAAATTTAATTGGAAAATTCTAAAATTACCGTTCGCCACTTTGATTTCATCTTCCGTCGAAATTTTTTATTTTTCATCACATAATCTATAGTTACGTATTGACCCACTTGCAAAATTAACCCTTTTGCTCGTCCCAGGTCTCATGAATTTCAAATCGAAAATCTCCAAATACAGAATTAGCTCAATTCCCGATGAAAAATCGAATCGAGTCGAATGAAAAAAGATTAAGCATGCCAGGTGGTTGGAATGAAAAATTCACCGAGTGAATAAATCAACGAGAAGAGGTATAACGTAACTGCTTTTAGTCTAAGTATCCCAGGAGTAGCCTTTCCTCTCTTCTCTCATACCCTCGGAGTGGCATTCGGTGGGAGGGGAGGAAAAAAAAATTGCAAGGGAAGAGGAGAGAAAAAAAAATACCTGAGGGGTATCTGGCGTGTGTGTACAGTGACACAGAGGCCATGGGCACTCTGAATTCACTTCCGACGGCCATTCAGACGGACATCAGGTCTTTACCCGGGGGTGAATTCTTTCTGACGCGTCGATTCCATTTCCCCCTTTTTCAAAGCAAGCGCTCTTCTTTCCCCGTCTTCCCCCTTTTTCCGGTTTACGTCTGACCAAATTAATTCCAAGTTTTTTTTACATCAGCGATAATGATCACTCGACATTTGAATTTATATCGGTGGATCAGGGGAGTTGTAAACATTAGTCAACATGAATTTTTAATTTGGTGGAAAATATGTTAATTCAAGGAATTATTTTTGGGAGTAGAATAATGGAAAGAGTCAATTTAAATGATTTCACATAAACATTCGCAGCCCTGACGTCCTGGCAAATTGTCCCTGATCCATTGGGCGAGAAAATCCACGTTGGAAAAAAAAGTCGCGAGGGGGGTGAAGGCTGGGAGAATGAGAAAAAGGGGGAGAGACTGCTGGCTCATCTTGTAATGGACTCAGGAGACAGCCGAGTCGCCTAATGGAGCTCCCTGCTTCTCCAGAAAAAGCTCTTAGTAGTCGTGTCTCTACACTGAGAGGGTATATCGATGTTATACTCCGCTCGTTATTTTTTATTGATAAATGGTCAGAAAAAAAATCAGTGCATCAATGGCCCCTACCCCAATGAGAGAAAAACAATAAAAAATAATATAATTTTCAGAAGGAGTTCCTCCTTAACAATCTCAACCCTCGCAAATTCACAATTAATCATTTATTACTTCAATAGTTTATTTAGAATTATTTTCCAGTTGAAATACTCTGGAATTTCGATTTACTTAATACCACAAATAAAAATTGGAATGGAAACCCCCTGTAAAATTACAACCCCTCATACTGCGGGACAATCCATCGCGAGATGATAAGTCTCGACGTCGATCGAACTCACAAAAAAAAAATATCGAAAACGGAGGGAGTATGGGAGGAGGGGGGGGGAGGGGAATACACAGAAAAGCGATTTACGAGTGAGTCTCGTTTGGCCAAAAGAAAGCAATACACTCTATGATCTCGTAGATGCGGGCGGTGGGGATGGAAGAAGATGAGAAGAAGCAGATAGAGAGAGGAATAAAAGTCTTGAAGTATTTCCTCCTCCTCCTCCCCCCCCGCCCTTACCCCACTACAACCCCTAGTTCCATTTCCCTCTTTGTCCCCAGCCGTCATCCTTTCCCAGTCCACTCTCGAGAGTACCTCTGTCCCCTCGGGTTTTCCATCCCCCCCCCCTCGTCCAACGTCTGATGTCCGATACATCAGTCCCATGCATAATAAATCCCAGGGATGGCCCATGAGTGGAGGAACGAGTTGGCTGCTCCCCCACTCCTTTGCCTTTCCAACGAGTGGAAAAGAGACATCACCAGCACTTTGACTTGGACTTGAATCCTTTCCCCACACCCCGGCGATGTCCGGAGACTACCAAAACGAAGGTCCACGTACTCTTCTCGTCCTCTTTCAGGGATTTGGTGTCTCTCTCTCTCCTGGCCGGTGATGGAGAACCTCCCAGGATATCAATATCCGGGATTGTCCGAGTTGAGACTCAAATATCACAAATACGGGACGCATGTTCCTTCGTTATTGCTCTTTCGGGGAGTTTCGGAGGTTTTTAAAAAGTTTTTCCCTGATTTTTTTCTCCTGTTTCGG
Source organism: Diachasmimorpha longicaudata (assembly GCF_034640455.1). Taxonomy (NCBI): domain Eukaryota; kingdom Metazoa; phylum Arthropoda; class Insecta; order Hymenoptera; family Braconidae; genus Diachasmimorpha; species Diachasmimorpha longicaudata. Next base: position 6,505,077 of record NC_087235.1, read on the forward strand.
GCGCAGAGAGAGAGAGAGAGAGACGTTGGATAATGTGTGGTGAGATGGGGTTTTATTTGAATTTCCCGCGTTAATTGATCTCGGAAATTTTGGAATTATTTGGTGAAGTGAAGCAGGTGGAGAATTATTTTGATTGGAGAGGAATTTAAATTTTTTTATTGTCAAGTAATGATTTTTTCAGCGAGAGGGAATAATATATTTGACATTTGCCAATAGTAAAACGTAGGGAATTAAATTCAAGATTTGCCAATGAAATCGAATTTTCGTCTTTCTCTCGTCGTTTTTACTTCACCACCGAGGGGATGAATTTTGGTAGGGTCTATTTTCTCATTGACCCTGGTACTCAGCTGTCTCGAAAAGACGAGGGAATCGACAACCTGTTGGGTCGCTCGATCCGCACCCCCTCCACATCACTGATATTATTTTTTCTCTCTCGGGTTTTTTTCCCTCTCTCGTTATTACGTGTAATCGAGGATTTTGCATTGATAATACATTCGCTTCTCTTCTTTTTATCCGCCAATTACGATTATTGCCTTTTAATCCCGTCGAAAAAATTACTTGAATAATGGACAGTACACCACGCTGCCCTTAAATCCGTAATAAATTTTTAAAATATAATCTATTTAAATTTCTACTTTTGGTATTCAATTTGTTAAAATTAATGAAAGTACCGAGTTTTTATTTTTATGTGAAATAACGGGTTGAATTTCCTCATTTACTTGATAACTAATTGGACAATAAAAAAATTGTATCAATTAAAAATCCAACTCATTAATTTTTTTCAGCATCTGAATTAAAATGGCATAAAAAATCTCAAAACTATACCGGAATATTCCCCCAAAAATTAAATCCCTGTATCCTCAACAAACCGATCTCAGGAGAAATAAAACAAAAAATAGCAGCCGTTGAAACGTCTTTTCTCCAAAAGCACTCAGAATGTCCTTTCTCCTCCACTTCCGCATCTTCGTTGAATCCAAGAGTGAGTGGAGTCACCCCGGAGTAGTATAAGTCGAGGACAAAGTAGACGGCGTACAGAAAACCTCCATTAAAGTCCCAAGAAGTGATTAGTACTTCCACCCTCCACCTCCTCATCTCCCTCAAACTCCTCCCCCACCCCTTGTCATCCCCTGTTCCCCATCCGCACAACCCAGAGAGTCCGTCGAATTTATCGTACATAATTTCGAGCACTCACTTCGCAGCAATTCATTCCAACTTTATTATTTTCACTCCGATATTTTCTCATATCCCTCCACTCCTCCAATTAATTCAATTAACAAATTATCGAGATTTGGCGCACCTTCGGCGGCTGGATTTCTCCCATTATTCTTCTTTCGTTTGTGCGGGGCTTTTTTTTTTCGACGCTTACTCTCTTTCAATTAATCAGAACCACTCTGGGGTAATTAAAAAGGGCCATCGATGGAGTCTAATCCATTTTGCGATGTTTCAGTGATGTTTCTGAGTGGTTCGCGGAGGAAATAAAATGTGTGTCGAATGGGTGGAGATGGGTATGGCTTGTTTCAATGGCATTGGGGGGAAAAGAGAGGTCGTAATCTATCCTGTTTAATCTCGCTAATGATTTCGTGATTCTTATTGTTAACGCGAATTTACGAGGGTTTTATCTTTCTGGTTTTTTTTTTGATGGTGTTAATTAGCTGAAGTACTGGAGCTGTATTTAGTCCGATATTACTTACAAATCACATTATGAGAAATTCTCACAACTAACTTCTATGCAATTCTTTAATTAATTATATTAATTAATTACTATCGTAATTATTGAATCCGATTTACACTTCAATTTCTACGAACTTGATACGGTGAATACTAATTTAATCACAATAATAATTTGTGAGGGTTTAAAGATAAAAATATTAATGAATATTTTATAAATTTGTTAATTCATGGCATAAATTAGTTGAATAATTGCTTGAAATAGGGAAATTGTACATATCATTAAATGATCTTTGCACGAATAATCTTGAAATTCTAATTGCAAGAAAATTTAATGCATTAAGTCGCACCCCAGGTGAATAAAAAAAAACTCGTAGCTTTTCTAATTTAATCTGGCGAATGATTCCGTGATTCTCTCGTACCGGCAACCCTTTCATTACTTAGTTTCCCATTCCCCTCGTGATCTTCAATGTTGCCCCCCCTCTCCCTTCATCCCCCTCATACCCTCCACCACTTCATCCCGTCATTCCCCTTCAACTGCGAGTAGAACTGCTGCGCAACACTAAATCAACGGCCGGTGTAATTTTTGTAATGGGAGGTGTGGCTAGAGGGGAATCATAGGGGATGACTGGTGGGGAAAATTCGCCGATAGTGGGGAGAACATCCCTGTGTTAGGGATGGCGGAGGGGTGGTGGAGCCTGCGGTGGGATTCAGCGGGCGAGGGGCGGGAATAGGGGTGGAAAATAAATTCAAATTATTCCGGAATTCGATTCATGGTTATAACATCGATAGTGTTGCCATACGATTCGTTGTAACATAATCATTGTCAATTGGAAATTTTTAATTATTATTAATATTTATTTGATGTTCAATGTCTCAATTTTTGTACTACTGTACAACATTTCCAATGCACTGGGTGATATTCGGTTGTAATAAATCACCGTTGAATTCTATTAAAATCCAATTCCGCTCTCCGGAATACTAAAAGCTTCATAAAAATTAATATTCATTCGTTTTAGGAATATAACTGGAAATTGGAGAAAATATTGACTGTAAATATCACATTATAAATAATAATGATATTAGTATAATATAATATAATGATAGTAATTAAGAAAAAAGGGGAATTAATGCCCTAGAAGTTTTTCCAGTGAAACTGCATTATTTTTTAAAAGTCCTTCACTTGCACTATAACATTTTTCTACCTCAATTTACGATTTTTGGGTCAAATGGACGGACCAATTCTCCGTTCTTACTACTTAAAAAATCGTTACTGCAATAAAACCGTGTGAAACCGCGTAATAATTCCCCTTCAATTCCATTAAAACGCAATTTCACTCTCTGAACTAATAAAACCCCCGTAAAAATTGTCATCCATCCACCCAGAACCACGCGCACCCAGATACCTTCCCGATTAAGGGATGAACTCAAAAAAAAATTCAACTGGATCAATGAAATTATCATTTAGACTTCTTCAAAAATAAAATACCAATTTTCTTGTTCTGCTTCGTTTCATTAGTTGGGTAGACTTGAAAAAAAAAAGATCCTCAGCGCAATAAAAGCGCGTGAAACCTCGTAATAATTCATCGTTGAATTCCATTAAAATCCAATTCCACTCACTGAAATACTAAAACCCCCATAAAAATTGACATTCATCCAGGCAGATAGAGCCACGCGTACACGCACATAAAGCCCCAATCGAGGGATGAAATTGTCCCGCGGAGAGTGGCTGAGACTTCTGGTGGGGATGCAATCCCGATGGTGGGAATATTTCGTCGGTGGTGGGGGTGTCAGGGGTTGTAGGGGTAGCAGTTGCCTCATTGAGTGGGCGAGTGAGCGGCGGGAGGGAGACGGGGGGGAGATTCATTGGCGTTAGTGGCGTGCCGCGGAACGTCGCACGCGACAGTTTACAGCCGGCCGTCGAGACGTGAGGTTCTCTCCATCTCTCGTCTCTCACAACTGTTTACCCCTCCGTCAACTGTTGACGTGACTGTTGATATCCGTACATTTGACAACCGCAAATAAACAAATTGATTAAAACAGTAACAATCGAGAAGAATAAAAATCCTGAACTTGAGTCGAGGAAATTCGCGCAATTTGGAGAGAAAAAAGACGAATTTGTTGTTTTGTTTTATGTTGTTTTGTGTTATGACAATTGAGAAGATATAGTGAATAAATTGAGCGAGTGATAACGTTAATAATTAACCATTGAAGGGAAGAAAGAATACTTCAAGATTGCTCCCAACGCCAGGAAGTCCGCACATGGCTCCAACTTGCCAGGTAAATCAAACAAACGTGAACATAAATTCATAAACAAATATCCGGCATCGTAAAGCCGTCAGCACATTGGCATAAACAAAATGAAACAATCCGTTTTTAATTGTTTACGATGGCGGAGAATTTACAATCAGTTGTGATTATTTATCGTGGATGATTCATGGCGTGAATTACGATCGTTTAAATTAACTGATGGATAAAATTAGGGGAATAGCCTTTGCCACTGATTAATAATGAAGTTGATTGAATAAACAATATGAAATACCCCGAAATCCTTTGATTAGCGTTAGGAACTGTTGATTGGACTTGACTCGAGTTTCGATCGGATTTCGCAGCGTCGGATTTAATTAAGGGGTTCGTTGAAGTCAAGAAGCGGCAAAAGCTCGGCGGAGGGGGCTGGAAAGGGAGGAGGGAAAACGGTAAAAGGTAGAGGAGTGTATTAACTCGGGAGACTCTCGGGGTTGCTCGAATTACCGACTCTGGGGGCATTTAAGACTCGATCTCACTCTGTTGTATGGCTGTCACTTCAATCTACCACTATTTTCAAACTAATACTTGGTCGAGCTTTGTGGTTGTGTATATGTGTGTGAGCCCTCGATGTCAGCGATACGGATTCCCTGAAAGTCGCGCCAAGTAATCCGGTGTCGCGACACGTACCGTCACTTGATGCGCGGGACCCGGCGACCATGTGACACTCAACGATATTTTTTTTGTTTATTTTCGTTGAGAATGCGAGGAAGTTTTGGGTGTTGGAGAATGAGCTTTTTTGGGGGTTGAGAGAATATCGCTGTGAGTGAGAGATTTTATTTTCATTTCATTTGATGATAGAAATTTGTCAAGACGATTTTTTTGAAATTTTAGAACTTCGAGAGCTAATTTTGTATTTCTTGGAAAATTTTTTATTATTAACTGATGATTTAACGAACGTGTTTTTTGGGATCATTGGGATATCACATTTTTCGATTAGAGTCGAATGTCAATTTTTAACTTGAAAGACAATTGAAGTTGACAGGAAACAATTCCCCAACTTCCCTGGAGTCGACTCTAATGAAAATCATCAACTTCAACCTCCCAAATTTTCCTCCCTTAATCGACAAAAACTCCTGAAAGAGTTGTGACGACTCAATTAACCCCTGAAAATCATAAAGCGAGTGAAACCGATTTTTCAGGAGATTAAAAAACCTGGAAACTTGCAACGGGAGGGCTTTCATTAATTATTTCGGTGAGAAGTGCAGTTCCAGTTGGAAATTAGCGAAGTACCATTGTCGAGCAATCAACGCCGAATACTTCTCCCAGCTTTCCCCTTGTTGTAATGAAGCGACCTTTTCGCTGTACAGAGAATTTTGAAATGTGTGGTAAAATTTTGGACTCCATGAATGGAAATTAAAGCCCCAGATGACCAGAATAACTCTCTTCCTGTTACGAATAAAATACTATTCTTCAAATTGTTGCGAAAAATATATTCTGCAATTCAAAAGTAGTAAAAGTTCACGTGAAACCCCACAAATCGACCCGAGAACCTTTCAGATCCCCGGAGAGAAATTTCTGAGAAAAATTCTCACGCTCGCACGTGAAAAAAAGCACAAAATACCCCCTCGTGTACCGTCTCAAAATATATTCCAAAAAATCCACCTCAACTATCCCAAAAAAACAAATGTTCGATCTCAAAAAAAAATGCCCCAACTTCGTTCGATTCCATTCTAATTAAAATCATCAACTTCAATTTTAATAAATATTGCTCTCTCGATAAACAAAAAAAAAACTTCTGAAAGAGTTGTGACGACTCAATTAACCAGTGAAAATCATAAAGCGAGCGAAACCGATTTTTCAGGGGATTAAAAAACCTGGAAACTTGCAATAGAAGGGCTTTAATTAATGATTTCGCCGAGGAGTGCAATTCCAGTTGGAAATTAGCGAAGTACCATTGTCGAGTGATCGACGTCGAATACCCCTCCCCCTTTTCCTCGATATAATGAACCGAGCCCTCGTCTCCCCGTACTTTTCGCTGTGAGTGAATTCCCGGATGTGTGTTGAGGGAAGGTTTGCTCCACAAGTGGAGATGAGAAGGTTCGAGGGACTTCGGGAGGGGGTGAACGGTCGTATCCGTCCGTTTGGATTTCGATAATTGGTACTAGTTTCAGTGAGGAGATTCGGTGGTTCGGCAGAGGGCGGGAGGGGGGGGGGCTCGTTAACCGAGCCCGTAGCTAAAGAGAATGCCTGAATTATTTCGTTTGAAGTTCGAGAAGGGGGTTAAGATATAGATGGATCTGTCGTCTTTGTCTGTTTTACATGTATTACGGTACAGAAAAAAAAGTGGGGGGAGAGACTCGAATATAAATCGGGAGAAGAGTTTATTTGTCTGTCGACAAATTGGTCGGACTAATTAGCCAGGCTGTTCTAAAAGCAGAAGTATGACGCTGACGATGCTCCGAGCTTTCTTTCTGGTTTCATCGTACGTTAGGATTTATCGCGTAATTTTATTCTCACTTTTGAGTTTTTTGTCAGACATTTTGAGTAAGAAAATAATTGGATGAGAATAAATTTCATAAATTAACCGAATAGTTTTCACCCTGTCGTGGATAGAGGTATCAATTTTTAAAATTGCTGGTAAAAATAAATTTTTTACCTGAAATATAATAGAAGTGGATTGAAAACAATTCCCGTAATGCCAACGATAATTTCAGACCTCTGGACGGCCAATAAAAAGCCACTTTGCCCGATCGAAATATCAAATATAATCCTCTTAAGTCGGGCACGCGAACCACCACACTCCTAACACAGAACACACCCAGCATCTCTTCCCCCCCTTCATTTCAACGATATCTCACCGGCTGACCATCGCTCGAGCTGTCCCCCTGCCCTGAGTTTAACTCGGTCGAGCCACTCGAAAGTGAGGCCGTCCATTGCTTTTACGGCGATTGAAACTTCTCAGTGGGTCCTTGGGCAGTCCGCCAGGTGGCAGTGCCATGTTCAACTGAGTGTGTGAGGCCCTCAAAGGGTGCCAAAAACAACCCCGGAATGTGTCTCATTGTACATCAAAAGACGACTCCAAAAAACGAGAGATCAATTGAAATTTTTCTTCCTTGGGAATTTTTTATTCAGCAGGAGTAATTACCATGGGGTATCGACCACATTATCCCAATTTATTACTGTATTTACTTGAACTACAACAACGGTAAGACCTTTTTTATGTTGAAAAACTATGCAAGTAAAAATTTCGAAAATTTAATGAATAAAATTCAAACTCGTGGTTGAAGAAACGTCGAAATTTCTTGGTAAAGTGACGGAAATTGTAACAAAATGACGTTTTCTTTACTGGTGATGGTCGGGCTATATTGGGCTCGAGTGGCGGCCCTTCGTCCGGATATCTTTCGATTATCAAGACCTGCTCCGCTCGCGCAGGCCACGAGTATAGAGCACAGGGAGTGGATCCAGGGGAGGAATGAAGAGACCGAGAAGAGCATTGCTAGACCATTGTCTTCTCGGCTCTTTCAATTAATGTTTTGATTGATTTTACCCCCTGTCAGTCTCTCTCTCTCTCGCTTCCTCTTTCACCCGAGCCCCGACAATTCTTCCGGCGCTATACAATCTCAAACCCACTTTCCACCCCGTTCTCTCCCTCTCGGCAAACCAGCGGAGAAAAGGTACTGCCGGATAAATTGCTCCTTTTCGCCTTTCAATTATTTTCTTGTTTTCTTTTTTTTCTCTGTTATTAACTTTGGATTAAAACTAAAATACCAATTAAATTTCGGTGTGATTAAGAGAAATAATTTTTAATTTCATTTGAAGAGGTTCTGTTCATTTTAATTTATTTTTGAATATTTTTATTCTGATTTTATGCATCTACTTTTTTTGGACAATGGTAAATATAACTGTTGACAAAGTTATTTGTATCAATTTTGCTTGATGATTTCAGTGATTTTAGGGTAATTTCATGAAGTATTTGATTTAAATTATATTTATGAAAAAATATAATTGCGTTAGTTTTATTTTATTACCGCAACCGCTAGTCATTTTGTTTAATGAAAGGACTCCACTCATTTGAGGCGAATTTTTGAATTTTCTGAAGTTACTTTTAATTGTTTTATTCAATAAGAAAGCTACAACTATCGAAAGAGTTCCCTGGAATCGTTTGTTCAAATTCGTTCATTTTTTTTCTTTTTTCTGAAACGGATACCACCGGTGGCTGTTTTATTGCGAGATTTGCGGCATTGCCGTCTCTGTGTAACAAGACTTACTGAGATCTTAATAGAATCTCAAGGCCCCGCCCTTCTCCCGCGGAAACGTTTCCCTTTTTTTTTCCTTTATCCCCCACCCCCTCCACGTCGTATACTTCGCTTCGAAACTTTCAGGATCCTTATTCGAGAAACTGACCATCACATCTTTTTCGTTCTCATTCTTTACCCTCTTACCATCTTCATTCGCCTCTTTTACCCGAGGAAAAAAAAAGCACCAACTGCCCGCTTATTCTAAGCGCATAACAGTGATTTATGAATATTGTCTTGTATTTGAAAGAGATACACATGAAAAATTGACTTTGGGTTTAGAAAAGTCTTCTTGATTTATTAAGGAAACATTCTTTATCCATATGTATTTTTCCCTTTGCACTGAACATGATACATTTTCTTCAATTAAAAAACGAATCGTTAATTAATCAATTCGTTTGGCTATTGGGATACGCGAGAAATCGACTCCGGTGAGACTGAGAATTCTTCCGCATTTATTGAACAAATATTCCTCGTACTAAAAAAAATATAATCCATTCAATTTACATCCCTCTCTCCTCACCCCATCATCAAAGAGAAGCGATGAATTTTTCCGTCTGCAGCGGTAGAACAGCTCGATGTTAATCTTCAAAAAAATAAACACAATTTTCCAAATGTACCTTCTTCCTCTCTCTACACCCCGGTCTCACGCTTCATTAAATACGAATGATTTGATAATGAAAAAAACGAGAGCCACTGTTTAATTTTTTTATCAGCAACAGATCTCCATTTCAATCTCGTTGAACCCTCTCCCTCCCATCGCCATACAACCGCCATTCAGTTCCGTTTCATCGGGAGTAGTAGAAAAAAAAAAGAAAAAGAAAAGGAATAAATGTCGACAGTGGGAGTGAAAGAAAAGAGTGGAGAAAAGAAGCTGGGTGGCAGAACCAATTTTATATTTTATTCCCGTATTTAGATTCACCATTTCAGATATTGTAAGAACAAAAATAAGTTTAAATTGAATTCCGTCATCCCCACCTTGGCTCTACACCCCCTGAATGGGGAGAAATGGGGGAGGAAGGGAGAAAGGGTAGTTTCTCTCCATTCCACTTGCCAGGATTGACTTGAATCTCGATGGTGTAGCCATTCCACCAGATCTACAGCCCCCCCCCACCACTGGACACTGAGTCTCAAACCCCTCTCTTTTTCACCCTCACCCCCATACCATCGCACCATTCTCGTGATACACGTCCAAGAGCTAATTTTTAACTGGCCCGGAAGCTCGGGAGTTTGGCTCGACTATCGTTAATTGGATCCCAGATGAAGTAGCTCTGGCTCACGGAATAAGAGCACAGGGGGTAGTTGAAGACCAACTCCCCCTCCCCTCACCCCTCCCCACCATTCTCTGCCACTTTTACCAAGAAATCACACCAGAAAAATCCAATATCGTGGGGTGCAAAAACAAAAAGGGGAAGTGGCTAAATCTCCAATTAAGAAAAATTCTAATCATTTCAAATTCCCTCAAAATTATTCATTGTTAACAATGCTTCCAGTATCCCAATGCATTATTCAACTAATACTCGTCACCTATAATTAATAAGCTATTTAAAAATCCTCAGTGAAGATAAAAATTCAAGGAATAGAAAGTTTTGCCCACATCTTTCATTTAAAAATAATTTTCCTAAATTTGATTATAAATCACGTATAAAATATTCGCTGCATATCCCCACAATCCATTAAAAACCTAAATTAATCAAACTCAGTAGAAATCTCTGGAAATGAGAAAATACTAATAAAACAAAAACTTGAATTCCTCCGTCCCCTCGAGAGTACATAAATTGGAACGCTCATAACGAGCCGGGGGTTGGGACAAGAGTAAGATCCTTATAAAAAAATCTCAGGGAAAAAAAAAAGATCCAAATTTTAATTTCAGCCCTCAACAAGGTAAGCTAGGGCACCAGGCTTGCCCCAGTCCTCTTCATCCACCCTCATCTAACCTCCCTCCCTCCCTCTCGCCATCCCCACCCTTGGATTTTATCCTTCAGGATCATTATATCGCCAATTAGAAGATGCGAAGGCACACGGGGAGCGATGCCTAACAAGCTTCCTGGCGTACGGTAAGAGGGCAGGAGACACAGTCCTCTACCTCCCCCACGCACACAAGTGCCACCCTCCCAAGTCCTTCGTTAACTGTAGTCAAATGTGAAAAAAATTATATTCCAAGCAAGTTCTTTTTTTTCTCCATTTCAGGAGAGAAAAAAATTTTTTTTTTCTCCCAGAGACATTCCCATGTCTTTGATATCGTCGAAACGCCACGAAAATTAAACCAGAGCCATCCGGTGGTCTCAATTAGTCGAACTTACGTCGCTGGGGTCCAATTAGACGCCCGACGGTTGAAGCTACACACTCTGTTTGCACAAGCTTGTGCTCGGGCTTCCTGGGGACCGTTTTCTCGCAACGTTATAGCAGAGAAACGCTCCACACTGGTCTCTCTTCTCTACCCCTACCAGTCATCCCCCCCTTTCAACCCCCTCCCAACCCCACCCCGCTCACGCCCCAGTGGCACTTGTACATACTCTAACACAGACTCGTCGTTCGAGGTGTCTTTTTCCTCCGCTAATGACTAATTAGCAGCCACTCAGGTTCATAGTATAATGACACTGGTCTCTAGGCGCAACTGTGCCTCGTCAGTCTGCAAATCATTATTAAAATTTCGTACGTTGAAAATTGTGAATTTTCTTTATTTCCTGTAGCTGGATTAATTAGAAATTTGAGATCAAGTGGTGGATAGGGGTTTCATAAGAAGATTTTTTTTACTATTTATCCATTAATTCCTTCTTCATGGCATATTTTTTTAATTTATTACTCATATTAGTGATCTATTAACTTTTCCTTCATTTGAGACAAGTGCAATGATGCCGATGAGTGAACCCTCATAAAAAAATAATAAAGAAAAATAATTTGACAAATTGTTTCCCCTGGGCGGAGCAAGGGAAATAGTCAAATATGTTCGGGCAGTAAAGAAATCATTCGTAAACCTCTCCCCCCCTCCCCCCAACGACATAATAAATAATATATGCGTGCAGGAACTGCATTCGAAATGACCCGACTGACCCCACAGAAGTCGTAACATTATATCGATGCCATATTCCCTTATACAACCCCCATTTCTTCTCCTCCCTTGCTCACTCGCTCTCTCTCTCGCTCCCTCAGCCGTCTCCTTTACATTCATTTATTTCCTAAACGTCCGTCCCCGCCGGCTACTTTATATTTGACATTTTTATTAAACCAACTTCTCCAAAGCCACCCACTCCCCCCACCCCACTAAGGAAAACGCCCTGTCCGGAACGACTGCTATACGACGGACGTCTCTCCTGTCCTATATATCGCTGATAGGGCACATTCTCGTAATCTCTTTTCTTTCTTCAATAAAAAATAAAATAAAATATATTGTGATATAAAAATAATAATGCGTCGTTGACCGTGTCAAGAGATAACCGATATCGCTGCCTCGTGTTTTTTATATTCAATATCAAAAGTTTTTTTTCTGCTTTGAAAATACATCAGAGTTTCAACGATGAAATGGAAAATGAGGGAATTGAAAAAACATGGCGGAAATTATTTCTGCCTTGACGTCATATAGATTGCGATAGATTAAATTCGAACGATTTAGCAATTTAAAAAATAAATGATGTAATAATAACAATTATTATTATTTAAAGAATTAAATATCAGACAGGAAAAGACGAGTCCACTGAACATTAATGATTTCTCAATTTTCCGCTGAACAACCCCTCCCCCTTTCCTCCGAATAAAATCGCGAATCCCCTAATTAACATTTGCAGTCATAAAAAGCTCTAAAACGCTGTGCACAAGACCAAAACAAAAGAGCCCCTTAAAAACATCCCCTAAAAAGAAAATTAGAAGAACTGGGGGTGGCAATTATACGTTCCCATTTTCCCTCGCTCGCGAAAAAAAAAAAAATTCACCTCTTTATCTTTTTTTATCCTTCAACCACGCGTGGCCACGTTATTAGCGCCATCCGGAGGTATCGCGCGGGCAAGGGGTAGCGAGGGGGTTGCGTTATGCAGGTGGAGACTAGTCCAATGATGAAGAGGATACCCAGGGAGAAGAGGAATGCAATGCACGAAGAAGCCACTGCAACAGGGGCAGAGAGAGATGAGGGAGGAGGGGCAATGAGTGGAGGGGGGTGAGAAGGGGTAGTTTGGCGTTTATAACTCGCACGGTTCTCTCGGCTCTGAGAAGGCCAATTAGCAGCATAAAGCTCGCCATACCCGTGCCTCACAGCGGGATGAGAGGGTAGGGGAATGTTTGTATGTAATAATGGATTGTTACTCAAAGTATCCGGCTAATTAATTAAGCCCCCGTTTTCACCCAACCACCCATTTTCCATCCATAGCATCACCCTCCCCACCTCTTTACTACCCCACAGCTCTCTTCTATTCACTCGCTACCTCAACCCTTACTCGCCTCGTGCCGGTGCAATGTCTCTTGGACACAAACTACCGGCCTCAGTTCCCCCTGATTTTACTTGAGGAAAACACCTATTTGCGAGGAGAACCGCGTGTACAACCGGGAAACTACCCCTTGTTAAATCAGGGTTTACACTGTTTCTGACACACCTTCATCAGTCTCGGAATTTTTCCAGGGGGTTGGTAATTTTAAAACCGTGAAAGAGGTTTTTGGTTAATTGAAGAGCAAACATTTTTCTATTACTCTTTGTTCTTCGTCTTATTTACGGTTGATTTTATAATTATCCAGAGGAAACTTTTAATTTTCATAGTCTTTTTATTGGATGGGACTTATTGGCCTTTCCAGGAAATCCCAAAGGGTTGGGAAGTGTTTAAGATGGTGCAGTAGTTTAATAGTTGGCCAGTTGGGTGGTAGGATTTTTTTCTATTACGATTTGAATTGATTTTCGGAGAGTTATTGCCCTTCTGGGCTCTTCCAGCCCTTCAAAATTAGAAATACACGAGTCATTGGGACTTAATTGATCGAATAAACCCAACAATTCATCTTACGCGCTCTCTCCGATTTATTTTGTGTAGATATTTTCAGGGGCTAACAAAGAGACTGCGAATGGAATAAGTTCGACATCACGGGGCAGGGGAGGTCACTTCCGGTGCGGAAATAATGGCTCGGTGGTTGTAAAAAAAAACTGAGAGACTGCATTCGTTTTAAGCTAACAAAAATAATACTGGAGTTTTTTTTTCTATTTGTTTCGAATTGTTCTTTGTTTAAAATTCTTTTGGCTCTTTTACCCAGTATTTGATTTAGATTATTCTATTGTAGTCGAGCAAAGTGACTATAAATTTTCGACGCTTTTTGTTGTTTCAGACGGCGGAATAGTTCCAATCACCATGACGATGGACGTGAGCAAGTCGGAGACGAGTAAAAATGGCTCGGCACAGCAGGAATGCGCGGGATGTGGAAAAATAATTACTGAGAGGTAAATAAAATGAAGAATAATGATTGAAATCTAATTGAATTCCTGAAATCAATTTAGTATATTAAAAGGACTATTTTGAATCAAATAATTTCGCCCTAAATTATCCGTTGATTTATCAAATGACGACATTTTTAGAGATCAATTTTTCCGGGTAAAAATTCTAAATTTATCATTGAAAAATTTGATTAGTTTTTGGAAGAATAATGTAAAGAATTAATGATTTTATAATAATCGAATCAAATGGTTTAGGTACCTCCTCAAGGCCTTGGATTTATACTGGCACGAGGATTGTTTAAAGTGCGGCTGCTGTGACTGCCGATTAGGCGAAGTAGGCTCAACCCTTTACCAAAAAGCCAATCTAATTCTATGTAAAAGGGACTATTTAAGACTGTTCGGTAATACGGGATACTGTGCAGCATGTTCAAAAATAATACCAGCATTCGAGATGGTAATGAGGGCACGTGCAAACGTCTACCATTTGGAGTGTTTCGCCTGTCAACAGTGCAATCACCGGTGAGTAAATAATTACGATTAATCCAGGGAGAAACTTTGATTGGCCATCAGGGGGTCAATATTTATCCCCAAACTGCCTCTTACCACTACCACTGTACCCACAGTATAACCGTAAAAGTTGATCATTCTGGCTGATACGTGGATGTTGTCGTTAATTCTGGGGTTGTTAAGGGATAGTCTCTTGAGGGTGGTTGAGGCTTGATTAACCCATGCAGTGTATCCAAAAAGACTAGAATTGGGCAGTGGAAGACTAGACAACAAATCGCTGGGGCCATTATCATTACAACATTTGATTTATAGAAATAATTTATTCATTCATTTTTATCACAATAAAATTATTTATTTGAAACGACAAAAGAAACGATTTCTTAAAAAATTCGTCCCAGAAATTTCCTGGTCAATTAAAAAATAGTTTAATTGACATTCCAGATGTTTTTCGACTTATTTAATTCACTAAATTTAAAGCCCATTTAAACAAAATCAGAGGAGTAATTTTATTTTACAATGCCGTAAAAATATTCTAAAAAAAAAAATCTATATATTCGCTGGAAAAAAAATTCCACCTGAATGTTTTCTCAAGCAATCCAGTACAATCCAGGAGTCGTCGAAAATGTGAATCTGCATTTTAATGCGGAGAAATTGTCTCGGAAATTCTTAAAGGGGCTTCTCTCGACCCCCCCTCCCCACCCCAGCACACACAGGGTAGCTTCCATAAGCCATAGAGAGAGACAAAACTGGTCGCGAGACACAGAGTCCACTCCGGGGGTTGCTTTACAGGCCAGTTGGGAAATCACCCTCCATCCCCATACAACTCCACAGTATTCGCGTGTGCTCGTCTTTGCCCCGGGACTTCTCATCCCGAGACTCCCTAGCTATCCCCGTCGACGGCCAGTTATATAATTATCCGGATACTGCTGACATTTTTGTATCGAATTGCTTCTCGGAACGAGATTGCCTTTTTCCCTGTCTCTCTCACTTCAATTCACGTTTATCCGCATTTCATTTCTTGAATTACTGTTCTTCAATCTCTTCAATACCCCTCTAATCTCATGTTTATGGAATGAATATAATTATTTAATATTCTTTTTCAATTTCCCTGAGGAGTTTACCTTTGGACAAGTTGAAAAACTTGTATTTTATATTATGTCATTTAGAAAAGTTAATTTATCCCGAGAGTTCCCCAAATACTTATGTGTTGTTATATAAAAAAAGTGTAGTATATAGATAAATAGATTACCAGAGGAGCCTTTATGGCCATTAAATTAATTATAATTAATTGATCAGGAATTTCGTATTTCTCTGTAAATTGAAGATTCGAAGTACCAATCAGTGTCAATTGGAACTCTCGACCTTCAGATCATCCACCCAACGCTCTTCCAATTCATCCCCTAACCATCAATTACCATTTTCATCTGGAAGAACGTAAAATGGAAAAAACTATCAGTTAAAAAACAATAAGAGGATGAAAATTGAAAACACGAGATCTCCCTTTATAACTACAATGCCAACTGATGCTTTCAACAATGTGAGCTTATTGGCAGTGGGTAGGGGTTTGTGAAATAAAAACCTGTAGCCATGAGAGTGGAAAAAAAAAATCACGAGGGGATGCAGCAGTAACAACAGTTATGTGTATGTTTTTGGGAGGCATTGGCCGTGGCGTGCGACAAATGTGTACCAGCGTCTCAAACAATACGAACAAAAGAGCATCAATTTTACGTTTTTATCGTTGTGCATTGTCTATCTCCGACAATACTACAACTCCACCCTCTACTTTCTACCCCTTTCCATTCCCCTTCATCTCACAACCGCTAGACACTTTTTTTTCCTCGTACGTAACACACGTTTTTCTAACGACAACCGAACGTTACGTCTTCTCTGCACTGACGATTACTCACATTCTGTCTCGAGGAATCAATCGATCGATTCAATTCGCGGAGGTGGGGGGGGGGGGGGATGTATGTTGTATGTATCCTCCATTTTTGCCTGTCATGCCGATTTTTTGCATTGAAAAAATTCCATAGTGTCCCAGCTACATCATGTGACATCGATATTTTTATTTTGACACTCCACCCTTGGATGCACTATATCTTCAATTTTTTATTTACAAATTTGACGGAAAAACCGAAATTATTTGAAAAATTAAAAATTAATGAATCCAATGAAATAATCATCGTCTATTAATTTTTATATCAATTAAGATCATCTCTACACATATGTAATAACATCATACGTAAGACTGATTTCCTATTTGTCAATACAATCGCCATATGGTGATATTCGAGGCGGGAAATTCAAATAGAGCGCGCAGTCGATCGCGTACACTTTTAGATAATTTTTATTGAAACTTTCTTTCCTTGTAATGTTACTCCTGGGTAATTTGAGGTTTTTGAAGACATATCGAGATGAGTTTCCTTTCTTGTTTTTACCGCAGAAGTGAATTTCCGCTCAATCGAATTCCAAATCACCCTCACGAGTGGAAAATGGCAAAGGATTCGGGGAGAATGAAGAGACGACTCAGAGCTTGCAATTAAACATCAACAATTACACAGAGGGTGGAGGGGAGGAGGGGGGGGGGTAACTTTAGACTGTAATAACACGGAATAAAGGGGTAGTCCTAGGGCCACCAGTATCCCCAGGGCTGTACTCGACCTCCCAGTCCTCCCCTCAACTCTCTTGGCAGTCTGGTTACCGGATGATTTACCGATCCAATTAGCCCTCCACGGGGACTCACCTAAAAAGACGTCCGGTCTAATTTAACGGTCGCTCCAATTAAAGAGTAACCCTACCGATCTCTTTGGCTCTCCACTCGACTCGTTAAATCGCCTCCAATCCGATGGACTTTGGCTTTTTTTTTTATCAGACTCACCTCTATTTCTTTCCTGATACGCAGCCTTGATTTTAATTCTGGGTTTTGATCGATTCCCAAGAGTTCAATTAAAGGGAAAACTCTTCAGGTAACGAAGAAAGAATTAATACAGGAGGTTTTTCCTCGTTAATTAAGAATATTGGCCGATGTTATCAGTTGTTTCGATTGAAGGGTCTTCAGAGGAGAAATGAACATCAAATGCAACCACAGATGAAATTCATTTCAAATTTTATAACTTTTATTCTGACACTACGCCTCATCGTTATTGGCTTTTCAATCACGTGACATAAATAGGGGTTGATAAAATCATTTCATATGAAACGAAGAAAATAATTAAAATTCATTCCGAGGAACTTGAAACAAAGGGCGTTAGGATTTGAAATGATTTGAGATGTGAATAATAGAATACATCTCTCAAACTTCACGAGGCACTCATCCAATGAAAAATGAATCAAATCGCTCCATTGAAACGTGAAAATGCAATCCGCCAGGTCGAATTAGTCTATTTGACAATTCTAAATGTATCAAGGCAGTAAAGTGGTCCTAATGGAGTCTCCAAAACCCATTGGCACTCTCCATCTCTCTCCGTTGCACCTACTCTCCTATTTTCGTTATTTATTCATCGTCAACGAGACTGGTAGGACGGCACTTCCATCTGTCCTGTCAGCGTCGTTTTCCTGACCACGGAAATTCACTCCGACACCTTCCTACGTTCCCTGTGATGCGGCAAAGTGTACTGGCAAGGGAGAGAGGGGTCGGTGGGGAGGGAAAGGTGGAGAACGGAAAGCGGGGGACCCTCGTTAAAGATTCAAGCGAGTTATCTGAGCGCGGGCGGGCCAGATTGAAATTTTCCATGCAGAGAGTGGTTGGTCCCACTCGCGTGATTTCCTTCCAGTCAACCCTGGAGTTAATATTTCAATGTTAGCGTCGTGGTCCCTGTGTGCCTCGACGCACTCTGGAAATTTATAATTTTCTATCTCCACTTTTTCAAGACGAATATTTTCCCCGAATTCGGAAAATTTATTCTTGGAATAGAAATCGTGTTAGATTATTTAAACAATTTGTGACGTGTTACTGGGGAATTCGGGGAACACTAGAGGAAACGCTGGACCTTTTGAAGGGAGAATTTTGCAGAAATTATGACCAAGGGATTTTTTTTTTCAGTAAAAGTACTGTAAAATCGGGGAAAATACGTATCACTCAGCACCAGCTAGTCAAAAGATATCCACGAAAATTCAGCCCTGGCAATTGCGTATAATCGTACACACAGTTATGAACCAAATTCCCAGAGAATGAAGAGTGCAAATGGTGATAATTCTATTCCACCCCTCTTCTTCGTCATTCCATAACCCAGCGATTATGAATATCAGTTTCGTGCCACACCAGACGACGTTTCGTATTTCCGGGCTGGATCAAAGCCTCACCACACACGGATGTATTTTAGGGGTGAGTGGAGAGGTTTTAACGCACTGAACAGAGGGAAGTGGACGATAATAATTATTTGCCTCACGTTCTCGTGAATTCTGAAAGCCAGTGGGCCATTGTACCGGTGCATGTGTCCAGTGAAAATCCGAATCGTTATCCAATTGGATAATTTTTTAATCGGAAAATTAAATTGACTGGTAGTTAACATAACTCAACAGAGTAACCAACTAGAGCATTTGAAATCCTTCGAAATTTTAGCCCAATAGACAAAATATTTATCCACTCGGAAATTTAAATTTCCGTCAATGACCAGACGATTTTTTTCTCCTTGAAACACCACTTGACCCTATCTTTTATTCCATTTCCATTTAATTGGCATTCCTCTGATGGGCGTAATTATCAGTCCTCCGCTCGTCTCTATCGTTATCACTTCGGAAATGACCCCTACACTGTCGGTTTTTATCACGTCAAACTATTCTGGCAAATGTCCTCCTATAATTAATGATTTCTCTCAAAGCGATTATCACCAGTCGTGTAAACGGAATTTTTGCTTTTCATGTTGCAGGTTCTGTGTGGGGGACAGATTTTATCTGTGTGAAAATAAAATACTTTGTGAATATGATTATGAGGAGCGGTTGGTATTCGCTAATATGGCATTACATCCACCGGCGTCGTTGGCGCATATCAAGAGACAGTTACCACCTACACCACCTGGTAATGGACAAAGTCTCCATCCGGGACACAATCAAATGCAGCATCAACATCCCTCACAAACCATGGGACAATCGATTCAACACAATCATGTCAATGTAAGCACAAATATTTTTTTCATTTTTTCATTTCGACCGTAACATAAGCCCTCAATCTATTTATTTACTAATGACATAATTTTCGTCAATTTCAGGGTCAAATGTCAAGTCAAACCCCTACAGTAAACGGCAATATGAGTATAGGGCCCCGGGGCCCAGGTGACATGAACAACAATGGTCTCTCAGGTCCCGGAATAGGAGGTGTGAAAGCTCCCCCAATGTCAATGCCAGCACCCACCAGCTGAGACGAGGTATCACCACCGATGAAAAAATTACGGTGTCTCGACGGCTACTAAATCTCCCTCATCCCGAGGGATCATAGCGTCCAACTGAAGCCACAAGAATCCAAAAATCACGCAAAGAAGAAACCGCAATACCAAAATAATCAACAAGAAAATAAACGAATAAAAAATAAAATAGACTTGTTGTACAACAACTGCGATGATTATTCGCAGTGCTACTTCGCTGTGATCGTGAACTGGACAAAGTGATAGTGATTAAGAAGAGTAAAATTGTACATTAATCTAGTTAAGGTCGCGGCTTATGTAAGATATTTTTCAGAAATGGAAGCGATTATCGGAGATTTGTAAATAATTGTGAACTGAGTGGATGGAAAATCAGAGTATTTGATTGTTTGGGGGTGGAAGGAGGAGGAGGAGGAAGGCGGGTTAAGAGGGGGTGGAGGGAGGGGTATACGATTGTGACTCGAGACGAAGCCATGGGTAACCCATACAGCTAAAACCAAAGAACGTAATCATAAGCGTAAAATCGATCGATCGATCGACGATCATGTTTTATTTGAATTAACTCTCATCAGTGAAATTGAACTACTGAGGTGGAAGAATAATATGCAACTGACGAGTGATAAAACCGATGTTATAGTCATAGAACAGATACCAAATGTGAAATACCAAATTAATGAAACCAGAAAGTTCACATGCACCAAAGAAAATAATCCGACTGATCGTTTCAATTGATTGGGGATCTTTCCTGGATTTTATTCTCTTTAATTCGATTATTCGAGTCATAAAAAGTGGAAAATGATGACTTCAAGGCCTTCAACGAAAAAATTACAGGAACTATTCGAGTCCCTGAAAAATTTTGTTCTCAATTTCACTGGAATTAACAATTACATTAAAACTCAGAATGAGACGAACCTCTCTGTATACTCGAGTACAAAAAACAATTCGCTGTATAAATGCACTTAATGTAAATGAATCAGACAGAATGTGTGTGAGAGAGATTTGAAAAATTGTGAATTTATTTGTTGTAATTATTAGTCAAAGTCGTAAGGCACTCTTTGTTATCCATCATTGTATATAACTTCATTAATTAGTGCACTATTAATGACCTATGAATTAAGAATAGGAGTTCCATTGCTACCGATGAAAAAGGCAAAAACAAAAATTGAGAAATATACATTCTTATTAACACAAGAGACACGTGAAAAAAATTTATCCCTCTGAATGTATTTCCAAAAACACATATTTATTTTCATATATTTTTTTTTTCACGTTAGAACATTAAGTTGGCGAATGGCAGGCATTATTCACTACGAAACTCGTAACTCGATTTGGAAATCGTACGTCTTGGAAAATAATGCATATCCATTCAATACAGGGGACATTTCAGATGAATATCGAAATGGGAGAAGTATCTCTACCTCCATTGACTCCAACTGGAAAGTTCAACCATTTCGCATTCTACGTAACATCCGAAATTTCTTGGGTATCACTGTGAAGGTATGTAGTCAACCATTTCCCTAATGTCTTCCAGCCGACGGAATACCCTTCGGTGAATGTTATTATATTCGGGTGAAGAGTTTATAATGGTTTAGGTGCTTTGTGAAACTTCTTATAACTCTAGAGACACCTAACGTGACTCCCTTGTTAGACGTGTGGGGATTTGCAAAATTTATTGACACAATGAACTTTGAATATTTCTAATTGGAGAACAAAATATGATTTAATATCACCATTCTCAAAATTCATTGAACAATATTCATTTACTAAAACAGACCGACACTGTTACCTCCATAAATTAATATCCATAAATCAAAATTGCTGAGAAAAGCATAAAAAAATACCCGATGAAACTAACTTAATTATTAATTAGTCAACTATCAAATGAAACACACAAATGATGGACGTAAAAACCACAGGCACCAATTTTAATTAAAAAAATGATGAAAACACCGCGAATTAACATCCATAAATCAAGATCACCCACTCATCCACCGCAAATTCACCCAAAGGAGATTTTTAATTGGATTTTAGCCCCTGGTAGGACCTCAGATAAACCTCGTATAGAGTTGCATTCCCCTCAAAAATCACATTAATCATCCGAGAAAAAGTGTACACCCTTAAAATAATCTGTTCCCTGAAATGAAATCAGCAGAGGCAATTTCCATCCCTTCCCCTCCCCCACCGTCGTTCATCTTCACTGGCAACGTTTACGCACGATTCCCCCTCCCCATTCCCCTCCTGACATGGGAAAACGAGTAACAGGGGAACCAATGCAGCGGGACAAATGACGATGTGGTCCATGCTACCCTGTGAGCTCTTCTCCCCCTGCCTTTTCGGAATTAAAGATCCCGCGATAAGGCTGTTGTCATCTACCATCCCCATTTTCGTCTTCACTACCCTTCGCCTACGCGTTCTGTGAAGCTCTTTCGCTATGCATCATGTTCGTGAAGAAAAAAAGTGGAAAAACGGAGGGAAAAATAAATGAAATGAGAGCCAAGGGATGGAAACGATCCAGGAAAATTCCAATTAATCTTCTCTCGTTTTCCTTCTGAATTCTTATTCCCCTTAAAAAGAACCGAAAAAAACGTACGCTAACGTCAAATCGATTCAGATCCATTGATAAGAAACAAATCGTATAATTTTTCGCATGATTTTTCGTTTTACACGGGATTTCTCTTTTTATCTCCGCATTTGGGGACATCGGGAATTGAGAATAACGAAATTTATCATTCTAAAACGGGTATTTGTTCAATAAAAAATTCAACAATTCATTATAAATATAATAGAACTTCCAGAAAAAAAGTGGAGAAGAAACGTTTGAATTTCAAGTATTTGTTTACTATCACGAAATAAACAAGATATTCATTATAAAATATTAATAATCGAATTGTACCATCAGGTTATTTATTTATATAATACTCTTCGCTTGAGAGAATTTTCTCCAGCTGAAAAAAACTCGCCAAGATTTTTCATCCCGTGTTTTCTGTTGCGATTTTTTTCGGGTCCTCCCTGAAAAGTAATTCCTGAGGGCACTCGTCCGTGGCCTGCGTTATGACCCGGACATCCTTCGCACTAGATACCGTATTACCTCTTTCTCTCGGGCCCTGTAGTTTGCCCGTCGTATTTCAAATTTTATCGCTTGAAAATGTTAAGGCGAACGTTCAAGCGCTGAAATTTTTCGGGGCGCGACGAAATGTCGCGTCGTGGGTTTCTCTCAGCTACGAACACTTCTCACCCCTTTCTGATCGTCGGTTCTTAAACCGTGAGCTTTTTTTGTTTTTTTTTTTCGACTGAATTTGGGTTATGAGAGCATGGAGGAGGACAGAAGGGCACATCAGCCATCCACCGCGGGCCGAAGGGAGGTTACAAGAGTAGCTAGGGATAAGTCCAAAGCTGGTGCCCTCAAAATAGAATTCCAGTATTATGGGTAAGTATTTATCAATTAAAATAAATAAAATAAATTTTCTCCCCAACGGTTCCGTATCGCCCTAAATTAATCGTCTGAGGAGAGGAATAAATGGTTGGAATTATTCCGAGTCCAGAGGAATAATCGGGAACCTGGAGCCGGCCCTGACCGATGGAGGTGAGCGTGCCCTGGCCTCGAAATGGACGAAAAAATTATTCGGCGTTGAGTATCACGTGGAGGTGTTGATGGAAAAGCGTAACAGGTACCTGGCGGCCTTGGCGATCAATATGATCAATGACGAGATGAGCGGGGTCTTCGAGACTGTACCCCCGGAGGGACCGCTACAAGAAATTGAAGAATTACCGATCACCAGCCCGGGTCAGGCCGAGTGGGAGAGGGATACCACGTGGTCGGAGTTCTACTCTGCCATTCCCGAGGACATGGACGAAGTACATGTTCCCTTGCAACACACACTACTGGACAAATAATTCTAAGGCCATCAACAATTTTTTTTCTCATAGATTTCCTGCTCTTTTCATTCCAACGAGGAGGATTGTGAGGAACATTCAGAGATAGATAAGCAGTTGGAAAATGTATATTATCAATTGGAAAATATTGACTCTTCTTATTGGTTGAGAACTACATCCTTTAAATCGCAATTAATTTTCACTTCTCAACATAATTTATTGGAAAAAAAATACCCGCTCTTCACTTTATTAGGAATTTTGGTTTCTCCTGTACCACATTCGACCCTGCGCCGCGATAATGCCCTGTCCCTCCTCTAAATCCAAAGTAATTCATTGGATTTACGCCCTCTGTCGGTTGAGCGCGAAGAAATGTCACAAAATGAAGAATTTGAGGAACGAATATGCTTATTCCCTCTATTCGTAAGTGTTCAGTGTATTAATAATGTGATTATCTCGTTTCCAATCTAATTATCATGATTTTTAATGATGCCTAAGGTATGTCGTCGATCTCAAAGCTGCTGGACCTTTCGAGGAGAGCCCTCCGAGGCGAAAATTACCTCCTCTTGCCGAATTAGCCAAGTAATTCTGCATTTATGCAGTCATTAACATATCAATCGCATAAATTATCATTATCATTAATTAATTATTGGGAAGAATCAGAAAAATTTCAAAATTGTTCCCAGTTGCATGGGAAGCAGTGTTTTTTTTATCACAACAATTTCGTGTCTTCGTTATAGAAAAATTGCTAAGAGGTATCCCATAACATCTCCCTACAACTCCCAGGCAAATTCATTCATGGAGACACAACCCACCCCCGAGGAAGGTGCAATATGTTACGTAGCAGTCACTGGAAATATGTTCGATCCAAATAAATTACTTCCGAGATAATGCTTCACGAAAAATCGAATACAATCGCATGTCGACCCCAAAGAAAGCAGAAAAGTCAATCAAATTAATCTATTGAATTTTTCAGAATAATATTTCCACCCGAGTGTCTCGTATTTTTCAAAAAAATAAATTCCCCCGAACATTACACTCCATCTTCGATCCATAAAGGACAATGTCAAGTATATTTCTCAACGTCCTGATATTATGATTAATACTCCTTGCGAAAACGATACACAGGATCAATGAGCGGTGATAGCGAGAGTGGTGAGGAGAACAGGGGGGAGAGGAAGAATGAAATGGTGGTTGAGAGGGTGAATTCCCTTCATCTCTCTCACATTGAGGCTGTACTGGGTACAGCAAATCCCCGTCAACCGCATTCAATTACGATGTTATCGCGAATACAGATGACGGTTATTTCCTTCGGTACACCCTATACATAAACGGCATCGCTTCACTTGCCGTTAAGTCGAGGGTATGGAAGTTTTACTCGGGCGTTCAATTGTTTTGCTGTGCACTTGAAATTATCAATGAATTTCTATTGATTATTTTTCCCACCCAAATTTCAGCCAATAGAATTGCACCATTTGTTGATATTTTGTATAGCCTACCTCGAATATCAGCGATAATTTTTTGAATATTTTGGTAAACAAACGACACTTAACCAAATAAACCTCTTTTCATGTCATGGCACAATTCTCTTGGCCGAAATTTGGATAGGAAAAATAATCCCCTGAATACCACTCGAGCTTCAAAATTATAGAATATTTCCCTCTAGGTTCCCTGCATACAAATGAAGTCGTCAAGTTTTTCAGGAAAAATCACTCGTGCTTCGCACTCGTGATTTTTTAGCCTGAAAAACTTGACTCCTTCATTTGTTTGCAACGAATCTATCGGGAAATATTCGATAATTTTGAACCACTTGTGGTATTATATGTGAATATTTCGAATTGAAAAATCGATTTTAGATTTCGACAGTGGAATCTTATGAATTTTTGAAGACACTGAATTTTTCCCTGGACCTCAAATCGCCGTCAAATTACTGGAGCCATAAAATATAAATGGAAAAATTATTTATTAACATTACCTCCCCTACCATATCCTAAAGCTAAATTAAGACTGAATTCACGAAGTGATGAGAATAAATTCAGAGTAATTCAATGACCATCGGAAATGATTTGTAAATGATTCGATCGATGTTGGATCATGACTTCGAGAGTTATTAGCCCTCGGGGTGGAGCGTTCACTCGGATGGAAGAGCGACAGGGCCTGTCAAAAACACTGAGTTTTTTCAGCGCCACGCGGCCTCGGTTATAACGTAATTTCACCGCGTCATTGCCAAACGCCAGAATCCACTCCCCCGATTTTCTCTGACGTATTGCAGCCGATCAGTTACATTATCCCTGGCTTGCATTTTATTTCATATTCCAAGCTGATATGCCCGACAATCTGATGGGCCCTGGGGGTGTGCTATTCCCGAATTATCGAAGCTGATGCTACGTGTGCCAAACAAATGTCAAATGTACCGATAATCGATCGACATATCGCTTTTTAAATGTCGGGGTCAATTGTTGGGACAATAACTTCATTTATATTCCGACTGCAACACTTGCGGTGAATCGATATGAATTATTTTCCCGGATCTCGAGGAAATGTTGACTCTCGAGAGGATTCAAAGTAGATATTTAAGTGTATGATCAGACTCGGTGGTCCGGGGGGATGAGTGATGACGACAGAGCTGGACAATTCGATTATTTAAATAGGATAATTAATTAACTAAGAGAATGTGACAAATATGCCATATTTTCCTCGGAGCAATTTTTCAACGTATCAACAATTAATAATGTTAGAAGTATTTTTCACTTTCTCCACCTGAATTCTCCTGATTTACCCTAGACAACTCATTCCCTCCCTCCCTCCCTCCCTTAGTCGTCCGCCATTCTAAATCAAAGATACCCAGACATTAAAAAAAACTACTGACTACACAAGAAGAATGAGAAAAAGTCTATAACAAGCACTTTGGTCGTAACTCCATAAAGCACCGAAGTTAAAGAAATCAGTAGCACGTAGAGAGCGTTAAAATTAACGACGCAGTAACAAAGTATTGTAGGTGAGTCCAATGGTGGTAACTGCATTGCAGCCATTGAAAAGACCCGCGCAGGGGTCCAAAAGCCGGTAGGGGCGGTAACGCGTGTGCCCCCGGGGCGATGTGCACTGGGTAGTTTCACCTTGCGACGGTAGTTATCGTCCTGAAATTGCCAGCTACAAGACTGTAATCAAATACTTAAAACCAATGTCTCGCTGTCTCTATTACTCGCACGTACTTTCTTGCGTCGATTTTTTTTTCGTCCTTGGGGTGAAGAAGTAGGGGCTGTAAAAACGTTTGTCTTTCTACAGGCCCTTTCTTCCGACTCCCAGGAGGCTCGTTTCCACCGTGAGCAACTCTTGGACAAAAGTTTTCGCTTTTCGCGTTCAACAGCCAAATCTTTTGGGGGGCGGGAGGGCAATGGCTTTATTGGACGGAAGTTTTGAATGGGGAAATTAATTATTGGTCATTTGGGATGTTTTTGGGCGGTATTATTTTACGGATAATTTTGTACTAGTGCTCTAATTCCCTCCGAAATATTTGGGAATAGTCCTAAGAGCCCTTTGAAAAATTTCGTCGTGAATGGAACCAAGAAAATTATCAAAAAATGAAATCCTTCGATGCGATTTGAAAGAATACAAATGAAGAAGCTTTGTCAGGGAGGGTGCAGTGAATCGGGGGGTTATGGTCTCGAATATAAAGTCCAGATAATGTATTCTCAGTGGGTAGAGAATCTCCCGTATATTCCTGCGGAAAAAATACAGATTAAGCCTCCTAAGCACGGATTTAACGTTTATTTATATCTCGCTAAGTGCCGGGCATTACCGGCGTATTACGGGTTCTAACAGCCGGTTAAACTTCTTTATACATTTTCCGGTTGTTCGTCACCCTCTCCAGCATCCTTCGAAGTCTGTACCCACTTCATTTCCTCTGTCTCAGACTCCGAAATTTTTTCCCTTCCACAGCGCAATCGAATTTCTAATTGAAAGTCCTAGTTGAAGTATTCGGGGAAAATTTTTCGAGGTAAATTCGTGCATTGAATTCTTTAAGCATTTGTACTAAAATTTGAGAGAAGTACAGTAAAAAAAAGTGGGATTATTACCTAATGAAATTTTCTGTCCAGTTTTCAGCGAATTAATTTTTTTTAAAGAGTCCTCATACGATGATAATTGATTTTTTTTTTATCCCCCGATTCGATGTGAAATCAAGTTCTCCGGTAATCCCATTGCCATAGAAATTAACGTTACTATCACTGGCGGTATAACGTCACAAATTCATTGGGTAAACTACCCCTGAGAGAACAAACCCCCAGGATCACTCGAATCACCGTATCCCGTGCCCCGAAAATGTGGTTCATGGTGGAAGGAAGACACTTGGATGAGAGGTTTAGAGACCGACTAGTGTCGTACAGTGGTTCGGGACTCCATGGTATGGGGTACGAAAATGTTCTGGGGTTGAAGGGTGGTCTGCTAACGATCCTCGCAAGGGTTTGGCAGTTAACTGCATTCTTAGACGAGGATTCCAGACAGTTTCGGTTAGCCCTGCGTTTGAAATATTTATGGTGGACCATGAAAGATCTTGAACAGTTTCTTTGAAGACAGAAAGTTGAATAAAAGTAAACTTATCAATCTTCGATGAATAAATTTAATATCGACGAAGTGCAGCAATTTTCCCAATTTAATTCTAGCGATGGAATGACGAACTCTTTTATCACTTAAGCATCTTTACAGTGTCACAACCGAATTTTTTAACATCGACGATGACCATATACAGCCACGCGGGATATCCGTTACGATCGTTGGATGTACGCGTGTTGTGCCATTAAATTTAACGTTTATCGGCGTTGGTAGCGCGGCGTAAAATTTAATTAATCCAAAAGTGATTATGAGGAAAAGCGGAACACGAAATGGTGGATGAGTGTTAGCTGAGGGGTGGAGTTGGAAGCGGGGAATTTGCGAGTTTGGTAGTGTTAGTGCGCTGATTCTATCAGTGGCAATCGCTCCCATAAGCTCGGGATGGCCGGTCATAACCCTTCAGGTACCCTTTTAACTTCACTCCGTGGACCTGACATGGCAGTCGTGTCGGTGTTACGTTTTGATCGGTTTTCCTCTCGTTTATTCCAACTCCCGAGGCCTATATCGATCTTCAGTTACTATTTTTGGTCTTCCTTCGATGCCAATAATGCGTTCAACATTGTTAGATTTGTTTTTTGAGATTCTTAGTTGAGAATTCAATGAGTCTATTCAATTTCCAACCAAATTACAAATTCCCTAATTTTTCTCTCTCTCTCTCTTCGAAATGACGAATAGGCCAAGTCCTTAAAATTTAATTCTGCCTTCGAGAAGAATAAAAAAATACTGAAATGAAGGCTGGAACATTCAGCGGAAGATGTTTAAAAAAATGTGAAGCCTCCTTTGATTTTCTCAATGAATTTTCTCCAGATTTGTAGACAATTTGAATTTGCCAGGGAAACTTTATTCCTTCTCGTTATTTTTCCTCAACTCTAAGTGCATTAAAATTCCTCACTTTATTCTAATGCAATCATCCAAATTAATTCCCGCAAACAAAAGCAAGAGCTTTATTTTTCCTGGAAAAAAAAGGAAACTCGAGAAAAAGTGCCGAGGAAATGGAGTAATTAAAAGCGACGCAGTTATATTTCTCCTTTTCTCCTTCTTCAACTGCCTGTTCTCAGTTTATAAACAACCTCTGGGTGGATCGTTAAATGGAGCTTTCTGGTGTTTCGGTTAAGCTCTCAATGGAGTGAGCTAATTGGTATAGCCAATGAAAAATCTTTCAGAATAAGAATTAAATTCAAACTCCCTTCAATTATCGATTCTCATTGAATTACTCGTTATCCAGTGAATACTAGAAATGAAGTGGTTTAAAAGTTAAAGGCAAAACAACGACTGATCTTTCCACCAATTGTTTCATCTGGATTTTAATTGCATCAATGTTTATTCAGAGTACATGCCCTCTAATTAGTCACTCTGATTTTATTCAAATGACTTCATTCACCGATTGTGGCCGATGGAAGAAGATAAGAAGAAACTTATTTTGTTAGTGAAAATGAAATAAACCCTTGGCACTGCGCTGCGACTACGAAATAAGGGGGAGTTCAAATTTCCCTTATTGGAGATGTCTAACTTTGGCGGGAGTATATACGTATTCTTATGGGGTTCCATACCAAAAGTCGGTAGACAACTTTTGGGGAAGCGGAGAGTACTTTAACCCCCTTTTACGCACTTTAGTTTTTAATGATTATTGCGACCAGACTGAAGGGCCAAGACTACGTATCATCAGACCCTCTTCCCATGTATTTTGCATTATATTTGTTTGGTTCCAGTTCCTCACTATTTTTTAAATAAAATCCATTTTAACTCAATGAATTTTCATTTCAAAGCTCGTTAATGTTCTCCCCATAAAAATATTTTTAAATGAAGTTAAAACTCAAAGTAAATACAAAATTTTCCCAATTACAAAGTAAAGTTCAACCCTCTGATGCAGACCAACTCCTATCAAGGAGCTTTACGCGTTATTTAGCAGTTCATAAGGTCAACAGAGTAACAATTGTCCACACAAGCCCATTAGAACGTCTTTCCAACGAATTAATACGAAAACGAAGGGACAGAAATAACATCCCTTCACTCATTGAACGTTCAATGTCGACGGTTTGGGGCAGTACAGGAGTTACCGCAAGTTGCGCTTCCGCATGGAAAATCATCCCTCAACTTGGAAGACACCGACGAGGGGCTGGGCCTCACTGTTATAGGCGTAAGCGTAATTCACGCGGTTGCCAGTGAAATAGGACAAAAGATTTCCAACTGGCTCTTCTAGTTGGCTTTCTTGTATAGAGATCCTATCTGTATTTCATTAACATTATTCTCTGTGGTAGACTTGGGGGAGTTACCCACCTACTACTGTACTCTGTTCGTTTATTTCAAAACCCGACTCTCAATTGTGCAGCCGAGAGGATCCGTAGGGGTGGCAACTTTTAATGCTAGAGGTGTATATTGTCGGTGGATATGGACTTTTCGGGGGGAATTTAATGGGCTTTATTTATTTGATACTACCGGAAAAATAGTCGAGCAATTTAATCATCTGGTTGATCGTCAAGATCTTGTACTGTTTCAAATGTTTCAGTGAAATTCTTCCTGGAATTTTTTTTTCACGGGTATTTTACATGATAAATATATTATTGACATATACGACCTTGACTCCAGTCAAAAGCGATGTCCTCACGCCAACGGAGATCTCTTAAAATAGAAAATTCCAATGTCTCCGGACTTCAGCCTAATAAATTCACCCAAAATCATGAAATCAATTTACTTCCCCCCAATTAATCCCCCAGAAAATCATTTACCTCATGATCATTCGATCCCCTCAGCCTAATTGGAATAAACTGGAGATTAAATTCAATATACCTTCCCGCATTATCCCCCCGTTATAAAAATCCACGCAAGTACCTTAGCTGCAATTCGTTTCACCTCTAAAACCCTTTCAGACTCGTTTTCTGAATAAAAAAAATGTCTCCCATTTGTTTTGGCAGCCGGAGGGGGTTGCCACCGATGGGATTACCATGGCCGATACTAGTGGAATTCAATAGCAACAAACTCCATGGTATTATTCGACAGTAAAATTTTATTTCACCAACATTTATCGGCCCGCCGGGCTTTTTCGCGCGTTAGAATCTCGAGACCGAGGTATTCCATACACAATACAAATATCAGACCCCTCATACGTGCGCAAATACGGGGTTCTACCGTTATTTGATAACGACAAATTATTGTTACGAGAAAAAACGAGGGACGAGGAGGGGAGGTAGGCCCGAAGCTCGGAAAAGCCTCGATCGACTAATCTCCGCGATATTTCAGGGGATTTTTATTTATTTTTTTTTCTGGTGTCCGAAACCCTGTCCCTCCCCCACCAGGGTCAGCCACGGGGGACGACCCAGAAGATATAAACCTGGGAATATATGGATTCAACAAATGTAAAATAATCCAAATGAATTTGACTACTTTATTGGGTTTGTAAGAGATTAATATGATAAAATGAGTGGGAAATGTGAAGATAAAAATAAAGTAATATACAAAAATTATTCTACTGGTCATTGATTCCCCATTTATACCCTGATATCGAAAATATCGAACGACTCCAATCAATGTAAAATAATCCAAATAAATCCATATTTTTTTTGTAACTAACAAACAATCGGAAAATATGGGAAATGTCACTGATGTTTTGCATTTTTTTCTGTTGTTGCTGTTGGAAAAAAGAGATGATAATGCAGGGTGATTGATGAGTGGGGATTTCGGGCGCATTTTAATTGGTGTTTGGAAATATTCTCTGATGTTTATGGTGCATTACATCGTTACGCCGGGTTATATTCGTAGCTACCGTGGACGTACACACCTGACCCTGGGGTGAATTGACGCGGTAATCCGCTATAACTCAGGATTAAACCGTACTTCAATGGATTTGGCAATAGGATTTTCTTCGGGGCTTTGAAAATAGTCATAAAGTTCTAGAGAATATTTTCTATTGAAGCAAATAACTCCGCGAGTACATTGTTACGAAAATTTCGAAAATTTGATTTCAATTTGCCGCAAAGTTCATGGAATTTGCTGAATTTTTTATTTTCTGTAATAAATCACGATCCAACCCCTCAAATTCATTTTCAACTTCAGCTATGTCATTTTTACGGAATATTTTTCTTGGGGGTGATTGCAAATTTACGAAAATTATTCCCTCGATTGCGCGAACATAATGAAGATGAAAAAAATAAATTTGGCCCTTGAAAAAATAGGGTCGTGAACATTATCGGATTAGTTTCTCCTCCCCATTATCCATTTTTTTTTCCTCCGCTTGGGTGGAAAGTAGTGAAGGGACAAGAAAGATATCTTAACTCGAGGCGGCGTCATAAACGCCAAGCGCAGGAGGTACTTGTATCTCTCACCGGGGTCGTTGGTAACAATGAGACAAACCGAGCGGTGAGGCTGCTTGTCTGCAAGGTTGGTGAAAGAAGGAGAGAGGAGAAATGGGGGAGAGTTTGGGATTGTGCAGGCCTGCCAGAGTCGTGGCGTCCGGAACATCCCTCCCGGCGCTTTTGCCCCGTCTTCTCACCCCCCAACAACCCCTCACCCATACGCCGCGTTTACTGTACCTAAGAGCCTCGCAGAGGTGCAATGATCCTAGAGATTGTATACAATTGCTAAAACATGAGATAACCGTACCCATCTGCGGGAAAAAAATGAGGCGTCGAGTGAATGACTTCGGATTCGTGGTAATTCACCTGGAAAGTGTCTCCGACATTTAATGTTACGATTGTTATTTCCGGATGAGAGCATTGGAAATTTTCCGAATTAAGTTGGGCATTTCTTTATAAATAATTCGAGAAGAAATTCTTCATCATAAATGTCAGGTTCTTGCAATTGTAACGAACTTATTCAATATTTTATCATTTTAATATCATTAATATGACTATTAGAGGTAGTAGAATTATTCTGTTTATGTTTAGAGTGTTAATCTGGTTTTTCATAAATTTAATCAGAAATTATTTGTTGTCATTCTTACGTTAAGCCTATGGGTTTTCCGTAGCTTGAACCATAAAACACGAGCTGTGAAAAACATCTGTACTGCAAACATGAGTACAACTCCTGAATTTAGAACCTGCTTGTGTGTACAAAAACTGTAGATAAATTTTGAATAATATATATGTGCTGGCTAATCCGATTCTGATGTAACGCGGTAAGAAATCACGCCTCCGAATGATGTTTTTTAAGTTACAAATTAATTCCGCGAGTTTATCTGTGACTCAGTCGTCGTTCATGGACAGCAACTGATCATAATCCGTTCTGGAAGATTTTTCCATTGGTCTGCCGGAAGAATCTGCGAGCGAAGGTCAGACCAAACAAATAGAAACAAAGACGATAAATATACATTGTATAAATATCTACATGAAGTAATAGGCCTGGAAAAAAAATCAGTATCTGCTCCATTTGTACGATTCAGTGTTATCATTTCCCTTCGATAAATACTATTAAGTACAATCGTTATTTATTTTTCTATCTCGTCACCTAATCGTCCCAGCCCCTATCTAATGTCCAATTACTTCTACAATAATTCAATTTAAAAATCAGTTGCCACAATATAAGACATCATTTTTTTA
The DNA here is from genome assembly GCF_034640455.1 of Diachasmimorpha longicaudata. NCBI lineage: Eukaryota > Metazoa > Arthropoda > Insecta > Hymenoptera > Braconidae > Diachasmimorpha > Diachasmimorpha longicaudata. Next base: position 6,538,564 of record NC_087235.1, read on the forward strand.
ATGGGAGTTGATTACTCTATCGCTCGGACAATTATAATTTTTTTTTCTTCTGATATCAGATATCATACGTCTGGGAATTTTCAAGCTGCAAATTTATCGCTAGAAGTAACGATGGGTACACAATATTCTGTACCGACATGAGAACCATCACCGAGCTATTTCATCACGACTAATCTGTAACTGTTACTCACACACCGCATGCACAATACACTCGCACTCACTATGTGCGTAATGTACTCTCATACTAGAAGACTAAGGTATCTCCAGTTATTATGCAGAATATAAAGCCAACGCAGTCTGCAACAAACCCGCACGCGAGGAACATGGAATGTTGTAACCTATACACAATCGCTCTAATACTATTCGTCGTTCTCGTGATATACAAATACCTGACCAGAAACAATGGCTACTGGAAAGCCCAAGGGATTCCGGAGGCTAAAGGAGGAATTATCGGAATTGGTCACGTCTTGGACCAACTTCTACTGCGAAAAAACATGGGAATGATGTCGGACGTCTTCTACAAGGCTCATCCCCACGACAGCATGGTGGGTATCTATGTGGCTCAAACCCCAGTACTCGTTGTGAGACACCCGGATCTGGTGAAATTCATTCTCAGCAGTGGATTTACCTACTTCAGTGATAATATAACTCTTGACAAGAAAACCGATCCTCTTCTGTTCCACGATCCATTCTTCCAGAATGGCCAGGCCTGGAAGGACGCCCGGGGGGTATTCGTCAGTGCATTTTCAGCAAAGAAATTGAAAGACAGAATTCCAGCGATCAGTGCAACGTGTGAAAAATTGGTGAATTATCTGCGAGAAGAAATCGGGAAGAATGGATCTATCGAGCTTGAGATGAAGGATTTGTTTGAAAAGTATACGTTAGAAGTTGGAGCTAGTGCAGTCCTGGGTATCGATGGACACACATTTATTGATAAAATTGAGCCCTATTCCCTCCGCAACATGATGCACAGTATGTTCAAAATAACGGATTTAATAGGATATGGTCAGAACTTGATAATATTGTTGCCAGCATTGGGAAAATTATTCTCCACCAGTTTTGCACCAAAGTGGGTAAACGTTCGCTTCAAGAGAATGGTAGAGGACATAAAAGCCATGAGAGGTGGTGATAAAACATCGAGAAACGATATTTTACAACATATCATCGATTATCTGAGGGAGAAGGGCCTGGACAGCGATGAGTTAGCTGCTCATGCATTCAGTTTTGTCGTTGAACAGTACGAGACATCGAGTTCAACACTGGCACTCATGAGTTACTATGCAGCGAAGTATCCAAATGTCCAAGACAAGATGAGGAAGGAGGTTGAGGAGATCCTGAAAACTCACGGATCCATCTGCACCTACGAAGCAATCAACAGTATGACGTACATCGAACAAGTTGCGAAGGAGTGTTTACGAATGTTCACACCTGTTGGACGAATGTCAAGATTGTGCTCGAAGCAGGTGACTCTGGAGGGACCCGATGGCCTCACCTGCACCCTTCGACCAGGGACAGAGGTCTACATTCCTGTAGCAAGTCTTCACAAGGATTCACAGTACTGGGAAAACCCAGAGGAATTCATGCCGGAGAGATTCGATAAAGACTACGAAGAGCAGAGACACAAATTTGTGTTTCTGCCCTTTGGTGAAGGGCCTCGTATGTGCCCTGGCATGAGGATGGGCTTGCTTCAAGTCAAAGCTGGAATGGCCGCTATTTTGATGAACTACGTCATGGAAAAATCGGATAGAATGAATGAGCCTGCTCGACTCGACCCCAGATACTTCCTGACAGCAATTCACGGGGGCGTCTGGGTTCGTTTGAGGTCGCGCACTTGATTTTATTGGCTGCAAGTGACCCGGTTAGCCTTAAATTAGGTTCTATTAACTGATGTAGGAATTACTGATATTAAATAAATGATTTTTTCCTAAATTTTCCATCTTTCCCAGCATTCGATCTTTGGTGTATTCAGTAAGTCATCATAACACTTTAAATTCATGAGCATTCAAAGCGACGTGTGCATATATTAATATTAACGAGTTGTTGATGAATACAAATTACTTTATCGATGTAATGATGACGATCCACAGTCAGATATGAAAGACAACTTACCTATTGATGAATGAGAATGAAAATATTTGGTATTGTAGTTGCATGCATTATGGATAAAAAAAATAATTGCATAAATGACACAAAATAGAGATATCGACAATATTAAAGGTTGAGAACTTTTAATCAGTAAGCCGTGGGACAAAAATAAGCTTCACACTCTGAAATGATAGGCTACGTGATCAATCAACACCACTTCATCATCGTAGCCAGTGAACTCAGGGCCATCTTTAAATAGAATAATCTTCGTGCAGATAGTGCAGTTGTTCATGAACCGTCGTTGCATGTGAATCGTGCAGGAAAATAAGTACAATGGAGTGGGCCTACAATATCGCGATTGCTCTCGTAGTGGTATTCATTCTATTACTCTATCGTTACTTAACCAGGAATTATGGTTATTGGAAAGCGAGAGGGATTCCTGTTCCTCCAGGAGTGCTGCCGGGCGTTGGGCATCTGCTACCGAGCTTCATAATGAAAAAATCAATCATCACTGTTTTGGAGGATATTTATCGAGATTATTCCAAGAGCAGTATGGTTGGTATATACATGATGGGGGAACCAGTGTTATTGATAAAGAATCCAGATCTGGTGAAGACTATTCTACAAACTCAGTTCAATAATTTTCGTCATCATTCAACAATGGAGGGTGATTTCAATCCATTGATGGACCAAAATCCGTTCGCCTTGAATGATCAGAAGTGGAAGAATGCCCGCAGTGTTTTCCTTTCCACGATGACATCCAGGAAACTAAAGGCACTTTCGCTCATTCTTCGTGATGGTTGTTCAAAATTTATTAAATATTTGAATAATGAATTGGAGGGAAAAAGTAGCGTAGACTTTGATGGCAAAGCCCTATTCAAAAAAGTGACCATCGAGGTATCCGCCAATGCTGTTCTGAGTATTGAAGAGGGAATGTTCAATGATAATTCTCCCCCGATTTTCAAGGATATCATGGAGGCCGTTTTCGCACCCACAATCGGACAAACCATCCGAGTTGTCGTAATAATGTTGGTTCCATCATTGGAGCGTGTTTTAAAATTAGGTTTTGTGCCTGAGTGGGTCACCAAACGGTTCACCAAAATTCTGGACAATTTAATAGAAGAGAGAGAAAGTGGAAAGATCAAAAGAGACGACATCCTTCAGCATCTTATCGAGTATCGGGCTGAGAAAAATCTATCGCAAGCATCTGTGACATCTACGGTATTCGCCTTCTTCCTTGAGAGCTATGAAACATCGAGCTTGACCATGAGCTTTCTCGCCTGTGATCTAGCGCAGTATCCAGAAGTTCAGGACAAATTGAGGGAGGAGATCAACTCAGTAGCCAGTAAATTTGGAGGTGAAATTCCGTACGAAGCTATCAGCGAAATGAATTATTTGGATCAGGTGATGTCTGAGTCAATGAGACTTCATCCTGTAGCGGGATTTTTGCGAAAATTGTGCTCCGAGGAGACGGAATTAGTCGGCCCGGATGGGCTTCGAACTAAGATGAAACCTAAAGACGTGGTTGTTCTCCCAGTATATGGTTTGCATAAAGATCCTGCTTACTGGGATAGGCCTAATGAATTTCGACCAGAGCGTTTTGATAAGGAGTCCGAGGAATACAAGCAGAGACATAATTATGTCTATCTTCCATTTGGAGAGGGGCCCAGAATGTGTCCGGGAATGAGAATGGCCATTATGATTGTCAAGCTGATTATCGTGAATCTTGTGAAGAATTTTGTCATTGAAAAATCGCCGAAATTGCGAGAACCCGTGGTGTTGGATCCTATGAGCTTCCTGCCGTACATCAAAGGAGGTGCCTGGATACGATTGAGACATTTGACATAATTACGGACAAGATACGTCCTTCTTCTTTTTCAATACGTCTCACCGAAATGAAATGGACGTCAAAGGACACTGAGACGAAAGTTGAACAGAAGAATTGATTTCATTGTATTCAGAGACTGACTTTTACTCAAATAAACCTCTCTTGTTCAAAATAAAGCTACATAGACACCAGAAATCACCAACCAGGAAGTTCTTTACGACCTACCATAACCAACTCTCCTATATTACAATTTCACTTGATTCCCTGTCAAGTGAACTCCAAAACGCCACCGACACAGACAAATCTGGAAAGCACTCAAGCATACAATCCCAGTAGATGCGTCAAACTTTCTTGGTAGGATAAGAGATCACTTTATCGTTTTCAGGAATCACGGTGGATAAGTGGCACTTGGCAGTGGTTGTAACCTAAGGAGTCTTTCCCACCAACGGGTTTTCCTCCTTCAAATTTCTATGCCACATAATTTTCCGTTGAGAGGAGGGGGTAGAGGGTGAATGGCTCAAGTGAGATGAGTCAGTCTCAAGACTCACGACAGTCACAGTGGTTTTGCGCCATCATGACTAGGGCAACGAGTTTCACGACTAATAAAATACACTCTCGTTCACCCCACTCGTGCTATTGTTTCGTTTATGTCGTGGGATTTCTGGAGATATCGTCGAGAATAACGAAATCTTTTGTCATCATTCAACAATAATTTGCCATATTTATGAGTGTACGGAGACAGTCGACATTTTTATCAAGAGCTGCTTCTTTTTTACATTTTGTTTGCAACAAAGTTTCATTGGAATTAACCCCCTGCGAAAGTCTAAATGAGACAATCATCTCAGAGTTGTCAGGGACAGTGATTATTTATTAATTTTTTTTATAAAGAAAAGGGTTCTTATCATTTTTTTGAGAGCCTACAATTGTACCCAAATGTTATTGGAAAAAATTGAGACGATCGATTAAATTTTTGCTCACTCCACAGTTTCGCATCCAATAATTATAATTTCTCCAGAATTCAAAATGTTCGATTTGCCGATGAAGGGGTTGAGTATGGCTTTTCAAAGGATGACAAAGTTTCCCTCCTATTATTCTAAAGGAGGGAGAACAGTATAGTCTCGTCTTGGATAGCAATCCTGGGTACAAGTACGCCACCCTCAGTATGTTAATTAACAGTGTAAGCTTTTGGTGTGGAGGGTTTCCACCCCCTTTCAACCCGTCATCCCCCTTTCCAAACCCCTTTCGCTATTCTCGGGTGAACGTTGCAGAGTGGCAAACAACTCCGAGGTTTGAAATTTGTAGTTCCTCACTTTCGTACAAATATGAAGGAATGTGGATATCATAGAGTGAGGTATCTTAATTAGGCTCGTTAAAAATATTAACTGAAAACATCTGGACACTGGGCTTGGGGGGTACGTTTCTAAATTCGAATTTTTATGTTTATGGGCCGAAAAGGGCACAATTTATCGTGAATTATCGTACTTTTACAACTGTGAAAGAAATTGAGAACGGAGTGGGATTATATCTTCGAATAGGAACCCGAATACTTGGCATTGAATGAGAGGAGTAGAATTGAACGATAAAAGTGAGCATAAAAGTGCGATGGTTTATAGACTCAACTGCCCAGAAATGTGACGATAAAAATTCTAGTCCACTTACCATTTTTAGACGATTCATTGTATGAGATTTTTACAACCGAGATGATATTTTTACATGCATTGAATTACCGATGAAACAATTTTGATTTGAAAACCAGAAGGAATGTGGAATATTTGAAAACTGAAGAAACTAAAATACTCAGACAAATTCGTTGTGCAAATCAAATGAATAGATTTTTAACGCAACTTCTGGATGCAGAAGTTGTATATAAATTGGACTAACACTGCACAAGGTAATATTTTCAGTTTATACACTCGAAAATATCCCGTTACAGAGATTACGGAATGAAAATTATATGAAATCCACGCTACAGACTTTTTTAATTCAGCTATATACCTTCAACTTTCGTTACGACGAGAAAAAGGGCTTGAGCACGGGGTGAAGCAGCTGATATATAAAATCCGGGGTTTGGAGAATTTCTTATCTGATGAAAAGCGTGCTTAAACCGAGTATAAATTTGCTATTCCACATCGGCGTAGGAATCCGGGTGACTCAGAAACCCTTCGTCTTATTCGGCGAGGATTAAAATATCCTCTTCTGCCGGGAAATATACATTTCATTAAACTAAGACACTGATAATGCTGTGAGAATAATTCTCGCCCTAATTTTCCGAGTTGGTAAATTTTTTAAAACAATATCCAGCACAATTTCGGATATTTTTAATCATAGCTACGGTATTGCCGAATTTTACAATCGATAACTCACAATTTCGAATGGAAATTCATTGATAAATTGTGAAATATCATTTTTGGTGAATATTCAAACTTCATGATTTATTTTTCCCCTGAAACTAATTCAATTATTAAACTTTTTATGGTGTCGCAGGGTTTCTTCATCCTTGTATTTGATGAATTCATCCGAAGGTTAATTAAAACACCAGTCTCCCAGCAGTCAATAATATTATTCCCAAGACACAGAGTAATTCCAGTGTTCCAACTTCTTTTAATTCATCGATTGAGACGCTAGTGTTCTTGAGAAAGAGAGTACACGGCGTCGTTTGCGCGTCGTCGGTCCGGGTTCATTAGAGGGTCTTAATTAACTTGCGGTGCGCACGCGACTTTGCACAATAGAATATTCCCTGTGCAAGCTCACGGGCATTCAATTACACGTTAATAATATAGGTAGCGGGCGTGTTACGTATAAGGGAGTATGCCATACAGTTGGGAAATAGATTCAATGAGTATAGGTCGCAACTAGAGGGTTAGTTTGTGTTTCCATCGGTTTCTGTTGAGTTTAACCACAAATCCAGAGACTAGTTGGATCGATTATGACGTTGATCGAGTATGCATAACTGGAGAATGTCTGATTGTCCACTAATTAATAATTAAATGCTTATTTCGGTCAGTAATATTTCTCCCGTCTCCTGAATTCATCGATTGGTCGTAGCAGAATATCGTCTCATTAATAAATTTATATTATAATTAGATTATATTCTGAATAAATTCGAAATTTTTGTCTTATTCGGGGTTCTTTGAATTCACTCAGTAATTAATGGCAGTTTCAATCACGTAATTTATTACGGAAAATGATCATTAACATTGCAAACGACGTTCGAAATTCGGGTATGTTCGGAGTCTGTAAATACACCCTCAAACAGACTCCACCATTCTCTCTGGCTGTCTCACTCTGTCCTCCACGTTTGACGCATTATTTAGCGATGCCGGACCCCAATCGGTATCGATCGATCTAATCGTCAATGTATCGAGTATTCTCGTTTTATTTACTGAGTAATGATTAATGGGGTGCACTAATCGTGTGTATTCACTCGCGTCACGTTACTTAATTGTTTGAAAATTCGTACAAATACGGAGGGTGAATTTATTTGAATTTTCACATTTTCCGCGAGTTTTTGGAGGGGTAAATAGCTGGGAGTTAATTAGTCATGGGGGTAGTATTTTTACGATTATTTTGGGAATCGGAGGAGAGGGTATCCCGATCATTTGGGTAATTGGTTTGACTCATTTTCATGGAACATTTGACGCCGAAGGGACGCTCGGCAATCGTTCAAATTAAAGTTTTGATTGTATTTTGTCGTGTCGACTCCAATATTTATTCGATTGAGGGAATTGTTGTCAGGCACTCAAAAACATCGACGTAAAATAAAAATCTGTCTGAATGTGAGACGAACAGTTTATTTCCCTCCAATTTGTAGCTCCCAAAAATCGGGATTTTTCTAATCAAATACATCGATTGTTTACCCCTTTTCAAATAATTTTTTCATCCCCCAAAAGGAGCTCGGACTCCCACAAATCGTTGCAATTCCACATTCACCGCAAAATCACAATTACTCATGGTTCTGATAAATCAATCAATTAATTAATCGACCAAAAACATCCTCCACAACCAAATCAAACGGCCACCCCATGAAAAAATCAATTTCCACTCAATTTCTCCAACAATAACCAATTATTCCACTCCGATAACCCAATTAAATTTGTTATTAATTATCATTCGAAGTTATCATTGCGTGAATACCAAATGGAAAATTACTACTTGGTGACTTGATGCAGTAACTGGCAACATATGCTCAGACAGAGCTTGTTCAGGCACATCGGAGAGGTACCCTACCGATACCCACGTATGTGTGCGTACACATATATTAGGGAGACGACACCACGGTTTTCCGGCGGGTCGGTTTACCGCACTCGTTAACCGCCCCGCAACACGTTAACCCATCCAGCCCTCTCCTCTACCACCCATCACCACCACCCCCCGTTCTATCTACCTCTGCACACGTACCAAATTGTGCTCACTCGCATCCGCCGTTTCCTTTTCACTTGCTCCTGTGTTTTGGGTTATTTGAGCAGACTGAGTACATAATTTACTATTTATTACTTCATATGAAGAAGTAAATCCTCGGGTGGAAAGGAGTGGGTGTGGGGGAGGAGGGAGTAATATTGTTTCACAGGATCTAAGAGGGTAGTGAGAAGGGGTGGTGTACACAGGGGTGTGAAAAGTTTAGCAGCTTGTCGACATGTTGTTGGGAGAGGTATAAAAATCCCGTTGTGAGTTAAGGTATTTGTTCACCGGTGCTGAGAGTGTAAAATCGAAGGGGGTGGTGCACGAGGGGATGGGGAATTTATAGAAATGACACGACCATTTCATCAGCCCATATATTTTTAAAGATTAAAAAATTAGAGATTCAAATGTCGAAATTCAAATCGATTTAAGGGGATTAATCTGAGCAAGTTATTTCCAAAATGAATATCAAAATTTCCGCTCTTTGGGGTGTAATTATTAACATTAATTTACATGATTTTTCTCTCAACTGATCAACTATTCATGCACGTAATTAAATCCTTTCATTTAACTTTATCGTCGCATTTGAATTTATTAAAAAATCCCTCTCAAAAATCGAAATTTCAGATGATAAAAAAATATCATGTGCTTGAAAACTCCGCTCTTCTGACTGTAATGACTGAAATCTAATTAAGGGATTACAAAAAAGAAATCACCTCGTTAACTCCAAACAAGTTATAATTCTCATGAAACCGTAAAGGGAAACCTCGTCCCTGGGGATGAAAATTCGATTACATATTTTTTTTTTTGAATCATACAATTTTATTCTTCTCGTCGTGCACGTGGGATAAGGGGTGGCTGATGCGAAGGGAGTTATGCGAGTGAAGCTGGCTAACAGGGTGGGGAGAATTTTGTGGAAGATGAGCGGTATAGCTGAAGCTGCTGGGAAACGATTTCCAACCGAGCCTACGTGTACGAGCGAATGAAGGAACCGGGGGGTGGGCTGGTATGGTATGGACGGGGTCGACGCAATTAGGGGTATTAATTAGCAAGTACTTCATGCCCCGTCATTCCTCCCCCATAACCCACCTCTCGTGTCCCTCAACTTCACTGGGTTCGTCTCGCTTTCACCGTTAAAGTGCGCGCGGCACACCATTGACAGCCGAGGCAATACGAACAAGGGTTGCATGGCTAATTACATGGTTTTATGTCACGAACGATAAGGGCAGTGAGAGAGAGAGAGGGGAAGGAGAGACGACAGGTTATGTCACGAGGGAGATGATCGAAATAACTATGGGGAGGGGTAGATTAATGAACGAAAAAGTGTCTGAATTCAACTGAAAAAAAATTCCCAATTTTTCCGTTCGAATTAATTAATAAATGCAATCGGAAAAATAATTTATTCCGTTAATTGAGTGAGAAAAATATCGCTGGCTGGGAATATATAACAAATTCACTCACTACAGAATTATTTAAACGTCTGGAATTTGGCAAATTACATCAATTCACTGCACAGGGATGGAAAATCGAAATAAAAGGGCTGGGGATGGTGGTCGGGAGGGATGATCGAAATAACAGGTTTGTGAGATGGATGAATGTGTGAAAGAAGCCTCGCTGGTAGGTTGGAAAATTCTTGTCAACGCTTGTTGATGCCCAGACAATCAGGGGATAAAAGGGCTTTAGATATTCATGTATTTAAATTTATTTATTGGTGGGATTTTTGCCCGATTGCAGTGCCACCCCGCTACCCTCTCGATTCAACCCCTTAAAATCTAACCCCCCACCCCCCTGGCGCTACTCTATTTTCAGTCGCTCGACAACCCCTTCTGGGTAATTTTACCGGTTAAGGAGATCTCGCCCAATTACGCGGACAGTCCACGAACGTTGAATTTTAATTGAAGAGGGGGGACATCCTCTTGTTCATTTATTCTTCTGCAATTTCAGGGGGTTAATAAACAAGTGAAATTTTTTCAGATTTCTTTTGTCCTGGATTTGTTTAAATTTTCGAACGTTCTTCTTCTCCAGTTGATAGAGCAAAATTACTGACCATTTTTATTTACTTATTTTCAATTTTTATGCTTAAGATCATCAGTTGATTTTCTCACTACAATTTTTAGTTTTTTTTTCCTTCAACTAGTTAATGAAGTTGTCCGGAGATTTTTCACCCCGCCTCCACTTTGATTCATTTCTTTTACTAATGAAATTACTCCTCCCATATTTTTCATATTATTTCTCATAAATCTTCGTATTTACATTCTCCGAGTGATAATTGAGAGCATAAAGTCGGCAGTCATAAAAAGCGAGATATTCGGTGCAGTGGAATTAATTACCAGCGTTACATGTTGAATCTCTTAGGTAAATTTCTCAAATTTACATGTGAGTGTTTTATCCCCCCATTCCGCTTTCTTTCTGCGAAGAGGAATATTTTAATTCGGTGAGTCGTTAGTTGCGGAAATTTCATTCTACATTTTTTGTTGGTTTTGTTTTCATTCGTACTTTTTTTTTCCTCGAGATCCTCTCACTGTTTCAAGTACCGCGGCAGTAATAAACGGTCCATCCTTATACTTAATTGGGTTAATCTATAGAGATTAATTAAGGCGAATCATTCTGAATAGAAAATTAACTTTGCCGAGGGTATAGGATATTTCACTTTTAAATAAGATGGAGTATTCTTCAATGATAAAAAACGAGAAAGGATGTCAGGTTATTTAAATAATTATGAATATCGAGATTTTTTAGGGGAATTAATTCATCTCGAGATGGGAAAATGAAGAAGGCGATAACGAACTAATTTAACTGGTGTTTTACATAGGGAAGATGGAGAAGAAATACACAGTAATAATTATTGGAAATTCAAGTGAGTGAAAAAAAATATCAACAATTAATAATTTATAGCTTTTGCGAATTTATCAAGCATCTAGTATATCCCAAAGTCTATTTTTCACTGAAATCATTTCATTCCTGAAGAAAACACAAATGCATCTCACCAAAGATATCATTAAAAAATTCAAATAAATTTATCCATTGGATAAAATAAAACCAAACACGTGGAGAAAAGGAAAAAAAAGTCTCAAAACTTAAGTTAAGACACCGGTGTCGCCACGTCGTGGCGTCTTCATAAACCACCATCTCCTCACCCACTCCACCCGAGCCATAATCAATTTCCCCGACTTTTAACCGCCTCTCGCGCTCGTACCACGGCATCGAGACATTCCTCTTCCCCCAAAAAGGTAAAAAAAAAACGTGGGAAGAGGTTAAGTAAGCTCGGAGGGATGAGAGGGTACACAAACGTTAGGAGGCCTCTTTTCTCCTCATGTGCACACGTGGATATTGCAAAAGTTTTACACTCGTTCGCGCCCACCCTCCCCTAGCCAAGTCAGCCCTTACCTTCGGAAACGAGAGGAGAGCTAATAAGTATCGAGAAACACGATTCAGGACTAACTTTTAAGAACTGGCGAACGAGGGACATACGTTGAGAAAAGAAAGAGAGTTGAATCTCTATAGTTTAACCGGTGGAAAATAGGTGTGAGATGGGGTGAGACTGGGGGGGTTGAAACGTGGACTGTAGTTTATGAACACGCCTCACATAAATTGTCGTGGCTCTTTAAGAAATTGGAAAGGCACGTGGGGGAGAACAGCTTGCGTCGAGTGGGCTGTGAACTTTTTGAGTGGTATATTTCGATGATGTGAAATTGTTCAACGAGAGAATATAACTAAACCTTCTTTAATACGACATCGTAAACTGAATTGACAAAAGATGAACAGAAAAATGAAAAATGAGGAAAAAAAAGGGCATTTGTGTCGTTGGTATGAATTTTAAAGTTAAATTTATGCAGTTCAATGCTAAAATTACAAATAATTAATTACTCCCTGAACATTGATTATTCAAAAATACATTAGACGCCCTGAAATATTGGATTAAATTTTGAGCACCAACTACTTTGTTTATGACGCGAGCTATTAATGTCGATATGATCGATATTAGCGAATATTTCCCGCGGGATATTTATCCCAGTCACCGATAACGCATACACACGCCCACCCACCCACTCCACCATCCCCGGGTTATCACCCGGTGACATTTATTCAAATGTAATATCTCGTCTCACCGAAGCGATTACCTGAGAGGGCAAAATTCGTCCCCGAGGGCTCTGTATATTTTTTTTTAATAAAAAAAATTCTAACACACGCAAAAATACATAAGAACACTATTACCTGTATTATCCCATACATTTGTTAATGTCATTGCCCTCCTATAGGCTCTACAACCCTTAACAAAAAAATTTCGTTTGAATTTCAGCGAAACTTGCGAATTTTATCAAAAATAAAAATCAATAAAATGGAAATTAAAGTTTTTCTTCAACACTGAATTAGAATTTTCCCATGCAATTAATTATTCATCAAATTAAACTAAAGAAGAACTATTATAGCACCCAATTTTTCCCCGAAATAAATACGATTCCTCCCAACTGAGCCAGAAATTCGTGCAATTCAAATTTCCTAGGATTAATTCGTCTACAATGTTGCCGTATTAGTCCGAAAATACCGCACCGATAGTAACCTATTAAAGTCCGGTTGCGAAGCGCTCGGGAAATTCAATGCAAATATCACTGATTGATATTAATCAAAAGCTAATTTCATCCGACCATGATGAAACAGTATGGTTTTACCCCTCATCCATTACTCCTCCATCAGCCGTTACCCAATTTTTATCCATTCCCTCTATTATTACACCGTCCAGAATTGTTCCGTAAGAGACACTGCGAATTGGTAAAACACGGGAATATTTTCCAATCGATTATCGTTTCAACGAATCACTCGCAACGAAGGGATAGAGGGAATCGAGCAAATCAAGGGTGAAATAAAATTGCGATATGGGGAGAGGGCAGTTGCATAGCACACGGTGAATATCGCATTTATCGGGAGGGACTCTATCCGTGAAACGCGTTTTCAACTCGATTCTATCCTCTCTCTTCCACTCACTTCCACTTATCCTTGCACATGGATACACAAATTCATGAGTGAACAAAACTCATTCCACTCCCCCTCTTCCTCTCGTGACCACTCGGCGTAACCGCGTCCACCACTGTTTACCGCAATTATTAAATGTAAACTCATATTTCGTAACTACCAAATATTGGCAATACAATCGACGCACAAATCTCGTTCACTCGGCTTATGGTGGGCTATTTTTATTTCTTTCGCAAGTGTCTTTTTCATGTCACAAGAAATTTATTTCAGCTTTTGGGAAATCGATCCACATTCACGATAGTTTTGATGTAATTGTCAAGAGGGTGACATTAAATTGGATTTCCGATTGAATAAATCACGACATTGACGAGACTTACTAAATTTAAACGGCAAAAGGTGAAAATTATTTGGGATTTCAATGGAATTGTCACTCATCACAATTTAACAGCAACCTGGCAATCTAAGTCAGTTATTCAAATAGTTCATGATATATTTTTTCAAACAAAAATCAATTATTTTACATTTCACATATAAAATCGCGAGAAAATAAACTAATAAACGAATATTTATCATTTCAATTTAAATCACTCGCTTTTCCATTACCAAATGAATATCCTGAATGTGTCAATAAAATATTCGAACCCCTCGCCACTCCCACACCCCAAATAAAATATCGGAGGCCCATAAAAAAAATTCATCAAAAAATTTAATACTCCCATGATAAAGGGGTTACCCGTTTTGGCGTCAGCTTGTGTAACTATCGGTAATTAATCAGAATCATCTGCGTATATAGCTCGTCGGCTCGGTGCCCAGGGGGTGGAGGGGGTGGCAGTGAGGGAGGAAGAAGCCACCGGGGGTAGTTAACCAGTGACGTCACGCCCATGGCGACATCTGGTCGGGCACTATCCCGCCTGACCACCACTGGACACTGTCGGGACACCGGACACCCTGAGCAACTAACTCTCATATCAAAATTACTAGCCGTTTTGCTGAAGGCGCACATACAATTTCATTCCCCCTCAACCCTCCACGATCTACCTCGTCCTCTGCGTCCCTCATCTAACAACGCACACCGGCTGCTCTTAATTAATTCCATCGTCGGTGTCATTGTGATAGTATCCGTTCATCAGGGCTGGCATTTCAGATGCATATGGAGAATTTTAATGGAGGTTCGAGGTGCATTACGTCGGTGGGGATTTTTTAATAACGATACGTGCACTAATTTACCTGAGATTTGAGTTCGTAGTAGACGAAAAACTACTGTGACTTCGTTGAATTTTCCAGATAACTGGAAATTCTCAAATTTTACTTCGTCAAATATATTTGAAATATTCTGGGTATGAAATGAATATTTATAGTAATTTAAAAAAGAGAAGAAAATTGATTAGTGATAGGTGATTGCAGTGGGAACCATCGGGAATTATTAATTATTGATAGAGAGAAATTGCATGACTTGTCTCATCTTTTTTAGGTAGAATTTAACTATCGGATTGACCGACAATTCGATTTTATTATTCCGAAGTGAATCTTTTTTTGCATTTCAGTAACGAATTCCCCAGTTCACCGGATGCTCCAATTGATTTACAATATTGGAGTTCTATTTTTACCGCAGATTAACATGGGCCATGACTTAACTCCGCTATTTTGTTTCAATTTCTTGTTATTTATTGGATTTTTTCGTTGGGAGTGAGAAAGAGGATGCGGTGGAATACGGCCGATTCTCATCGATTCCGCTTGTTGAGTCATGAGTGCATGGATTAGAGGTTGATTCGGATGATCCAATTGAATTGGCCGATTAACTAGCAAATGGCGTCGGTCTTTTGTACGGGGTGAAACGAGTTCTGGGGAAAATGATGGGTACGCGAGGGGGAAGGGGACCGGAATTGTGGGGTGGTATGTGTGGGGTATATGAATGGATTTAAATACAAATTGGCCGGACGTCATTTTCAGGATTTCACATTTGTTTGAATTAAACTTTGGTGGAAGGATTGGTTCAGAAAAGCGAGAAAAAGTCGAGGGTAAAAGATCAGATAATATTTCCGAAATCACAGGGCAAAATGGGAAATTAATTGAAGAAATTATATAAAAAAATGAATGCAGATTTAATGTTTTAATAAATGGTTTTTTCGATCCAGATTTGACGTTAAAATCGACATATTTATGATCCATATGACTGCAGATGGGATTTGTGACGATAAATTCAGGGATATTCCTAGAGAGGGATGGATTAGTTACAATTGATGGTGCAAAATGGAAAATGTACGCATGTTCACAGGATTTATATTGTTTCGGAATTTCTGCTCCGATGAGATACCATTTCGAGACTTTAGAGGAATTTATTGAATGAATTTTTCGTGAAAAATTGATAATCCAAGTGTAAAACGTGCAAATGAGAATCAATTCATCTGTTGTATCAATAAAAATTCAATAACGATCATTTCATGGCTCCAAATATAGATGAACAAATACTATTCAACTAGCTGTCAGTTGAATAATCAATAATGGGTCAATAATGGGGCGCAGATTGTCCAGACAGTAATCACTGAATTATATAAATCCACCTTCCTAAACCAACCTCTCAATTTCCTCAGAATAGAAGCATCAAAACCAGATTTTCGAATAATTAAGCTGACGATTCTGACATCACTTGTCTTTCAGCTACCAAAATTTCACCTTCACCAGTTCTCTCCATTTTTTGAAATATTAATGACAGTTGACGAAGGTAATTGACATTTGGAGAAAATTGGGCTTTAGCAGGAATAATTGAACTCTCTATATTTACTCCGTGAAATGTTCTACCCGCGAAAATTGTCTATTATCTATCATTGATATTTTTAATACGTGGTTTTTCTGTACTCAAACATTTATCAATAATTTTAGGTAAAAAAAATAAACCACTCGTGATTTATATATTTTTCTCGAATAATTTCTAACAAAATTCCAGCTTCTTCCAGTTATAGGACATTATTAAGGACAGTTGTCGAATGTCATTGACACTCTGAGAAAAAATTTGTTCCAAGAAGAATAAGTGGACTCACTATAGAGATAAAAGTTGTCTTTCTAATTATTTTCTTAGAAGAATAAACGATTTAACGAGTAAAGCGTTCAGATGAACCTTTTGACACGTGAAAAAATTGTTCACTTCTCACCACTATGAAAAAGAAGACGAAATAATTTGAATTAAGAATGAAAAATCCAGTGAATTGACCACATGTAACACTTGAATTACAAAACAATAATCAACCTGTCCCAACTTTCCGAGCATCC
Organism: Diachasmimorpha longicaudata; assembly: GCF_034640455.1. Classification (NCBI taxonomy): domain Eukaryota; kingdom Metazoa; phylum Arthropoda; class Insecta; order Hymenoptera; family Braconidae; genus Diachasmimorpha; species Diachasmimorpha longicaudata. The sequence continues at coordinate 6,555,113 of NC_087235.1, forward strand.
ACCCCACCCCCTGGCTGCCGTCAATTCACCTCGCGGAGTCTCAAAAAATCCAACAAAAGAACAGAATGGGAGGAGCAGGATGAGAATTGAGACGGTAAATGAATGTAAGGCGTGTAGCAGAATAAGAGCTTGCGACGTGGGTTTGACCACTGCCAAAAGACGCCCCAGCCCCGTGAATGTACGCCACCTATCGCCACCTTGGTACCGCAAACGCCCCATCAGCATTGGTAACGCCCATTATCATGCGCAGTCAACGCCCACTGACCAATAATATTACGCGCAGACTCAAAAAGCTCGATTAAGTTGAGTTTGCGGAGCTTTCACTGCGCGACAGAAACGCACAAACACCACGTGCAGCGCGACGGAATCGCACGTGCGTCGCGGAACCGAGCTTTCGCCGTGAAAAATATCAATTGAAAGTGGAAAAAGCTCATCAATTTTTATTCTGTGATCGATAATTTTTCCTTTATTTTATCCTGTGCTTGGCATCTAGAAGAGCCGACAAAGAACATTCTCCTGAGGTGAGCTTATTTGACATTGATTTCAAGCACATATTGACGATTAGAAATGTCATTTGACAAGCGGAAGAGGAAATCCAATGGGTAATGAATTTTATCATCCCTCCGATATTCAACAGTTGGTCCTTCTTTTATCTTTCAACCCCTCCCACTATTTTTAAACCCACAGGGCGCACCCCACCCCATCAGACTTACTCGAAAGCAGCCCCTTAAACAAACCCTCGATCCGGCGTCGGTATATCACGAATGACTGGAGTGTTCAGGTCACCCCGACCTGCTCAACAATCTTCAAACTACCCCTGAGCAATTTTTTTTTACGTTTAAAATCATCCCCGAGTGTTTTTTCATGCGAGAAAATTCACGATGAAGGGCTAATTCAATTAAACATGGGTTTTAATTTTTAGGAAAAAAATTATTCGAAAGTCTGGAAGGGCGCGGCTGAGGGGGAGGTGAAGAATTTGGGAGTGCCCGTGGAGGTGTAACATATTTATGTTGTGAACCGTCCGAGTGCGGGCAATAAATAGCGGACGAGGGGTTGAAGGTGGTGGAGGGTGAGACGTGGGGTCAGAGCGATTACACCTCTTTCATGGTCCGTCCCTGCTCCAAATCGCTCTATTGCGTTCCTGCTTTTTTTATATTTCCTACCACGTGAAAAAGATCAAATAAATTTTAGGTTCTAGTTTTAGTACTATTTTTTCAACACTTCCCAAAGTTCCCGAAGGGATTTCTACAGAAAAATCATTTTTTTGTAAACTAGAGTTCAATTTCTCACAGAACATTCCTGTAAATTTTCCAGAAAAATAACTAATCCATAGACTCTATCTAATAATTGAAAAATCATATTGTCAGGATTACTTCGCGTCACAACAAAAATTGTAAATAAATTTTTTATTCACAAAAAACACAAATTAAACGGGAAAAAATCAATATTACCAATAGATTGGCAAGATAATTCGAGATCAATTGTCTCTGTACTGGTAGTAGACCGTATGGAATGCGGAAAATTCAAGAGGCATGAAGGACCCTTTCGCATACCGTCACGTCGGTACACGAGCTTGCGAGCCTCCACGATTGGCAGACACGCTATAGCCAATCTAATGATGCATATCTCTGTCTGTTATGTCTTGAATGTCTCGTCATGATCGCCCGCTCACTCACTCACCCCCACCCCCCGACCACCCAACACAACTGGCTGTTTCGTGAAGTGGTGTTGGTCGGGGCGAAGGGGGGCAAGAGGGGAGTGGAAGAGAGGGAGGAAATCAAATGGGCCTCGAAAGCCAAATAGAGGGCGAGATGGGCATGGTTGCAATGAGGTTGAGAGCTTGCGGCCGGGATGCCATGGCCTAACCATGTCTGGCACAATCTGGTGTACTACTACTTGCCGATTGGGTTTCAAACCCATGGGCCGACAGAATTCAAGGAATCTTGTGGATCACAGGAGTTGTACATGCAGAGGAGGTGCATTTGAATGAAATAAAAGATTTTTCCAACTGCATCCGTTCTAACGGCTTTACAATAGTATATGAATTAATAAAAAAATCAATGAGACAAATTCCAATTCAAAGAATTTGGTTATGATGAGGGCTCATTAATTATTTACTCTCATGACGATTTTACTACATTTAATTCAATTAAAGAAATCATATTGAGATAAATGTTTATCACTCATTAGCTTTCAATTTGATTATTGTAATCCAAAAAAATATCATCAAAAAGGCCCGTTGTTAAACATTTATGTTTTATAATAAAATTAATCTAACAGGAAATTTCAGTTATGCAGGCAACCCACTGAATTTTTAATATTACAAAATTTTATTATATTTTCTCGTCCATATCAAGTGCAATAGTAAAAACACATAACAATAAATAAAAATGAGCCGCGGTAGGAGAGGGGGGAAGAGGGGGAGTGATACTGTGATACGAGTGGTATAAAATAAAAAGAGAAGAGTTAGTTGTTACGGGACGTGACCACGGATAAATTTTCCGTGAAAAGCTCCGCGAGCCGTGCATCCCCCCACGAAACAACTACAAACAACATTCCACATATGTTTCGATGCTTTGCACGGCCAGGGGTAGGGGCAGGGGAAAGGATGGAGATGGATGTAGGATATGAGTGCAGGGGAGAAAAAAAAAGCGAGGAGAACCAGGAGTGACCCTGTCCGCAAATTCCCGTTAAGCGTCAGAGAGAATCTACGTGGTGTACATACACCAGGAGAAAAAAAAACGCAAGGGCAAGGGGATGGAGTGAAGTGGTGAATAGAGGCGAGGAGGGTGGTGCGGGTGGTGGTGTAGACTGGGTGAATTCTCGCTACGCGAGATTGCCCCAAAAATCGGATGAGGCTGAAATGCAAACTAATTTAACCACTCTCGAACAATTAATCCGGGCATTTAATTTAATTGCATGGAAGAATAAAAAGAATGTTGATTAAGTGAAAATTTTACCAGCGTTGATTTTTTCAGGGGGTTGAAGGGCGAAAAGCTGAAAGCGCTATATTGTTTTTTGCGTAATTTTTTTTGTTTGAATGGAAAGTTCTAACGCCACAATAATATTGGCTGATGGATTAACCTTCAACAATTGCTCGTGGAGTACACTAACGGTTGCACTATCTGACGATGATGTCAACAGAAAATTTGTAGTAAATGCAAAAGCTGAGGATCCAATAATTCAACGCTTTAACGACCGGATGGAATAAAAAGTTCAAATTGTGGAACGCAATTTCTCTTCCATAAAAGCTGCTGAACCGAATCAGTGTTTGCGCTATCCAGCGATGCTCCAATCCCAAAATTCATACTTAATACAATACCACAATGAGAAAAAATATTATCCCCCACTAACATTGACGATTTTTCACTCCGATAAAAATTTTCATCCGAGCTTTCACCTAATACCCCCAAACCACCCTGAAATTTTAACTTAAAATCATCATTAAATTTTCCATGTCACTCTGTTGATCCAGGGGGACGTATTTTTTACGTGATAAAAGCTCACTACAACGGCAAATCGATTTTGTACTTTCTGTCTATTGACGTACAACGGCAAAGCCCGGGATACCTAAATTATTTCACGATGTAAACACCTAAGTATACGGAGCACCCGGTAAACACGCGTATATGCACGAATGAGAGGGTGAAATTAGTGGCCGGAGAGGGGGAGGAGAGAGAGAAGGACAGGGAGCTTGCAGGTTTAACGTGCCGGCAACTAACGCAGTAGTGAATGTGCGGGGAGAGTGGGGATAATTAATAGCAAACCCGTATAAATCAGAGACAGAGCTTGGATACGTTATAGTAAACGTAGGATTATGCCCACAGGGCTGGTTACCACCCCTCATTCACCCCACCCCCTTGAACCCTCATTCCCCATACCACCCCCCCCCCTCGGACCCCTTACTGTATCGTTTGGTACAACTCGCTAATTTTTCAAACGGCCACTATAATGGTCCCGGCTAATTACTGATTTTTATCTCCTCGTACCCCCGCACAGGGGTGAAGATTCGGTTACCAAACCTCCTCCCTTCTCATCCTCCTCACCCCCTCCGCCATTCTCATGCCATGACACACGCGGAGGGATGGTAGAATGTGGCAATTATTAAGCCCAACCCAAACTCTGCACACGTAACAAAACAGTATTCGCAACTAGCGCGATGTGATTTCAGATCAAAGTGGAAATGGCATTTCGTTTTATCCATGAAAATAGCGGCCATGTTTGAATGTGAAAAATTTTAATGAAAATGACTGGAGCATTTGGCAAGTGCGCCAGTGAGGGGTGGAAAAACGGGGGGGGATAAAGTTATTTGGTAATTTTGTGTGCAATTGCGGTGTTCAAAAGTTCAGTTGAACTTCTTATCGGAATGATACGCAACTCGGGTTGATGTAGCCATTGCAAGCTCTTCCTTACCTCCCACCCTTTCTCATCGCAGACACCTTTGTTGCTCAACGCAACCCGTGTAAGCTCACGAGAGAACAAATTTATCCTTCTACTCTACATTCTCGACGCCACCGCTACTTTGGGCGAGAAACCCTCTTCGCTTCTCTACCTCGCTTCATCCAACTACCCCTTTCCCTACCCCTTCCATTATTCGAGAACCCGGAACACCGATGTTATGAAATTGTGTTGAACTTTTGTGCGGATAGGAGAAGGAGGCATAGTTTGTGAAACAACCCTCGGGCTGACTGACTTACCCTGACTCGTGACATCGCCCTCTCTGTTGGTTGAGAGTGGTGGCTGCATACTTGACGATAAGATGATCAAGTCTCGTACCTAAAAAAAAAATAATAATTGTAATCAACGAAGAAATAATCCAGCTCGAGCTTTTAGTCGAGAAAAAAATCAGTTTATAAAGTTCAAACAAATATTACTGAAACAACAATAAATCACAGAGTAAAAATTTTTGCCTCACGATTATTATTAAAGCTATTCAATAAAGAAATCTATTTGATTGAAATACGCAACTTCAGTTGGCTGTAACCAGAAAAGTCCAACCGTCACGTGAAAAATTTAGGGGGAAAAAAAGCTCGCTCCAAAGGTCAAAAATTTGGGTCGCCATGAATGTAAAATATTTCAGAGTTAAAATGTTCCTTTTGAAGTGGCATTCATTCTGTAGCTTTTGTTTTTAATTCAACGAATTTTCAAGAGGGAGAGGGGTAGTTTGGAATGAGTGACACAAGCCAGTGCACGCGTTAGAAATTTTCGGCATGACAAACGCTCCGTAACGCAGTGCGCAGTATGCAGGAGGGCGAGGGGGATAGTGGGAAGGAGGATTAACTTACGGAGGTAACTTTGAGGGACGTTAGTAACAGCATTACAATGTTATTAGATTTACCGCAAGCACCTACATCCCCCGGGGCTCTCGTATGGCGCAGTGAATTACGTTTATGCCCGTGAACTGCGTTGACTGTAAGTAACTCTAAGTAGCTGAAGTTATTCCGTAGATATTAATTTACGTTATCAGAGACAAAGGGAAAATTGTACGATTCTGATTAGTCCAGAAGGTAAAATGGACTTCCAGAAAATTATTGAAAATTTATGAACCAGTGGCTCCCACTCAAATAGAATTATCATCAATTAATTCAAGGATTAAATCAAGAATTATTCTATGAGACTGTGAATCTTCGACATTAAATGACGCGGAATTATTAATTAACTCCCTAATTATTGTGGAATCGACTGGGAATTTATAATTATCGCTGATTTATCCGGAAGGGAGACAAAAATTTAATCTAGAATTTTGTTAGTCTAGTAGCAGCAGAAAGACTCCTAAAAATTCAGTCTCGCCGTTCTAAATTTTCCAGCGCTATCTTGTCGGTTTCGACAGTAATGTGCCGGCGTATTATGTAGAGTGAACACACGCTCTTCCCCACCCACACCTTCGTTTCACCTCCCCCTTTCCACCCCCGTCATCCCTTTTAACATGGTTAAACTGTAGCACAGTGGCAGAGGCAAGTTGGTGTGGCCGTTTAGCGTCAGATAGCGGAAACGTATGAGAGACGGGGGCGAAGCCACCCCTTATCTTAAGGGTAGCCACTCAATAGCTGGGTGTAGGAGTGCCTTCTATATATTTGTTACCTGAAATTTCTGGGGGAGTTACAGATTGCAAGGTTTAATGCATTCATGCTGAGGACAAAAAAGGGAATGGAATTCTTTTGTGTTTCTTTTTGATAGAATTTCAGGAAAAAATTGAAACTTTATCTAGGGCTAAATTCATTATCGGGAGGGTGGCTTTATGAGGCAAGGAGGTTCCACATTTAATTAAAAATTCAATGAAATACCTAAGAAAAATAGCACACCCTAATTACGAGGAAATTCTGACCTGAGTCTAAATAATTTTTATTGCCACCTGAGTGCGCCTAACTAGTAGCTCAGGAGTATCACTTTAGGGTACAATCAGTAAAATCTAACCCAAAAGCTATTTCTAACACAAAAAATTAGAGATTTCGGATTTGACGAACACAATGCTCCCATTCGTAAGCAAAAATCTCAACTCCTTCGTGTTTTACTCCCTTACCTCATTTAAGGCAAACTGTCCGCAACCTTGGTGCAAACTGCCCTTATCTCGTGGACGTTTATGTCCACGCCTTATCTCACCCCTCGCCCTCCCCCTGTGGACTAAAACCCAGACTACTTCATGCCCCAGGTATACAAACCCGCCTGTATTCTCCCCTCGCACTCACATTCCACCCCAGAATTTTATCGTCACAGTTTCTCACCTATGTCACTAACCAAACTACCCTTCACATGAATTCAATTACGTCTCCCTATTCAAGCCAACAGCTCATCTCTATTTCTATCTTTCTGAGGAGAAATATTAAGGGGCAGTTACCGAGAATCAACTGTTAGCCTTATCTGGAGTTCTTGAGTGGGGGTTTGAGAGAGACGCGGATGATGGCAGGAAGGGGAAAAAAAAATATGGGAGAAGAGGGGGGGGGGGAAAAAGTGTTTTGTGGTGAAAACAAAGACGTTACTCGCCGGCAGTATCGGGGGGTTGTAAAATAACCGATGAACGAGAGACGGTTTACCGCCACGAGAAGAAAGACCGGGTAATAAATGAGATAAGCTCGAGGGTGTAGGGTGGGGATATGGATGGTGTGGGGTAAGACCTGGGATTCTCTATCCCTCGAGGACATTATCAATGTGTTTCCTTTTGGCTTTCCCTTACGTGGCATCGACGATAAGAATACAGACCGATCACTTCGCCATCGTGATGAAAATTACGATTGTTATCGGTCATGTCAGAGATCTGAGACGGTTTCATCATTAATAATGCCGCGGGGGAAGTCATTCCATCGGTTGAATGATTGGCTTTACCCCGGTCATTCAAGGGAACACTGATTCACAACGGTAAAGTAAAAAAAATCGGGAATTTTGCTTTCGAAGGGAAATTATGATTAAGATAATTTTTTTAAATATACGTAGGCCATATTGAGGCAGGAGACAGAAATGATCAACTGCATTTCCACCAATTCCCATCCCCCAAATCAACAATCGAACCTGCACCACTTTTCCGATTGCAGTTTCAATGAAAAAGCAGTTGACGTTTTAATTACAAAGTGAATTCCCTGAAAAAAAAATTGAATTGTTCAGCTCACATGTCTTTGCCCTTTCAATTGTCGACCCTGTTAACTCGTTAATTTGATTTGATTAACCGATTGAAGACACAAACCCGAGTGGAATTGATTTGGATATGTCTTTTTTTTGAATTGTCGAGCGAATTCGATTGAGTGAAAATTTCGTTGTTGGTGGATAATTGAATAGGCGCTGTATGTCCGCTCGACGCGGCCGCAAATTGACCGAAACGGGTGCCTCTGTTTCGCTAGCAGTTGGGATGAACCAATAAAAAATGAAAAAAAAAAAATGTTGAGGGGCTAACTGTGAATATAGGATGGTGACGCAATGTGTGTGAGAGTCAACTGTGGCGAGATCGAGTGAAGAAGGGCGAATGAGAGAAGAGAGAGAAGGCTATCCGGCTTAATCATTCACGCTTATACTGGCTCGTGTGTCGGGATATCGATATTCCGGAAAAGTTTCGTTGAACTTTAATCGTTAGTGAGGAATAACTGAATAAACTGGAGATTGAAAAAAAAAACAAAATGAGAAATACTCATTCCCCAAATTGTTTGAATACTTCCCAACTAAGAAAATTCATTTTGAATCGAGGATAATAAATACCTAGACGCGCGTCTGACCATTAAATTCCTCATTCCCTCATCCTCTTAATTTGTATTATGTTTTTTCTTTTGTTGGCAATGCCATTGTCTTCTCAATTCGCGTAATCGACTTAACCGAAAAACAATTCTATAATCCCTCAAACCTAATTAGGATTCCTCGCTGAACAACTCGAGTTAACTCAAGCAACGAAACAGAAACAATATTCCACCTCCTCCCTCTCTCCCTCCCGACCCCCCATGTCTGTTGATAACTTTGTTAGAGTCTGTCTTCGCCCGAAGGGAGAGAGGAGGGAGGGAGAGTAACTCAGCGTGTCCTCAACCTGGCCAATGTAATCGCTTGTAAAAATGTAATAAAAGATCAAACGAGAGGATAAATTGAACGGATATCTGAAATAAGAAATTTCTTTTTTTTCTCCCCGTGTCCAGACAATGTTTTACCGGCCGAATGTTTATGGAGGTGGAAAAATTTCAGAAACTGAACGTCTACAGCAATGACATGAAAAATAAGGAATATCTTACAGCAGATCCTGAATGCAAAAAAAGTTCTGAGAATGGAAAGCATAAACACATGAGTATATTGAGGTGAAGTCAGGGTGGAATGTTGGACGAGTATTTCTTCATTTATTCGTCAAAGGTTACCAGGGAGCTTTTGTGTGTCCATAGCTTATATTAAATCATGCAAGAAGGATAGGATGCCAATAAGTCACTCGTCCCTCCAGGCGTTTCCTCTTGTCCTTTGGCTCTCGACAATTTTTTTTCTCGTTTTTTGTAGTCAAGTACAAAAAGAAACCTACAATGCACTCATGCGAAAGATGATTTCTATTTTTCTCAATTCTTTTGGTTATATACTATCATCAAAATTGTTATTAAATTGTTGATATTTTTCAGGGATAGTAGTTAAATGTTGTATACACAGCAAGATCAGGTGCTTATATTTTTCACACGTTTTGTAATCTCTTTAAAATCAGTAATGAACTGGTGTTTAATTTTCCTAACAGTGAAATTTCATCTTTCGCATATGAACTGCCATCGCAATCACAGTTGATTCCCCTCCACTCAGACCAAATCATCCCCAGAACATGAAAAAAAATTAAGAGACACCCGGCAATTTTAAACAGTCCCCAGCCAGTTCTAGTAATCCCTGAGTGTGCAATGATTGATGCTGGACCACGTGGCACAGCGGGGTAAAATTGACGGGCAACTGGAGTACTCCCGAAAGGGGTGGGGGGGTGTTTTGGAAGGTGTGCGCTATAGGTTTATGGTATGGGAAAATTTAATTAACGTAAATGCCGCTGCCACGTCCGGCGCTACAACACCGCGTGTGTGTGGCGATCGCTCATATGCAACCCTCCAACACAAATCCCCCCTTCCCCTCTCACCACCATCCCTCGGCCTTTCCACTACCCCTTTCGCCGGCCGTCGTCGGTTCGCAAAACCCTCTGACCACTGAGCTGGGTTATTAAACAGTATTCCACGCAAACGGGCGCGTGTAGAAAGGGGTAAGTGTGCGCCCCCGGAGATTCAAGGGCTGAACTTTTGAAATTTTCCCGAGTATTTGATTGATCGGAAGGAATTGATCGAGGGCCTATTAATTTATTTGCAGTTTCAGAGGAAAAGCAAGTTGATTGGTTGATGTATTTGGTAATTGATTTACCAATCACTACATCGGTGAACATTTTTCAAGGAAATCCCGTTTTCATTCACCAAATAATTATAAAAATAATTCATCCCTTCCTCTCCTCTCCTAAATAACCCAATTACTCTGTTGCATCAACCGCCAAAATTTCCCCCTACCGTGTCTCAAAATACTCAGCTTGTCAAGCTGTAATTACTAATTACTCGACCCATAGCTCCTGTTATACAACAGGAGGAAGCACTAGGGGATTTGAAGTGTGTGCGGATGTGCAGAGCAAAAGTGAAAGGGGGGTGAGGGGGGACTGCGATACGTGTATTCCACCTACCGACGGACCCTTTATTAAATACCTTTCGAAATTAAAATTATAATTGCATTCACTGGTCACCCCATCGCTTTCCCTCCCTCCCCCTCCTTCCCCTCTAAATCGCAGTCGGAGGGTCCGGTTGACAAAATTCATTCTTCAAACTTTGTGATATACTTTTTGGGAGGAAATTGATCAGTGATGATCACTCGAGGGCAAACAATTCCCATAGTACAACGAGGGGATGAAGGAATAGATCATAAGCACACTTGAAATTCAAAGCCATCCCCTTCTATTCCACCCCCTCAGTCATCCCAGCATTTGGTATCAATGCACTTGGAAGCAACTGCTCGGTGGTTGAAAGGCCTCGAGAGTCATCAACAGGATATCGGTTTATTGCGGAAATCATGGATCACGTGGATATTCTAATTAGGATTGGGGCATCAAATCTCACCAGGCATCCACAGACTTCTCATGGTCAGACTAAACGTTTGCCTGGACACTGTATTGCCTAGTTGCTTGCCTGCTGGCTGCTGTGCCTTCTATACTGCAAGGCACCCCCTTCAGCACTCCCACTGTTTAGCCACTGTGCCACTGACGGCTCGCTAATTGCTCAACCAACCCCCTCCCCTCATCGCCCCTTCATTCCACCCTTCAAATCCAAATGCATCCCTGCGTGCGAGTTAAACTACCCCGTTCTCTCCTGATGCCTCGTTTCAGGGCCTCTTGGTTTTCCATCGTTGGACGGTGTGTTGCATCGCGTTAACGATACTTCTGAGCTATTAATCAATTCGATAAATTTGTGTACAAGAGATTGAAGTGAAATTTTCATTCGTGAAAAAAATTTTACTCCCAATCTCTTAATTTTGTAGTAAATCACATACACCCTGCATTTTTAATTCGAATCTCTCATCCGAGCTCGTCCTACCTCGGCAATTCGTTTCCGTTTTTCCTTCCGTCCTCGGGAATCTCTTTTGCATTTTTTTTACCTACCCTCCACCTCCCCCCCCCCCACACTCCCTTCCATTTTTTGCAAGACTGGAATCCGCTCTCAAGGGCTTGACGGGTGGGGGGTAGGGGAAGGGAGGAGGTTTACCGGTGGCGAGGATTTTTTCCTCTGAACACAACCGGAAATTAATAGCCCAAACGATAAACACGGAGATAGAAATTCCTGTAATTTCCAGATACCTTGTGTCTCAATTTCCCACCAATAAATTTCACTCAATTTCTCGGAATGACGTGTTATGCATAGAGAAAAAAACTCGGCTGAAATTACCACACCAATCGGGGGAAAAAAAATTGCAAAGTTAGTTAGTCACTTGAAAAATATTACGTAACAGGTCTGTAATTCCTATGAAACTTCATAACTTTCCCTCATGTAACAAAGAATATTCTATAGTGGGACAGAAATTAGTTGACAATGAATCATGATACATTTTTATTTAACCATAGGATAATATTTATCGAAAAATTCTCTCCGCAGAGTCCAATCAATTGAAATGGTAAATACGTATCAGCATTAACGTGCCAGTGCTTCTATTTCCAGCATCAACATCGCTTTTCCAATACCCCCCCCCGTCGCCGCCTATTTCACCCCCAATACTATACCCCTATCCCCCTCCCCTCTTCAACTAGCGGTGAAATCGATGGCGCGCGCCGCTTTATTAGTTTCGTCCAAGCCGATAAATCAGCGGCGTAGATCAATTTTGCTTTGTCGCAATTCACCTATTGGGTTTAGTGTACAATCAGATTAATAAATTTGCGATTTGATTCCTCACATTGCCAATAATTCTATAAACCATGAAGCCAGTACAAGCGAAATGGCTGAGCATCACACGTGAGTCATCTAAACACTGGCCAGGCGGTGGCTAGGGGGGAGGAGGTGGATTGGAAAGGGCGGGGAGGGGACGATCGAGTGTCGTTCAATCGTTGGCGAGGGCAAATCGAAACTGGGATTAATTATCTTTGACCGTCTGTAATTTGCCCAGGATTTCTCATTCCTCTTTTGGCCGCAAATTAATTCGACAACAACCCTTCAATCCCCAATCGTTTCACCCTTTCCCTCCCCGCCGGGGATAGATTATCAGATTTGAAAAAGTTTGTAAATAGGGGAATTCCGGGGGGATAAACCTGGATGGACTGAGTACATGTTCTACGTTTTTATGGAACTCCACGAGAATAAAAAAATTTCAAGAACTAGTGTATGTTGAAGAGGATTTTTAAATATAGACAAAATTAATCGCGAACAGCAAAATATCCGAGAAACGAAAAATTATCATTTCCTTTTCACAAAACCACGGAATTGACTTTCCTAATTTCATTGGACTCCCTCGTTCACCGCCTGAAGTTGATCGACATTTCTCTCCTGTCGCGGAGTAACCGAATAAAAGAATAAACAGAGCGAAAGCAAAAAGAGAAGTCGAGAAATCGTTGTGCTTCCGGTTCATCTATCACATCGTACATTTTTATTCGTTTCTCTCTTACGGATATTTTAGCTGTAAATGGAATTCTGAAGCGCTATACATAATCCCTCGAGATCCAAATAAGCAACTGTATGAAAAAAGAAAAAAAAAACATGAAATTGAAGTCTGCAAAGGATCGGATGAAACAATTAGAAACGTATGCAGGAAAAATAGTAAAAATGGGGAATGAAATGAGTTGAAATTGAAAGAATATCAAAACAAAAGCCTTTTATCCACATCGTCGCCCCTTGGTCGGCTCGCGTCAGATTGTATTATATTTTTTAGTTTCATTTATGATGAAACGCGAAATTAATTAAACATCTGAGCCCACGTATCGCTTTAAAGCGCCGGGGGTGAAGTTTTGAATCGGTTAAATAAACGTTTTCCACGCACTGTAGGAAAGATAGCGGGGTTAAAGTGAGGGGGTGGGGGATGATATGACAGGGCCCTCTGGGTTTTACGATGTAATTCGTCGCTCTACGTAGAATAATCAATCTCTAATTAATTAGCAAATCTTATTTCCATGGAGAGAAATATTTAATGAAAGTGACCTGTCTTTTTCGTACCTCCGGTATGATGACAATATTTTCAGAATTGCAACTATAATAGCCAATTTTGACTCTTCCGGAATAATTATAAGAGGTAATAAACATAATTAATCCGAGGCAATTAATTCAAACACATTTTTCACCAGAAGGAAATAACTCGTGGCACAGGCCTCCTTCATAGCAATTCAAGATAAATAATTACGAAACTTGAAACAACTTTTGTCTCCGTGAATTGTGTTCTGGAAACACGTGTGCTGTTACACCCCCTTCCTAACCCCCAACACGAAATTAATTTCAACAGATTACAAGTGCACTTGAATTTCTTTACAAAATTATTACCACCACCTTGGAAAATAATTCAGTTGTCAAATGACCGCAAGATGCGCCTGAGAATCAGAAAGAATTTCTGGTGAATGCCCAGGGGTGAAACACTCCAGTTGATATCGAGTGGGTGGGGAGGGGTGAAAAGGGGAGGACAGGCGCGCCATCCTAAGCCGGCTTGACTAATTGGCGGCGTTATAATCATGGGTACACGGTTAGGTTGGTATTACCGCGAGTTATAGCCCCTCTACAACCCTAGGCCCTCACTGTATACCTAACCCATTCTACTAACCTCGGATGTGTCTCGCCACACACTCTCCGAGAAGAAGAGGTGGGGTTTAATGATCCCACCATTTACGCAAATTTTCCCATTATGCCACCGCGGTTTTCAACCCAACAAACGAGACAATTTCATCGGTGTGCGGAATACGAACGATAGGTTCTCATTGAGGGACATCTGCCGGTGGCGTCGGGGTACTAATGACAAGAGTGAGGTTCTGTGTTCTCAGCAGCTGACTGGAAGGAGTATTAATTTCAATGCCAGATGAAAATTTGACATTTGACCACTGACAACTCTATAATATTATAATTTTTGTGATTGAAAATCCACAATCTTCAATCCCTCATTTATCACCCAAAATATCCTCCAGTTTCCTTCATTACCTTCAATGATCCAATCTCCCAAAAATGATGTCCAATAAATCCCAAAAGATTTCACAAATAATGTCCGATGTCGGATTGTGATAATAAAAAATCGCTGGATATAAAATAATTCAAACGAATACCTCGAGGGACATCTCGGACAGTCCTACCGGGACAATATATATAGCGTCCTGCGGCTTATCCACGAATGGTCATTCATATAAGCGAATGCTGCAAGAGAAAGAGAGAGAGAGAGAGAGAGAGAGAGAGAAAAAAATGACACTGGTAAACGCTAACCGAGCCTTCTCCCGTTATCTGTAACAGTTAGGCCACCACCGGAGATTTGTTGGCATCGTTCATTCCGTTACATTACCACCAGGGAAAGTTTTCTCACCAACAAATGCCAGTGCATTCATCCCCTTCCTCACATCCATCAGGATATTTTTGAAACTCGAGCCTTGCAGCAAGTTTAATTGTATCAAGTATTTGGTAAAAGACCGGAGGCCTGAAGAGTTTCTCTCGGAGTTTGGAAATTGGAGACGGGGGAGTGGAAACAGAGGACGTGGCATCACTGCGGGCCATTCCCGTGGGTGTGATCACTGCTAACTAAACTTGTAAATCTCCAACGTCCCAGTGGCCGGTCGGCTGCCACCCCCGACTGACCAGAACGCATTTGTCTGTCTTAACCGAGCGTATAGGTTTTCGGTTGTATTCTACTGTGGGGAAATTGTCCGAAACAAACGATTCAACTAGACTAATGTTTATTGTGAAAACGTTTAGATTTGATCAAAATTCATAATCTCAGGGGACAATGCATTTTTTGTAATCGGAATGATTTTTTATTGGGCGATATATTGGAAAAAGTTTGAATATTGTGGTCAACTATTGCGTGTTGGGAAACAAAAAATTAAATGTCCTAAAGGGTTTTGGGAGGAGAAACTAATTCTCTTGTCAAAAGAAATTATTTGTATTTACTAAATCCCTTCCTCCCGCAAATTGACTATCTGGATAAACCCAACCTCTGAAGAGTTACCGTTTCCAATTTTTTATGCAAAAATTTACCGTCATATTTCATTCTTTCGCAAATGTAAATGGTAAAAAGCAAGTAAGAATGTATTTAGCATAAATGTAAAATAAGCCCGTGGCCAGAGTATAAATTGTATTCCCATTAGGCAGTGGTGGCTTTTTGGATAACTGAGGTGGTATGGGTGGACTGCATTTGAATACCGGATTAAAAATTAAATATTATGCGAGGCAGTTACGTCGATTAGGCGGGAGTGGACGAGTGGAATAAAATATTTTGTATAAAAGGGAGGAAATAATAAGGGTTAGTCCTCCCCAAGATCCCCACGAGGATGAAAAATGTTGAGTCGAATTTGATTGAGAATTTTTTTTCTCTGTCCCCATGCATAATATCGCTCTCATGCAAAATTGTTGAGGTACAATTAATAAATCGTCCAGATAAACCCATCTCGTTAACAATAATTTTCCATTTATGGATAAAAAATGGCACTTTATATCGCAGCATAAAGACAGACATTCGTCATGATAATCGAGACAAGCGGATACCTACGAGAGGCATAAAGGTGGCTCGTAACTCCTCGTTTCCCGACGGGGCTTTCATTTCTAATGCGAAGATCTCCGTAACTGTACGAGAATACGTACATCAAAGTTTATTACCCTTTTACTAACCCAGCAAAAGGTTATAATGTTATTTCGTGAATAAAAAAATTGTGAATTTCCAGTCTCGCGATGAATGGATAAAGATTTTTCGCGAAATATCACTGATTTACGGGACTGTCCACTCAATCATTGGAGGCATTATTTAATTTGATGTATTCAATGCAACCTCAGCTGCATTTAAGAAATTTTTTCACTCCACCAGACAAATTAATCGCTTCAAATCACGTTTCAATTTACGATCTCACATTGAAAAAACTTTTTCCCAAACTGATTTGAAATCAGACGGTTAACTGTTCTGATCGAGGGTCAAGGTGCCCCAGGGTAGATCCTAAACTCATTTAGAAGTACGGTCAGCTGGTTCCCATCACCCTCCAGCGAGTCTACCATGATTTTTAATTACCAAGAACATCAGGAGCTCGCCGGTAATTTCGGAAAGCCCCGGGGCAACCCGAAGACGCAAAAAGAATGATATTTTTCCTCGTGAAATTTTAATCATTCAAAACAGTCTCTCCCCCACATAATCCCCCGGCTCGTTCATTTCCGGAATATTCACGACTATTTAAAAAAAAAATTGAAAGTCTTGAGAGCTGCTGTTTCCGGCAACATTCAGCCAATTTTAAAACATCTCAACACATACGAATGACTGATGGATAATTCTGATCGGAAAGCAAATCCGATCTGAGGCGATTAAGAGACGTATTATTATCCGTGAATCACATCCGGAATCTTTCGCATGCTGATAGGAATATGGCATTCGGTTGTTTGGCTTCCAATCGCCGATGTGAAATCGATTTGGAATTTCAGAGGGATATCCGAATTCGGTAAATCCGGTTTCTAGCGTTCCTGAAACGGGGTTTCGGTCACGTGGGCTAAAGCAAGCGTGCAAGAGATATAGGATGCGAATACCGGGTTTGTCCCACACACCCTAAAATGGTTAGGAACCTTGCCATCTCGTCCCAACGAGCCCACTGCTACTTGAATAATTGAAGGATTTAAACGTTAGAGGTTTATGTCCGGCTATTAACGTACGTGGAATATCAAATGGTTTTGTGAAATTATTAGGAGATCGTTTCATTATCAATTCGGTCCGGTAATCGTTTGAAAAACACTGGAAACATGGCCAACATCAGGACAATTTCTCGATTTTTCCAGGTGAAGGGAAGGGAAGTAATCAATGGATTGTTTAATGGGCTCGAGAATTTCCCCCTCACATTGAAACATGAACTGAAATTTTGATCTTTTGGGCCTTGTAATTGAAAAAAAAATTGAACCATAAATTCTTCCATTATATAATTGTTATCACAAGGTCACGTATTTAGACGAAATTATTATTGACAACATTGAATTCTCCTGAAATAACCATATCGACATATTTCTCTATAAGTGGCATCAGCCTAAAACTCGAAAACCGGTGCTATTATATTCATAGAACACCGGGATGGGTTTCTATCCGCACCGGAGATTAAGGGTCGAGCGTGCATTATGGAGATGGTTAAATGCATGGAAGATCACCCGGTTTAATTTCTGTACACACTCCCGTCAAGCCAGATAAGAACAAATAAATGTTTCAGGGGGTAACATTCAAACCTGAAAATGCCTTTTCAGTGTTGCGAGGTATTTTCAGTATTTCCGTTTGATTAATCGATGAGGAAAAATTGGGGAGGGGGAGTATAGCAGATGGGCCATTTTTATGATACCTTTATCATAATTGAATCGATAAAACGAGAGATGTGGAATTATCTGGGTGGTATGGTGTGAGGATCATCAGGTAACGGCTCATTAAATTCTTCAATAACGATCCAGGAGAATATCAAATTTTGTTCCCCATTAATTTTTATGTAATCCGATTACTTCTCTATATCATAAAATAATGTTGATCATTGAAAGAATGTATCCCACAGGTATTTTTTATAAGACACAAAACAATTGAGGAACGATGTTATGAAATGAGATAATGTGACTTGTCTCTGATGCGACTTTTTGCGGTATATCTTTGAATCTCAGAGAGATAGCAAATTTTTTATAGAGACCTTTATTCTGGTATTCAATTAGCGCTACAAAAAAGATATAATAAAAAAAATTCTATGTCCTTTAGATTCCGAGATATTCATGAAAAACTGATCAATATTCACCAGTGATTTATCTCCCTTGACTACCTCACTACTGAATTAATTATGTAATAAGTTAATAAACTTAAAATTATTTAATTTTTAAACTCTCAAAAAATCAGTTCGACAAAAGCTACAATGACAGTTCAATATTTTTGCATTTACGTTCCATTTTTTCTGTTGATTAAAATTCCAGAATTATGAAGTGCTTCTACATTCACTTAATCCCACAAGCGAATATCACACGTTATCTCGAAGTCGATCAATCACCAAACGCACATGCACCCCCTCCTAAACCTTCCTCTTTCTATCCACCCACACATCCGTAAAGCCCGGGGGCTCCAGTAGTACCAGTTTCAGTTTCAATTCTCCATCTCACTCCAGCCCTCTGTTATTCACACCGAGTCGTATATCATTCCGTTATCATCGACTCTTTATATGCGGTCGCGCTCCATTTTCTGTCTGTTTGCCCCGGTAAACGGCAGCCACCCCTGCAATACCCCCTATCCCTCCCCCCAACCCCCTTCGATATCACTGGTTCTCGTATGCACTGATTCAGTCGACCTTAGCCAGATTTTCATCCATGTGTTTTCATCCAAAAAGGTGAAGCGTATTATTTTCGAAAATTCGCCCCTTTTTTCAGGGGAGTAATTTTTTTTTTTTACCCGGAGTAGATATTCAACTTATACCTCACTGGGCAGTGGTTGGTTTTTATCAGAGAACGTCCGTTGCAGAAGCACAATCTTTTTTTTAATTCAACGAACGACCCAACGGCGACACGAAATTGACGGAAGAATCAGTCATCCCTTTTGTAAATTTTTTTTTTCTGCGTCGATGATAGATGAAAGTGAAGGCTTTTGGATCAATCGGATATTTGTGAACATCCCTTGGCGGCCCAACCCTCAAAATTATTCCTCATAACGGGATTGAGTTCATTTAAAGACCAATAGAAGCCCTTTTGTTCCTCACAATTTTAAAACTAATTATCCCGGATATATTCTAACAAACCTCCCCTAGCCCTTTGTCACTCTCCACTGACCCTCCGGGGCCCTCATAAATGTCGGACTTCCTAAACGCAAAAATAGAATAACAAACGCGTTTCGCACTTTCCACTCTTTATTCCCTAATAGTTAAATGAAACAAATCGCTCTCACCGAAATAAATCATCAACGGATAGCCCTTCAGAGTGACAAAAAAATATTGTCCCTTCTATATATTCCTTTTGAAACATTTTTTTCATACCCAGAACAGATCGAACGCTCCGGTTATCCAGGTCTGGTCATTTTTTCCTCTTCTCACTCCACTTTTTATTTTTATTTATTTTTTTTCCACCGCTCCATCAGCGACGCCGAGGGGGTGGAGGAATAGCCGTAAATCAAACGGGCGCATATGCACAAACAAGAGGGAATCCCCGTGTGCTGCATGCAACCGGCGCCATCTTGTGTACAGCAACAGAGACCGGGGCCACAACTGGTGAACCGGAAACGACTGATAGTGACGCCACTGATCGACGCCTATAGAGTATTTTCACGATGATGAGGGCAGGGAGGGTTTTCGAGGCCTCCTGTCTCGTGCCACTGTGTTCACCCTTCGATGCTTCACAACCACCAAAAAACGATATACATCGGCATTGTGCACAGGGCAAATATCCTCGATAAGCGATTTGAGGAGAGATTTTACGGTTCGATCGTATAATCACGCGGTTGCTTTTAAACTTTACGATGTATTCATTCAAATGGGTATGGGAAATGGGGGTACAAATGATTATGAGGGTTTATTCACAGATTCATTTGTCGATGGGGACTGAAATCATTTTTTCTAGTTTTTTTTCGATGAAAAATTTGATTTTTAATCGTGAAAAGTGAACCGTTTACTAAATTAATTGCCAAATCCGAAGATCGAGGGCTCCGTCAATGGGAAGAGCGGCCATTCATCAAGATAAATAATTAAAATTTCATCGAAGTATCAACAAGACACCATTCCTTCCGGCATTCTGCCTAATTACGAAATTTTCCGGGTAAAGTTTATTAAAGTGTTCCTCTCGTGAGAATTTCTTTCTCGAATAAAATATTATATTTCGTGCTGGCTCGACGATTTTTGATCCCTCCATTGATTTTTCAATTTAAACCACCCCAAGACATTCATAAGACTACAATGCAACACTTCGCCCGTATATTTATCAAGCAGAATGACCGCATTCTGTTGTCCCTCTCTCCAGCCGGAAACAACCGGAGGAAGACGTTGAATGAAGAACCTTCAAGCCCCGAAAAACTCCTTGCCAAGAGGCAATGGTGAAGGGCACCCCACCAGATTGCGTGAAAAGGGTGGATTTTGGCACGCAAATGGAGGGGTTTTGTATAGTGGCACAACGAGAGACAGCATCAGGGGATGTATTGTCGTGCGTCAATGCCACGGAAACTAACACCACCCCCTCTCTCCCCATCTCTCCTACATCTCACCATCATATTACACCCAGTGCCAGAGTGGCTCCCAGTTTATGGATGTATTCAGCAGAATTGTCACGTGCTCAAAGCCCTTTAACCATCAAACAACTGATGTCCAGTACTCAAGCGCCACTAGAAGTCAACGGGAATTATTTTTCATTTGGATTTTATGGAATAAAAGAAATTTCTCGGTTTTTATTTAGCTCCATCGATGGACATTGATGGGCATCTTTTGTCTAATGGTGAGCCACTTCAGGGGCTGGTTTGGTGAGACCTTGGAAACAGCCGAAAGTCCATTTTCAAGTTTTTCGTTGTGTTGCCACATTTTGCGGTACATTTCGGGTGAAAAACCACCTACACGCCCTTCACTGTACGATCAGAGCCATTTCTGTTGTATTTTTCTTCCCCTGGAAGGGCCATCAGGGAGAGAGAATCCTCCAAATACTTCTAATTTACGGATTGGTAGATTTTCTTTGTGCTGGTTCTAATTAATTTCCATCGGTTTTGTCCCTTAATCCAGAACAGCTCGGCCATTTTCCCAGGGAAAGAGTTGGAAGGGAATGATTACTAGAGTATTAAACGTCTTTTGGACTGGGGGTAGAATGAAGAGCTGAGAATCCTCAACTTTTAAGTCATTCCATTCTAAATATGAAGATTATATTTTTCCTTCTGGTTTTTTGTCAATTCTATTCATCAAATTCACTTCTCGCAACAACTCACAATTCTATATCATCAAATTCAAAAACTGATTCATACAAAACCATTTCTCAATTCAACCCAAACTCCAATGAATTCTCAATACTTCATTTCGCCCTCGAATTTATGAAAAACCCTATCAATATTCGTGGATAGAAAATTTTTCAGGAATAAGTTTCATCCCTCAGGGATATGTCTCAAGTATAAAGGAAGGACGATGGGGGTGAGGTTAAGGTGAGTTGAAAAGAGATGGTGAGGGTAAATTCGTCGAGCCACCGGAAACTACGTCTTTTCGCTATCGGACAAAAACGATTTATCATCCCCGGGCGTTTCATAGGAATATTGAATACGACAAGATAATCTCTTGAAGAGACGTTACCTCACTCCTGGATACGTTTCATAGTGCGGCCTTTTGGAACACAGAGAGATGATGTGAGAGGGTGGAGGATGGCAACGGTTGTGCTTAATGTACCGCAAGGCCCCGATAAGCTGCCACACTGTTGTGACGTAACCTTGGGTAGTTTTTGTCACAATGACTAGCCAAAGAGAGTGCATGTACCCGCAGGACATTTAACCTCGAGTTTTGTAAAGAAAAAATTTTATTGAAACAATGCATTCCCCTACCGAGTTTCCCTATCTATCCACTTTTAATTGTTCACAAATTTAAATAAAACGAAAAATTTTCTAATGATTATTATCACTGCCATTCTTCTCTCAAGAACTATTTCTCAACAAATACTTGTTGAGGTGCAGAAGATACTCATACAAAAAATAAAATGAGTTTGATTTTGTTTCGAAAATGCAATGTATCATAAAATATAATATTCAAGGGCTCAATAACTCAGAAATATATGAATTTCTTGTTATTCTAAAATGACGTTGAGTCACATTAATTTAAAAAATGTGAGAAAATTCCAAGAGAAATGAAATTCTCGAGACACAATATTTTCCAAGTGTGTTATATCCCCACTCACTGCGGCTTTTCGACTCCCATATGAGCGTCAAATACCATAAGTGCAAACCCCGTTGGGTAAACACACACGTAACATGAAGAAATCCCTACAGGAGTGTGTCTAGCGGACGACGGCCAACACCCACCCATTTTCAGTATAATAAAACCATTAAGACTGATCCTCATACGTGAATTCAAACCGTATAAATATCTGTTGAGATCCCTCACCGTCGTTTCCCCGCAGACAAAAATGAAAGGAAAAAAAAAAAAGCGAAATGGGAAACTCGTGAAGCAAAAATCCAACACACGTGGATTTCACTCGCTATAAATCCAAACTGGAATTTTTTTTCGAGGATCAAGCGCCTGTCCCTCGAGTCAAACGCGTTCACGCTGTTTGGATCGGTTGTTTCTACGTTTGTGGCTGTCAAAGTGCGTTATATAAAACCATTTATCTATTTTTTTTCCACTACTGAATGACTCGGTCTTTATTATTTTTCGTCGGGCAGGGGGAAAGGGGAGAGAGAGAGAAAAATCTCTGATGAATTATTGAGAGGCTCGTCCACTGGGCGGCTCTCTGTTTATGACCGGGCGAGTGCCATAAATGGGTAGATAAAAGGGAGATGATAAAAAGAAATGTTTAACTATTAGCATAAAGTGGTGATAGGAAAATTATGTGCATAAGTTATTTATCTTATTCATAAAATGGACAAAAAAAAGTTTTTATCTTTTGTAAATGTTTGAGGAGGATATCTTATTGGGTTGGTACAAGTAGAATCATATGTCAACGAGATAGAACTTTTTTTTTAACAACAAAAAAATTCTGTAACCTTGTGAGACGCCATATTGTTCATAATTCTCAATTGTTTTTAATAATTTCTGTCGTTTTGTATCGTTCAAATGAAAATGTAATTTCAGACTTATCACTTCAAAATTTCCATATCGTCTGTACTCCGTCTGATAATACCGAATGCGCATTGCTGACAAAGTTATATAGCGTGCGACTGGCCTGCAACGATAATTATGTACAGGGAGGAGACACTTGCTTGGTCAGCCTTTGCTTAGGTCCTTTAATAGGGTAGGATCAGCAGGGCTCTCAACAATTATTCCACCTCCCCCCCTCTCCTCACCCTTCCACAGCCACTTATCTACAGGCTCTTTAAACTGAAATCTTTTCGTCGCGACGTGAAGAAAACACGAGTTTACTCAGGGTGTAAGCAAAAGTCGACCCCAGATGCTTGGGAATTCGAGAGTTATTTACCCTCGAGGGGGAAAAAAAAGAGGGGAGTGGATCGATCCTCGAAAGAATCAACAAGTACTGAGGTCCGAGAGGGACTCCATCCCTCAGGGCGATATATTAAGACCGGAGGGGGCTTCAAACATGTGGCAGTTTCACTTCAGTGATCAAAAGTGACTGACAAGGGATGAAATTTTTTTTTTAACATTTTTTTTACGGCTCAAAGTGATAAGTTTTTAATAAAAATATTCGAGGATATCCAAGTACTTTTATAATTTTTAATTAACTGGAGTAGTTAAATTGCATGACAGAAAATTGAAAAGAAGGGGAATAGTGAGGGGTATTCGGAGGCCATTTAGGGTTGAATTAATGTTTTCAACAGTTATTGTCTGTAAACAAATAATCATCATGATTTTATTGGAATTTACATTCGAAACTTGAGTCACAGAACTGTGAAATGTCCCGTTAATTCAGGCGAGAAGCTTCTCCATTCTTCATTATTCACATTCATCGTTTCACGAAGCATTTTCATGAACCCTCCCAAGTAGCCAAATGATTAAGTTACCACGGGGATGATTTACCAACGGAAGCCCTCGTATTCATCCAAGACGCTGCGGTTTAAGAGGAAAGCTCAGGGTTTGTGAGGGAGCAAACGCGTGGCATATTCCTGAGAAAGTCGTGTAGGGGTGGTAGGGTGAATTAGTAGGTCTCGGTATACGTAGGGTTGATGCTCTGCATCTTCCAAAACCGTGCGGTGGTTTAGCTTTCTCGCTTGTCAGGTCGCCAGAGGGGATTGGGTTAACTCCGAAGAGTGGCCGTGGTCGTCGGGGCTCCTGACCAGCCCCCCTACCATCGAGGATGTTAATGATTGATGGGAAAATTTCCCTCTTGGGAATGAGCAATGAGGACGATAGCCGAGAGGCCGAATGATATTCGCGAAACTGAGGAAGATTTCGTTATGAATAATCGAGAATTCCAGTGATATGCAGTTGAATTGTCAATTTTTTAATACGAAAAGATGTTTTGCATTTTAAATGGAATATCAGAGCTCTCATTAGAGTTCATCTCAACAAAAATTTAGGACAAAAAATTGTTGAGAAACGGTAGACAAACATTCCTTGTTCCTATGCTTTCTCATAATATTTATAAAAATTAAAATTACCATTCTCAATTTAAATGAAAAAAAATTCAACCTTGAAAAATGATTATTCCTCGGTGAACAAAGGGGGAAAAATCAACTAATTAATAAGCATTTCTGCGCGATCCTCTCCAGGAGCAGCTACCGAAGGGAATGCTAATTAAATCATTATTGAAATTACTTGAGAAAACACCTGGCGAAGTGTTCTCCTGTAACTATTCCAATATGAATGCAAAGGCATTCCTCCCTCTCCCGAGGGATTTCAAAACTTCAAAGTTGAGTATTTAAAAATTGATGAAAAAATTTGCAGTAAAATACTGGCCAATGAGAGCTGCATAAGCCCAATACCTTATGGTATTGACAATAAAAGTTCGCGATAGCCATTGTTCATTTCATCAGACTGCACTCAAAATGGTGTGGGTGGTTGGGTGGTCCAGTGGTGTTTTGTCTTTTGTTATGAATGGGTCCTTATCTTGGACCTGGTCCGTCAACCACTGGTTTTGTCCTGCCGCACTGTCTGTGTTTTGTAAGGAGTACAGGAAACCGGACACGCCAAACGTCTGGACAAGTCCAACTGTTCTTTCATTTCTCTCCTGTCCCACCCCCCTACCCCCTCAATTGCACTCGAAATCATTTCGCCTAAATTTCAACTGAGATTGACTGTTTGGGTATCGAATGAGGCGTGAAAATACCCACTTTTTTCACCGAAAATCAACCCCTCGTCATCGCTGGATGGAATTTCAGCCCTCGGTTATGGGAATGAGGGTTGGGATTAATATTTTGGTGACTTTCACTTCCTCGCATGGGACTTCAGGAAATCACAGACATAAAGATAACTGCTTTTTTTTCAATATTCAAAGCGGCCATTGTATTTTGAGGGCAGTAGCACTCGGTGCAATTTAGTTAAATAAAAAATCATGGAAAGTCCTATTTATTTAAAAATCCAATAGAATTAGACACTCAATAATTAATAGTGGATTGTAGAGTTGAATAAATTAGAAACCTCTCATCCGAAATTCACTGTCACTATCCCGAAAATGACTAATCAACTATTTGCAAAATTTTTTTATTTCTCAACAGTATCAGGTCCCCATGAAATTAAATAAAACCCAATGTCACCCATAGCAACAATTTCCAAAGAATAAATCCTTGAAATTCGCTTCATCTACTCAAATATCGTCCACACAATACCCATACACTTTAGTCTAGGCTCACTCGTCCGTACATACACGTGCTTAATGAGAACCGGTGGCTCGATCACACGCTACATCCCTCAGTTGACCACTCCAACCCTCTCTCACTTTCCCTCCCAACAACTCGGAGCCGTCGTTCCGGTTAAAGGCTAGGGTTTGTGCGATGTAAATCAGCCGAGTGGTCAGTCCGCCTGCACTTGCCGCACATTAACTTACCCCCTACCCCCTTGCAACTTCAACCCCCCAGTGCCTCTTTACAGTGGAACAAACACCACCACCTGAGATTTATTCCTTCGTGCAAATGGAAAAAAAAAAAAAAAAAAAAAAAACCAACAGAGGGAGAGAAAATGGGAGAAAAATCCTCAACATTTTAACTCCGACAAACATCGAGGGATCGATCCTCGGTGAGTTTCTGCTGGGGACACTTACAAATTAGCCAATCAAGTACTAATCCCCCTTCTTCAGCTACACCTACATCCCAATTGGCCGGTGCACCCCCTCCCCCTCTCCCACCCACCCGCAAATACTTTAATCCGTCCATTAATCCGAGTGAAGATAAAAGTTTCCCCAGTAGTCACAGCCCTTTTGTCGTCTGTCCATCGCCCCCTCCCCTCCCCCCGTCAGCCACTACAGTTACCCGCATCACTGACAACTGGCACGAAAACCGTTCACTCTGGTATTGGCGTATCGATGACAATCGGCCAGTCTCATTTACCGATTAATCGTACGAAAATGGGAGTTCAGGGGCTGACGTTGGTGATCTTTCGATTTGGTATTGCTTTCTTTCGGTTAATTTAGGGGTGGGGAATGATCTCCAGATTATTTCTTTCACCGAGAAAAAAAACTTCGATAATACATTGGAAATGTCTAGTAATCATTGAATAATCGCCGCGAAAATAATTTTTTTTTTCGATAGACCCAACCCCTAAATTCTCAGTTTTCTTGTGGTAATTATATTTCTGATAAAATAATTTTCAAAATTGATTTATTTCTCGCGATTACCATTTAGTTCAGGGCGGTAAAAAAAATTAGACTGTGGGGAAAAAGGGTGAGTGAGGTAGACATTTGAATTTATGTCTCACATCTTCGTGGGCCGTCGGTGGCGATTTTTTACACCGTCACTACTATATACACTGGACAAACAACAATAAATATATTTTGCGTACATACGGATGGTGGTAGTAGGAGGGGATGAGTCTCTAAAATACATGGGATCGGCATAGCGAACTTCCGTACGAGCACGTACAAGCATAGCTTAGCGTAATCTGACTGCACACCATCCCTATTTCAGTATGTGCCCATTTCAGGGGGAGATACCAATGACCCCAGACCCCTTGAACGCCACAAGTATCATCACCTAAAAGAATTTCTCGTGTCCATTTGAATTCTTTTGTGGAAAATAATATCATGTAAAAAATATATTAAAAATTGGAATGAAATCTTCACATGGAAATGAAAAACATTACGTTTTCTTCAATAAAACTTCATGTACCACCACTGAATTTGATAATAAATAATAATTACTGCAAATATTCTAAAATATCGACTTAAAGTCAATCATTGGAGTGACTAATTAAATTACTGTTCCATTAATTTAAAAAAAATGTTGAAATGAAATAAATTCAGAATTGATACATCCACAATAGGAAGACACCATAATTTCAAATGCTAATGGCCGATTATACACGTAATACGGTTTTTGTGTGAGTTTCACGTGTGACCACGTTCGCAGAAGCTTAAAACATCCCTTAAATTACCCAGCCATTAGTAGTGAGGGCCGCCTCCCTCGAATGCCCAGCAAACGAGGATTTCAGTGTTGCCCTCCTCCCCATCGAGATTTATTTCATGCGAAATATTCCTCCCTCCCCCCGCACCATTCCGCAGAAAAGGGCGAGAATTACGTTGTTACGAGAATAGAAGTTAGGAAAAGGGTTCGAGTGCCTGTGCATACCAACGACTTTTCTGTGAGTGGAGTGAGCCCTTGGCAATGCGTAAAGATTTTTAAGATTTTCCCTTTTCACCCTGAGATTATCCAAACACCCTGTGAATTCATGGAATTCCAAAAAGAAAAGGGATTTTAAAGGAGAGGCGGAGAAGCTCGTTATCGGTCTTATCTCCTTAATTTCTTCAAAGTGGCTACTCCAGTTGGTGAATAAAGAGGATAAAGGGGGCCGAGTGGGTGGTAGTCGAGGGGGAGAGAGAGAGAGAGAGAGTGAAGGAGAGCGATTTTGTGAATTTAAATAGCCCCGGTATTCTCTGGATAGGGATAAGGCCAAGGATTAAACTCACCCTGTCTCCACGAAAAACCATTCCTCCCTCGATATAATGTCGCAGAGACTCGGTTACGCTTTCCTTCCTTCCGTGGGATAAAACAAAACACTGTAGCTTGAGTATATTAATGCCGAGCTTAATGTTACCCCCGTTTGCTAATTAATGGACTCACCGGATGTTTTAAAAAAAAAATGAAGGTCTGTGGGAATTTAATGAGAGATGCGCGAGCATATCATTTTTTTTAATCATATCATTCACTTTAGAGGTCTAATTTTTATCCAAAATTCTTATCCGTCCAGTTTTTCATACCACAAATAGGATAATGTGTATCGAAAATCAATTTAAAAAATCTCTGCTCATAATCAATGCCAGGATTATCGCACCTGTCTCTCAGCGAATCCCCGCAAAGTTCCCTAAAGATAAGGCCAAGATAAAGATAATCTTGTAGTCAAACTGGCTCGACCTATTACTTTCATTCCTCTCAGACCTGTTCTCGAGTGGGCGTAGTCCAACTGTCTCATTTTTTTAATTTTCCGAGTCTCCTAGGAGCTTCTAGGAGATGATAGCCCGGAGGGTGGTGCCACCACATTGGGGCGGGGCCTCAGGTGGCTGCAGAGAGCCGGCGCTGCAGCTCTCAGATTCATCTGAATGCGTCTCAAGAATTTCTCAATTTACCCGACTCCACCCGGAAAAATATTCCATCCCCAGACGGAGAGAAAACCTCGGGTGGAAACAATCATTTTAAAAAATTCCCACCCTGTCATATAATCAACCAGAAATTGCCAGATAACGTTTATCAATCAGTCGATAAATTTTCCTGACCAGTTCAGTCATTTTTCTTGAAAAATAAAGGACAATTGCCAGACGGTTGGGTAATTTCTACCCAACTTTTTCACTCCGTTGAATTATTGTTATATCTGGGTTTATTTGATCGAAAAATTTTGCATTGTCTGATCGGGTCATGGTAAGGGGGTCTCTGACAAGTGCTAGGGATAATGTATATATCGGTTACACTGCGGCAATATACAGTGGTTAGTGGTTGATGAACGCGCAGCGTGACTAATCGAATTAACGTTGCTTTGAGGATCAGGGGCCGTGGATGATCCGATCACGTGGCCGATGGACGAATTGCCAACGATGCGAACCACTTCCGTATGTAGTGCCATTCCCAACTACCCTCAGTAACTGGCTATCTCGTTCCATTCTCTCTTGGTTATTATGGAGTCGACTTGAACCATCAGCCTGCACCGGCGAGCATTTACTTTCGATTAAAATCAGTTGGAAATATATCGTCCTTGGATTTTTTTCTGAGTAACGAATAGGACTCAAAATTATTCAACTCACTCGAAGTAATAGGACCAAAGTTTGTCAGGAAAATTAGTGAATCATTTTTACAAAATAATTTCACTTAAATTGTCCTTGTAAAATTTGTAAACCATTCGAAGTTGTCTATCTGCCTACTTCAAGAGCTACTTTTATAACAAATTTCATAGCTATAAAGGACAAAGCTCCTGCTCAACCTCAACGATTCGTTTTGCGGTAACAGAAAGTACATGAACAAAGTGAAAATCGAGTCTAGAGGGGTAGATTTTGGCCCTAGAGTCGAGAGAGGGTTATCGTTCGCCCGCGGAGGACTGCCCGCAGGAATTTCTGCGGTCACATTCCGACGGTTGAGACTTCAGTATTCGAGAAATGGACTCGTTCAAGCTCCACATCGTATCTGAACTTATTTCCCACTGGTCATTTTATTCACCTGGAATTTACGTATTTTTATCCTGTCATTCCTACATGAATTGAAATAATTTCCTGGTTAGACTTTAATATCCGGATCAAAGGGTTTTGGGTATATTTGTTTGCACAAAACTTGGCTCACAGGAAGATATTAAACGTTGGTTAATATTGTCCAGGATATTCATGCGATAAAACGGTAACTTTGCTCATAATCAAAGTTCAGTCGCCACTGTGCATTGTTGAAGGTATCTCAAACAGAACTAAATCTAAAAGCACTAAAAGCTGCTCTATTGTCCAGCTTTTACTGTAGAATAAAATTCGGTGTCAATGCAACAAATGAAAAACAAATGTCTGAAAAATTATTCCGAATCGTAAAAAATCAAATGGAAAACTCGGAAACGTTAAATAAATTTTCTCCAGCAAAGGGAAAACAAAATGACATTTTACCTCGAATTTTTTCCCCGATTTGAGATGGAAAAATTTTCAAAAAATGAGTAGTTTATTCCACAACCTGAATAATTTATAAATTGACATTTTTCTCCGTACAATCGACTTGATTTACCCCATTCAAGCGAATACATCGGAACATGCTACGGGTCAAAACTAATTCGATTCTAAACTCCTCTCTGACCGCACCACAAAACGCCCCCGCACTCGGACACAGATGGCACTAAACCGCTGTTAAATTCTCAGTGTCCCTACCCCCTTAACTCTAATTACTCATAGACAAACTGAGAAAGCCACAGATACCGGCAGCTGCCGTTGAAACTTGATAAAAGCGATATTCAGACACATTCTGGTGCTAGCAGTTGAGACAGATCAGCATTCTAAATTTATTTGCCCCTCATATTCCATCCAATGACTATTAACAGGACCGTCGAAGTACACCCGAGCATTTTCAATCATTTTCACTGTTAACTAATTCATTTCTCCAATAATTAATCGACTAATTTATTCGTCAGATACTGCGAGATGACGATGGATGTGAGCAAGACGGAGCCGAGTAAAAATGGAGCTCCTCAGCAGGAATGCGCCGGATGTGGAAAACCAATTACCGAGAGGTAAAAATTACATTTCAAAATCATTATTCGAGAGTTGAGAATTGCGTTGAATCACAAAATTAAATTTATTTTAATTAATATATCAGCCATATTTGATTATTCATACATTCTGGAAAGCGTGGTTCCAAATTTAGACGCGTAAAATCTATTCGTTGAGAATAATTGAATTACCCCGGGGGAATTCATCAAGAAGTGAATACCCAGAGGTTTGTCTGCAAGAATAGACTAAATGAAAAATAAAATTCTACGATGTCCATAAATTATTTAAGAAATATCGTCTTGTTCTTCGTTTGAGAACGATTGCCTACAAGTTTTCATCCGAGGACGAATAACCGAAGAACAAATATCGGAATAATCATTTTCCAATAAAAAAACGACAATTTCCCCTTCACCAGGTACCTCCTGAAGGCCCTAGACATGTTTTGGCACGAAGATTGCTTGAAATGCGGTTGTTGCGATTGCCGACTCGGTGAAGTAGGTTCAACCCTCTACACAAAAGCCAATCTGATTCTCTGCAAGCGCGATTACCTCAGGTGAGTCAATAAAAAGTCAATAAAATCATAAACGAAAAAAATAACTCATCCAATACTCCGCAAATATAATATCTCCCTCCCCCAAATTGAATTTCACAGACGAGTTCGCTTTATTGAATGCCAACATAAACTCCGAGATGATTTGCTTTACCAATGTGGATGATATAACACGTGGGTGTAGGGTATTTTATCAATGATATTACTGTATGAAAATGAAAGAGCGGAATACCACCGGTTGGTGAGTAAATAAAGTGGGTTGAGATTACGAAACTCCCGAGGGAATACACCCAGGTGGTATTGTGAGTTGGGGACTATTGGAGCTGTGGACTTTATTAATAGATCCAATATTTGAAGAGAACATTAGGCCATTGTCATCCCCCTCTGGACAATAGTTTATTGGTTACCGTTGTCACTATAAATAAAATTCAATATTTTTGCAGATTATTTGGTAACACTGGATACTGTGCTGCATGCTCCAAGGTTATTCCGGCATTTGAAATGGTCATGAGAGCTAGAGCTAATGTCTATCATCTAGAGTGCTTCGCTTGTCAGCAGTGCAATCACAGGTGAGATATGATAAATGTTCATTTAATTTGGCGAGACAGGGGCAGTTGAAAAATTCCCAGAAAATAATACCCATTCAGGTGAAATTCAATTTCAAGTGGTTTCAGAATTTTTTAAAATTTTTTCATTTCCTTTTACTGTATGAGAATGATGGAGCAATCATGGGGAAACAATGGCAGAATAGTTGGGAAATGCTTTGGTTGAGGTTAGAAGATTAATTTATTCCCCTGATATCAAATATTCTCGGTAGAATTACTCGCAATGTTTTCCGTTAAATTAGGAAAGATGATTTGCATCTGACGTGTAACTCATTCAACTCTCTTATACCCAAGTTGCCAACAGTCGGGGGAAGAGAGAAACTCTGACTTTCAGCCTCAACGCCCGTCCGTCAATTATACTTGCCAGATATAGTGGGGTTGGAGATATGAGATCTTGACTAGCACACATTATACGAATGTCTGAGTTCGAGAGGGAAATGGAGGAGTGAGATAAGTTGAAGTGTTGCCTGTTGTCAGATCGAGGAAAATGTGGAGTTATTCCTCTGAGATATTTTTTTTACAAAAATTACGAATAATTTTGCGTACGAATTAATAGTTAATTCTTCGATTGCACGACTTTAAAAAAAATTTCGTTGTCCATGTCACCCTGAGAGATTAGTCTTTCCGTAAATTCTGACATTTTAATGTCACGTTCACGACATTTTCGTGACCTTTCGCATAAATTAAGAGCCTCCCAGTGGCACGTGATAATTAAATCGAGCAAAATTGCAAACAAAAAAAAAAATGGATGGATACAAAGTACAGGCCTTAGCTAACTGAAACGTCGAAGGTGCATTTCTTTTCGTTAAGATTGTTATCCATTTTTCAAGCCCATTGGGCTTCAAGGGCTTTCTTCATTCGCAGGAGGTGAAAGTGGTGGTTGACCGGGTATAGGGGTTACCCACAACCAGGAAACGGATATGGCCGTTGGGGTCACGCGATCGAAGGCACTTGAAGCTAAACCATAAAACACTTGAAGTTGTTTAATCATACACTTACAAATAACCATAGGTTGCAATAGAAACGCACTTTTTGTGAAGTTATGCTTTCACTCGTGAACATTTTTTTTTCTTCTTTCTTCATCTCGGTTGCTTTTATGGGGAAAAATTAGTGGGGCTTCCGTGCAATGGGAAAACATACAACGTAAAAATGGTAGCAAAGTATGAAAAGAAACGGAAAAGAAATTAAAGTCAACGACTTTCGGTGGGAGCATAAAGTGAGGGTTTCACATAGACTTGGAGGAAAAAAAAATTGCAAATATTTTTTGCTGTAAAAAAAAATACTGTGTAACGAACCGTTTCTAATCGCCAATATCTTCCAACCCGAAAGAACCTCTGGGGATAATTTGCAAATGCCTTGAAGAATACCACCCGAATATACACAATTAACAAATATTTTAAATAACGCGGATAATAAAGAGAAAAAATTGCAACTGTGTAAATGAATTAAAAATAAATAAATAAATATCAGAATTAAGAATCCCCGTGGTACAATATTTTGTTCACTTCCATTTTCGCGAAACAATGCAAACTTGAGTTCAGGTGCGCCAGGGGCTGACCGTCGGCCATTCGGCATCCGGTGTCCCTCCGGGTGACTTCCGCTCGCGTCGCCGTCACGCATTTACCAAAGTGTAACAACACCCCCACCAAAATATACATGCATATAAATATACTCAATGCTGTATGTAGTTGTATACTTAGGAGTAAACTCAAGAACAAGGTGGAACTCACTCACTCACTCTCTCTTTTCCTCTCTCACTCACTCACTTCGTCTGAGATCTCCTTTCGCGATTATATTCAAATTAAATGCGGACTCCCAAGCGGTAATATACTGCCGCCAATTTAGCCACACGAGGGTGTCCCGTGGGGGCGCTTTACGCTGCCTATACCTCTTCTCACTCGAGGCCCTCGTGCTCTGGCAAACCTCTCTAAACTCGTTTCCAGTTCAATTGTTTCGTTTTGTCACACCCAGAGAGCACATTTAATATCAACTCTCTTTGAAACTAAATATTTTCAATTCCCGAGTGTTTTCGTTTCTCATCGACATGTGTTTTCGACTGCGAAAATATCGGTAGAGAAATTGTACACTATTTTACACAAAATTCTTTTATTATTTTCCATTGAGAGAACCAATCTACACGAAAAGAAACTTTAGGTAAAAAATTATACCTCCAGAGGGTGAAACGACACTAATTTTGTGGTTCATTGTCATTTCGTCCCACGTTCGGCCCTCTACAGGTCCAATTATTATCCAAAATTCCGTTCCGTGTATTTCCAACAAAATTGAGTGTGATAACTGACCATACCCCATCAGACATTATTTACCATTACCCAGACGATATTTTTCAATTGATATTTAATTTTCTATCTCAAAAAATTCCCAAAATCCACGTTTACCGAATGAAAGGGCAGTTTTTACCAGATATTCCTCCCTCTATCTGCACCCGTGCCACTGAATAGCTCTGAAACTACCCCCGTATTTTTCTCTCCCATCAAAACATATGTTGAGCGTTCGATAAAACTCCCGGAAAGGGCGAAATGCAAAAAAAAATATATATATTGAAACAATGTTTTCGGTTCCTACAATCAATGAATATGACAAGGAGAGCTAAACTACCGGTTTAACGTGGCGGTATCGCGTTCAAGCGCCGCTGCATTCGAACACTGGGGGGCTTCGGTTGCATTTTCAATGGTGATAATCCAAACGGTTTGGGTGTCTCTCGGTTGGAAAAGGGTAAGGGCGGGGGATAGGTGAGGGAGGAAGAGAGTTTCAGGGAGGGTAGGAGGGTTTTGGAGTAGGCAGGATCCCGAAGCCGCTTTGTCATCGGATAACCTAGACTCGGCATTGCCGGCTCTGGTTGCGATAGACCATCACCCTTCCGCCTCCATTCCCTGTACTATCCATACACGTATTTCCCCCCTCCCTCCCCCTCCATCAACCACCCCACTAGTTCACCATCCCTCGGTCCCTCTTCTCAAAATCCTCATCCTCTGTTTCACCCGATACCGATGGCCGCGTAATAAGCGTTTCGTCGATTATGAATGAATGGATTGGCGGATCATCATTTCGTGAGAGACTATCGCTTGTGATGTGGCAATTTAATTTTGAAAATCGATGAGATTGAGGGTAATGAGGACCTGAGGATGTTCAAGATATTTGGATAATTTTTATTTGGACAGAAATCGTTGAAGAGATTGACGATAACTGAACGAATAAATCAAAAATATTATGTAATTCCGGGCTTGAAAAATACATATACATTTTATGTGAAATGCAGATATTTATTTTATCGATGTAAATGACAAACAATTTCCCTCGCGTTACCATCACTATTTAACTGTCCATAAAATGTAATTTTTCCCGAAATTAGTGTACAATATAAGCATTAATTCCTTTGAAGTAATTTGTCGTAAAAATTATCTGGCAAATATTTGATTAATAAACAAGCCTATTCGTTTGATTTGTCACAACAAATATATCTTGAATATTTTAATGGTAACATTTGGCCCCGACAATTTGTATACTTCACATGGCTGTAATAAAATTAGGTACCATGGGATAAAGTAAACCGATGTATGTGGATGTATGGGTTGCATGGCTGGTAATTAGTGGTATGCATAAATCATCACACACCGTAAATGCTCCCGTGTGTACACGCGTGTGGATATAGACGTGTAACCCACCCATTACCCAACTAAAATGCGGTATAATGTGTGTACGAAGGGAAACACTGTCAATGTTGGACCAACGTTTATTCAAAATTTTTCAATTCTTTTTCGAAATTCACAAGCACTTTTCAATCGATTTGAATTTTAAAAAATCTTTGTAAATAAATCAATCAATTATTGAATGTATGAATAACTTAACAGATGGTCAAAGAAATAAATAAACAAATGCAATGTAAAATTCCCCGATTTTTTAAATTATTAATTCAATCAAAAGAATTGTGTCTAAAGATTAATTCAATTATAAATTATTTCAGCTTTATCTTATGATTATAAATTTGATTTACCCCTGTATATTAATATAACGTAGGGCTTGCCACTTGAGAACGTTAATCTCAACCGGGCTTTTTGGATCTGAAAAGCTCCGTCGTGCAGAGAGTGACGACTTAATCTCCCGACGCTCATGAAATCCCTCATCAGAATAGATACTGAATTCAAAATGGCAATTGGATTATAATATGATCGTTATTAGAGACAAACGGAGCCGAATGATTGGACGAGACCGGGTGTGAGGTATCACAGTTGCAATCAATGTACTTTCCTCTGTTCATTGCTTCATCCCCTATCATTTACCTTTATCAAACAATTCCCGATTGCTTTGATAAATCAATTATTTTAACAGCACCAAATGAATTACGAAGAATACCGTATTATTTTAACTGTGTAAATTTCCTCCGAGTTTTTTTTTACCGGAGAATGGATTTACCGAAATTAATTGACGATTTTTAGCGCATATTTATTTCACTGGTATGTTTTTTCTTCATTTCCGGTTGAAATTAATGAACGTTGAGAGGAATAAATAATTGTGAAATATGAAGCTAACTTTTACTCAATCCATCACTCACATATTCGTTATTTCTCATGAAGAGAGAATTTGAAAAATCAATTTTTTTCTTGTAACAATTGAATTTCATCTGTGAAACGAGTACTACAGAATAATTATCGAAACATCGAATTCCCGCGTCTCAAATAAAGGGTTTCGATTTCAGTGCGTCATTTCTCTCTGCACATACAGAACATGAAGTACAATTTTAATCAATTAAACACCAATCATTTCTGTTATTCCAACTCATTTGGCTCAAAAAATAAAAATAAAAAAAACCTATCAATCAAATTTTTCGTTCATCATCAATTGTCTTGATGAAAAAAAAATCTTTTCCATTCTCCCCTGATATTCATTAATTCTGAGGTGAGGGATTAATTACGCGACCGGAAGCGAACTGTCACTCACTCCAACGAATTAAAAAATCAATCTGTGTTTTCGCAATTGCAACAAGAGACAAGACTATAGAGGTTAAATTCCGTCTATGAAACAGGCACGACAGAATAATTAGCGAAACATCAAATTCCGTTAAATGACCCCACCCACAGTTGAATTAATCGGGCAAATACGAAATTAGCTGAGCGAGCACACGCCAAATGGTGGACGCTGAGAGACACGAAACGATAAAACGTTGCACCTCTCCACCCCCTCTACCCAAGCTCGCGAAATTGTGCGACAGGACCAAATATCGTTAGCAACTAATGTGATTTTCCGTACTTGACACGCGTTCATTTACAATTGAATTTGCATCATTTAATTTTGCTCCATTGAATTTTCCCGGTATTTCAATTAATCAGCCATCAGTATTCAATCATCAATTTTCATTGAATATTTTTTGGCTATTCATCCATGAATTAATTAATTGCATTTACTGAGTCTTGCGTTCAGTAAATGATGTGGAAACATATGAACGAATTTCCCAACTACCCTAATTACTCCCTTAAATAATTTTCAACTGGAATCATCTCTACAATTCTCAGCTCTTCTATACATCAAAAACATTATTCATTTATTTATTATTATCTACTGACTCTGACCAAGAATTCATTGAGTCAATTACTGAGTCAATTACTCACTTAATCGAATGAGATAATTCAAATCGAAATAAATTTATGAATTTGTTAAGTGCCAGGAGAGAAAACATTTTTTTTCTAATCGAAATGAGAACTCGCAATCGATCTTATCGTCAATGTCATATAGAAAATATTTCTGATTGATATTTTTAGTAAAATTCTTCGGCCAAAATGTCATTCAAAACAGCCACCACCCGGACTACAATCATAATAATAGCATCACGAGCAAATACTCTCGGCTCTTACGGAGTAATAGAATCCACGCGGGTGGAGAAGGGAGGAAGGGATGAAACGTAATGTTTCGCATGCATACTCACGTTGCAGTATCGTAACTCGATGACGTCGAGCCTCGTTACCGCTGTGTAATCATCGTACCATTCCCTCCCTCCTCTCTGTAACAATATGTCCTGTCCACCAACAACGAGGGAAGGGAAGGGAGGGAGGGAGGGAGAGGCCCTTAACGTTTGTCAGAGGGTCGAGCCGAGGACTCGTATCACGCGACTTGTGAATACAAATAAATTTTAACGTATACAGTCATCTAGATTAAATTAATCTCAAAGAGAATAAATTAATGGATTTTCATTGGGGAGGGGGTTAATGAGTCGTGGAGTCCTAAACTCATGAAATTGGTCATTGCAGTTTTTTTAATCTATTTTGCAATCAATTTCTAATTATAATTAAGACGAGGAAGTACTTAGTGGTACGAAAAAATATTGTTGAGGTAGATAAATGGAAATATTCAATAAAAATCGCGGAGAATATAATTTACAGCAAATTTTTACTGAAGTATATAGTCCCACGGTCACATATATGACCACATAGAGAAACGTCTGTCACCTATTTTATTATTTCCACTAATTATCTCCTCATTAAAACCGCTCTCCTGAGCCGTTTGTCCTCAGAATCTGATCTATTATTTTTCTAGTATAAAATTCAATCGTCAATATTTTTTTGTTAGTCCCAAACGATCGAATTAATGATTCCAATTGATGCATTACGTACGTTATAACGCGTACGTGAGTAGTCATAGAATCACTCGCTAATAAATTCGCTCGCAATCGTAATCTCTCCACCGTTAAATCGATAAATCGGTATTTTATTATCGCTAATAACCATTGGAAAATTATTCAACGATATTTACACGGCGGAGAATGATTCGTAAATCCGGGGAAGAAGGGGGGAGGAGGAGGTGGTTGTGCGAATTGGGATGCACGCGTGCCATTATTTATATACAAATCCCCTTGTTCAGTGTTGGTGTGTGCCGTGGGGAGGTGCGTAACACGTTCGTCGGTTTAAATCGAGAACGCGGTGGAAAGCTATTGTTTATATCGAAGTAAAAATTAACGGGCCATTTTGTACACGCTCCATTCAACCTGGCCACGGCAAACCACGCCAATTATCATTCTGATTGTTGAAATCCCTTTAATTGTCGAGGGCCATAAAGTCCACCGGGGATTACAAAATATTTCGATTATTGTAAGAGCAATTCATCAGTTTGAAATTCACCGGTTAATGGATTTTTTTTTTTTAACAAATCTCTGAATATGTAGAGCTGTACCGAGGGACTCAGGTGGTGATATCTGCGTCAGACAGACTTCAACTGAACTGATACAATATCAAGTGTCACGTCTCATGTCACATGAAAGGCACATTCAGGAGTTTATGGTACGATGGCAGTTCTATGTGTGCGAGTCAACCAATTTAGTCAGCTATAATTCAATGGCTATAGCAGGGCATTTTGTGAAAATTTAAGCCTCAAATTTATGAATCTTTGAATTTTTTTGTCAAACAATTGCCCCAGTCAGCCACCAATAAACATAATTTTTTTATAATAATGCAATAGTTGCATTTGTTTCACTTATTTATGAAAAGTTAACTCATTCGTAATTTTTTACTGCAATATAATATCGACACATGAAACCCCCCACAATTCTTATTCACCTCATAACCACTGGCAGTCTCGTAAGTTAAAACTTTGGATACAAAACTGTCTGAACACACCAGTTCTCTCTCTCCTTTCCTGACCAACCCGTCCACTGCATCAATTTCAACTTTTCTCACCCACGGCATACCTCCACCATTTTCTTCCACTTAACTTTTTCAACGATAAGAAAACTAAGTGGAAGAAGGAGGTAAAGTCGAATATACGCCAGACGCGTAGCCAAAGTTATTCTTTACTTCGTTAGGCACTTGAACCAGCCCCCTGTGACAGGGGATAGGGCTCCATTTCTTCTTTCTTCAAGTCGTAAAAATTATGGGAATAGAGGTTGAGAGATAACCTAGTAACATTATTCACGGAATAGACCGGTAGAATGATCGAGTCTCTGATAAAATTTTGCTTCTCAAGCGTAAAAGGTAAATCCGAGTATTTTTTTTCATTTGGCGATATTTTTATCATTTCATTCCCTAGCTGTCGAAAATTTTGAAAATATTCACTGCGATCCCTTAATATTTTCCGATCACTTAACAAATAATCGATTTCCCTTAACTTTTGTCCGAGGGGCAACAATTGTCCCCATCCTGAATTCGTTCAGACTGCCGTCATATTGCCTCAAGGTAAGTGAAGAATAGGGGGGAGTGACCCTTCTCCCATCGTCGAAAACTACGTTAGGGAATGATGTCGGAGATCCTTTCGAACTCCCAAGGGTGAAATGGCTCATTCCCGCGCACTTATCCGGCGCGCACGCCGTAGATAACCATAGATTAATGGGTCCCACACTGAACACAAGGTATATAGGTATACAAGAGCCAAATTGAGACTGGGAAAAGAGCCAGGAGTTAGTGTT
This sequence comes from Diachasmimorpha longicaudata, assembly GCF_034640455.1. Taxonomy (NCBI): domain Eukaryota; kingdom Metazoa; phylum Arthropoda; class Insecta; order Hymenoptera; family Braconidae; genus Diachasmimorpha; species Diachasmimorpha longicaudata. The sequence continues at coordinate 6,595,256 of NC_087235.1, forward strand.
AAAGATGAAAGTGGCATATTTCTTCTTCTTTTTCTTCCGTTTTCACTGATTTATCGTTTATTGAGAAATATGGCGATTGGCCTTTTTTCCTTCTGCCCTGAAGAGGAAGATTAACCCCCTTTGAGTTCCCTCTTCAGATATACGCGGATTCAGGATATCAAATGAGAATGTGGGGATAAATCCTGGGGTTATTATTGACTCATCATCTGATCCTCCAACTCCAAAAGGGGAATATATATCAAATTCATGAAGAAACATTACATTTATAACAACCAAAAAATCATTATGTATAAATCCATTAATGGAGTAACTCATTCTCGATAATTACCCACCATAATAAATGATTTTTAAACTACTAAAGTCAATTTTTCTTGCAATTTTTACAACGTGACTAAAATTTATGGCTCCCAAAAGTGTTGATCCTAATACCATCAAGTTTCTCTCAATAATTCTTCATTTTCTATGATATCAACAAAACTGAAATCAGTACAGTCGCCATGGGAATGGCCAGTTGTTGCCGAGAGGTATTAAGTATGACTTAGTACTCAAGTTTCCATCATTAGCCGGTCCTTCCTCCAACTTTGTCTGCCACCCCCCCTCCCCACCCCCGCACCCCTTTCCGAAAAGGCACTTTCCACACTAAAGGATACATCGTCCAAGTTGCTCCAGGGGTTTGGGCATTGTCAGGGCTTCCTTTAACGAAAGTTTCCTCGGCTTCTCTAACACCCGATTAGCCGGTACCGAGTGGGGATTATACCTACTTCACCTCCCTCCGACCCCTACCGTTTCATCGAAAATCCCCTCGGTAAACTCCTATCGGTCAAAAATTACATTCACTTCGACTACAAAACTCGTGAATTATCACATTAATGCAGATGTGTTCAAGTCTGTTGTGGATAAATTTTGATAACGCATCGGAAAAGACAAATGTCTGAATTTAACATTCCTTTTTCCAGTGACAACAATTACTAAAAATTTTAAAAGCACTAGAGAAAATTTTTCGGATATTTTGTTATGAAAAATTGGTAAATTTTGATGTAGCTCTTGGGGTTGAAAAAAATTTTTATGAATGAATTCTTGACGAAGGGTACGAGGGAGGGGGAGGAGCGGAGAAGACGAGCAGAAGGAGGATAAATTAAGACGAATCCTGAGAGCTCTAATTCACGTAGTAGAGAGCCCATTAACCCTTTTAGGATGAGATGTTGGTGCTTTAGGTAGGTGCGTTATCTACCCTGAGGCAGCTTGTTTGACTTCCGGCCGGCTGTCTCCGGCTGGCTGGACGTTCACTTGATAACCGAATATATAAACCCAGTGGTAGCTTAGCCACTAATCCTTTCCGGAGATGATCTTCTCTTGTATTATGAAGTCTCACTTATCCATCAACTTCTCGCTAATTTCCAACATTTTCGTATTCAATGGTGAAACTTTGTTGGAGTAGTTGGTTGGAATATTCACTGTTCTTACACGAAAAGAAATTTTGGGATTTGGGATTTACTTTAAATTTCTTTTCGTGTACTTATGAATGAAGACTTGACATATCTTTGCAATTGCCTAAACATCGAATGTCAAATTTGAAGGCGACAATTTTATATTTTCCTCACACGCTTTTTAATATCTGAAAAATGTATTTAACGTCTTTACCGAAAATAACTTCTTGACTTTAATATTACTCAAGGCCCATAAAACCCCCAACAATTGAACGATAAATATTTCCAACTTTTTCAACTTGAAGACTTCATAATTATTCTCATTATTTTCTAGATAATAAGAATGAATGATGATTCCTCATTCATTTTCCCCCTCGATCAAAACTCTGAATAGTACGAATTATTCTGAAGGGGTTGCCAAAGGATTTCTCCGTCACGCAACCCCTTGAAACTCTGGCTATCTCCTCGGCCACCCAAAGCGTCAACTCCCTCTAATTCCCACCATCTACGTGCCATGATCTACGTCATTAATATTGCTTTACCAACCGCGCAATTTCACCAGTATTATTGATGAGTCTGGATTCACCATCGATATGAGAATATCCAGTCACAATGACATTATTAAGCATCTCATTAATTTTCCTGATATCAAAATGATAGCCATTTTAATTTTCAAGTTTAAATCACTGTCCTGTTGTATTTCAAATGACATTTGAACGCGCATCAACTTGACACTTAGATAGTAACAGTCAGGCATCTTCAGAGGGTGGTAAATCTGTCCCCGGTAGGGAGTCTATGCTATACATGTATATAAACCTTAGACTGACGTCACTCTGCGTATTCTACACCGCCCCAACCTCCCACCCCTCTCCTCAAGAGTTCACAACTGATCGAATTAACGCGCCACGGCCGCTCTGATACCCCTTGACAGTCTGAATTAATTAACAGTTGGAAGCCGCCATTATCGAGACGTCTACGAGTGAGCCAAAAATATTTTATCAAGTGATTTACACAGATGTATAAATTAAAAATATCATCCCAAACAAAATGATATGTTTCACCTTAACAACGCAGCCCTTTAAATCAATTAATTTTCTTTTTTAATTGACAATAATAATTGACTGGTTAATTTCTGAGCCTTCACCAATATCATTACAAATGCAAAAAAAATAATTCAATAAATTTCAGAATCAATGTTCCCCTGTCCTCAAATTTACAACTAAAAATAACCAAAATTCCATTAAACTCTATTTCCTTATTCATTCAGCCGCGAAGGGCAAAGATTGAAATTCCATGAATAAGCCAACAATCCTCAACCAGTGGCATCCCTCAATGTCACTGGAGTTTGCATCCACCAGTAAGAGTACCATCATTCTATACCTGAACCTGACTCCATTAACTTCACACTTAGCGCCACCTCCGTCGTCTTCCTTCGACAAGATCTGATTAGGGCCTCAAGAGTCTCAGCTAAACGCGTTAGACTCGCTACTGCACGAGTGAGGATGCAGTATGGAGAATGAAGGCATGGGGTGGCTTCACCCCTTACCTCTCCCACCCCCCCAACCCGCCACTTCATCTCTCTTTCTCTTGTCTCGACGGTTTGATGCAAATTGAGTACGAGCGGCGCCAACTACCGCCAGCCCTCCTATTCCTTCGGGAATTCCTGATCGGAGCAAAGTTTATTCGGGGAATCCCCCAACTCTCGTTTACCCCCAACCACCTCCCCCTTTCAGCCCTATAGCAGCGCTTACCGTTGTTGAGTGTCGTTTGGGGTTTTGCACTTGTTTGTTGGAGGAAAACTTCTAGTCCTTGATAAACAAACATCTCTCAATTTCACTTGACAAATATTTTTGCTTTTGAATTTTGAGAGGTTTTTTTTAAATCTATTTCTCATTATTTTTTTATTTAATAAATATTTAAGAATATTTTAAATTATAATTGACTTTGACTCCCCCCTGTCCCTGTCCCTATCTCTCTCTCTCTCACTTTACTCCCTCTTTGCTTTCAATTTTTCTATCGATTGTCCCTATCAATATCATCAATTCCAGACACCTAATGCCCAAAGCATTCAGCAGTATTTATCCATCATGTTATCATGGAAAATATATATACCCAATCCTGTCAGAAAATCACCGTGAACATTATACAGAAATCAAGGTCGTTGAGAGTGTGGGTTACAGGTTTTTATGACACGGTATTTTGATGTTCGGGAGGCATCGATTTCGATGCCATCGGGGAAAACACAATGGTATGTACTTATCGTACCCCGTTACGATGCCACATTGGTTTTTATGGCTGCACGATGGCACCGTAGTTTCTATAGTGTTGGAGATACTTCCGATTCTGGGGAAATTAAAAGGAAAGATGAATGGTAATGGAAAATACCATCACCATGCAAAGAAATTCGATGATATATTTTTCATTTAAAAAAAATAACGTGTGCTTTCTCACGCCTGTTTGGGCCCTTATACAACATTAAATATGTTTGAGGTGTAAAGGAATCACGTCTACACCAGCATAATCACGAATATAAACCACTGGACGAGGAAAATTCTGATGGTAAATCATGGCCAGCAAGGGCGTAACCAGAATACTCGATGGCTAATGAATAAATAAATAATGTAACCTCGGGATGTTTGAGTACAGTGTCAATAGACCTTCGTATTTGATATGCAACCGGAGAATTAATGATGCAGAACGTAGTATATCCGTCTCACAGTTTGATCAATAGCTTTTTAATATTCTTTCAAATAGGAATGAAAATACTGCCATGAAAAATGATCAAATCTAATTTGTATATTTATATTGGAAAAAATTTTCCCCAATCCCCTCAAATAAAACCATAATGACATTCGATCAAGGCAGATTTAGAAAGACTGATGTCCCAAGGACACACTCGGAATTTTAAGTAATTTCAGAAGGATTTTTGAATCTCCCCCTAGATACCAACGTTCTCTCAACATTTCACATGCATATCTCGACTATCCCTTGTCGTCATTCAAAAACATAAAAAGTGAGAAAAATGCCGGGGTAAAAGATCAGCTTTTAAAACCAGCAATAAAAGAAAAACGTGAAGAACCTCACACACTCTGGTACGAAATTTTTTTTTAAGCTTCCGAGGCGACAGTTGGTACGGTACGTAAAACCAGAATACCATTCTCCACCCCAACACAACAGCCAAAAATCATAACCCAGGCGAAGCACGTTTTCCGAGAAAATTCACCCTGGTTTCTTATTTTGTTGAAGACTCGATGAGCCCGTTCAAGCCTCTGATGATTGAGAGAATCAGCGCAACTCATGTGTGTCCAATCGACTAGTTTTTTAATTTAAAAATTCAATGAAAAAATGAAAAATCGTAAAAAATTTTAGAACATTCCCGGAGCCTTCGAAAAATCACAAATGCCCTCGCAATTGCCATTAACTAATCATGTAACAGTTGCAAATGAAATATTAATCAAACCTCTCATTATTAATTATCAACTCCTGCCTTCAATGAAATGTTTATTGTTTCAGATTTTGCGTAGGGGACAGATTCTATTTATGCGAAAACAAAATTCTCTGCGAGTATGATTACGAGGAGCGACTGGTATTCGCAAACATGGCCCTTCATCCACCGCCCACGGCAACACTAGCGCACATAAAGCGTCAGGTGACACATCTCCAGCCCCAGGTGAGTCTCGAATAATCCTTTACGTGTAGAGGCCTGAGTAAACTCGGGCGATCATCTCAGACCCCGTGAGGGATTTCCAGATTTAGTTTTGAGACACTGACGCACTGTAAGTTTGAAGTACGTGCTACCTTGAGACAGGGCAAGCCCTAGAGCGGTCGTAGCAAGGGGGAGTTCGGGGGTAAAGTGGGCCCCTGACCCCTTCTAAACAACAAAGGACACGAATCCCTCGAGCTTGGCACGCCTTCAACCTCTTGGACGGGTATCGCGTGTCCTTATTAATTAAGTCAAGAAGAGCCCTCCTGGTATGCTTGGAGATCGTCTTTCTGATCATCTTATGGTCCTTCAACTTTCACTCCCGTCCAATAGTGTTTATTAATTTATTTCGCAAGATCCATTCGTCAAAGAAGAGAAATGTTCAATAAAAATTCTAATACCACAGGAGAACCTTAATTTTAATTTCACCTGGAAAAATAACATTTCATTTCCGGAAAATAATGTACGTTGTCTTATTGAACATTTCTCCCCGGATATCAATTTTTCCAAAAATTTTCACAAATGATGATATGAATTCAACAAAATTGCCTTAACCCGCTCCCCCTCAGCCACAATGATAACATAATCCCACGGAAATGTTGCTTCCCAAAAGGGTCTCCCGAGTGCCAGCAACCAATCCCCAATCAACTTAATCCCGTCTCCGAAGATCCAACAATAACCACACCCCAAAACACTCACACCGGCAATCATGTTCAATGAATGTCGATGCAGTTTTTCTCCAAATGAAAATATTCCAATTACAACAGTCCAGATGCGTGATACTCGACTATACACCAAAACTATTCACCCTGAAATCCCCAGGGATGGATTTGGCAAAGTTGAAGGGAGTTGGGCTGATGGAGGTGGGGATTCTCTTGCTTCACTTTCCCCCCCTGAATTCCATATAAGTATGCATAGAATAACGAGCGCGATCATATCGGAGTAACGTGTACTACTTATAATATGCAAATGCCAAACTTCTCACTCCCTTTCGCGGTTGATATTAACCATTTCTCAGTGGAAATAACTGGCTTGTTGTGCTTGGAATGATGCATGTGCCTTCATTTTTGTTTAATTAGTCAGAGTGAGGGAAATTCATTGGGGACGATACCCTTTTATTCAATTAATAAATGAAAAAATCAATTTTTCATTATTTTAAATTTTGAGTGACATGGGATATTATCTAAGAGACGTCCACCTTAAATTGTTACAGGGAAATAAATTTTAGGGAGAAATTAGACCTTCAGGGGGGTAAACGAGGGATGAAGGTTAATTTTATCACAAAAATTAGATTCTCAAGTCTAATTTTTTAAATAAAAATTAGCCTAAAAACTCTAGAAGGCTAATTTTTATCCAAAATTTATTTTCCTGTACATCGCATTACTGCACCTGCCGAATTTCACCCTCAGAACCTTTCGCAAGTGAGAGAACGAATTTACTGGCCCAAATCAATCTATTCTATGCATTAATTCATGATGGACTGATAGATTTTAATATATGTTTATAAACGAAACTGTTTTATCATAATAAAAAATATTCCAAGAATATATTCCTCATCCTTTCTTCTATTTTATGAAGGGTTGTTTACCTGAACTGATGTTTTCAAGAGGGAGCTATAGGGGTGGAAATTTATAAATGACTCGTGTATATAACGCCACGTCAACGGTTAATACCAATATAATCGCGGGAGGGGGAGGTAGAATGCTAATGCTCCTGGAGCATCTATTACCCTTAAGCCCCCTGACGAATCCCACTCGATGTCAGAGGGGAATAAAAAAAAAACAGAAAAACTCCCTCAATGCTCTACAATAGGAAATGGGGAGTATTCAAAAGGTGGACGTTCGATTCATTCCGGAGTCTTCATTCTATTTATTAAAAATACATCCTCTACCTCGGCTACTCGATCAATTATTGACGCGTGAAAAGACATCGTCATCGTCGAAGAAAAGACGATTCAGGGGATGATAAATAAATTTCATTTCACGGAATTATTATATTTTAATGTAAGAAAATGATTGAAACTTGTGTCAATCACTCATTCTGTCCTGAATTAAAAAATTATGGACTTTTGTATGAGAAAAATGTAAAATGAATTCTATCGAATGAATATGTCGGTTCCAAAGGGCTGCTTTGGGGGTGAAAAACGTCAATCTAATATTTTTCTTCATCAAATATTTATAGCGAAGTTAAACTAATTTCCTTAAAATTTTTTCGTTGAAAAATATTCGCGTAAACCATCTCCAATTTTGAAAAACTATAACTGTTAATTTCCTTCTCAATAAAAAATACTTCTCCTCCCGTAAATCAAGTCTATTTTTGGTATTCCGTCTTCCCTAGTGTTTTTACTTTGCGAAAAATAAAAATTATTCCCAGATAAAGCGCAACTCATTCCTGTGCACACCCCGAGCACAAAAAAAAAATTGAAAAATTGACATAGAATTAGGTATCACTCACCGGGTTGAAATTCAAATAGAAGTGCCGGTCACAATCTCCCACTGAAGATCAGCCGAGTAGATTCTTTTAAAAAACCACCAAGTGGCAGACGTTCCCATTCAGGGACTCAACTTACTCCCTGCCACCTCACCCCAAAGAAAAGTTGTTGAAGGGTGCTGAAGCCCTCACACCCCACCACCATCTTCAGTTTTTCTGATTGCCTGAGAATATCCAGCTGTACCAATCTCCTCACCACCGTGACGAATCATCCACCACTCGTCGCTCCATTATAATCTGTAAAAATAATTTATCACTCAGTATAATGCAATTTTATAAATACAATATAAATTTATCTGATAATTGCTGGGACTTTTTATAATGATCTAGATATCACCCTTGGGTGTGTCACATTGGTGAGGTGGGGTAGAGATGGTATGGGTGAGAGATGGTTGGGGAAGTAGGACTCGAAACGATTATCTGAGTTTTAAAACAAACTCTCAAGTGTCTGCAAAGTCCTTCGTGAATCCTTGGGGGTGAGTTTTAAGGGAGGGGTTAGTGACGGGATGAGATAATATGCTAATGCTGAGGAAGCTACATGGGAATTTAAGAGGATCAATGCAACCTCTCATCCTTAACACCCGTGAGGAGATACAGTCGTTACGATTACGTATAACTAATTCTTCAATTATACTGAGAATAATTATTCTCACATGATAGTTTCCAATCACTTAATACAATTAAAAAGTCGACATTTGACACAACAATAATTAATTTTTCACTATCATTTCTCTCTCCCAAAATTTTTCGTCGAAATCAACAGAATAAAATTTCCTACTTTACCAAAAATCATCAAAACCCATAAAAAAAAATCATTTCATCAAAATGTATCCAATCATTCGCCAAATGTACAGCCATTAGCCAAGTTCAATTAGCCGCCCTTGTACTCTGTTATCCCATCAAACTTGCCACCAAAGCCCACCTCAACATCAATACAAATTCCAAACTAAGGAATTAATTTAAAGAAAAATTTGATAAATAAGTTATTACCCCAGTAGGTCTTCCGAAAGTTCATGGGGATCGATTCTCCGTATGTTTCACTCCCTGAATAATAACCCCTCCCCCCCTTCAACCCCCCTGCCCACCAGGATACTGTAAGGTGCATCGTTAGTTCGCGTGGCTCTGCCCACCTAACGAGCTTATTATTAGGCGGTGGTATAGCTGAATTTCACGTAAGCCCTGAGTATAAACGCACCCGGAGAAATGGGGTGTACTGAGGAGGTATGGAGTTTCGCATGGGAAAGCCCAGCTTGGAGGCTTTACGTGAGATTATGAGTTTTGTTCTGAAACAACTCCAAGTTCTCGGTGTACTCACTTTTATAACGATTATTGCCCCCTTTCGTCATACTCAGAAAAACCATTGGCCATTTGCGTCTCATCGTTGATGTAATTGTTGGTTTATTCGAGTGATTTAAGATGGAGATGATTTATTAAAAATTCCGAGAGCGTTAAACAATTGATTTTAACTCAATAATTCATCGAAACCCTCCACAAGCCCCCAAAAAAACCAAAAATCTCTGTAAACCTGCCCACCTCAGGCGATCATCCCCGAGCGATTATCACCGTTAAAAAAAAAAAGAACTCCCACCCCCTCCAGCAGAATCATAGATCACCCCCTGAGTCTCGTTAGTGCCGGCCAGTTAATCTCCCAGAGCACACGAATTTCTTCAGTACAAATGACCACAATATCTTTCTCTTTATTTTCGCTCCATCCAACTCACTAACCACTCTCTATCACCCCCTGGGTAAACTCCTCGTACACAGTGGGGTGCTAATTTTTGCGCGAAAGAAAAGCCGAGGAAGCACCGACACCTGGCACGTTCCCAGCCCCAGGAGATCAACGGACAAATGACACGCGATTCCCATTCCATCCACACCTTCGCATCTCAGTGCTTTTTCGGTTGATGAAGGGGGGGGGTAGAGGAAGAGGAGGTTCAGTGGCAGTTTGTAACCACCCTCCGATTAATGTCTTATTCGCGAGCGACTCATGATTCCAAAAGAGAAATTCTCCCGGCATTCAGACCCCACACATCCCCCGTCGGAAAAGGAGATCATTCTCGGGAACAGTAACACGATCATATACGTGAACGCTAACGATCCGAGGATGGATTTCTCTACCCCCAACCCCCTAATATTATCTCGGATAAAGTAAATTCGACGATTATTTATACTCCTGTTTCTCCACTTAATCCCAATAATATTTTTACCTATTTCAGTTGCAGTGAGAGAATTATTTTTAATGAAATCCTTAGTGATACCGAGATAAATTACCTTTTAAAAATTATATTACATATTATATATTTATATAGTATATTAATTCTTGAAGTATTAACTAAACAAAGAATTCTATCCACTCATTGTTGCATCTTTCCTCGTTTTACCGGGCCCTGTCTTCCCATAATTGAGTAATTAGGTCGTAAATAAAGGTGATAAAAATGATAAAACTTTCTCGTTGTATTGTGACTTTCAAGGGATCCTTAAATCCCAGTGAAGCCAAACCCTTTTCCTGGAAACATTGTCCCCGCAGTCCTTCACCGCACTCCTATCTCCACACTTTTTCGTGCGTATAATTAAGAAATCCCCGAAAAGACTCGACTAAATTAACTCCATGACTTATTCGTGTTTTATCTACAATTGCAGAGTTGTGAAATTTCATTTATTACATCGGATATTACTCAATTTTTAACATTTTCATTCCATAAATATAAACGATAAAAAAATCGTAGCACTAATTATTGTCTTTCTATTCTTCGAATCACACATTTGACTGAAATTAACACACCTTAGAACGTGGTAAAAAGTGGAAGTTTTATTCAATTTTCATCTTTATTTACGATAAACTCCCTTTACAGGGCTGTTAGCTCTCGTTAGACGAGATAATCGGGAGTGAATATTCGAGAATTTAAGATGGCAAACTTGAGTAAACTCAAGAGAACAGGCAAGAGGGTTCTGATTGCAAATTTTAAGCTTGTTTAATTTAACACCTTGCCCGTGTAAGCTTCGTCTTTTAAACTGGTGTGAGGGGGATAGGTAAGAGGGATTGAAAGAAAGTGAGAGGAGGTAAGGAGGAGAAATACTGAGGGAACCAGAGGAGTCGAAAGTTTGAAGTTTTCAACGGCTCGACTAACATCCACTAAATTTCAGTTCTCCCTCGCTCTTACGCTTCACGTCGCTACAGCAGCTTTCGCTCCACATAAATATGGCTTCGAGAGCGAGCTGCACATTTCACCCGTCTATATCCTCCACTACCTCTCCCCACTACCCCTCAGCCGTATTTCCTCTTAGTTCACCACCCTCCTGAGTCAAGTTACCCGCCCGAGTTGAGATACAAGTTCGTCCGACCTTTTGTTTCACCAAGTGAAGCTCGACAGAAGTGTTTCGCATTAGGTTCATCATACTTTGATGATTCAATTTTCAATTGAATGAATTTCAATGAAAGCCTTTCAGGAGAGTTATTAGTAGAGACCACAGGGTGGGAAATATTTACGAAAAATTCGGGTGATAGCCGAAGTGATGGGCAGGAAATAAATTGTGTTACTGAAAATTTTATTGGCCTAAACGTCAATTTTTCCCGAATTTTGGTGAATGGCGGGAGTCCGCAAAATTAGCAACTCAAGAGCAAAGTAAGATCTTGAATCAGTGTTCAATAAATGACAATAATTGTCTAGTTCCATCGAACAATTGATGAAAATACCACCAAAATAAATAGTAATACAATATTTTTTTTTTTCAGAACGTAGCTGCAGCCCAGGCAAGACAAACAAATGGAGATATTGCCCATAACCACAATGGGTATCAGCCAGCAGCAACCTCTACCGGGGCCCATAATTCTCTAAATCCCATGAATAATTTAAATGGAATCAACGCACAAACTACGTACGACACCAAATGACAGTCAAAGTAGGAGAAATTTTTTTACCTAAATAATGGTGAATCTATTTCTCCCCGGAAGAAAGAAAAACGATGGAGAAATGTCTAAAGCTGCCAAAGACTAGAACAATCGGGATTACTTGTTTACCCGCAACTCAGTCCTCTTACGCATTGCAAAAAAATATTTTGCAAATTCTAAATAGATATGCCTTGCGATGAATTTTTTCTTACCGCACGCGTAAAAATTAATCTAGAAATTCAACAATTTCATTTTATTTTTCAAAAGTCAAAGCTAATGAAAATATTTTATTTTCGAGGGCTCGATAAGATTAAAAATATGTAGTCAACAGCAAATGATAAATTAATATCTCATTAATTCCATTATTTCAATATTTTTTCCCTGTTATATTGCACAATTAAATTATTATCTGGTTACGTGTAATTAGGCTGTAAATACTGAGGGAAATGTATGGAAATTATTTAAAATAATTCATAAGCTCTCATTTGTTGATTCCAGTATATTTCCTCAGTAAAAAAAAATTGGTGCTCTCTAGAAAATTAAAATCCATTGTTAGGAAAAACATTAAAGCCAATGGATTCTAAAAGGCCTCTCCCCACCGATATAAATCATCTGCAAGTTCCTCTCACACGAGAAAAAAATGCTGGACAAAAATTACGTAGAAATTCTGGTAAATTATACCGTACAAGTTAACAAGTTAACTATATTTCCACTTCAATGGAAAATTTTTATACAAAAATCTAAAGCGTCAATTTTTCCAAAATTTTCACAGTAATTTCCACAATTTTTCACAGTCAGTGAATGATAATTTTTTTCATTATTCGAGAAAGAATTTCTCTCAGTGCTGTAATTTTTCTCCAGCTCTTTTCTCCATTAAATTAAACGTTAACCAAATAAAAATGATTTTGAAAAAGAATTGTTAGATAGATCGGGTATTCGAGCGAGAGTTAGCCGGGGTACAACCCCGGGGGTATAATACGTTAGGGGTGACTTAGCGTCGTTTCAACTTTGAATCTCCGTAGAGGCCCAGATTGATGCGGCCAACTTTTACGTTGCCTTATTTGCGAGTCAGATAACGAGGCTGAGTTATGCCCAAAGTTTTTAAACACAGGAGGAATAAACCGGAGGGCGAGGATGGAAAAATGCTTTATTTCAGGTCATGTGTAACCAAAGGGCCACATACATTCGCAGGTTGTGGATGAGGGGATGATTGGGCGAATGGAATGAATGAAGCTGAATCGTGCCTGCGACGAATGCTTCCAAATGTAAAAGAATGTTTAAAAAATAGTTGTAATTTATGTAAAAATACCACAGAGAGAGAAAAATTCAATAAAAATTATTCAAATAATTCGGTAATTGTGGAGTGAACGGTCATTAAGAGATAAACTATCAAATAACATTGAATTTTTACATAATATTACAGACAAATCAGGGTCTGTTCTGTAAACAATTCAAGTTGTTTGGTAATTTTTCTCTAAATGATACTTCGCATTAAAAATAAACATTAAAAATTTATCATTTTCCTGTGATCAAAATTTATTCGTATGAATAATCTCTCTGTGTTTCCCGAGTGGAATAAAAAAAATCTAAAAATGTATACTATCCTAGCGTCAATAATCCACGACTAATAAACGTACTTTTCTGTAACATTTGTTGAATCCGGGAGAATTGTAAAGAGACTTCCCTCCTCCCCCCCAAAAAAAAAACACCGAACCATGTTTTTTGTATTATAGTTTATCACTGTGAAACGAGAATAAAGAATTCTTTCGATGTTAATATTACACCAGTTGGATTATGTATGAAAAAAAAAATATAATGGGAAATTGATCCCGGAATTTTAACACGAAATATTCATCGATAACGTCTCTTCACACTCGATTCTTTCCCTTTCCCCAGTGAAATGTATCCTGTGTTCTTATCAAATATTTAAGGTGAGTACGTGATTGGCTGTACAATATTCCACGTCAATAATTTACCAATCATAACGCTACTGCTGCGCTTGCCACCCCTTTTTCTTTTCTGTATTTTGTGGAGAATGCCAAGGGGCCACGAATACACGGTGAATAAATTCTATTGTGTATTCAGGAGGTGAGTACAGATTTTGGGTCTATTCAAGGGGAAAAGGAAGACGCTGGCTCAGACAGATATAGAGGTATCTCAATCTAGCAATTTACACTTTATATTTTACCGGGAATTTTTAAAATAATAACAGACATTAAAAAATAAGAATTTTTCAGAAAATGTTGACGTGAAAATATAAACATTGATGTTATGTTTAACAGAAATTTACGAGAAATAAATGTATTATTCCAATCGATCAAAGGAATTGTTAAAATCGACGTATTATAATTCGTGGAATTGATTTTTTTCTATTTGTTCTAATTGTCCCAACTTGATAAAATAAATTAAACTGGATTATTTTCACCCTTTTTCGATGATGAATCGAGTTTCGATAAAATAGAGAGGGAGTAGACACAATAGAGGGGCTGGAGGGAGCAATGACGAACGACGGGCATTCGATGCAAATGGGCAATTTTTCCCAGGCGGCTCTCACGCGGTAATCATCGGCAATTAGTCCCTCCATACCCTGGTCAAACTCACGGGCCCTCAATAAATGTTATTTATGGGGATGCGATTAGCCGACGGGCGCGCCTAACGGCCAAAGTGCCCCCTGAGTCTGGCCAATCATTCAAGAAAATTCCCCGTCAATCGATCCATCCAATACCAATTGTCTTGATGAAAAACTAAACAGAACTAAGCCCAGAGCTTCTCTGTACCATTTAAAAATTTTCCAAAACCTTCTCTAATGGCTTTTTTCCACTCTTAACGGTCGACTTGAAACAATAAAATCTCTGAAATGAAGAATACTCGAGTGGCTCACTTGTTTCCATGAAAATTCATTTACGGAAATATGCGCACTGACTGAAATAATATCCGGCCGGCTGATGCGTGTCCCCTGCACTCTCCTCGTCGGCACAACCAATGGAAAAAAAAAGGGAATGACACAATAAAAAGGTAAAAAAGCCGACTAGACCCCAGGGAGTACGAGAAAGAAAGACAGAGGGAATGAGAACGACCAATGGGTGGATGGAGATGACGAGGGCGAGTTTGAGAGAAAGAAAGTTTTCACATTTTTTCATTTCCATAACTCTTATAAAAATATTTCTAGTCTGGCATTGTGTGTCTGTACTTCATCCACCTCACCTTCACCCTTCGCTCCTTAGCATCAAGAGAAGGGAGAAGAGGGGGGGGGGGATGCGAAGTGTGATTTAAACGCGCGTAAAATGGTCGTTAAAACAACAAAGCTTTTTAACGCCCTCGCCTTGATTGCCCAACTCTCTTTATTAAAACGTTGTGATATTATATTTCATTTTTTCTCATTTGAGTTTTTTTTTAAACTTAAACTTTGACAATATATATTCTCAGCGGTTTTTTTTCCCTAAATTACATTTTTAGCGGAAAAGTTGATAGTTTCAATTTTACAATTTATCATGCGCATTGTTAAATGAAAAAATTATCCTTATGACAAGTAAAATCCCTTTTTCAGAAATGTATTCTTTAAATATTGAGTTCAATGAATTAATCACCGGTTTATTTTGCAAGAACAATCCCAAAAATTCATTTAAAAAAATTATTCAATCACCAATATGGATAAAAAATTTTCATAAAGCACAAACGTTCCCCAAAAATATCAAAGGGCACAATTCCAAGATATCTGTCCATTGAAAGCTCTCCAAGCACGCGAGCTATCTTTTCATTTTGCTTTGTCCCAGAATCCACCCCCATGTCCATATGCAAGGTCCAGACATCGAGTAGTTTCTTTCTCTCCGGGAGTCTTCAGAGCATTCCTTCAACCATTTCGCGTCAGCGATTTTTCTCCACTGACTTTTTATTCCTCCGCTCACTTGACTTTTTTTATTGCTCTACCAGAGTCGTTCCGAGAAATCACCTGTCCTTACGTACACCCTTGTTCACTCCCTCGCCCTCCCCCACCCAAACAGCCACCAGTAGGAAATTTCTTTTCTTTTCTCAATCGTAACAGTGAAAATGTAGTTGACTTTAATTTTCTCTCTTTATTCACGTTATGATGCCATTTAATTTTTTTTTCCCCGCGGGTTTAAATGGCTTCTGTCAGACATTCAAATGAGAAGAAACCTTTGAAAAATTATTATTGCATTGGAATTTCACTGGAACGATTTATTTTCGATAGAACGATTTAAAAGATTCAGATTTTATATGAAAAGTTATTAAAATATTCCGGACTCTTTACTATCCATTAAAAAAATCAAGAAAAATTAAATATTAAAATTTTATCTCTTTAATCAATAAAAATTTGTGCATGAATTACCATCCTTTAATGCAAAAAAAAATGAGACAACTCGAATGGGGCAATTTCAGATTTGAAAGAGAGCCCCACGAATAACGTTGGTCTGGGGTATTACCTTTTGTTTCACCGGGAACTGCCACTTGTAAATATAATTACAAACTCCCATGCCCCCCCCTCTTTTTCCTCCCCCTCTATTCCCTAATTTGATTCCGCGGTTGTTTTCACCCGCTTTTGCCTCCTCCCCATCTCCACTGACGTCGGAGGTTCTTCTGTCCCCCAATTGCCAAACGCATTGTCTCGCCATCTCTTCATTCAAATTACCGCACGATTTTCCCTCTATTCCACTCTTACTATTCAACGCTGGAAACACGCAACAGAGAGTACAGGGGAGAGATACCTCCTACCCCTTCCCTTTACCACCCCTGGTCTCTTTTTTTTTTTTTTCAGGTATTGTACGGTGGTTTTATTCAATCTACTGTGCCACCATTGTCTACAACGCTAGACGATGCTCTTTGTCCGAAGAAAATTTGACAATTATGTTTTATCTTTTTTGGGAAGGGGGTAATGAGAATTTTAGAGACGACTGAAAATATGTGATTTAATTTTTTATGGGACAGTGGGGGATAGTGACTTGTGGACAACGAGGACAAATAATTGCAAAATTATTTTTTTTTTTTCATTAGCATCTCTATATTTTTCTGGGTTTTTACGATTCTGTTCTGGGAAATTTAAGAACGTCCATTTAATCTCATATTTTGCTTAATTCAGAAATTTTATTAAATTATAGGAAAGGGAAAGTCCTTGAATTAAAAATACCGCTCCAAATCCTATAGAAGAGATCCCCCATCCCCTAAATTAATGAATAATTAAACCAAAAAAAATCAGATAAATTCCCGAATAACTGGAACGGTATTCAACAAAAGATGAATAGAACTGAGGAAGGGGTGGATAGGTAAGAGAAGCCCTGATATTCACGTAATTAAAATTCCACCCTCTCTAGGCAGGCTACGGTGGGTGGGCTATACGGCGTAGGGCAAACGATTCTTGTTTGTCTTGACAACAAAGAGGTTAACGCGGGACTGAGGGAATGACGGTGGTTTCCCGTTAAGGGTGAAAATGGTAACCAGAGGGTAGTTAGTACCGTGGTACAGTTAAGGTGGAAAAGAGAGAGGTAGAAGTTAGAATATCCTGTGCAGTTTGGTTGGACCAAGTGGAAAACCGGGGTAGAACTGAAATTATTACATCTTTTGTTTGAGGTAACTCTGTAACGCCCCATTTGTGGAATTGCAGATCGCATTTGGGACACGATTGCGGTATTTGCGGGACAAGTGCGGAACACCCCATGGGGGGTAACTTCCTGGTATATAACGACGGGTTTTGTTAGTTGTAACTAATTTCTAACATAGGCAAAATGTGAATTGTTAACTTTAATTCTCATCAAACTGAGAAAATTAATTTTTTCTAATGAGAGATATTATGTCTCCACAACAAAATATTTTTTCAACTCTATTATTCCAATAAAAGATTTGATACTCAACTTCATGACTCCATTCAAAGCACAAATCTGTGGATATTCTAACAATAATTTTCTTCAATTCATATAAATGGATAATAAAAATTCCCGTATTTAAATGAAATCATTTTATTAATGAGCACTGAGATTTTTTTAAATCCCCAGAATTATGTTAATAACCCCGGAACCGTTGAATTTTGATATTAGCAATTAAATGTGAATAAACCCGGTATAATCTCAACCCTCTAACCCAAGTTGAACTTCTCGCGGGTACTCCCATCGGTGACTTTATCCGCACCATGTTCGTACCCATCTCAACGAACCCCTTCAACAAAAGGAGAACCGTATAACAGGATCGTTAACGTTAAAGGAACTTGGGCAATGTTATTGCCAATGTGTTCCCAGTGAAACTCAACCGCTCCAACTTTTAGTTTTACGCGTCGATTCGAATTAAGAATTTATGGTAACTGCCACTTTCTTTATACTTTCAAACTGAGAATGGTATACCGGGGTTATTTCAAATGTATTCCCAGTGGAGAATGTACTCCTTTACTTTTAATTATTTTTCAAGAGTAGAATATCACCAAAAGTAAAAGAACAATTTTAACGAACAAATTATTTCAATACTTCATTGAAGATAAAAGAAAACAATGAGAGAGCGTAACGATGAAATATGATACGAGTGTTATAATTATCCAGAAATGATCACAACGACAATACCAAAGTTACAACTCCACTTCCACCCTCAACTGGAGTAAAACCAAGAGGGTAGACTATCCCCCACACCAGTCTGTTTTCTTTGGAGCGTAACTTGGAGCCAGTGGGAGTCGGACTAACTTCTGCTAATAACGCCGAGACATTAATTTCGGACGATTGGGCCCAACGGGGCGTTGTAACGCCCAAGACACATTGCAGAGTTCGCAAAACTCAATTTTTACAACCCTAAATTAATAATCAACGAGAGGAGAATATAATCATCGAAAAATAACTTTACCATCGTCAATCAGTGATATCGAACGTGAAAATACTTTCAAAAAAAATTCTCACCTCCACCCTTTACCTTTCCTTTACCCTTTTTTACGTCTTATAATCGACTCCAAGGCGGCTTAATACCCGTGAGAGTCGTTTACCGGGTGAAACGAGACTCTGAAGAATGAAACGAGTCCGACGAAAAGTTTAACGAGCTGACTGGAGACAATGGATATATTTACTTCTTTATCGGCATTTATTATATTGAAATAAACAACATGTGCAACTAGACATATCACTCATGAGATTCCAACTGATAATTTATTAGAAGAAAAACTCCACTTTAAATGGACAATTACCAAATTATCCTGAACTCAAAAATACTATCCTCCACAAAACGAGTGGAAGAAATTGCAAATAATTTGTAAAAAAATTGCACCTGAAGGGTTCCGTAAACGTTCTACGCTAATAGCCCACTCTGAAATATGCACCTTCTGCCCACCGGGTAGCGGGTAACAATAAACTAACACTCAGCCCTCCCTCCCCCACCACCCTTTGAATGACACAATAGGGACACAAGTCTCGTCACCCTCAGCGTGCCCTAACGATTCTCACCTACGACTCGTCAACTCTCACTCCCGAGTACTCACTCCAGTCGCCGAGTAATCCCCAGGAGTCACACGTGTTTACTCCCTCATTTATTTATTTTTCTTCCTCTACGGATTTTATCTCCATCTCTTTTTCGCCTCGTTTTCTTAAAAAAGTTTATCGTCCTCTGGGTAATTTTCTTTTACTTAGGGGGAGCAAGTTTTTACGAGAATTTGGAGCTCCTCGAGGAGTTGGAGACGTGAGGAAACAATGAATTGTAATGATAATGATGAAGATGTGATTCTTATTTTTTTTTTTTTGTGGAAAAAATATTGAAGATGTTCTTGAGGAAAATTATTGGATCCGAAATACTCGTCAGCATTTCAATTGATGATTTATCAGGAGTAATCAACAAATTAACTCAATAAAAATTAATAAGCGTAAAATAGCTTCAATGATTTTCCATATCCAATGATAAAAATTAGTGTCATTCAATAAAGTGTGAACGATTATTTTTTCAAAGCCTTCATCGTCCGTCAATACCCGCAGCATTTACCCAATGTCAAGTAGAGGACATAAACTAAGAACCCAATGGATTTTGTACTCACCGGAGTGCCTCGAGTAGTTTCCTCTTTCATCCTGTACACACGACACTTTTCACCACTTTTCACATTTTATTGACTATTTTTATTGTTCACCACAAAAATTACACTAACACTCAACAAACACTAACACACTGACACTAAAATCAAGTCCCAATAAATTTAAAAAAAAATTAGTTGATTCTACGTCTTCTTCCCTCCTCCCCCGATCGACGCTCCCTCGATCGAGGATTCCCTCAACCCTCCCTTCGTCCCGTAAATATTTTATCCCGCAAAAAAAAAAATTAACTAATTTATTTACGCGGCTCTCAATCATCGAATAAAATGCGGATCTTAATTTTTTCAAAGCATTCCTCTCCTGTTGATACCCTAAACCCTTACGGAAAATAACAAGAGGAACAAGGGGTATCAGCAGGGGGGACGCCAAGAGAGAACAATGGCTTCCTCACTTACTGTCGGGTAATTACATCACGCGATGTTTTTCCGCGTCCAAAACACATTTTTCATCACTTTCCACTACTTTTTATTATCTAATTTGATTAACTACCGCGAATATCACATTAATCCGATACTCAATCCGCGATAAATTTTAATAAAACTATTAAAAATGAATTTATTCCACATTTTTGCAACGGACATACTTTAGCCGTTCCATTGTCTTCGAGCGTCTTCTTCCTTCTCATCCCCCCTCCCTCACTCCTCCGCCGATCGCGGCTCCCTCGATCTCTCATTGGTCAGGTAAATATTTTATCCCGCCAAAAAAAATTAATCACTTTATTTACGCGGCTCTAAACAACCTCAATCATCAAATAAAATGCGGATCGCGGACTAATTTTTTCCAAATATTCCTCTCCTCTTGATACCCAAAACCCTTACCGAATATAACAACAGGGACAAGGGGTATCAGCAGGGGGGACGCCAAGAGAGAACAATGGCTTCCTCACTTACTGTCGGGTAATTACATCACGCGATGTTTTTCCGCGTCCAAAACACATTTTTCATCACTTTCCACTACTTTTTATTAACTAGTTCGATTAACTACCGCGAATATCACACTAATACTGTACTCAATTCGCGATAAATTTTAATAAAACCAACAAAAATGAATTTATTGCAGATTTTTGCAACGGAAATACTTCAGCCGTCCCGTTGTCTTCAACCGTCTTCTTCCTTCTCCCCCCCCCTCCTCCCGCCCCCGATCGCGGCTCCCTCGATCGAGGATTGTCACGATCCTTCATTGGTCACGTAAATATTTACCCGCCAATAAAAATTAACGATCTGATTTACACGTCCCTGAACAATCTCAACCGTCGAATAGATCGGAGAATAAATTCTAATGTGTTAAAAATGATCCCCTATTGCTGATACCCAAAACATTGACGCAATCGCCAACAACGAGGATATGAAAACAAACCACGACGGTGTTTCCACTCACCAGCAAGTCCCCACAATATTAGATGTGTTTTTCCTGTCTCCACGACAATTTTCGGCACTTTTCACTGCATTCTATTGTCTATCACCAAAGTCACACTAACACTAATGCCGATTTAAATCAATTGCAATAAATATGAGTCTATCCATTTTGTTGCAACGGAAATACCTGAGACACTCCATTGTCTTGGACAGTCGTCTCAATCCTCCATTAGTCATGTAAACATTTTGGGGGGTTATAAAAATTATTGAACTTATTTACGCGTTCCTCAACAGCCTCAATCACCGAATAAATCGCGAATCGATATGTTTGAAAAGTATTCCTCGTCTGCCGATATCCAAAACATTTACCCAATGTCAACAAAGAGGACACACAACGAGAAGTGTAATAGCTTCTGTCCTCATCGTCTAATTCTCGTGTCGTTTCAGGTTTTTCTCTGTTCGTATGATATTTTTCAGTATGTTTTATTACTTTTTATTGTCTATTGTCATTGTTTAAAACCCCTCTAGTAAACATTTAAACCGAACACTGCGTACCGCAACACCGTAGCACTACGTAATTACAAGTACTGTGGATAGATGCCACCGCGCGCGCCGGCATTTCCACACTGAGTTGCACGTCTAGGTAGAGCGCCTCACGACCTGCTCCCGAGTTGTAGGTGGCGCTTCCGTCGTTTCCCCCTTTACGCGCTCGGTCGCCATACTTCGCGTTTCCTCTCGCGAAGTGTTGTATTTTGTATTCCATTAATTAGTGAGGAATCCGTTGATTCCTTTACCGGAAAAATGGTGCAAAAGAAGGTAAACATATTTATTAAGAAGTGATTGCTAATATTTTTTGATTATGTCAATTTGGCAATTTTTGGGGAAAGGTTGAATGTCGGTGGGTCGGCTCAACGACAGATTCACCTCCACGTTATCAACATGTTTGAGCTCACGGGGTGGTTATTTGTTAGGAATTGAACGAGCTGTTGTTTAAATAATTACAAAATGTTAAATTGGCATAAGAAAGAGTGCCTTTTTGAGCTTGCCAATTTGGTTTGCTCAATTGAAATGAAAACATTGAGAGACGAGTTCTCTTGAACCTTTCGAGTTATATATTGAGGTTATCACCATGATGATGTTCTCTTAAATGTATCGACGGTCATTTAATAACATTTTTTGATTAATAACAAATAATTTGAATAAAAATTTTGAATAATGATGAAAAAATAGAGCCAATCCCATGATTTGCTGTGAAAAGAAACCTATTTTTACCTGAAATTTCGTTGTAAACATTTTACAACGATAAATATTTTGTCAGAGTAATTAATGAGCCCTTTGTTTTGTAGCCCAAGAAGAAGGTAGGCAAGAAGGTAGCAGCAGCTCCTTTGGCAGTGAAAAAAGTTGAGTTGAAAAAGCAGACAAATCCACTGTTCGAGAAACGTACTCGCAACTTTGGAATTGGTCAGGACATCCAGCCAGCTCGTGATCTGAGCAGATTCGTCAAGTGGCCCAAGTACATTCGCATCCAGCGTCAAAGGGCTGTACTCCAAAAGCGTCTGAAGGTTCCACCCCCAATTAACCAGTTTACCCAGACCCTCGACAAACAGACAGGTGAATATTTTTTTCAGCTCAGTCCAGACAAATACTGTGCTCTCTGTGCTGTCGATGATTAAATTTGTAGAAATGAATTTCTGACAATTTTATTTCGTGATTTTTTCAGCAACACAGTTGTTTAAAATCTTGGAGAAGTACAGGCCAGAGTCGGCTGAGGCTAAGAAGAGGAGGCTGAAGGCTAGGGCTGAGGAGAAAGCTGCCAAGAAGGAGGACACACCCACCAAGAGGCCCAATGTTGTTCGCAGTGGAACCAACACTGTTACGACACTCGTGGAACAGAAGAAAGCACAACTCGTTGTCATCGCTCACGATGTCGATCCCATTGAGGTAAATCATTACACATTTTGCAAAATTGTGGAGAAAAGGTTATGGGGAAATTGGATTCGTAATTGTAATTTTCTATGATGCTAGAATTTCTTCACCTGAGGCGAAAGGAATAACGAATTCCTCTCGTTCAAAGGATGAAACTTGACTCTGAGTTATTGATAATTTGAAATTCAAAGGGAACCTTCTTGGCTGGAGAAAGCTGATTAATTTTTTTCTGGGTGTCTTATAGGTCGTCCTCTTCCTCCCTGCTCTCTGCCGTAAGATGGGAGTCCCATACTGTATCATCAAGGGCAAAGCTCGCCTGGGACGTCTCGTGAGACGCAAGACCTGCACCGCAGTCGCCCTTACACAGGTAAAAAGCCAATTCACTCGACAATTTACTGTCGATTGCAAAATACTTAATGATGAAAGATAATAGAGCCAATCCCATGAACGGTTGTGATAAAAAACCTATTTTTCTAACTGAAATGCCTCAGAAGCCCACCAAGTTAATTAATGAATTCTCGGAAATCATTAAACTAATCAATCAATGTTTTTTTCAACCTTTCAGGTCGACTCTGCTGACCGAGCCTACTTCACCAAGGTCGTTGAGGCAATCAAGACCAACTTCAATGACCGTCACGATGAGATCAGACGTCACTGGGGTGGTGGTCTCCTCGGCAGCAAATCAGCCGCAAGAATCGCCAAATTGGAGAAGGCTAAGGCTAAGGAGCTCGCCCAGAAGCAGGGTTAGAGAACCAATAAGGTTTTATACTCTCCTCTGGTCAATTAAAAAAATAATAAAAAAATGAAAAAAAATTTAAACATTGTGTTTTATTTGAAACCAAAAAGACAAGTACTTAAAATCATTCTCCAGTGCTTCACCCAACAATAAATAACAGTTGTGGATTCGACAAGAAATTAATTCAATATATACAATCACAAATAGACGGAACCTATCTCAAAGTGATAATTTATAAAATTCAGTAGCAAAGTTGTAAAACATACTACTATAATAATCGCTAACTATGGTCCAACTTTTCTAGCACGAAATTTTTTATCGCGAATTGAAAATCATTCGAAGAATGCGGCTAAAATTGCATCCAAAAATTGATTGATTGAGTAGATCATTGCATATATACAATACTTGCTCATTTACACGATTCATCATAAAGCAATCTTTCACCTTAAACATTCATTCATCTTCACGTTTCCCCTAAAAATCAGAATTCTACATTCTCTTCTTGATAAGCTTCTCCAGCCTCTTGATTTTTCCCGCCTCTAGTTCTGGGCTATCCCTCACAAAGTGTCCCTGAATATCCCCCACCTCACTCCCCCCAATTCTGAATTGCTCGACGAGAGCAGCTTGCTCCTGCTTCCTCAGCCCTTTCATATCCAAAATTTTCTGAAACTCTTGGACCTGCAAATCCGGCAGCAGCCTCCTACACTGGTCTGTAAATGCCTTAGGACACTCAGTCGTCGACATGACGACCTTGAGAATCATTTCAGCCTTAGCCATCCCCTTGACTACGACTTTGGTGTAAGTAGCAGGCGCCTTTCTCGATACCTGACAACCAGTCGAAGGCAGATCCAGTAGGGCGGTCTTCAACATGTGGACATCCAACAGCAGCTGCTCTGCACCAACTGCACTCAGTGGTTTGCACCTGTACAGCTGCTGCACTAACTTAGGAATAAATGAACTCACAAACTTCACACACAACTGCGTGAAGTACTTCCTGCAGGAAGACAGTCTGTCCCTGATAGCTGGAATGGTCTGTCTCAAGTGAGCGACAATAGTACTGACGTAGGGGCTCTGATCTCCAACCCCCTCAATCGCTCCCCACTGTATCTTAATCATGGCTGTCAATGCAGCATCACAGCCGGCCTCCAGGTCTTGCACGAGTAATTGAATGCAATTTGAAATGACATTGTGAAAAATGTCCTGCTCCTGGGACAAATTTATCTTATCAGCAAATGATTTATCCGTCTTCTCCTTAAGCTTCTCCTCCAACTGTTGAGTAGTCTCCAAACAGTACTCAGCTGTCGTCAGGATGCAACAGATCCTCGCTTGCTCCTCCTTGCTGAACCTGGTAGTCTCTCCCTCCTTCAAGAAGCTCTGAAAGTTCTGAATGAGCCCGGCAGTGGACAAATCCCTGAAATCCCTTGTGATGCTGCTCATACTGGTTCCGAGGCTCGTCCCTCCTACCTTTGGTAGGTTGTTCTGGAGCAGCTTGAGGGCGTACTCCCGCAGGTATTTCTGGAAGGTCTCTGCGAGACTCAACATGATGGGACCAGTGCTGAGCTGGGTACACTGGAGCATGCACTTCTTGTAAAAAACGAAAAGATCAGCGCATGAGGACAGAACACTGCTGGGTCCCTCGATCCCATCGAAGTCCTTGGCACCTGGAGGCTGACTCTTGCAGTCTGCCACGAATTTCTCCATCAGATCTGCAAGATTCCTGTCCAAACTCTCTATGTAGATGTTTAGATAAGGCTCGAAGCATCGGCCCACCAAAGTAGCAAAGGGGGTGACTGCTGGCTTCTCACCCTCACTCTTCTCGGTATCTTCCTCTTCGAAGGGATTTCCAGGTACCTCTTCTGCACGAGTCTCGACTTGTGCTGGCTTCTTCGGGGGATCAGAACCCTCCAAAGTCACCCCTGAAAATCTAAGCGCCAACAGACTCTCGAAATTCGTTGTTTTTTGTATCGCGTACAGCAGCAATTTCACGTCGATCTCTGATCGTCTCTTCTGCATCAGTTTGGAGAGATCCTCTCGGGTTACGTTGCAAAACTGCACAGCTATTCTCTCGGATATCTCCCAGTCCACTGGGAAGATCGTCCCGAATTTTTGCTCGAAGTCCATGAGGTGTTTCTTTATCCAGGTGTATCGCTTGTCAATTTTGTCCAACCACGCGATGTCTTGGTTCTCATCAAAGAGGTGGGCATACTCCTGGAGCTGAATACCCACGAACCAGGTGAGGAGGTCTTTCTTGACCTTTGGGTCCAGAACTGAGAGGACTAGGCAGCCCTCAGTCAACTGGGTGAAGTGTTTAGGGTTCTGACCTAAAAATGGGAATACAGGCAATTGTTTTTCGATTGATAGAACCCTTTGAAAATGTTTGTTTCATTAACTGAATTTATAGTATGACAAGAGATTTTACCCCCACCTGAGAAGGCCTCTTTGAAGTCCGAGGTGATCTGTTGAGCGAGTTCTATCTCAATTTGACGGACCTCACTGGACAGTTCCTTGATCTGGGGAATATCCATGTAAGAGCTAAAATACTGCATCACCTCCATGATCGCTTGGAGCTTCAGGACTATTTCTCCATATTGTTTCTTCTGAGTCAGGCTCTTCAGGCTGTCCACCTCACCCACTAGGACATGGAGTTTGTTCAGAGATGTGATGGAGGCCGTGAGATTTTTCTTTGCAAAGTCCAGTTGTTTGATGTCCCGAGTGATCTCTTTCACTGTCTCCTCAGACTGCTCCGCCTTGTCCTTTATATCCTTAATGTGAATGAAGAGCTGGCGGATGACCTTTTGGGCGTCGTCCAAGGCTGCCCTACCGTCCTGACCCACGTTTGTCTGCCCCCGAACGACTGAACGAATTTCTTTGTCGATGGAACAGATCTTGTACTCCATTTCGTTTACCACATCGTCGATGTTCGAGAGCGACTGCTCCGTGGGGAAGAGGGAGTTGATGTAGTCCACGGCGTTGAAGTTGGGCTGGTCCAGAGGGTCTGTGCTTGGGAGAACCTGTGGAACCAGGAGATATTCTTGAATATCACGATGCTTCAAATGAATTCAATCATAATTAAAAATATTTGGTTGTGTTGATTGATTTGACTTTGATATCGTTGATAACCTGTTCAATGACACTCTGGACACTCTCCGGAAAACTGTAAACGGTCGACTGCAACTCCTCGACCTCATCCTCCTCGTGAGTTCCCATCATTTGGCGATAACAAAAACCTCTCAAGCTTCAAAATTCTATCCAATTAGAATTATAATCCACTGTCTGCTCCAAAAGGCACTGTCAGGCCCCCTCCCCCAGCTGTAGTGACAGGTGCTCCGAAAAATTCCCCGAATTTCTACTTTGCCGATGTTTACGATCGAAACTCCCACGACACCTCTGGGTGATGAATTAAAAAGTGTTCGTCAAACACACTGGACCAATCGGAATCAATTGTGAAATGTAAACGTGTCATGGAGCAGATGCATATAAACTCGCGGTATAATCCCCTCCGGATTAAATAGAGTATTGAGTTTTGCACTGGAGGACATGGTGGCATTGGTTTAACTGGGAAAAATCTGGGATTTTATTTTTTAACTGATAACTGGTGGGACTGGTGAATAATGAGAGTTTTGAGGATGAGGCGAAGTCGTACGGTGAATGTCCTCATTGGGCTGACAGTTGTGGTTTTAGTAGTTTATGCTATTTGTTCGATATTTTCGACAGATCATGTCAATAATATTAAGGATTATTTGAGCGAGGGACTGCGAGGCAAAAGGGTGAGAGAAATTTTATCAATTCGTTGATGTTTGCATTTCTAGGGGAAGTGTTTTCCATGGCCAGGTCAGGTCTATGGGGAGGGCAGTATTTTTTATGACGTGGACAGGGAGAACTCGTGGGTTGAAGGGATATTTACTCAGATGTAGTCTATCCAGTTTATTTGGGTCAAAAAATTAAAAGGCATTTAAAGATACTTCTGCAACTTGCCTTCACCAAGTCATTTTCTTTCATTTCGGATTTTCACATTTAAAAAAGGCGGGATAGACGATTATTTTATAAGGATGTTGTTTATTGATAGAATTTTTGACTAGAAATCTTTGTACATAAAATACATATTTCTAGTTCCAGGGATCTTGACTCAAATGGCTTTTATTTGTCTTTGACGGATCAAAGAATCACATGGCACAGAGCTAGAATTCTTATCATTGTTTTACTATGAATTTTTTTCTTTTATTCATTGAGTCATTTTCAATTACGTTCGTACTACTTTCCCGGAGTTTTTCAAAAGAAAACACGTCTAATAAAAATCCAGGTGCAAATATCCATTGCAAATACTTCAATAAAAGTTGTGATCACATAAAATTTAATACCACGTCAGCAGTAATGGAAAATACTGATGTTATTTAAGTAATTGAAACGTCAGCATTATTAAAAGATTAACCATAATTGTAAATCCATCCACGTTGATTTCTGCGTACCACAAATATTCCGTGACCAATTTTATAATCTTTTATTTCCATGTTTTCCCACTCATGATTATACACTTCAATTATATTTGAAATTTATTCATTACACGTACATTTTTATAAATAAATCTAGTGTAAGATCCACTTTACAAGCTTGATGATTTATTAAAAATCGTTGAATCTATAACGTGGTACCTCGATGCCCTTCATAAACTTTGCAATATCTTCAGGTCCCGCGCTTCATAGAAGGCCTCGGCAACTTCGAGCCGCGCGACGTAAAGCCTCGAAAGGGTCCCGGTGAGGGAGGCAAGCCCCACGTCCTCCGCGACGACCAGCAAAACGACGTCCAACAATCTGAATCCGATTATGGGATGAACATGGTCTGCTCCGACGAGATCTCCCTGGACCGAAGTATCCCAGACATGCGTCCGGGGGAGTGCAAGCACTGGGACTATCCAGAGGAACTCCCAAAGACCAGTGTCATCATAGTATTCCACAACGAGGGCTGGTCAGTCCTGCTGCGCACAGTCCACAGCGTGATAAATCGTACACCTCCCCAATTCCTCGAGGAGGTGCTCCTCGTGGACGACTTCTCGGACAAAGATAATTTAAAGGCTGAGCTGGAGTCCTACATCGAGAGGTGGGACGGTAAGGTTCGATTGTTGAGGAATTCCGAGAGACAGGGTCTGATCAGGACTCGATCCCGTGGGGCTAGAGAGGCGAGGGGAAAAGTCATTGTTTTCCTGGACGCCCACTGCGAGGTCAACGTGAACTGGCTGCCACCGCTCCTGGCACCGATCGCAGTCAGCCGCACTGTGATGACAGTTCCAATAATCGATGGCGTAGACCACAAGACCTTTGAATACCGCCCTGTGTATCAGGAGGGCCACCTGTACCGTGGTATCTTCGAGTGGGGAATGTTGTACAAGGAGAACGAGGTCCCCAAACGAGAATTGAAGACTAGATCCTATTCCAGCGAGCCCTACAAGTCACCCACTCACGCTGGGGGACTGTTTGCGATGGACAGGGAGTTCTTCCTCTCTCTAGGAGGATACGACGAGGGTCTTCTAGTGTGGGGGGGTGAGAACTTTGAACTGAGCTTCAAGGTCTGGCAGTGCGGGGGGAGTATCGTCTGGGTGCCCTGCTCTCATGTGGGCCACGTCTACAGAGGATTCATGCCGTACAATTTTGGAAAGCTTGCACAGAAGAAAAAGGGACCTCTCATAACCATTAATTACAAGAGGGTCATTGAGACGTGGTTCGACGAGAAACATAAGGAGTTCTTCTACACTAGGGAGCCCCTCGCCAGGCTGTTGGATCATGGGGACATCAGTGAACAGCTCAAGTTCAAGGAGAGGAAGAAGTGCAAGAACTTTCAGTGGTTCATGGACAATGTGGCTTATGATGTTTATGATAAGTTTCCAGAATTGCCTCCCAATATTCATTGGGGTGAGCTCAGAAGTGCTGCCACTTCAGCTTGTCTTGACACCATGGGACAGGCACCTCCTACTTTGATGGCAACTTCCCATTGTCATGGGTATGGAAACAATCAGCTTGTCCGGCTTAATGCCAAGGGACAGATGGGTATTGGGGAGAGGTGTGTTGAGGCCGATAGCCAGGGAATTAAACTCGCTTTCTGCAGGCTGGGAACTGTCGATGGACCCTGGGAGTACGATGAGAAAACCAAGACACTTCTTCACAGAGTTCACAGAAAGTGCGTGGCTTTTCATCCACAAACTCATCAACTTTCTCTCATGCCGTGCGATGTTAATAATGTTTATCAGCAGTGGAGTTTTCACCAGATACGTCCTGACTGGTGAAAGTGGGGATCATTGTTGAACAGATTTTTAATATTGAGTACTTAAAATTAGCTGTGAAGTTTTCGAGGATACGGACTTTTGGAAGAGGTGGGAAGGTCGATATTTGGAGAATTATGAGAATTATTTTGAATAGTTGGAGGAGTATAGTCACTATTTACGGTTATCTGTTGGGGTTTTGCGGGACTTTTTCAGTACTGCTTTTGACAATTTAATGGAGGATATTAAACATTTTTTTCCATTTTTATAACTGACGAGGGTTTTACAATTTTCTCCAATATCTCAACTTTTTGAAGAGAAAATCATGTTGAGAGCTAGAAAATGTTGGATTCTATCCCTTTGTTTCTTTAGGTTAATAGAAATTTGTAATTTTGATAGACCTAGACTAAATGGATTAATCTTCCTGATTTTTCTGATACTCGTAGGTGCTAAAGACATTCCACGAAGTGATTCCGCCTGATTCCTAAACCAGTCTTTACACGTCGTAATTTTGCGAGATTGTTTACCCCAGATCTTCCACTTGATAGAAATTACAGTTTTGAAATCAGTTCAACTCTGGGTATACGATTTATGAACTCTCTGATGATTAGTGAATCATTGACTTGTGCCGAATTGATATAATTGTACTAGCAAATCAAACATTCTACAACAATGAAATCATTAAACTAGACTAATATCTAGATATAAATTCAATGAACAATTTTGAACAATGGATATTTCTATGGATATCTGTACGCCAGAACTAACACATAAGTTTTTATATCCGAATATAAAAAATGACTGACTCAAATTTATTTCATCTATCTGTTAATTCATTCACACCGAACTCATGTAATTCTACATGCGAGCAGTGACTATTTTATTACAAAATAAACGATGTTTATATTTACATCCACAGCCGTATTCATTTGTTCCCAAATCTTCTGAATAAAAAATCCCCCAAAAATTTGGTAATGAAAAATAATTGTGTTACTAAAGGTGAAATAACTTTATTTATCGTATGACAAGCAGTTGATACCATCGACGGCGCCTCGAGCCCCTCACAACTCCACAATTTGCTGAATGAAAAATTACTCGAAGGAACAAAAGTAAAAAAAACAATCCCTTACTGATTTGTATTGACAATGTCATCGATCTTGAGTATACTCCTCACAGTCTCTGAGGCTAAAGTAATACAACTCGTTGACACCAGGAGTGGCTGTACCACATTCTCCGCTAGAATATTCGTGATAGTTCCCTTCCTGACGTTGATTCCAGCAGTTAACGCTCCCTGGGCGTGTTTATTTCTCAGTTCGGTAACCGTGGCAATAGGGTTCAACCCAGCATTCTCAGCCAGCGTGGATGGAATGATCTCCAATGCATTGGCAAAAGCCTTGATGCAGTAGGCATCGACACCCCCCAGAGTCTGGGCATAAGCCGAGAGTTTGAGGGCCAGTTCAATCTCGGGAGCTCCACCTCCAGCGATCAACGCCTGCTGCTTGACAAGACAACGAATGACGCAGAGTGCATCGTGAAGGGAACGTTCAGCCTCCTCGAGGACGAGTTTATTGCTGCCACGAATTAAAACAGTGACAGTGCGTCCTGGATTTTGAATTCCAGTGATTCTCACGGATTTCGAGGCTCCAGTTTGAATCTCCTCAACGTGCTCAGCAGTCACCAGGTTCTCAGCTGTGAAATGGTCCAGGGAGGCAATTGGCCTGCAACCCAGGGTCTTACAGACAAACGAGATGTCCTCACGCTCAACGTCCTTGATCACCATCACCTTGATCTTGTCCAGGAAGTGAATGGCAAGATCGCTGATGGCGTCACGCAGAATTGACTTCTGGACGAGGAGAACATTGCATCCCGATTTTTTGATCTGTTTGACAATATTGAGGATATAGGCGCGCTCCTCCTTCAGGACACGATCCATCGCGGAGTAGTCGGACACAACGACATTGTGATCCATGTCGGTTTTGGGGGGAGAAATGCAGAACTGAATCAGACCGATCTTGGCTTTTTCGATTCTCTTGGGGCCGTTTACGTTGCAGGACTTCTGGGTGAAGACCAGGCCCTCGATCAACTCTGTGTCCTCGACGGTGCCTCCCAGTTTCTTGATCACTTTGATGTCGCTGAGGTTTGTGGCTTCCTCACGTCCAGGCTCGGTAATCTTCAGGACTGCGTCGACAGCGAGGGGGGCGAGCAGTGAGGACTGTTGGAATACAACTTTCGAATTCAGAGATGTGGCTGCTGCTTTTATCAGGGACGTTCTGTCGGTCAAATCTACTGATATTGCCATCGAGTTGTTGAGGATCTCCACTGCCTTTACTGCTGCCTTCTGGTAGGCCTCGCTAATGGCTGTTGGGTGAATTCCCTTGCGCAGGAGTATCTCCGCTCCTTCCAGGAGAGACCCTGCGATTACTACCACGCTCGTGGTACCGTCGCCAGCTTCTGAATCCTGAGCTTTCGATAACTCTACCAACTGGAAGGATTAATTGATTGATCACTGATTTTATTTGCGAGGGGAATCGAGGGGAAATGTTCATTAAGAAAATACTGTATTACTACAGTGTCTTACCATTTTAGCTGCTGGATGGATGACATTCATCTGCTGCAGAATAGTGGCACCATCATTTGTAATTGTCACTTCGCCATTTCCTGCTTGAATCTGCAACGCAAATTTTTTTGATCTAATGGAACCTATTTATTTGAAATCACTAAACGATCCTGAGTAATGAAATATGTCAAAATAGACATATATGGTTGGAATTATTTATGAAAATGCAATTATTACAGGAATTAATTATTTATTTACCATTTTATCCATTCCACGAGGACCCAAGCTGGTACGAATCGCATCGCAAACCGCTGTGAAAGTGAAAAACCATCATCACTATTACTTATGAAAAATAGTATTAGGAGACTGAAAGATGATAAAGAAGAACAAGTGAGTGAATCGACCGGTGTGTGAGTTATGCCCATAAAAGGTAAGAATTGTACTCCAGCACAGAAGCAATATATTTTCCTCCAAATCCCCTAAAAACCCTCGGGCACTGGAAAATACCTTTGGCAGCTAGGATGTTGCTACTACGAATATCTTTTGGTTTTGTTCTGTCCTGGAAAGCTTTTCCATGACTCTGGGTGCGACTCGGCTCGCCGACTTTGCTCAGTGTCGTCATTTTCGCCTCTACGTTCGTTGTACTCAACCTCTGAACATAAAACACAGTTCTTAAACTCAAACTTCTTACACTAACTTCTTGAACTGCAACAAATCTTCATCTTTATGTTGAAAATAGTAAACTTACGGTTTTATAAAATTTTTTAATTGTAAAAAATTGTCTCAGAGTCGATCAGCACGAGGTAACCGCAGCGTTGGACATGAAAAACATCAGACAGATCGAGATACTCCTCGATTATCAAATATGGCGGCTGTTTTATTCTCCATCTGGTGGGTTATTTTTTAAGCTCTGGACCATGTCCCGGAGCGAAACGTAAATAAACATATTTTTGGAATTGCCGATGGTGCGTTCGACGATATGGATGAGGAGACATTGAACAGGTACTAGTGAACATGAGCACAATTGAGTGAAGGATGAATTTAGTAGTTGGAAGTGCACAACAGATATTGGAAGTGAAATAATTTTTTTTAGGCTAGCTGCTGAGGCCCTGATCGAAGAGGCCAAGGTTGGGGCTCGGAGGGCCGAGATAATGGGCCCCAGTGGCTGGGTGAAACCCAAGGAGACAATCAACAAACGCTTCCTACGATCTACACTCCGAAATGCAATTCTGTCTAACAGGCATCAACAAAGATCGAAGGAGAAACGATGTGAGACGTCCTCTCACAAAGATAGCAGTGCTAAAAATGATGAGAGGTCCAGGAGCAAGAGGAAAGAATAATTCAGGACTTGGAAAATGATTGATCATGACAAGACAAGTGTAAAAAATTATTATTCAATCATTTATCTTTCTAAAATAATTTTTTAATAAATCATAACAAGTAAAAGTGAAAATCAAAGGCAAGTTTGCATCAAACTCATACCCAACTCTTTTCAATAATTTCAGAACAATTTTTCCTGCTCATTCGTAAAAATTTAACAAGCACCGAAGTACGATTTCAAAGTACGAAATTCTATATTGCAATCGCCTTACCAGGTTTCAAATGGATCTTAAAAAATTCTCAAAATCAAATGTTCCACTTTTCACTTATAAAAAACGCATATACAATTATAATAATTAAAATATTTTGCATTGATAGGTTGCTCACAACAGTTCAGTTAATTCCTCAATATCTTAGAATTTTTTTCTAAACAAAACAAAGGGAGAAACCAATGGCTTGATTGTCCGGCAAGAGCTGCCATCGTTAGCCCACTTTTTGTGTGAATACAGTCACTGCAACAGTACCTATCCGGGTGCCACTGGCTGATAAGAAAATTTATCATGTCCACTGACTATTGCAACTCTTTGTTGCCTAATGACGCATTGACATTGTACCGAGAGCACAATGAACGCTCGAGAATAAAAGAAAATTCTTTATCCGAATTTTAACTCAACATAATCATTTAGAGCCATTCTTCTGGTGCTGGGTACTTTTGTAAGCTATCATGAGGCCCTTTATGTCCGCCAGGGCTTTTTCTATTTCCTTCGCGAATCTTCCTGAATCCTGAAAGCAAAATTAAAAAAAAAAATCAGTGAATAACTGATGAGGAGCGAGAAATCTTCTTATATTTAAAAAATGATTTTTTATGGGATATCTTAATTGGGATAGCAATATGGAGAGATATTTTAATTATGATTTGATTTATGATGTAAAAAATGGCTGTAAATATCATTAGCAAGGCCTACAGTCTTAGGACAACTAGTTTTCTTAGCTATAACGAACCAGACAAGTTTTTTCCCTATCATTACACGAAACTCCACAATGAAAAAGTGGGAATTGAAGAGCGTGAATAACTATGCCGTTTCTTTTATGAACTTAATTGAATCAATATGCAGATATTTTCTACAATGTCTTATGTTGATTGAGGATACAATTTATTCCCATCACCATTCATTAATGATTACGTTTTTTTAAATGAAATAAAAATTGAAATGCTTACAGTTTCAGGTGAACTAGTTTTACTAGAAATATGGAAGAAAACGAGATCTTCCCCAGCAATGATATAAGACACTCCATATCCATCGTCAGCAACTGGGCCAAAACCTCCCCCAGCGGACAAGCAATTAGGATGTTTCTTCAAGTCTATCTTGGTGGTCTGTCCGTGAGGTGTCTGCGACGTGGACAGCTTCCAGGGTTCACTAAGGACTTCCTTGAGGAATGGAGAGTCGACCTCCAGGTATTTGGACACCACATAAAGGCAGAACAAATGTCTATCGATTCCTTTCCCAATCATGGCATCCTGGTATCCACGTTGATGCTGATTAACTGCATGTCTGAGGAGCTTATGTCTCTCCTCCACACTGGCCGATTTATTCTCCATGGCCTTGACCCAATTGGCAGACTCAATGGTACAGGGACGAACCGTCTCGGTCCTTCCCTCCCTGTACAATCTCGTCATCGATGCCTCATAAGTAAGTGAAAACCTGCCTGCGTCTCGGTAATAAGCAAGCTGCAGCGCCATTTGAATGTATGCATCCGGTGACATTGAGCACTTCTTCATGAAACCCTTTCCATAGTGATCGTGCTGATAAATGCACAGATCTACATCGTTCAACAAATCGTTAGCCCCCTACAAAATCATAAACGTTAATTTATAAATCTGTAGCGAACCTATTCGCAGGAAAAATAATTCGTCAAGGATGCATAAACTATTTTTTAAAATGAGGACGATTAGACTTTTTTCTTTCAATTGAATTAAGAAAAACATGAGTGGAAAACTCACTTGCACAGCGTCTTCAATCACTTCGTTGCATTCGCTGCTGATCTCCCACTGGAGACGAGACGGCACCAGTTTGAACTCCGGAGTTCCAATGGTATGACCGTCCTCAGTATATCTTCAGAAATTAAATAATAGTAAGTGAAAATATTCTAATAGGGGCTAGTTAATGCCAATGTCGATGAGAACAATGTAAGTATGTCCATTTTGCCCCACCCTGTTCCATTGTTATACAGATAAAAGAAAAATCGTTATGTACAGCATGCACTGGCGTGAAGCAATAGTTCAAGATGAAAGAGTAATATACAATGTGAAAAAGAAATGAGTTAATGAGAGGCTGCGGTGTACATGAGATTACAGTCTATGTAATTTATCTAAATGAAAAAACTCAAAGTGTTCTTTCTAATCGACTGCTAACAGATAACTTTCAACCAGCTTAAATTACCCGGTATCCGTTATAGCAGACCCAATAGCGTTTTCCCACATTGCGCCCATCACTGGTGCGTCCGCCCTGAATCAAAAAATCAACAGAGACAATTAAGCGAAGAAGAAAGCGAAGAAACGTAACTGCAATCAAGAAAGTGCTATAGATCACAGTAAATTATTATAAACATAAATGACAGATGGGCAGCTTATGCAGAGATAGAACCTCGTAGGAGTTACGACTTTTTTTTCTACATTTTTTTTCTACTGATTCTGGATTCTTACACATTGTTCAGCGTAACATCCCAATACTGGATGAATTCCCAAAAGTGTGACATCACGGCTGCATCTGCCCTGTTTTTTGCATTTCAACGTAACATTTTTTTAAATTATACTCTTCGGCATTAATTTCTCATATCTTGGGGGTATTTGTGAGAAGTATGATGGTGGTATCTCGAAACGAGTGAAAATGGGAAAGATATTATTGGGATCGTGGAAGGAAGACGATTGACATTTTACATACCAGGAGTGTTCGGCATTGAATCCGATTCTGCCATTGCTGCCGACGCAGAGGGTAAAGGATTTGTCGAACCATCTGTCGTAGCCTTTCCCGTGGAGCAGGTCTCGACCGTATTTGCTCAATTTCTCTGGATGTACCTGGTTGGAAATAAAGAGAAGGATTCATAGATAGGTAGAAATTCTCGAAGTACCGAATACCTTTTGTCACAATGAATAAATTTCGGACGTACCGGATCGTATTCATAAGGATAATCATCGAGCGTGACGACGAAGGCGGATTTTTCGATGAGCTCCAGGGAAACTTTATTAAGTCCCTTGACAAAGTGCGTCTGCCTTGCTTGTGCCCACGACGTTCTGTTGATAGCAGTGAGAGCCGCAAGTTTCTCCTCTCCCTTCTGCGGTACCGCATTGTGATTAAGAATGTACTGTATCTGGTGCTCAATCTCGCTGGGATTCAAAATCCTGTTCTTATAGTAAATGAGAACCTTGTAGTAACATCCCTTGTGATAAACAACAATGTGCTTTGAATCATTGTAATGAACAATTCTGTCTGTTTCGATTCCAGGCACTCTGGTTGTATTGAACAGTCTCTCGTACTGCCAGGAACAGAGGGGGACCACTCCCTGGAGCATGATGGGCTCCAACTCCTGTCTCTCGATGGATCTGCGATACTGGAGACAACCATAGATAACATTGGCAGCTCTTGATGCTTGAGTTCCGGATGGTTCCATCATAACAGTATCAATACCGAAAAAATTTGAGTTGACCATTATTGGTGATCTTCCACGGAGATAAACGTACTCCTCCCACCAATCAGAAACGTAATTCGTTGACCACCAAGATTTTAGAATGAGATACCGCTGGAGTTTAACAGCTATTCCCTCTTCGAACTCTTTGGCGAGTTTCTCCATTCGTTCGTAGTTCTCGTCGTCAAGAAGTGGTCTAGCGCTTCTCAAATACTGAAATTTCATTCATAAATAATTGAATACTTTGACGTTTCAAATGCTAAATTGAATTTATAGAGACTTGGATGTAAAGTGTCTTTGCTGAGATGTTTTTTATTCCTCTAAAAACGCCAATAAAGTTTTTACTCAATGCAATTGATAGATTGAATAGTGAATATAAAAAATTAATAGAAACGTCTTTCGTATGGAAAATTGCTTGCTCATGAATTTTTCATTGGCTACACTGTAAACATCATGAAGTGCATTGTTAGAAAATTCAATATGAAGAGATTTTCTTCAATTTCTGTTCAACTGAAAAAATTTTATTCGAATGAGATTGAAATGCGGTTGAAGCCAAGTGTGGATGACCTATGATTCGCTAAGTTCATTGAGTAATATGTTTATTTACTCTTTGCATCGTATCCTTGACCGATGGCAATGGCAATCTTGGCAGTGAACCTTGGAAACTGTACAGCATTGGCTTCTGCCATCCTGACAGAAGCTTAACAGCAATCACCCAAGCACGAGTAGCGAGACTGATCTTCTGTCCAGGCCCTCTCGACTCGTACATCCAGCCATGGTACATGAGCAGGAGTTTCAGGGTGTAACGCAGGGTATAGATTACGGTGATCCATAGTAGAAACCCAGCGACTATCGATCCTCCCAGATGAACTGGTATTGATGATCTGTAACGCGTTTTGAGTGGAATGGAACAAGAAAAAAATTATTTTTTGAGGCTCCTTGGGATTACAGACATTTTCAATCCCCTTTCATTTATCAATCTGTCATTATACCGTTGCAAATCGCTTAAAATTAAAAAACTCATCCCAATATCTAGCATCTCTGGATAGGATCAAATATAGAAGAGATAGTGTTAATTTACCCTTCGAGATAAGGTGCGACCTTTCCCACAAGGTCGAACGGCACTTTAAAACCCGCGAAATGGATAGCAGTTACCACTGCTATTGTCAACCACAGGCTGCCCAAGGACGCTGGGTACACACCAGTCCGCAAATTATTCTGTGAATGAAAAAAATTATGTTCGTAGTGACATAGGTAGTAACTCAACCCTCAAACCGCCCCACCATCTCCAATAAATTCTCCTGAATATATTTTCAAGCCCCATAACAATTCCATCAGAGTTCCCTTAAAATCCTATTGAATAATTTTGAGCAATTCATTCCCGTTCGAATCGATTATCCACTCGAGTGATCAACCGCCAGTGGCGTTGATAAAAAACAAATCCCAATTCGAGGTACATCTCCCTCGAATGAACGCGATACCGCAGATGTTGCTAACAGTAAACTTACGTGAAATCGAAAGAATCGCTTTTTCCACGATCTCAAGCCGGACTGCCAAACGAGGTGAAGAACCTCACGGTCAAAATTCACATCCCAGCCCTCATGAGTTATGGAGAAGCTGAAAGCAACGGCTGAGTGTGCCTCCGCCATGCCTGCTGTCTAATTACTCTGCGAACATGATAAAGTAATGCCGTTGAAGTAGAGGTACTCCAGCAATGTCAGGATTTAATACGAACGCAAACATTGAAAAAATTAACGGGGATGAAGTAACCAAGTTGCAGATTGAAGCATGTTGCACACAGGCTGCGACCATTTGACCTTATTTAAACCCATAATTGTTTTTGTGCTGTTGCATGTGTAATATGGGGCCAAAGTATTTTCGCAACTCGGTGAAATAACGAGGAAGAAAAAATATCATTTGCGGGATAATATTACTTCGAGTATTTGGCTTTCTTTCTTAAATTTCCCATCACATTCTCCTTCTCAACCACTCACCAGGTCAATCCACATTCAATTGAGGATTCATTAACTGCCTTCTATATCATCTATTAAAACTCGAATAGTCGCAGACAATTACAATTCCATTTCATCAATTGCATTCACTATATAGAAAATAAAATCTCTATTTATTTAAATCAGAGACGTGAAATATCGCCTTTCTCACGCTGTGACATTGAAATGCTGATTATTTATGATAATATTGATTAGTAATTCAAATAGGTCTAATTATACAGGAATTCTGCAGGAAAAACGCAGACGGGAGCTAATTAATCCTGAATACTCGCGAAGCCAGCCAAAAACCCAACAGATTTTCGATTTCTCGCTGAAATCGTGGAGAAAGCTGATCAAGAATATAGTAACTGTACCTACATGTGTGAGATATAAATACATACAACATATTTATATGTGTAAAGGCGTCATGGACACGAGTAGTCGTCTGGTTGGACTTTGGACCTGAGTACGAAGCAACACAGCTGTTAGGTACTCACAATTTATGGTCTGCCTTCGATGTGTATTTTGTTTCAAAATCCCTCATCGTAGGAGGCTCGACTTAATTCCCCTCTCACCCCCCCCGGAGTCATAGCGATTTTATCACCGCGATACTGAAGTAAAAACTGAAGAAATAACACTCGCAACAAAATATATTTTTTATTTCGCTCAATTCCTTCGATTCCGCCGATCAAAGTCCGTTATTATTTATCTACTCTTCCGTCATAGTTTACCTATCGCAACAAGTGTTTTCGACAAGTGAACTGACAGCAAAATATATCCTATCGATTCACGTTCGGATGAATGACGTCTCTCGGTGTTTGCCAATTGTTCACTGATAGTTCTTATTTTACGCATATTTGGTCAAATCTGGAGGCGATCAAAGTGCGATTAATTTATTCCGGTAAATTCTTAACGTATTAACGACAACCACGTGGGCTAAATTGGACTTTGTACCGATGAAGTATGCGATTCTGATGGTTTCAAAGCCAGTCATCATATTAAAAATCCCAACGCAGCAGTTGGCCTTCACTCACATTTACGTTTGACAAGTTGCCACTACTATTATGCACTACCTTACAATTTTATCTGAAGGGAGAAAACGAGAATACGAAACACGAAGAGAAGTGTTCAGTAAAAATGACGGAACTTACTTGCTGATTACGGAATTCAATATGAAAATCTAAGTGACGATGAATTTTGGAAAATGCTTCGGCAGAAGTGATGGAAAAAATCAATTGGGGTCACTTTCAAGATCACTTTCTCATACGTAATTGGAACCGAGATGACGACGCACAGAATCCCTGTAGTCAAAACATGCGTAAGTGTTGCGATAAATTAGACATCATTAACATGAAATGAAAACAAAACAGCGGATATCGGACTTATTAACCATTAAAGACTGCGGTCTCATCGGCGGTTTGTGTCGCCTACCTTTACTTTAATTAAAAATATCGGACAATGGTGAAATGAATATTCACCGACTTTTACGGGGTCAGAGGGCAAGGATTGATTTCCCTGGGGCCCAGACGATTTCAATAGATAAAAAATTAGTCTAGTATACCCCCCAGATCAATTGTACTGTGCCAGTCTCGTCGATTGAGTGTATTTACACTGTCGAATAACTAATGAAATCTCTTGCAACCCAATACTGGGAATTATTCCGGTGTCCTTGATATCTCTCCGACACCCTCTCGAACAATATCCTGTGACGTCACAAGACGTGGAATGCTGTGACACCTTCTAGAAACGGAAATATAAAGGGTCTGAAAACTTCTGCTGTCCAAAGATTGGAGTACATCGTCTTGAGCGACGTACCGTCCGAACTTGTCAAACGTACTCAATACTCATGTGCGCCAGCTGATTGCTGATACCTCAGAATGTATTCAGAAAATCATTGGAATTTTTACGATTCAAATTACGATATGATAATTTCTGGTGAAAGAAGTGTTGAATAGTCTCGACGAATTTGAATGTCAATAATTTGGAAATTGAAATTGCATCAATAAGACTTTTATTTTATAATGGTACGCTACAAGGCCAAGAGGAAAGGAGAAGCTATTAGGGATTGATAAAG
Organism: Diachasmimorpha longicaudata; assembly: GCF_034640455.1. Classification (NCBI taxonomy): domain Eukaryota; kingdom Metazoa; phylum Arthropoda; class Insecta; order Hymenoptera; family Braconidae; genus Diachasmimorpha; species Diachasmimorpha longicaudata. Next base: position 6,636,715 of record NC_087235.1, read on the forward strand.
AGATGAAAATACATCTATCAGTTATTCGTAAAAGTTACCAACTGTTTTATCACCCACAGCTCCTGTTTTTAGTTCCGCTTGTTATAACCGCGTTTGAAGGAATAAACGTTCACAACAAACAATTATCCTTAGTCACTCAATCTCATCAGCAGTAGAAACTCACGTGAAAAAAATTCCCTCGGAGACTGAAGAATTTATGTAGGTAAAAGTAACGATGTCTGGGTCAAAGTCACGGGGCATTTTTAACAACAAAATAAATCGACTAGTTGAGGCGGACTAACAGCAAAAGCCAATTACAAATTTTTATATCACTTAGGAAAAACGTTTTAGCTGAAGACTGTGACTACTATTTTTCCTGGTAATCGATTAATCCAGTCAACAAGTGAACGACAGGATTGGAGGCAGCAACACCTGTTGCATATGACCTAATAATCCACGTGAAACGTAGTAGGAATACGTTCACTCGGGCTTTCTTTCCTGAGTTACCGAAATGTGCTTTCACAGTTAGTTATCATACAATGAACGATAAACCAACAACAATCATGAATGAATGATATAATAATCGAGTCTGGAGTATTCGCTATCAGTGAACATTTGGGGGTGTTCTCGAGGACGAGCCAGTGATTAATCCCAACGATTATGCAACACGCGTCTGAATAAAATCACAGGCGAAAGAAAAAACTGATTAATAAATCTGCAAAAAACAGGTGAAAAAAGCCATCAAATGCTCACTTACCAACAGGAGTCAATACACCTGAAAAATCTTCTGTGAAGTTGAAAAATTCCAGAACACTTAGAATTTTCGTGAAATGGATTACTCAGAAAAACAGTAAACGCAGTTATTTCAGTTTTTGAAAATTTATGTGGTGATTTAATCCCGCAAACGTAATAAATCGGCGAATTTACTGTCAGGACACTCACCAATAGGGCCAATACGTCTGATAAATCTTCTCCAAAGGCCAACAATCTTAGAGCACTGAGAATTTTCGCCAATTCGATTAATCAAACGAAAAACAGCCAAAACTTATTTCGATTTTTTTGGGCATTTATTCAGTGATTTAATTGCGGAACTGTGACAAAGCAGAGCAAATACAAAATTGTCTGTCGACAAAAGCCTTCTCTACTCGAAGAAGGAGAACGAACTAACGGACGGGGCACGTTTTGCGAGCCACTTCGGCGTCTCCCGCCGAACACCCGAGCCACTTCGTCGTGGCTGTATTTACTTGAGTAAATTAAAAACAGGATCCTCTCACTCCGATTGCGTGCGTAGGCGACAGACACGAACTGCTGTATTTTTCTCAGTTTATTTGAGAAGAGGAAAGGGAACCGCGGAATTGACTTTATCAAAGATCAATTTGTCAATCGTTCTAACCCGTTGAACACATGACAAACTCAATCCAACTGCACCAGTGTTGATGTTCGACGGTGAATTTTATTTCGCGACGAAGCCATTCGCATATGTTCGGATCATTTCGGAGAACGACTAGACAAGATGGCGACGATCTTGGGGGGGATGGATCCGCTGGAAATCTGGTGTATCTATTTGTGGAGGTTGTGGAGACATCTCAGAGCAGTTTTACGGAGAGTGGCTGGGCCCTCCTACAGCCAATAGCCTCCCAGCCCCGTTCTCCGTGGTGATGCTTTACCAACAGGCACATTCACCATCATAGTTCATGCGCCACCGCTACTCCATTTTGCGGTTGTAGCCGCTCTGCAAGTGTCAGCAATCTCCCCATAATTTTAAGAGTTGATTCAACTTCCATCGAAAATATTCCGTCGGTTAATTCTGTGTTTTGGGAATATCGTGTTATGAATTCTTCACCTTCTCTGAAGTCAGTGCATCGGTGTTGAGACTGTTTGAAGACCCTTTGTGGAGTCAGTCAAGCAGGAAGTCGAGCTCGTGAGGTTATGTTTACAGTTGTTGGAACGAGTTGTACATGAACATCTTGGAGTTAGTGGAACAATCACGAACAGTTGTGTCAGTAGTGAAGCAGTTATTTTAGTTATAATTATTCATCGATAAGAAATTGGATAACAACAACGTTTCGCAAGGGGGTTCCATCGTTATTTGGACGGTTTCGGGCTTTTTATGGAGTGAGTGGGGCAGAAGTTGGACATTGTGGGGTTATGTTTACAACTGTTGCCGTCATTTGTGTTTGAATGCTCTGGATCTAGTGTGGAATCACGAATTGCGTTGCTTATAAATATTCATCGGCAGAACATTTGCTAAGGGCACAATGGAGCCGGAGTACGATGAGGAGAGAGGAGGCTGGGGTGATGATATGGGGCGCGGAGACGATCCGGGAGGTGAGGATCCCCTGGACAATCCCCAGGAGGTTCTAAATCAGTGCCTGGAGAAGTTCAAAACGCCGGATTACATCATGGAACCGGGGATATTCACTCAGCTCAAGAGATATTTCCAGGCAGGAGGCAACCCAGAGACCGTAATTGAGCTCCTCTCCAAGAACTACACAGCCTGCGCCCAGATGGCGAATCTCCTCGCAGAGTGGCTGATCCTGGCGGGTGTGAAAGTGACAGACGTTCAAGCAATGGTAGAAAACAACCTGAAGGACATGATCCTGAAGACCTTCGACCCCAAGAAAGCGGACAAAATCTTCACCGAGGAAGGAGAGACCCCGGCCTGGTTGACAGAGATGATTCAGCACCCAACCTGGCGCTCTCTGATCTACCGGCTAGCTGAGGAGTACCCAGATTGTCTCATGTTGAACTTCACCATAAAGCTCATCTCAGACGCAGGATTCCAGGGCGAGATAACCAGTATCTCAACAGCAGCCCAGCAGATCGAGGTTTTCTCGCGAGTACTGAAGACTGCAATTGCTGGATTTCTCCAGAACACCGAGGACTGGCAGACGAGTATAAAGGAATGCGCCAAGATGGTGTGCCATGGACAACATACTTATGTGTACAGTCAGGTGTTGCTGCAGATACTGGCGCAGGAGACGAGAGGCGGATTCATGATGAAGAGACTCTCCCAAGAGATAACAAAATGTGCTCAGCAGAACAGACACGACGTAACACCAATCACAATGGCGCTGAATGGAGCGGCCAGCAGTCCGGCAGCTTGCCAGGCCCTGGCATCAATGTTATCAAGAAATACCCTGAACCCAGCAGACATTAGTGTCCTCTACAGACACTACTCCTTAGCAGAACCACCCCCAATAGAACTCGTGAGGAATCCCCAGTTCCTGGAGCTCCTCGTAGACTCACTCTTCAAATCTGGAGTTAAACTCAATCCCGAGCACAAGTCGAAGTACATTTACCTTTTGGCTTACGCTGCCAGTGTATGCGAAACTCTCCCCAGGAAGGGAAACACTAGAAAAGTGAATAAAGACGAGTTGAAGACGACTATTCAAGCTATCGAGAAGGTCCACAATATCTGCAATATCAATAAGGGCTCTACTGAACTGGTGGCTGAGCTTAACACACTTTATCAGTCCATTCGGTTCCCAGTGGTGTCTGTGGGAATCATCAGGTGGGTTGAGTGCACTGTCACCGAACCTTCGTACTTCAAACTAAGCACTGAACACTGCCCTATTCATCTGGCACTGCTGGACGAAGTCGTTGCTTGCCACAATTTACTGCACCCCAAAGTTCTCCAGTTACTGGTGCAGCTCTTTGAGAGCAAACAGGATGAACTGGAGATCCTAGTGCAGCTGGAGATGAAGAAAATGTTGATTGACAGGATGGTGAACCTGTTGAGTCGAGGATGCGTTGTGCCAGTTGTGTGTTACATTAAACAGTGCTGGCAGCGGGGAGACACGGATATTTCTTTGATTAGATATTTTGTCACTGAGGTACTTGAAGCAATAGCCCCTCCGTACAGCGTGGAATTCGTACATCTATTTCTTCCAATGGTTGAGAACGAGGAAATCACTGGTACAATGAGAGGAGACAGTGATAATGATCTTGTTTCTGAATTCATCAGTGAGTTTGACTTTAGCTAATTTACTTTATTGATAACAATTCTTTTTACATGACTTCAAAGATATTTCTTATCATTACAGTTCACTGCAAAGCCCATTGTCCTGTCGTGAGATGACGATTTAAGGATTGAATTTTCGTGGTGTTCTTGATGGAGAGTAATTCTACGATGTGCAGGTGGTGGTAAATTACGTGGCCTCTGAAACATACGATCATTTCGCGTAAGAAAATACTTATTGGATATAAATATGATAATCACACATTTTTAAACAGTCGTTATTTTTCAAAATTCACTGTGACGAAAATCGTGAGTTATTGATTATTATTATTAGTTCAACACTCTCAAGACGGGGGAGTTAGGGTTATTATCAGAGTTGCAGGGATAGCAATACGTTTCAGAGGGCAAATCGGGGACTCTTTAGACTTACAATCGTCGATTGATAGCTTTAAGACCTCTCAGCTGTAAATAATTAGAATAGTGAGGTAGTGGATAGACAAATTATTTAAGAATTATCGTAATTATTTTGTAAGGCTGGTAATCCAATAAAATACGAGAAGCAAATCTATTTCCTTTCAATGCTTATCTTAATTTATAAGCGTGATATCGAATAGGAAAGTAGTGGACGTTGAATAAAAATTTTTGTTTAAGAAGGGCTTGTCTGAATGGGAATTTTGAGAGAAAATGTGAAGGCATTTTTTGAAATTTTTTATAATATAAACGTAAGTGATATGAAAAAATATAGAATTCCTCATCATTCAGATGAATTAATATAGAAGAAGATCTAATTTTGAAAGAAACATTATTGTTTCTCTTTCAAATTTGACAAGAATTGGTCAATCTATTTTTTTTCCCTTTTCGGGATCTTCTATCATAGAATTTCCCGGTTCACCACCAAAATAAATGATTCAACTTACTGATAGGCTTTCCATCCTTCCATGGGGTAAACTTGACACTAGACTCCTCTCGCTTGGCAGCAGAGGCCCGAAACTCGGCCTTGAGTGCCTGGCGAACTAGTTTCGCAGCAATTTGCGAGTAATTGATGTAACTAAACACAAAAAATGCCAAAAAATTATTAAAATATGAAAATGATCAAAAAATGGTAAATAATGAGAGGTTACATAATTTCTCATATCACAAATCCTGTCATAGAATCATTAATTCTCCCTTCACAATCAAACCTAATTAACCATTAGATAATTACGTACTTTAATCCAGCTTGTCTCCACGCCGACATTTTCTCTTCAATTTATTTCTCCTTTTTTCGGCGATCGACAATAAAATACCTCTCAATCGACACAGAGGAATGGCTCTGTCCTATCACGCAGGCGCAGGTTTTTTTCTCTCTCACTTCCGGTTCATAGCATGTGCTGCCCCCACTTCAGAGGAACTAGTTTGATTTGGAGTTTCTGTTTTATCGATTTTTTTGCAATTAACATATCCCGTTAATTCATGAAAAAGAGCGAATGTTGAATCGCAATTTTTATTGAATTTCATTCAATTTATTCATAAGATCAACCAATTTTCTATTACCCAAATCATCATCAATCTCTCGAAGTCGATTATTTGTTGCTAAAAATTCAGAATTTAATTATTGAGATGATGATTCATTCGATAATCAAAAAATTGATGAGTAATATACCTCAATTGCCGAATCATTGAAATCATATAATTTGGTCAGAAGCCATACTTTCAGAACAATATTCAATAATGAACAATAGACAGTCTTTTGAAATAATTAATTCCATCAAAATTTAATCCGAAGGACGTGTGTGCAACAATAAACAAAATTTAACTTCAATTTTGGAAATTCCCTGGGCTTATTAATGCCCGAGGTTACGTTATTTCAAGGTTAATATTGTCTTCGCGAGTTTCGTGGCAGGGGGGAGGCGAGGGTCGTTAAATATTTAATATTTGTCGTATAAATATTAACGCAGCGAGTCATCATTGAGACGGAAAAATAAGAATAAACAGTTCGATTCATTAGTGAGAATTGAATCGTCCAGTTTGGGATGGGAATTTCGGAGCGCTCAGTCTGAATTATTTAACGGTTCGATGATATAATGGATAAATCGATGAGTGTGATGACTATGGTTAAGGGGAAACCGTGATTTTGCGACGATTCCTCGGGGCATCCAAGTAGGCCATGGTTGCTTCTTCAGCGCTGGGTCTGGTACAACGCACTCTGCTTCGTTTTTTTTTCCCTCATTTTTTCATGCCGTTTGGATTTTTACAAAGGACACGGATCGATATTGCGTAATGATTTATACGAGTGGCAAATACTTCACATTGACTTGGCTCAATATTCATGGGGCGATACGTGTGCACGATTCGTGATCGATTTGTTTTCGAGAGGAATTAGGTGGATGGAAAAGTCGGATTTTTTTGGAGGACATTTGAGGCGAAGTATCGTTTTTTAGTTCTAGTTAATCCAGGTAAGATTAATCGATTTTGTGTGTTTGTGAACAAAGCTACAGAGACTAATGGGTAACTTCCTACTCTGGGATATTTTTTTTCGCGAGAATCATTTGAGAAAAATGATGAGATTTAATAGTGTAATTTTTTACTAGACCATTTTTGCGGGAAATCAAATAAATTCTAGGAAAAAAAATCATAATGACCGAAAATATTAAATTGCTTCCATTGATTTGAGTCACTTTTCTGCCCAACGCATTAGCATATTTTCACAAAAAATTATAGTGTGGTAACATCAATACTTTTGAGTAGAGCATAAAAAATGATAACTTCAACCTGATAATCGATATTTCTATTTTTGCAAATAGAAACTGCGCACTTGTTTGGAATTGTTATCCATAATTTTTCTAATTTCACGTTGTCCCGAGGTTTTACTTCTCCGAATAAATTCTGCGATGCGACAAATCATTCAATGAACAAATTTCCGAAGGACCTTTTGCGCCCCCAGTCACCATCCACCACTATCTGCTTTCGTAAAATTGAAAATTGAAGATGACAGTTCCATGAACCATTGTTTTGCCAACTCCTAGATATGCGAAATAATCGGTCAAGTGCGCATGTGGGTTTATGATCCGTGAGAGACCTTAACCCACCGCTTTAGTATCCATCGATGTATCTGTTTACCCTTGAGTATTCGATGTGGCTATCGCGTATGCAGGTGCACGAAGGCGTCGGTGATGAGAGGCGCCGATGGGAATAATATATGAAGTGATTAAAAAATGTCCGTTGGAATTATCAACTAATGAAAGGGGAGCTACGGTGGCAGTGCTTGAGACGAATGTATCAAGTAATTAATTAGATCACATGGAGAGTAAATTTTGGTAATGCGAGAGCAAAGTTTCACTCGCTGAAAAATTACCGAACGAACTAGACATTTGCGAAGGAGTGGAAATTGTTGACTTGTCAACGGAGATGTCTCACGCGTCAATTGATACGACAAATAGATCAACGATGAATGACTAGACTAAACAGCGACTTTTCAGGAATTTTCCAGAATCCTTTCCTCCGCTGACATTTTACGGTAATTTTTTAGAAAAGCAAATATTTTCCTTCAATTTCGGGATATTAGAGTCGGATTCCGTTAGCTTAAGGCGGAGACAGAGCTTGAGGTCAACAATATTCAATTCTCTGTAGAAAGTCTCACAATTTCGCGAGACTGGGGTCTCTCAATTTATCTAAGAAGAACACGAACTTACGACTAACGATGTCATACTATGAAACCACCGGGAAATGATTAATTGACGCGTCCCCTAATTCACAAGATACCCAATGATAGATGGGGTATCATAATTAGGTGGTAAATGCCCTGTTCACAGACAGAATCACTAGCGTGAACAAATGACTAGATCAAACCCAGACTTTTCAAGAATTTTCCAGAACCAGTTACTCTCGGAATTGTTGGTCACACAAAAACGAAGTGCGAGTAAACAAGGGACTCATCTTTCTCACTGGTAAACCAGAAAATTTTCCAACAACATTGACACACTAATTTTCCCCCACCGTCTTGAAAGACAATTTCCTACTTTCGTACATCGGGCACCAAAAAAATGATGAAAAGAAAAATTTGAGAAAAAAAAAATGTCGAAACAACTGAGTGAAACAAAGTGACTTGTTCCGGTGGCATTTGCATCCCTCCTACTTCCGCGATTGCACAAGAATATTCGTCTTCACTTCCGCTTGAATTCGTTAACTAATTTCAGTACATCGTCCCGATCCCTCGATGAATGGCATGACGAACGGCTCTGCTCATTCCTCTCTAGATTTTTTTTTTCAATTCTATTATACGATTTAGGATTATAAAAAGCAGCCAGATCAAATCGCATTTCCTCAAGGCGTGAATCAGTCTCACGCTCTTATCTTAATTGCCCAGTTATCCGTCAGCCACAGCGGGTACACGTACATTAAACCAAGAAGTCTACAAACCGTATATTCTTTTCAGCGTTATTCATCCGATTCGTTGTTTTTTCCTCCTGTCCGAGGTCAGACGAATCGCTGCCTCGTGCACAGAGAAATGAAAATTCTATATTTTCAAGAATATGCCCCTAACCAGTGAGATAACTGTCCAGTAAGAAGTACGAAACTCCTAGAAATTAAAGCTTTCGGTCTCAATATTCAATGATCAAACCTCCTGAAATAATTCAGAATTTTAGGTCAATAATACAGGACTTCGTATCATCCCCTGTAGTTAGAGGGTAATTTTTACTGAATTTCGAGTCTAAATTCACCTCACATGATCTAAAAATACCTCCCCAACGTTTTTCGGTGTGAACATCCCCAGTTAATCAATTCTACCGTAAAATAAACCGACTCTAGTAAAAATTAAAAGATGTAAACACTCAAAATTTTCTCATTTGCTCAGGAAAAAAAATATTTCAAAGGAATAAATTTATCGTTTACATGAAATTTTGCTTTTTTATTATCGGATTAATATTTCCGTAGTGTAATTAATTGCGCGATTTTTTTTCCACGTGGAACTATTGTCGAGAGGAGCAGATAATTGGGCCTCACTGGACAGTGTGTTTATCCAAATTATTGACGTGCCTTTAATTTATGTCAACCCACGCTTTACCATGAATCTTAACAGTTTACAAGATTTTCGCTGGAATTGGTGTGCAGTTAACGAGAATATGCTAACGCATAGTGATGCTTGACAAATGGAACTGCTGGGGCGATGATTTACGGAGATTTAAACACTTGGGAGAGGCATTGATGAGTGGAAAAATCCATTTCTGAATGTGTTGTAAATTCTGGGGATAATGGGGTGTCAACGGTGAGTGCCTCCAGCGCATCAACATATGTGCGATTTTTCTTCGTTATTTTTCACATTATTTTTGTCTTCTCTAGATACGAACGTTCGATAAAAAAAAAGATTAGACACGATTTTCCAAGACGAATCCCCATACGTTTACGTGATAATTAAGGTGGAAATTTCTACCCTCATTTCCTACGTCTCCTTCGATTTAAAAAACCAATCGATTATTATCGCCCTCGACGAATTGATTAATGCATTATCCAGTAATGAATTGATAGAGGTTCGCGGTGATAATTCAGGTAACATAATGAGTGCGTGAATGACGTAGGGACGAAGGTCGAGGCAGAGTGTGTTATGGTGTCTCGTTATCTCATTAGGATTTTCGACGCCTGTTTGGTGTCACTCGAAGAAAGGCATCACCAGTGGGTACGGGTTATTTTACCAGCAATAAATCATGATGCTTGGGGCAAACGCATATGCAAATAGAACTCGGTATTGCTCTCGACTACAAGAGAACAATAATTGTGTACCCAATGTTTTCATGATTGCTCCTGTCATATGGAGAAAAAAGTCAGGGAGATAGTGTCTTCGAGATTACTGACGTGTTCTGATTGATTTAGAGAGCAAAGGATTTTATTTAATTTGTCTAGTTGTGTGAGACCTATTTGCGATGAATGGAACGTCCATAAAATCAATGGTATTAGGTAACTCTGGATTTTGTATAAAAATGAAAATTTAGTGAAATTTTTCTGGGTTATTTACTCACGTCTTTCTTCCACAAATTTCGACGGATTTGTTCCGTTTTCTCTCGAGCGTCAATTTTACGAACTTTCTCACAATAATATCGAAGAAACCCAGAACATGAGGCTCAAGAATTTTGTAAATAAATTCTCATGCAGTATATAGTAAATTAAAATTAAGACCGCGGAAAATACCATAATTTAGTTCTATTAATTGTTGTTGTCCGCGTATGTCATCATTCTTCAACTATTCGACTTCTCTCATTCTCCTATTTGTTTGTCTCCCAGCAGTTAATGACGTGAAAGACCATTTTGGCCTAAAAAAATTAAATTCTACTTTCTAGTGTCTTAACCAGATCGTACCGGAAAAATCCAAGTTCATTGGCGTTAAGGAATAAGTTTGTGACGATGTGGTTTAATTGCATCCAATTAGCATTCGAGTTTGAACCAGTTGGTCCAGTCCCTTCAATTGTGGTCACACTCGGGGTAGTGCGAAATAATTCACGTGACTCATTTGAGGAAATTTCAGGCTATTGTCCGACACTTTGAGTACTCTACATTGAGAGACTAATCGCGAAGTAATAAATGTGATCTTTATGGGTTTGCGTCTGGCCCCGACCGAGTTCCTTTGCTCCGGAAAAATTCGGTTCAGGGGCATATGGGCCTATTACCTGGTGGGTGGGATCATGGGGGTCTTGAGTGCTGGGCTTTTGGGCCCTATTGTGAGATGTCACAATGAGATAGTCGAGCCCCTGCAACTCAGGGGGTGGGACTACGAGACTGTCGTGTTGTACAACAATATTTGACTTGCGGTTGGAACGGTAAACAATGAAAATCAGTTGGAAATTGTTGAACGGGTGGATGATTTATACATCGGAGGCAGGTGGATCATCATCGTCGACCTGTTCCCATGGATAGAGTTAATGAGTAATAAATTATTGCCAAGTTCTCTTTCTCGATGAAATGAGCTTTGTCCTTCGCATCAATGAGTGAGTCCCAATCTCGAAGTATTTTTTCTCCAATCACTGATGAACTTCCTCGAAGAATAGAAAGAAATGCCCGACAGACGGTCAATTCAATTCATGCAATTTCTTGGCTGTCGACTGATAATTGTAGAATGGTAGCAACACGTGTGGTTTTCTCGCCAGATTAACTGGTAGTTGACAACGAATGTTTTTACGATTTGTTTGACAATGACGTCGGGAGGAATTAAACTGGCTGTCATCGTGATGGCGATGTCCTCGGTATCGGTATAATTAAACAATCGTAAACAGTGATATTAAATGATTTCATTATTTTATTAGTCAAAATTATTGTTCTCCGAAGATAACTGGAGAGTAAATTTTCTTTAACTTGCAAAAATTGAGATAATACGGAGTTTTATTGACGCTATCAATTCACGTAATGTTTTTGTTATTTTTCTGAAAAAATAATTGAGATAGATGTGGCCATCAACTGTAATTAACACAATTTTTCTGAAAACACGTACCAAGAAACATCACAGAAAAAGCCCGACGAATCCGGGCAACTAATTACAGTCGAGTTCTATTGAACAGTTTGTTCGTTAGTAGACAATGAAAATTAATAGGAATTAATTCTCCTATTCAATTTATCCCATCGTAATTTCTCATAGCAAATATTCTAAAGTTATGGTTTCACTTAATTTTTAGCATAAAGAGAGAAATAAAGCGGGAAAAACTTTAATGAAAAAATTTTCCCTAGTGAGAACTGAAGATTTTTCATTGATTTCCGGAATTTTTCTGCTAAATGTTTTTCCACTGAGTCTTCCCAAGAAGTTGTTTTTCAGTAAAGTTTGTTAAAACTGCAGTTAATGAATTACAATGCACAATGCCCCATTGTCACTCAATTTGGTACGTGCCTTGTAATACCTAGACGACTTTCTGATCGTATTGGTTAATCGTCAACTTACAGTCTCGAACTTTCCTCGAGTACCTGATCGCATGTCTCATTGTTTATTGAAGACACTTCGACATACGACATCAGGCGTCTGGATATTTGCCAGATTCAGATGCCATAAAATTTCCACTCCACTGGAATCGTCCAATTCCAGCGATTTCCCGGACATTTCAGGATTTATTATCTTTCAAACTGCTCCCTCAATACTAAATTTTGAATTCCTTATTTTAATTTCATCGATTGTTTCTAGGATTGACGTCAACAGCACTTAGAAAAGATAAAAATCTTCTTTATGTCATATGACAGAAGTTTTGTGGGTTCCGATATTTCTTTTACGTTCCGAACCACAAAAGTTATAATTCCAATCAAAGTTTAATCAATAATTGAAGATAAAATTCTCAGGACTTGTTTTCAAGTCCCATTCGATCGAAAGAAGGCTCGTTAAAATATTTAATAAATTGGAAAGTATTTTCGAAGAAGTTTCCTAAAGTTAATGAAAAATTTCTATTTTTCAATGTTCGAACCATTTGTCATGAATAATTTATTACTGATTTTCTCCTTCAAAAAGTTTGAACGGTTTTCACAATTTATTGACCAAACTATAATGAAAAAAGTCCACTCTTCCGGACAATGTCATACATTATCCCCGCATTTCCCAAATGGAACCGTGAAAATATTCTTCCACTTTTCATGTTGGAGATACCGGTGATAATATTTCCCCTTAAACGAATATTTCAAAAGCGTCACACTCAGGTCGATAGCTACCGTTGATAACGCGTAAACCGGTGTAGCTAATGCATTTGTGGATGTTCCGAGGTAGCTGAACACTCACTGATTCGCTGACATCATAGGAACGGGGCATTCCCAATTAGCGTTGTCAGGGCTTGTCAAAATTACGAGAAAAGAGGCAACAACTTATCTCTCGACCAAAAGCTTTCGCAGTTCCCTCAATTTTTCCGGCTCAAGCTCTTACTCCCGAGCTGATAAGAGTGGGCCTCTAGCCCCAAATGCCTGAGGAAATAAGGGCACATAAACCAACTCCTCTAATTTTATTTAAAAAAAAGACAACAGCGATCGAGGCGATATTTTCAATAAAAAAATCGTCAGCACGTGGTAAAACCAGGAGAAAATTTCCGATCAATGACATTCCCAACAATCACCCTTAATATATTCCTCTCGTAAAATGAGAAACGACATTGCATACGGGGATTGAGTCACCCAATGATCATGAATAAATGAGAGACATGTGTAAACAAAAGAAAATTTAAATGAGATGAATATAAAAAACGACAGAACGGCCTCAGCCAGTCGTACGCATATCTTACGAGTTAAAACTCGGAGTGAAAAATTGAACAAGTAGTTATATATTTTCGCACCTAATTATCACGACAAGATAAATAAAAAGAGAAATGTGAGTATTGTTATGAATTACTTGTCGCAAGTGTGCGTTTATCGAAATAGATTACACACGTATGAGCTGTGATATTCCAATAATTACATTACAATTGACATGTCTGCTCTTCCGCGTGCGCATAACTTTCACCAATCGAAACGTTCGGTAGCGATTGAAACCGAATTAAAGGAGATATTAAATCCGAAGAATAAATAAACAAAGGGAATACACGAGTTGGATAATAAAACTCGAGTAAATTGGAGCGGTCTCGTCATATATTTATTCATTCTCACCTCATTTGCCGACTTACGCAAGAGGACGTGGCGCCTCTTGAGGCCCTCGAATTCTTTCTTACGATTGAAACCGTTAACAGACGATGTTATCAACATTTTCATTGATAGAAAGACTGAATTTTGAGGAGCGGAACATTTTTTCACGATGGGAAACAGAAAATGAGATTTAATCGAGGAACAGTTGGGCCGCAACGACGATTAGTCCAGTTTCTGACAATTATTATTTGTCTCATCGATTGAAATACCGGGAGGGAAGAGTTCAATCGATTGTTCAACACCTCGAACACATCGAGAAGGACGACCGGGCACTGGAGGATTGACCTTGGTCACGGAAAACCGGAACCCTCTGGCCGATACGATGATCCGACCTCCATAGGAGTAGAAAGGAAATAAATAAAAAAATAAATATGGTTTCTGAAATGAGCGACAGGTTGAAATGGTAACTGGAGGGAACTCCCATGTATAACGAATGTGTAAGTCAGTTGACGATTGGCCAGCATCCAGGCTCGTACGAACTCCGGAGCGCGGCAGAATTCGTCTACTTTTGAAAACAAAGTTTAAAGTAATCGTTCTTTGTGTTTTATTGTGAACAGTTTTTGGAATTTTTCGAGGTATTTATTCTCACAATTTATGTTGATTCTCGGACCCTTTTATTACTTCAAAGGAAATTCTGGAGGATTTGTTCTCTCCCGGAATTAATTTATTAAGAAAGTGGAAATATGTCTAAAGTCCATTTCTCAGCGGTTTGGGAATTATAAATTAATGGATAACAGTTTTCTGAGTTATTTCATGGACTGAAGAAAAGGTGTTACATTTCTTACTAATGCCAATCATTTTTGAGATATCCACAATTATCGAAAGGTAAACTCACTTTATTCGCGTTGCGTTATTTCCTTATGGAACATTTTCTCGGTTCCCGTTAGGTATTTCTTTTGTTTCTTATTCCTTCGAGTGAAATATTAAAGAATCGGTTAAAAATCGTTATCCTTTCAGAATAAATCACGTAATATTGAATTTCAATAATCAGCCATGAGTCGTGAAGTGGAAATCCTCCTAATTCTCGTCTTTCCGTTTCAATTTGAAAAATTGAATACCAACAAGTGGCCGTCCTTACGCAAATATCAAATCAATTAGCCCAATAAAGACAATTATAAACGTTTCCTGTAAAGCAATTTGGCACTGCGAAAAATCGTAATCACATGGGTCTCTAAAACTTCAGTTTCGGATCAATGAGTGTGATTTTACTCATTAAAAATTCTTCTGATTGCTTCTGATTAAACTACGTCTCCTAGTTCTATCGTCGCCATTCCAATTACCGAATTTTGATACACAAGAATGGCCGCGTTTACCCAAATGGCGAGTGAGTTCTTCCACCAAAAAACATCCTCCGATATTTCATTCTAAAACCGCAAGTCTTGGAGGTAAATACCCAATCACAAAAACATAAATTCAATTTAATTTAATATATAATAAATAGCTATTGGGGTAATTAGCTATGGATTAGTCTTATCTCACTAATTGAAAATAGTTATTACTCCGAATTGACCTAATTTGAAAATCTAGTTCTATCGCCTCCCCTCCAATCCCCAAACTTTGTCCCACAAAAAAATCCCCCTCAGCCGAAATCGCTTCGTCCACCAAAAAAATTGCATAAGCTGCAACACCATCGGAGACAAATAAATAATTACCAATAATCGAATTATTCCATTAAAAATATTAATCGCTCCGAATTGATTTGAATTAAAATCCTTCTCCCTGTTTCCCCGCTGTCATTTCCAACTCTAAAATCTGGCACACAAAAGTGTCAACGCCAATACAAAAATCAATTCCTTCAACGAAAAAAAAAAAAAAAACACATTTCTCATTGAAACACGTCGTTAATTCCCCACTCCTCGTTATTGTGTACACAACAATCATGAAGCTCTTCGGTGTCTCCGCTCATACGGGGAGAAAAAAAGAGAATTTCAGAAAAAAAAGAGAGAATCCCAGGGGTGGGGGGAAAGTTGACAGTATAGGCGAAACAAGAGGAGTACAGTAGACTTTGAGTTGTACACTTGGCAAAGCTTATTCCTAACCGAAGGAATATCGTTGGTGGCACAAACTTACAGGCAAACAGTACCGATCCAAAGACCGTTGGACTGTTCAGTTGTCTCCGAACCCCCGAAGTGTTCGGACGTTATTTGTACCGTGAATTGTCGTGACAAACCGCGACAATTTAACTACCCCAATTACCTTTAAACAAAACCCCTCAATATCTCAATCAGTGAAACAAAAGGTGATTTTTTTATTGTTTACGAGGACGACCGTAACCCGAGGGGTGGAAATATATTTTATTCATTGAACCGGACGTTTCACAATCACAAAAACGTGAGTAACTCCCAAAAACTGATTAAAAAATAAATTGTGACTGTGATGATAAAACGGTAAAATTCATCGCGAGTAATTCGCAAAGTTTGACACCCACTACGTGACAGAAACTGCATCATTAATGTCACCAGATCGGTGTAAAAATCGTCGAGTGAATTCCCCGATAAATCAACTCCGTCGAATTACCTCCAGAGATAATAAATAAAATTAATGAATAACTTCCACCGCTGAGCGATTCTCCATAACTTCCTCATCCTCCATATCGTTATGATATCGAAATACAATCCGTGGAATACAATTGACCAGCAGATCGGCAATCGATGGAGGCCCACAGGCTGTGCCCCCAGGACAGACGATAACACGAAATAATAAAAAAAAAAATCCATTAAAGAGACAAACGGAAACTTGTTGCTGCTCAATCCCGAAGCGCTAATGAGTTTAAAACTGCTGGGGTAGATTCATTGAGCCTAAGTAGGTTCAGGTGGTTTATATTTAGATTTAAAACGAGGCATGTAAGAAGTATCGATGGGTAATACGTGTGAGAGTAGATGATTAACTCGACTCGTCGTGAAGAAACGTTAGGATCACATTTTTTTTTCCTTTTTCTTCATTTCCCTCATCTTCTAATGATCGGTCTCTCGGATGCGCACCTCTAGTACCTCCTTTTGTTGGCTATTTATAGGTTTTAGAATCGAGAGGGATTTTCGAAAAAGGTGTTACGAGAGCCGCAGCTTGGAAACACGAGTCTATAACGCTCACAAACGTTCTTTGACACACTTCCCAGTTGACTACGGAATGCTACGATCATTGCCACGGGTGGTTGACTATAACGTATTTTAATGCCTATACTTGGTATTCCAGACATATACTCTCGATCATTTTTCCTTGGCATCGTAGGGGAATTATTCAATTATCTTATCGATTTTTGCGGAATACAAATGAAATTAAAAATCGATCAACTGATATTTTCATTCAATTTCACCGAGGGGTAAAAATAACTCGGGGTTTTTCTTCTTAATTCAATGATAATTCAGTCTGATTAATTGACACAAGGTACAGCATTAATTTTTAATCAGTGGAAAACAGTTCAGGCGAGGATAATCATTAACATTTGGAGTCCTTCGCTTTTGCAATCGCATTACAATAACAAAAAAACGTCAATAAAAAATGAAATGTTTTTTTTTATTCATGCGTGTGTGCATGTGTTGTGAAATGAAGTGTTGCAGATTGGACGAGAGACGCTCGGTGGAATATACGTGTGCACTAATACCGAGAGACGACAGTAATATAAATCACGATCCTTTCGAGACTTTCTAAAGCTAGAACCGATATGTATAAGGCGATATATATCGTACGAAATACGTGGATACGCATACGGAAAAAATTTGAGGTCATTTTGTAGAATTTGTTAATTCACGGGACGAAAAGAAATTGCATTCTCGTGTTTTTTTTGAAAATTTTTCATTTTATTTTACACATGATCCGTGTTTAACTTCGCAATGATAAAAAGTGGAAAGAATACACGTTCGTGCGGCCTATCACGTGTCGAGAGCGCAAAAATGTAAATTTTTTTTTTATGTATCATTTAAATTTAATACTTTCAAAGCCATGGCCAACATTTTCCATTCTTCTGTGCGCTTTAATTATCCAGGGACATGAGTCACGCGAAACAAATGGATAAAAAATAACCTAACACACGATTACCCAAGAGCCGATAATTTTCCATTTCCTCAGTAACCCAAACATTTATTATACAATGAGCAAATCAATGATGCGTCGAGCCGGTCAAATAACTGCTGACTGTGCTTTATAATACAGTGGAAAACATTTTTTTTCCTCCTTTTGTTTTCTTCATATCACACAAATTGTATTGGTGTTGGGAAAAAAAAACGTAGCTCAAGTCGACGTGTGCGGAGACAACCTGGCAGGCGGCAAATGTCGTTGTACTCACGGACACGTGTATCTGTTATTCACGAGTGGCATTTTAAAATCAGTGTAACACGCGTCGGGAAGAGTTTATGCATTTTTTAAAAATTTACACCTCTTTTTTTCACTCTCTTTTCACCCATTTTATGCTGCTATCGCGGATAAAGTTCGGAGTAGAAAGGGAAACAAGTGCGAGACCAATATATTCATGAAGGAACATAATTTTCAGTCGCTGATTTAACGCTGGGATCGATTGTTAGTCATTTTGTGCTGAAAATAATATGGAAATTTTTTGTTATTATTCAGGTGATGGATTTTAACAATTTTTTTGCGATATCTACTTTTATTTTAGGGTTTTTTTACCTCTCTCAGGTATTTTGCGCTGTTATTGCAGATAAATGTTTATAGCCGTGATAAAATTGAATTGATATTTCACGATTCGAGTCCGTAAACAAATTTCTATTAATTTTATTGAGAAAAATATTGATATGAGTTTGTAGTCTTCCGGTGGAGGATTGTATTATTTTTCTTTGGGGAGAACCTTCATCAATATTGATAGCTCTCCATCATAGGCCGATACTAATATATTTATTCAACCTTTATATTTGTATTTGCATAAGAATGCACGTGACACTGTTACCGCTAATCGAATTGCCGGCGCACCTTTCTCGGTACATGGAAAAATAAGAGAGAAAAAAAAAATGATGAAGTTGAATTTTTCAAGCAATGTATCTCGACTAGTCAATTGTAACAACGCGTCGAGACGTAATTGTTGAATAGAAATGACGAAAAATTGCATTCAAGTGACTAGTCCTAGTGATTCGAAATCAATAACGGGTTAATGACTCGTGCGTGATGTAATATTAGACACAGGAATTGCTTTCACGTGCTCGGAAGATCGAGATTCTCGAGACCTTCCCTTCTTTTATTTGTCCGATGTCAAATGGTGAAAATCGATTTCAATTGACCTACGCGGAGTACATTCTAATGTGTATTTATTGGGGAAAATTTTCACTCACTCATAAATTTATTGCCATTCTCTAGTGACACTCAGTGATTTTTCCTTGTAGATAGTGGGCTGAAAATTATGATTGATTTCATTCTCTCACTCATTTGGAAAATATTTAACAATTTTTATACGAGGATTTAGAAGGATTTTCTAACATTGTTGTAGATAAAAATCTTTTTCTAATTTCCGAATATGTTTGACGACATTGCGAGGAATTATCTGTTACCGTTGGCTCCTCAATGGCTCTCAAACATATAAAAATTGAAATATTTACTGCAAATGAGAATGTTGATGACATTTTTTAATTTTTAAACGATCACTTGGAAGATATTCATTGGAGTCTTAATAAGATGAACTGAAAGGTAGTTCTTGAACAATATAAATTATTGTCCCGTTACTGGTGACGACAATATTAGTCAGTTTTTCATTTTTAAACATTTGAATTTTTCCTCAATCACGGAAATTAATCGCTTCTGTCCCAATATTAGCGTAGATAACAATATTCCCATCAATTGTTGAACATTCTCTTGCGTAATTCTGACGTACATTCAACGATGTAAAAAAACGTCTGTTCTTGTTGAATTCTCAATGAGCCCTAAAAATATAAAAATCGAAATCAGTTAAGCTGCAGCTAAAAATGCTAATGAGTTTTGTCAATTTTCAAGCGATCTTTGAACAATTGAAACTCAAGGAAATTGTTAAAAATTATCTGTTTGTGTAATTTTTAATGAGCTCCACAGAAATTGAATTTCAAATAATTCTTCAAAGCAAGAGGAATGAGTTCCCATTACTGCTGATGACAATGTTCCTCCTGATTCTTCATTCTCTAGTCTTATTATCAATTACTTGGACTCGACAAAGCGTCAAAAAATTATCGAACCGTTAAGTATGGAGTGATCAAAGCTGAAATAAAATTGAAAATAATCCCCCAACCGGAGAAAGTAATTGCTCTCACGCTAGACAATAAACTTATCGATATTTGGGGATTTCCAATATGTATACCTTTCTAACATTCTCCCTCCATAAAATCATAAAAATTCATAAATCATCACATAAAAACGTTTCCATCACCAACCGATTCCGTCCTCCGCACGAACGTAAACAATTATCATTTCTCATTGAGTCTCTAACGACCTCTCCCGCAATAAAAAAAAATCCTTCAACAAAGAACCTCAGCATCCCTATCACTCCAAACATAAATTATCAGCATCAATACCCGATCTCCAAACGATTCTCTGAATAATCCAGACTCGCCAAGAGCTCCCTGGAACTAAACCAAAAATTCCGCACACTCGCAGATAAAATATTCACGATAACCATTAATTGTCAAACGTTTTCTTGAATAATCCAGGCATCTGCCTGACAGTGTAAAAAATAAATACCCGATCTTCTCGAGTCCTCCCCGGTGATCTTCCCAGGAGCGAAACCGAATAATCTTCAGCAAGAAAAATCACTTGCCTCACGGTGATTGATTATCAAACGATTTCTTAAATAATTCCGACAGATGTAACATCTCGCCAAAACCGCGGAGAATTATCTATTCCTCGAATCCCTAACGATCCCCCCCCCCCCCGCCCCCCTAATTTCCCGCAAGGGTCATCAGCTGCTCCACCACATTTGTTTACACTTTTATCTCCTCCGAGATTAATGATCCAAGGACTTCACCCATCCTTTTTCGAATTTAGCACGATCAATGATCGTCCTTCACCCGAGATCCCGCCACTCCGCTGGATCATTAATTGCTTTCCAATTGGGTAATCCCAGGCAGTAAAATCGAGGATTGAAGGAGCTCTGATTGGTTGGAAAAAAAACTGGCCAACAGGGCGAAACGAATTATTCTATTCAGATAATGAATTTTTCATCCTCGTTCACCTCGGTGTAAATAAACGGGTAATTAATTTATGGACTATACTGAGTGGTTGGATAGTACTGTGACAAACACTCTTCGTGGGTAGCAGAACTATCGGGCATTAGTCGGTACCTGTTTCTCAGTCCTTGAACTTTTATCACCGCACTTTCCGACCGATACACGTGAGTTATTGGTTGATTATTTTTTGCGCTTAGTCTATTCGCAATCAATGTCTACGATTGATTCATTCTCCTGCAATTAGAATAGTATTCATGGGGACACTATTTGTTGTTATATCTTTTAGGGCAGGTCGAAGGGGGAATTTGATTTTTCGAAAGTCAGTTTCTTTCGAAATTTGGTGATTCCAAATTGGAGTATTGCTGATTGGTATTGAACAAATTGAAGTAATCAATATATTGCAGTCACTTCCTCTCGCATTCCCCCGGAAATCGCTGAACCAGTTTTCTAAACGAATCTCGCAATCGCAGCCTTCTTAATTACCCCTTCATTGGCAACGTAATTACGGCTAAGTAACACTCAATTCAGGGAGCTCCCTCCATCTGATCTGTTCATCTCCATTCTAATTTTCATTTGGTGGACGGAGGAGAAGCGATTCGAAGGTCTCGACTGCTCGTAAAAATTCTCAACCCGCGACTGCATAAACCACTCGCAACTCCCACCGAATAGCGCCGATAATCAGGTATTTTCGGTCGTATTTTTTGATCGATAAATTGGAAGGCAGTCAATCGGGTCAATATTTTGGTTCAGACATTTCTGTCGTACTCCGACAAAGAAATGACACGCGTGAGCAATAATTCAAGTGTCTCGAGTAGCTCCGGAATTGATAAATGTTTTGCGTGTGACTCATTGTCACTTATTTGTCCTATCGGGTTTCTCCATTGTCAGTTGTTGGAGCGTTAAACAGTAGTAGGTATAAAAAAATCAGAAAATGTTCTGCAGTTCAATAAAATTAGGAAAAAAGTGGAAAATTTTTTTGTGCAATTTTCCAGACGATGCGTTGAATTAATCGATAATTTTTTTTTGTTTATCCGAGTATAAATGAGTATAAATTTCATTTCCTCGCTTCATGTCAATGAAAAAGGGAACATATTTCCGGAATTATTCACAACTGAGCATGACCAAATACTTCACATGCACTTTGACTTCAATCACGAGTCCAATAATTCCATGACTAAGTGAGAATTCATAGAAAAGAGCTAAACAATCGGAAAAATAAAATAATCTTTTCAATTCGAATGAAGTTGAAAACCGAGCAAAGTTATTTTCACTGTCAAATTGCTACGTGTCACTTAGCCATGTACTTTTATCAAGTAATATACGTGCACCAAGACACAGACCTAGTTTACACAATACCCAACAGCCTATAGAGGAATAGAATCCATGTTAATTGTTCGTCAACAATCTTCAGTCTCCTCCAATTGATGATAAAGCACGCAGAAGATTATATTTTGTTAAACTATTGATAATTTCTTTGATCTTTTTCTATTCAAGTATTTAATTTAATTTTTCCCTGGAATCCCCTCTTTTCAATTAATTACTCCTAACACTGACTCACAAACATTTAAACAGTGCTAGAATTTAACATAATTAACCTCCACACTTAACCAAGGTGTAATGAATTATTGAAAAATTCCATTTCCCTAACATCATCATGTGCTTTTATAAATAATGAATACCCGATCAATTCATTCACGAACCGTTAATTAATTCTCTCGTAATGAGTCTCATCGTACTCATACTCCACAAAATGATTTTCCAGTTGAAATGAATTAAGGTATTCTTCAACAACTGTTACTTTCCCCACCCGGGGATAAACCTGTTCTACTCTTTTAATCAGATCTTTGCAATTTTTCTGCAAACGCCTGTACTCATTGACCACCTCATTGTTTCCCTCGTTCCCTCGTGCACTTCTGTCTGCATTTAAATTGATTATTATAACGCAATGTCTACCAGCGTGTACCTGGAACGCTGAGCAAGAATTTTATAAATGTCAGATCATAATTAGACGCCGGGGAAATATAAATATCGGGGGTTTTTTTCTCCATTTCTCAGCAAATCCCATTAACTATGTGATTGGCTTCGACGTCGTTACGTTCACTCCTTCAATTCACGTCTATTTTCATCCTCTGAGGATGATTATAGTCAATAGTTAACCAGAAAAATATTAGAATTGAGGAAATACTTGGTTTTGTAATTTGAGCACACGCGCAGCCAGTATTGCTGTTAAAAAATCATAACCGATTTGCAATTGTCGATCTTGTTAGCAAAACATCCCACCAAACCACGGAATACCTCTCATTAATCTCATCTATTGTCAGCGCTGTTTTTACCCCGTGTCTCGAACTCTTGACAATGTAGCCATGACAAGTCTTCTTCTTGTTTTGATGATCAAACCGAAGAGAATAATTCAGTGGAATTGATTTTGTTTAATAGCAAACACTGCTGATAATGCATAATTGATGAGTGTGGTAATTCCATTATTCACATTTGCAATTGAAATGATTTTCCCAAGTGCTTGAGGAAATTGGGAAAAACTACTCATCTTCGAGACTTAGACTGTTGCTTCGTCTCTCTTCTTCGCTTTGAATAAATCGGGGAAATCATCATCAATCATCTGGTTTTATACTCTAATTGACAACTGCCTCTAATTGAGTTCATCATTATGCAGCACTTAAAGTGAGTTTCTCGAGTCAATGAAGATATTGGGAGATTGATTTTCCTTTGATGTAGCCAATGAATAAACATTGATAATTACGCTCAATCCGACAAGTTATTCAATGAATGCAATATGACTTTATTATTTGGTTTTACGGAGAGCTACTGATGATCCCTCTAATATCGATCACTCTCTACTCCACTCGATAACACAATTGTTTCTCAATTTTTAGGTAGCCAAAAGGTAGAATGGTGGCATCGCAGAACGATGGTGGCAGAAGTGGAGGTGATACGAATCCCGCAGCTGGTGAGCACGAGACAGCAGTTTACACAGTATCAGTGAGTGGTGGATACAGAAATGAGGGATACAAAGAGGACAGTGGTGATGGCATACCCCCAGAGCCAACGAAACCCCCGGCACTGCCGGCCCCCGAGGATGACACCCAATCCCGCAAACTCAAAATGTCACGCAGTGAAAAATGGAGAATACTGAAGAATATTGGTACAGTGTCAGTGGCATTTATGGTGCAATTCACAGCCTTCCAGGGTACAGCCAATCTTCAGTCATCGATAAATGCCAAAGATGGACTTGGCACTGTATCGTTGTCAGCTATTTACGCTGCCCTGGTGTTGTCATGCATCTTTGTACCAACATTTATGATCAAGAGATTCACTGTCAAGTGGACACTCTGCTTGTCGATGCTGTGCTATGCACCGTACATTGGCTCACAATTTTATCCCAGGTTTTACACCCTTGTACCTGCTGGTGTACTGCTGGGTCTTGGAGCTGCACCCATGTGGGCAGCTAAAGCCACTTATCTAACCCAAGTTGGTGGTGTTTATGCCAAGCTCACTGATCAGCCTGCTGATGCTATTGTCGTCAGATTCTTTGGATTCTTCTTTCTTGCTTGGCAGACCGCTGAACTCTGGGGCAATCTCATTTCATCTCTGGGTGAGTCATTTTTATCCTGTTATTATTAGAGTAAATAGTGGTGTATTTTTTAAATGTACGAGTGACGTCTGTATGAATATTTTTTTTACTCACAAAACACTATTTGTGAAAATTGCTCAGTGAATTGAGGTAAATTCGAGACAGTGCGGGCGAGTTCGCTGTCTCCAGCGACTAGGAAAAAAGTATTATATTACATAAAAATATCGGTGTTAAACGAACCGAGTGAATGTGAAAGAAAGTTCCGGAGGATATATATACAAAACGTGTATAATACTTTCACGAGACATGCACATCGCCTGGATGATTCCCGTAGTTTATTCAACATGCTTCATTTTGTATCGGAAAGTTTCGAGAAACTTTGATTTTTGATTAATGACATTATCATTTGCCATGATGAACTGCTTTTGCGGGAGCGCTGGGCCAGTGGAGTGGCTCAGCGTTTGATCTGGCGCACCAGTTAATCATAATCGTTTGAAGCGCGCTACAATTGTCTCGTTTAATGAGGGAGACTTTCTTTCGATTTAAATCAATTGCCTTGAACATGTTGCGATTCAATCCTTGACAATTGTCGAGTCACTTCTGATCGATTGTTTGCATCGAAACTGCTTCTCCTCCGGTGCAAAGTGAAACTGAAACGATAAATACGGTTCTCAGCATGAGAGGTACCGTAAAGAACCTTTACCCACGTGCGGGGACACGTGACCACGACTTTATCAGGGAAATTAATTTTTTAAAAGCCTAGAATTGGTGCTGAATAAAATCTTAACTTGATGGTTGGGAAAAATCCTGAGTTGTTGAGGAAAATTTCTAGGGATTTTTGTTGAAACTTCATGAGACCACAAAAATTCACGCACCACTCGCAGAAAATGTCAGAAAATACTGTAATATTGAGCCACCAAGAGACTATAAAATCCTCAATATGTTCATCTCATCCTGCCTATGTGTATCGTGAATAATTATGAGTATGACGTCAAAAAAGAGAGGCGAGAGAACCTCGCCGGCCAGGAGTCGCCAAGCACAACCGTAGTGTCTGTTCCCTGGTTATAAGAGGCGAAAGATCGCCTCGGGCGAAACGACAAACGAGATTTAACCGGTATAAACTCGCATTACCCGGCTTTCCTCGGCTCGTGGCATTCACGTGCTGATGTAGTGACTTCGGACAATTTTTAGTACGAATTACTGTTGATTTATCTGAAAAATATTTTGCATAAAGTATTAAATAATTTCGATTGCTCATCTCGATAGTGTAAAAAGTCATCACGAGAAAAAAAAAACATCTAAATAAAACATGTTTCAGGGGTAATGAACATGAATAACGTGTGTTTTTATAGTTTTATTTTTGCTTACGGAATTGTAAATTAGAGGCACCAGCAGTAAAAAGTGAAAAATCAAAAATCAACAGGTTTTATGGCTTTGACCATTCAATTACGTTGGATATCTATAATTATTTTCTTAAAATAGCTGCTGAGCATTTCTTCGTGCTTCGCCATTACCCAGAAGGTCAAGATCGTTTCGAGTCCTTGCCAAGGCCGTTATACAAACCCAAGTGAACATTGCCCTCGGGAATACCGAACGGGTGAACGATACGAAGCTTCAATGGAGCTCAACAAGAGGTCTATTACTCTGAAATATTTAATTTTCCTGCCCTAGCCAATTTGCTTTTCATCGTTCGATACGATACTAGTCGAAATTAAATATTTGCAAATCAGAGACGAGAGTCGTTATCGCACAACAGAGGAACGTTTTGAGTGATAATGGTCTTTGCGAAAGCAAATCAATGATAGGAGGAACTGTTAAGGGGACAATATTTTGACAGTTCTGAGATATGACGCATCCTCCACTTGTGCAAACCCTCAGTCTGCGTCACTGTTCTATGGTTTTTATCCTCTTCTTTCGTCATAGAAAGATGGGGCCCATGTTTATGGGCAAAAAATGTAAATAAAAATGGGGCCCGCGTCAGATAATTATCAATTATAATGGACCGACGAGAAAAAAAATTAAACTTCACAGGTAATCCGCCTGAAACCATAAACATCCCGTGGAAATCCCAAATTGATGTCATTCATCTCCTTCAGTCGTCGTAATAGACCACTATAATCATAACAACGCGGTAGCTTCTGTATCTCTCGCCTCTCTGGTACCACAATCATTTTTACGTTGTAGAACTTCTACCTGAACAGGTGTTTTCGTGATCGCTTAGACAAATTCAGTCGTTATCGTGACGTTTTATTAGTTTTAGACGTCAATCAATGGACGTAACACGAGGGAATTATTTCATCACCATGGTAGAATCACTTATCGGTGAAATCTCCAAGTCGCCGGATCGTTGTTCGGTGTTTCCTCACGTGGAAAAAAACAGAAAATTTTTCGAATCACCTGTGTCAATTTGAAGAGAGTTATTTTATGGAATCGTGGACATGTTTCGTCGCGTTCCGCAGTTTTGTCAATTATCAGACAAAATGTTTCATCAGAAGGAATGTTTACCAATGGATTGAGAAATTAGTCAATTCTAATTGATTAACTGCGTAGATGAACAAGTACTTTGAGAACAAAAAATCACGCAATTATGTGTTTTGCAATAAAGTGGTTTCCTCTGGTTAAAAAATGTTAATTACCCTTGAAAATGATTTATTGGATGTTTTAATGAATGAATCGTAGTAAACGAATAGCTCGAGATGTTAGATATATATTGCACTCCCGGATAATGTAAAGAAAACAAAATTATATATAATGATACAAAATCATCGCTTATTTATTTAATGGGAATAAATTCAGGAATAAAATAATTCAATCAAGTTCTCAATGAGGTTACATGTTATAGCATATATATTATACATAGATGTACACGATAGTATGTACGTGTGTACATAATATTCATAAAAGAAAAAGATAAAACTGGGAAGCGGGAAGTTTTTAATATTCTGGCGCCCACCGAAAATCATGCGCGTGCCGAGCACGTGTTCTCCCCTATCTAGACAAATATTTCCTGCTGGCACCTGTTACAATAATAATTAATATTCCCTAAGAGAATATGCTAATGTCAAAACTTAATACTTTATAAAAACATTTGTCTAGTCCAGGGATTTTGATGAAATTTTTGTCCCGCCAAAGAAACCTCCCCAATCAATATCTCGTCTTCTTTCAGTCCTGAGTGAGGGAGAATTCGGTGGTGGTGGCGATGAGAATTCCACAAACTTCAACCTGGAGAAGCTGAGCACATGTGGTGCTGCATTCTGCACAATGGGTGGTCATCACGAAGTAGAACGTCCCCCCGAGTCTGAGATCTTCGAGATTTCCTCCATCTACCTGACGTGTGTCATTGTTGCTGTGATAATCGTTGCCCTCTTCGTGGATCCTCTGTCAAGGTGAGCTCCCCAGAAGCAACAAAAAAAAAAAGTATTCAATCGACTGAGCCATGGACACCGGAAATGCCTCGTTAATTCGTAATAGAGAATGATTAATGTACGTCGTTTCGTGTCAGACTGATAGGCCATTCCTTGAGTTCCGATCCTGAACAAAACGATTCACTTATCGTAAGTGTTCAGCACTCGGTTGTGTTAAAATTGCAGGGCTCAGTCTCCTGCAACTTTGAGACGATTTTTTTCCACTTCTCTCAGAATTCAATATTTTTTTTTCACTCAACATTGGAGTTACGAAACAGATGGCTAATAAGCGAGTATCACGGGATCCTCGGAATATCCCTACCATTGTATATCCGCCATAAACATTGCTCTGCTGGTGATTGCAAAATGGCATACATCCGACTTGGGACGCGCATCGTTGCACAGGTAAAAACCGTATGCACGAGGTTTACGTAATTTTTTTTTTCTTCAGCGATCGTTGACGATTTGTATTTATGAAAAATACACTGGACCCAATAGCATTTGCCGTATTTCCGTTGATAATAGATTAATGTACAGGCGGTTTTATGAATGGAGGTGATCCTGTTGATGTCAGAGTACTCACTCTAAGTAATTCGTGACTTGCAATAAGTTTTGCATCGAGTCATTCGAGAGTCGGTGGTTGATTCAAGAGCTTTTGTGCGAGAGACTTCTTGAATAATCACCTGGAAAATTACTATGATTTATTCGGCATCATTACATAGAGTTAACATCGACTTTTTTATTGAATCGACGCATCCGCTGATGTACCTTCGCGAGATCAGGGAATTTTCAGTAATTTTCAATATTATTCATTCACTAGTGAACAAAATCCTTACTTTGGAGCCTGAGGAAAAGTTGATGGGCAGAGCGTTCCTTCAAATTTCAAGTCATGTCTCAGATTAAATCCCCTCGGGAGCACAACGTAGAAACGATATTTTTTTCGATTTCTCCTCAACGAAACAGTCGAAATATCGTTGATTACAATTTTTTCGAGGCTCTGCCTCTCGAGAAATGGAATTTCTCCCGATCATTCGCTATCATTAGCCCCAAAAAGACGAATTTATCCGCAGTAAACATCAGTTACATATTCACGAGTAGAGAATGAACGGCTACAGTCAGACGCGGCGCTCGATCATCATAAAAACCAAGCGACTGTGATTAAAATCCCATCACGTCTTCCGGCAGTACTGATCGGTCTTCAGAATATTCTCGACGATTTCCCCGAATAATTTAACATGCTATGAAAACATCCTCGATGACGTTGATCTGCGCGAAAAATTCTCAAAAATCTCTATGTACGATCCAGGAGATACAGTGATAGAAAAATCGATGAGTTCTTCCTCGTACGTTCGTCGAACCTGTCTAGTCGATGGAATGCGTCAGATGCGACACACAACACCTCTGTTATGCACACACGCGAGTCCTTTCACCTCCGGTCACACGAGAGATCTAAATAATCCATCAACATTTAATGTCAACTAGTAGTCTCATTTTCATTTTAATAATTGCGATCGGCGATTGATAAAGCGCGGAGCGATGGCTCTGACGAGTCAACGAGGTTGTGGGGAGGGAGGGGGTATATTTTTTCTCTCATTTTTTAATGACTTTATCGTCCGTGATATCTCAATCCCTGAGCGTTACGCAATGACAGGTGTATGCATTTAAATCGTATACACTTGCTCACCATGTCCGCCATTTTAACTCGGGGCACAAGGTTAAGCTACTGGCGTAACGGTTTATGATGCTGTTTTTATCGGTTTTTTAATTCGCCATGTTCCTAAAATAATAAGGAAGAAAAACATTTTCAACGTTTATTATAATTTTCGATTTTTAATGGAAAGAATAGATTTTTTAATCCCGCAATTTCCCTCTTTCTGGTGAACGTAATTTTTTTTTCTGTGAAAATCAAACAAAAAGAATATGTCAAGTGAATGAATGTTGGACCATCGTGGTCTGTCAATCATGAAATTTAATTTGAATCACATCATCACAATAATTCTCTTCGCAAATAAAAATAAATTGACTGCACAGCGATGAAAGTAATTTTCCACTTGTTTATTTTTAGAATCTGCAACAAACTCGATTTCTAGTTTTTACCATTCAATTCAATGGAGAAAAAAAATGGGAAAGTTGATGACTTATAATCAATAACGCTTGATAAAAATGAAAATGTTTTATGATAATGACTGTTGAAAACATTTTCCCCCGTTGCGGATGCGAAAATTCATAAATCAATTCACGATAAAATCATTCAATATTCCTGGAAATAACTTTATGGTTTCTGTATGTATCATCGGCGTCAATCGGGTAATTATCCTCTGCTCCAATCCCCCCACCACTGGTTAACGTGTGAGCGACCATGAGATGGAGAGGATAACCTTGCAAGGCTGTCTCCACTGTTGATTTTTTTTTTCCTATCGACGTTGCTCAGAGGGAGAGGGAGAGTTTTTCATGTTCTCGGCATTTTCTCGTCGTTTTTTTCTCCATTCATGACGTTATTGCTCCTGGGCATAAACGGTGATTCAGGGAATACTTTACGATTGCATTATGAGTTGAATTATGCATTGAGATTGTCGATGAGAGTGCGGAGATAGGAATGCACACGAATGAATTTTTTCGCATTCTCGGTGGTGGGATTTATCAGGTGGATACGAGAAGAATTTCTTGATTCTAATGGAGCACTGAAGCTCCCGTGACTTTTGTGTTGTTCAACTAAACAAAGCATTGATAATCATGAATCATTGTTTCTCTCAATGCTATTGAAATGATAAATAATCATGAGAATTGGTGCGAGAAAAAATTCAAATTTATTTACTGTCATGAGAAAATTTAATGTCTCACGCCTTTACCTGAAAATCTACGAGACAAAAACGATAAAGTACTGACGTTGATAATCTAACCTGATAAATTCAGTTATTAAAAATGCAATCCATTAGAATAATTCAGATCATGATCATGGGATTTATAAAACACTCCCGATTACATTAGTATTCCCCATCGGATAATCCAGAGACTAAAAAAATCTTAAACACGTTCGCCGTACCGTGGAATGCGGTCCCTGTACTATATTATGTCGCTTTACCATCGTTAAAATCTCCTGCTTCTCATATATTAATGTTTTAGTCGCCTCTCGTGGACCAATAGCCCTAATGCGCTCAGTGGTGCGCGGTGGCGGAATTTATTTCTCAAATTAGTCACAGAGACAAATTGGGATGAAATAAAAAAATGAAAAATCAAACACCGCGGTAGAATTGGGCGGAAAAAAATGCCTGAGGCTCTGCAAATCTCTGATTTATCCTGACACATTGTGTTCCCATGAGCGGAGGTCATAGAACTTGTTTTTGACCGTGTGAGATAGTCTTTTTCGTCCAGACAGACGCATACGATCATTTTTTATGATCGCACCATGGGAGTCTACGTCGTGGGGATTTGGGACTCAAATGTTTGCTTCACGAAATGCATTTGGAGTTTATGACAGCACTTCGAGAGCTATTTGAGGATTCGAAGAAAATAATGGAGAGTGTTTTGTGACACTAGATAGTTGACACTAAATATTGCACATCACATGGTAATAAAAATATTTTCCTGGGGCCATAATGGATTACTAGGAATCAACTTACATTTTGACCGCATTTTGGGTAGCAGAAGAATTGTTTATGGTTTTTTTTTTTGAGGAAATGACAGCTGGGAGAATGATGAAGGCAAAAAAATTTATGGGAAAAAATCCAGTGCTGGTGTAGGTACAAAATTTTCAACGAAAAATAATTAAAATTTGGTATTCCTCGTCATTTTCAGAGCAGTCCTTGAAAAATCTTGGAATTCCATGAAAAATCATGTAAATCGTAGAATTTCCATCGGTCTTTGTTCTCTGTATTACTGTGATAGAATAAAAGACGTAATTAGCAGAATCTATTTCACTAATCAAATGACTCATAATGAATTCCCTGAAGCAAAAAATGAGGATATCCTTTGATTGCCTGTTTTCCCCGAAGAAAAAAAAATGCAACAAGACGATGGGACATAATAACGAACGCCAAACAACATAAATTAACGCAAAAAAACAATAATTATCTTCCGGGAATCAACTTCTGTTATAATAAGCCGGTCGCTACAATAAAAAATTTATATTTATGCTCACCCGGTTTCCCGTGTCGCTGGCCATTTACTTCCTCCTACATTATTACCGCATTTATTGGACTGATGTAAAGAGAAATTCAGAGGATTATGTTGGCCAGACAGTCCACACGATGGACAAAAAAAAAGGACGTTTACGGGACTGACGCCATCGAGACGACGGTTATTCGGTTCGCTCATCTTCATTTTTTTGAATTTTTATTTCAATTTTTTTTTCTTTGACGCAGGTATGGCGAGAAGCAACGTCGTGTCGATAGTGTGGAAATCAGTGGGATACAGTTGCTATCTGCAACTGCCTATCAACTCAAAAAACCGTACCAACAGCTCCTGATTCCCATCACAGTATGGATCGGGATGGAACAGGCATTCATTGGTGCAGATTTTACTCAGGTATAACATAAAATTATTACATGATCAGTAGTATTTATTCATTGCACAGATACGAGTTAGAAAATTAAAAACTCAATTTTACTGAATTCAGGACAAAAATTATGGAGCAGAAAAATGACATGGGAACGATGTCCTCCTGCAATTAATTGTTGAACTTTCGTGAAACTCATTCACAAAAAATAATCATCCGTATTCACTCACGGTATTACGAAATATCCTTGAGTTTCCTTGAAAACAAGAGGAAACGAGTGAATTGAAAATATTAACCCTGAACTTGACTGATGAGATCTTTCGATAATATCCGGAAATCCTGATCGGGACAATTTTCATTTCGCTTATTTTTTGAATAGACACATTATTCATGAGTTTGTCTGAGAGCTTCCGGGACCTAGCGATGATTACCAGTGGGAAGGTCTAGCAGTCACGTGCCTACACCGATTCACCACACGAACGTAACCGTAATCACTCGTTGCGATGATTGATGAAATTGAATAGTGAAAAAGAGGATAACGAATTATCATTGATACCAGGCTATTCATGATTTATTTCGATGATTTCGAGTCATTTCGATGGTTTCTGATCCCCGACAAAATCATTCCGATGATGAAGCTGAAATAGCAAAAGAAAAAAATACAAAAATTAATGCGAATGACTGAAAAAACCTCTTATGGTCTCAGGAGATGATCTCAATCGGCGAAAGTCAGAAAAAAATCACTCCCAGCTCGCGTATTTTTCTGTCCTCGAGTCGTCCAATGTCACGTTGTCCCAAAGTCGGTCAGGAATTTCACCAACAACGCGAAATTATCGTATGATTATTCCTACCATTGAATGGTACGCTCCCACAAGCTGTTCTCTCGAATAATTCCCAATTGGCTCTGGGATGTCGACGAAATGAAAAGGAATATAAAAAACCCATTACCATTTCGTTATTTTATCGCCCTCGATTCATTCTTTGCTTAGCCATGACGAAATTACTTCCTCGCAAATGAAGGCTCGATCGTTATTAACGAAAAATTCCGAAAATAATTTTCCTGGTGAGCTAACGAAAATAGAGCCCTTCATTCCATCGATCAAATATTTACTGAATCGCTGACATGAAAACTGGTTGATAGAGCTATATTTTCACCTATATCAATGTTTATTCGCTCTACGCGAGCCCATTTAATTTGTAACAACTGTTTGAATGAATGACACGGAATTCGTCGATAATTTTAGATGATGAAAAAGCTTTTACTTATTTTTAGAATATTTTCCTGTGGTGTAATATTGAGAATTAAATGGAAAAAAATTTAATTCACGTGGGAAATGATTTTTTTTCCTCTTTAACAATTAATTAACAATTAACAATTCTATTTCAGGCTTATATATCATGTGCCCTCGGTGTCCAAAAAGTCGGCTACGTGATGATCTGCTTCGGAGTTGTGAATGCTGGCTGTTCACTTCTCTTCGGATCAGTCATGAAGTTCGTGGGAAGACAGCCCCTGATGGCCCTCGGGGCAGTGGTTCACGCCGCCCTAATCGGTGTTCTCCTAGTCTGGAGGCCTCATCCCGAGAACTCCTACGTCTTCTACACTGTGTCAGGCCTCTGGGGTGTGGGTGATGCAGTGTGGCAGACTCAAGTCAACGGTGAGCATTAAAAAAATTAGCCAAAAAAATTCCAAACGTCAGAGCGATGAATTTGCATGAGATTACGATCGCGGAACCCATCACAAAAATTCAAATCACAAGTTCGATAACCGATCGCAAGTTAACGCCATCGATCAGTCTCTTAATGACAGGCGCAGGTGTCACTGTTGACAATTCCCATTTCCTCATTCTCCACCTACAAAGCAGAGTAAAAAATTGTTTGCCGAGGATTGTCCTTCATATACCGTTTTGAAATGGAAATGTGTCATTAACCAATCGAGGGAGAGATTACATGCCGACGTAACGTATGACAAAATCAAAATGAAATAATAAATTCGAGTATTGTATAATAGATTCCGGGACTCCGAGGGATCATAGCGGTTATTACGGGCCCCACTGTGAATGATTGATTAATTTTGACACGCGATAATTCCACTGAAATGTCGGAAACTATTTTTATTTCTTCACTAAATATAGGATCATTTTTTATATTGTTGGTACATGATAATTTGATGAACAATTTGTGGGAACTCTCAATTTGGGTTGAATCATTCGGGGAAATTAACAATAAAAAGAGAAAACTTCGGGTCAACATGATGCTGAATATTAATATTCAAACAAATATTCAAGTAGGCTGTAAAGTTTCTCTTTATATTTCTCCTCCGAGTTCCTTGAATTCGCGTGAATTTTCAGATGCATTTTAAATTACAAGAGGTTTTTTCACCTACACGGGATTTAATGCCACCGCAAAAAAACAATATTTTTTCCAAAGGCACAGGTTCTGAAATGAAATGAGGAGTGTCAAAGACTCTTGCCTGTTTCGAAATAAGGACGGGACATGTCTAGTATTTGACAGATGATATTTGACAACGTCGGGTGAATTACGAAATTCCCATTCTATTTCCATTTGCTATCGCGTTTCCCACATTAAAAAAATATAAATTACCAGCAGCAGAATTTTTTACGCGTTCAGTAATTCTTTACTGATTTATTGTACTAGAGTCCCTGACTCCAGAGCCAAATGTCCTTGGTAGGACATTATTTTTTCGGGTTTACCAAGATGTTATCGTACGTCACAATAATTTCCCTTAATTTTTTTTCACGTAACCGTCCCTTTTGCCCCAGGTCTTTATGGCACTCTCTTCAGACGCAACAAGGAGGCTGCCTTCTCCAACTATCGTCTCTGGGAAAGCGCTGGTTTCGTTATAGCATATGCCTACAGCACACACTTATGCGCAAGAATGAAGCTCTACGTCATGTTAACAGTATTACTAGTTGGTACAATAGGTTACATAATCGTGGAGATACTCCACAGGCGAAAGCAGAAGAGATTGAAGGCACTTGCTGAGGATCCAAAGGCAGCAGCAGCCGCTGCCGAGGCAAATATGCCTGAGGAAACTGACGATGAGAAAGACGACATAGACGACGACATAATCATAACACATCTCTGAATTATTCAATCGGGTGGATTTAATGAAAAAAATGCTATTATCACAATCTAACGAGGTTTGTCCTCAATTTTATTTATCAACGGCCTCTAGGGTTACCTCATTACGACGTCTCTCAAGCCAACGCTCGTCGGCCCGCACACAAAATAATAAATACAATGAAACATTAACTATCATGCGTTGCCGCGTGCTGGACGACGATCGATTATTTATGAGGACGAGAGAATTATGCTTGAGAGCCGTTTGTGTTTTATCGTTGACACGATCATGGGAGAGAACGAGGGGTTAATGAGGCGAAAAAAAATGTTTTGTACATTTATTAATGAAAAAAGGATCTGATAAAATTTCCTGATTGAAGAGGGAATTTTGAATCTGAATAATCATGAGATATCGATTGATTTAATCGCGAAATATCGTCAATTATATTCTTAACTAATGAAATTCAACAACGGAAACAACAAAGCAGTATTTTATAACAAAACAATTGTTCTCTTTTATTTTGTTGCCTGAGGGAATTCAGTTTCCGTCCCACGTGGTGCATTAGCTCAAACGAGTAGCCTCCAATGTAGAATTAGTTGTAGATAAAGTGGTAGGTGTTTGTCAAATTGGAGAGATTTATGAGTTTAAATTTCGCATTGATATTTTATTAGGTAAATTAATCGGTCTTTTTTCCCTCGGCTCAGGTACCACGTACTCTTCTGCAATGTAGTCCTCATAGGTGATTGACAGGTGAATATATATTTTTTATTTTGCGCTGATCAATCAGATAGATTACTTCACATGGAATCGAACGATCTATTCGGAGAATGTGAACGCTAATGCGGAAGAGTTTAAGATACTTTTCAGTGTATAATGAACCGGTGACCTTGGCAGGACCGGTATACCGATAGAAAATTCATTGGCCTCGTGGATAATACCACGTGTCCTCGATCATCAGTGGTTGAGATTATTTTTTCTTCGTTAGGAATTGATAATCGTGATGAATTCCTTGCGCATCAGATTTGATGAGGATTCGGGGCGTGCGAAACTCAAACGCGACAATTTGAGCCGAGAAAAAAGACGACATAAGTGTACTTATTAATCCTAGAAGTAAGGGGAGACTGTACTGGAACTTTGAAATCGTGAAGGTCTTTTAAAACGAAAAAAAAAAACATTTTTTTTATTCATGGTATTATTAAAGACCCAAATTTTTTCATGTAACTTCGAAGAGTTGAAAAAAGCGAATTTCCAAAAAGTTTTTAAACCTAATTAAGTGTCGTCGGAATCCCCTGTCCAATGAATGAAAAAACCTCAATATTTTCTCATTTTTTAAATGAAAAGTTTTAATTAAATTGAGACGCCAGAGATTTTGAAATTTTATTGCAGTCTCCCCTCAGAAAACAATTACTATAAGCTTCATTGAAACATAAAACAGCCGCGGAACAATTATGAAACACAATTAGCAATTAGCACGAAACGAAATCCTATAACTCGGAGTTAGTAGACAAGCAGTTGAATGATTGTAATAAGTTCGTACATTAATGAAATAATGAAAAACATTTACATATCTCCGATGAATATCATCCAGTACTATTAAGGATTTCATTCACACGATTCTCGGGACCATTACGTCTGTTGTTAATTGATTAAGAACTATATATTCTTCGAAATAATTATTATTAGCTGCTAGACCTAGAGTTGTTTAAATCTGTTTACAATGAAAATGCGAATGAGGGTGACATTAATCGATTAAATCGACGGGTATTATTGAAGTTGTATAAGCGTCGATGAACGATACTCACACGATTGAATGATGGAAAAGGTATCAGTGTTATTTCTCATTGTTTACATTGTCCTTGGGACTTACAACCGAGGGATGAGTTGGTTGGTGTGCGTTAATGGTTATCATTCAAACACTATAAATATGTTTTCATCCGGTTGACGCTCGATATTTATCGAGCTCTTGGATTTTATTGTACAGTATCATTGTAGTTCATAAGGATAAATAATTAACAATATTATTATTCGCTCCTCTTTCGATTACTTTAATTAACGCAGTGTAAAATTTAATGCCATTATGTTACATAGTGATTGTAATTGATTAAGGATATTTTAATTTAGTTTTTAGACGATTATCATTTTATTAAATGAAAAACCATTAAGATAATTATGTTGTTTATTTATTTCATTTTACATATATTTTTGGTCATTATTTACCTAGCTCAGAGGGACAGTGATTTTTATTAATTCAGAAGATGAGAAAAATCAGGAAAAAACACGTAATAGTCATCATCGTTATGGCTTTAGTTCAGTTTATTACTCTATGTTTCTTTACGTAACACTTCAAGCATACATGATGCTCATTAGACACCAGGTGACAGACAACTAGAAAGAAATGAGACACTGAAAATGCAACATTGGCCTCATACGCTGTTTGTCATTCTATTTTTATCAACTTACGAAAGCTTATTCTCAAAAGGTGAAGGCACTCAAGTCTGGAAAAAACACTTCTTACAATTATTTTGAAATTATTTTGCTTTTTATGTCATCAACAATGTATACATGTGCATATATCGTAATCACAGCAGCACGTATGTATTTTTATTTATTTATTATTTTTACAAAAATATATAGCTTGGTATTCTCGGTTTATTATTTTTTTTTCTCCATGATTTCACCGTTGGTCTAAGTACTATTTACATTCTATACATTATCAGTAAATTTTTTTAGCTATTCTAGAAGCAAAAATTATGTGGTGAATATAGTTATTATCAGGATGAGAATAATCACGGTTTTTGATCAATTTTCTCATTGGTTCAATAATCGTGATTTTTTAATCCTAATTCCTTTGGAACTGCCGTTTGGCGAAAATATATAATATGAATTAAAAATATCACATTTGTTTCAATTCGTTTCTCATAGTGATCCCTCGAAAATAAATCGAACATTATCAATTTATTTCCATCTGAAATTACATGATGAAAGTAAACTCACTCCAATTAGTCTACAAAATAATAATGCACGGGAAATAAAATGATTGAAGACTGAATTGAGCTTTTTGGATGAGTACAAGTGCCTTACAGTAACAACTGCACTTTGATAAACCTCTACAAAATGAAAAAAACGTATCGTAAGTACCGATTATTTTTTTAAGGAACGTTTGAGTATAAAATACTGATAATTGAGTAAGAGGTAAAACGTCAGCATGAGTTTAACAACAAATATCCCATTAAAATGGAAGCACAATGTGCATTAACGAATGTTTAGCACTAGTACCTTAAATTCCTCCAATTGCGTATTATTCTGTGTAAACGATCTAATTGAATTGAATACCTCAAAAATGAGTGAGAACATTGAGTGGCCCTTCGACTTCATGAACAATAAAATTTTCAATTATTATTGAATACATTTAATTACCCCCACAACTCGAAACATTTCACTGAAAAATTTTATACAATAAAAAATTTGAAGAGTCATGGACTGTAAAAAAATGAATCAACAATTGCATTCCGTGTTGGAAATGATTGTAGCTCGTTCATAATTATTTACAAACTTACTTCCTCAATGATTTCAAAGATATCTACATTTTTGTTATTTTACATTTTTCCCTAGTTCAACTTTTCCACATAATTGCCTAATAAAAAACCTATATGAGCTTTATTCCATGGCCAATAGAATCATCAATTATTTCTCTTATGGCTCGAAATATATTACAGATAAATTTTGTACAATAAGAAGTCTTTTGACAAAATTTAAAGAATCACAACAAAAAAATTACTCAAAAATTAAAAATGATAGTGGGTCATTCATGATTATTTACAAACTTAAATCCTCAACTTCTCTATATAATTAGCTAATAAAAAAACTGAATGAGCTTGAAATTGAAGCACAGAATTTCCAATGATCGTTGAATACATTCACTTGAAAAAATTGTCTAAAATAAAAAGTTAATTGTCAAAAGTTTAAGAATCCCAGCAGCACAGGAAAATATTACGTTTAAAATGGGAAATTATGATGGCCGTTTCTCCATTATTTACAAGCTGAATTTCCCAATAATTTCCTAAATATCTACAATTTTTAAATTTAATATTTCTCCCTAGTGCAACCCCTCCACACAATTATCTAAAAAAACCACTCGAACCAGCCCAAATAATATCGAAATGAGCTAGACATTACCCCCTCGAAGTATACAATTTCATCCTAAATATAAGTGTATCTCAGCTGGCATTGGATACATCCATATCGATTGTCTCCTCTTTGAGTAGTGCACGCCTATCCTCCTTGGAATTGGAAGCCTTTTTCCCCCCAGGTTTGCGTTTACCCCTATTGACAACTCCATTGTCGTCATCCATCATTCTTAATATTTGTGTCTGATCAGAGCTTTCAATAGGAGCTATTGATATGTCTCTCACGGCTCTGAATTTACCGCAATTATTCAAGTGCTCATTCTCAAGTCGAAAGAAATTCCAAACAAATCTCCTGAAATTATTAAAAAAATCAACTTTTACCAATAATTCCACGCCGAGGTCCCTGTAAATATCACGCTTTCCCCAAACACAGCAAAAAACATGAAGCACTAATAATCCAATGCCTTCAAATTTCATAATTAAATAGGTAACATGTTAATAATAGAGGTATTGATCGTAAATTCACCTGAAGACTTCCAATGGTGCCACGATGGAGGTCATCAAGTCTCCCCCGATGTATCCATAATCCACGAGAACAAAACTCGCTATCCAAATGAATCTCAGCAAGAAATCCTCAATAATGGCAAAGTAGTAAAAACCCTATGAGCACAAAAAAACCATAAACAACCCCATGGTATTTATTAATTACCAATAAACACGAGACCACTTACAGCGGATGAATACACGACTTCTTCGCGCAGAAATCTATTTTCGCCTGCATTACTGTCCAATAAACCCCAATCCATTTTTATATCCCAAGTGTACGAGTATATCGAATTTATCAAACAACTCACAACCCAGAGCCACAGCCAGGGGCTATCCCAGTGGTTTTTCTTGTATTCATCTGAAATATTCAACAGGCTATTAACACTGCGATAAATTTCCATAGAACAAGCCGAATAATTTATGCGTTAATAAAGGATAAGTGGATAAAAAAACAAAGGTTGCAATGCAGACGAGACTGTTGACCTCACCTTCATGATAGATCCTCAAGGTTGCTGTTATAACAACAAGAAAAGTTGTTGCGTATTTTCCCGCATTAACAAGATGTGGAAATGCCTCCTTTGAGTCACGATAACGCCTGATACACTGAGCAAATCTTATCCATGCGGGTATGCAATTGACTATCGGTCGGACTATCAGTGAGTCAGATCCACATTGTCGTGTATCGCCGGCATTCAGCCAATCTTCGTTCGTCAGGTAGAAACATATCAAAAAGTGGAAATCCATCAGAGGAGTTACGAGACTGTTCAACTGGTCCGCCAGCCAAAAGTCCGCGAAATTTACGTAAGCAAGTGGCGCTATTAACATTCTCCACTGGAATGAGACGAATATATATGCTACATTGTAAACAATTTTTAGTTTGAAGGAGAATAAGCGAATAATTATTGAATATAAAGCGGAGAAATGAATTTTACAAGCCGACAAAAATGTCTGCTGATTATTTGTCCCATTAATTGTTCAATTGTGTCTCTCATTTTTCAATTTAGATTTCTGTCAGCTCATTTCATCCGCCAAACCAATTAATTTTTTACTAGAAGTGTCTTACACAAATCTTTAATAACCAAAACCTCGCCTCATGCCGGAATATCCTGAACGGATTGAAGAGAAATGCCAGCATGATACAGACAAGCACCAGTGGATTGACGTAAGGTGGCACACCGAGGCTTGCGCTGTAGAGAAAACTGAGTAGACTCAGTGTCCAAACAACTCCAAGGACAGCTGCGAGCTCCATAAGATGCTGCTCCGACAAGTGATTACGTGGATCCAGTTCAAATATCAAAACATGATTAACTCCTGATGATCTCCAGCCATAAACATTGACTCCAATTAAAAATAAAAATTCGACGAGTAGGAGAGGTCCACGATAGAGTCGAAACGCCACTTTGAGATTGTCCCCATTTTCGTGAAAAATTGCTTTAAAAGACCAGATAAACATTGTGAGACAACTATGACCGCTATCGCCAAGACAACGTCATAAAAACGAGAACAAATAATGATATAAATGTTCAAATACTGCAGTTACGCAGCTTTGCACTGTTCAAATAAGGGGAGAATGTGAGAAATTATTCACCGGAAAGCACAACAGCAACAAATAGTATGATAAAACTGCCGGAGAACAGCCCCACTTTGAATGTAGTCCAAGGGCTTTGGTGCTCCCCCAGTGGAGGCACTCGAAGCCTCTTCATCGCCCTCTGCCGATCTCCACTTTCCAATTCATTGGTAACTGTGGCCTCTGTTTCCTGAATCAGTCGGTCGATGTCCTTTGAAGTACAGAAATGAGACGTTTCCACGCACTCTATTCGCCATTTCGAGCCGCTGTCGACAGTCAGTAGCTACACGAGGAAAACAATATTAAAATTTGGGTAATTGATTACTAGCATGTAAATGTTGGGAGAGGAATAGGAGAATGATTCTTACGTTTCTGGGAAGGGCGGGGAATTTTTGGTGGAAGCGCTGAGGGGAAGGACGTGCTTTTCGTAGGCCTAGAGAGCCTAAAAGCCTCAGGGAAAAGGAAGACTTCTACTCGACCAAGGGAATTAGGATTGTCTCCTCTAAAAATAAAATACCTTGTCGTGTTTTTTCAGAATTTTTCGAAAGCCAGTGTAGTTCAAATTTTGATAATTCTGGA
Organism: Diachasmimorpha longicaudata; assembly: GCF_034640455.1. Classification (NCBI taxonomy): domain Eukaryota; kingdom Metazoa; phylum Arthropoda; class Insecta; order Hymenoptera; family Braconidae; genus Diachasmimorpha; species Diachasmimorpha longicaudata. The sequence goes on from NC_087235.1 coordinate 6,678,783, forward strand.
GCAAAATCAGGGAGAGGTAGTATTCTGAAAACCCCAGCTTTAGTTCACGTATTTTTCTGGCTGACAAATGGGGTTTTGCCGTTCCCTTGTGCCTTCCACTCCCTTCCTGGAGATCCAGGGCGGTTTTCAGTTCAGTCTGAAGGGCCGCATACTTCCTCGTTGCTTCGGCAAGTTTTTCTATCAGTAGCAAAGACAGAGGAATGTCACGATGCATCATTTGTGCTCAACGCAGCAGCAAAAATAATGCAACACTCACCTGAATAAAATGTGTTGATCTTCTTAAGTTCACGATCACAGAATGTGAAGAATTCTTCATCAAATGACGCAAAGTGCCTTGAGATCATTTCTGGCTCGACACTTTCTGAAGAGGGTGCCTCCTCCACAGCTGTGTAGAGCATCGCCTTCATCTCCTGGTGGAGAAATAAAAAAACGAATGAGAGCAATGTCTTTGCATATCCAAGCAATTGCAGACGACAGGAGTTATTTTGGTTTACCTCGTAACTTATGTACTGCTTTCGCCATTCTGGCGTTATGTGGGCTGATAAGTGTTCAGCGAACTTCATTGTGACTGAACTAAACCCCAGGGAACCTCTCAGATATCTGGAGGATCGTGAAAAGGCGTTAGAAAGAATTTTCAACAATGAAACGATTCAAAGGGCGCCACAAATGATTCCCGAATGATGGAAATGGCCTTCAATATTATCAACGATATCATTTTATGACAGGAAATGATAAACACTTGGTGTAATGTGGCATGGAGACAAAGGAAGAGCTCAATGAAACAAGAAAAAAAAAATTGACCAACTCTTACAGCTCAGAACTCCAGAGAGAATCTCAGTGTATCCCATCAACATTTATATCTTCTCGACTCCCTTTGTCGGCAGTAAAACTCAAATATTCATTACTTTACGAATAAATATTGATAATGATTCGCAAACTGTGATCAAGAGAACGACATAAATTATGTACACTGGCCCACTACTTCGAAGAACGATAAAAAACTGAACACTAGTACCAGCACGACGTTATCACCAATTTCCACCAATTACTGTCATGGAATCACAAGACTCCACCACGTGTCTTCAATCTTTATCAATCCAATGATATGTCATTTCTTATTAGGCAATTTTATGGAACTGAACACACAACACGTACGAAACATTTCACTTTTTTTATTCAACAGAGTGGAGCATAATCTACTCTAACCTCAACAGTGCTTAACAAGTAAATTTTTACAGCATTTATTATAGAATAAACAATACAAATGGAAGATGTATTTTTTCACATTTTTCAATCATTTATGATATTCTTCCTGCGATTTCAATAGTTATAAACAAAAGAGAAAAATCAGTTTTTCACTTCGAAGAATGAGAGATTGAAAAGCTCAGCCATGAACATAAGAATTTGACACTAGAGGTGCCTCAGAACGGTGGATATTTCATCCCCAATGTAACTCAACCCCCCAGCACGCGGCGCTGTGTACCCCATTGAGGGGACAAGAATGGCCGCGGCGCTATTGTCGGTGGCCCTGTTTCTGGTTTCATGATACCCCTCTGTATCATATTTTACCAGTGGTTAGTTGACGCACCGGTTGTGTGGAATTGTTTTGTTTATTTTTCATACGATAAGTAATTATTCATGGGAGTTGTGTGCACAATTTTTCACTGACATTTCGAAATGGCTACAAGCGAAGATGGATTGCCAATAACTGTGGAATTTGGGTAAGTGGCTTACCCAATGTGGAAATCGGTTTGCATGTGGATAACCTATAACAGTTTGTTATTTTCACTTATTGAAAATGTTTAACTGAAATTTTCTTACATTTTCTCAAAAATTTGGCGCAGAGATAAGTCAATTTATCTCCTTTCGCCCCTGCACTGTTTATTTATTGGAAGAGTTACATTTTTTATTTATTTGCGATCGAAAAACTATTAACAACGTTCGTTAAGAATGTTCACAACCAGGAAATTAATTTATTAACTCTGCTGAGTCTAAATTCCTTACATAAATGAATGAAGTACATTTGCGATGAGGGTAACATTTCAAGGAATTAAGCGAGTTACAGTCTTTTTATAGAAAAGTCTGAGCAGTAATTTTATTTTATAGGGGAGGAGCTGAACTTCTCTTCGACAAAAAGAAAAGACACGATGTAAAATTACCTGGTGATAAAGAATGTAAGTTCATTAATTTTGAATTTCATTTTATATTAACCGCAACTCTTTATTCTTAAGGTTTACATTTTTTCAGGGACGTTACAAAAATTATTATACTGGATTAAGGACAATTTATTGAAGGAGAGGGAAGAGCTATTTCTCCAGGAAGACACAGTGTAAGACCTCCTATCCAATAAAATCACAAAAATTCAACCGTTCATTCATGCAATGATGACATCAGCCCCCTTTCAAATATTCTTCATGACTCACCAAGATTTTTTTCTTCTTGCAGTAGACCGGGCATCCTCGTTCTCGTAAACGACGCGGACTGGGAGCTATTGGTAAGAAAAACATTTGTTCTCTCACTGACACATTTTTACCTTCAACTCGGGAAACAAAAACAGTCGAGAATGCGAAAAAAAGAAATTGCGGAGTAGAAAGATAGAGTGAGTGGAGGATTCCGAAGCACGTAGATGTACGTGGGGTCATTCAGAAGACTGGACAAGATGGAAAAAAATCGAGGGAAGATGGATATTTCGTCTTTCCTTCAATTCCCATCAACTCCTGTCCTCAGTAGAAAATGTCGCGACAATATCGTATCACAATTCCGTATTTCCAATAATAATTCAAAAATTTCCCCCAAGACGGTCCATTTAACTTCGCTCTTGCGGTTTTATTCTTAACAATTCAAACGACTTTGGTCCCTTTCACTTGGGAATGAAAAATTTATCATTCTAAATTTGTAAATGTATCGTTAGACCGAGGGGTGGTATTAAGATATTCTACAGGGGTGAAGAGAACTCGGCTGTACGGTGGGTTAACGTGAAAAAAAAGAGCAAATGGTGGAGAAGAGAAAAGAAGCCAAGAAGGACAGAGAAAGCTTAAAAAAGGAGAAAAACCAGACGGTGGAAAGATGATGGGTTTGCCCATTATTATGATAATATCCACGTTTCATGAAAGCTCCCCTTGCATGCCACAGTGCTATCCTTTCACTTCCTCCTTCATATCTTTATTTTTTTGTTCTTTCATTGGAGTACTCTCCTTCTCACTTCTTACACTCACATACGATCCTCCCCAGTCACCCTATGCCGTTCATTTTTCATGTACATACATTCACATACACTTACTTATATTTTTTTCGTTTTTTTATTGTAAATTATAAAGTGTAGACGCGAGACGTTCTGACTTTAAGACCGTGCTTAAAGCTAAAGTAGTTTCGCCCCCGTCGTCGACATGATAAACTGTGAGACCTAATTGAGGGCGGGTGCGGAACTTATAGCGGGGAATTTATTAAGCTGGAAAGGAAAAGTCAGGGGGGCAAAGAGAGACAGGGCAGGTTGAACGACTAGATGGAGTGGGGAGGGGGATGAAGAAGGGGAAAATATATACACCTTGGCATAACTGATGATTTACGTGATTTTACAGGGACAGGGAGAGTACAAGCTGTGTCCTAATGATAATGTACTATTCATCTCAACGCTCCATGGTGGCTAAGAAGCAGGGATGGCCATCAATATTCCATTTCTTTCCTATTAACAAGGATTTCCGGCTCAAGATGAGTATGGTACAAATATACTCAGTGAAATTTTAAAATAGGACAATATGTGATAATTTGAATTTCCGATTGATGGGGAATTGAATATTTCATAATATGGAACTGCCAATTTTCTATTGATTAAATAATAGTACATTTCGTAAAGGGCATTATCGATTATCTACATAATCGCCCACCTCCATAATTAAATTATTAGTGCGGTATTGATATTTCAATCGTCGGATAATAACTCCGATCTACTGATATGGCTATCGCTGGTAAGGGGGTTTTAAACGCGTTGTAAATTGTGAATACTTGGGGACGGGATGGGGGCGTAGGTCGATGGGTAGATCCAGTGGGGGTTATTAAACCGAAGAATCGATGATAGTGAGGAAAATTATGTCAGAGATTTTTTCTTTAATCAGTTCAGATCGTCAAGGCAGGATACAAACACATTTCTAGGGGTTTTGTTCAATAATTGCCACTTTAGAGTGACTTATGTCTTGAAAAATTATTTAATTAACAAGAAAAATGTAAAAATTATTGCACTCATGTGTGTTGATACACATGCAGACTAAGATAATAAAATATCCCGAGCTCTACGATGGAACGTTCGAGATAAGTTTTACGTAATGGCTATAATATAACGGCTGACACTCTGGCACAATGCCAACTGTTCCTGTGGTGTTATTGCTGCATTGCTCTTTCACTTCTGCTTCATCCCCCTTTCTCCCTTCTCTCACATCACTGCGGTTCACAGTTAACTTTCTTCCATTTCCCTACTCTTTTACAAGTACTACCTACCCCTCTGCCATCTTTAACTCTAACAATTTTTGGTCTCGTTCTACCCATATTCCAAAACTGCTGGAGAAGCGTCACTTGGTTCTTTAGTACTTGGTACGTGTTCAGCTTTACATACATTAACTTACAATTAAATATTGCGTACTACCTCGAGTTTTCCGGGTTTACAACCCACCACAGGGGAACTACTGCAATGTTTTTCATCTCGTTTCATTCTCATTAGCGGCAACTCGAGTCATTACTTTTATAAGATGCCATGTATTTTTTTAAAGAACGAATGAATGAAGAAGTTGGAGAAATATGGAGGTCGCAGTAATACAGTTTTTTTTTCGGTTATGGAGGTACAGAAATCTTTTCTCAGTATAAGAGGTTTTAAGAGTTTTGGTACAAACCGCATTATACCATGAGAACAACGAAGTTTTGGAGGATGTGCCTCGTAAAAAATTACTGTCCGACAAAGGAAAATACAATATGGAGCGGAATGGATTTTTTTGAAGAAATCTGTGTCTCTCTGAGTGCAACCCACCATCAATTTGATTCGATATTCCTCATTAGTTCCGAATCCTGGATAATCATACCAATTTATATTTTAATCGTTGTTTTGATAGTTCGTAGACTCATTTATTCTTCCTCGAATTCCGCCCCCTTTCGCTCCTCAGCAGATCGAATTTGAGATGCGATCTGATTAAGGGAGTTCGACGAAAGCCTCCCACATTCCCTTCATCGAATCATCCAATTTCGTGAAATTCACGTAATCTTTCCCCAAAAAGCTACGAAACCGGGCACAAAATAGAAATAAATCTGATGATACTTGAAATACCCTGGGAATCGTTAGCTGCTCAGGACAGTTAATGGTCGAATGATTAATTGGGATAATGTCCAATGATATAACTCGATAAATTCTAAACAGCTGTACACGAGGAATGTTCAGGGGATATTTTGATGAATCGAGTGTATGAAGAGAACGTAGCATGAGCATTACATAGTGATATATACGGGCATTCATGCGTATTTACACACGCTCGAGAAGGCCACAGTATGTGTTACGTGCCCATGGCCAGTAGTACAATACTACAGTAACAGACACATGCTGAGAGATGTCTATAATTCGGTCGCGACGGTGCGTTATGGATGCAGTGGGATTTATGCAGTTGCCATGGGCGTGTATGAGGTTGAACTCAGCACTGCATCTGTTTCAGGATCCTGTGTAACCACAGAGTGGATAACCACGTTTTAGTCAGCCATGACGTAATGTCGAGGTAGAGGCAAAGGGGAACAATTTACTTTCGACGATACGCGAAGCTCTCACTGGGGTGAAACTATTGGGGAAAAAATGAAGTGTTATGCACAGTTAATTATTAGCACTTAGGACAGTGCAAGTAATGTATGCAAATTTGCAATCTCATCTGAAGATTGGGTCTGAAATGATGTCGAATTGTCGAAGAAATTGCATTTAACAAGAGTAACTTCCCACCTACTCTCTCTCATATTCACTCTATGTATGTAGTCCTGAGAAGATATTCAAACTTGGCCAATTACCGTTTAGTTCTGTTGAAAATGATAAAACCGAAAATCGAAAATAATAAGATTCAAATATTTCAGCCAATTCAACGTCTCCCTCCTCGTTTCTGCCTTCAACTTTGGCTATTAGAACGAAACAGTTCGCCTAATGCTTTCTCTGAACTTTTAACCGTCCCCGGTTTACCTTCCAGGACTTTTTTGGTCTCATTTCTCAGACCTATCTCCTCTTCCCTTCCTTTACTTCGCCAAATAAGGGAATATCCTCCTTGCGCTCCTCTAGTTCTCGACTCTCCTCAATATACTGGGCTAATTTCGCTCCTATATTTTCAATTCAACGGCCGTGTGGTTTAAAGCTCCATTCAATTTCACCGGTGGATTGTCTCAGGGTACAAGAGAGAGAGAGAGAGAGAGAGTGCGAGAGGGAAAGCTCTGGAGCGGTTCACAAGGAGGCCTTTGGTCCGACAAGACGAAGAGAAGAGCAAGGGATAGTGAGGGAGAAAGAGACCCTGGGATATGGAAAAGGCCCGAAGTGGGAAGAAAACGAAGTTATCCGGCCATAAATTCTGTTCGCCCGGTGTTTAACGAAGTTCCGATTGGTCGTGAAGCCACTGTCGATAATCGAGCTTGCATGAATTATACGCGCGACTGCTATTCACTATCTCGTTCACTCCCCCATTCTCCTCTCTCACTGTCCCTTCTAGTGATCGTTTGTTCAAGATGTTTGAATAATTAATGCAACGAAAAATAGCCGATAAAAGACCGAGAATTATTCAATAATTTCCTGATAATTTGATAGCCCTTGATAACTATCAAAAAGACACTGACAACTTGGTATTTGGATTCAGTTACCAGAAAATGTATTCTTCACTTCACTTCTGATATTATTTACTCTGACTCCTCGGTATTTTAGAAAATTAAATCCATCGTTTAATCAAGATAAGACCCGTAGAATCTTCGAAGTGAGAGAAAATGGCACTGGGTCGTTTGCGAGTAAACTTTTCCTTAATACGATTAAGCGCTCAACTCCCATACCAGGAGAGGTGTATAAACTAAAGTCGTAGGTAAATCAGACGTTTGAGCGGATCTGAAAACCAGGAGGAGAGCCATTCGTTACACCTGTTGTTTGAACACCAGCACTTACGGTTTTTTTCTCAACCACCTCCCTCCACCCCCTTTTGGTCCTTCCACCCCCTTCAACTCCTCCATCTGGCACTCACGAAAATTGTTTTTCAAGCCAGACAACCAATGTGAATTGATGTAAAGACAAAGGGGTGGAAGGAAGGAAGGAGGGATAAATGTGAGAAAAGAAGAAGAGAATACAGGAATTCTATTGAACGTTGCCAAACGAGTTTGTATGTCGGAATGGCCCCTGGAAGAAAAATAAAGCGGAAAAATACAGAGCTGAGGAAAAAGAATGAAATCTTTTGCGTTGTGGATGACACCTGGAGCGTTTGCCAGGTTCATCTTCCAAATCAACGAGCAGCTAGAGTAGAAAAACACGCACGAATTGGCGCAAAGTTTGCAGAAATAATTCCGGATGTTTTTCTGTTAGCCGCTCAATTCCTCCCCCCCACCCCCTCGGGGGTCCGCTTCTTCAACACCAAATGTCCCTTTAGCCTCATCGTTTCTTCTGGTACTCTTCGTGTATATTGTGTTGTTTTTTTTTTTCATTTTCATTTCGGACATTGCCTCGTTTTTTCCTACTCTCCTTACATCCCAAAGGTTTCGTGACAATGTCTGCAAAGACGCAAGCCATCAGCATAAAACGCGCGGTTTTATGAGCCGTAGCGAGTAGACGGTTTCGCGTTACATCTTCCTCAAATGCCCCGACATTGTGTTCACTCTCGACTGCCTTGGGAAACTTTACCGTTGGAAACTCTATACCTCCACCGCTGCTCCCTTTTCCCTACACACTTTTTTTTTTTCACTTCTCTCGTCCCAGTGTTTTTCATCTCTGTCTCACTCAGTCAAGTTTACCCCCGTCAAGTTCTAGTCTTTCAGTCTTTGGGTGTTAATGTCTAGCTGTATACATCCCACTCTGACTTCTCATTTCAGCCGTGCTTGAAGATTTCCTCCCTGTCTTATGTCTTTATATCTCGTTTCGCGTACGTGATTGTCTAGTCCCTGATTTTTCCATCATGTTCGCCCGTAAAACAAGGTAAAATTGAGGTACACAATGTAGAAAACGAAATAAATTATTTTTCATCCCTCTGGTAGGCAACGACAACGGGACGAGACGTGAAGTGTTCGAAGAAGAGTTCGAAATCGGCCCCACAATGATAAGTCAACAGGGGGTTTAAGCTTAAGACTTTAAGACTCGACCCATCAATAATGAAATTATTCGAGCTCAATTGTGCTTCATTTAGTCCCACCACTCTATTAATCATCAGAAGATAGAGGGGATTGTAACACAGTTAAATGGAAATGTAAAAATAACAATGAAAATTGGAATAATTATTGCAGGAAACTGCCATACGTCAATGAACAGGATAATAAAAGCTGTATTGATTTCATGAAATCTATTGAATACCCGAGATGTCAATGTTTTTTTTTTACCTCTTCAGATTCACCAGCGCAACGTGTCATAATACTGATGGAAGTACCATTGAAACTAGGTTACGCGCACTTTATGGAAATCGTTGAATCATAAACTACTACCATCTTCCTCAGGCCAGTGTCCACTATTGATGTTAGGATTTTCATTTGCCTCGTTAAAATGTTCCATCAAATGTTACTCTTCCTACTAAAATATAGCGGCACTTTAGCTCCTGCTCTCCAACCCCTGCCCTCCTCCCTCACCCCCTCACGTTTACTGTAATCTCTGATACATGGCGATGATGTATAAAGCCTATAAACATCACAAACTTTATGGCAATTAAAAGTTTGTGACTCATTTGGTGTTTTAAATTAACCAAGATGAAAAGTGAATCACCTTCATCAGAACGATATTCATTGGAGTTTCTATTGGCATTTGGTGTCCATAGGTATCAGAGGTAATTCCCCAATGGATGGTCATTACGTACTGACCCTGGGGCGATTTCATGAGACGGCCCAGGGGGAGTGCGCAACGATAGCCGGTGGAGATAGCCAGGGGAAAAGGAAGGAAGAAGATGAAGGCACTGGCAAACCTGGGATAATTTGTCGAGCATCCAAAGTATCGTATGTATATACGGAGATGTATCCCTCAGTCATTCTGGCTTGTGTACGTCGCTTGGGAGTGCGGGCACACTGCACTGTATCTCCAACGTGTTACCAACTGACGTCCCCATGGGTAGCTCGTACTGACTCGCGTTAGTGACCCGAATCTTAACTAGATGTCCATGACTACAAATCTCACGTTCAAACACGCCTTCGTGTCTATCCATTTATCTCTCTTGCCTCCTTTGTCTATGTGATTCATTCTGAAATTTCTTGAATTAGAGGGAGATGCGCCGTTCGCGCTGGTACACGAAGAGACATTTTTCTTTTTCATCAGAAGACCTCGGTGAAAGTTATGATTGCCTTCAAGCCGTTCTTATCGCCTAATGAGTTATAATTGAATTTCACTAGAAGAGTAAAAAGAGTGATTCCATTCTGCTGAATGCAACACAGGTATTCACTCGCATTCCTCTATTTTGATTTTTAATCATAAAGTTTATAATCTTGAGGTATCTCTGGCCAACAACATTTTCATGCAAAATATTAAATTCATATATTATTTTCCGGGGTATATTGGCAGGACTCTGTGCAATCTCGTTGACTGAAATACTTTGGAAACTCCATAATGAAGGGATAAAGAATTCGATAACCTTTGGGAGATCGATATGGGGGCGGAGAATGAAGACAATTGGGGTGGAAAGTGGGGAGAGTGTACGGTCATCGTCTATCAGGGGAAAATTGCGAAACTTGGCTTGGATGATGTGGCTAGTCTCGGAATAACTTTTTACTGGGGTGATTCCGTTAAGTCTGTGTGTGGCCAAGTGATTTGGAGGTTCTCCTGGTTTGATTAAAGTTGGATATGCACTGATCGTTTCATCAATACACTTTTTCCAATTCGAGAACGTTCAATTGAATTTTGTGGCAATTTTTATCTCTGTTTGAATCTTGTAAAATTGGATTGTCAGAAAAATCAGTGAGGGGGAAGGATAAAGTAATGGTAAACATTGCAATGGAGAGAGGGAGAATGCAGTAACAAAGTTGCCAAGTGACCCTCTATGGTAATCCGCACTATGTCACTCAGTCGACGCTACGGTAGCTTCTGGAATGGTGTAGAGCTAATGAAAAATTTTGTGATTTCACATGAAATCCCAAACTCATCCAAAAATGATAACTATAATTTTTTATTTAAACCAGTCGCCTCTACTATCTAACGCAGCAATTATTCCTATCTTCACGCGTCCTATTACCATTTAGGAGTTTATCATACCCCATAATAGTCATTACGATGTTTCATGATAGCCATTTCCATGGCTGTGATTACACTTGTTAAACTTGGTAGATGGTTTGTAGGTCCAGGTTGTGACGTGTGAATTTTTACTATTTTATTTTCCCAGTGAAGTTCAGCGGAAACGCAAGCTCTTGGCAGGGATTATTTTGCTGAGTTGGCCGATGTACATAAGAAGGGTAATAAAAGCCAACCCCCAAACGAAATGGAATCATTATGTTCTGAGGTTGAATACAAACCGTAAAGTACCAGTGCCAAAGTTCAGTCATTAATTTTTAATAATTATTTCCTGTTCATTAAGGCATATTTTGCCCTTTTTCTTCCCATCATCAAGACAGAGTGCAACAGAGCGGAGCGAAACAGGAATATATCCAATTAAATTTCATCGCAATAAACCTGAGTGGGGTATTCTTGACTAAAAGGAAACAATAAAGTAGAAGTAAAAGAAAGTGGGGAGGAAGAAGAAAAAAACAACAAAGTGGAGAGGCAGCATCTGCTTTAAAGGCTTATGTGCAAGTCGGAAAAACGATCGGCAGTCACGCAATGAATCTCAACGTTTTAACCTCTAGCTAAGTATACATTTTAGTGGCCCTTCACGTGAGGGCTCCCCGCGGGCCGTGTTCTTTTCCTCTATCTCACCTCCATCCACCCAGTGAACCCTCTGATCGTCTTTCCTCGACTCACTTCAACTCTCGTTCCCTCCAATCTAGCGCAAAAGAAGGAAAAAAACTTGTAAAATAAAAGAAAACAGAGGAGACCAAACTTATTTCTGGGGAGTGATTTAATTCAATTGGGCAATCATTGGTCGAAGTAATTTAGATTTGAACTAGACGTGGGGCCAGACTTCGCACGCGCAGAACAATTGATAATTGACCGCAGTTTAAAAAAACCTACGTTGTAGAATTCTTCAGAAGTTTCCCGGAAATCCCGGGAAATTTCATAAAAAAATTGTCTCCCTAGTTCTGCATGAAAATCACCAGAGAATCGACTTTCGAGATTTATGACATTTAAGATTTCTCCTGAATTTATGAGCTGCTAGGGATCTGTTTTGGGTGAACCTCGTGTGCTGGTGAAGCGTGTATTGGTAAATCGATGATTAGTCTATTGTCGATCAATCATTAGTTCTTCGGGTGTTTCGACATTCCCCTGTTTCAGTCGATAGGCAACTGAGGTAGTTCAGGGGAGTAACGGCCAAGCGAGCAGCCTTGTTAACATGACCACGATGACTACGGTTAAATCGAGGGCGCCCCCCGATGAAAACCACGTGGTTGAAGCTCTGTTGTTAGCTAGCAACGGTTATTTGCCCGTTGCCCATATACAATGACATGCGTTATACGCCTACTGGTGGTACATGGCTATTGCGTCTGTACAACCTGTTACCATTAATTTAAAAACCTGCACTTTTTAGAACAAAAAAAAAAAAACCACCACCGGAGGGATAAAAGTTCGGGGATGGGACAGGGTTGAAACATTTATTGATTGAAAAAGTTGGAATTGAAGCAACAATGTATTGTACCTTTTCGGGTATTTCCTCTCAAGTTTCCCACTTGTTTTTGTTGTTGTTTTGGTTGTGAGATGGGGTAGGGGATGGTACTTGGAGGGATCTCTATCCATTAGTGCTCTCTTTGATGAATTACAGGGCGTTGATTTTTTTTCTTTTTCTCACTCCTTCTGGGGGAGAGAAAAATCGTATTGAAGGTGAAGGGAAATTCGAGAGTGGGTATCGTGTGTACGTATCACTTCTATCGGAGAATTCTTTTTTTTTTTGGATAAAAAGGTGTAGATCAGTAAAGGAGTGAGAGAAGAAATCGTTAACCTGGAATCTAGAATTAGGGGCTTCTTTCGCTCTCTTCGATCCTGCTGAAGTCCAAGGGTAGCCTAGCAACACCCTATATTCGCCTTTGCTCTCCACCATAAGAACCATTCGTGTTTTTCCACTCTTTCGTTTTTCCCTTTTTCGAGTTCGTCCCTCCCCCTCCACCGCTCGGCACCTCACACCCTCTCCTGCTTTTTTTTTTTCTTTACTCCCACTTGTTCTTGTCTCTCTGTGACCTTCTTCGGTTTCAATTCGCTTCGTCTAACGCAATCTACCTTTGCCTTATGTACTCGTACGTACATCCTCTTTTCTCGATATACGTTGAGAATGAAAAATGAGTAAGTCAACGACCAAATGGTGCTTGAGGATTCGATCGGTAGCCGGTGGAAAAGGGTAAAAGAAGGAAAAACAAAGGACTAAGTGCTGGGGAACTTCAGACATCGTTCTCTGAGAATTTTGTAGAATGGACATTTGTTCAATCGTCTAGCAATGGGGTGAAGAGTCAAATGGGGGGATAACCCGGTATTTTCAATATTATATTTTCCAAAAAATATCTGGCACTGTCAGGCTGTTATTAATGTCGTAGGTCTTCGTGTCTCTGTGTTCCATTAAAATTAATTCTCAAGAAAAATCAGAGAATTCCTACATTAAATATTTGGAATGGCTCCGTGGTAAAGGAGAAAAGAGAAACTCAAGGGAACATACCCCTCAATTCCCACATAATATCGTCGAGAATTTCCAAATTCGTGAAGCTTGCGTAATGTACTCTCGTTCATACTGAACGCATCAGACAGATGCGAGTTGACGTGGCACCACGGCCTCAGGAAGTAAGTCGTAGGATCAAAACTTCAGCGTCGAAGGATTTCGAACTTGGTCGATTACAAACTTTGCCAGTGAACGGACGAGCGAAGAGTAGAAGGCGAGGGTGGAGGTAGATGAGAAGAGGGAGCTGACGTTGGGGCTATTAGAAATGCTTACATCCTCCTGCTGCTTACCCATAGCTCCAGCGATGTCCCCACCCTCAGGGTGTTAAAACCCTCTGTCCCGTCTCGCCCAAACCTTCATCCTATCCCTCTACCCCTTCCCCTCCAGTGAAGTCACGATTAATCGATGTACAACGCTCGATGAAAGGGCAAATTCCAAAATTGTAATTGCCCGATTATGAACCCCCACCGTGAATTCCCGAAATTCTCGTGTGCACATTAACGACACGAGTTACTCTATTCATAGCCAGTTGACAAATATTTAACTCACTGTAATGGTGATTGTACGAGGTAATAATTAACTCGTGATAGGGTTGCGATTGAAAAATTGGTGACAAGATTCATTGTGTTCGTACAAGGGAGTCTATAACGTCTCTTTGTTAGACCGCCTACACGGTTATTATAATGAGGCCATACTGAGGTAGAAATGTAGGGGTTTGTGAAGGGAAGGAGGAGGTACGGGATAGCTTTACACGACTCCCTGGCACCGAGCCTGACGATATAACTGCTTTCTCAACCGTGTGCCTATGCTTTGGCCCTTCACACTGAAATTACTCAATTGTCTCTCGCACTGGTATTTTCCACTGTCTCTCTCTCCGTCTCTCATCCAATTTCCATTCAAAGTGTCCCATTATTTATCATTAAAGATAAGGCAAGCACTCTACACACGAGCATACATGCACATTGTGATCATTGATAAGACGATTTAGCAAACTTCTACATTTTAGTACGAAAAAGTTGTGAATTTTTTTTTTATGATAATTGAATTTTGTAATTACAGTGCGGGAGCTGGCAGAAAGTTGTACATTAAAAGTACATTGGGTTGTTATCGGTTGAATGTTCACTTTTGTTATTGTCGGATTAATCGGACTGATTACGAGGAATTTTATCATTGAAAATTAGAAACTCAATGGGAAAATCTATGTGAATTGTAACTTTCAATTTACTAATGAACCTAATTAAATTTGTTTATGAAAAAAAATTAAAATCAGGCTACACTGGTATTTGAATGTTTAACAAAGTAGCGCAAAAATAAATTTTTTAGTGAGGGAATCTTAGGTCAATGAAGGAAAAGTGAATAGCACTGGGTTATCCCATAACTCGATACATTGCAAGATTATGAGGGCCTCAGTCATTAACAGCCTGATGTACTAGTAATTGCACAGTAAAAAAACTGTGTTAATGCGTCCAATATGAGGGCTCGGAGATTTTGTTGAATGGATATTATACTTCAAATGAGTTCAGTCATGCAGAGGGAAGGGATAATAAAAATATGATGATGATAACATTCAACAAAGTGGAAAACTTCCCAAAATCAGTGGAAAAATAATGTTATTTCATTTACAAAATGAGATAAACAATTTCACCCGGTAAATTATATGCCATATAAACATTCGGAAGTGTATTCCTAATTTATCAGTAAACATAACAGTACTGTGCATTACAAGAGTAATTTTCCACTTGTTTTTTATGGTAATTGAATTTTGTAACTGCACTGCGGATGTTTTCACAAAGTTCTACATTGGGTATAATTACATCGGGCTATAATCGTTTGAATGTTCACTTTTCCTATTCCTCAGAATAATCGTGCAAGTTCTCGAAATAATTGACGGATGATAGGGGGTAGGGGTGAGTTTATGGTAGGGATGATGATGAGCTAACTGCGCGTATGGTTACGCGTTGATAACAAGGCTTAGCACGACTCAAGTGCAACTGCACGTACCCAACGTGAATGTGCATATAACACTTTGGAGATTTGTTGGGGAGGGATGAGAGAGACTGAGGGAGGGTTGGGGATGTGAGGTGGAGGTGGATTGAAGAGACAAAGTTGTTCTTCTACTCAGGGCAATCTTCTTCATGCCTTCTTTCTACTCTCGTTCCTTCTCAATGGCTTTAAAGTTTGATATTACCCTGGCAAGTGTCCATGGCAATCTTATAACTCAAGTAGCCCCTGCTGAATGTTATCCGTGAATCGAATCCCTCACATGCGAGGGCAGCATTCGGTCTCATCGTTTTCAGTTCTGCTGGTTTGCAGGGGTTTTTTTGGGTCAGGATATCATTTCAGAGATTTTGGAAATTATGGGGGAGGATGGAGGGTCTTGGATTGAATTTCTATCTGGGGGTATTGGCACGTGGTGCTTATGGATGGGGGATTTTCAGTGATACTACAGTGACTTTGGTCAGACATTTGTGAACAATACTTTTCTCAACGTTTGTTTTCGGTTCGGGGTTGATGCTGAGAGCCTGCGGATTCTGGAAATTGGGGGAAAAGATGGCACGTCGCGAAGTCAAGTATTGATACTTCAAAAAAATTTTCTACAGCCGCCATGTTTACAGATAAAATACAAATATTCCCAGTATCGATTTTTATACGGCGGATTAAGCGCATCTCTTTCCGTACTATTGAAAAAAAAATTAATTCAATAGACTTCCCGACGTAACATCCTCCAGTCGTAAAGTTGAAATAATTCAAGTAGTAATATCATGACTTTAATCAGCCAACTGGGTAAAATTGCAACGAATTGCAAATGATAAATCCAGGAATGGAACAGCTGATTTGAAAAAGCGAGTGAATATTTCTGCTTTTCCAACTTAGCGGAGAGATTATATTCTTTTTTCTCCCTCTATTTTTCAGGTATTTAGAACGTGGACGAGTGCTGGTAATACTTTTGGCAGTCCCTCCTCCCACATCGGGCCAGTAGAGCGTGTCTCTGCATCAGGGTAGAGTAGCACTGGATAGCCAGAGAGAAAATGGCAGGGGGAAAATGCACGACTGCAGTACGGTGTAAAGGCGGGTTTATAAACTCCCCCCCCCCCCCTCCTCACCCCAGTATGTGTGTATACGTGAGGGTTAGAGGACTCTGATCGAACCGGAAGGAAGTTTAAGTTTAATTAACGTGCCACATCGAATTCATTCGGTAGCTTCCACGTATTACGGCTGAAGCTCCCCATTGCACTCACCTTTCCTCTCTCTTCCTCTCTCATTGCGACCACATACCTTGCGTTACCGTTACGTGTGGAAACTTGGCTTTTCGATGAGAACGAAAAAGATTGGCTGCTGTACAGAGAGAGCCCGTTTGATCGACGGAATAACTAATCAACGTCAGTGGATTTTTTTTATAAACTCCATAGGTCGTCAAATTGTTCTTTTTTTTTTCTTCGTATGAAAAGTTTTGACAACTTTTCGGAATTTCGACTGAAATCTCATTAGCCCGGGGAATCAATTGGTATCCCCCTCGCCGTATTGAGCCACGAATTTGCGAATATTGGAGTCAGCTTTTTATAACTGAATTGGAAATTGGTATGGATGGGCTGACGGTTAAAATTAAAATCATTCGATTGCCAATGAAATTGAATATAACTGATGTACGCCATGATTCTCACGCACCTATGGTTCGATTAATATCTGTCGACGTCGGTTATTGCAATAACTCAATAGGCTAGGATCTTGCCGACGTGCCCAGGATGGTCCAGGTGGTAGTTGCATCACACTCCACCAGTGATTCAACTGGATTTGCTTATTCCGGTCACAGTTTGGCCCCCTCTTTGTTCAACCAACTTGCCAATGTCTATCTGTCTCAGTGTGCATCCTCTTCTTGGCGCTTTCTGCCTCTCGTACCTCTCGCCTGCACCCCCGTTACCCTCCCTTCAGCACGGACGCTAATGCATATTCAATGTTACCCTCATGCAGAGAATTTCTAGATCGGCTTTCCCTCGAGCTGCAGCCGAGATGCTGTGAATTTCTGGAAAGAAAAATATGAAGAAAAAAAAATACTGAGGGACAAATGCTACACAACTGATTATGTCTTTCAGCGGTGGGAAAATTGTTGAAAGGATATTTTTTTTTCTTCCGGTCTTGGGAGATAATGGAAACGAGGAGGTGGAGAAAATCAAGAGGAAGATTAAGAAATGAATTATTACCTCTTTCGTGCATTGATTAAAGGAAAATACAAATTCGCTGACTGAAAGAGATTCCAGTGAATGAGGAAAAGAGTGGAGTGAAGAAAGGCGTCAAAGTATTCATTTCCTCGTGGCATAAGAAAAGCATTCGGTGAATTCTAATTTTCACCGAGGCATCTGTTGGACGAAATAGCATAGAATTCGTTTCTTTCGTTCCGGGAAAAATAAAAAGTGTCTTGGATAGAGAATTGTGGGCGAGTTAGGTGGAGGCAGTGAGGGCTCTTGAATTGTTCGGTGGAGAGTTGGATGGGAGGAAAACGGTTACTCTTTGTGCACGGCGACACTGCGATCCTGGCCCCATCCTCTGTGTGCCCCAATCAGCCGACAAACTGCGAACTGTTTACCGATACGATTCCAATATACCTTCGTCATTGCTCCGGGAAATATCGATTCTTCCGAGTCCAAGCCAGACGACTCTTTCATTCGCCTTCTTCGCTCGTCTTGTGTTCGTTTTAGCGTTTCTTTTTTTTCTAAATATTTGATTTTAGTTATTTTGTTCTAGGTCCATGTCGTCGGGGGTCTGGTGCGGAAACGGTCACTCGGGGGAAAAATTCTCAAAACCATCGAGTAACTTTTCGGAGTTTCCTCTGGGAGATGAAGATGGATAGACCATTTTGTTGATAACTGTGATCCTCTCTATACATAACTACACCCTCTCAATATCCTCTAACGACGAAAATTGTCGCTTGTTTGCTCGACAACTCGACAAGCTATCGACACTTGACATTATCCTCAAAAGACCCATTTTCGCCCGCCTTGTCTCACGTGATGTAAAGCTCGTATGGCAACCAGTTGCATTGAAAACGATCACTCAAAGCTGATGCACCAGAGTTAAGAGATGAGCTGTTGTTGCCCAATTACCGGACAACAAAGCGATCAAATCAAAATATACCAGCTATCTCTCATCATCCCCCAGCATCAGCAAAAACAAATATTTAAATTTGAAATTGAATTGTAAAGTGTATCACACCATCATCTCCGGGATACGTGAGGTCTGAGACAGCTGAGAATTATACTCACGATTATATCCGATGAAAGATGACAAAGTGACTCGTGAAAGTCCAAATTAAGTGTTCTCAAGACGTGCAAAAAAAAACGTGGCCAAAGCTGAGAAGATGGAAAAAAAAATTGGAATTCCCGAGACTTTGCGAGTTGAGAGTCCTCAGGGGCTCCCCCTGGTACCGATGATTCCCCTATCTTTCGTCTATAAATTATAATATGTAAATCGAGGCGTCGGTAGACGTTTCGAGAGGGTAGATAGGTGTAAGGACCTCCGGCAATTACAGAGGCTTACTGTACATACAAATTGCGCGGTCCTCTTTACCACCATTTACAACCCCAAACCACTACTTTTGCTCTTTAAGAGTTGGCTTCTGGCTCACCTCAGACGACGTTCTCGGCAAAAGTATCGCTGGTATGCCTTAAGAAACACCAAGACTCATGAGTCTCGGCGACTTTTTGCTGCTTCCTCTTCCCTCTGCATTCTTTTTTTCTCTGTCCCAACAAAATACCAACAATTTTTTGCGTCGTAATTTGTGCCTCTCTTGGTTGTATTTCTTTTCATAGCCCATGCTAATTCCCTTGGCAATTGCCACTGTAAATTGTCTCTGATTTTCATATCTACGTCGTAAAAACACGGGTTTGCGAGCAATTTCAGGCTGTCTCGTTATTTGTAGAGTCGTAGTAATGATAATTAATCATTATCTGAGTGCATTTCGCTGCAGAAACTCTCGTGAACCATTTTGATCACTGCACAATCTCGGAAAACGGAAATAGTGTGAATCATCTGTATGATAATTTTTTGTTTCAATCCTTACTAATTGATAATTTGATCGTAATATGTGGCCGGAGTTGCGGATAATTTGAATGACAATATAACGTACTACACCGAGAGACATTTTTAATGAAACGTCGTGAATTGCTCTTGAAAAATGACGAAATCTCGAATGAAAGAGGTGATTAAGCAATTTTCATGTTTTAGAATTTCGTAAGTACAAGTGTACCTCCACCTGGCTCAACTTTCCTCTTATCGCACTACAGAATCGTTCTTACATAACAGAAGGAAGCCGGGGTAAAACGTTGCCTGGAAGAGTCTCTAATTTTCCCTCGAAATTCCTTGGGTACATACTCGAGTTAACGAGTTCATCCAGGGCCTTGCGATTTCACGAGAAAATGACTGAGAATTGTGAGTGTAAGGGGATGAAAAAAATTAGGGAGAGAGGTAAAGGAATTGAGTCGTCTTTGAAAATCAATAAATTAATTCATTACAAAGTTAATCAATATTGTATTAAGCTGTTCTAAGTATCTCAAGCATAAGTTGAAGTGGGTACGTTGGGTGATGGCTGTGGGGGGATAATGGTTCGGGGTCGATATAATCCCTGAGTTTATCCACCTGTCTTATCTCTGGTTGAGCTTAATATCACTCGTATCAAACAGAAGGCTCTCGCTCCTAAGCAATCCTCCCCTCTTCATTGATATCCACCACGAGTTCGGACACGCATGATCCTCCTCCTCCCCCTCCCTCGACTTCAAGTTTATCCAGGGCAATTTATTAATGCGAAACGTTTTAGTTTAATTGAACTAAAATATCGTCCAATTAATTTTCAGAAATGCTCGAGGACAAATTCATACTCGTCTCCTTGATATTACCAGTGCTCTGGATCCCCTCCTGAAAGTGACAAATGAGCTCCAGATATCTTGGCCAAGTTGATCAGAAAAGGACCAAAAAAGTCTGATATTCTCAGTGTCCGTTGTCCTTTTTTTCCATTCTCCTCAATTTTTTTCTCTCAGTGAGGAGAAATAAAAAAAGGGGGCCAGGATGTTTTCAGGACTCGACTAGTCCACCTAATGGCTCCACAGGGGATCCCATACATTGAGACATGTGCGAGAGAAAAAACAATTCGCCCTGGAATTCAGTATCCAAGTGTGTCCTCCAGTTGGTTAGCGATTCTTCTTCGTCGCTTTCTCAAATACATCCTCACCAACGCATTTTTCCCACAGTACTCCAAGTGGTCTTCCTTTATCCAGCGAAATGAACGTGCCGTAACATTGTCCAAAGCTCGTGGGAACTTTTGTCACTCAGTCCAAAAAGATCTGGATATTTTTCTTTCCGAGTGAATAGAGGAAAAAAAACTAGGGAATGAAAATATCGAAGGAAAAACTCGTTTGGCCGATTGACAATATTTCAAATCACACATTTCACTTTTTTTTCTCATCATAAATTACCGCGCACCCCCTGCAGTTGGTGAAAATATAGTTACTGATATTGAATTATTTGTTCTGATGAAAAGCAATTTATCAAGTTTCATCCCTCGATAAAAATGTCTTCACATCACCATCTCAATTCCTCGAGTGAGTATTGAAGGGAGAATTTACCATACCCCACGGGTATCCTCGGTAACAACCGAATGAACTCAGCAAGACTTTTTCCTCTGTGAATGTGTCAGTTGACTTACAAACGTCAGGTGGGCAAGACGATGAGGTGAGCTCGTCACTGACTGTGGCACAGTGTGGGTGAGCCATGGGGGAAGAAGAAAAAGGGGTAAAAGGCAGTGCCTATAAATCGGTATGCACTGTACGAACAAGTATAAGGCAATACTTTTGGATATTGGTACCCTGGATGATTGATGGTCCAAGGATATTCAATATCAGCGCAAAACTTCTTACCAAGAGGGCGACAGAATCTACTTTTTTCACTCACCATTTTCGCATTTCGTGTTGTCATTTCATCAGACTAACGATATTCAATTTCGACAATTGTTCATCAATTTACTGTACCCCTTTTTCATCATCACCATAAATTCAAAGGTAAAAATTTCAATTTAACTTGGTGTTGTCGAGCGAAAGGGAAAAAATCGTAATAAGGACACCGGCCAATTATCCTCATTTCACCGCATGCAACTGCGTCACTAAAACCACGAGAGTCGCGGTAATTAACGAGATATTTTCGTATATTTTCCGAAAAACAACGAGTCCCGAAGGAGCGGATTTCCCGTTGACAATTCCCCCTCCCCCTCCGGTGAAACATGACATCACCAGGTAATTCTCCCCCTTTTATTTTATTCACCTTTTTGTTTCACGTCTTTCATCGCAGCGGGTGGTGGGTTAAACCCCGTTGTCGCACGTGCGAAAGTCACACGTCACTGACATTTCTCTTCATTAACTCCATCTTCCCTCTATTCTTCTGCCAACTCCTCTCCCTATGCATAAACACCCGGGTGAAGTAAAGAAATGTCAGTGGTGAATATGGATGACATCGGAACCGCGAATTGCCAGAGAGAAACACCGAGGCGAAGCCACTAAATATGTGGCATGGACATAAAACACAACAGACCCATGAATAAAAAGTGGGTGAAACTGGTGCGATGATGGGTGGAAATAAAATAGTGATGGAGGGGTACGGGGAAATGGTGAGAAAAAGTGAGACAACGATTCGCAAAAGCTCTTTCGTGTGCGCGTACTTACACGCATCGTGGACATGTATCATTCCAGGCGCGCCACTGACTCTTCTCCGTTGCAAAATATCCTGCTATCCAGCCCTGGAAACTGACGGATATATGTAAAATATATGCACCAACGTACCAGCATTCGTCTCTATTTGTCTGCTCTCCATCCCGCTATCAACTTTTTTATTTTCCACCCCAGCCGCCCCCACTTTTCACCAAAAGTTTTATCTCTTTATTTATACGGACGTGAGTATTTCGGTTTTTTTTTGCTTTCTCTTTGGAAACGATTTCACTGGATGGCTGGAAAAGTACGGGCTTTTTCCTACCTTAATCGACTTGTTGGTGGTAATAAGCGTCAAGTAAAAAGTCAAGGGAATTGTGCGCTTGCTTTACAGCTATTCATCAACGCACTAGTTTTCTCCCATTTCTCGCAAAATGTCTCTGGATTATACTTTCTCCCGTTTTCTGGTGTTTTCTATGGAGTTTATGGCGCTGGGTGTTAAAGGAAAATGTCATGGTCGGAGATTACTCGGTGGTATTTTCAATTTTTTCCCATATTTCGTTATTCCAAATCGTGAAATATTTATCAGGGAAATTATTTGCGCATTTGCTGAGGTTGAAATTTTCTCGGGGCGGCATGAGAACGCGGAGAAGTTAAGAAAATACAGGGTAACCAGTAGGTGAATGTAAATTCGAATGGGGGGAGTTTTACTGCTCCATTCCTGGGACTCCAGTATTTTCCACCACCAGGAGCGTCGTCAACGCATCGAAATTCTTGCAATTTTCTCGTCGTAGAAGTCATCAAGAAATTCATTTCTTTTTCTATTTCCACCTGACATATTTCATCGGTATTTCCGGTGTGTTTTCCGGTAAACGTCGATGTGGGTTTAAATATCTAATATCGGATTTAGATTGAAAAGTGAGCGACGAATTATGATCGTAGTTTACGGGCCCTTCGAATCCATTTATTCCAGACACACAGTGGCAAAACATGAGGCAGCTCACATCCGGCAAATTTTGCCACTCCAGAAAATGGAGGAGAAACGGATAAAAAAAAACCCTACGTTTTAAATTTATTAAACTACTGGTCGAAAACCTTCCGGATGAGATGTTGCGCGAAATGTTAGGAAATGGGTCACTAGTTTTGAAAGGTATTGGAGAGGGGAGTTTGTATGGAGTTGGGCCGGGACGTTTACCACAGCGATAAATCAGCCTTTCTACTGGGATGCCCTGTGAACAAGGTGAGTAGTAATGGTACCTTCATAGTGGGACCACAGCTACTGTACTGAGATACCAGGTTGTGCAGAACTCGGGCGATTTCCACCCTTTCAGCTACTCACTTCCGATTACCCATCTAAAATTTCTCCCCGATTGATCCACCAATTTCAAAAGCTGTACTCAACCTCGACAAAAGATATATTAATGCCCCGCATAATACAAGCTCCGATAGATTTCTCATATTTTTTCTTCTTTCCGAGAGAAGAATTTTCTCCTTTATCTCTACCCATTCTTTTGAAGTGTTTGGTTTGATGTTTCCGTTGAATCTAAAAGCTGTTTCTCTTTATTCCCCCGCTGCGTTTAGACCTAGCCATTGACCACTAAGAATGGAGCGCACGAGAACTCGAGACTCCTCTTCTCGATGTGTCCCAAGTTTCTTTATTAGATCCCGAGAAAACATCTATCCATCGAAAAATACGAGGTGAAGATGTTCTCAAATATGGGGAGACCCATGGAGAGCGAAAAAAAAAATGTAATAAACGAACCGGAGTGACGCTGGTGTCATATTGCTCGAGAAACAAATGTTACATGGATTATTAAATCTACTTTTTGTTGATAATGCGACGCTTGATGGTGAATCAAAAATACAAGATGAGAGGGGTGAAGAGGGGGAGGATAATGCAGCGTCATTCAGCATTTCCTGTTAGCCCATAAAAAACATTTCCCATGACGCAGAGGTCGTTGGATATGGGTAGCTCGGTGTAACGTGAATTTAGCGACTTTTTATGGGTATTTTTATCGCTTTTGTCAAGCCAACGATAGTCGGAATCTCGGTTCAACGTTGCGACGTTTCTGGTAATTCCATTCGCTTTGTCGTAGGATTTCTCGCAGATTGGAAGGATATCGAATTGGTTTTGTACAGTTTTGTGACCTTTTACGTGTATTGTTATGTGTCGTGCTAGTTCAGCTGAGAGTGAAGGCGATGAATTTTGATAAATCTTATGGGTGAACTGGAAATGTGAATGGATTTATCGATCGTTAGAATGAAAATTTTCTCAAAGATATGTATCACGATGGGATCTTACGATGCGTTCTATCGGAGCTGTAAACGATGCAGCCAATTGATAGCAATTGCCGCTCTATTGTCGGCAATTTTCTTTATGATTTATCATTTTTATTTTTCAAGGCATAACTTTAACTACTGAACGGCCGCCTCTCACCCATCGCTGCATCCATTTCTACTATTCTATTTTATCTCTTTTTTACGCTTGTCTTCACAATTGGACTGATTTAATTTTATGCATTTCGTATTTGCTATTATATACCTTTATCAATTTTATCATTGTCATCAGCCTGTTGGTGGTACTACCTCAGTAGAAAAATTACTCCACGTATTCAGGACAATTTTTCATATTTATTTAGTTCGTTTTTATTTGCTTTCGTGAGGGATGCAATTGTCTCTATTAGCTGGGGGGAGGGTATAGAATAATATCAAAAAGTGAACGGTCCTGTCGATACCAAGCTGAGTACCTGTATTCAGGCCTTGCATGGTTAGAGTACAGATATCGAAAAAAAAAAATATATAACAGTTTGATCAATATGAGACAACAACGAGCACAACAATGAGTCCATCAACTGAAAAAGTTATTCTTAGTTGGAGCCTCAGGAAAATGAAAAAAACTTTTCCGAATAATGCAGGAATCACATTATATTGATCCGGTAAGAAAAGTATAAATGCTTGTTTTATTATTTAAGGTCAATATCTCTTCATTTGTAAATGACAAAAACTGTCTTCACAATTTATATACCACAAGGAGGTAGAATCCAATAAACTTAATTTAATTTACCCACAAAGGGAAATTGTAAAGAAAACTCGTCCACTAGTGCTCGTAAATCCGATTCCTTCTGATATAATAAATAGATTGGCATAAACAGAACTGCAATGCAATAATCAAGAATGGGGATGGAAAATTTTTACAACAGGATAATTCTATTTCTATCGTTCTCCTTTGATTGAATAAATAATTTAGATGACAGAGTTGGAAAATTGAAGACGAAAAATTCTATCGTATGATTATTACGAAACAATAATAAAAATGTAATGTAATTCATCCTTCGTAGGTTCCAGAGTGAACTGTGAATAAAATTTTATTGTTACCGGGAAAAAAATGTTTATGGGGTTTACTCGTTTCTTTTTCCATTGAAACTCTTCAAACTTGGAATATTTGATCTCTGGGGGTTGTATCGATGGCTTCATAAGGGGCTCTCGGATATTCAGCCTGGTTTTTCGTTGCTATATTCCAAGGATGCGGCGTGGTGCCCGCGTAATACAGCGATATCTTGAAACGAGGTAGAATGAGGGGTGGAGTAGTCCTGCAAAGTCTGGCGAAAGTTATCCCCATGCCCTCTCAACCATTCCGCTGTGCGTCGTACACCGAGAAACTCTCAGTGTATAACGGGGGAAGCTTCTGCGGCCAACAGTTTCGACGAACTTTGACAATCTATATCGCTTACCAGTCCGTGTCTCGACACCTGGCTACACCCCCTTCCCGCCCGTTCAGATAAAACTTGAGAGCACAATCACGATAGTCAGGAAAAATGAAGAAAATTATGTTTCACTCTTGTGCGTATTTAAGTGCACTCGGATGGGTGAGGATGTTACCAGGTTATTGGAAAGATAAAATGTCAGGACTAAAAAAATGTGGAGTATTTTTATTGTGAATCTAACCAATAGTATTAAATAAAAATTAAAATTGCGGAAAATATTCCGACTCGCCGACTCCAATTAAAATATCTCCCTCTGAAAGCTGGGTCGAAGGGTTGGGCATTCGCTCAAGACTATGATCATAATAAAAAAAATATTCCCCGCAGTATTTTGATACATCCAAAAGGAATGACATGAGGGACATGATTACTTCTAACATTCTCACATAATTCTATATTTCGTAACATTCATCGTGACCTTTTTACCGTATTTTTTTAATCTTTTTTTCTCCCCATGTCTTGCTTTACTCTCGCTCGGTTACCAACGACGGGAGATTATATCCAGTTGTTTTGGAACCCGACACACGTAATCGTCCTCTCCTCCTCCTCCTCCCCCTCCCCCGTATTTCCCCTACGAACATTCGCCGCATGTGTGCGTTTTTTCGTTCTTCCTTAAACTTCTGGCGAATAGCCGCTGGCCAAGCAATACTGTTGTCTCCACCCCTCTCCTTCTGCCCCCGTTTCACTATTACTTTTCTGTATAAACGGCATGTGCTCTGCACTCTGACCTTCCACCACCTTTCTCTTCCGCATGAAAGTGGATAAGCTTATCTTTTTTTTCTTCCCTCTTATATTTTTCTCCCCTCCGCCATCATTCGCATTATTTGTCTTATAAATTTTTTTTTCTCCGGCAATGGTGAATTATTATGTAAGACCCCAGAAGAGAGGGAGAATGATGGTAAAGGGGAGGAGGGAGAGAGAGGGGGGGAAGGGGATGGATAGTAAAACCCAGAAATCGATGTTGGAAGGATATAGATCCGGTCATCCGTGCGGTCTGAGCTCGTCGTTCTGAAATATCGCTCTGGGTGACTCGAATAATTCTCTTATCCCGGTTGGCCCTTCCGGCGTTAGCCATCCTCTACTCCAACATTCTATACCCTTTTTCTACTTTACCAGGTTCGCCCGAGAGGGCGATTGGTCGGCTGTGATTTACCGAAGCTTCTTACCTCATGGCTATCCTGGAAGCGTCAGTGCAGTGTGGAGGATCAACGAGAAATGAGCGATAAGAGGAGAAAGAAAAATGGTAAAAATCGTTTCCAGGGAGAAAAAAAAACACTCTCCTCAAGGATCTATGAAAACATAACTCAGTCCTCTATTTACTCTCGACGTTCCCTTAAATTCATGTTTCAATATTCTCAGCAAAGTGGAAAAAATATTGACACAAATCTGAGTTATTTTCCTCTCACTTTGCCCTCATTCTCGATCAATAGTGAATTATATTTTCGATTCTGATTCCCTGAGTATAATTTTTTATTTGTGAAGAGCAACATCCCTTTTTCCGTGGAAAACGCAATCATGAGAATCGAATGAACTCACCGCGTTATATTAATTAATGTGATTAAAGTCATAGGTAAAATTCAAACTAATTTCGCCGTTAAATTTTAAACGATATTAGCGATTAAATTTGCTTATTATACATGAGGTTGTGGGGGTCATAGGAGCTTTCAGCATTTTTACCTCCATAAGCCAATACGATTCTAGTAGAATTTGTGAGAGGCTGAGGACCATTATTATTCAACGTTCAATAATTTTTTCCTGATCAATCGGTAACCTTCCAGCAAACTGTACCGCTCCATAACCTTCACTGAATATTTTTCTCCACCCGACTAAGTGGACCGTTTACCCTTCAAAAATAGAAAGTCAATCCACAAGATAATTACCCATCCCGATTCTCATTCATCGGAAATTAAATTCGGCGTACATTCCCTAAAAATACGAAATCCCCCAATTACTTCAAATGTCCACTTCATCAATCTGCATTTATATTTTTTCCCAAACATTTAACATTCCCCTGAATTAAGGGAGACCGTAACCTTCAGCAATTCTATTTGTGCAGCCGAATGTGCCCCGAATAATTGGAATTCAAAAGCAAATGAATCGGCTAACGATGCAGATCTTCGGATATCATCGGGGGGTCATGCGGAGGTGTAGATGTGTATATGCGATGGTGAGGGGCTGGGGGTGGATCAGGTTATAAATTCCATAACGGAATCGACAAAGATAGGAATACGGTTAGAAGGAAAGCCGTAACACTCACGTTCGGCACGTCCGAGTGTAGAGTGCACAGGGTTGGCCACTAATTGTACCAGCCTGTATAATACGATTAGCGTAATCTCATCGTGGTGGGTGGCCCTCTTCTCTCCCCCTCTATCAGCCCCCTACCCCCCGCCACCCACTCGCCCCTCACCAAGCCGTGTGCAGAGAGGGCAACTGCCCTCTCTCCCTCTCCATGGTAATTGAACGGCTAATTAGATTAATTTAAAATTTTCGGATAGCTAACCCCCGACGACGAGTTCAATTAGCAGATTGCCCAGGTACCCCATCACAGATACGTAATATCACATTACATTGCTAAATATTTGACTAAACGACGCGTAACACTTTCGCGACTCTCAACTATTGCTCTTTCGTTATTTCCCATCCACTTTAATTTCAACAAATTTTAACTCATTTGCGTTACAATGCTCTTTCTTAATAGAAACAGTATAGATATATATCATTCTGTCTTGTCGCCAGGATGGGCTTGAGCTAATTGAATCCCCTTGATACTGAGTGTTCTTCTTGAGAATGTAATTGTCATTTATGAAAGAATTTATGTGCATTATTTCAAGAATATCTCAGCATAACCCGAGAGACTGGAATTTTTCTTTAATAAAAGACGAGAGTGAATGGAAAAAAAATAGATTAAATATTTAGACGAATGTTTATGATATCCTTGGGAGGGAGAGGTGGGTGGGGAGAGGGCAATATATGGAGTAATTGGCAATAAAGGTCGGAAAATAGTTGCAATCTCGAGACACACCCAGGATGCTTATATTCCCTTCATATACGCTCCACAATCCAACCTCGTTCAAAGTACTTGAGATATCCAGTCAAAGTGCAGAATGGCTGGTCGTAGTACTAACGGAAGTAATGTTGGAAGCACAAGTGGTGAGGAGTAGAAGCCAGAGGATTGTACCCCCTGGGCTTATACAGCTTCACCAGTTAAGGATGCACTCCTTACTTGCTACCTCAATACCGCATACCATTCTCAAGACACGATAATCGTTGAAGGCTTTTTCTCCACCGCTTGACATTTGACTGTCTCATGTGCTGAGAATTTGCTTTTCCACGTGAACCGGGGAACGGGAGGAGGGTTAATAGAATAGGGGATGTCATCGGGTCGGATCCACCTATTTGATGTTTCTCCGGGTGTCGAGATAACCCCAAACTAAGATACGGGGGAGCGAGGAGAGAGCAAAAAAGGGGCAGTATATGTAATAAAAAAAAACGAGTCAAGGACATGAGAGAAATGGCGAATGTCACGAACGCCTCGTAAACCGTTCGCCACAACGAATCACCTGGAAAATCCGTGCGACAAATCTACCAACTTCCCCACCACCGTGGCTCCTTTATCATGGAGTTTTTTCTTTGTTAGTGCTTGTCACTTTTGCGTTCCACCACGGCTGCCATTCTCAAGGAGGTATTTTTCTTCAGGAGCTCGTGTATTTATTACCTCCCTCTCCCCCACGACTCCTTGCCACCCCCCAGTGGTATCAGCATAAGTAATAAGTGCATTATACGGGGTGAAATTCAGGGATGCATAATGTAGGTGCACACGTCGTTTCGGGATATGCCAGTGGTTGTTCTTTCTTTGGGGATGTTTTTTTTTTCTCGCTCGTCTTTTACCCCTTATTTTGCTGCGGTTGGGAGAACAACGGGAGTGCCTAGACAGAGTGAGGGTAAAATACATCACATCCCTGGGCTACCACTTTGCACACCCTTGACAGGCTGCTAGTCGTGACCAGGAGTTATGCATTTTATCGAGATCCTCGTCGGGGCTGTGATAACGTGAAGATCAGGGGTATCAGAAAATATTTTTGTAAGGGAATTTTTTCTGGGGTGGAGCCGTAGTGATTTCGATTTTTCTTCATTTTTAGGGCGAAGGGGGTGGGGGCTGGGGAATGTATGCGGTGACAAGGTCGTGGAAGTACTTGTGAATTATGGGGATGCTTGTAAATATGGATTGATGATAATTTAATCGGGGTGGTAGGAGGGCTCAAGTTCTTTGATGGAATATCAATTTTGTACGATGGGAGATCATTAGAGGGAGGTTGTGGAAGCGCCCTTACTCTGTATCAGCAGCCAATATTCCTGTCGAGTCAGTAACTCATGATCATTTACCTTACGGATGGGTACATGGGATTTAGCTGTGTAAATAGGGCGAGCAATCTATTTTCATTGCTTTTTATTCTCATTTTTTATCGCTGGGAAAGAAAAATTGAAAATGTATTTTACGGGTGTTCTCTGGAAGATTTGTTTCCTTAGTTATGAACATTATGTTCTCGAGCGTTTTTATGTATATGTTCGCTTATCATTTTTCAACCAGTTGCAGGAATTTATTGTTTTTATACAAAATTTATTGTTATTAATTGCTGTCATTCCCTCAGAATTTTACATGTTTTAATGACATTATACTCCAGACCATTTTACATACATTTTCAGCGTTTTATTTTTGATCTACATCACACCCCCAGCCACGGATTCCCTCTTTACGATGAAGATCAGAAGACTGGAAAAAAAGGAGAGGAGTGGCACATAGGGGCAGACAGTAGAATGGGTTCTGATTCGCTTTCAGGCCTGGTCTGGAAACGGTTAGGTGCTGATGTAGCTATTCGAAGACCTTCTCGGTAAACTCTGCTCCACGGTATGGTGGTTGCACCGGATATTCCCACGTCCGAGCGTTTCTCTTTTTTTTCATCCCCTTCAACCCTCACGTTTATCGGACTCCTCCGGTACATCGACACACCCCGACACACGTGCGGATGGGGCGACACATCCACGGTATTTCCTTCCCGTCATATTCCGTTCACGAACTTTTTCTTTTAAAGACGAATAGAATTGAACTTGATTCATGAAGACGAGAGAGAGAGAGAGGGGAACAGTAAAAAGAACTGAATTCGTGCGATCAAACTAAATCTGATAAAGATTTCGTATTTTCAGCGACGAAATTTGATTTCTAAAAATGACTTTCCGGAGTGTGAAGTTGCGTTCTTTCACCAACGAACTACTTCCCACTCCTCTCCGGAAAATGAAAATGAAAATTAAGCGGCATTCAATGTCACAATTGCATTAATTACGTCGGGACGGAATTCACTGGGTTCTTTTTATCCCGACAAATATGCAAAAGCAATTTCAGTAATTTTTATTCATTTCCATCTGCTGGAAAAAGTTGTGAAAAAAAAAAATATCACCTTCACATCAGCAATCACGAGGCAGAAATGAGAGGTGTGTTGTTGTTTTCACTCGTGCAATTCTCATTGCAATGGAGTTTCCTTTTGATACTCGTCCGTATTCCCCGTTTCCGTGTCTCTGTCCCACCCGTCTCGCACCTTCCTCATCATCGACAACAGCAATAATAGTAATCATAATTCAAAGGCGATAACAACCGAGAAAATACAGTGAAAACAAGGGAGAGACAGAGATTTAATGTTCATGTGTCAATGGAGTAGAGAAATTTCCGCCTGAGTTTCCTCATTAAAAAGTTATTTCCCAAATGGAATTTAAATAACAAGAAATACATGACAATGCTAAAGCACTGGTACTTGTCTAGATGAAAAGTTTCCGTTTGTTGGTTTTTATCATTTTCAGATTTTTCCTTTTTCCCCGCTGGTGTTGCTTCGTGCCCCAAGCGCTGATGTCCCCACACAATTCTTGATATCATATCTAGGAGACAAGAATTGCGTTTGGACAATCATAGCCTGACACAACGATACCCGAGGACCTTCAGATTTGTTCTCAACGCTCCAACGTACTCCCTCCCCCTGTGTTTTTCGTTTCTTTTACATTTAGTATATTCTCCACCCCTCCAGCACTGCAATTCGCCTTTATTTTCTCCTGAAATTGTTCAATTCACATTGTCGATATAAGCGTAAGATAAGGGAAAAATTCAGGGAAAAATATCAAGGTTTTTTCCCCAACGACTTCGGGGGGAAAATCTTAATTTAATTAATCTCAAGTTTCCAGTGTTTGGTCAGCCAGATTACTCAAGCCATGCATGAAGCTTATAACCAGCCATAGGTCTTGGCATATAACAAAGTACTTAGCCTACTTCGTGGATGGTCCCTTGGCTGCGCTCGCAGCACTTCTCCAGGTACTCACCAAACCCCTCTCTTATACCAGACTTTCACCATTCATGTGAAGTAGTTTATACGTACGTGTGGGCGTACATGTCGAGTACTTGCCAGTTGTATCGACTCACTCTGGTATTGTGGTCTTGGGCAACCGCAAAATTGCAGATTCACCGGGGCTTCGTTCACCCTGGATATAGCTTTCAAGATGCGGTGCAATCTTCTTCGAGGATATGCAAGTACACAGAGGGCTCGTCCGCTACTTCATTGCTTAGGGGTTATCAAACTGTGTTTTATGAATACAATCATATTCACGGTTTATCGATCATAATTCTTGGCAAGTTTACGGTGGTTGGATTGAATGTAATTTGAAATGTGATGGGGGTGCAGTTATGGTGAAACAACATTTCTTTGCGCGTTTCTATTTCAGGGATGTGGTACAGCGGAAGCATCATTCATAGTGTGAAGGAAAACAGAGTGAAGGGGTATTCAGGGGTGCAGATGTGCGTAGGAATAAAGGGGCGGTGCGGGTGAGGGGAAAAATCGAATTTCATACGGAGAATTTCATATTTACAAATGAAATAAATTCGTTAAACAAATCACCGTCAAATGCAATGGGATTTTATGACATATTCCCAGAAGATGCGTTTGAATCCGACTGGACGGATTTCGTCTCACTAAATTCTAATTCTCTTTGACTTCTG
The DNA here is from genome assembly GCF_034640455.1 of Diachasmimorpha longicaudata. Lineage (NCBI taxonomy): Eukaryota > Metazoa > Arthropoda > Insecta > Hymenoptera > Braconidae > Diachasmimorpha > Diachasmimorpha longicaudata. The sequence continues at coordinate 6,711,214 of NC_087235.1, forward strand.
TTCTCCTACGTTTTCCACACCGGTACATTTCCTCACTTACCCTGTTCAATGGGTTAACTTTGACTTTGATCATAATGAAATTTATTCATGGAGCTGCTTTACACGGAACGAGGAAAGATTTTTCAGCCGCAGTTGACAAAATGTATCGTTGAAATGCCTCTCACAAATCCCTCAATTATTATTCGAAAAATATTTTCCCCTACTAATTCCCCGGAAAATTACACCTCTCATCTGTTTATCTCGCCCCTCGCTCATAAGATTATAATGTAATGAAATTCATAACCAAACATATCGTGACATTCTGCAGACTCTAATTTTCCTCCATAACAAGCCACCAGCGAGGCTTTTCGTTTATGCTAATACGCCCACTGCCGATGGCAAAATAGCGAGGTTCGCGTGAATTGGATACCGAGGGACGAAATGGGTGGCGAAATAGCCTCAGGAGTGATAGGTATACTCGCATGGTTGGGATCAAGAGTGTCGAGGAATGAGGGCTCTACCGAGCAGAGGGAGATTTGATGATTGGGTGATTCGGTTAGCCGCTTCGAAATGTAACTTCGTTATTTTCCCAAATGAACAGACAAAACCCAACTTTCATCAACCACCACAGTGGATACCAATATGTGTATATTTTTTTTTTCATCGTGGCTAGATTTACCTTGGCTCTCTCCCCTCCATTTCACGGTATGTACAGGTAACCGTCATGTCACTCAATCAATTTTGTTTCAGTATCTTTATAGAATTTATCTCTGATGCCTGATGACTCCTGGGAATTCCCGATACCACAAATGTAATAGCTACAGTCGCACTCGATACAGAGAGAGAGAAATACATTGGGGTAAAAGATGATACAGACGTGAATTTGTGTTGAAAAAAATGGCGATAGAGAGGATCGGGGAGGGAGGGAAGAGTGTAAGATGTTGGAGATAATTTTTTATTTGATTTTTCTCCACTTTTAACGATGTGACGTGACACCATCGATTGTTACTGTGTCTGAATACGTGCTTGAGAACGTGTTGGCTTATGTCGTTACATCGAGAAGACAGTTTGAAGGATGTCTGTAGACGTCGTGGAAAAGAAATTAAACTCCCACCCCCATCGCCCAATTTTTTACAATTTTTCTCTCTTCACTGACTCTCCGGGTTTTTCCAGGAGCGAGAGTCACACAAAATATTCTCACATTATAGCCCGGAGCAACACGTAATGCCACTGGGTTCAACTCGAACGGAATAATCGCGTGTCACCGCTTGTCCCTCTGTATAGTCGTTCCTGATATGAGAATCGATCGATTGAAGGATTTGCCAGTGATTTTGCACGAAAGTCGACAAGTCTCGGGCGGATGTACTCTCTACTTCCATCACTGTCCACCTCCTTTACTCTGTCTTTCGGCTTCTCCTCGACCTCGGGATTCCGCTCGGATTCGTCACGACATTCTCGATAACGAGGGTGAGACCGTTTCTACCGATTGTGGAACGTCGACAGGGTTGCCCCCAACCAATGACCGTGGTTGGTAGAGAGAAGTCAAATGGTGGTGCTGAGGGAAAGAATAGGTGGAGAACTCGGTTCTCGATGGGCGGAGGAAGTGTCGGATCGATTCGAAACTACTCGATTTTCTGTGGGCCGAGTTTTGCGGTCCAATGCCACAATCGGAAGTGAAGTTACGATTTGAGATGATGGCTTGATCTGCTGGATTTTCAGGGAATGAAAAAATAAATGGAGGAAAAATAAATGTTGAAGTGAATAAAAAAAAAAAAAACGTATAGAAGAATGAAAGAAAAGAAAGTGTTTTCACGTGCAGGTCTTCTGGCTGGGAAAATACTTTATAATTGAAAAGCGACGCTTAAACGCAAAGGCTCCATCCTCCTTGCACCCTTCCAGCTCCCTCTCATTCGCCTGTTTTGTCGAATAAAACCTCTCAGAGTTGGAAGAAAAAAAACGGGAAAAATTTCTGGGACGAAGTGAGAGAAAAGTGAGGCAAATTTATTATGAAAAAGCTGGTAGAAATTGAGGAAATGCTTATCAAAAGCTCTCTCTCTCTCAGTGCAAAAATTAAATTGTTTTCCGCGAGTGATATTTAAATTCCCCCTTTTCACAACTTTTTCCTTTCCTCGAACACGAATGAAAGAGAAAAATATTTGTTGAAAAAACTTGTGAAAAATTTTGCCAGCATTATTTTCTATTTTCATTCGCCAGTGAAATTCTGAAGATCAATTGAGCGCGAGTGCTACCGTATGAATCACAGCTTGTAATCGGCGAGTGGGGTAGTTATACCCCTGCCACCTTAGTTCGAGAAGAATGAAAGGGGTGAGGAGGGGGAGAATGACGTTGAAATTACCGCCCTGTTGGAGGATGAAGCCGCCACTTTGTTCCTAATGAAGTCTAACTTTTTCGTTTTTATGGCCCTTCTCCTCCCTCCGTTTTTCCAACGCTGAGAGACTCATTGGGGGCTCTCACTCTTTCTCTTTAGGGCTATAAAGCTAGGAGAAGGGAGAGTAGCACTCATAGTTTTTTGCCATCATCAAGACCCGATTCATCATCGTTCTTTGTTCATCCTTGCTATTCCGGCCTCTAACTCGTATCCTCTCCGCCTACATTTTCCAAGGGTCTCGAGACGACTTTTGCACTCACCGCAATTTTTATATCTCATATTTCTCATTTTCTCCCCAGCGAACATTTCAGGATGAAAAGAAAGATGATGAAAGAAGGCACTTGAATTAATTATCAACGCTGCTCTTTTTTCCTTTATTTATTTTGAAAATATGGTGAGAGAGGGGAGAAAGACTGTCTCTTTCACCTGGAATTCTATGCACTCCACTCGTTTGCAGTATTATCCCATTGTTCGTGTTTCCTTGTTTTTGTCGACGACAAAAGTGTCAGTTGTACAATCAATGAGTACCAGAGAAGTACGTCGGAAATACGTCGATTTGAAAACCAGTTATTATTTTCCCACTTTATCGGGAGTGAGTCGTTTATGTTCGTTCATTCAAGTGTACTCACGTATGTATATCCCAAAATGATGGTCTGCATCGACAATCGTTTTTAGCTCTCCCTACTCCACTGTCCCCTCTCTCGCCGCAAACTCCCCTGTTTCACCACTCTATCGTATTCTATATACACTATTCACCCCCACCCACCCCTCATCCTCTTTATATTCACGGATTGCGCAACGTTTTATTGTACGTAGTATTTTCAATGAAAACCCGTGATAATCAATATGCCAGGCAAATGGCTCCAGAACAAATGAATTCATCGTCGACGTGAATGTGTGTCAATGATGGGTGTCATGAATAAAAATATTAAAAAATGCAAATTTACAAGTATATATATATATGCTATTGTGGAGTGGAATTTTTGGAATTGCAATTGATGTGACGTAAAATTAATATGGGACAGTGGATCGGTTGGAATCAATGTCGAAACAATGTACATTCAACAGAATTTAATTAATTTTAGTAATCATCGAGTGAATGCCATTGCAAATAATTGTCAGGAATTATTACGGATAATAAAAGGGGAAGTGGAGGGATGATAGTCCATTCAAATAAAAAAAAATCCAATTGTTTCGCTTAATCTATTTACTAGAGTAGATTTTCTCCGTCTGATATTGTTAGTTATAATGTTAATTCAAATTGGATATTTGAATTTGTTTAATACAGTAGTGCAGGCACTACTCAATGAAATTTTCAGTGTCAACCCGAGGGTTTTGCTCCGTCTCGTTACTTTTCTCACTCGTCATGAAATCTGCAGTTTTTTCTGATGGTGTACACGAGCTTGCAACAAATTTCATTCAAAATAAAAAAAAATGCATAAAAAGGTAGATGTAAAAGAGAAGAAATGTCCCCTTTTCCTTCCCGCCATCCCTACCGAAGCCAAAAATTGGTTGTCACGGGTGAAAAATGACTCAATGCAATTTCGAGTGGTGTCGCGAATCGTTTCCCAAAAAAGCGTTCAGAATCCGTCGTAAATTTGTACGGAAAAGAGGTTTAAGGTTATCGTTTTTATGGGAATGAAAAAAAGAATAAGCGGACTGAGGAGTGGAGAGGGTGGCGGAGGGTGAAAGAGGGATCTAGATAAAACTGGAGGTTTAGATGGAATAAGGCGCATACGACGAGTATATCTGCCAGGAGATATAATAAGTGGAAAAGTATAAGGTAAGAGAGAGTATGTGTGCTCTTTGGATCCAAGTGGCCAAGGGGGAGCACGGGGAGGGGGTGAGTCTAATACTCTTCGTGCAATAAAAATCGAGGATGTCTATCCGGAACATACATATACCTCGGGGGAGCATTTTCGCAGGAGTGTCTCCTCGATACGACATATTATATCTAAAAATGTATTAAAAAACGTATATATTCTATATTTCAACCATTTTATAGATACGTCTATGAGGCCGATGGGCTCTATCTCCACTGCCGGTTTGAAAATTCCAACAATAAAGGGAAAATTCCATTCTGTGGGGAAATTGATTTTTTATTAGTCAACGATTGGAGTAACAATGTATTCCCATCCGAGAGACATTTAATTCAATTTTTTTTTCAATTGAAACGGGGCTTCTCTTCGTGTATTTTTTCATTAGTAAAATGTAGGTCATCTGTTTCATCCATTTTAATTTTTCATTCTTATATTTCCCATACGTCGAAAATTCATTTTAAATATTGAGGAGAATTTACTTGGAACGAGTTGAAAATACATATTTTTCCGAGCAGTTCATGCTATGTAATTGACGATGTACCCTTGAAGTGGCTTCCCAATAAACAAAAGTATTTAGTTCCGAGAATCACTACCACGCGGAACAATTATTCTGAATATTTCCAACTCCCCACATACACCAATTGAACTGAAAATCTGCATGAACACAAAGTGAATCAATACCCATACAACTTCTCTAGCACCACTCGAACTTCATTGTCGAGTGCCAGCCCATATTCTCCACAGCTGCCGGAATTCCATTCTCGGTATCGAATTTTCCCCAAAAATGATGCATTTATTCACCAACAACTCCTCCCCCCAATTATTTTTCTATTCACCCGTAAAAATACAATATTCTCCATTCACCCACGATTCAATTGCCCCTTCGACTCCATCGGAAATCCGCCACTAAAAAAAATCCCCAACGACAACCGTGAAATATTAATCGAATCACATCGCAGTTAAATCGAATGATCAAAGACATTACGTTATTAATACGATAATTAAAAGCCGTGTGGTACGTTTCGCAAGTACCGGTGTGGACAAGTGGGCATGAAGAGTGCGAGAGGCAGTGGGAGTGAGCGAGAGGGGGGGAAGATACAGGGGTTGGAAGTTATACACGAGAGGGGCCGGCAACGGTGGTCACGGCAGCCTGACACCGGGGTGATTTGTGCGACATATCGGGCCCAGCGAGAGTCGCGCCACCATCGACCATTCCCTTCGCCAACCTCACCCCTCCCCCGCCCTCACTTCACCCCATTCTCCTGGCCACCCCCTTACACAAACCAGCCATCGTCCCATTCCACTTGCCAATATATTTCGTTTCGCCAGTGCCTCTCGGTATGGACCCATACATCCCCTCACGTTGGTGCCACCAACTGTTTCCCAATAACGGCTACGACCAACACACACCCATGCATTGATTCGCACGCATAAATAAACGAGAGAACCGCTGAACTATACCCACCCTTCCCCACCCCTCACCCCTTTACTACTCATTTGGGCGCGTTGACCATGTCTCTTGAGACTATTTCATTCTGAATTCGATGCTGTAGTCTCGCTGCATAATTAACACGTATATTCCATTTCATTCACTTCAGTTCTTTGATTAATTATGCGTAATTATGTATTGAAATTGATCGGGGGTCGGTGTGCATGGCGATAATTACCCCTCGTTTGGATTTTGCGGTGATTTCGAAATTCAAACACTGTCCGTAATTTACCGAGATTAGGATTATTTCGATTGAGGGGCCCGATGTGGGGTTAATGAGTTCAAATGATGATGCTGAGGGGGTTTATATCTACGGAATTGTAAGTATTGAAGTACCAGTACTACAATTTGTCTAACGAATTTCCCTTCGTGGAAGGAGCCGGAGTGATTGACCTCCGGAGTTACCTTCCTTCTCTATTAAACAAACTTTACCCCGCTTTGATTACCCACTCACTAATTCCAAAACTGCTCTCAACATTCTTCGCCAGATGACGCCAATTCTCCGCCCAACTGCTGTTGCTTTATACCCCTGCATACTTCATCCCCCTAAAAAATTCATTTTACGAGCATATAATAAATAAAGTTCCACCAACAGGGCATCAAAAATCATGTGTCCGAATCCCGGCGCCAGTTATAACCCTAAAAATAAATAAACAAAGCCACCCACAGATAGAAACAAAAATGGTAACGCTGGTTGTGTCTTCCCCTGGGTCCTCTTCAACAATAACTCGTCTCTTGTCTGTGTTTGTGGCCCAGAGAGAGAGAGAGAGAGAGAGTCGCACGAGGCCGGGGGATTTGGGGGGGTTTAATCCCGTCGTTGCTCCGTAACAGCAGCAACAGGTAAAAGAATAATTCATGTACAAACCCCCGGTGGTATCCAAAGAAAATACCATCCAATCAGTCGTAAAGTGAAAGCATTTTACGTGAGCCCTAGGTCGACAGAAAAAAAATCCCTCCACTCTCGAGTGTTATTTCCCCCAGTCCGTGGGGGGTTAAAAAAAGCCTTCAGAAAAAAAAATGACAAATCAAATGACTTCATTGGAACGATTACCAAGGGTGTTATTTGTGTCATGCCTTGGTTTGTTATCTCCACGTCTGTACGTTCGAGTGTACAGCGTTGGATTTCTGTGCGGTTGATACGGTCAGAGATTAGTCGTGGGTGAGCCGGGGGGTTAAACTGCGCGCAGGGGGAGCGAGGGGAATGGCAGGAGGACGGGGTACAAGGGGGGTTGAAGCAAATGTTGGACTGAGGATCGATGAAACGCAGTGTGTTTACTATCCAGCTGTGTCTGATGTGGTCGATATGATTCTCGTTAAACCGTCGGTGGGGCATACAGTCCTGCCAACAACCGCCTCCACCTAACCCTCTCCCTCGTCTCCTATACACAGCCAATTCACCCTCTGCAGTTCGCTCGGTCTCACCGGCCTGAATATATCCTGCATACGAAAACTCATGGACATCGCGTGCACTCGCCTATCTTTCCCTCCACAATCACAAGCGCAGAATAAAAAAAATTCCACGTCAGTGAGTTTACCAGCATTACGCAATCCTCCTCCTAATATTTCTCTTTCATCTTTCTGTTTGGAACGTTTATTTAATCGATCATTCCATTTGTTTTTTTTCCCTCGCGTCTTTGCGAAGAGTGAGACAAAAAAAAAATCGGGAGAAAAATTTGTACTCCGCCATTGTCATGAGATCTTCTGTCGTCGATCGAGAAGAAGCTTGGGGAATCGATAGGGGAAAAAAAAGATGATAAGACATGGTCTGGAAACAAAGAGCATCATTTGATATCTCCGTTTTTTTTTTCGCCCATTCGGTTTGATTTCCTCAGGGGGAGGAGAGAAAATGTCGATGTTTGAAGGGTGCCCTGGAACACGGCGAGAAACGAGGGTTAAAAAAAAAGTGAATGGTTCAGAAATGGGATCTTTGGTCGTTCTATCCGGTGAAACCAATGGGAAAGCACAAGGACCTTGGTAACATACGCGTGGGTACTCTGATACACCCCCTCATTCCCTCCCTCACCCATTGTCCTCATGAACGTTTTGCCCTGTCACTATATACGACGATGAACGAGACAATGGACGCCGTTAACGCGCCCCGTAACCGTTTCATTGTTTTACCGACAATGCGACGAGTGAAAATATGTGGGAGAGGAGGAGGAACGGACCCCGGGGCGAGTGGAACAGAAAATAGAGGGTGAGTCCTCAAAAAGAGGATTTAAATCCCGTATTCGACCTTATTCTCCACAAACGCAGCCCCACACACGACGACGATATTTATCCCTTTTTCAAAAATTAATTTTCTTTCAGAATAATTTTACAAAAGTAAAAAGCCTTTGACCGGATAAAAAATACCCAATACATTCGGAAATCCTCAATAACAAAATAATTCTTCCTCATACTGCACCACCAAAACCAATTAAGACTTCGCCAACTGGTGATTTTCTTCTCTTCTTTCGGACTAGAAACAGCAAAACCGAAGAAAGAATTCTTCACCGAGTACCAAGTTAGTTCTTCTTGTATCTTTGAAGTTTCCTCCAAAGGCCCTTCCAATCCCCTCACCCTGGGACTCGCATTCGAATCATCCCCCACAGGCCGTATTCACTGAACCCCCACCACCATGAAATTCTTCCAGCCCCTGCTCTATCGCACCCAGATATAACCATTATCCCCCAACTGTAACCCAGAATGCTTGAAAATCTTATCAGCGATGGCACAGTTACACAAGCACAAAACGATATATTCCATCGAAAAGTCTGGGGTAAAAGAGACACCCCGGGTATGCCTTCCGGGCGTCGGGAATGTCTCACCAGTATATCCACAAATTCGCGGAATCGTCCAACTTGCAAAATCTATTCGTCTTACCCCCCCTCACCTTCTCCACCCCCTCATACCCCGCACGTACTGTATTTTCGTTGTCACACTTGGAAATTTCTCGGGAAAACTTTTCAAATACGTTCGATATAAGCTTTGGATACCGAAAACTTTTCGAGAAATGTAGTTGAATTATTTACTTGAGTCAAAGAAAAAGAAGAAAATTTCGAGGTACGGGCTGTGCCGGAGGTGGGGCTTCTGATGAATAGGCCTCGTACCTCGTACCACAGCGGCGTCAGGGGGTGGGAGGGGGGTTGGGGGTGGATGTTCAAAGCGGTGCCAAAGGGCGAGAGAGGGGGCTAGCCGGAGACAGAAAGGAAATATGGGTTGCCACGCACTCTTCTTCACTCGTCCACAGTACATACACCATTTGGAAACATTTTGGAGGAATGAACCTTCGTGTTTCTGTTTGCCTCGAAGGTTTTAACAGGATGGAAATGGTGGCGATAGGGGGATTGGGTGGGAGGGGAGGAGATGGCGACGTTTTGGAATGGGAACGAGAGATACCCGGGTTTGGACTGAGGGGATAGACGAGACGGGCATAAATTCCACTGAGAACTGGCTACCAACGTCGTGCCGAGACACCCTAAATACTTTGGTGTTGACTCGCCACTGGTTTGAGGGATAAAAAATATAGCTGTTTGGTGGTGCCTCGTCGTTGCTGGTTAAAAAGTTGACACGAGTGGTCGGGGTAAAATGGCACAATCCGATCACGTAAACTCATTTCGGTCGTAAAACAGTAGATTTTCAACCCCCTCGGGGTGAGGCGCGGTTGTGCAGGGAATATAGGGTTTTTGTCTCGTAAAATTATCACATAAACTTTTCTCGGGGGATTGACAATGACGGGATTCTTAATATGCGTTGACAGTCGTCAATTCACGCACCTCTGTGTGGGTTCGATAAATATTTCATCGATATAGTCGATGAATATTCAATAAATATTCATATATTTTCTGTTATTCCGGAGTGAAATTCTCGAGCTCTTCTGATATATCTCTCCACGGAAATCCAGGGTGACATTTTTCATTAAAGGAGAGGCGAAAATATTCTAGAATTCTTCGCATCCAGACAGAAATTTCTCCAGTATAAATTTCCGCAGGAAAAATCACTGACGGTCCGATGACCCGTCATCTTTCTCACCAACACCTCCACCCTTTTCTTTTCTTCTATCCACAATTCTCTGTGGGCCATGGCACAGCAAAGCAAGTAGTATATCCCAGTATCTAGGCAGACGTGCATTGAAATAAATAATATCCAGTCGAGAACGACGAGGCGATACGCCATCAACCATCACTGAACTGAAGCACAGTGGAACGTGAACGTGCGTATATTCCCTCGTAAAAAACTTAATCGGGTGTGTAATAAAAATAAAAAAAACAAGGCAAAAATACAGAGATATTTTTTTCAGTTTTTTTTCAGGATGAACGATACTGTAAAAAAAAAATTGTGGAGAGTGGAGATACGATGATTTTCATGGCTGTATAATTTGTTTTCACTGGTGTAACAAAATGAAAATGATAATTTCCAGGGATATCAGCTTCAATGGTAATCGAGATGTATTAAAATGAAATCGAGGCGAAGTAGTAAAGCGACTGCACTTTGTTTTTCCACTTCCACCCCTTCCTGTCGGATGGTAATAGCAGATAAAAGGGTAGGTGAATAAAGTAAAAAAAAAAGGAAAATCAGGTTTAAATAATCAAAAAAACAATAGAGATGAGTGTGCTGAGAGGGGGGGGGGGAACGGAGTTTTTCTCCCGTGGGAGAAAACGCGGGTGGAAAATGGAAAATAATGCGAGACGACTACGAGCGTGTCGATGTTGATGGAAAAGTGTAATGGTGAAAAGAGAATGGTGAGGAAGGAGGGGGTGGGGTGGAAAGAGCAAGAAAAGAATTGCCGGTAAAAGAAAGAGAGACGGCAGTCGGAAGTATAACGGAATGAAGATGTGAGGGTTTCACAAGCCGACGAAAGGGAGGGGGTGAAAGGGAGGAAAGAGTAGTGGCTGAGCAATAGTGGACGGATGAAAAGAATAAACAGGGGTATAAAGGATGCAGAGTCACGACTTACTCCGAGACTTTTCATCGCGTCTGGTCATTAAAGAGGTTGTGTTATTATAACCGCAGCGACGCTCTCCTGTGTTTATATTCCCTTATTTTTATTTTTTTTTATTTCACCGCATGATAATAATGAGCGAACGACTCGGGTATTTTTTATGCTCGCCGAGTCACCTAATAATGCAATAACACGAACCCTCTGTTAATTTACACAGCATTTTACAGTGTACTCATTGTTTTTTAGGCTCAATAAAACTTTCTCATTTCAACGTGAAAAATTTAAAGTAACGAAGAACAGTCCAGACGTAAATATATATCTATATATGTCTATATATAACAGGAAAGAGGAATGGGAAATATAAATCGAAGCTCGATGGACCAGGAAGTGAGATCGGGGGATGAAATAAATTGACGCATCGCACGGGTAATTTTTTACTCTCCGTTCTCTCCATTCTCTCCTTCTCTCTCGATTTAACCCCTCTAGCCTCTTCTCATCCATTGGTATGTGAGAGGTGAAGGGTGGAAAGGGGTGACGATTTTTCAAAACCGCAAATAGAGCGGAGTCCGTGGTTGCTGCGGGCCATGCAGTTACGACAGTGAATGCTGTTACGGCAGTGGCCAGGGGGGCGGGAGAGTGAAATGATGCTGAAGCTGCGGCAGGAGGGAAGGGGGGGGGGGAAATGATGGGTGGAGTGACGGTGAATGCACAGGGCGAGGAGTTTGGAAGGACGATTGGTCTGAGAATAGTCGCGAGTCTAGAGTAGTGTGGCTTGGTGGGTTTTCAGGATAAATGGCACTCCCGTGTCCTGCGACGCGAGTAGAGATTTCCCCCAGGTTTTCGAGTATACAGATATAAGGGATGGCACATGTGGTATGAGGTGGGGAGAGGGAGGGATAAGAGAATGGAAAGCTAAGACGCTGTCATTTTCATATGGGAGCACAGCACAACTCTCTGCTGCGTACATTGTCTCATATATCCGGGGGGTGTTTTCGGGGAGAATGTCAACTATTTTCGTAAAATGAGAGGAAAAAAATAGGTGATGAAAAAAAATAAGGGCGAGAAGGGATTCGTGGGGATGAGCATAAAGTAGAAAAGAACAGAGCAATCATTAAAGGAACGACAAACCTCTCGAGTCAGGAGGGAAAGAATTATGAGAAGATTGGGGGTCGCATTGTGTCTTCCAATTTATGTAAATCACCGGGCAGATTGTGCTTGTAACCCACCGGGGAGAAATTGGCCGCTTTAAAACAATCTTCATGCCTCGCCTGGCTGACAATGTCAACCGTCAGGGATTGCGGGGGTGATGGGGAGGTGTATGAGACCCCTGGAGTTTTTACAAGAAAAAGGGAGATGGGGGAAAAGTGACAATAAGAAAATGAGGGGTAGCAAGGTATCGTGGGGAGGAATGGAAATACAATTTTGAGGTGGGCTGGATGTTATTTTTTCAATATTCAGAAAAACAGATGGGGAATTGTTTCTGGGATTTTGCAAAGGCCTCGGGGGAACTGCGATTTCGATGGGTTTCAATGGATATAGGGTAAATGGGGATGAGATTGTGACCCGTACATGATACTGTAGCTGTCCCCAAGGGTGTGTAAACACCGTATCCACTCGACGCCCTGTCAATTGCTGGCACTACTGGGTCTTTATTTTTCATTCTGATTCCTTGTGCTCTTTGACCGCTTTCAATATGATCCCCCAGATAAAAAATACACGAGATTGTCTTTGATTTTTAACTTTATTTTTTTGGCACACTGACTGCTCCATTCCGAAATGAAATATTTATTTGGTTTGCTAAAAATTTATTGGCTGCTCGAAACGGGGAAATTGAGACATTTTTTTGATGTAGCGAATGGTATCACACCATGGAATCTCCCAATTTTACCCAGACCGGCAGAAAATACTCTGGAAAATTAATTAGATAATTAAATACTTGAATATTCTCAACCTCGTTCGTATATTAATCCAAGATACAGAATCCTCGTACCTCACCCTCTCCTCCCCCCAAAGCATTACTACCCAGAATCTTTTTAAATGCTTCCGTAACACTCACGTAGATGTCTTTAATTCACCGAGCTGATATCATCTCATGAATTTAATACGTACTTCTTCAGGGTAATCCAATCCCTTCCCACCCTCTCCAACAGTTACAACTACCCTCACAACGACCCCCGTCCCACGCGTTATCTAATGGAATATTATCAAGTGAGTCACGTCTCCGCTTTCTTTAATAACACCATTTACATTTTATTATATTTTCAAAAGCCTAGTTTACATTAATCCAAAAATTCACCGGCAATGCTCAATCTAAAATTTCATTCAACCCCCAGTACAACTGAACACCAAACGACCTGCGTTATCTGGATTCTTCTCATTCACTTTTCCAGGAACGCCGAGTCAGGGGTGAAATCCACCAAAGCAGGAGAGGGTGCTCGTTGTGGATGTGAATCTCAAGGTTTCAGTATTTTACATCACACCCGGACACATAGACAGTTGGGAGGGGTGGGAGGGAGAAATTTCGCGTGTGTACATATCGAAAATTCAAGAAGCTTCATATACGCCATTGGCGATAAGGTGATAAGCTGAAATATATTGGCTCCCATCAAATCGTACCCTCCATTGCTATATCCCAACTCCATGAACGTTAACTCTCTTCTCTCTCCTCTGTTCCATACCATCGACTTTTGGCTATGACTGATCGACTGTTCGAATAAATGCATGAAGAGCCTTCAGTTGTGAAAAATTCTCTTACCCCGTACCGCCCTCCGTCAACCCCCCGGTTCCATGTTTTTCACGTAATACGGGAGAGAAAGAATGAATGAAAAATATCTGAGGACATTATTTTTCGTTGGGCTGATGAACGAGCGACGAAGCGGTAATCCAATGTTGAGTTATGGACGAGGAGAATGGGTGGAATGGGGTGTTACCGAAGTTGGGTACCCGAGGGATAATTTGAGAGTTAAATTATATTCTATAACGAGGGTGAGTTTGTTGAAGAGGAGCGTCAAGGAGAGAAACGGGGGGAGTGACTCCTCGGTGTGGGGTAGGTCACGTTCGTCGTCTGGTTTCGGCAAGAGTCTCTTCAAAACCGAGTGTAAAGACCCTCAAACGATCCTTTGTGGCCTGCCCCGGAACTGAGGGACGTTTCTGGTTATTGACATTGCGTGTCACAAATTCAATTTTTTATTATTAATCACATTTAGACCGCTTCCTCTGACACTACAGGTGGCGTGAGGTTGGGGGGGATTATTTTATCCGTGCGTTCTTCAATGTGAACAAATGAAGATGAATACTAACAAAATTGGGGGAGAACCTTTTTGATATCCTAAGACTGGATACGAAGATTTTTGTAAGATCTCTTTGAAAAATTCAATTTTTCATTGTTAATTATATTTGAAGCGCTTTCGCCAACGGTTTACCCCGCGGTAGATATTGAGTGATTATTCAAGTGAAAATATGGAAAATTCTTGGGAAGTTGGAGGAGGGCGTGGTTCGGTAGATTGCAAATAAATTACTCTTCCGGTAGTTTGAGAAGACGATGCTTCAGTTACATCAGTGACTTTGAGAAACTTGAGAGCGCAGCGCGTAACGTCTCAGCCTTTGAATTCTTCCTATTATCATTTTCTTTTAACACTGTTATCGATAATGAGTAAACTATACCTTGTTAAAGTCTCATCGAACATCGCATTAATGATGGAGAATAATGGAAGGGAGGTATAATCAATCAAGTGGAATCAGTTGCATCATAAATTCATATAAAAATCATCCGACGAGTTTTCCACTCGGTATCGTCGAATGTCTGAATTAATTGAAAAACGATGACAAAACGTTTTGGAAAGCGTGACAAAGAGGCTGGGTGGAGATTGGATGAGAAACTGCTGTATCAGCGGCATTGAGAGGGTGCGAGATTCCGTGGAGGATCGACTCGGAAGATATTTCGATCTAATTTTGTAGTGGTTTTACACAAAATCACCTCTCAAATAGCTCGTCTCTTTATAGTTTACCGGCTAAGGCTGTCTCTGATGATGCAGATGAGTGGGGGAAGAGGCCCTTGAGTACTTGTAATTAAACATGGCCGACCAGTGGCTTTGATAACGCCAGACAGCACACGTTAGTCTTGAGTTGACGTGTACCGAGCAAATTCTCTTGTCTTGAAATTTGTTTTTTTTTTTTCAACGTTTGAGCTTCTTGAATTATCTCGTTGTCTTGTCTAACAATTCTCTCAGTCAACTCGAATACCAGAGCACTTGAGCAACTATGTTTCCTATGCGTGCGGGTGAAATTACTCTCGACTAGTTTCCCTCTCGCGTGCAGATTCCTTCCCCTAGTTTCTGGTAAGATTTGATCATGTGGCTCCTCGTTTAAATTAGAAACTCCTGCATGAAACCCATCACAATTTCACTTCCCCCTATTTATATATAAATTAGGGATGGAATTCAAGGGGTTGTAGTGAAATTGTTGTTCATTTTATGAGAGAATTCTTACCATCAAGATTACCAATAAATGAGAAGATTATTTTTTCAGGAGATACAACGAGTGATGCATTGGGGAGCCCTTTATTTTCACAATAAAAGGACATTTGATAAAATCGTGAAATGAAAATATATCTTGGAAAACGCATTTTTTTCTGTGCGAAGGTCAATCGACTGCTCGCATTTGGAATAAATTATTCGACGCATATGAGACTGAATCCCATGTTTCTGGCTTCAATCTCCAGCCAGATTGAATTCCACATGATATTCAACCGAAAAAATCCACTCAACAAATATTCAGCGGGTGATTCCCTCGGGCTGTACGGCTGAGTAAGTCAATCGGTGTCACGAAATAACGGTGAAATTTGAATTTTTGAATTTCCTTGGGACTAAAGAATGTCCGAAATAGGGTACCATGGAAATGTGCTCACTAGAATTGCATTTTTTCCTGAAGGAATTTGCGGTATATGGAAATAGAGATATCGATAAAGCGAGATCAGTCGATTCATCTCTCCAAATCTGGGAGAAATGATGGCGAATAATCGATTCGGTGCTAACAATTTTTCTCTATACAATTAATTTATCCTCCAATCTTCAATTCCACCCCGAGATGTTTATTTTCCTCACTTCAAATATTTGCCAGTGTTTAAATTGAAAGAACATATCTCTCGTGGAAAATCAAAATCACAGAAGACGAGGGTACTAGAGTGTGAGACAGTTCGACGAGAGAATTCACGGGGGTTTCACAAAGGAGCGGAAATGACAGTGAACTTTGAAGCTATCGGTTTGAAGGAATTCCGGTGAATCTCACGAAAGAAAACGTGTTGAATTCATTCAACTGTACAACGTCGACCGTATGACTGAGGGGAAGTAATTATTCTGAAGATGCTTTTCAAGTACAAATCAAACTTACCATTGTTGGAGAATACTGACAAGTTTTACGGTAGTTTTAATACCCTTGGAATTCAATTTCCGCTTCGTTCATTGCCATTATTCCATCTGAAACAAGCAAAGAATGACAGTAATATGAATATTTGTTTAATAAAACAGGTGATGCTGCAACAGTGGGGGAGCGATAAAACAAAACAATGAGAAGTTTACAGGAAGCAAGAGAAAATATAAATGGAATGAAAGGCCAAATAATTGAAAAAGCTTATCAATTTCCGTCAGTTCATTAATACCCTCAAGGTATTTTGTTCAATAATGTTTAAGTTAATGTTCTTCCAAAGATAAAATACCAAAATTTTTCAATACTGATTTTATTCACCAAATAAATCCCCCAAAAAATTCATATTCTCTTTTGCCACATAATTTTCATTAATTCTTTTTTCGTCAATTGTGTGACAAAATCATATATGGACCACCGGGGAATGAAAAGAGCAGAGGTTACCGCAAAGCGCGCATGTTGCTTGATTCGTCCCCAGAGAATGTCAAGCTCCGTGAAAGTACGCGGCACCAGGGACCTATAGAACAAGAATCCACCCCACCTCCCTCTCTCTTTCATCCTCCACATCCTACAATATTGCTACACACATCCTCCTCCTTCTCCACCTCCTCCTCCCCCCCCAACTACTCCATTTCTGTGCAATGTACGTGCTTGCATGCTGGACGATCTGTGAAATCATTTCAGAGGAATCCATTACAACCCTCATCCCTTTCCCGTCATATTCACAGACTGAAAAAAAAAAGATAAAAAATGAGGCCCTCGGTCCTCGTATTTGTTATCACAGAGTGCAATCAGATTCTATTTCACGACGTTCCGAGAATGCCGAGAACTCTAAATTTTCATTCCCAGAGTATAATAATTAGTGTCCACCATTCGCCTCCATAAATTACGAAAAAAGAGAATATCTCACTTACAGACAGCCACCGAGAAAATATATGTGAGCGCCCAAGAAATTGGGTCTCAAGAGGAAATGTCTACGTGTCTGTGTGTCACGTATTATAGTTATATATATAGTGTCGAGTCGTACGAAGTCGAGAGGCAGTACGTCCCGAAGACGGGATGAACCCGTGGAGTAGTTGAGAATGAGGGAGAGAGAGAGAGAGAGAGATGGGGGTGAAGCCAAGTAGAAAAGCAAAATCAAGTATCAGACAAGGCGCGAGACAACAGAGGACCACCCCCTGCGCATCGCCGGTGGATCGTCGGGCAATTTGTCTTTTCTCTCCTCTTACATCATCCTCCTTACAGTATTGCCTCTCTTCCTCACCCCCTTCACCCCCTGCCACCCTCCTCTCAGCCTATTTTCCGTCTTTTGTTTTCCCACCTCTTCTCCTCGCTGCCGCGTGCTGCAGAAGCACCCGCTGGAATACCGAAAGAGAGGGACTTCTGACTATCGATCCATTTTGAAGGGTGTGGTGAGGTGAATTTTTCTTTTTCACTCCCCCTTCCATGGTCCTATCTCTCCACCGATTTTTACTGCGTTACGCTATTTTCCATTCTATTCTACTTGTTTCTCATTTTCTCCATTATTCCTCACATTATTATGTCATTCCTTGGAAATGCGCACGTGGCAGTGCCCGTGCAGCACGACTCCACGAGTTACGAAGTTACGGTTACTTGCCTCCTGTCGGCATCTCTCCCAGTCTCAAAGCCCTATCACAATCCCCATCACGTTACTGGCTGGGGAGGGGTGCTCCTTTACATGCGATCCTCGCTACCAACCCTTCGTATTGCTGATTCCGACAGTTGGCTGTCGATACGGCAAAGCGGGGAAAAACAAGAGCATAAAAATGTGGAACAACATACGACGGGAGAAGGAACTCAAAACACCCCGAGTTTTTAAGCGAACGGGGAAACAGTGGGGGCGGACTATTTTTTGAGTTGGGAGAAATGAGAGGATATGGTGAGTTCAGGTAATCGGAGTGTGGAGTATGTCAACAACTCCACATGAAAAAGTCTTTTTCGCGATTCGGAATTATAATTAAACACAAATTTAATTCTTTTGGTGAGGTTTTTGAATGAAAATTAATTGGATGTTATGGTTGGGGTATGTAGAGGTGGAGGACGAGCTTTTGATATATATTTTAGGTCTAGTACTGGTCGAAATATAATTGGCTAGTAAATTTGCGAAACGATACGTAAACAATGTCATCCTAAATTCAAATTCAATAGACTTTACATGAACAAGTATTTTATCCAAGTACACTTCACTAAAAAAATTTTACTGACGTTTCCTGTCATTCAGGAACATGTGAAGAGACTCCATAAATTTCATAGCTTGTCTTTATGTAGTTCCTGGCGTAGGGAAACGCTCGCTTTACATTGTCTGCTGATCAGGCCGGATTTTCCGACCTACCAGACGCGGCCAACATTCAACTCCCTGCAACTCCCGGCAAATAGGGAGGAAAATTCAGCAGTCCAACGCACTCCCCCAAGACAACTTTAATCACAGGGTCGCGTTCCTCATCCCTCGAATCGCCCTAATCTCATGACTTTTACCATTTAAAATTGCTAAATAAAAAAAAACCGAACGTTGCAGTGCTACGGCGTCAATTTCATCCCGGTTATGGGTGACGGTATAGTGCTAACAACTGAGGCGTAATGAACATGTACACACGACGGTACAGGCGTGCCACAAGCTTCGTATCACTTTGCAATTACGCCATCCGCGTTGCGTGAAATAGCGATATGACCCCGGGTGGAATATATACATGTATACGGAATACAGAATGAGGGGAAGGCAACGAAGTCAGTAAGCCTGCATTTGACACACGTAGAGAGCCAAGCCCCTCTTCCCTCTCCCTCCTTCAACCCCTGTCTCATCCATCCCTCTGCATTCCGCCATTGGATTCTGCGCATAAATTCTCATAAAAAATTCAATCTCAGGCGCCAATATATTCAATTCCGTGGGATTCCTTCGATGGGATTTTTTTTCTCTTCACCTAAGAGAATCGAGTATCCCTCTCTGCCCATTGGGCTTTCATATATTACATTTGAAAATCACAAGAATTTTTCTGGGCTCAGTTTTCA
The DNA here is from genome assembly GCF_034640455.1 of Diachasmimorpha longicaudata. Classification (NCBI taxonomy): domain Eukaryota; kingdom Metazoa; phylum Arthropoda; class Insecta; order Hymenoptera; family Braconidae; genus Diachasmimorpha; species Diachasmimorpha longicaudata. The sequence goes on from NC_087235.1 coordinate 6,730,263, forward strand.
CTACGGCACAAGGGGCGAGGTGGGGAGGGGGGTAAAAAGGGGGAATGTGAATGGGTCTCACAGGAAACTCATTCTCCATGAGTACAGGGTGGGGCTGTCACGAGGCACTGAGACACGTGTCCGGGAAATGTGACCGTGTTTCACGTGTTTACCTCACTCTGTGTATATATTTACTTCATAGTGAAATGGCTGGCCTCCAACCTTGCCAATCCCTTCGGTTACCCTCGCACAGCGCTCCTCATCCCCCCGTCAAAAGTAATTTTCCAACGAATGGGATTAACGTGAAAAGGGGCAGGAGGAAAAAAAAAATACAGATGAAAGCCATTTGGAGAATTCTATCCAGATGAAGATCGATCGACATCTCTGAATCACTTTGATTTCCTGGGCTCTCCCTAATGTGAATGACCGATAGGAAAGAAAAATCTGATGCTGAGCATTGGTGTTCATAGTTAACCGAGGATGACTGAAATTCTGGAACTGTCTGCAGTGGTGATTGCCAGTGAAATGAAATGCTACGGAGAGGTGGATCCTTTTACATGGAGGAAGGGAGTATCCAGGAGAGTGAGCGATTGAGGGGTTGAAGTTTCTTGCTGGATTGGTTAATGTGGTCATCAATCACCAGCAGAGAAGAGTGTGCTTTGGAGGGTGCACAGGTCGTTTGATTACCAACAATCTTTGAGGGTTGAGAAGAAGGGGACACCAATTTTTTTTTTACCCTCAGTTTTTGTGATTGATGATTGAATAAATAAGTCGATAATGACCACCAGAGAATTTGTCAAACTCGACGAATGATAGAAATTGGTCTGAATGAGATTGAAAAATCGATTTTAATGATATAGAATTGATAAGGGCCATTCACTCGACGTAACGCGGGACGAATATCGTCTAGAGTTAAGACGCCAACTCAAATCAGTCCCTTTTTGGCGGCTGATGGTTGTTGGAAAGTTGATAAAGTCTTTAATGGTTTCTCAATAGATTCTCAAAGCCTCTCGATGGCTCTGATCCTCTGAAAAGCACTATTGAAACTCCTATAATGGATATGATGTACTGGATTAGCATAAATGCTCGCATCGTTGCCGAAGCTATCGCTAACTTCCATCGATTCAATATGTGTAAAAGGGTGTGGGGAGGGACTAGGGCAAGTGGGGACTTGAGCCACACAACTGGTGGAATATAAGGCAGCATTCTGGCCTCGTCGGATTAAGTTACACTCGAGCAAGAGACGTTTGAATTAGGGGAAAATTGAACGCTACGTATCCACACGGCCCTTGAGTAGTGGCAACCTCTTGTGGTTGTAAACAAGCCGTTAATAATTTAAGCCTTTTGCCCAGTGGCAACCGTTGCCACGCACTCGAGTGGATTCAAATCTCTTATTGTTGCTCCCTCACTCCTGCATCTCCTTTCTCACTTCACCGAATTGCCTTTCCACTGCTGCAGATTCCATATACCTTTTATCCCATGTATTACTACTCCAACTATCTACCACCCCTCTACCCCTACCACCATACACCTATTTACCAAGTATTTCCCGATAGGAATGGATCATCGGCCATGTAGAGTGATAAACTGTGAACGAGCAATCGACATGAATATGCACCAAATTGGAATGAATTGAGGCTCTGATAGGGAGTGGAGTGAGGATTTGATAAATTAAAAGTGACAGGGTTCGGTGAATTTTATACCATCGTTTCACCACTCAATTTTTCCAGTTTGAATTATGCTGCATTTTACGTCAATAAAATGATTTTCCACTGAATACAAAATATTCCACAATTACAGGTAAATTGCCGCTAACAATTTAACCTGAATTTGTACGAGATAATTTAATGACACTGTTCAACTCTCATAATGTTCAGAGTGACGCAGCAAAGGGATACGAATGATCGCTCGTATGGACAATGAAAAAAAAGGGTTTCCCGAGAAGGAGGGAAAAAAATTAATCTCCCCTAACCTTTTAATTCTTCCTGTCTCCAGCAAAGATGCATGAAGTTAGTTAAGGGATGAGGTGGGTACCTTGGGTTAGAATTTACGAGTTCTTGGTTGAATTCAACCCCCGAGGCTTACGAAAGAACATAGGTATAAAAAGGAAAATGCCAGCGGAATGTCGAGACGGAGACCAAGAAGTTGGGTAGAGAAATGAGAGGGGTGAGAGAGAGAGGGAAAATACCCCCCAAGAAATGTCCCCCGTGGCGGGCACGAGGAAGATTAATAGGCGATCCCGCATCCGCGCACGTCGTTTCATTCGAGCTTTTTCCTAATAGTCAGCGATTATTTTCAGGGCTCAGATGAGATGAGCAGTAACAGTGAAAGCTGTGTGTAAGGCAACTATTTCTCCCCCTCAACTTGTGGGGGTTGATTCGCTATTTTCCTTCAAAAAGTAACGTTATGGGTGCTTTACGTGGCCGAGCCCGGGGATGTAGCCATCCTTTTCCGTTATTACTATCACTGGCTCGAGGATAAGGGCATCTAGTTAGGTGCGTAAATTGGCTTAAGGGATTTGGTTCACACAGGGTGGGAGAATGCAGTCGGATGGATGGAAGGTGGGAAGTAGGGATTCGAAATGATGGGTGAGTTTAATAGGCGTCGACTCTCCCTCCCCCTTCAACCACCCCCTCCCATCGATCCCTCTTCCGTACTCGTTAAACTGGACTTTGAGGGCCAAATATCATTCTCAAAGTGTACACGTTTCCCCCCGAAATTGTGTAATCTACAGTCGGCAGTTATAATGACTGAGAAGAAAAAGTTTTTGTAACGAATGAGCTTAATCCACGTATTCTCCCTATAACTGGCTATAAATCCCTTTGATCATTGACACTGTCTATATTCATCTTACGAATAAAAAAGACACAATGCGATAAGCTGTTGTGAGATATACGAAGTGCCAGTTGTGCGAGTGAATCGCATTCGACGGATCGAGATTTTCCGGATCTATCCTAGGTCATCCCTTCTTAACAGTATTCACTCAAGATGTTCTGTTCTTTGGTCTCGAATATTGAATTTGACACGCGGGGAATATTGTTTCGTGAGAGATCAAGTTGAAGTGGCACACGAATGAAGTCAGGAGTTCGCCTGGGACCAGAGCCATTGGGATTGTGGTAAGCAGGCGAGTGGAAGGGTAGGGAAAAGTGGATGGGTGAGGGGGAGAGGGGTGGGAAATAGGAGAACAGGATATCATGATCGTCGGAGACGAGATGGAAACTCGAGTTTATATTGAGAAACGTCTGTGCAACGTTCCACCGAGCGTTGTAACTCAGCGAGTAACTCTGATTGCCGTACGCTGGTGGGATATTCCCTTAGTGTCCTTGCCACTACTTGTCTCCAGGCTATTCCACGTTATAACTCCCTTCTACTCATGCAACAGTCCTCTCATTTCTCCCCCACAACTGTATTACGGTATTTCTCACTCTAACACTTTCATACCCAGGAAACTAATTCCCATCAATTGCAGCACTTTGATCTAATACAATTGCGATAATAACTGATAAGTTTGTCAGTCACACTGGGAGTATTTCTGTCATTTGTAATTTGTCCAGTAACATTAGATACATCTGGTCCAGTGAATTCATGGGTTTTCGTCTGGAAAAGTTTATTCCAGATCGTGTGGAAATGAGGTTACAGGAAAGTTGAGATACTGGTGAGTAACTCTACACTAACTCTCGTTGCTGAGTATTAGCCCTGGTCCTGCCCTATCAGATTCCTTTCCCTGTGGTTGTATACAGAGGCATGTCATTCCTTTGTCAACTCCCCTGATTGCTTTCGAGCATCAACTGGCTTTCTTACTCTTCCACCAAACTTCACTTTGTTTTCTTGTATGAAGATGCTCTTTCTTGGGTGAGATACTGTCCTATTGGCCATCTCTACATCCACTTCTTCACTCGCCTTTCGTATCTCACTCCATTTCTCATCACGATACACTCCATGTAGGTACCACCAACACGACAATCCTAGTGACAAGATCCATTAGAAGTGGTTTACTTAGGTCCTTCTAGGATTAGTAATACGGCATCCATCGTCTTTGTTCTCGACTCCACCTTACCCTCATTCTCCACTCAAATGACAACCCCACGACAGTCAATGTAAACCTCCCAGGACACTGACGGTATCAATTGTCATACCTCAAAGAATTTCACACAACCCCATGAAAATTATTTGATTACTCACTAATTGATATATCCTGGAGTTGTGACGTAGTTGATGGTGTAATTAAAATTCATACCAACAATTTCCATCAGAACTCCACTTTGAGAAACTCGAGGCGGGATGACACATAATGTATACATTCAGTGTACTTGGATAATTCAACATGTGGAAGACGGGTGAAGCTGAATGTACTCCTTTCTGCTGAAGAGACATAAGTCCATGTCGTTGTGAGTTTCACTCGGCTTCGGTTTCATTGTGGTTATTTCCCAGGGTCTCGGGTATCGTGACTACATCGTACGACTATACGTCGCTGGTGGATCCTGGAAGACAGAAGGTAGTGGTCCTGGCTCACAGTGACTCAGTGCTTTCATCAGCCAACTTCCAACCCGACAAATTGCAACATGATTTTCGAGAGAAAGAGGGAGAGAGATATATTCTCACAGGGACCCGCACCCACTGTCATATCAGTGCACGACAAATGCACGGGGATGAGACATTATGCGACTGAATGTATCACTCTTGGTTGAGTTGAATGTGTATGTTCCAACTCCTTCATTCTCGGATTATTGTAGAATTGTCTACGGGTGTACCCTTTACCGTTGACTGTCTCCAACCCTCCGACATCTCGCGCGTCGACACACGGGGTGAAGACATTGTTAAACATAGAGATGTTTGGATGCTTGGAAGTTACCAGAAAGCATAACATTTGTACTATGGAATGACATAAGATGTCATAATTGAGATAATTAAAGCCCCACCGAGGAAGCTTGAAAGTGTACCTCAAAGTTGGACAATAATTCTGCATTTACATCTGAATTAGTAGCACAATTACTAGGTCCCTAACTCGTTAATTTATTCCGTATCTAAAATTGGATAATTCGTCATAAATTCTCGGTGAATATAACGGGGAAATTTCCTTTTGAAATATTAACGGAGATGAAAGGTCGACTGGAATTGAATGAGTTATTACAGGTGACCATTTTTTACGTTACTGCACATTTTGGACTTGAAAAATTAAATAATAACCATTGAGTACATTATTATTGTTACACGCTACTAACAATAATTTATTCTTGATGTACGTCATTGAGAACACCCTCCGGTAGTCCATTAAATTGGGATCATACGAAAGGATAAAGAGTAAACTAGTCCAATTCCTGAATGTACCGGCTCTACCTTTAACCCTTTGCCGATGAGCCAAAACTGGACGTTCGAGTAGTCGAGCAAACAAGAAATATCCGATCCCAAAGGAGCTTCCCGAGGTCTCCCAGTTCTGTTTGCTACCCCCGTCCCCCAACCCTTGCAGAAAACTTCCCAATTCACCGGGTGTATACACACGTGATTACCTGAACTATTGGTGCATCGGCGATTAAACGACGCCCAAGCTCAACATACATTAACTTTTACAATTTTTTTTTTGTCCAGTCACCACTGGCTTGAGTTGACTAAAGCTACCCCCCATGAACATTCACTCTATATCCATTCGTCTTCTCTCCGTTTGCCGAGGTCCAAGTGAACCCACGGAATTCGGAATTTATCATTGCAGTGATTCGAGTGCCGGTCTCGACGTTTCAAGCTGAAATTGCAGTATTCGGTAGGGTAGAGTGGATCAAGATGGGGAGAATGAAACGAGGGTTAGGGGACGAACGAGAAGAATTCAAATAAAATGAGAAAAAAGGTAAAAGCCCCGCGGTTTTTCGGGTTCACTTGTCCTCTCTTCTATCTAGTCTAGTTGGCGCTTTTGTTCCGTATTCTTACAGGCTGATAGTTCGGGCTAAGGTCTGAGGTCTCAAACCTCCACCTACATCACTACCGCACTGCGACAATTCAATGGCTCGATCGCAGACCCCCGTCGAGGTCGAGGACCCACTCCTCTCTCCGTCGCCCTCGCTTCAACCGGAAGCCCGGATAGACACATGCATTGGGGGATTGTCTGTGAAATTATCTAGTGCCTCCACCCCTCACGTGGATAATCCCGATTTCTCCAAAATTAAGGGATTTGTATTTGTTAAGGTATTTACGGCTCCATCAGGGAGGGGGTGGAGCTTTTTTAAAGCGGATTCTTGAATTTTCAAACTCATATCCAGGACTTTGCGGTCGGTACCAATAATTTGCGAAGCAACGCACAGAATAATGAACTAAATATTATTCGCAGTCTCCAACACTCGTCGATGTATTTTTTTTTAATCCCACAACAATGGAGACGAACCATACCATAAATTAAAAAAATATTTTCAACCCAGAAGTGGTGAAATAGATTGAAAATTCGTAATTGAAATATCGTTTTTTTTGTTCAGCGATTGTTTTTTTGTGTGAAAACAATAGGTTACCCTCCGTCTCACCCTCTACATATCTATCCCGTCATAAATACCTTAAAATATAGATTTTGTATCGCAGGGAAAAAATCATGAATTTATATGCATTGGCGAAATGATAAAGCCAGCATCGTGTGTACATTTATTATCGGTAGCTATCCACCCTCTGGCTTTATTGACCTATATTTTTTATTCATCCTCATATGTATGTTCATCCCTGTAGCAAAAAAAAAATTGCTCGTCAATTTGCGATAAATATTTAAGCACACAAAATTTTTCCTCCTCAGTGGTATTTTTTTCTCTAGATAGAGGTAACTTAATCTCGCGGATCTTCTAGGGGGTGGTGAGAGGGAGGGGGTGTTGACGAGATGAGGCTATCGCTGGTGAGAATATCTTAGGCTGTGTGGAAAGGTAAAAAGAAGTGAAGAGGATGGAAAAAAATGTTGAAGTTCGAGGGGTGAGTTTGTCAGTGAGAAAAGGGCCCTCGCATTTTCCTGCTCCATCAATCTTCGGCAGGGAATGACGTTAATACCCGAAACGTCTTCAGGGCTCTTGCGATTTTCCAGTGGAAAAGCAAACCCATGGGCTACTGGAGAGAACCCACATTAGTGGGATTTCTCTACCTAGATGAAATATCCGTCGTGTTTCATTCCTTCTTTGTACACTTTTCCTGTACCAATTTCATTCCCCCTTCACACCTACATTACTCTCTGTGGGTTATACCAAAGACCTTGGACATCGGTGTGGTCTTCATACATAAATGCATGGAGGTGGAAATCCACCCCTGGGGGAGGAAAGAAGGGAATTAGAATTATTTTGTCGCTACATCGGGAAATGTACACTGGTGCAAAGGCTGAGATAAATAATTCATAAATTAGAAGAATTGAGGGAGAGACGGGTGAAAATGTTTTTTCAAGGGGGATTATCACAGACTGAAGACATCGTTATTTTTTTGTTCCCTCGAATAGCCATTTCCCCTTATTTATGAATGAAAAATATTGAATTAAACGTATTCCGAAGTTGTTGAGCAATTCAACCGGTGTCTCGGTCCCTCTGGGGATAATTAATCGGTGGAAATTAGTCATTCAGTTCACTCGGAAAAATGCAATTAATAACACGAAAATGAAAAGAAAAATCGCGAGCGTGATGAATGGAAAAACGGACTTGTCAGCTTATTACTCAACGGGAGAAGATTATCACTGATTGGACGACAAGAGGGGTGGCGAAAAAAATGTAGAGAGGCGGGGGGAGAGAGAGAGAAAAACTGTAACAGACACGGCATCCGCGATTTATCGATTTTAGCGTCGACTGCCTCGAGACAGAAAACTTTTTAAATTATACGAAGCCTTCTTGATCACCTTTTACGCTCCCTCATTTTTTCTCCTCATTACAGAGACTACACAGTGACTACACCGGAACTATACCAGGGCTTCGGAGTACTTTACCTGAGAATGAACAAGCAAGTAATAATTATGCATCAAAGTGAGCACCGAGGCGAGTCTACATCTAATCCAGTTTACCGGTAAGTATCCCCCTCAGAGTATCTCGACATTGCCTGTCTTTTGCTGTTGTACCCTTCATACACACGAAAATTTCTCATCCTTCGCTCCCCCTTACCTCCCTCCGGGGGCTTCACTCAATATTGAGGGCATCTATAATGCCATCAAACTTTACGTTGGCTCACTCAACGACATCCTAAACTCTGGAATGAGGATAACAGATTTATTAGCGATTGGCAATTATCATGTCGTAATTATGATGATTATGGTAAGGGGATCCAGATTACACATGATACGAGGGTAAAATTACGATCTGCTCTGAGAAAATCAGCGAGTCTCGTATAAATTCCCGCTACAGTTACGTAAAAATTCAAGTTCGTATGGTAATTTCTCTCTAAACGACACTTGGAGCAATTTTATTTTCTCCCAGTATGATCCTCGTTAGATCCTAACGCTCAGACCTTTTGATTTAATGGAACCCGTAAAATTCCGGGGAGTTTTGCGACCGCCGGATCACCTCGAGGATTTGGCAAGTCGAATTAAATGGCCGGGGATTTTCCCTCGTCTTCACTTTTTCTCTCGCTCCAGTCAATTATTCAAATGAAAAATTAAATTTATAGCTTGACAGAGATTAATGCGGATCTTCCCCCAAAACTGTTGAATCTCGGAAATGTATATTTAATTGCCAATTAGCAATTTAAAAAAAATCAAGATTAATAATTTGAATAACAAAATTTCCCCGGCTGTATAATTAATCTCTAGCAACTCCATTAATCGACTCTGTCGGTTTTTCGTTAGCGATTTTTCAAGCGAATTCATTCCCTTCTCTCTCACACCACTTTCATCCCCTATTTCACCGTAACTTTCATCATTCTACGCTGCGTATCACCGGAAATCACGGACGGAAGTGCCCTGTACGGGATCGACAGAAGGAAATTGAGTCGTCAGAGTTTAATGGCCGCTTCGATGAGCTTGAAAATTTGTCGTGGAAAATATATAATCCATATTTTAATATGCAAAAACTCCGTAATTTGTATTACTGGTTTTCACGCTTCATTAGACGGAGAGAACAGATCCGATAAAAATTGCGGAACCTTCTCCAAATAATTTGCGGGGATTTACGTAATTTTTATTGAACTATTTCTCTCGTACCGAGGGTTGAAAAAAAAATCGATTAATTTTTTATGCATTGAACCCCGAAAAAAGCACGAGGCAAACGCCAAACGCAAACCTATAATCCGAATATGTACTCTGCCCTGATAAAGCCCCAATTTCGTAATCAAGTATTCACATATTTTGTCGACTTTGCGGCAAATATTCCGTACTATCCAACGGCGATAGAGTAATCATTATACCTCACGGTATCCACGCCTCTCATTGATACTCCCTCATATTCACAGTTGATATTATATCATTTCCTGGTTGATTTATACCCACAACCACTGGTGTGTCATTTGCCCATACCCAGTTTGATTGAACCGTTGAATTTTCCAATTCCGGCCAATTTTCCCCCAATCCTCGCCAGTTTGCCGTTATATTTTTTCCGTAATCAGTCGATCCATCGTGTTTTGACATTTCATTATTCCCTACCACTCAATAAAACAGGGAAAAATGAACCCGAAAGAAGAATTAAAACCTCTGTTTTGTTGTCGGCTTGAGACGTAATTGAAACTGGATTTTTCCCCCGAATAAAAAAAGCAGAAGAAAAAACAAGAAGCAAAAGCGACGATTGTCACGCGCCCCGTTGTTTATTTCGATATTGAGTGTGGTTGAACTGGGTTTAGGTGGGGTAGAATAGCGTCAAGTGAGTGAGAATCGTGATCGGGGGAGGGGGAGGACACGAGATTTTGAAGTGAATCGAGGGTGACAGTTATTTGCTATGGACACCGGCCGACGGTGTTTCCCGAACGTGACGAACGTGACCGAAGGACGATTTCCGGGATCACTCGCGTGCCATTCCATCATACACACCTGACCGTTCTCCATATTGCCTTCTGCTCGATTCCATCCACCATTCTTCCCCTTTTAAAACCCTCGACCATTCATTCTTCAGGTCAATAAAAACGAATTAAATAATACCGTGTCCCGCAGGGTTCCCTCTCAGTGGAGATGGTAAATGTTATCGTCCAGTCTGATAAACGTGAATTTGAAGACATTTTTTGGTTGACAAAAATATAAATTATTTTACAGTTAATTGATAAAGTTTTTTAATTTGATATCGGATTATTGACCTTCGTCCATCCCAGAAGTATATTTTCATGACAGCTCTGACATTTTGGTGGGATGTGACAGTAGTTATTCTCTCACCAGGAAAATATTTTTCAAACGAAAAATGAAAATGAAAATTTATGTTTATAAATTTCTGGAAATACACCTTCACCAAAGGAAAGAACAATTTTCACCAAAAATTTTTTCTCTGTGTCGTTATGATGTTTTTTCATCTCCACCATTCCCGGGTTGCCCTCGTGCACTGGGACATTCTCCACTTCCCGGGTATATCTGTGTATGGTAATACCGTACGGTGTCTCGTGGGAAATTGTGCGCAACCATTATAGCACACTGAAAGTGACGCGAAGAATTTAATGCGATCTACCTACGTGAATAAATATAACGAAAAAAAATATATAAATAAATAGCACTGGAAAAATATAAATGGGAGAAACACACATTTTGAATTCATAAGAATTTTTTTAATAACAAGAAAAAATTGCATTAATATAACTTTGCAACAGCTGCTCCGTGTTTTCATTTTAGTTTCCGTTTTGGTGGAATGGGAGGAACGCACCTCCGTTCAACTAAATACAGTTTCATTGTGCAAGTCCCATCTGCCATCGATTTTCCCTATATTTTTATTCCCCTACGGTGCTAGAAAATTAGCTCTCAATGTTCAAGCGAAAAATCTTAGAATTTTTGACAATCACTCGTTCACCCGACTTCTCTTTCCATTTTTCGACTTTCAAGTCCAAATGATAACGAAAATTATCAATGAAATTGGTTCAGACGAATAAATAACGCAGACTTCCAGGGAACCCACCTCAATAAAACAATTTTATCTGTCAGAACACGTCATTCCGAAAAATAGCTCCTTCAATTTCACCCCCATCGGCCATAGTAGCTTTCGAGGAATTTTTCAGTGAGGCAAAAGTTTTATTTAAGTACCCGAAGCTTCCAAAGAAACGCAACTGTCAGCGCTATGTGGCGGTGTGAGAGAAAGAGATGGGGAAGGATAAGGGGGTGAGGGAATATCCCCACTTTACTCCCACTTCTTCGAGTATTCCGAAAGCAATATAGAAGTGCCGTGTGCTTTTTCTTTTTTTCCCTCCCATTTTTTCTTCACTCCTCCACTTTAACTTCCTTCAGCCTCAGATTTTCGCTCTCTTCGGTTTCCTCCCCTTCCCCTCCCCAATCGCCCCCGTCAGACGATACGATCGTCTAATAAATATGTATGGATTGCAAAAAAGTCCATGGACGACGAGGAAAAATGAGGAAACAATACAAAAGCTCACTTCATTCCCTATATATAATATTATCATATCCAAATGGGCCAAGGGGGAGGAGGGGGAATATAGTCCAAAAGTTATGAGCACACGAGAGATATGCAACTTAGGAGTAAAGAATTCCCAAGGGTGGTGGAATGAAGTGGTGGGTGGGGAGGAGGGTGGAAAAATTGGCCGCAAGTAATGGGATTAAGCGTGCCGTTGCACGCCCGTTGCTGGGATCATCCCAGAAGAAACTTTGCACTTGGCAACTTTTAATGTCTCTCCTCCCTCCCTCCTGCCCCCTACCTCACTCCCTTCCTGTTCACCTTCTTGAGGAGTGCTTCCTGCTAGCATTCCATCCACTGGGCTTCTCCCATTTTATTCCACTCTTTTGTCCTCAGCCACTCTTCGATGGCATACTTCAACAATCGGGTTAAATCCCCGCTCCGCAGTATCGTCTTCGTCACTTTTTTTTTTCACGATGAATTTTGTTGGAGTTTGAAAAAAAAATGGTATCTGGAAGTTCGAGAGGCTTGATCCCGCGATTTATGTAGACTCTTGAGACTAAATGAGTTTGAAGAAGAGGTAAAAAAAAATCTTTGTACGAAAGTTGTGGAATAAGGTGGAGGGAATATAATGGTGCATAATTTATGTTCATGGTTGGGAGAGGAAAATATAATTTTTGTGATAATATAAGTGGACGTTGTTGGGCAATTACTTGGGAGATTTAAAGCAAACAAAATTGAAAGTAGTGAAAGATATTTTTTTTACTGTAGGGGAGGATATTTTTTATTACTATTATTGCCCCGAGTTATAATACTTCACTCCATGAGGGATGATGAATTCAGTAATGTGTCGTTCTTCTTGAGAAGAGGTAACAATGGAGGGTAGCAAAATAAATAAGAAGAGGTCGTATAGTCTGTTGCGTAAACACATCCGAAGGAGAATGGCATTCGACCTTATAGACAACAGCCCCTCACTGGAGTTTATCCTGGGCGTCGGCCAGTGTATGTATGTGGATAAACGACAAAATGCCAGAGGGTGTGATTCGTCGTACTGGCGTTTACAATAGACCCCCTGAAGACTCGAGGCCAGGGTGTAGTGCCCTTGCGTTACGAGGCTTTCGTGCCCAAGCGTAAGGTGGACGATCATCATCATGAACATTCACGAGGGGTTTGCCAAAGCTGATCTGCAGATTCACGACTTGCTTAACTCCGAGGATACTTCGTTTCAAGGGCTTTTGGCTAGTGAAGGGCAAGGAAGTGAAATGAGGAGAGGTGGTAAAATCGAGACAAGACAGGAGCCTAGTCTGACGATAAAGCCCCCCCAGGCTCTCTCGTTTCCATCCAGTGTCGTGGAGTGAGATGGCGATTGTATGAAAGGGAGTGAGACGGAGAGATAAAAGAAACTATTGGAGAGAGGAAAATAGAGAAGGAGAGGAAGCCGCTTATCCCCTTATCCCGTTTACGTGCCTCGACTTTTTTTTTTCTACTCCCGATTTTTCTTTCTCACTAGTGTCCCTCAACCCTCGTTACATTTTGCTCCTTTTTGTCTCCCTCCCTTCTTGCTTCTTTATATTTCTCCTTACTCTCTCTCTTCAGTCCCTGCAGTATCCCCGGAGGGTGATTGAGAGAAAATTTTACGAGGGGCGGACCAGAACGGGACCAGAAAAGTTGAGAAAATCGGAAAAAAATCTCTGGACATCTTCCGCACTTTTCTCCCCCCTTCTGCCCTTCTTATTATACTTTCCCTCAACTTTATTGCACTCACTGACTTGCCCTCGCTGTATCTACAGATATATATATATACATCGAATTGTACCTAGGCTGAAAGTTACCCTGGGATCGTGACATCGATATCCCTGGCAATGGTTTCAACCCCCCTCCCCCCTAGATTCCGTACTAAGATCTCATCTCTCTCCCAGCGACTGAGGTTGTGCATTTCGATAGGTAGGCACTATCAATCAAACTCTCCACTGAATTCGATCTGGTTTATCCCAGCATTTCCCATTCCCCAGCATCTATAACCCCGTGTGTACCCTCCAACGCGTCACTCTGTGTTACCCCACATCCACCCGCTCCACCCCCCTGGAACCGACACCAACGCCAACATATAATACCTGATGGTACAGTGTTACGTTTCCATGGGGTTTGGTGTTTACCTTGAAAGCACGTTCCATCAGCAGCATGCCGCGTATAAAAAAAAAATACATGCATGTGACATGCGTGTCCACCTTTTCTATTAACTGAACTTTTTCAATACACTCTAAAACGGGATTATTCAACACATGTTGTCTCGTATGCCATACTTTCCGTTAACGCCAATCACGAAATACGGTTACATATTGGATGTGAAAAATCTCATATTACACTTGGCTTTTATCGAGAAAAAAATATATATAATGAACAAGTCGTATTTTCGCGTTCACCGAAAGCGGATATTACTCCTACTCCATCCCCACCTGAAATATGATAAAAAAATCTGCATCCACTTCACGTCCTCCATGATTGATTCACAAACAAAACAAACAGACTGAAAAAACCAAACGGCAGAAACTTTTTTTTTTTAATCTACAGCACTCAATCTCGCGGCATGATTTAAAACCAAATTTTCGTCATGATGGCCCCGAGGTGTGTGGGAGTACTGGTCGACGGATGAAAGGGGGATTGTTGATTGTCAGTGCGAGTGCCAATAGTTGTCAGCCGGAATGGCCATTCGGACACGCGGAAATCCGAGTGGTGGTGGGTATATCGGATAATGAACGCATGGATATCACTCTAAGGGGTGCGAATCCTGTTATATTCAACTCTGTTTTGTTGCAAATGCCAGAGATGGGACAACAATTGAAGTATTTTCAATCGATAGCATTTGGATGACGAATGGAGACAATGTACCGCAGCCGAAGAGGACCACAAATGTCGGGAAATCCCGAGGAAATTGACCAAACTGATGAGCTAGCGGGAGACGAGAGGGTGAGAAGAATTGGCTTACATTATACGCGATAACGAGCTGCGAACGAAACAACAAACAACAAGCGGACAAACCACCCAATACCCCACACGCCCTTTCCTCTCTCTCTCCCTCCCCCTATCCCTTTAGCGTTTCACGAGCCGCGAGAAATTTATGCGCGCAGCGATGAATCGTCGGCGTTGCGTGTACCGAACCGTAACAACGCGTTGGTACACAATGGTCAGGAGATATCGCTTGTGCACCACCCCCCCCTCCCCCTCCACCCACAATGTCCCACGCTGTATCAGCCCACTCCAGAGCCCTTTAACGATACCCTTGATCGATACCCCTTCCCCATCGCCGTACACTTGGCTCAACGGGAAGTCCCTCACCCCCAACCTCGTGAGGGTCCGTTGTGGTCTCCTCTAATTAGGTTAATTAACTGGACCACCAATGCCCCGCGTCCATGTAACAAGCTACACCGATCGCGTCTGTTTTCCTCCCCTCGATTTGGGGTAAAAATCGCGGTGTTTATCTTCAAAATACCGCAAAGGTGCCACAGGGCGCGTAAGACACGATCAACCAATAATTTTGATGTTATTTTTTCCACTGGAGAACCCATTGGGTTCCACAATTTTATTCCACCACGAACAATGGTATCAATACCGATTTACGAGCTTTACATTCCACGATAACAAAGGGAGAGAAGGAGAAAAAAAATATTTCAATATTTGGAGGGGGGGGGGAAACCAATTGAAACGATAAATCATCAGACAGCCTGCCAACAATTATTCATACAAGCATGAATCTCGAAATCATCTAATATGACAAGGTAATTGGAATAATATCTACTGAAGCAAGTGTAATTGTAACGAGCTATGAAATCACTCTAATCGAAGCACCATAAATCCATCCGGTTTATACTCCACTGATCGTAACCCGAAGATGAAATTGAAAATACTTATTATGCAATATTTGGTAGTGCATCAGTTTAACGCTCCTCCCAGTGACAACACAGTCCCCTCCCCACACCCCCGTGTCCCCTCTTCAGGCTGCTCGTCCCCCGCGGCGAAGGGATGATCGTATTACAACGGTAAATGCCGGGTATAATCCCGCACTTGGCGAGGGACTCCGGGGAGGGAGAGAGGTGTATTGCGATGATGATGAGGATGACCGAGGGTTGGTATCGGTAACGAGTGAGTCTATATACCATCCAACCTCTCGTTTCGTCCTCGATGATGGATGAACGGATGGACGAGCCGATCAGGCTTTATAATCACGTTTGGAAAGCCGCGTCGCGACGTACATCATTCAAGTCGCTAGAATGTGCTATTTCACTTGTGCCAGTGAGTGACAGAGAGCCAACTAGAGGATAGAGAAAACTGTGACAGTGTCAGTGGTGTGGGCCTGTCCCCAATTGCCCATTACTCGATCCAGATCCAATTGGCTGTATCGCTCCCAATGGCCCTGGCTGCTTATCTATGCGCCAATGCCCGACCACAACTCCACCTACTCCACTGCCGAGAATTCATGTACATTCATCGCGATATAAAGCGATTTTTGCCATTACTCTTTAGCCTTTGAAAAAAAAAATTGTCCCCACAGACTCGTTAATTTGTTGCTTCACTCTCGGGGGAATTTCACCCAAACTCTCCCCCACTTCGTACGGAATTAATTGCATTTTTTTTTTGGCGATGTTCATTGGTACTTGGAGAGGGGTAAATTGCTGGTGAAATCAAATCCTTGAAACACAGTGGATAATGACGTTACAGTCATTACATAACAATAAGCGTCATACAAGCGAACTAACTAGCGTTGGTAATTTGTGGGGATAAGGGCGGGAGGGTGGAAGAGGGGCGGAGGGGATGTGTGTTTCCTCACTCCTGGAACATTCTCGTTTGTCCTTCGTGCATCTCCTCAACGTGTGTTCTCGCATATGAGGGGTGAGGGGTTGGAATGGGGGGTGGTGGAACGGGGGTTTGTACAGGTAGAGTTGGGGAGTATAATACTAACGATGGTTAGCCCAAAGCTCGAGCGTCGAACCGTGAAATTACCGACGGATCCCATAGACCGTTAGCTAGTTTTATCCTGCTGCTGCAACGATTACCAACGTTGAACTCAAACCGAAGCTTTCCACCCCCCCCCCCTCCGCCCCTACCCACCGACTCTTTTTATTCCACTTTACCCCATGGTTAAGGTTTTCATTGGCCACTGAGTCAAACGAGTAATTGGTCGGCTGCAATTATTTTTTATCGCTGTACAATTATCCGTGAGATGATGATCTCCAGGAGTCCCTCGGTGACCAATTTGGGTCAACTAATTTTCATCCTTTTGAATTTGTCTTTTGAGAAATCCCGGTAAAATGAGAGGGCACGGAAGAGAACGAAACCGTTAATATGGAGATGCAAATTGGAAGCTGTGACTCTGGAGTTTCTCTCCTGTTTCTGTGTTTCATTTTATCCTTTTGGGGATACGGGGGAAAAAAAGGGAAATGAGAGGTGATACTCTGGAGAGCCAGCAGCCACTAACCACTCGGCCTCTACCTTCTCTCGTTACTACATTGTTGTTATTGTTTACAAGAGCCATTAGCATACTCGAAATGTTATTCCCTGATACGAGTTGTATACTTCGAAGGATGTGAGGGTAAAACTGTCGGCGACCTTTTCTGGAATATCTTTCGGACGCTCGAAACGTGCCCGAATGAAAATTCTGTAATTGGATCGTCTCCGCTTGTTACAATCTCCAAAACGACTCGACATTAATGAAAGCTCTCGAGTTGCGACGGAAATCTTTTGGTGGGTGGAGAAGTGAAAGAGTAAAATTCAACGGAAGATACCATCTGAGGGTTTTCAATTTCTATCTATGCATTTCTAGGATTGAAATTGAAATAGTTTATACTAATGACGTTTTGAAGGACTGCTCACTGGAAGATGGGGTGATTCGACTGGGTGATCAGTGATTCTAGGAATTTTTTGGCGAACGGAATATGTTTTTTATTGTTATTGCCGTATGAGGTATTGAAAATTTTCGGGGGTGGGAAATTTTACGGGAATTTGGGGAAACCCACGCGAAAGTGGAATATTGACTTTATAGCGGAAGTTTTATTGAACTGAAACGCAACTTTAACAGAAGGACTGATATTTGTAAGTTTGTGGGGAGAAGGTAAGTTCGGAAAGATGAATTGCACGCGTGATTTTCTATGGATTTACTTGAATGCAGTTGAATCCGTTCTGTAATTTTCTTATCGACTCTGGTACCGTCTCAACCCGGGGGGACAAATTTTGTCATGCAGAGGGATCTAATTTCTGTGAGAGGGTGATTCCGATTTAAATGAATTATTTATTAACAGGATTAAAACAAGTGAACAAGCTCATTCACGGGCAACAATAAGGCTTTGTCACGGGTAAAATTGATTAGAAAATGATGGCTTGTTATCCGGTTTATGGAATTTCTCCCTTTGTAGGAACGGATAGTATATAATGATATCTGAACGAGCCCTTGAGTATCTGCAGCACCTCTTTAACAATTTCGAGTGAAAGTTCAAGAGTTTCCAAACTTGGGTATTTTTCGTGGAACTCGATCACACGTTTATTTTAATAGCCCGAACATTCGAGAACTGCAGAAGTGACAGTAAAAAGTAGAACGACTTCTCAAACAGCCGTGAAACGATGGAATGCAGTAGATGCCGAAGTTTAACAGAGCGTCAGTTTGAATTCACTTCAAATAACACAAACAAATTCATCAAATTGAGATCAAAAGACGGCCGTAAATTCACTGGAATTCTTTGATTGTATTTTGATCAACCGAGTGATAATTGAGTTCTTGTTTTGAATGGATTAAAACAGAAGGTCGACCTTCTGTTATCACCCTGCCCTGCTGAACATTAACAATGTCCTTATGAGGACAAGTCTAGGGGAATGGAACCAACATATTTATTCCATTTATCGGCCTGAGGGTTTTCCATAAAAATAATAAGTGAAATGGTGAATATTTTGAGATGGTGTAAATAAGCCACTTATCAACGAGAATTTTTTATTCAAACATGATTAGTATTTCGTATTTTTGGATTGTTTCCTGTACGTTTTCATTGCAGATAAGTTAGTTTCTCATCGTAGACTCAAGAGGTGCATTTTTTAAGAGGGGTCAACACATAAATCATTACAATTATCGACATCAAACCACGTTCAATGTTACACGATACGCTGCCTCGGCTTGCACGGACATTGTAGCAACCATGATATAGTCTGGGGATGTCAGGACACCAGTCTTCACCACTATTGATATCACCATTTCGGGTTTGATCAGCTTAGGGTTTAAACTCCTGCTAGGCCACCCATTCGGATTGTACTTGGAGTTTAAGAGGGTATTCTATGAATAATAAAAATTTATGAGACTCCCAAAATAGACGCAATTTTGTGGGGACTACAGAATGAGGAAAAATCTCATTTCTCACACTAAAAGAAATTTTAGGTAATCGTTAGACCTCCAGGAGGCGAAACGGGGGACGAAGGTTAGTTTCATTACAAAAATTAGCCTCCCAAGTCTGATTTTACAACAAAACTTCCCCTAAAAAGTGGTTGATTGTCATCTCGTTCCACGTTTCGCCCTCTAGATCTCTAATTATTATCCCAAATTTCATTCCGTGTATAATAAGCTTGAAAGTCATCGAAAGATCTTCAAGAGATCTCTCTTGTGTGTTAAAAAGACTATTGTGAAGATTCCTCAAGGATCTTCTGTAGCAAAACCTTTTTTATATGGATTTGCGTTGAAAAAATTGATCAGCTTTTAATTCACGTTATTATGTAACAGAGCTTACCTCAGGTATTGGACAGTCTTCAGTTATGCCAAGGAGTCCGCGTACAATATCTGCGACGTCATCATTATAATATGGTGACTTGCAGAAGGGGATCCTCTTAACGGATTGAAGTTCATGCCATTCGCTACCATTCGATGTCTTCTCCGGGTACAGTACTCTATACTCAATCTGCATAAAAACGTAGGATATAATAAAACAGGGAATGAACAACTTGTCGTGAAAGTGATGGAATAATAAGAGTGCTTACCTCTATGTCGTAGTCACTTATTATCTCATTTGTGGTATGAATTAGGCCGAACCATCCATGAGCATTTGGGATTGCACCAGTGAAAAAAGTGTTAGGAAGCAGTGAAAGGTGGGTTGCCTTAATTGTAAAATTTTTTCCAAAATAAAGCTCCTGAAATGAACAACGTTTGATTAACGATCTTAACTTTAGATCCTCTGAATGGAATACAAATAAAATATTGAATTATTCAGTGACAAGATTTCCGGATATTTTAATGAAATAGAAATAGTCAAATTCAGGAGATGCACACCATATAAAATTTCATCAATAAATCATTTTTTATACCGATCAATAAAAACTTCTGATTATTCAGAATTTACCAGCAAGTATTGGGGATACTTGACACTGATTAGAATAAGTCTGTGGTTTCTACGCATTAAATTTGGTGATAGATAACCACATATTGGAGGTAAATTTTTTAATATGACGAAATATTTATTTTTTCTGGGGGGCACAGTATTTAACAGTGTATTTGCTCAATCAAGTATTTTTGGAATACGTACCTGTGGCAAAGTGTTTGCCAGCGACAGCGAAAACGCTGATAGTATGAAGCAGAAAGTTATTATGACCTTCATAGTTGAGACGAATATTAAAAACTGATGACAAGTTACTGGTAAGTCGGGTTTATATACCTCCAAATCACGTGTGAACTCCCAGATAAGTGTTCAACTTTATTATCTACAGCTGACAAATGATTTTATGATGGCTCTTTAATGTTTGTATATGGTCTAACAGTATAACTGCTTTCCAATAACGGCCATTAGGGAAATATCATTAATGCGTGAAAGGTTTAAAAAGGTTTTAGTGGCAACCCCTGTATACCGGCAACTTGGTAAATTCATACTACGGTGTTGTATGTTAAAAATGCCTATTGTCTTTTTTATGACACGTTTTTTCAGCTCAGAACAGAAGGAGCTGATTTGACAAAATAACACTAATACACATAGAGAAAAATGTCTATGGAAAATGCGGTACCAGCACAGGAAGAGGGGTGGCGGGTGATGAATCGAAAAACTTCAAATGCTGGTTTTGGAAAATTTACTGTCTTATATGTGAATTCTTGGTAAACTTTTGTGCAAGTTTTTCAGAGATTCCCAAATACTTTGCATAGTAATTTTCATCAACCTTTTCTCTTTATGTAAACTCTCTTAATGAATACCCCCATGTTTTTCTATCATTATTGTCGACGGTATCTTTACCTAAAAAATTATGTAGAGCTCAATGTCAAGTTGAACTTATGGATGTTCAATCAGGTCTATTTCCGGCGACATTAGTAGTACATAATTAAGAATATTTACAAATTGGACTACGTGTCGGTCGCCTCATAATTCGAACTATTTTTAATCATGACCTTCAAATGATTGTGATTCGGGATCAGCTGAACAAACATGTTATTCGAATAGATGATGCCCGAAATTTCGTACAGAGCAAACGACGCAGTATTCTAGTTAATTAAGTCACCACTTTAGAGACAAATATTTAATTTTGCTGGGAGACGACGTAAATTGGTCCGAAATGTAAAAATACAGAATTTTTTGAAAATTTCTGCGCGTGGTCCCTCTCGACCAAAAGTTTTTTTTAGTTAAGAGAAAATATAGGTAGGTAAAAAATTTCTAAAAAATTTCAAATTTCGTCAGATAGTGGGTAAAGGTTAAGGCTAACTGGGTACCCAGAATCAGCCCGATCGATTGTCGTTTTCGAGAAATCGTGATTTGTTTATATTTCGTTTTTCGGAAATATCTCCAAAACTAAGCAAGCTATTGAGGTCTCTCGTCTTTCATCTGCTTCGTCATAATTAGAGCTGTTGGAATCAATTAAAAATTGCCACATTTATGTTTTTGAAAAAAAATGTCCTTCCTCCGCTTATACCCACACAAATCGAACTATTAATTCGAAATTGGGACAGGTAGTTTCATTGATATTCAATTTTTAGTACAAAATGATTATGTGAAATATCTCAAATTTGAGCAGATCGAAATTCGCTTTCTTTATATGAAAATTTTAGTTCTGATGTCCTCCATCATAATCAATTGAATAAAGTAGGGAAAAAATATAGAAATAAACAAATAAATATTTCTTGTTCAAACAATTGAATGTTTATTTTATGTTATTATTTAGATTTACATACATTCTTAGGTATAAATTAAGCGGAAGAGATATATTGTAGAAATCATTCGGAAGTTCGTGGTTAATGTATTGATGGCAAAGAAAATAGATCCACATATTTGAATAATTCATCTACAGTCGCATAACTGCTAGCGTCTGTCTATTTATTTCGTATTTTTAAATTGTTTACAATAGGTTTTCATTACAGATAAATTAGGTCAAGTTCATCCCTGGTAAAAGAGTTCTTCCTTGTAGATTCAACAGATAAGTTTTTTAAAAATCGTTCACAGAATAATTATTACAATCAGGCTCGTTGCGTTTTATATGATAAATATTCTCGGCGTCAATGGAGAACGTAATAGCCAGACAATACTCTGCTACATGTCTGTCCTCACTCCCCAGCACCGCCCTTATCACCATGTCGGATGTCATATCACTCATGAAGAAGATCGATTTCTTCATACCGGACTTATTGTAATGGGGTTTTAAGACGTCGTTCTATGAATAATAATAATTTATGAGACTTCCAAAAGAGCCGCTATTTGGTGTGATTTGTACAATGAGACATTTAAATTTCATTATCGCCCTGGAGTGATACAATGATTGAGAAAAAAATCTCGTTCCACTATAACTAACGACAGTTCTCCGGAGTTCTTCATTCTCATTAAATTGATCCAACACTGAAATGCTGATTTTGAAAAAACCAGCCCAAACAATTTTTTGTCTACTTCTCTCATAGAAATCTTCAGAAAAATCATCGAAAGATCTTCGGATGAACTCTCTCGTTTTTTAAAAGGATTTTAGTGAAGATTCCTCAAAGATCAGCTGACAAAAACTTTTCTACGTGGAAAGGCATTAAAAAAATTTATTATTTTTTCGTTAACCTTATTGTGTAGAAGAGAAAAATAGTGAAAATTTAGTCATGACGGTATACGAAACCAAAATTGACACAAAGGAGTATTCACCTTAACCACTGAACATCCTTCAGACATTCCAAGGAGTTCGCGTACAAGGCCTAGAATGTGATTATTCTCATTTAACTCTTCGCAAAGGTAGTTCCTACCATCGTCAAGCTCTTGCCATCCAATTTTATGGGAAGTCTTATTCTCGTACATTATTGACCAGTCGAGCTGGATGAAAACATAGGATATAATAAAAAAAAGAATAAATAATTTCTTTAGTGAATGTCATGTTATTATAATTAACTTGCTTACCACCAGACCAGAGGAAAACTCTATATTTTTTGTCACATGAATATCATTGAACCAACCATCAGCAGTTAGGTTTCCACCATAAAAAAAATTGTTAGGAAGTAGTGAAAACTGTTGTATCTTAATTGTAGCATCTATGGCAAAAGAAAGGGGCTGAAATGCAGAACGTTCTGTTAAAGATGTGAATTTTAGACCCTTTGAACGGAATATAAATGAAATGTTCGATTATTCGGTGACAAAATTTTCGGAATTTTTTATGAAAAATAAGTGCGACAAAAAGTGTTATTTCAATACGCACACCACGGATGTTCGTTGCCAGCGACACGGAGATCGCTGATAGTAGAAGGCAGCAAGCAATTGCGAACTTCATAGTTGTGATGAATATTAAGAACTGATGACAAGTTATTGGTAACTCGCCTTTATATAGCTCTAAAACGCGCATACATTAACAGATAAGCGTTCGATTTTATTATCTACAACTGAAAAATGATTTTATGATTGCTATTTGACCTTTGTAAATTGGGGCTGATATTGTAATTCATTTCCAATAACAGTCATTTGGAAGATATCATTAATTCTTGAATAAATAAAGAAACTTCACGTGGCAAAGAAAAGATATAAACGTCTTTCGACCTCGGAGCAGGTTGGTTTGACAAAAAAAAACCTTATCGAAGTTCAGTCATACCTATTTCTCGTCCTCATTATAACACATAATTAAGATTTCGTTAATACGTGCCGGTTGTGCTTATTATTTCAACTAATAATTGACAAATCGTTGTGGTTCATAATCACGTGACCCAACGTGTTATTTTTAAAGGTCCAGTAGAAGACGTACGGGAATTCAACCGAGTAAACGACGAAGTGTTCCAGTTAACGAACATTTAATGAACTGCATTTCCATAATTACCATTCAACGAAAATTCACCTCGTGTATTTCCAATATATTTACGAGACAGAAAAAAAACGTATAAAGCAAACCAGTGGTACGCGAGGGGTCAATTCACAGAGATAAATGGTAGAATTGAGGGAGCCATAGTGTGTATATAACCTGGGAAGGATGTAAGAACTGGTAACGATCTATTACCTAACATGGTGTCGAACAAAATGCGGTGGAAAATGGGGGAAAACAGTGGATAGAGAGTGATGAAGAAAAGAAAGGTGGCAGAGGCGGAATTGAGATAGAATGGGAGTAAGAAGAGTATTGGACAGCGGGTGGTAAACGAATGAGGAGTATAAAAATAAGATAACAAATGTACAGAAGAAACTGGACGAAGAGAAAGAAAAACATATACAGAATAAAAAAAAAAACAAAATGAAAGAGCAAAGGACTCCACTGTACCACTTTACGAGGATCAATATTTCACGATAAATCGTCGATTCCTCTCGCTTATGATCCGCCTGTAAATCACGAGGCGCGGTCGTCCCCATTTTTTGTACCTCCCTCCAATCCCACCCCCATACCCCCCCTGCCACCGAGAGTACAGCACCATGGAGGACTGTCGTTGGAACGAGGTGTGCTAGCGTACGCTCGACTGCTCGCGAACGACGCGCTCGTAAATTGTAAAATAAAGGAGGGATGGTGCGGGGTGAGGAGGGAAGAAGGGAGGGAACATGTATGTGTTTGTGAATAGATGTGCGAGAGCACCAGAGGATGGAAAAACGCTACGGCGGGACTATGGCAACAGGAACACCGGGTGAGACCAAAAAATCCCCGGGAAAATAACCGGAAAAAATAAAGTGAAAAAATATATATATATATGTATATGTATGAATACAAAAAAATAAGAAATAAGAGGGGAAGAAAAATGAAGAAACTATTGTTGGGTACTTGTCCCTGTATTTCGCCGAGTAAAATTTTTGTCCAACGAAATGAAATTGAAAAAAATGTCATTTTGTACAAAGACGAGTATTTTTATTGAACTCAGTTTAGTTGAAAACTTTTGTTTCATACAATGGTTGTGAAGTTTCGTTGACTTTTATTGCAGAGGATATGTTTGACGATCAAATGCAGGTACTTTGAAATTTCTCCGGGAAGATTTCAGAAACGCGAGGGGTTTGCGAGGGCACCCAGGACGAGAGAATGGGTTGTGATGTTCGAGTGAGAGGGTAAAATTGGGGAGGAGAAGTTGGGAGGAAAGCAACGGAGATGGCGATGGCTTTGACATGGAAGTGGTATGGGAATGTCCTGGGATAAGGGTATAGGATAGATCTAAAACCCGGGGGCACGTGACAGTTGACTGATGAAAGCCCACTTCACTATCGGCAAATATACACGCACCTCACACGATACAACTGTCTGTTCCTACGTCAAAAGCATACCCTAAGGTCGTCTTACGTCAATTCCGTATCTCTTCGGTCTTACAGAGGTACCAAGAAATCACTGAAAATATTGGAAAGCGGAGAGAAAGGAATTATAATCAGTTTATTGGTCTCTCCGACACAATTGATGAGGATGAACTACCGCATTGATGTGCCATGAGACTGATGAGATTTCGTGTAACTATTGACACATGGAGTATGACAGATATCTACATGCTCCATTGATTATTGCTTAACCCTATTTCATGGGTCCGTGGAGTCTCCACCGTCTGCTTAATACTCCGCAAATGACAAAACAAGAGCCCAGAAATCTCATCCAACTTCCACCAATCAACATTGTGTGCAATTTCAATCCATACCGTTAACTCGTCCTATTTACTCAATCACTTGAAAATAAAAATGTCAATTGTCGAAATTAAATCCATCCAGTGAACCACTTTTAATGAATATCACATTTTCATCACTATTTTATCTCTCTCTGAAAGTACATTTAATCAACAAAATTCATTTGCTAAATTATGATCCACTGGACATGAAATATTGCTCATTTTTTATCATTCCTACTTTTTACTGGCAGTTTAAAAAAATGTTGTGCTCAAGCACCGTTTTTTCAAAAAAAAATTCCAAAGTAAATTCTCATTGAGTACGCCCCTCATTCGCTCCAGTTTTGTACAATTTTATTGGGTCATCAGGTTTACACTGGATGGCAGAGTGCCTTCGCGTCTATTTTTCCCTCTCGTGTTTTCCCCATTTTTTCTATTTATTTCACTTCCCACCCGTCACCAAAAGGTCGCTACAATTTTCCTCCATATTTCTCCGGTGTCCACACCCACTCCCTCCCTCCTCTTTTATTATTATTCCACATCCTTTTCCCATTTTCTTCCAAAACCTCCCCCCACACCTCACCGCCCCCCGTGGTTCCAGGATAATTCAGCCCTCAGGAGCGCAATTCTACAAACAATATAAAAAAAATTCAATGGAGAAAGAATAAACAGAAACTTCAGGAGTTAAAAGAAGTTCTGTTTATTCCCCTTCCCAGGGGGTCTGCCGCGAGCCATAGAAACATGTGCAAGAAAGATGACACATAAATTTTCAAACATTTCTACCCATCAATCCCTATCTCTGTTCTTTTTCCATTTTTTTTTTACATCATCCTCACGTGGCTCATATTGGCATGTGTGTGAAGCACCACGAGCGGCAATAACTCCCCAGCTCTATGGACCGACATGGCTCGTGTGTGCCACGAGTTTATCGTTTTCGTTGGCTGCCTTTCACAGTCAAAAGCTGATCCCAATCCCCTATCCCACCTCCTCCCCCATCACCCCCTCTGCATTGTTATGCTAAAGCACTGAAATATAAAGGTGAGCGAAAATGTAGAGGAACGGGGGAGAGGAGTGAGCGCAGTGGAAGAATGGAAGCGTGAAAGGAGCACAGGTGAGAGAGTGGGTTGCGGACAGAAGGGATGAGGGGTGGAGGGAGAGGGTGTTAGGTTGGCATTACTCGGCAGTGGAAAGAGCCTCGGCCCCCGGAGGCCGCAAAACACAAAACGTCGGGACTTGCGGCGCCGCCGCTGCTACTGAGTTCTGGCTTTGTTGCCCAGAATATAACACCCCCTTCACCAACCCCCTTTGAGCGTTGATGTATACATAACATTTCTCCCCCCCCCCCTTCTTCCTCCTCTCACACCTCTTAAACATACAACACTTTCTCCCCTAGCCCAGTCCTCTTTGTCGTCGCTTTAATCTACCCACTTCAGAGCTACACGTGAAGCTCTGCGGTTAACGTTGTTGCAAATTTAATGAAATGGAAACGAAAACAAAAAACAAAAAAATTGGTGTGAGTGAGAATAAATAGAATTGTGTATTCACATGTACAGTGAAAAGTTGCCGAAGAATAAGGGGTGAGGGATGGAGAGGGTGAATGAAGTCCTTCTCACAGTCGAGTTAAGTGGAAATACTTTCGTCGAAAGAATAAAACACTCGTGATTTTATTTTCAAACCCTCGTTTCCATTGTTACACACAAAATGTGTGTGCTTACGTTTGTATTCCAGTGGTTATATATATTTGGAAAGTTTATACCGCAAGTGGTGTGGGTATTTTAATTCGCGTATAACTTCCCCCCCAACCTATTCATGAATTATTGAGGTTGAATGCGTACAAGAAAGCAATGGAAATGAGAAATACAGTGGATGAAGTGCACGAAGAGAGACTCAAAAGCCTCTGCAGTTCATTCAATTTCCATGAAAACAATTAGAGGATATACCTCTTCTTTTCGAATTTAATATCACATGGACAGATGTATTTTTATTGAATATATAACCATAGATATATCACATTGTTGATGGTTATTTTTTTTTATACATGAATTATTGAGGCAAATATACGTTTGTGAAATGAATGAAAATATGGCGATGTCGAAAAAGAGAAAAGCGTCAGTGACAGTGTGGGGAAGGGAGCAATGCAAATGTGTCACAAATTGATTTAATTCTGGATAAACAGTTGAATTGATTACTCCCTCTTTTGAACTCAAAGGCAACGTGTCGAATTTAACATATTCCATGGTACAGAAAAATGGAGATAGAATGGAATAATTGAAACATTACTGTAAACTGATTAATCAAAATCAACAGATTTCGTTCAGCTTTTCAATCTACAACTTTCGGATTTTTATTTGTCGGATTGCGCACAGACAGTTTGAGCATATTTCTGGGTCCACGTGTTATTTATGGGGTTTTGTTTATGCCACCCCCCATCTCCCACAGCGAGAGGGATTACATACGATGAAAAGACCATGCACGAGGGATAGTTTCCGCAGTTTACAGAATATTCCAGAGTCCGGTATTACAGCTTATTAAATTAAACCCCCTTCCCTGAAACACAAATTTTTTTTTCTCACCCCATTCCCATTGTCCCACATGTCCCACCTACGCCTGCTATACCAACACTGGGACGTGATATAAACTCTCGTTAATATCCCGACGATTATTCGTATATCACCGACTACCCCGTCCATCGTATCCCGCTGTGAAAGATATACTCTTCCCTTTCCTTCACCTCTCCTCCCCCCCCCCTCTGAAGTCCGAGGACCGGACACATTCATTAAGGGGTGGAGCTTTAATTTTCATCCGGAGCCACGACCTTTCACGATTAGACACTGTCCAGTCATCTCGTAATTACAACGTGACACATGACACATTCATTTTTCAATTCAATCTTCTTTCAATAGGGTACAGGGAAATTTAATATTTTTGATGATCTGCGTGTGATGAAAAAAAAATCTCCACTAAGAAAAATTACAAGACAAATAATTGTCGAGGCACTTTGCTTTCCACTACAATAAATTTCATCACACGAGATTTCAGAATCCGATGAAAAAAAAAATTGTACGATATAAACAAGTTAAACCGATTAAAATCAGTAAGTTCCCCGCTCTGATATTTTTTTTGTTTGCACGAGAGAGACGAGCGAAGGACCAGGGATTTCCCTCTCAAGTTGAAAAAAAAAGTCGGTAAAAGTTTTTCAAGCTCTGTCACTGACTTTGCGATAACACTCCTCAACTTTCCTCGTACACGCCTCGAGTTATGGAGCCAGAAAATACAGTAAGCAAACTAAGGGTGGGGAGAAACCAGTGAGAAGTGGTGTATAATGTGGATGAAAAACCTTGGACCCCTTCAACTGACACTTGTGACAAATTTCCCAACATTCACTTCCTCTCCTACCCCCCCTTACCCTCCCTATCCCTCTTCCACCCTCTCGCCAAATTGCAGAAACACCTCTATACCGCATTAACCACTGGGCTCTCAATCTCCCCATTTAAGTGCTCCTAACAACTATTTCTCAAGTGGTAAAGGAAACATTTCGGTCAGACAGGTACTCACCTTCAGAGCAATTACTTCCACAGGATCCTCACTCCCCTGAGATCTGCAACAGCGATAAAAAACAGAAAATCAGACGAATCGTCAAATTGATCATTCACTTCAATCCCTCCATAATAAAATAAAAAATAAAAAAACTACTTATTGTCATATTGTAGAATTACGATAGTGAATTTTATGGTTTCAGGTGGGTGACGATAAAATGACGTAAATTAAATTCTCGGTAGCGTCAACGATAAATCAGAGAAGGTGAATGAACAGTAACGCAAGAGGATCAGGGGATGAAAATACGCACAGCAAGTGATATGGACCGTGATAGATCAGACGTCCGGACTGGTGAGCACATAAATTCAGAATAATTAAATGGCAGCAAACCAGTAGTATATAGACAGAGATGGATGGGGTAGGGGGAATGGGTTGGGGACAGAGGTGGATGAAACATCCCACCCGTCCACCTCCCACCCCCGTGGGCCGTCCATCCCCC
The DNA here is from genome assembly GCF_034640455.1 of Diachasmimorpha longicaudata. Taxonomy (NCBI): domain Eukaryota; kingdom Metazoa; phylum Arthropoda; class Insecta; order Hymenoptera; family Braconidae; genus Diachasmimorpha; species Diachasmimorpha longicaudata. The sequence goes on from NC_087235.1 coordinate 6,759,742, forward strand.
TCGCCTGCAGCCCCGGTGGAGTTGAAAACGCTCTAGCGTTTGGTATCCCGACATTACGGTTGTTCACCTCAAAAGGTGGGTGGTTCACGCAGCCACTGAATGCCAGGAAACTTTGCTCAAACCCCCCCTCCGCCCCTCCAGCATTCAGGGTGGCTTAGTAAATGCGCGTGTGGCTGAGGAGAGGCCGATAAAGCGCACGAGGGCGCAGTGGATGCAGTAGTCTGACGTCTAACCTGGCATTAGTACTGAATTATGCACAGGCCAAACTCGGCGCCCTTCGATGCTCTGCAAACGCAGTGGATTCCCTTGCCCTGATGCTGCCCCGTCAACTGGAAAGCAAAGGCAAGAGCGGGAAAAGCGTAGGGGTAGAGAGCGAAGGGTTCGACATGGTAAAAGTGGAGTGAGAAGGGTTTGGGCTAAATTCGGGTAGTCCGTTTCTTTCTACACTCCTCTACCAGGCATTTTGCCACGATGTATATTCCCGAGGACTCACCGAGAAATGGCAAACGCAAACCGAGTGACGTTTCCGTCTCTCTGGTGGTAGTTCTGGTATGACTGGTAGAACTCACTTCACTTACCCTCTGTGTGACGTACAAACGTCGTTTAAAGGTGCATGTAGCCACCGTGTATACAAGTCAGTTGGAGTGACGATGTGTGTTTGTGATCGATGCAAGTAACCGGGGGAGTACTCGTTTTTGATGGACTCGAAATGTTTACAACCTCGAGAGTTTGTGGAGAATTTTCACTGACGTTTTCGTGGTGAAAGCTTCATCTTGGGGGTTTATATATCAGGCTTGTGGGAGGATGGGTGTGAAGGGGGTTTAATCAAGTATTTTGTTTCTCATATTCAGTAGAAGGTAACAGTTGATTGATTATTATTTTAGATGGTAGAAGTTTTATCCTGATGCATTGCAATTTTACCCTTTGACAGTAATTTTTATTGTACCCGCACACCGAGAGCAAAGTTCAATAAAAATCACTCATAAATTTTCATCATAATAACCTTTCTCTAATCTAGAATAAATTTTAATTACCATACATTAATTTTTACTAAGTATCATGATCAAGATGAGGTCACGATGACTCATGATCCACTTTTATAGAACGGTAATATAATTTTTGTAAAAAATTTCTTTCCGTGTAGAATATTAAGTTCTTATCTGTGAAGTTTATCGTGCGCTTGAGATGTTTTAATTCTAACCTTAATGAGATTTCCGGAAATTGGGTCATGGGGAAAATTAGACGATTATAATCATTTGATGCTGGAGCTATACAAACTACAACTTATGCATTATCTTCAGTCCAGCAGGGGAGGGGGGGGAATAGGGGGACAGTATCTCATGGGCATTAAAAGATCCCACAAAAGAAACGCTCGTTAAGTTTCACGACTGGCAAGTCGTCAGTAGTTACAGACCAAGAAAAAGATAAAGACATCAGACAAAGTGGAGTAAGAACACTAGAGTGAGAATGAGAAAGGATGGGGTGGTGAACAGTGGTGGAGAATCGTTGGTAAATTGTTGAAAGAGTCGACGATGGAGAATTTAAATTCAGGACTGGAAGTGAGATAGAACAAAAGCGAACCAACTCGAGCATCCAAAACCGCTGGTTCGCACGACCGCACGACAACCCTGGGGTGGGGGTGGAGAATGGAGTTTACGAGGCCAAGTGGACTAGTAGACCGATCGGTACATCGTCCTACCCCTAGATCACCCCAGTTGCAATCATCTTTTTCTCCAGGACTCACTTCTTTGTATTCTCGGACGATCTCTGCACTTCTTAGTCGCCACGTGTGCCAACGACAATGGCCGAAGTGGGAGTTGAAGAACTATAAAATACTCGATTCTCTGCTGATGGAACTTCAGGTTCAGGTCTTCACTGGTTGGAATTTAAAGTTTTAAAACTGAAACCACACCGAGGGGTACAGAGGGGGAGGAAAAAATGTAGGTTGGAGGAAGTTGAACGCACTTGAACTACTGCTACCTGTGGATTTTCATTGGATGGCACTTGACGAGATTTTAAAACTTTGATTTTTTTTACTCCCATTTTTATTGTTTTTTTTTTCTTTCGCCCAAGTTAACTCCAATCCCCGGCTTTCAAAGTTCCTGACCGTAAGTAAACGAATGAAGAACGATTCATGAACTGAGGAAATGAAGAGGGCTAAACAGTGGAGAGAAATTCATTTGATGAAAATTAAATTTTTAATGGTTATCAACTTTTCCTCTCAGGGTATTTCAATTTATTCTCCTGTTCTCCGGAACTTTTCGAGGTCCGTCGAATCATCTTGAACATGGTGTACATACGTATGAGTGTGTGGGCGAATATGTGCCACAAAATTTCGATTCACGCCCTCTCAAAAGTGGATAATCCCATAGAATTGATGAATTACACGATCGATGGGTTTTACAGCAGCTCAGAGTTGAGTGGATTTTGATCATTTGATACTGAACGATTGTTCAATTTTTACGATGAAAGCGTGAAAAAAACGGTATTACCCGGGTTAGGGTAAATGTGACCCGTTGGCCTGCATTACTTCACCCCCAGTCACCACCAATCACCATCACCACTTTTATCCAATCCAAAAGCCCTGAAAGGGCCACACCGCGCGATAAATAACAAGTTCCCCGGAAAATTATTGTTTTAAGTTAAATAAAAGTTATTTACAGCAGACTTGTATTCATTAAAACAAACACTTCCAATATAATTTATATAGAATCGTAAAATCACATCTCTACCGGGGAAACCGTTTACCTGATTTGACTGAACTAGTTATTCATTAATTTATCAATTCGATATAATTGAATTCTTCTTCGCCAAACAAGGTAATATCAAGATGTGCCATTCACTCTTTACAACTGCACACTTGAAATGAATAAAGAAATATCGAATAAAGATTTTTATTTGATTCAAATAAACCATTTTTCTCAGCACACCCCATTGTACAGATGCAGTGACATGTGCGCGACGATATGAAGCCGAGACGTTGAAATTTGTGAATATCAAGACAGTACAGTACCAGGTATTTGTAGTTGTATATAGGCTCGGAGACTCCAGTGAAAGAGGGAAATGTACTTGGGAAAGGTATGAACGAGTGGCTCCACGAGGAAAAACGAATGAATTGCAACCACACAATACAGTTCTGGAATATGGAGAAAGTGGCTGAGTACGAGCGTTGAAAACTGAAGGAAAAAGAGGAGTAAAATAAATAAGGTGAGAGAGATAGTTGGGGGTAGAAAAAGAAAAGAGAAAAGACGAATCGTAGGAAATGTAAAGCTTCACATGTGTACTTATACGAGAATGTAGAACGAGGGTGCCTTTATATTCTTCAGCATCTCCTCCCTCTTTTCTTCTTCTGCAGCACTTCCTCACGCTCCGTTTCTTACCCCCTTCTTTATCACTCCTGAATTTCTCCCCTTTACACATCATATCACCGTCAATTTCTCTCTTCTTAATATGCCCTCTGGAATTTTCGTGAAAATTTACAACACTCCTGGAGTCCTGAAAAACTTACGTATAATGGAAAAGTTTTTACAATTGGGTTTCCGGTTAATGAGAAAATCCACAGGCTCGCGCAAGTTCTACTTCATTCAATGAATGGAATTGCGTTTCTGTCTGAAACAGACGGAAACCTGGGACTTTATGTTCTGTAGATGATCGTTTTATTTATTTTTTCTTACGGTTGGAAGCGTTGGAATGGTGGGAGTTTAACTTCAAATTTTGTCCCGTGATAGTGTCCGATTATGATCCCAAAAAACCGACAATTTACTCTTCACTAAGGGATTCATGAAATTAAAATATTTCTTGTCATTAAAAATTTAGAACTTTGTGGGAAATCAAAGAGCTGGGAATTTCTCTTTTATTTGATTATTCCGAAAAACATTTCGAAGTACATAAGTAATGGATATGCAACAGAAACATCTTTTGCTAAAAACGCGTCGGCCATGAATGAAATTTCCAGGAGAAACTAATGGAGGGGGAAGGTACGTGGAAAAGTATAAAGTTTTCAAGATAAGCGAGTTTACCAGAAATTGCTGTCTACGCAGATTGCACGAGAATGTATCTTTGGAGGCCACTTGCGATCTCTGAATGGTGGTCCGAACAAAGGGACACCTCTACTAACAAAATCTCTCCCTCACAGTAGCATTGCTCTCTTGAGAATGGAGAGATGAAAGGAGATAAAAATTCACGAGAAATTTTGAATATTTTCTTATGAAGGGAGAAGGGAGGTCAGGGGTCCTGATTTCGTCGCTCTGGAATGGTTATGTCCTCCGATTGTCTTTTTCCTCACATTTTCCACCATTTTACTCAGCCCCTCGGCATCACTTTTGTTTCGTGTGTGTGATAAGGCAGAAAATACTTGTATTTGAATGATCCCGGTTGCCGTAAAAAAAGGGTGCGTTTTCTCTCTTTTTTATTTACGCCAGTTTGATCTCCCTCAGTGACGAGGGGTGAGGTTTCGGGGAAACATTCAAGACATGGCTGACCCTCTTTTGGCGTCCAATGAGGCGAGCCTGAGCGCAAACTGTATATTGGGGTGGGATAAAGCGACCGAGCGAAGTACGAAGTAAATTGTTCGTGATACGGAAGTAAGAATCATTTCGGCATCTTGTGAATTCACAGGGATTATTCAACTTTTTATGTATCCAGAGGGGAACCATGGGAATATGAATATTTCATAGGGGATGACGGTTTCATCCCTCTTAATATAACGTGTCGTGTGGTTGTGATGTACAGAGTATTAAAGTGAGTTTACACATTGGGGTGATGTAAACGTTTTTTTTTTTCATATATCACGGAATCACGTGCGGGTGATTACCCCGGGTGTTGAAACTACAGTTACAATGTGATAAATTTTGAACAAATTTCTAGGGACTCGCCATGCTGAAAAAAATTATTATATGGATTCTAACAACTTGTCCAAAGCGAATTGAGACATTCCACTTCAAAGCCAATACTTCATTAAATTTCATCCAACCAAGAGAATATTTTCTTCGTGTTATCACATTTTTTATCAGCCCTCGATGAGTAATTACAGGAGAGAAAGAAATCTCGAGTGCTCATTGTATTGTTCTCATTATTCCGAGCTTTTTCCACGATGTCAACCAGTTTCCGTAATTTCCGGGGACGATTTCCCTATCTGCTCTCGTACTTTTTTCTTTCCTGGAAAGAGGATGGTCATTCGGAGAGGATTTTTACCTCGTTGAAGGAGTGCTCGTGGTGGACGATTCGTTAAATCGCTCCACACAGGAGAAATCATTTTATCGTGATCGTACGGAACCATCCCTCACTGTAAGCTGGACAGCCGGCAGCTCGCTCCCTCTTTCCCCCTCCCTCCCGCAATTTTCTATCCCTCTTACTCATTGCTCAACACGGGTTGAAACTCGTGTTCGTGCAATTCATTGGCACTCTCCGGTCTGGGACAGGATCGATTACACGGAACGAATAGTGAAGCTCACGATTTACGAAGGTAACGGATTTATTCAAAATCACTGAGGGAGAATACAGGAGTGAGTGTGTGGAAGGGGTTGTGGCAAAAGTTGATCGGAAATTTCCGATAGATATCCTCGAAACAGACAAATAGCCTCAGCAATTTTTTAAACCCCATCACTTACCGGTATCATTTTTCCCCCACCAGTCCCATAACTTTTCTACAAAATGTCTCTCCACGCAGTGGTAAATTATTAATAGTGATATAACTCAACATCCTCCCCGACACATCACTGTACACGAGTTTAACTTATCCACGAATAAATAGTGGTGGTTCTCGTTTCACCACAGCCCCGGAGAGATCCTCGAAAATAGAGTGCAATTTACGATAACGAGAGAGAAAAAAAAACATGGAGGATATAGAGTTGAAATGTGATAGAGGTAACTGGAAGAGAAGTGACACTTTCTTACTGGGAAGGGCAGTCTCCCCCTTTACAGTCAGGAAAACGTTCTCACAATGTGAAGAACAAAAGAATGAAGAGAATCAGCAGAAGAAAAAGAAACAGGGACGAAGCCACCTCTGCACTTTGCGCGCACTTGTGGGCTCTCGAGCAATAGGAACGAGGGAAAAGGGCTAGAGCGATGGGTTGAAGTTGTCGGAGGGGCAGAGGGAGAGAACGATGAGAGGTAAACGGGGATGAGGGGTGAGATGGAGGGCCAAGAGAGAGAGAGAGAGGGAGAAGGGACAAGTGCTCCGTTGGGTCGAGGGAAATTAAGCAATTAGTAACTTTGCACCGCAGGCGCTCTCAGCTAGATTTGATTATGTTTTCGGTTTAAGCTGCTTCCCCTTGTTTTTTTTTCTTCTCTTGTTATTACTCCTTTGCTTTTCCCAGCAGCATCCCCCTCCCCTCTTCAGACAGTGTTGGCTACGACTTGCGTTCTTCCACTTCTGCCCTTATTCGATGGAGCCCAGTGCCCATTACCGTGTTTCGTTGTCGAGTTTGCAAGAGGAAAAGTGGACCTCACTATATAAACCAGACAAAACTGCTTTTCACCCTCTTCTACGTTTTTCCCGTTCGACGATTTGTCTTCGCCCCTTTTACCCGGTGAAGTCGATCGGCTGGGCAATGAGAGGGAGGAGGAAAGAGGATAGAAGGAGTGAGGGTTGGTTGGAAAATAGTGGAGGGATATCAAGACAAGGGAGAGTAGGACGAAGATGGAGAATATAAAAAGTGAGGAGGATGTGAATTTAGAGTTTATTTGTGGCTTGGTAGGACAAAGAGTGAGGCAAGGGTTGAGAGGAAAAATTGTGGGCTGTTGGCGAGGTAAAAAAAGAGAACGAGAAGGGAAAAGTTGGATCAAATGGAGGGATAGTACAAGAGGAGTTAAATTTGTATGGGAACGCTGAGGGGTGGGGGGGTGAGGAGTGGTGTGGTGGTATAATTGAACTGCGTCCATCTTCTCGACAGCGGAGCAAGCTCCGGAGGTCCTCCACCCTTTTGTCCATTCGCCTCTCTTGTCTATGGTGGCACGTCCCTTCGGTCCTCACCCGTGTAGCCCTCTCCAGAGCTTACCTTCCGTGGCTTTCCACTTCTTCCTCTCATTCCCTCGTCTCTTGTCACGACAGTGGCACTGTTTATTTTCTCGACTCTATCCCTGCTGTACTCCAGTCTACTCCAGGAACAATCCTTCAAGTCGAGGGCGGAGACAGACGTGACTCAGGTAGACGTTGGTAGGTATTGAGTACCTCAGCAGTGGGAATTACTGACACTTTTCCGACGATTCATTAATATCTTGGGAAGAAGTAGAATTTGCAGTGAAAATTCCAGTGTTTCGGTTTTTTTTTTTTTTTTTTTCACCACCGCAAATTGTTGACCCGTACGTATCCTCTTCCCATTTCCGAGGACAGACACCCACGAGATTGTACACGACATTTCTAATTTTCTGCCACGCTACCCGGCAACTACGTGGCCTCACCTCCCCAGCCCCATAAACCGACCGCTACCGCACGGTACATCCGCCCCTCTTCTGCTTTGTCATCGTTGAATCTCGTACAAACATTCCACAGCCGAGTGAAAGGGATGGACATTGTCAATCTCACATATATACCGAACTCATCCAGTATATGCTCTCTTTTGTCATCCCTCGAGTTTTCCGCGATACCGCTGTCCCTTCAGATTGAATCCACTCTTTTACCCCCTTCGCAGTTTATTTATTCTCCCCCATCCCTTTGAGTATCTTTCTTTTTATTCACTCCTCTACCGAAACCCATCACCAGGCAATCTTCGCCATTCGTATAACTTATTCACGTGAGTTGTTTGCAGTTAAAGCCCCTCCCCTCCCCCTTCTGTCGACAATTCACAAAATAAACTCCAGCATCGTACGTATAAATTTCTTTAAAGTAAAAAGAGTGAAGAGTAAACGAAGTATTCCTTTAATTAACCAACCACTTTCCTTCTTTTTCTCCTCGTTTTCTACTGTCTCACTTTGTACGTTTTATCTTCCTCCCCCTCCTTATGATGACACGAAACTCATCACTTCTGCCCTCTCTTTCACCTCAGTATTTCTCACCGAGGTATTTACAGTATTTCATCAGAATTAAATTAGACACAAAAATGGCGACACGTTTGTGGGGACAGACGGGTTGAAATAGAAGGACGACACAAAACGCGAATGTCTGTCGACAGTTGCAGCCGCTGTCCCGTGTGGCTTTCGTTAATTAACCGGAGTCTGCTGGGTTCTACTCCCCCTCCACCACCAACTCTATATTACTCCCCACACACACACACACACCGGGACACTTGCCATCGGGTCCCTCTGCCTCCCTCACTGGCAAACTTGCCAACAAGAGTTTGTGGAACCTTACACCCTTGGTAGCCCTGCACTTGCACCATTGAAATGTCTCTATTGCATTTTCACTCGGAATTTCTCTCGGCAATGGGGCAGCATCACACGAGTAATGCGATCGTATGTGTATTTATCGTTCAATACATATTCATAGGTGGTAATATACGTATGGCTTGAACTACTGTGGGAATTTCTCCAGTGTTTGGGTTTGTGAGTAACTTGAGGTACTTTGGCATTGGTGCAGTCGGTACGATTATACCACATTGTGTGCATATGTCATGGGGGTGAGAGGATGAGTTTTCGGGAGTTTCCATGTTTTTGTGTTTACACTCATCCATTTATTCATGTGTGCACGTATTGGGAAACACTTGTGGAGAGATTGCAGTCTGGTTTTAGGTGCAACATTTATTGGTTATCTTTACGCACTCGATTTTGTACTGAGGGCAAACAGGGGAGGAAATCAACTTGATTTTCATGAAATTTCATACCTCACGGGGGGTGGGGATCATTCCGCAAACTACAGATATTAAGTGTCGTCCCTTGTGTATAGGAGCTGCATCGCAATTTCGTCGGACCTTAGGGAGCTGTTAGCATTGAGCCATTTTAGTAATGTATATAATTTACGAGTGTGAATCAAAATTGTAATTAGTATAGATTAACTCATGATTAGTTCATGTTGTCGTGAGGTTGTGGACATTTTTGAAGAGTAAAGAACTCTGGAATAAAATGAGGACTGGGTAGAGGTTCAAATTGAATTCATATGGTCAGACATCTGATGGTTTGAGATTCAATTAAATTTTGATTTTAGTCAGTGTGTGAACTTTAGTGATTCCTTTTTCAATTCCAGAGTTAATTAATATTCTCATCGCCCAAATTATTCAATATCCACTGAACCTCTGAACTTGAAACTGTTGAAAGCCTCAACTTGAGTCATTTGGGAAATTGAACTTGAGATTGTCAGTTTCCAAATAAAACCTGTCTATCTGTCTGCAGAAATAGAACGAAGAAACAGACTACCAGTCGCAAAGCATAAATTATCAGTAGGAATATAACTCAATTGACCCAGTAAATCCCCCTGATTCAACCCCGGCGATAAAAGTTGGAAGTTGTAAACCAAATATCGAGTTCAAACTTACTTTATCCGGACAGAAATAATTATTTACAACTTCAAGAAAATTTACCATACCCCCGTATATCGAGAGAAGCTGAAACCAATGAAATATCACCATTTCCTTCCTACCCCCCTCACGAAAGAATTATTCTGAATACCAACTTCGCACGTAATTGCCTCGATTCGGTCTAAAAAATAAGGGAAAAGTGTTAAAAAAAATCGATAAATTGCATCGGCTCTTTCACTTATTCTTCATGTTTTCTTTAATGCTTTTGTGACACACATTCACCCTGGCTGGAGTGTTGGTAGGACCTTTATCCAGGCGTAAATCGCAGAATGCCTGCTCCCTCTATCGACAGGAGAACGGTGGTGTCGAGATTGAAGGTAGGGGAAATTAGATGGGTGGAGAAAAGTAATGGTACGCTTGGTTAAACGGCTGAGAGTGCAAGCCCCCGTGAGGGGGATGCACGGGGTGTGGGAAAGCTATCGAGTGTCGTTTTGTATTTACGGGCGAGAGAGGGTGGTTGAAGAGTGCCGATGAGGGTGTGTGTTGCCCGGTGTCAGGAGAATAGAGACAAAATGGATGTCTGCAAAATACGCGAATGAGAGGGGGTGAGAAAGTTAGAGAGACGGAGTGAGACACACGGGGACGAAATTGTGGGGGTGGTAAGGGGTGAGCGTTGAAAATGTCTGGGGTGAGGTTGAGCGGTGGAAAGGGGGAGAGGGAGAAGGTGGTCGGGCCTATCTCGGAGATGTTCGAGGATGCCAGAGGCAAGCTAAAGTGAAATTTATCTAGGCAATCTCGATTGTGGCTTCCATCCCCCACCCTTCAATGCTGTACAACTAGCCCTGTATCCTTACCCACTAGCTTCACCTAATAGTCCTCGTCTATGGTTCATACCTACATCCATACTGTTGCTTTACAATGCACCCGAAACTTTGAAAACTTAATGAAATATATCAGTCAAGTTTAAACTTTTCAGACGCCCGGGTCTGAAAGGCCAATTTTGGGGCAAAGTCTAAAATGAAGTTGATAAATTCATTCTGCAAAATTCGGAGTGAATTAACGTTAAATTATATTTGTAAAACATTACGCATTCCAGTGACACAAAAACATAGGTGAAATGGAATTTGATGAACACGGTAGTAATTAAGCATATCGAGTCAATGTTGATAGGCTCGAGCTATTCGATTAATTCGCGGAGCTTTTGAAGATTTAATTATGAAATTATATCAATACGGTGATAATTATATTTTCCCGTACCGGATGAATATTAGTACATCCAACATATATTCCCCGAATGTTTCTCAAATTGAACAGGCAGTAGTGAGTGGTGAGGGAAAATGGAGGGAGACATAAATAGATGGGACAGAGAATTTGTGTTGAGAGACGCGCTTTGCGTAAGACAATGCTACCATGCATTAACGGGGGTGAGACCCAGAAGCCAGGGGTTGTGGGCCACGCTCAGGGGAATGAGATTTATATTAATTTCTGCAGCCGTCGTGTGGCCCTGTCGTCTCGCAACAACGGCCCAAGCCACCATTTCAATGTGCAAAACCCAGAGATTTTGGCTTGCATTTGCCTCGTCGACTTCTCGCTGTACTGATGCCTCCTATCATTGGTTAAACTGTACTTGTGCTTGTATGTACAGAATTTCCCTGGTGTTGAAGTACCCAGGGAGGGTGGGGACAGAGAAAGGAAGGCAACCCTTAACCCTCGAGTGTGCGCGAACCTACAGACTCGATTAGAACCATTATACGTATATATAGATGTTGAAGAGAGTGAAATGCGGTGGAGAGAGAAAAGCCGGGTGAAAGTGGTGGATGGAATGGGAATTGACGAGGAAGGGAGAAGCGGGAGCATGAATTACTTGGGATACCGTCTATTAAAGGGCCGCACACACGGCCTTGCTAAACGAGGAATCGCGGACGATTAACCAACCCCGCAAGGCCTCGTTTCCTAACACCCCTTTTGGGAGAAACCGTGTTGGAGCACAGATGATATGGCATCAATTAGGGGAGGGATACTTGACTCTTATCGTTTTCATCCAAATCATTTCTCGAATTTCAACGGCTACATTATCGTACCGTTTATTATGCTGCGTTCAGGGATGGAGGATTTATGGGCGATGGGGGAAATCTGGGGAACAAGAGATGAAGATGCTTTTGAGAAAAAGGGCTGATGGTACAAGCACCGATGGAATGAAAAACTCCAAATGTTCGAATGTGAGGGATAAGAAAGTGAATTATCGAAGTTAATGTCGGGTTATTCGGAGTGGCGAGGAAGGCAGACTAAAATGTGCAATAATAAGTCTTCTAAATTGTTCCTAAAGGGTGTAAATGGCCCTAAAAAATGAATTCATAAAGGCCAAATTTTCCGACAGCTCAACCCGTTTCATTAAAAAAATTCTCACAAATTCTCGAGTTTAAGCTTTTACCATTCTTCACAACACTTTCCCCACAGAGTTCTAAATTAACGCTCTTTACTCCCTTCCCACGCCACGTGCTCTACGCCCATTCTCTTAGTCGTAATTTTTCAAAAAAGTTGGTCCCCAGATTTTTCGCATTAACATTTTTTTCCCTCCCACTGACCATTAGTCAGGAATGTTTTACGATTTTTTATATTCCGACTCACCCGCACCTGTTTCACTTCAAGTAAAAATGGCTGAATATCTTCCCCTCCCACCTTTTTTTATTTAATTGTAGATATGAGTTTCTCATGACGCCTATCAATGATGTCTTTCCTTTTTAGACTTTTAACGAAAATGTTTTGTATCAGTCTTATCACGTCTTGATATAATTCTGCAAAAATTTCCCTTCCCATTATTCTCAATTCTGCACTCACAAACATGAACATAAAAAGCGTCTTGAATTTTTCTCTTTGAAGCGACATTTTTATCAATTCATTTCCTTCTCCACGTATGAGGACACATGGTCCACTGGTCGTTCGTCTCACTTTCAACTAGATTAACTCGGTCTAGTATGATACTTTGTCCTCGTTTGCTAGCCACCCACCCCAGCGAAGAGTGTGAAGAAATTCCGAGATGATGATGCTCGAATATAATACCCCTGTGAACGAAAAGGGAATTTCCGCAAAAAATTACACCTCCAAAGTCTCGGAGATCCAACCTCCTCCAAAAATTCCAGTCCCTGTAACATTTTCGTTCCTCCAAATATCAATAATAAGTTCGAACGAGACTCCAATGAACTGCAAATAATTCTCCATTGAATTCAATTAGTTTTCTTTGTTTCCAAAGAATTGTGGCTCATCCCCAACGGCTGTATTCATCATATCCCGAAGGATGGATCTCCAGTTCCTCCCTTATTCTCACGCATTCGTCGGTGCACGTGCTAGGAATAACTCATACTGTGTGTATTTACCTGTGCATACACACCTACTCTTCACTCATCGGATGATGCCGGGGGCCCTCTCATAGCCTCCAACCTCCACTCATACACAACACCAGAAACAGAGATAGCAAGAGACAACCTCTGACAGGCAGACAGATAGAGTGAGGAAATATAGCACTGTACATATATCTCTGATATAAAGTACATATTCAGGGAGTGTACTAGTGCCTTCCACCAGGCCACGGTATGTGTCTGAATATGCATGCCAGAGAGTACCCAGGCGAATATGCATGTGAGCATTCACTCACGTGTTACATTGCACAGACACAAGGGAATGGACACTTGGCCACCACCTCTACCTCTCATCAACCTCTCCTTGTTCAATTCCAATTTCCATCTCTGTCTCACGCTTATATACGCACCTATACTGCCAGTTCCATGGTCCAACTATTGCCACCATTTGCATGGTCACGAGTACTTGAGAATTTACACGTGATGAGTTGATGACTATTCGACACAACGACCAAATGTCCAACCCCCAACGCACCCAACCCTGTCAGAAAATTGCGTTTAAAATTGCCAGTGAAACAGGTCAATTTTTGCACCGACAAACTCGAGAATTGTTCAAGTTGCAATAAAGTCGAAATAAGCTGAGGAAATTCCCATTCATGAGGAAATAAAAAATACATGGGAATCTGTTTTCGTCAGGAGGAATGTCTGACTACAGCGGGTATCAACATTTGGGACCGTATTTAGAGGGAATTGTTGATACCTTCCACTGAGAATAATCCTCGTAAGGTATTTAACGCGGCGATGGACTCTGAATAAGTTGAAAACTGAGATTCTCGATGAGGAATTGAATTTTAAGAATGTAGAGCCCTTGAAGTAGTCTATTCTGGAAGGTTTTTCGCCTGACATTAAATAACAAAGCATTCCCTTTCTCCGTTGAGTCGACGTTCGTGATCTTCCTCTCATTTATGCCCTAGATCTCACAGTTGACTAACTCTAGTTATCAAATGGAAACACCAAAAGTGATAAATAGACTGTCTTTACTGAACATAATATCTAGCAGTGGTATGCTCTACATTTGAGAACTGACTTTCCAGAAATTTCTCGCTGAAAGCCTCGACCATTTGCCTCATAGATATGCGTGGACTCTCGCAGTATCGAAATCATATTTTCTGTCAAACTAACCGCACATATAGCTGGGTTATGGAATTCGAGGGAAACTCTCTATTTATTCCCCAACACGACAGACTATTCGTGGATTATTTCCTTCATTCAAATGCCACTCACTGGAAATTCCGAATTTGACATTTCTGTGGAATAATAAATACCTTTTACTATTATTGAATGCTCAGTGACAGGTGGGGTATTACCAAAAATTATCGATATCGTACAGAGCCGTTCAAATATAGTAAAAAACGCAATCCTATTTGATGTTTGAAAAAAATTCAGAAATATTCATCGAAATCCGATCAATAGCCAAATTAACTTATCTCGCTTTACCGATTCGCTCCTGAATTCAACAAATACTGAAGTATTAATTTGTATTCTTTACTCTGAAAATCTGAGACGGAAATGACAACTTCTCGGAATATTCAAATGCCGACTTTCTTCATGACCACCATGAATTTTTTTATTACAAGACTATTTCCGTGTCGTAACTGATATTTCTGGGATTTTTTAGCAACAGTTCTTTTCACTCGTAACGTCTGCTCTCATAGATAATATATTTTTTGTAGGCCCCCACGGTAAATGCCTGTGGTTACATATAATATAAAAATATATTTTGAAACCCGCTGCACTTGGCTGCCTATTTCGAAAATATTCACTGAATACCAAATCCTGCAAATTCACTTGCAGCAATACACGTCAGAAATAACAATGAACTCAGCGTAATCCAACTTGAAATTCACCGGACAAATAGTTTGATGGTGGCATTTATTCTTTGTAAGAAAGCAGAAAATCTCTTTAAGGCAATTGTGATTTTTCGTAGATCAGCCCTGAGAGCGTAAAACCGTGACGAACATCCTAGTGCTTCATCCTGCGAACAACCTGTTCAAGCCGTAAACGTGTCCTGTACCTAGCGTACCGTGTACTACGTGACCATAATGCCGAAGGTGGTACAGAGTCAGCCCTCAAACCTATGCTTCTCGTTGGGGGAATGGGTTTGTATGTGGGAGGGTGAAGGGAGGGAGGGAGAGAGAATGGAGTTGTCCTCTCTCGATTTGAACCATTGCGACTCGTCTTCGAGAAGAAAAGCCCGAGTAAGAAGAAAGCGAAGCCAGGGGTGAGGGGTAGAGGAGGGCTGGGAGATGACGCGTGACTGAAATGCCAAATGTCTTTTCGAAAATAGGCTATGAAGAGGATAAAGTTGGAAGTCGTCTGCCATTTTTCCATCGTTCGCGTCTCTATTTTTTCCCCATTGTCTCCACCCAACCACAAATGGTGGGATTATCAGACAAGAAATTGAGCCCGATAGAATCCTCAATTAATAACCATTTGTGATCTAGCTCACCCCCTCACTCCCTAAAACTTCTAACAGCAGTTGAGCGCTCCGACAAACCTCAGAAAGAAGAGAGAAACGATCATGAGAAGCGTTATGAGCACCTCGTTGCTCCGTTTTGTCGTTATAGCCTCATATACACCGACTAGTGGATAGAAAGCACCTCTGCATGTGGTTATGGCACGAAACGATCCAACAGGGACGAGTTCAGCCATTTCCCAAACTACCCATACACAGTCACTTGCATACATTCGGTTTCACGGATAGTATCAACGGTGATTCGCTCATACTAACGCAACTACTGTTGTGCGTTGGCATTTGTACGACAAATCCGATCTGACTAGTCTACACTGGTAGTCAGGGGAGATGGATGTATAGTTGATCCACTGTGATAAGATAATGCGACGTGAGATCAATGAATCGCAGTTGACAGGCAACCCGATACAGCAACTGACGCAGTGGTGCGTCATGATTCTCTTTCAGTTTTATTTTGTTCCATACACTGACAGCAATTTTCAGATAAAATTTCTGGTAGACATTATGGAATGGTTGTGCATACGATAGTTCCACTCAATTTTTATGACATTTTAGCGAAATTAATTAATATTTTAATCACTGGACTGAAGTCTCTCCAAATCCAAATATTTTTCTAACAAATTTCCTGGTCTTTGTGAGTGAATCATGTATTTATGAATATTTTATATAAATTGAGGATCCGCGATTTCTTCCACCTTATTCCCTTTCACTATTGACCCTTCCAGGGGATTCCCACAGATCAACCAGTGCTCATTTTTGGGATCACTGTACGAGGCAGTTTGTTGTCAGTACGTGAAACAAACTGCACAAAATATAACCCGAAACCCAATATACACTGTTATCCAGAGGTAAAGTGTATACCACGGACCACTGGGACATCATGAAACTCCGGGAAAAGAGGGTGGAGACAAGGTGCAGAAACACGAGTAACCGGAGATTCCAGAGAAAGCTCGAGAAGCTTTTGCTCAACGAAAACTGGTCTGGGGCTAAAGGTGAGGTGGATTGTACAGTGAGAGCTGTACCAACTATACACTTTGGAGGATGGGCAAAGCCCGCGGGATAACAATTGTGCATTCATCGGACCAGCGGGGCTCTAATTAAAACGCATTGTTTATATTCGCAGCACGGAGCCACTATTCTATGCCGAAGCCCTCTCTACTATAGCCAATGCACTTGCCAACCCTGTCTCACCTTCGTGTTTCCACTACTTCAGAGTGAGACCCCGAGGGGCTCTCTTACGCAAACTTTCCGGTAACTCGTTAAAGGTCGACCGGTCGAGCCGGAGTAGAAGACCAGAAGGAATACCGTAAAGACGCTGAAGAAGGAATAGAGATCGAGATAAAGAGAAGCCCAGGGTGCGTTTGTTTTCTTTGTTCTTTTAGACGCTTGTCTTTAACTTGCTCATCAGCTTTTTGGTTTGACAAGTAGTTTGTTTTTATGCTGTTTGAGATGTGCAATAGATTCAGGTAATGAGTGCTGTTCAATGGAGAGATATTGCTGGTGATATCAATGGTGAGAGCCAGTTAAAATACCACGGGAATATACTTTCACAAATTACAATTGCAAATTGAGTTCTGGCCTCCAAAAATAATAGCCCGCTCATTTAATTCCCGAAGTCATTCTGATTACAGTGTTAAATTTATCCACCGTTATTTGTCCAGACTCTTAGCCCAGTTTGTAAACTACACGATCTTTATTTATGAAGATATTTTTTTTCAAAACAATTGCACATTAATGGGGCTGTAATTCTGTAATTGCATGCATGAATCGGAATTTATGTGTATTAAGTTCGTTGACGTTTATGTGCAATTAAACGACGTGAACGAGTCGATACAGGTGTTGATAGGGTAATTTTACTCACATGGACACCTGGTTACGCATCAGGGTATGAGAGAAAAAGAGGAGGGGGTGAAATCCCCTCGTGGAGTTTGGGGGATAATTGACAAATCATAAAAAGTCTCGCTATCTCCAGCAGACGTTACCAACCTATCCTATTGCATAATTTTCTTTTTATCTTTTTTATATATGTACATAGCCGTTCAACGGTACTGTTAACAAGCATATTTTACATTTTACAGCACCACTTAACGCAATACCCGACGCCATTACTGCTGAAATAAAAATCGACCAACAGCCATTTCCACCGTATAACCTCGGTGTTTGTAAATTCAACAATGTCCCATGGCACAGGTTACTTGACTGTTTTTCTTCTCTCTTGTGAAATGCAGTAATTCTCGAGAGACCATCTATACACCCCTATCGGCTCTATTATCATGTTATACTTGGCTTTTCTTTTTCATAGTACAACGTACCCACAACAGCACGTGATATCAGAGAGAAGTTTCCAACAATGACAAACGCGGCTACATTGCCCACGGTGTATTTACCCTTCTACGTGACTGTGATAAAAAATTGTCGTGTCATTGGAAATGAGTTGAATCGAGAAATAGAATAAACACAAGTAAATTATTCCCAACGTCGTTTCTCTATTCCGATAGCATCGGAATATACGACTAGCTGTCTACGGTAATTATTTACTCTACTGGTACTAGATAAACTATGCTATTATTTCCGTACCATATAGCCGAGATTTTCATCTAGAATTTGGACAGACGTATAAATTTTAACGACACTCAGCCACAATTCGTGGGACTTTAAATGAATTTCATTGACCATTAAATTCGTGTGAAATTGTTGATCTGCTCTGGCATGATTTTAAGGGAGAGTATTTTAGGAAATTTTTAGGATAGCCTATCAGGTTGATTCTAGTCTCCCATTTGAATATCATCGAAAAGCACAACTCCATCTCTCCCAGTCACAGAGTCAACATTTTTTTTTCACAAACTCCACTGAGCATTAAAGCCGGATAGATCCCTTGATACACCAGTAAAGATGAAAAATCCTTTGCGATACTATCGCTAGGGGGCACGGCTGGAGCTTTCGTCTCGGTGTGAAAATATACCGTTCCATGGTTTGATTTCCAAGACGAAAAACCAAAGTGCCTACCGTATGTACATTATATAACACAGCAGTGAATGACGGTGAGGCGCGTGCATAGAATACAAATTGCATGGTTTTTCAGCAATACAAATACTGAGGGAAAATATTCCACCAACCGTGTTATATATGACACATCTATAGTACGTTAGTGTGGCTCAACTTGGAATTTTCCAAAGACCGTCTGCGTGGACCGTCTGAACATATCTAGCCAGGCCCCTCACTCCAGCACCAGAGTATATTATGTGTACGTGGAATAGCTGGAGATATCCACCAACCACTACGGTTTATCTGCAGTCAATAAAGGCAACCTGTCAGCATTGGATACCAAAGCGGATATGCCAACACAACCCTTACCACACTTGCTGTGCTATATTCTATCTGTATATTTCATCTCGTCTCGGAATTGTACTCAATACCCACACGAAAGTTGATACAGTCTAGGAGGGTAGGGTACTTTCATGCTCAATGCCATTATATCGTCGAAGCTTCAATTCTAAATTACCTCCATGACTCACGAGTAACAACCTAAACTGCCACAATGTACACATTACCGTTGGTATCCGATGTAAAAGCATTCCTTTGACTCTTCAAACAACATCATTTCATCTCCTCCCAGCATTAAACATATTTTCCCTCGGTTTTGTTGCCTAATACTCTTTTTTTTTTATCCGTTCTCGGTTTTATCTTTTCTCATATTACCTTTGCTTCAACGAGCCTTCCTTCTCGCTCCTTTAACAATTTCGTGTTATACTTTTCGTAGATTTCTTTCTTTTTTTCTTCCCCAGGGCAACGCCTGCCTCCCCCCGTTTCCCTCATCACGACGAAAAGAGAGAAAATCGGCTCGGACGACATCCGGCAATGAATTTTAAGCCCCTCTTCCGAGAAACACTCAGAATAGACGGGGGAAAAAAAATAAGCAATAGAGGGAAAAGAATGAGGAAAGATACGATAGCCGAGATTTCGCGGTCCTCTGTTCGCAAACCTCCTCACCCCCTCTATCTTCTCTAGAAAATTCTGGTACGCGCGTGTCTCCAAGCGTATTCGAGCAGATAAAGAAAACCGTTTCAATTTCCCTAATGCTGCCACCATCTCACTTTTACATTACTGAAGTCCCGTCACTCGGGGAGGGCTTTATTTGTCTCTCCCTCGTTTCGCATCTTCTCCCTCTTCTACTGCATATCTCCCAAGTCTTCACCCTCATAGTACCTCTCTCCTCAATTCCCAAGAGCGTCACTACTTCCACATCACTTCTCTTGGTTTTTTTTTTATTTATTTTTTTTTTTTTTCACTGCAGCCTCCACGAATCGCGGATCAACCTGACAGTCGGATTTTTTTTCCACACCGAGTGCCAGTCTGCTGTTCATATCTTTTGTCAATTCTGCTTGTTAAGAACATCTACAGGGGAAGGAAATCTGAATGAAGAAGTGAGTGAATTTGAGATCTATTAGTTTGTGTGACACAGGATTAATCAACTGCACAGGTTTTCTGTTAATTTTTAAGGAAAACAGTGATCGAACGAAGAAAGTTCGTTACTCACGTAGAGAGAGGAATATTTTGAAGTCTTATTATCGTCATATTTGTTTTTGTAGGAGACAAAAATTTCATTTCACTGCATTAAGCATTCGCTCTACGAATAAACATGGAAATTTGTTTGATCTTCGGGCGCGTTCTGGAGACTGGTCGGATCACTCTACTGCTATATCCAAACAAAAACTTTTTATCCGGGTAAAGTTGAAAAGGTCTGCATCAAGTTGCGCTGCATTCGAATCAATGAACAAAAGTTTTCATCAAAAACAACCCCACTCGATTCTATCTTCTCTAACTTGATTCGAGTCAAATGGATTTCATGATTCGAACAACCCGAAACGATGCGGAAGAACGTCTCGTTTGAAAGCCTGTCATATCGGAAAAATATGAGTGTCAGGCGATGTCGATTCGATTTTTGAGAATAGAGAAATTTTATTTTAGGTTAGGGAAATTCTATCCTCCTAATTACAATGAAAATTACTGTCACGACAGACTAAGACTCGAGAATAATTCCTATCAGAGAATTCTTTCCGGCTAGTGGTCCTTTGATAAAGGGACCTCCATATGACGACCAACCAGTGAGATTTAACGCGACTGTCATAAATTGTTCTGTCACGAAATTTTGCACCGAATTTTTCCATTTCACCAATTTTTCATTGCAATGTTCAATTCGCCAACGCACTGCTCGACGCCCTTTAACCAAAGAATGTAAAATGTGGAGGGGATTGTTCAGTTGAAAAAGTCTGTGAAATATTTGATTTGGTCGAGTGCAATTTTTCCATGAATATTACGTGAAAAATTGTGATGAAAAATTGGAGGGAAATTTCGGCTCGAGAGGGACTTGAACCTTCCCATGAAAAATAAATATTGTTCGAAATCATTTATATATATTGATCTCTTCTGGATTAAATTGAGAAATTATCTCGACGCAACATCACGAAAAAAGTTAGAACAAACCGTTGAACCCCTGAGTAAACCCAATAAAGTAATTTTTCTTTAAAATTCGCCATAAAAATTCCGCTATTTTCTGACCTAGTTCTGATTGAAACTCCATCGTGCGACCATATGGCCAGGTTCTTGTATCAGTTCCACATTCGATCAGTATTGAAGTTGCGTGTGCTACCAGAGGACGATCATAAACTAGAAGTAATGTGAGGACCGGTGGCCGCAACGATCCCAGCAGAAATTGGTTAGTTACGTGCCATCAGCCAATCAGGAAATATAATCGTTACGGTCCTCGTGGTACTTCAAGTTCATGATCCCCCCAGACTATCCCAAAAAGCGACTTCTCCGTCAGTGATTGAAAGAATAATTCCGTTCCAATTTCCAGCGACCCCCCTCCCCTGCCCTCACGAAGAAACCCAGTTACCAAAATTACCCAAAATGAAGGAAAAAATTCCCAGGATTTTTCAGTGATAAAATCCACGTTCGGTCATCCACACATTTCTCCCATATCCCACCCACCGATGACGATTTTCCCTTAACGGATGAGTAATGACGTACAATCACATCACAATGACAGAGTTAGGACGTCCATTTTACCCGCAATCCGAGCCCTCTGGTATTGCAATAATTACAGTGTTACGTTTCGGTCAGACATCAGGATTTCATTGGAGTACCCGGCAGAAGGGAGACAGAGGAGGGATATCTTTCATTTCCCCTTGACGAGGAACGTCAAGAAGGTGGTTTGGAGTCTTGAAGGTATGGGTCATACCGTAGTCGGCTTCTGATCGTCCACCGAGCCGTGAGGATTCCAGAGTGAAAGAGAGAGACTCACCCAGACAGTTAAAGGAGGTAAAAGTAAGAGAGAGACGGATCAGATGAGATATCCCTGGGATCTCTTTGGTTGATCCAGGAAGGACAGTGGCAGCACTGGAGGAAATTGTTCTGGGGTGGGATGTTAGTGAGATTTCTGAGGTCAGAGAATTGCAGGATAGAGAGAGAATGTTAGGATGAGTCAGGTACAGTTTAAGCCCTAGGGGTTAATGAAACGAATATATCATCGGTCAAATCCGTTTCTACTATTAGGCCACACAGCGTCACACTGTACAAGCTAGTGTAAACTATGGTGGACTAGTAGATAATCGCAGGTGGGATGAGAGTGTGGGGGTGGGGGGGAGGGATATCAGTGTGACGGTAACCTTTAGAGGAAACGTGAGGTAGTGGCGTTAAGCGTCCCATTAACTTAGACGATGGTGGACGTGCTGGTAACGGCCCTCTAAAGCCTTCGGCATAGGTAAGCACCGGGAGCTTTCATACACCATGTCCCACGGGAAGGGGAAGGGGTGGGTGCAGGGACAACATAGGGAGGGGAGGGAGGCGAGAGAGATGGGAAATTTGCTCTCGGATAGTGCACCAAGTCCAGACAGCTACGATTGTTGGGTTCTCTCGGTACTATAACACCTCTCGGCCTTCGGTAACTGCCGCTGGTTTGCTATTGTTATCGATAAGACTATGCACTTATGTACAACGGGATTAGAAGTGGTTTATTCGGGGAAAATCGCAAAATAACAATTACCAGTTGAGTGTCATAATATTGCCCCTTTCTCCCCCCGGTGAATTCAGCCCCGGATGTTCGGCGAAATGCTTCGGAGAAATAGGGGTTTCTCGGGAGATGGAAGAGATTCAATTGGAAGGCTCGAGGACGGGCCTGAGTAATCCACGGCTCAGCTCTTTAAATTCCAAATCCCCCCTGGACTGTCTTCGAGCATCTTCATCGGATCGGATTTCCTTTTTTTGTTGCCCTCAATTCATGAGTGGATAAAATGCCAGGAGTACCTTTACTCGTTTCACGAGTCAAGTTACTGATTCGTCGGTTAAATTTTCCGAATATATTTCACTCTCATGAACGACTTAATTACCACCCGATAACTGGTATCAGGAGGTAAATAACTTTTTTCCAAGAGTCTGTTCTATTCATCCCGGGGGTGCACTTGGTAGAATGCAAACATCAAGTACGCCTCGAACGTTCTCCAAGGATGCAGAGGATGAAAAAAAGGAAGTCGAGTGGAGGAGGTGGAAGAAAAAAAAAATCTAAAATTCCTCATTGCCTGAATCCCAGAAGACAAAGTCACTCTCCAGTGTCCCTCATTTCTCTCTCGACCCTTTTACTCAGCGTCTTAATTAGAAAAGTCAATATCGATGCTCCCAGGCTTGTCCCATGGTAATCGTTAAATTACAATATTCAAGGAGTGTCTTTCTGTGACTCAAACTCTTGTAACACAATGATGAATAACTTCGGTTCACAAACGAAGGGGAATTGCTATCGATTTTCCAGGCCTCGAAGGACAATGGAACTGCTGACCACTTTCTGGAGTGGGGGAAGGGGGATTAAAGGGGGTTTCAAACTCCAGAGGGCTGCTGTTGCACTGCGGACACATGCACTTGAGACAACTACAGTAATTTGGAGAGGGGCAGTTTTTGCTGCTCAAGGCCCACGAATTTTCGTCTTTTCAACGAAATATTCTCATTCACAGAATCACGAGGGATGGAATAAAAAAGGGATTTAGATTCACTGCACAGTTCATCGCTGAATACCACACCATCACGATGTCCACGACGCGTGTTTATCGTCGACAAAACGGCGACACTCGTTAACGCCATAAAATATTGCTGTCCATAACGAAGGGACTCTTTGCAATTTTTATACCTATCAACACCACTGTCGCACTTCTCTCGCACCCTGTTCAGAGTTATGGGAGTTTGAACGAGCGTTTATAATGACCATTTGGTGGAGAAGCGTTGATTAAAAACAAGAGCAGAAGGAGGGAGAAATGGAACGAAAAAAAAAACGTTAATACGAATGAGAACGAGTCATTCGTCTCGAGCATAAAACTGCTTGACATTTTGTTTCATCGATTCAATTTACTTCAGATAAATCGAAGAGGGGGGGAGGGGGAGAATTTTGAAACATTATCGAGTTGTTTGAGCAATTTAACATGTCGCTTAATTACTGGGTCTCTAATGTACGATCCTCGGCTAACGCAGGTGTTTCGCATTAATACTTTACCGCGAATTTTTTCGGGGATGAAAAAAAAAATTGTGAAATATGAAAGTGCACAAAAATGATTAAAATTGGAGAATAATGCATGACACAACTTTAATTGTTCCGTTGTGTGTGCGGTGGACATTGAGGTGAGGGCGGGGAGGAGGGAGGAAGGGGGCGATAGGTGAGGGGCGTGGTTGATTCATTATCCGCGAAAAGCTGAACGAATGAAAGGCTAACCCGTGGTTTTAATTGGCCGTACCACCCCCCCCCCTCCTCTCTACCTTCTGGCATTAATGCCCGACAAAACGAGAGCACCCAACGCACGTTTAATTACTCACGCGTCGACGAATCAGCCAAGTGTAAAATTCATCTCTACGGTGGTCCTGCAACGATTTATTTCAAGTTGTAAGGAGTTATGATGTTGAGAGGGTATGACCAGGAGCACAATGAAACAGTTAAATCGCGATTAGAACAGTGTAAAAAGTTATTCAATAAAAAAAAAAAGAATTAATTAAAAAAACATTTGTCTCCGTGTGTGCGATAAATTAACGAGTTGTCAGAAGCTTATTTTCACGTCATTTTCATTTGTCGTGTCGACACGACAGGCCAGTGAGAGAGGTTGGAAAAAAGCAGGAGAATGAGAAGCAGGAGGGGAAGAAAAAAAATTAGCAGCTGTATTTCATGCTATTTTATTTTACCACCGGGAGGGTGGGAGAGGAGTGGGATGTACTCGGGTGCAAGTCGGATATAAATTCTAAAAAAATTCGTCGACGCCACGCAAGAACCGTCGTATGCCACGTGGATAAACTGTGCGTCCGTGGGACCACTAATGGCTGACGTTGGAGTGAGGTAAAAAATTTTCACTCTTGGAATTCTCCGTGACGTTTCAACAATCGTTCCAACATTTTGAATTTCAACTTGTGAAAAAAAAAAAAAACGAAAAACAGACAATGAAAATGTTGAGTGAACTTTTTTAACGAAATGGGCAAACGGTTTTTGAGAGACATGAGGGAAATGAGAGTACGTTTACAAGCACTCGGTGCAACCCTTTACCAAACTCACCCACCCCTCGTCGGCCCCCGCCCCCATCCTCCTCGCCTAGTGCTTTGCAACCGACATTGGCGGACGTGGAGCAACACACCAGGATTTTCATTTGCGCTCACGGTTTTTTAATAACATTAGCCGTCACGTTGTAATCTGTCGTCTGTCCGACCGTATGTCACTCAACAACACCTCTTCGACCCCTTTCACCGCCCACCACCCCTCTCCTCATCATCCTCATTTTCACTGGCTCTTTTTTCCACCTCTAGCGTCACCCCCAACTTCTCCACCCCCTGTACCATCCCCCTTTTTTTTACTTCAGCAGGGAAAAATGAGAATGGAGGAAGGAACTGGACAGTAGATAATCCCCAGGTTTAACACATTCAACCAATAACACCAGAACACCCAGCCAACGCTTTTTACCATTTTATTTTCACCCATTCCCCCCCACCCCCATCCCCTTCTATACTAATAGGACGTCACTCCTGTCGTCTCTTCATTTTCTTTATTTACCCATGGAAACTTTAATTTTTAGTCTTTGATACCGTTAACTAATTTACTGTACCTCTCTCAGCGGCAATTTATAATTGGATAACAACTGTCGTTTCCGGTACTTCTTGTGCTCGAGAATTTTTTAGCAACCATCCCCTCATCCCCAGTGTACTTTCTTCATCTGCATACAGCCATGCTGAACGAGGGATGAATGGTATGAGTGAAGGTCGGACATGGAGAGTCTTGAATTTTTTATATCCAAGGCATCCACCAGTCCACGGGAGATCATAGAATATTCCTGAGCCTGATGAAGCGAACCAGAGGTTCGACTTTTCTCTTTAGAAGGTGGAGCGATGAGCAAGGGATGAGGGGGAGAAGGAGGGGAGTATGGTATGACTGCATGGGACGAATTGGAATTGGAAGAGATGATGGATAAAAAAAGACAACGAATGAGGGTTGGAAAAAAAATACAAGAAACCAAAGGGGAAATGTCGATCGAGCCGAAACCAAAAGAGGGAGGGGGGCGGCGAGGGGTAGGTGGGAAATAAAAGGAAAATGAAAAAAAAAACTGCGAGTGGTGGCGTTATATCGGCTCTTCATAAATCGAAACGTTGTGTCCGCGATTGGATGGCACCCAGGCTTTCACGTTTTCTACTCTTTTCCCGCGTACCTGACCATCCCCTTTGTGTCCAACCCTTCTCACACTCTGGTCCCACATTCGCTCCTCTCATCCTTTCCCATTCACTTTGACCGCAATTCGGACTGGTGCCGCCAAAATTCGACGTTCCGTTCAGCGTGATGGGGGGGAAAAAAAACCCAGAGATGGGTGGGGGAAAAAAATTGGATTGAGAGAAGTTACAAAAAAATATCAGATAGTCAGATATGGCGTGGATAAAAGTCCTCGTTGTGACATTTGTTGGGTTTTTCAAGTGTCACAGAGATATGCGGACATTTTTGATGAGTTATCATATTGGGGAATAATTCTGGGAGTGATGAGAGTCGAAAATGTAGAGGGTGAACGCATGATAATTATTCTGACAGGTTTTTTTCATTTTTCGTGTCCTTTACAAAAGTATGAGACTGGATTTCAGGTCCAGTCTCATACTTAGGTAATTCAAAAACCAATAAAAGATATCCAATCGTCAATGGAATTGAATTCCCCATTGGGAATTCACGTGAATGAATTCCCTAATTTCCCAAAAATTCTTAACACTGACGCTCACTCTCCCCCTGACCTCACCCAGACAAAATCCTAAATTGCAAAGCACCGAACTCACGAACCGAAATGAAATCCATCCCGCAGCCATTTCCCTCGGATCCAATCTATAGATAGCCATCCTCCTAATTATTTCCTCACCCCACACGCCCACTGGATTTAATTATCTTTTCCCAGCTTTTCGGTACGTGCCTAGAGCCAAAGACGATCCTGAACTTCTCCAAGGTATCTCGCTGAGCTTAATGCGACATACGAAAGAGAAACGCGAGAGCTTCCCACCCAGCAATGAATTTGATAGGGGAAAACGAAAGAGGACTTAACCGACTGCTGGAGAGGCCAGGGGGGGTTTGCGAGGGGTAGGAGGAGGAGGAAGTGATGGAGGAGGGATAAAGGGTCCACCACTACGCTTGGTCACCGTGTCATGGCCGGAAGCCGAGCGTTATTTCCGTAAATTATGTTCCGCCGGTACTTTGGCGGTCTAGTCACCCTGTGATATACGCCGGCAATTAATGTGCACGGGAGGTTGATTCCTGTATCCCCCTGAATTAACTCTCCCCCTCCCCCAACCAGTTACTCTCACCGCCATGAGCTCCACCGAGGCCAGGACGTACATTGAAATTTTTATTGGAAAAATCATTGTAATTATACTTTTATGAAGATTGGCATATTCACATCCACCCTCTGCTTAAAAAAAGTAATAGTCGGGTAAAGAACGAAATGAGTAGCGAGCATCATTCTTCTGTACCTCCATCCCTCCCATCCCCCTCCACAGAGTTGAAGAGACTAATGGGAAAACTAGCGTAGCTCGACTTTTTGCCGGTAGATTAAAATATGCAAATAACGTGCAGAGTCGACACCCAGCTAAGCTAGTATTCTGCGAGCGCGCCACGACGACGACCCGATTCACTCCCACCGGTTTTCTCAACTACCCCAACCCCTCTACAAAACCCACCCAACTTCTCCTTCCCCTTTCCTCCCTCTTTTCGCTACTTCAGTGTATTTGCCGAAGCGACACTATGGGAAATGCGAACAGCTAGGAAATTACGCGAGAGGGCGCCCAATGTGCAGAACGGCATTACATTTTAATTTCATCGGTTTTCAACTCAACCCCTAACCCGCCCCTCAACACAGCCCTCTTCAGTTCCTCATTCCTTCGATACAAATCCCGGGTATATTTGGCTCTGCACCCATATTCGGGGCTTCAAATGTCGTGATCGACATAGTTGCAAAGGGGTTTCGCGTATTTGAAAGCGGATGGCACGAGCAGGGATGACCGGGGGGGCAGAATTCACCCCTCGGGCGTTGTCATGGTCACACGCTGGTCAGATAAAGTGTCGAATGAGTTGGAATAGGCGGAATACAACAGATATACCGAGAGGAGAAACATGGAAAGTGCAAACATCGTGCGACACTTGATATTGCAGGATTCAGATAATGTTTATGGAAATTCGAGGGGCGAGGGGGGGGGCGGTGGTTTGTGTGCATATGTGTCGTCTAATTTTGATACTCGGGATACTTTCCACGTCAAATAAAGCGCAATTAGAATGAGCAGTTAGTGCACGTTAGCGTTGGACGATATTAGAGCTACTCCTGTCTCCTCCACTATTTGTCTTTGTTGAATATTTGTATTAACTACAATGCCTTCATCCTGGGGTCTGGCTGGCTCGAGTGCAGTTGGAAAACGGCAGTGTGCATGTATACGTCGAGTGGACGTTGAACACTTTAACCAGAGAATGTAATACTCATCCCCAAAACCAAAAGTACTCGTATAAATTTACCAGCCCTACGCTTTTCAGTTAAATATCACATTACCGAGTTTTTTTTTTAATCTCGTAAATTAATTTCCATTCATTCACGATGAAATACTTATCGTTGGGGGAGGGGGTAATGTAATATTTTTTTTTATGAATTTTTATTCATGAAATTTCATTCCATACATTTTCCCTCAGCTGCACACCGTTGAGCTATGAAAGGCTTCTAAGAACCCCAGAAATTTACAGTTCAACATTGCAAGCTCCACATTTACCATAGTTCAAACTCCCGGGGTGTGCACTTATACTCTTATAGAAAATGGTATACGTGTGCACCCTTAACGTGTGGGGATTCAACCGTCGACTCCGCAAAATGGAATTTAAGCCGCGATCGCACACCAAACGCCTGTGTAGTATATCACGCGCGCTCTCAACGTTTCTACCTCGCGACTTGTTCACGAATTTCCATTCCCCCTTTACTGTTATCCAACTTCCTACCCTTCTACCCCGCCCCGTTCTTCATTGGAAACAAGCTCAAGTAGCCCCCTCCCTCCGCCAATAATGTACGGCTTCTAATGAAGACTAAAAACTCGTGGGGGGGTAATTTTTCATGGCAAATTCATCTCCTTTTTTTTAAGGTGGAGGAAAAAGATTAAAACGCGAGAAGTACCCTTCATCCGAGGAGTGGAGAGGGAGGGAAAGGAGTTGCGTTGTGAAATACAGGTAAATTAGGAGTGGAGTGTTATGAACAAGAGCCGTGAATTCTGGTTGATGCCATTATGAGCGTAAGGTTTCATGATTCAATGAAATTTTAATTAATTTTTTATACTGGGTTTGGATTTTTTTTTTTATTTATTTTAGGGCGCGAGTTTTGGGGCTTTTTACACTAGAAAATGAGGGTGAATTTATGGATGAATAGACGGGTTTAATTGAAGTGTAGAGGAATAGTGAGTTCCGTCTGTTTTTGATGATAATGGACGTTGAATTATTTAGAGTGAATAATTTAAATCACGGAGAGTTATTTCGTGAAACGTCGTTTTGTCGTTAGTGGGAAAATAGGGGGTATGTCTGGAGATAAATATAGAGACAATGAGGAAGTGGAAGTGAAAAGTGTTTAGGATGGATGACGGTTTAGAGTTTCGTGTGTTTATGAGAGGTGAGTTTTCGGGAAATTCGTGTTGTGTTTCACGAAAGTGCTTGGGGTTGGGTAAACAATGAGTCGATTGAGTTTAGTTTAAAGCGAATCTGATGTTCTACGTTGAGTGATTGAGATACAAGAATGAGAAAATTCGGGCTTTCAAGTCCGTTAGGCTGAATGAGTTCTGCAGAGAAATTATGAGAACAAAGGGAGGAATTCCCCATCGTTGTGAATTTATCTCGTATCTAATTTCAGGGGAAAACGTGAGATATTTTCGACAAACGACTCAACTTGCAACAGAAACGTGTTTCATAGGTGAGTAATTTTCTAGCTTCACTTTTCCAGAAATTTTCAATGGAAAAATCGTATGTTGATAGACAAAATTAATCGAAAAAACTTGTAACTCGTCAAATCGATAGAATTCAATTTCAGGACTAATTTGTCTATAATGAATCACTCGTAATGAAATTTACCAGGGTATAATAAAACACCAGTTTGCGTGATCGTTGTTTTTCTGTCAAAATAATGAAACATATTTTTTGTCAGGTGTCACAAATGTGAAAGCTCCCTGTCGCAAGGAGAATCGACACGCTCCTTCAATACATAGAATGGAAAATACGACGACTTGGTGGAACGGAGGTGTACGAGGGTAGTTGAAGGGAGAAGATGGGGGAGTAAGAATTCAAGGAGGATGATGCAGGGTGTGCCACACGTCGAATAGTCCCCTCGGGGTAGTGGAGTACACAGGTATACTATATCCCCAAAAGCACGGCTGAGGGGTCGACAAGCGCCGTCAGTAGTTCAAAGGGCTGTCATAATTGCCAGGAGTAATGGCTTTTCCTTTTTGCCGTTTGCTTTTCTCCCACTCTCCCTTTCACTTCCTTGTTTCAAAGGTGAAAATGCATAAGCGTTCACGCTCAACGCACCTTCCACACACACCAACTCCGTTATTTTCCGGATCTTTGGCGTTTTGTTCTTTTCCCCCCTTTCATCCTCAGTCTCTCCCATCGTCTTTTTCCCTCGGCTTTGTTTATCCCACCCCCTTCCTCCCTCTTATTCGCACTATATGGCTGATCATGGACGGTGCAGTGAGTTACAAACTAGATTTACCCCGGGTTAACCCGGAGAACACCTTCGGAGTGTCTAACACTCTTTCCCATCTCAAGGGCAAAGTTTGAGACAGAAAAAAGACGAGAATGAAGCAGTCAAGGGGGATGAAAAGGTGGAAAATTAAATTAACTCAGTGTCAAGACTGTGTACTTCCTTTGATACTTTTTTTTTCTCCCCTTTATCGGCCAAACCCTTGCTTGTCTTTTTCCTCAAGTAATTGACGAATTTTTTGAGCCATTAGGCCGTACAACATTCACTTAACTAGTTACAACCCTCGACCATCCCCCTCGCCGATTGTAGATCTAGCCATCGTGTTTTCCTTTAAATGTTTTTTACCATTTTTTTTTTCACGGATTCGTTTCAGTGGAATATCGTGTCTCTCTGATGCTCTCTCATCGGCTCACTCTGACAATTCCAACCCACCCTCAACCCCTCTCCTCTCGTCCCTACTAGCCGTTCTCGGCCAGTTGCGTTGTGCCGGCAAACAGGATTATTGGAAATGGACTGGCACGTCGTCGACGATCGGGGTAAATGGTTTTGCGAGCAATCCACATGTGTGCTTTCATTTTTTTTTTTCCTCTATTTCTATTTTGGCAGCCTCACCCCTGGCCTAATTGGCCGACCGGGCTGTTGAACTCGCATCCACTTTGACGTTATCAAAATTGCAAAGTGTGCGCCCAATGACCGTAAATCAATGGTTTAATTTGAATGAATTGCACCAATTTTTTTTAAACATTTTTTTTTCCTCCCTCAATTGAGTTTTAACTTGATGAAATTCGCGCTCTTATTCGTAAATCGCTATGAGAACGGATGAATAGAGGATTTTAACTAATTGACTTACCGTGTTTCCAAAGAGGTTCTCCTCCCACCTTCCAGGTTTCTTCGCTCTTTTATTTTCTTGAGTTAGACGATAGAAGAGGAGAAAAAAAACACTCGCGATAAATTTGCTAGATCCGAGTTTTTACAGCGACGAGGAAAAAACGAGAAGAGGGGGCGGAAGGGATGTCGATGTGGAGGGGCAGAGAAGGCCAAGTGCTCTCTTCTCGGTTTCGCGAAGTAGATAAAATATTAGTCAGACAATCGATAATTGCATCCTCCAAGTTCGCGCACTCTTTCTCTTCAGTTTGTTTGCCATTTTTGTCCGGAAACTTTCGTAAGACTTCACGCGTGAGCCTCAGAGCTTTGCACTATCACCAATTCATCAATAAATTTAATAATACCTACAATTTGGAAAAAAATACTTTCCCTCGAATTTTCATTGCTTGTTTTTACTCAATAATTTAGAATTTTATTTTTCAAATTTCCGTTTCTTTTAAATTAACGCGAAAATATAAAATTTAATTTTAGCGAGTCAGTTCTATGCGAGAGGAAGACGGAAATAAAATCCAAAATAACAGCTCGAGTTGGCGTGAAAACCCGAAGGCCAATTGTCCCGCCGGCTATCGGCACCCGCGAACTCCCGAGTCCCGCGTCAGACTGCAGGGTGTCACCCTCGCTCGCACCCTCGAAACCGATTTCTATCCCCACTACCGTCTAAACAAGCAACCATCTACCAAGCGCAAGCGCGTCACATCCTCATACTCCCTAGGAAAGTGTATTTCAACCCCACCCTCTTGCATCCCTCCGACTATCTCCTCCACTCTCCTCTCATCCGAAAGCTTTCCTCCTTACAGTCTCCCCCTCCTCCCCACCCCCTCTCGCTCACCACCCATTCCACGCCACTGTATACACACCCTTCTGTCTATGGGAATCCGACGTGCACATGGACAGACACATGGACAAATCGAAATTTTGGTCGTTCCGGAATTTCCACTGTCCTTCACCTCTCGTATTATGTCGAGACCCATAATGCAGCCTTTTGCATTCTAACGTGAGATAGAGACAGTTTTTTAGGGTTGAGGGGATTGTGGCACTTACCGCACAGATGACACTGCAACGGGGTGCATTGAAATTTCATTAATTTTCCAAAAGACCCTGAGCTACCGGAAATCTTCGGTCCTCCATTAGATAGATAAATTCCAGTCTTCCAGTAGTGAGTCTTATTCCATAGAACTTATCAAAAAAATAACGAGAATCCGGAAAGTTTCGGTGAGAAGTGCACGTGGGATAAATTAACTAATGGTTAGCTCCATGAATTTTTCATGTTGAAGTTGATAGGGTAAATGTACCTGTGCTCGTCTCCATCTCTGGGACCGTTGAGATGCTACCAGATGTTACATTTTCATCATTTTGACAGTCTCAAGGATCTGTTAAGAGTCAAAGAGTATTGGCGATATTATTTGACTTCCAGTGATTATATTCTTCTATCGTGTCATGCCCATCAATGCCGGTTAATGTAATTTTATCTTGGAGGTCATTGTGATAGAAAAGAGACTCATGATGTGTTGATCTTGGCTAGAAGAGCCTAGGACTGTCTACTTCACTGTGAGAATTTTCTTTTCTGTGGAAACCCAGAATTTTATTTAATAATTTGATCCAGAACTTGTTTCTTTTGTTATCCTCAACTTCACCTCGTATTTTTTCTTTGATATTCTTATTTCTTAATAAAATTCCTCCTGCTCTTTCAATGCTAACATCGAAAGCTGGATAAACTTGTGAAAATTCGAGGCAATGGTAAATAGAATGAATTCGCCACACTATTGAAATCCTAGATAATTCCGATGAGTGGAAATATCAATACCGGAGAATCCTGAGAACTCACATTTGCTCGGATCTGCAATCCAAAACCGAACTGCAATTTCAATACTTATTG
The DNA here is from genome assembly GCF_034640455.1 of Diachasmimorpha longicaudata. Lineage (NCBI taxonomy): Eukaryota > Metazoa > Arthropoda > Insecta > Hymenoptera > Braconidae > Diachasmimorpha > Diachasmimorpha longicaudata. The sequence continues at coordinate 6,793,035 of NC_087235.1, forward strand.
AATTACCAATAGCTATATTGGAAATTATTCAGCAGATCATTCACGGACTCATTCGAAACTAGCGACTTCGCTAACAACGTATGCTAGTTGTGAATTAATTTCAACCTGGCATTGAAGGTAAATTAATATCCTATTCCCAAACGTCTGAAATTGAGATTTTTACCTGAATTTTTTTGGCAAAAAGCTCCAATAAAAAAAGAAAAATTTCAAAGCTGTCAACCCGAGACTTTCCGAGGTTTTGATTTGACTTTTAAATTTTTTTATTGAAAGCTCCGTAACGTCCCTACGTGAAATTGTTAAAAGACTTTTGTACCAGTCATGAAATGTGAATAAATCGTTGCGATTCAACCTTCCGCTCCCTCATTCATTAGAATAATTACCTCAGAGGAATTGAAAATGAAAAAAAATCCCTCAATTTTCCATAAACCAATTTCATATCGGCGGATAACGATACCGTGCACGTCTCTGAAACCTATTAACTAGATGTAATTACTCCATTGATGCCTGTGGGCAACAACTAGTTGTAAATTGAGTGAAAAAGGAAAATCCGCAAAAGTCGGAATGAATACAGTTACCTCAATCGAAACGAATTGACGTATCAACACACTTTCATTTTACCGAGAATATTTTGGGGAATAAAATTCAAACAAAAGCGTATTTCTCCCGCTAACTCTGTAATCCACCGAGCGTATTCTCAGCAGAAAAACCAATCACGTTTCCAAAAAAAGGAGGAGAAACAAAAAAATATATGTATAGAACTATTAGTGTAGATATTCCACAGTGGACGTTGTTCAGAGTCCCGAAATGAAAACAGCTTCATCGTTCGAATGGAAAAAGGATATCCATTCGAACGAATGGTTCCAAATGAAATCAACAAAAAAATAACAACATTTTTCCCGAAAAAAGATATTACTTTTAATGAAAATCTCGATCAGTCGCCCCCTGGAAATCCTCGGAAAACAAAATGGGCTATCAATGATGAATGACACGAATCGTAGCAATCAATTATCCGCGGTAAAAGCCACTAGCACAAATCGAATAGCAATAATCTCGATGATCCGAAGTGGTTGGAAAATAGGATCCTCCCTCGACCCCTCTCAACATCCGTGGAATACAAGCGAAGGGGTTACCAGGGATCAGCCATTTGGCGGAAGTGTGAGAGAGATGGGTTGAGTTTGAAGCGGAATCGTTAGCCCCCGATTAATCCCCGACGAGACATCGTGACCATCCCCGCAAAATGATCGCCAGTTACAGTCCCCCACCCATTGCGCCATTAATTCGACCTGTGTGTATCGTTAATTACCCCGATATAAACGGGTGCTAGGTAAAATGAAATGTGGACAATCAATTCATTTCCCTGGGAGGTCATTTCCTACTGCTAGTTGCGTTCTACAGCCATCACGGAAATATTCACTTCCTGCTTCCTGTTTATCTTTATAATGCATCAGGACGAGAAAAATCTCAGCAAAATTACTGGGCCATTGGGAAATTCGAATGCAACGCACAATCACCGCCATCTGATGGTCGTGAGGTCTCATACGAACGGACGAATATCTTGCAAAAGAAAAGAGACTGAAAAATGGTTCATTTTGAGGAATAAAATGTTCAAACTCCATACCAAAATCTCAGGAATATTTTGCCGTTTTATTTTTTGCAGTGAAAACCCCCCGCACTCGTCAGACATTCGTTCTTGTCGAGGTCCGGCTAAAAATCCCCACCGCCTCCCTAAAAATATAAAAATTGATTCTCTCCGATATTTGTATTTCGAAACAAATTCTGCAGGGTGAGTATCAACAATTTTTCGCAGTAAACCCACAACCCCCCACGTCACAGTGATTTTTCCAGTATTTTTCCCTCCGTCTGCCAGCTTCTTTATCCTGGTTTTCCGTTTCTCAGTTCCCTTCTTGTTTGTTTTTGTTTCTTTCTCTTTGTTATCCTGATACATCCCGAGTGTGAAGTAACGCAGACCCTCCGTGTGACCTGTTACACTGAAACTCCACCTACACCCTCTCTCCATTTGATTCCAACCCCCTCTCCGGAGTAATGACGCGCAATAATGTCCCCAACGTTATCCCACTCACGTGAAGAACGAAAATGGGAAAGAGGGGGTGAGCCTGTATATTCGATTGTGTGATGTGAAAGAAAAGAAGTATATCGCAGCCGAGGTGTTAGACTGAGGGGGTAAAAATGTCCTCAGCACACACTGGACCTCCACCGAGCTGACGATAAAATAAATACGACGGCTAAATAAAAGCTTGTCTTTATCGCGCTGGCCTTTTATTGGCTAGGACGCAGCACAACCCCCTCCTCCCCCCCCTGCCCCCCATCCAGTGAATATACCTGAAGTATACAGCTTCAACTATTGACGAGCTCGAAAAAAAATATATATATGTACATACATATATACATATATATCTAGGAACAACGGTTTACGTGAATGCAACGTCATATAATAGACGCATAAACCTCTCCGAAGTAAAAAATAATGCAAATGGAAGATAACCGTAACCTCTATTGTATTTTTGTTGACCTAAATCTATTTTGCGAGTGTTTCGTTGGTAAAAAAAGGAATGAATTTGGCGACAGGAGCGAAGGGTGGCTGGGGGTGGGGAAATTGGTTGAGTTGAATTTGGAAATTCAACGAGAGGGTCGCTGTGTTTACTGAAGAGATTCGACATTTGCTGGATGGATTTAGTGGTTGGACAGAGTGGCAACAGGGGGAGGGGGAGGGGAATTGAGGAGTATGAAGAGGAGGCTTGGGAGGTTCTTGAGAGAGGGGCACTAGAGGGGAGTCGCAGAGTTTGAAGCTGTAGATGGTAAGTTTGCGTTTAAATTCCATGAAACGGAAGGGACCCTGTCTTCTGTATCCTCTCACCGCGACTCGGCAAACACAAATTGTCGATGGAACCGCTGGGGGAGGTGAGGGGGTGGGCATTGTTTAATCTGGTTGTCCTGTTTTGAATTGACCGTGAATATTGTTTACCGAAAATTTAATCAAAGTACAAGGACGAAGAGCGGAGGAGGGAGTTTGGTGAGATGAAGATGGATGAACCCCGGGAAATGGAAAGACAGATAAAGGTGGAGGGGAAAGTCGGGAAAATCATGAAGATGTGAAGGTGAGAAATGATGCTGGTGGATTCGCTGTGGCAATTTTTATGGGAAGCCGAACTGAGAGGGAAAACGAAATTGGTGGAAGTTGGGTGAAGAGGTCACCGGAGACTACGTCGAAAAAGATAAATCAATTCTGTGAGATTTCTTTGACGATATTCTCCGGTACACTTGGAAGCAACGACAAACGTGTACTGGTGCACACCCGTGTCCTCCGGACACATAGGGATGAAAGTTTCAGGTTTTACTGCCCTCTCGAGTTCACCGCGAATTCCGTTTTCCCTCGACGGGCGATGATTTTTTTTTTCACACGTACTTGTCCACGAAAATTTTCTTTTTTCCACCGTCAAGACGACTTTTCAGCGTTACCCTCCCCAAATCCATGATTTTTTAGTATCCTCGTGCTCTGCAATGATTTAGTGAAAGTGATTCCGATAAAAATATTCCGCATCGACTATTTTTTATTACCATCTGAAAGATATGAAATTGGATTTAACCGAGAGGGAGTGAGGGAGGATCGAGTGATATGCGATCGTTTTACATCGAACCCAAATGCAATGGAGCTGTTCCAAGGACCTTCGTACTCGATATTAAACGTAAACCAAGTTACCCTGATCCTTTAACCAAAGTTTTGGGCATACCTCCAGAGAAGTTCCTCCAGGACAACCGATTATCCTCTGCATAACCTGGGGATTCAACCGCGCGACCAAATTATTATTTATCACTTTGCATCCCTTCGACGAAAACACCCACCCCGCACCCCCAATATCAAACTGAATTTGAACTTACGACATCGATTATCATAAACTGAATTACAAATGGTAATTTTTCCATCAATCTCGGCGCACCCCTCACCCGGCAGTCAGAAAAAAAAAATGTTAAAACTTTTCGAAAAACTATTCCATCAATCATTGCACTAAGTCCAACCATTGGCTCTCAAAACTATAGAGGGAAAAACGAAAGTAGCATCCCTCGTCATTGCCACCGCTAATTCTCAAAGTCTCGTTCCATCAACTGTGCAACTCGAGGGAAAACAACACTCACGTCCGCTTAGTGGGGCTCTGATTGCGCCACACTGAACCCTCTTGTTATCCTCTCATCTTTCCACCTCCACGGCGTTTACCATTTCACCCCCATCCCCAAGCACTCTCCCCCTCTATCCCGCCCCTTCAACCCCCAAAACAAAGAACAGCTTTTTACCCCATCCCCTCACTGCTCCTTTCCGGGTTTATGTAGGACTGCATTATCGCATCGCCCAGGGAAGGGGTAAAAATATAATGCTCATTTTGAAAATAATATTTTTGGCCCTGGTCCATCGTTTATCCGCATCCTCCCCAAATCCCCCCCACCACTCACATATTTTCCCACCTAAGTAGACCCTACAATAGCCCATTAACCCAATGTACGTGTGACGTGTTACATTACCACATTTTGAGGTAAATTCTTCCCTACCCCATCGCCCTCCCCTGCCACCCCCCTTGAAAACTAACCTTGGTGTTAATGCGAGACAATCTGGACCCACTGTCGTCTTCTTCTTCGCAAGCGCTGCAACTGTCTCCCTATCACACAGTGTCAGTGCCAAAATGGAGGGTAGAGGCCAGCAGTTATCGTTTGGCAGCGAGGCCAAACCTTACATCCCCCAACCCTCACCTTCTCTACCCAGACACTTTGATACAATGGCCTCAAGCCCCGCGGGTTTAATAGCTTGTAACGCAGCTATGAGCAAGAAACCACGTCAGAGCCCTCTGTCCCTCTTGAGGTTTAGACCTATATAATAACCCAGGACTTCTCGACATTACCGTACCTGTATTATTGCTCTTTGCGTTAGCGTCTAATTTTCCTAATGAGTGCGCTTTCAAACTCTGTTCCGTCTTCATTCCGACTAATGATATTATTTTCTTTCCTTTTAATTTTTTACTCCCCTTACCCGGCGTCGTTTGAATAATTTAGAGAGGTGAAACAGTTGCTCGGAAAAATGACTTGAATTGAGTTGTACTTTACACCAGAATTAAATGTATAAAGTTGGGACAAGAACATTATTCATGAGTTAATCTGTAAAATCTCGCAACTAGTCGTACAGTGAGAGGATAATATACCGGTTATTTTTGGAGTGAAGCATTCGGGATAATCTATCAACGATTCTCATCGATTATGTAATTATCCGGGGATAGAAATAATTCTCCCAATCAAATACTCTTTTTTTTATTCAGCATTGAAAACCGATTGAAAAGGTTTATTACCTACGCATTTTAATGACTTGTTCAAGTATTTATTTTCTCCTGATGTGAAAATTTATTGTACCCCACATCAGTGCAATGGAATTCCCTCCATTTGAGCGCATATTTTTGTTATGGGAAAAAGATGTTACCGCACCTGCGAAATTATGAAGTAATTCAATGTGAGGTATTAAAAGTTCGTACATATTCATCGGTTTTCCTTTTTTTTCGGAGTAGAAGTGGCAATCTAAAAAGCCACACTGGCTTATCCTAATTGCCGGTAATAAAAGCATTTTTATCGCTGACGGAAGTTTACGCTTTTGGATTTGCTTCTTGTCGTACTGCTTTAACAAACAATACTCCGCAGTACATATGGGGGGTATCTACTCGACGCCCAGAGGCGAAAAATAATATCTACAATGCACTAATCGGCCCTCTCGAGGGTGGAGAGGGGAAGGTTTGAAATATATGGTGTGTATTAGGGAAAAGATTGGGGAAGAAACCCTTAGGGGTGGGCAACTGTTTGCATTGCATTTTTTTCCGTTGTTGTTCATATATTTAATCCTCCGTAGAGTCTGCCTCCATCCCCGAGAGGGGAGGGGAAGGGTGTGAGGAGGAAGAGTTTATGGAGAATGACGAAAAATCATTAATCGATTAAATTCGCAAGAGAGATGAAAAAAAAACTAACGAAGTATGGGAGAGTGATACTGTGGAACGTGCGGGATTCTCAACTGACCGTTAAGTCGTCCACGAGTTATATCCCAGGCGTTATTAAGCTCCATAAGCGACGCCTCTGCCCAGGCCACTTTACGTTACCGTTTTTTCCACACTTTCCACCTTATTCCTGCTATAACTGCAAGCTTCGTGCAACGTCGACCATTGCCAACTTACCGTTGGGGGTATAAAATCTTTGAAAAGCCCCATATTCACCCACTATTTTTTTTTTATTTGCGTCCGATGGATGAAACTTGAACACCACTTTCGTTAGTCCCATAATTTTGATAGGAATAGAATTTCTTACATCTGTTCGTGTACTCACATGTGAAGTGAATATAGTATGGGGAATTCATCGGAGAATTGGGAAATTATCGAATAGCGAATGTGCACAGATCAAATAAAAAAAAATTGAAATTGTTGGCGAGTGTGCCCCACTGCCAATTTACACAAATGATCGGACACCATTCCCTAAATTCTTTCAGTCATCCGGAACGGAATTCGTTTCAATCGATATACTACATCATCTCCAATAAAAAAAATCCCTAAAACTTTCTAATGTAATCTCTAATAAAAAATTCAGCCAACGCGTATTCATCTTGATATATGTGAAACCCGAGAATTTTCGTCAGATTGTGCTAGTTCCTCTCTCCCTTCTATCCACAAATGTGTCTTTTTCAACGGAAATACGCATAAGCGAGTTATAAGTATTCACCTCGTGTGGCCATCACTCTTCTTCCAGGGCGGAAGCCACCACCCCATCTCGCTTGTTTCTCCCCAGTGCTCGTGGCAAAGCGCAGAGACTGCTCTTCCTCGGCTTTCCTCTGCACAGTCTTGCTTCCATCTTTTTTACAGTGGCTCGGAGCGAGACTCGCGGCTATGTGAAGAAAGAGCGGAGGGTGCAGAATTGAGGGGCGGCACACACGCCAACATCCCTTGACTTTTATTAGTTTGGCCAACAGTGTTTTACGCCCGAAAACTACCTGGGGCCGCGTGCTCCAGGAGCGTTCAACAAAAAGCCAGCAATATGTGCAGCATAACCTCTGGATTTTTATTGATTGTGAACGGCCGAAAGCCAGTCCCTTCCGAAATCACGGTGTCACTTGTCGATGAAATCCCTTCCGAGTCTTTTCTAATATCCCTGTAATTTTATTTCCTATTGTCGAGTCATTTTGAGTGAGGGAATTTCCTGGGCTCCTCAATTTTAAACGCCCTAACCCTTCCTCCGTTCGACAAATTAAAATGATAAAAATTGTCATGAAGGGCAGCATAAAAGGTACATAAGTCGTCAGTCAACAACGCTTCCAGGTACAAGGGAGCAATGGCAATGGTGAACTCCTTTCAGCTCTTAAGTCATGCGTTTAAATGACCTTATTACGCGATTCTCTGGTGAGAAAAGGGGGAGAAGCTCGTCATAATTACAACAGGAACGACAGAAAATCCTCAGTGAGACATAGTGTACAGTTTGAGGGGATTTAACGAGGGAGAGAAGCTGGGTGAAGAAAGAGAGGAAGAGCCCAATAACCAGTGATGAAGTAATTAACATCCAGTCAACTCCAGACCGTACCGATAATTTTCCACCTCCAGCGACTGACCCACCTCACCATCTCGACCGCCCTCAGTACTCTTCCGATTCGATTATAGGCACAAGAAAGAAAAAGGCAAAACTCCTATGAAGGAGGCGAAAAGGGAAGATAGAAATTTCAGAAAAGTTCGATAAAGATCTATTCAATCGTAGTGCAATAGCTTTGTCATTATTTTCGGAATTATTGTGCTGCAATTGACGAAAATTTATTGCGCGTGTTGAAAGAAACGGTTGATGGGGCGGGGGTAGTTGCGGGGTAGTGTAATGTAATCAAGGGAAAACATGAAATTTGCATAGTTAATTGTTGAATGGAATACTAAAACTTTTAATGAAATCGATTGAGATGAAAATAAATGAGTTGCCATGAAAAAATGAGGAATAAAAAGTAAACGAGGTATACGAGAGAGTAAAATGAGTTGGTATAATGGAAAAGATGTAATAAAATGTCGAGATGGAGAATATGGGGCTGGATGGTGGATGGTGAGGTTGGAGATGCTCTTCCACTGACTATAGACGAAAAATTATTATGCGTGCAAGGTGCAACATGCGGCGGGGTGGTGGGAGAGGGGTTCCAGGGGAGGAGAGTTGCAATACAGCCCACCCACAACTAATCCAACTAAAGCAAGCCGGCTCGTTGCGCCACGAATACTGAAGCAGGTTGCACAGTTGCAAGTTGAACCGTCTCACTCGTGCTTGGATAAAATATACGAACAAAGGGAAGAATGAAAACACTGGATAGCTAAAACGAGTATATATTCCTGGTTACTCTCTCCTGGGTTGGAGGATGTGCTCTGTGCTATCCCCATATTGCGTATCCCGTGGACTTGTGCGCTATGGGGATAGCAACAGATACGGTCTAGGAAGCTGAGAGAAAATATATATATGAGGGGAAGTGAGACGGAAGTAGTCACGTTGGTATGTCCCACTGAGTTTATGAGAGCATAACTTAGAGGCCAAGTATGCAGTAGTGGAGAAGTGGGTGGAGAAATTCCAAAATCGCCAGCCCTTATGTCAAGACACTGTCTGCACATTCAACTTGTTTCTTTTAAGGGGAAAAGCCCGTTCCTCGTCGGGCGAAGAGAGCGACATTTTTTTATAAGTAGACATATTAGAAATGAGGGTGGCAATGGTTGGAAGTCATGGAAATCACGGGATTTCCAACCTCTGGGGACGATTGGCAATCTATGAATATTAAGGATCAATTCTGTCCTCTGGACTGGGGATTAACGTTCTTAATACAGGGAAAATCGAGTGACTTAATTACACCCACCCTTTGTAGAGATTATTCCTCGAATTAATTAACACCATGGAAATGAGGGGAATCATTAAATCTACAGTTTCGTGATGTCATTTTTATTTGCTTCGGAAAAATGCGGAGATAGAGGAGCAAGAAATACCTGTTTCCGTTGATGCTCATGGGAGCTTTTCACATCAGTGATGAAATTTCACATAAAAAAAATTGTTGTTTAGATTACAAGAGACAGGCCTTGATCTAGTCCTTATAGATGTCTTCTTTGGATACCCAATTTTTTTAGTACGTCTTAAATTTATAACTATAAAGGAAGAATGAAGCTTTATAACTTTGATGGGGATAAAAGGGAGAATGTGGGAAAACGGTGGAGTTAAAAAATTTAATGGGCAACATAGAAAGACATCCGAGTATGCTATTTAAGATTGTTTGGAAACTTGAAGATTGTCGATCATTGTAATGGTTTGCTTACTCGTTTTTTTTTTAATCATGTCATCACCGAAGAGCAACCGCGGCATGAAAGCTGTGGACGATAGTCCTTAAAGACCTTTGAACCTAATTATTATCTGAATATAATCATTGCCTGATAAACAAAATTGCAGTATAACTAATACATGGATCGAGTAGATCATTGGTGAATTGTTCATCGGAAAAGTAATTAAAATTCCTTCAGAAAAAATCCCTCAGATACAACAAAGAAATAATTAAATCCTCCACTTTGATTGAATCGTTCTATTCAATTGATTACGAGATTTATCACCCTGAGGAGGGTAGTTTACGAGACTTCTTGTACACGTGCACTTGAGAGCCATCTTGGGATTCTAAACGAGCGCAAATACTCAGGAATTTCGGGGGTGGAATTGACAACGAGACGCCCTCCCTCTAAATTGTATTTTCATTGACTATTGATTCGCCTCGAGTCATTGTTTCATCGATACGGAATACGCTACGCCTCCCCTTCTCCTCGTCCTTTTTTTCAAATTTTAATCTGTCACTTGAGAATGATGAGGGCTGCGAGACCCTATTATTCATTCAGGATCGATAGTTGCACGTCGTAGCTGGCGCTAAGTGCGCATTATGAGGTAATTAATTTTACGCCTCAACTCGAACTACCTCACCCCCCTGCCCTCACTTGCCTGCGACATTAATATAATAAATAACCCCGGGATTTTTAACATTTAATTGACGATTACCCGAAATTCTAGTGTCACTAGGGGAATCTTGAAAAACTATGACCACGAGAATGACATACTGATTGCAATTAGAGTTTCAAAATTCAATGACAGACCATAAAATACACGGTATCAGCTGCCGGATAGTACACCCATCACCTCCCCCAGCTTGTGCAAGGGAGTCCCCCAAGACAATGAACTTTTTTCAAAATTTTCAACTTTTCACATCTTATTCAAGAAATAATAGTGCACCTGTCTTGCCCAGCGGTGAAATATAAAAGTCAGGGTAAAAGTGGTGCATTTGCTTGGTGTGAAATACACATGCACATCTACAGAAGTAGTGCCCTTGCATTCTGGGAGAAGAACTTTGCAAAAAACAACAGCCATAGAAGAATGGTGAAAAATAAACAGGTACGAGTATGAGGATAGAAGAAAAAGTGCAGGGGACGAATAAGAAGTAAACTCATAACGGCTTTGGTTCATGACAGGCCGTTCCACGAGGCTGCACTACCGTCTTTCCACCCCCTTTCCACCTCTATCTTCCCTTTCCTTCCGGTTTTACTGATGGCAATGGCACTCGCCTCTCGTCTACCCCCGCTGTACACCCCCCCGCCGGGGGAAAACTTAACCAACGAATAAGCCCTCGAGTCGAAGATCGCGATAAAGAAGTAGGACGAAGAGTTGGACGGAGGGGTTGTAGACCCAGGTGAGACGAAGATAGTGGTATAGGTTTGAAACTGAATGTGCTATGGAGACACGCTTGCAAGTTTGATTAAATTAAATTACCCCGACGGAAAAGATTTTTACGTTTATTGGTGTGCCTCGGCATTCCCCCAAGAGAACGAAATGGTAATTATTTATGATAATTTATACAGACTTACGGAAGAGTGATATTACCAGCGGTAAAGTAAGGAAAAGAAATTTATATTATAAAAAAAAATACGGCAAATCGTGGAAAGAAGAAAATGGATAAACATGAAAGAGATACTGCCGCACAAACTTTCTATTTCTTCATCCATTTTAACAACTTTTTTTTTTTACAACACTCAACTGATTTGTCCTGGTTGTATGTTTATTCGAGATATATGATTTAAAGTGGTATGGAATAAATGGGATTATGGTACATAGCAACACTAGAGCTATTCCATTCGCGGTACTGCAATTTCTAGCTTAAGGAGGTACATCTCAGGGATAAAATGAATCCTCTAAACTGCATATAAACTTAGATAGGCCGCGGGGAAGTAACATTTTGTCTCATTTAAAATGTCTTAATCTTCAGGGATAACTTGCGAAATAAACCTAACGCTTCCACCTCCCCCGGTCAACCCCTTCCCCTGATGGATTTCCAACTGGAAAAAAAACGGTAATTACTGGATTTCCGTGCCTTCTGCGTAACCTCCAGTGGTGTCCATTGTTTTGAGGGCACTAGAGAGACTAAAGGGCTTATTTTATTTGCTGTGAGAGGGGCGAGAGAGACGGAGGGCCGCGAGAGGAACAAAAACCCTGAAATCACCCGTGCAACGCGCTCTCGAATCGGTGCTATATCCCGCCTATCTAAATAGTTGGCCGACTCCATAAATTCGCCAGGCGAATGTTCAACCTCTCACTCTCTCTATCTCACCCTCTTCGGCATCACTCTCCACCCTTCTACCTTTATCCTCACCCCTCACCCCTCATACAACTCTCCACAACCCCTTGCCGATGCGACCACGCGAGCGACGCGGCAAAACCTAGCAATTTGTCTTAACGCGTCGTTGAATGAGAAAATTACAGGAATTTCCCTCCAATGCGCCACCCTCACCTCTCCTCTCCTTTCACTATACCACCATCTCCCTCCCCCTCGCTCCTTCGTCCGCGGTTGAAAATTGAATTCAACGGTGAAATTTTCGAACGCGCCGGAGACATTAAACGAGGGTAAATTTAAAAAATCACCGAGTACAGAGATTACCGCGAATGAATGTTGAATTAAAAATGAGACTGAGGTCAAATATAAATTCAATGGTAATTTAAAGGAGTTCTTTATGTGTGTTGAGATACACTGAAAATCTCCTACGTTTCGGATAACTGGAGGGAAGGACAAGGGGATGTGGGTGGGGAGGGGGGCGGTGAGTCTCTTGAGTAGGGACGACTTAATACGGCAACTTACCACACGGAGGATTAAGCTTAAGTCCCCGCGACCAAGTACCGCATTGTCTCGGGTACCTTATCTCGAAAACAGAGCTCAGCAATTGACTCTAGGGGATATTGCCTGTGTGTGCCAGACACCAGTGTCATTAACAACCCTATCGCCCAACCAAAAGTGCGACTAGTGGCTCGATAATTTTTTTCCAGTCCAAGACTGAATAAATAATACTCAAATTGACTTTTTTCCAGGACTACGTGAGGTAGTTTATTTTATTTTTGGACATTAGAATTTCTCTAGTCGACCTTGGCTAATCCGACTCGGGTAATTTTCACGTTTGGTCGTTTAGATGGTGGTGAGGGGAGGGGGTTGGTTATCGTATGCACGAGGGACTCCTGAATATTTATAGGGCTCGGGATACGTTTATCGGTCGGTATCATATTACTCGGGATTTTTTTTTCCATTCGGTATTTCGTAATCGTGTTGAGGGGCTAATTGATTTATTTGATGAGCGGGGGGTGACGCGGTGGAGACAGAAATTTGAATGTCGAATGGGAAATTGGGTAATGAGGGGAAATTGAAGCACGTGCTAGTCATCCTCTCTGTAATCCTTTCAGTTTAATTTCAAGAGAGGACTTTTCCAGGTCTCTTCAACTCCAAGTGTACCGCATTTCTTGTTCCTTGATGACTGGCACACGGAAATAACCTGAGGCTCGATCATCTTGTGTTGGGGCTCTCGGTGGGGTTCGTGTGTCTTCTCACGGGTAAAATTTTCGGAGGAACCACCAAGTTTCTACGAGCCAACTTTTGCCCCGGAGATTCGAACGTCGTGGAGATGTCCTCGGCGTTTTATCTGAATTCATCCCATTCGCGCTCACCCCTGATAGCTGTCTACGTTCCTGTTAAAAAGTGGAAAAAGTATCCTATACGTGGGAGTGATATCCTCGGAAAATTGTTTCAAACTTGGGTTAGAGAAAATTTAAGTCGACATCTTAGCATTCAACTGATAGCGGTGAGTAATATAATTTTTTTTGTCAGTGATCGTTTCATTATTAACGGGAGGAATACACACTCACGATTGACGTTTAATAATAGTCCCCTGGCCCTTCTGAATTAGTTAGGGACGGATTATAAAAATAATCTGGACCTTCGCGTATTCAGAAGAGTGATTTTTCGCACTTGCCACCATGGAAAAACTCAGTGGAGTTTGGCTGGGTGGATAGCCTGCGGGGATTGTGCAGCAGGGTGATTCCTAAAACGATTACGACTGGTCCGTTAAGCGCATAACGATAGAAGAGGGTTTTCGCAGGAGAAGATAATTAAAAAAGTAATGGCTAGGATACTGGAACAATTTCTGAGTTTGAAGAGAAGAAACAGTGTATATAATAATAGCTCAACTAATAGAGGGACAAATAATTCATAACAAATAGCTCGTGCATTATTTTCATTTATTAATGCTCGTCAAGAGTTTTATTATAGCACCTTAATCTTCATTAATACTATGGTCGGAGTCAAAATTAAGAAGTACGCACTTCAACGGGCGATAACTCGTTTTTTCACTTTTGTTCTCGTCTCCTCCTGTCGATCCCCAATAAAGGACTTACTTTGACTGCTCCAGCCCATAGAGCTCCCCTTGATCCTTGGCTCCTTCATTATTATTATTTATTTACGATAATAGCAACGACGAAGGAGGCCTTTCACTGGATTTATTTCACTCACAAGTCATACTTTCTTTTTCAATGGTGAGGTAGTTTTCCCGCATGACTCGGCACAGTATGTTCGTTAAAAAGTTGGGTAACAGAAGGGATGGAGGGAGAACATCGCTTTTCCGTACAGTCAATTGCTGTCTCCCTTCAGCACATACGAGCCGAGAAGTTTTGTACGATTACTCTCACGAGTGCTCGACAGAACCATCGAGGAACTTCACCGAAAAACGTATTTTATTTTCTTGCTCGTCTCTCGTTTTCCATCTGAAAATCCTCGGGTTTCACCGAGAATGCCACTTTGTTTACAAGCACTTGTGATAATATATATTTTTTTCCATTCATGTCTCATCAAATGAGTCTGTCATTTAGAGCACCTGAACTACTGCGATTTCGTCTTCTGGGAGGGGTGGGTACATTGTGTGGAGTCTCAGGGGATGGATTCTGGATGATTCTGTGCAATCTGCTTGGCTTGGGTGGTGATTCAATGTCGTGATTACTTTTATTGATTTTTTCGAAACCATTGATAGCAGTACCGTTAGTTAAATCGATGCTCACCATCTCGGGGGGAGTTTCCTCGACAATTAGGGGAATGATTTTCGGTTCAATGGGAATTTCTAAAGGTTTCTCGGAAATTTGTTTGTCCTCTGGACGATTCTCGGGTGTCTCCAGTTGCTCATCCTGTTTCTCCAGCATATCTGATAGCGCTGCCTCCAGCTCTGTCAAACTCGGTGTCATTGAACTCAAATTACTGTCATCAGCCTCATCCCTCAGCACTTTCAAAAGCGTCGAGTGATCGTTACTCTGCAACTCTGGCTTGATCTTTGGTTCTGGGCTGGATGGAGGGGTTTTAACTTCATTCTTAACAGCCTCCAATTCCTCACGTATTTTGGTTATCTCGTTCCTGGTATCCTTGACGACTTTATCCTCGAAAAAGTCAACCTCATCTGGATCCTCCATCAGAGCACTTGGAAATGACTCCTCCGATATTGATCGGGTTAGCACTCGCGGTGAAGAGTCTGATTGAGATAGGGAAGTTAGAGTGTTTCTATCTTCAAAGTTGTCGAAAAGCTCAGTGTCGTTTGATAAGGATCTGCGGAGGTTTTTCGTTGATTGAGGCTCGCGATGGCGATTGAGAGAATCTGGGGATAAAATCAGAGGAATTGAGTGAATCAAATGCTCCATGGGACACATTTTATTTACTTAATTTTTTCGTTGAATCGGGTCTTTTGACAAAAAGTGATCGCTAAATTTCCCGATTCCCTGAGTCAGTCAGAATTCTCGTAAAATACTTACTCGTTCTCTTAGTCTCATCCACCGGAATGTCGAAGAATGGATTCGTGTGCGTATTTTTCGTAACATTTCGCACCTCCTTCATTTCCCCTTGAATCTCTTGATTTTCATCCGGTCCTGGAGAATCCTCGAATCGCGTTTCCCTGAGAACCCCATGAGAATCAGTTTATCCTAATTTATTAACGTCATAAAATATTTGATGTCGACATTTCAACTTACTTGTCAGGATGCAAAAACCATCCATCAACTTTAACGGGTGTTCGTGGCTCATCCTTGATATCCTGCTTCAACGGAGTCGAAGTTTTCCCTTTATCGAGCCTCAAACCATCCACTGGCAAGTCCGTAAACTGATCAAGACGGGAAGTTTGCCTTTCTTCTGATGATTTTTGGTGCTCATCTTCGCATCGCGATGTCTCGAGTTCGTCGTAATTCGGCAAGCTAACGGTGCTCAAAGTTTTCGATCTTGTAGAAGTTTTTTCATGACTAGAGAGCCTCTCCGCTGATTTCCAGCCCGATACAATAGCACTGGGAATCACTTTACCTATTCCATTGATCTTTAAAAAAAATCATAAGATGATCGGTATAATGAAAAAAAAATCATTCTGTTTGAAGGAAAATCAGTTACCTTATGCTCATAAATCTCCTTCGTCCTACTCTTGGGAAATTTCACAGATGAGTAAAGAGGCTCCTTTGAATCCTTAGGAGCAATTTCGGATTCTAAACTCTCGTAACTCTCACTGGGCTTTGGTGGCAGTGGTCGTCTCCGATTTTTCTTTTTACTCCTGGGCGGTGGAATTGGGGTAACGTCTTTTAAATTAGAGTCTAAATGAAAATAAAAAATGATAAGTCATTCATCTTCCTGTCCCTATTCCTCAGGGAGTGTTCAAATATGATGTTACGATTAGGGGTGAGAGGGGGGTCAGTGTTTTGTGACATTTGTGAGTGATGCATCGTGTTAGCGATGCTCCTGAGTTACAAGACAGCTCAACTCATGTCGTTTCAAAGGATTACTGTTCCTTTAAAATGAAAATAAAAGTATTTTTAAATAGCATCTGTCTGAAATAAATAATTTTCCTCTTTCTGTTATTCCGAAAAATTGAAAAAAAATTCAGAGAACGTGAGTGATGTCTTTGAGGATCGAAAAATACGTCAGCTAATATTTGAATTCTTCCCCTAGGTAATCAATTCCTCTCCTTAACTCTCTCCAATGCTTTTAACCGATATAATGTAGACAGAAAATAAATGAAACTCACAACTCGATGCTGGGCTTGCGGTGTGATAGAGTGTCGTATCCAACGTGTGATTGGTCATGACCGAGCTCGCTCTCGGTGTATTCGGTACTTCGAGATTAACGTCTACCCAGTCACTTGGTTGAAAGGGTCGATCGACAGAGTCGATACTACATCCTCTGGTGAGCAATTCCCTGGATGGAGAGCCAGCATACCCAATCTCCGAGCTAGAAATTTCAATCGCATGTGAGACGAAAAAAAAGGGAATTTAATGATGATGAAAAAAACGGTGACTATTGAAAGCCGCTGGCCAGATCAATCTTCTACATTTTCAGGCATGAACATTGTAATTAAGGTGAAAAAGTAATTAACTGGAGTTTAAGTGAGAAAGTCATGGCGTCGCCCAATTACGGAGCCGTCTGGAGGGATGTCCAACGGGAGAAACAGGGATAGAAGAATAATCTTCATTGATACTTCTCCGTTCCGTTACTCTCTCTCCTTCTCCATTAATCTCTCTTTTAAGACGAAAATAAATGACGCGTTTATCTACCCTTTAATGACATTCTTTATTACGAATTGCTAATAATACAGAAAAAATTCCCACTGAAATCCTCCAACGCAGATATAAACAAATGGAATAAAAAACCATTGACGACTCAATTGCTTCAATTTATTAAAAATCCGAGCAAATTCTTTTTCCGTGGATTAAATAACCGGAAGCGAATCAGATATCCATTGCCGTGGATCATGGGTCCTCTGATATCCCCACAGCAGAAGGTAAAATAACTGAGATAGAGGTACAAACGAGTGGTTTATTGCATAGAGAAGGATAATGGCAACCGCCCAACTACAAACTGCAGAGGTAAAATATATAGATGAGAGAGAAAATGGAGTAAGAATTCACTGGGTAGTGGATTTTCCATGGTGGTTATAGTTGGAGGAGAAAGTGGAGTGGTAGGCAAACCCAAGAACAGATAGTCTGAGGACAACGAATAGGGATACAGACAGGAGACAAAATAGGAGAGAGGTGGATAGGTAGAGGAGAAAGATGGTTAATGTGGGTGGGTTGGGTACGAATATATACATTACACATGTCGTATGTAAATCGCGATATGCTGGCGTAACTCTGTGAGTTTCCAGCGTAACACAAGAGAACAAGAGGGCACGCGATGTGAGCGTGTTTATTCGACTTGCTTCTATTCTATAAATAACCCCGTAGAGTTCTAGGGGATTTTCGTGAAAGGGAAAATGTATGGGTTTTATCTGGTACTTCGTCCATTTGGCATTGCCATCGATTATCTTTAAAAAGTGTAACATCGAGGTGGAGAAATAATAATCCTTGAGGATACGACGAATATATTGGAATGGAAATGAAATATTTTTATGGACATTGGGAATTATTCGCATGCAAATTTCACTCTGGTCATGAGCTCCATGTACTTTTTTTTCATTCTTTCATTTTTTTTGCTCTGTACGTCGTTTGATTTTTGTTGTTATTTTTTTTTTGTTCGTGCCGTTTTGTTTCGTTCGTTTGCGGTTATTTCAGCGCGGGGTTTCGATTGATTGGCTTTTATTTGACTTCGCGGAATATATTGCTGGGTGTAGGTTGGGTGACAGGAGACAAGAGGAGGAGAATCTGTACTCTTGTGTCTCCTAGTTTTCTCCTGGGAACCTACGCGGCTTTATTCAAAAGCAGAGGAGGAAAAGGTCGAACAGAAGGCGGAATTGAAATTAGTTGCTCTGTACACTCTGGCTTCATTATATTAATTTTTACGGTATACTGCATTGTTTGTGGACACAATTGTACACGGGGATTTGTCACACTAATTCTGGGATTCGTTATTTTGTGGGCAAAGAAAATAAATAGTACGAGAAATGAAGGGGCGTTGACACGTTATGTTGTAATTGCGATAATTGGTCACGCAACGGCAACTCCACGGAAAATGTCACCATTTAAGGTCCAGTGCGATAGAAAATACGGAGATCAGACTCCTTGACTCAGTTTTCTAATCCAATAGCCCATTTCTTTGCCTTTCATTTGTGAGAAAAAATGCATTTCTTTTGTTCACTTCACGGCGACATTGAAATATAAATAATCGAGGTGGAGAGAGCAATGGATCCTTCGATTTATCGGGGAAATGAAAACTACGTTATTATCGCGGCTTGAATTATTACCCGGCTGTTCAAGTCAACGTAGTTTTTCATGCTCCACGGTAAATTATACAACGACAATGAGACTTTTTTTTTATTTAACCTACTGTACAGCTGTGTGCGGTACAGATATATGCATACAAGTGCTATGTCAATGTGCGAGCCAAGAGAATTGCATAATGCCCACCAAGTGGGACGCTGGAAAAATGCTTTGACGTTTCTTATTTCTTCGAGATTTATATAATTTGAATTCTCTGATTTTCGTCCCTCTTGAAGTCATAATCATTAAGTTAACCTGACGTTTATGGCGATGGTTATTGGAAAACTTCATTGGGAAAAAACTGAACTAGTTCTCGAAAGCGTATTTCTTTCGGTTTTCCAACGATTTTAATTGCAATGTTATTTTGCATATGATTTTTCCGCGATTCTCTCACTGCATCGAATTTTCATTCGAAACACTTTGATATGAGAAATTATCTGTTATTGGATTACGTGCACCGCAGAAACCAACAGAAAACTCATTATATTTACCTTGTTACCCTCTGCGTTGCTCCACCGAGAACCGACCCCTCCTCTTTCAGCCCCGGATATATCTGTCAACAAACACCGGCATATTAATGATTAGGGTTAATTTTATTGCGACTCGTGACACACTCAAGGATCACAAGAGTATGAAACATACCTCCGAGCATTAATGAACTCTATTAGTTTTCCTCCCCACCCCATCCCCTGGTGACTTCATACATGAATGCATGGCTTTTCATTAACATTGTCATTTGAATTCTTTCTTCCGTATTCCATCTCTTTATATAGTACTTTGCTTTAGCTGTTTGTACTCCGGCAAAATCGTGTGCACACTCATATTTAATGACGGATGTTAACATCTCTGGTAATAACTATTATCGAAACACTTCTCTTCGCACACAATGAACGAGGTACAGCGTATAATAAAGATTAAAAACAAACTGCAACAGCGATATTGTAATTTCAGGGGAATTATTGTGTTTGTGCAACGGGGACTGTTATTGAATAATGAAAATTTTCGGGTAATTTATCGTTGGAGTGAGTGAATGCCCTGGGTGGATACAGTTGACAATGACAATATTTCCAGGTATAATATTAAAAGAGCCATTATACCGAGTTTGTCTCCGTGGGGTATAATAAAATCTGTTGACGTTTACCTATGACCCTAACGTAGTGACCCATCATAATGCTCATCCCACGCTTGTCCCATTCATTTATCATCAATTTGTGCGTATCTGTGGTAATTATGCTGTGCTCTATGACCTCGGTTCTATGGGGAAATTCGAAGGTGTAGACGTTATCGCAAACTCAATGTTTGTCAAGGTATTTTGGCATTCGGAACACTGATGCATGGAAATCGGATGAGAGTGGGAGATAATTCGAATTTTTTTCCGATAGTCGGCTAAGGAGAAACCCTGTGACCCATGACCGTTGTGTACCTGGGACCCTCGAAATTGTGGGGACTCACAATTCGGAATGCGAAGTTTATAGGCGTTCACACTTATCCTTCGAGTTCCAAAGATTATTCGGAGGGATAATAGAAAGCCTCTTAACTGGCAGGACTTCTCAATATATTTTTATAATAATGAAATGAATATAGAAAATTGGGTGTAATCACTCAATAATTTTGATTCTTTCGAGTTTAAATTATTTATACATCGATAAATAATTGAGCTGGGATTTTGTAAATGTTTTTCCGGAATTTCTCAGGGAAAATATTCCACCAGATAAATCAAATCGAATTCAATACCGGGATTTCATTCGGAAGTATCGATTTAAACGTGATTCAAAAGACTTCGACAAACTCAGGAAAGTAATCTGCTTTGTCATCACTAGAATATACCCTAGAATCTGTGAATACCTATTGTTGTCAATAATCTCCTTTAAACCCGATATATTCTGATGTCTATTTACAGAAACAATCAATTCAGGTTCGGCTCAATCGCATAATAATAAGTGTGCATGTGAGCCATTCGCTCAGTGCGTCATTTGTCGTTACATAACTTGGACTGCAATGTTCTCGTTGAAAAAAAAAACACGACCTTCCCGCCTACAAGTTTTCAGCTACGAGATCGGTAATCACTGAATACCTGAGTACTATTTAAAAGAACTGAAAAATAAATTGGAAAATGTTACGATACTCTGAAAATATTCTCTTCTTCTGTGAATTGAAGAATTTAAATGTTACAGCTTATTTTTTTCATTCCGTGTGCGGAAAAAAATTGGAGATGAATTGAAGGTTCACCTCGTTTGCCGATTTATTCCGCCGTCTCGTTTTCGTGAAACGTATCGTTTTCATACTTTATGCATATCCACTGGTTGTGGCTCGTGTAAAAGCCAGTGGCATGTGTAACGTACATATGTATGCACGTTTTTCGGTCGGGGTTTATACTGAAACGCTTATCGATATCCACTCATCCCATCTGTATCTTGTCTGGTCGTACACTGGATGAGTTTAAATTGCAAATTTGCCCGCGAAACTCGACCGTCAGTGCGGTGACATGCTGACAAGGTCCGAGCGCATGTCAATTTTCATCGTGGCAAAGGAGGGAGGGATAATAAAAAATTCTAATGAAATATTGAAAAACATCAGTGCCCAGCAGAGTGTTTTCAAATTGATGGAAATGTGAGCCAATAAAAGGCCCTTGAATTTTATTTTTCACTTAGCTGAAAAAAATTTCAACTAATTTGAGTAGATGATAAATTAAACTCCACGAGAGCTGACATATCTCTTTTCAAAGCCCCCTACCACATGACTATTTCCCCTGTACTTGAAATTGACAATGGGTTTGGCTCGGCCGCAGTGTGGCCTGGCACACTCAAAAACAATCAATCGCGGATTAAATTCATTCGACTGACCCATCAAATTTTATTGACCATTCAGCTATACAACAATAGCTTATCGAATATCATTGGAAATATTTCGTCTCAGCTACTATATCGTTATATAATGAATTATATTTTCACTGCTGATGATTGCGAGTTGGATTGAATAATGAAGGACATTTCAAAATCATAAAAATCAGCGCATAAAAATCAGTAAAATAAATGTATAAATAGAAAGGAGGGTTGTTTTGGGGATTTTCTCTATGGATGAAAAATTTCCCTTCCCTACAATAATCTGATCGAGATAATCTAGAAAATTAAAGGTGACTGATAGGACGTAATTCCAATTAGATAATCATACTTTACATTATCGTATTCGTAAATTAGGATTATTTTATTTGTACTTCACGTTTACTTATCCAGAATTAATGAGGAAGAAAAATAAGTGATTTCAAGTGTAAAATACGATGCTTTTTGCGTAAATTACGCATAAATAAATCGTAAAATACGTTCCTATTAAGATCGTAATTTGCGATTTCTTAAGCGTGAAATACGCTTAGTGAAACATAAAAGACTCTATGTTTAGGCGCCATTTAGATTTTTATTTTATCTGTTAAATACGTCTTTTTCAGCCTAAATTTCCGTTCTCATGGTGGATAAAAAAAAACTACCAGACAGATTGGCGTTAAACGTAAATTATACTTAGCAAATCATAAACTGCGCTTAGCAAAACGTAATGCAGGTTTAAATTCTGGGTATAACTTATAATTTTCCCGTGCAACGAGCTTCGATTTTTCTTCCCATTACTTCCTGAAAAATATACGCAGATCATTCCCACAAAACTGTCATCATGTCCCACGATTACGTGTCAGAACATAATTTTTGCGCTATTTTCACGACGTTTTTCTACTTTTTTCTTCCTCCCCTCCGTGTAAAATGCCCTGAAATTCACAACGAATTTCACCATTATCATGTGAGCTACTCCGGATGTGATTTATCGCCAGTGTAAATTGCACTGTGCGCACAATATCCACCAGGCGCAAGATAAGGTGGAATAGAGGTTAGGCGAAAACCGGAAACCACTCGTGAAGGCGACTGCCCTCTCCCCCTATCCTCTCCTCAAGAACACGACACACGAGTGAACGTGTATTCGGGCCCAATGGAAATCAGGTGCTCCCCATCCTTACACTCCCGCCGATCTCATACGTGTGTCCCTGATAAAGATAACGGATCACCAAAATATCTCCAGGATTCAAACTAAACAGGTGCACTACCCCCCTTGCAAAAAGAAAAAAATCCATTTCCTCGCTATTTCCCTCATTAAATTTATCGAATAGAGGTTACCGTCGAGGTCAATTAACTGGAACACATTATCGCACAGTGGCTAATAAGCGTTAACGAAAAAAACCAAGCAAAAGAAAATAGCTGAACCAATCATAGAAAAATAAATAGAACTCACTCGATGTGCGCAACGACGGAAAACGCGGTCCAGAGGTGATTTTGAATCCTGTGCCTTGGTGGACCTCTCCTTGCACCACGCCTGCCCCATTCTCGTCTTATCGATTCTCTCCCTCTCTCTCTTCACCTCTTTTCACCGTCTCTCTGTCCCTCTTTATGGTCTTTTTTTATTTATTTTATTTATTTCATTCGTTCCTCCAGTCGGCCGTCACATCGGCCCGCCCCGGTGCCAACGCTCGAACCCCATGTAGGCCATCATATTTATATCGAAAAATCTCGTTTAAACTTCTCTCCACGACCTGCCGCAAAATTTTACGCACAGCGGCACATTCCACTACGCCTTTATGTACACATGTCACTGATTTTTTTTTTTTCACCAAAAGCCTCGTGACACTATTATCTAGGCTATTGGTGGTAACGTACTGAAGGTGTACACAATCATGCGGTGAAAGAAAGGTGAAAGAGGAGGGGTAGAGGGGGAAGGAGGGGGGCGAGCTGTAACAGAGCTCGTGACCTCTTCTTTCTCTTCCTCGTTATGTTTTCCCTCCACCGGTTGAATCTGAAATGTCAAATCAAATATTGTAAATTTTTTATTCCATAATTAGGCCGTTTAAAATCCCCTCGCAAGCTGTGTAAGTGATTAAGGTACATGCTCAATAAGATGCGGGATTTAATATTAAAAAAAATTATTCTCCCACAGCATTTGAGAGGAGGAAAATAATACCGAATGCAGTGGCATTTGAAGAACCTGCGGAACGTCCATACTCCCGCGGTATTTCGCGATTCCGAACAATTTCACAAAGAATTCAGACAGCCTAGTGTCGAAAACGCCAGCAACGCGCATAGTATGTATACTCGTACTACTTTTTTATTTTTATTTTCATCCTCATGAATGGATAAAGCCGGTTTCCGTTTTGGGTGAGAGAACCCATGGCGCAACTACGTGCTTTTTGGTGTATGTGCGCATTTTCACGGTGCACAGGGCGGTAAACCACGTTGACCGCACGCTCGTGGTTGCGCACGCGCTTCCCGGATTATACTATATGTCACAAAACTCTCTTGCACCAGTGAATTTAATTCAAATGTGGACAAATTGACTCTCAATATTTTTCCCGCAAAAGGTTTTTTCCCACAATAGACGAAAAATCATGCAACCTGGGCAAGGATTGGATGAGGGCATTCCTATGTAAACATAATACACTGGAGGTCCGGTGTCAGCGGATAAAAAAAAAATTCGAAACCAGTCGACCGGACCCGAACGATGCATCTCGAGTTTCCTCAGTGTAAGCAAACTGCTCATCACTTTCTAGTTTCGTTGGTTTTTCTTTTTCGAGTAGAGAATAAAAACAACTTGTATAAAATTTTCCACGCATCGACAACACTTCCGCTCACATTCCCCGTACCATTATCACGATGAAATGAACGTTTATTTTATTGAAAAACCATCGCGGATGTTTTAACATGCATTGCTGATAAATTCGATTGCGATTGAGGATAACAATGGAAAGTGCAACTCCAGGAAAAATCGACTGTCCTCGACACACGAGATGAATCGTCGTATCAATACAATCATCACTTACCCGGTAATTAATTCCTGATTAATCCAGTGGAGAGCCGTAGAATATGGGTTTTGTGCTTCGAACAACTGGTACCAAACTGGTACCGGTTACATGAGAGATCCACGACGCACGCCGGTCGCGTAAAATGTAGACAGAGAGATAAAAACAGGGGGAGGGATGCAGTGAAACGAGTGGTGGGTAGGGGGCCCAGGGCGACCGCAGAGATTCACAGGCGTTTCTCGCGTGACGATTAAAACATAAAATTGCACTTGAAAATTTGAAATACGAACTTGAATATACGAAAGTACAATGGATACTGTGAGTGGAATGCGATAAACGGAGAATGACGTAGACTGACAATGACCGAGTATGGTTTAAAGGCTTTCTAACCACATCGACGGCCAAGCCGACCAACCTCCCGGCGTATTCCCATCAACAACCATCTCTTCACCTTGCTCTCTCAACCAATCCTCCTCCCCCCTCCCTCACCCCACCTCCCCAACATCTCATCTCTTCTCCATCTGCTTCACGTCCACATATGCCTCTCTCGCAGCGTCGATGGTAACTCATTTATTTATTTTTTTCACACTGACAATGAAACAATGTGTAAACTCGTTTATCGCTTTTATTTATTTTAATGAAGTCATCAAAACGTCTATTGACATTCTTATGCCTCACTGTCTTTATCGTAATATCCATGAAATGCCTCATAACATTGGCTTAGTGTGGTTTAGAGATAAAGTTGAGGCCTGAGTGGCGTAGAATTTACCTTTCGGATTTTCAAGGACTTGATTCACCTTTAAATTGTAGAAGTGTCTTAAGGATATGCGAGTAATTTGAATATTTGATATGCTGTTAAATGCTCTACGATCCTTATTTGATTGTAGATACTCGGAAATATCCAAAAAATATTTCAGTTTTTATTCTGATCGTCGTTGTTTGACCCAAACCCACACCACAAGAGCTGTGTTACTTTCGCAAGACAAGAGGACGCGGGGATATGCTACTTGAGCGACTTCCAAACATGACCAGATCGTGTCCAAGTCCGCTACTCCGTACCGGGATATTTTCAATGATGACGCAGTCCTGAATCCTTGATTTTAAATCGTTTTCAGAAACGAGACCATTGAAGCCGAGCTCTCTGTCTCTCTCCCTCGCTCTCATTATTTCTGTTGAAATTGTGGTATTTAAATTTTGAAAGAGAATTTTTTTTTGTGAGATCATGAAATGATCAGTGGAAGATTACGGCGGAGGTGGGTTGAAAGATGTTTCACCGATGAAGAGGTAATTACCGAGGATTGTCGCCGGCAGTAGATTCTCGATCCGTATGGTCGCCCTACCTTGTGGGGATTACCTGGCGCAGGTAAGACAGACAATGCCAGCGGCGGCTGTCAGGCATACCAAGCCGCTTACCCCAATACATCAGGAAAACCTCTGTTACTCCCCACTATCCCCCCTCCACCGCACTCCAGCCTCTAAAATTTCATTTTAAATCCACCCCCCTTGAAAATTATTGGGCTTCTCATTGGCCCGGGCATACTTCTAATTTTCCTATAGATAGGCAGGCGCACTCCGGAAACTCAGTTTTCCACAAGTTTTCAATGGTGTAGGACCTCGAAGGGAATCCGAAACCATGAAATTTTACGCTCCTTTTTTCTGTGTTCTGGTGAGCACTTGTGCTCTCCATGTGACGACCGATATTCCGATAAGTGGAACGAATAATCCTGAACAACAAAATGATAATTTGGATAATGTTATGTGGCGTCAGTCAGTGTGTGTTATTTATGGTGAAAATGTTGTCGCTTCGATGATTAATCAGACATCAAAATTGAATGACGAAGAGAACAGATCTCAGGACACGGAAAATCATCAATCACCTGTGCAGTTGATAACTCCAATGGTCTTCGAGAGTCTCAGCTTGTGGGGACACAGTTGGCCGTATCCTAGCGCTGAAGGGAATCTGATAATTCACACCCTGTCGTTGGAAGACAGAGTAAATCTTTTTCAGCGGAAGAGCAATGCTTTATTTGTGGGCAAAAGGGAGGGACAGAATCTCGTGATAACTCCAGCAAATCCTGAGTCCAAAGGGGTTGAAAAACATCTAACGAAGATTGTGGATTCCCCGGTGGTTGCTACCCTGTTCACGAATATCCGTTATCTGGGGGATGAGTATCCGATTTGCAAAAATTATCAGGAAGTAACAACCGGCGCAGCCCAAGGTAACATCACTTTATACAAAGTCAATTCAACCGAACTGCCCCTTGTGTCTACGACCGACTCCGGAGAACAGTCATCTTCTGTGAGGACACTCAAGAAAAGGGAGTCTGACCCTTACGAGTATTCGGTGAAATCTCAGAGGAGAATGAAGCTGTACAGCTATCCCTATTGGCCCACCCTGAATGCTATGAAATCAATTGAAAGCATGAAAAATTTTGGGGGCGACAGCGCATCGGCCACATCTGCACGAGGACCGTACGGAAGGAATTTTCCATTCACATCTGGGCTTTTCAAAAAGTTTTTCCCAAATTCCTCGCCACAGCTGGTAAAGCTAGATTACCAGGGTCCTGTTATCTTCAAACTGGGAGTCACCGACAACGGGCCCGAACTAACGCAGGGACCCCCTGAGGAGAACCAGATGTCCCCGGTGTTCGATTACTTCTTCAAGCGAGGAGAGACAACGAAACAAGATGATACCCAGAACGTAAGTTATCCATGAATCGATATAAATAAATGATAAAGGTTTGCAATATTTTAGATAATGAGTTTTCATGTGTATGTAAGGACCCAGGAGAAAGCCCTATTTGTGGAAGATTTTTCCGATCTCATAAAAATAATTTTCCCCGTCGGAACGTGATTATAGATAATTACTCTCACAGGTAGAATTTTGTAACTTCAGAATATTCCTTCGTCGGAATTTTCTTTTACCGTTTAGGGTATCTTGTCCCGCAGCGTAGACCAAAAGATTACTGGAAAATACAAGCTAATCCCAGAAATCTCGACTATCTTTGGAACTACATTTTTATAGATAAGAATGAGAGAAAAATTCTAAATAATAAAAATTATCACATTGATTGAAATCGTTAATCGACTTGAAGAATCACCACACAATTCGATTTTAATGATTTCGATTGAGAAAAAAATGCGGTCAGTGCCTAAACTGTTTTTTATCATTATCAACATAAAATGGTCACTCAATATCCAATTTTATTGGTGTCACTATGTCGGGCAACAAAATTTATTGTGAATAGTAGATTCAATGACGCAACATTCTTTAGTAGAGACATTCGCTCTTGAATGTTTCGTCAGATTACATAGGTTTGTGTGTAAATTCCTGAACACTCGAATATTCGATCTCAATTGTTGACACTTCTGAGTGATTACGGATATACATTACCTAGAATTCCATCCGTCTGATGTGTATTTAAATTTGAGCAGTTTAAAATATCGTCATTGAAACGTCACAATTTAAATGCCTGTAATCGAATTGGAAGATATACGTTCCTGGGCCTTAAATACCGAGATAGTTCTTGCAGTAACTAGCCCAGCGCATTCAACTTCTTGTTTCTCATAATTATTCCTTGATTCCAAATGATTAATATTAATTGCTTTTTATGTCAATAGGTCATTAGTCCAGTCTCAGTCGTCCAAACATTAACAGTCGAACCGTCCAGTCTAGTGAGTGACTATACAAAACCAGAAGCACCAATTTCTCATGCAACAGTCCCAATTTCTCCGAAGATCCAGCCAGTTGAAGCTAATACCGAGAAATCCGAGACTACCCCGAATGAAGCTACTGAAGTACCAGATCTTCCTTCCACAACAGCTGCTGCAACAACAGAAGTTCTGTCAACAATTGTGACCGAAGTACCAGAAATTTCATCCACTGAAGCTATCCAGACAACAGAAGATGCATTAACTGAGGCCACTGAAACACCAGAAGCTCAAACAACGGAAGTGACACAACAGCCAGACGTTACATCAACTGAAACTACTGAAACATCTGAAGTTCCATTGACTGAAGCAACCCAACTGGCCGAAGACATAACAACTGAAGCTGCCGAAAGCACAACAACAGAAACAACAGAAGGCCCATCAACTGAAACAACTCAAATACCAGAAGATACATTAACTGTGGCTACCGAAACATCAGACAGTCAATCAACTGAAGCTACTGAATCATCAGAAGGTCGAACAACTGAAGTGACTCAACTACCAGAAGAAATCTCAACTGAAACTACCGAAATATCAGAAGATCAATCAACGGAAGCTACGGAAATTTTAGAAGGGAGGCGTATGAGGAGATCAATCGAATTTACAACCTTAGAAGAAGAATCAGTCACTGAAGGTTCTGGAGTTACAGAAGAATCAACAACTGAAGGATCTGGAGGTACAGAAATCCCTGAAGAATCCGCAACAGAAGGGTCTGGATTTACAGAAATCCCAGAAGAATCAACAACTGAAGGATCTGGAGATGCAGAAATATCCGACAACTCAGTAACTGAAGCCACCGAAGTACCAGAAAATCCGTCAACTGAAAGTACTGAAATATTCGAAAATTTGTCCACCACTGACTCGACAGAACCATCAACTACAGAAGGGACTGATGTGACCGAACCTAACGAACAACTCACAACTGAGAGCCAGCCCGAAATCAGCGTCACCGAGGACGTGCTTTTCACCGACCTCCCAGACCAAAATAGTTTCCCAATTCCTGAAGAAACGGAAAAAGAAATGTTCTACCCCCTATCAACGAATGAGACCAACAATTCTCAGTTAGACGTCAATTCTAAAAATAATGCTGAAGTTGATTCAAATATGGAGGTGCCACAATCAGAATTATTACACTCACTGACAGACATAGACCCACGACAGGCATCCCAAGCTATCGCTATCGCTGATGCCATCAATGCTTATGAATCCGAGGGTTCTCCAAACGTAGCAGAGAGGCTGCACGTCATCCTGGAAGCAACTGAGGACATCACAGGTAACGTGGAAACACCTGACGAAACTCCACTCGATGGAGACGAGAACACAGAAGATGACGCCTAGAATATAATTTTTTAATTGTAACAGAACGAAAAATTGAATAGTTAATAAACCAAAACAAACTTGTAATATGCTTTATTGCCATCGCATAATTCACAATATTTTTCTAGCAAATAGGGATGAGAGTGCATATAGAGAGCCTTTTTTCTGTGATTCGACATGATTATATGGTAATAAACTATTTGCAGTGGTTACATGAGCCTTTGACCTTCTAATATTCATTAATATCCTACAAAGAATTTACTATAACCTTATATTAAACAGAGAAGCACTTGTCTCTTGTCAATGTGATTATCCATGTGTAATCACAAAGAATTGACTATAATAAAAAAAAATAGTAAACATGCCTTACGTATACGTATCACAATATTTTTCGGCAACACGCCAAAAATCGAGAGAAATTTTCCGAGCCTTCAGTAAGATAATTCATAAATTATATCTCCTCTTATTTTGTCTCTCGATTTTAAGTCCATAAAATTGACTTGATTATTCTTTTTATCCTTCAAACTGCCGTTAAACTTCAGTTCAAAATTACTTCTTCCATACTTTTATTCTTTATTCCTTAACGTGACCCGGTGATCGTGCCTCAAGCCGCCTCCTGAATTCCGATACTTTCCAGTGATTGTAAGGTATTGCTTTGTTATAAGGAAATTCATCACCCTCGTTTATTACTTCCCTCTTCCACAGCTTCGATTCTGTCAACTCATTGCGATTCTTGACCCACATAAGCAACTGCTCCAACTTCAGGGGCTCATAAGGAAGTGCCTCATCGTACGGAAAGTATTTTGGTTCTTCTTCTGGACGATGGCGCTTCTCCTCCGATACATGAAGAAGATTTTTGTGCTTCTCGGGGTCGAAGGGAATCGACTGTGAATAAGGGAATTCACCCCCATGTCTTGTGTACTCATCGCTGCCCAGTGAGTCTTTTGGTAGATGAAGGAATCTTCTGACGTGCACTAGATCGTGAGGAACCGCTCGATCGTAAGGGAATTCATATTCTGGAACGGAGCTGTCAAAAAATTGTCGACCTGTTCTTGCAGATTTCTTGAATCCCTCAGTGGTGTCGATGTCGTTTCTTCTCCTATAGTGTTTTGACTTGAATACAGCAGGTAATACCGATGAAATGTCCCTATTTTCCATCATCTCACCGCCCAATGCTTTCTCGTGCTTGCGAATTTTCTTCAAATTTTCCAAATTCAATTTCTTCTTCCTCCGGGAAACCTTCGTCGCCGTTTCCTTCTCAAGATTCAAGTCTTGTCGGCTCTATTTCACAAAAAAAAAAACAAGCAAAATGAGGAAAACATTCACTGTTTGCTGGAAAAGCGGATGGCCGAGAGAAATAGCAGAAAAAAAAACGCTTACAATCACAGGATTATACATCTTCTCCTGGAGCACCCCCGTGGATTTGTACAGCTGTGCGGCTTCGACTTCCGGAAAGATGAGGGGCGCGGTAGGCGGATCACCGGAGATGACGAATGGAAAAAGCCTTCTGACCTCCACAACATGACCAACGGTGTCTCCAGTCTTGCATATTGGCAATGTGAATGGCAATCTAAACGAACCCGAGCGTTTCATTACAACACTTCACTTCCTTATTTATCTAGAAACGCAGCGAAAACCAATGCCTGAATCTCGCACACCTTCCGTCGATATATTTTTTTTGCATTAGTGTAAAAAACAGGTTGCAAAAGGTGTGGAAAATCTATTCATTAATTTTCCAGTGCGGTAATGGAAGATTCTCTTACCTCCTGGGAATACAGCCCTCGAGTTTGTAAATGACAACTGTTCCATCAGGAGCTTGGTACAGACTTTCCATCACAGCACCATTACTAATCCTTGTTTTTTTCTCCAAATCGCCCTTGCTAGGGGTCCTCTCGATCCTTCACAACAAACGAAAATCCAACCTTTACATCACTTCCTCACTGCGCAGTGGAGAATTATGTACAATAGATAATAAAACTTGTGTTACCTTTCAAAATTGCAAGGCTGGAGATCGGGATTGTCCTCAAGACAGACGTAACTCGCTTCAGCTTTGGAGCCACATATCATAGTTATAAACAAGAGACCAAGCAGAGCGTGTCTCATGATTTGTACTGATTTTCAGTAACTCAGGTGTCTGAAATTAAATAATAATTTCTATTTTTATCCTCGATAATGACACACGGTGTGTTGGAGTGAGCTCAACGAGTCGTCAGAAGCTCGCTGATGACTGGGAGGCTGGAGACCCTAGCCAGCCCTTAAAAAGCCTAGAGCGAGGCGTTGCAGAGATTGTGGTGATGTGTTTTGCCCCACCCTCACTTCTCTGACTCGTGACCGCGACCGTATCCGGGGGCCAGCGGACCTCTGTAGTGGCTCTCACGAGGACTCATCAGAGATGTCGTCCCAAAACAAGTTAGAAAAAAAAAATGGTGGAAGATACGAAAGAGGATTGATTTACCTCAGTAATCGATCAATACGTACAGAGGATTTTTGTTGCCTTCCGAAGACGAGAATCATAAAAGTTTCTTCAGAAATCGCGACTAAACGATAATCAATTATACAGAACACAATTATCCCATTCATCAATAACGATACGATAATGACCAGGTAATTAATTTCCATAATAAGGGAACATTACTGATGTCGAGGTAAATTTACTGAGGTCGACTTGAACATAAATTTAATTTAATTTAATCAAATAAAGTTAACAATGAGATGTCCACGACCGAAGGGGGTGATATGCAAAATAAATAATCGAACGCCTAATGCTAATTTTACAGGAGCTTTTTCCCACGCGTCTCAGTCAAATTCATTGGAATTTTGCAAAGAGATCTCTGCATCAAGCATTGAAATCCCTGATGGCCGCAGGTGATATGGATCACGATAAATAACAGTCATTCCGTGGGAGAAAAAACGTGAGAAATAATTACTACTGTGTGTAAAGACCCACGTGGAGGGTACGATGTATTTTTGTACAAAAATACTCGTAATCAGGGTTGAGACTCCCGATAAAGACAGTACCGTGGTCTCTAAAGATAAATTCTAATGTCCATGATGGGTTATCTCACAAGACCTATCGTATAAAAAGGAAAGATCATAGATAAAAAAAAATTCTCACCAAAACATCGTAAACAACATGAATTTGTATCACTCGGAGACTCTCCTGGCTATCAACAGTAAAATAAAATCAAGTAATCCATCCGCAATTGATATTATGGGCCTTTTCCCACCTTTATTAATACCGGTTTTCCCATCTTGCGGGACAGATATTGCGTGGATGTATAATTAGATTCTATTTACGGAGTATCTTTAAATAGACCAAACTCCAGTAAACAAACTCTCTGCGGTTTTTCCCTCCCTTTTTTCCATTCATTTTTTTTTTTTCATTTATTATTTTTCTTTTTTACGTGATAAACAAACTCGTTTTGGCATTCCAGGAGGCGCGGAACGACCGCGAGGCGACCTTTGCGCGAAGGCCGAAGGAAAACGAGCGACAAAGTGGGAGGAAAAAGAAATGAAATAAAATGGTTAAAAAAAGGAGAAATAAACATGAAAAAATCAAATACGATAAAAAGAGAAATTGTTGGAGAGAAAATGAAGACTGGTATTATTTTAAAACCGTGAGTGGGATATTCCTCGAATAACAATCGTGTTTACCCCGCGATTGCGAGTGTAATGTCTGGCCGAACGGGATTTTGCGAGATTGTGGGGGAGGTAGGGAGGGAGGGGGAGGGGAACGGTATACGGGGATATGGAACTAAGTGGCGCTACATGATAACAATTGGCATTGGATACAGGCAAACAAATGATTCGGTGGTTTTATTGGGTAATAAAACAATTGATGATTGATTGCAACTACTCTACCTCAATTAGGGTCGAGTGATTATGCCTCGACTGATAGACTCAGACGATCCATACGATTGAATTTATCATGAAACTATGGTATATCTATTATTAGAATACCGAATGGTCCAGTGAAATCATATTCCACTCCAGTGTACCCGATTTATCGAACAAAAGCCCGTTAATTAAGCATGAGACGTACTCACCGAATTATTTCAATTGTTCAGCGATATTTTCTCCTATTTGATAAGCACCAAACTGACCCTCAAGCGACCCTCGAATGTCGCTTCCCCTCACACGATCCCTTGGCATTCATTCAACGTGAAGGAGTACGAACAAGATGACTCTGTGAACTATTACCGATTATCCAGATGTAACAGCTCCTTCGTCGAGCGTCTTTTTAATCCACAAGCGATTTTGATTGATTTTTCCCCTCGTAACTGACGTCTGAGCTTTCACCTCAACTTCTGACGCTGGTTGAAACTACTGTATTCTTATTTTTCCCAACATTCGAACATGTACACGCGAAATCGATCGTGAGACTTGAGCCCGGCGCCATGAATGCTCGGGTCGTCTACTAGTCAGCCCTGGACAGGTGGCTTAGAGGGGGATGGTAAATGAGCTTTTTACGGATGTATGGGTAACAACTGCTTGTACGTGTGTCTTGCCAAATGATAAGGAGAGCGTTCTCATGATATTATTTTTCGTGGTTGGTATTACATTCTCAGAGAGAGGGAGAGAGAGAGAGAGAGAGAGAGGGAAAGAGGGAGAGAAATAATAGAGCAAAGAGGGGGTGGAAAAAGGGGTGAGTTGGCGAGAGGTGACTGAACGAAGGGACGAGGGGTCGGTGGTTGGGTAACTTGATGTTTTTTCGCGTGCAAGTGAGACAGGTGAATTTTCCTGGCTATTCGTGGAAGGGGTGAAGGAGCAGGCAATTTTGCCCTACAGAGGAGGAAGTGGAAAAACTAATAAAAGATCAGACGGAAAATAAAAAAACAGTGACAACCAAAAACAAACTGGCAATTTCCGCCTGGTGTGGGGTACGTTTGTATGCGTTTGGTACGATAATACGTCAACACGATCCTTTTTTGAAAAAAAAAAAAACTACTTGATGTTATCACTCCCGCCTTATCCACTACTCTCGCTCCGGCTACTCTCGACTCTAATAAGTCTCATGGACCCGGATCACCGCGCATTTATATGCTCCTGTCTACCCCCTGTGTGTGTCTCATCCCCAGCCGATGAGACTTATGTACGAGGTAGTCGCGGATGTACTGACGATACAGCGAATGAAGATTCAATTGTCATTGGTCATGTATTTGTTTTGATAACGGGAGTATAAATGTGAGGAATTGAGCGATACGTGCTTTCGTAATTAAAACGATGAACATACCCACGTCCAGAATTACCCCTTGACTCAATGGGTCCCTTAAAGGGACAGTGGGGTCGTGAAATGGGGAAAAATATTCTATTATTGTTACAGGGAAGGGGAGGGGTCGCATAATAAAATAAATAAATATCTACTGGAATGCATTCCAGAGGAAAAAATAGACACTGCACTTGCACCCACTGGTCACGTGACAGGCGCATCTTTAGTGACACGCACTGATTCATATCGCCTAGGGTACGCGCACTTAATTGCATTCCATAAATATGTACTTCCTCATTCTTTACGGAGTACAAGTGGGAATGGAAGTTGTACTTTTACTTTTATCTTCATTCAGTACAAAAAAAAAAATCGAGAATAGAATTCCTGAAGGTTTCTCAATCGATAAGAGGAGATAATTTTCGTCACCGTATGCTATTTATTTCTTGACTGTGAAAAAAAAGTCTCTCGACTAAACACGATAAAAATGACAGAAATTGTAGTCTGAGGAAAGTAAGAGATTATTAATAAGCGAAGTAGAACTTGTACAACAACACAAACAGAATATTTAACCCCGAAGACCCGAGGAGGCGCAGTGGCAAGCCCAGTGGGCGCCATCCGCATCCCATATCAATTCCTATCCACACGACCACTACTGGTCCACGTGCGGTTTATTCTCATCAAAACGTTATCCACCACAATTCGTTCCGGGATCATACTGTCTAATCTTCAACGGTAAACCCCTGTCACTCTCAAATTGAAAGGAGTTCATCTCATATTGCCTTATCAGTGCTCGATGCTATACCAATTTTATTCTCCTTCGAGAAACTCGGAACATCTGCACGTGTTGTTGGGGTTTTTTTTTAATGTTAAAATTAGATTATTTCAGTGAAATCGACTATCAGCATCACTCATTGGTTTGAGTACATGTTAGTGATTTTATGGCAGCCTTGACAGTTCTCAATGGATGTCTGCATGTCTCGGGATCTTTTCACCTCGTTTGATAAACTCTCAGGGCACCCTGGGCTTTAACAGATAAATAAAACTGCCGGATTTTTACGTGCTAATGTCCACAGGGGGAATAAAATATCTCACTTTTATTTTTTAATCAACCAACACTGCTTCGCTTAATCAATCGAAACTCATCAGCGGAGAAAATCCACTAGCGCAGCAATAACACGGTTCAAGTTGACTTAGCCCCTAGCTGAGGGTTGATGGAATATCCCCACATGTCGCAGAGATTTAAAAAATTTTTAATAATCTTTTTTCTAGCTCTCTAATCAACTTACAAAAAATGTTAGAATGAAAACTTTGTTGTTTGCTTCAATTACGAGACAATTTCTAATGAGGAAATCACTTCTGCGGGTCTCGGCCAAACATCACACAATTAAGGTACGGTGCAAAGTTCTAAAGCGCTCGTTGAATGATCGGGAGCATTCGAGTACATATGGATGAAATAAAAGACATGTGTAAACAGTTGCCAAGTTGAATAAAAAAAACACACACACGTCTATGGCGCAGCATACGCTGAGCACTTCGTCACTTTGCTGATGTCTGTAGTGTCGATTAGAATTGTGTGGGTGATATATATGAGGTCTGAGCTCCTCCGGATACCTCATCATCAGTCCGTGGAAAAGCACTCCACCGATATTATAGACGAGGAAGTGAGCGAGTTTAGTATTAATTTTCCTTTCCCCCTCTCCATAAAAATTATCAAAATAATAACAGTAAAGGCGTGTATGATACTAGCCAGTAGTTATTCACGTGGAAAATTATCTCCTTTGATTATTTGTGTGGAACGATCAACATGAAAGACATAAACGCGCAGGTGAGTTGATGCCTTCAATCATCATAAATTAATTGCTCTATAAATAGCTGATTAAAGAGAATAAATGAGCTTTGAGATTTTCTATTGAAATTGGTGACGTAGAAAATGCACTGAAACATCTCTAGTATCGACCAGCCTTCGCTGGCCGGCTTTGATGATCTGTCTCACTCTCAACTACTTCAAGAGAATCATCAGTCGGTCCTTGTTTTGATGCTCCCGTAATCAGCGCACACCATTAAAACCAAGATGATGGATAACTCGTGCATTTTCTTCTCTATTCGCACTCATTTATTCCGCATTCATTCCCGTAAATAATTTGTACATATTTCGATGAAAATAAGGGGTAAATGAGGGGTCATCAATCTTGACCTACATCAAGCATCAGGTTTGAATTGCCATGAGTGCAGTGGGATAAGTGGAGATAAAAAAATAGAGAGCGAAGGGCACTGTGAATGTCATCGTCAAATTGTCGAGGTTGAGGAAATCCTCTTTTGCCTTCTTCATTCAATGCTCCTAAAGCTTCCTGATCTATTTTAATTCACGTACGATTCATCCGATTTGAATTACGAAGACGCATGATACGTGTGACGTTATCGTGTGTCATCCCGCCCACCTGTGGCCAGTGATTATTTTCGATCTCTGCCTCATTCATTCGCCGTTTCAAATTCCACTTAATTACGTGAGCCTCTCACTTTTCAGTGTATTAAGTTCAAAGTGCGAGGCGCAATTGGCTCCGAGTGATTAATAAATTGATAGCGTATCGATGAGCGATTTATTCGCGTCAAAATAATGATTTATTGAGAATTTCAACATTTTGTACCTATATATCTTCGAAATTGAGTACATGGGGATAAATATCTCGTGTTCATACCCAAACAACATTTTTATCTTTTCCTGTTTACAGCCTTCCCAAGCTCCAAAAGGTATGCGTTAGGTGATACTAAAAATAACCCTCGTCTTGACCAGATTTAACCGAGAGATGTTCAAAGTCAGTGGGTGTTAAATTCATGGGGATTCCACGTTGTTGTCTCTTTTCTCGACGTTTTCGACAAGAGGGTCATCCAGGGAAAAGGGACGACGGGAATTGAACGAAGATAGCGCTCAACCTTTTACCTGAGTAGATACGCTCTTAGAAATTCTTTGAAATCCAAGTAACTCCTACATCTGCATTCTCAATGTTGTGAGTTTAAATTCAATTTAAAGTTAAATCGTCCATGAAATTTCATATTCGTTTGAACATCCGGCAAAATAGAGATTTTCACGTTAAACGATGGTATCAAAATTTCAATGACAACGGGAATTTCAAGAGCTGTCGGGTAAATTGAACATTCCATTCATTTGAAGTATCTGTAATGAAAATTACTGCATATTCTTTTGCTGTTGGCGATCATTGTTCATTGTCTTGTAGACATGTCAATTGCATTTACATTGAGGAAGGTGATTGATCAGTTTTTAAGGATATCCAAGTGTTTTGGTTATTTTTTTAGCAATGAAATGCTTTTGGAGAATTTCGACACAAAATTGAAAATTTTCTATTGGAAATTTCAAATGTAATTTGCGAACAGTGCAAGGGAGAAGGGATTATCCAGTGTACTCGATTATTTACATCCTTCTATCCTTCTTTATTCTTCACTGGTCTGTGTGTGGGGGCGGGGAGAGCCAGGATACCAGTGACATGGGCATACTCCCAACCCACAACAGGGTTGGTTTATTTTTAACCCGTCATTTATCGATGCACGGGTTATTATTAAACTCCAGCACATTCTTAAAACGTTACTGGAATTCCTCTCCTCGTGTTTCTCTTTTATCCGGTTCCAAACAGTCTCAAGGTACCTTCTCCTTTTTGATTGGCCAAGGGAGTTCTCTTATTTTTTTTGTTCGCAGGCTTGAGGTGAAAAAATGTGCTATGTTTAGGCTGGTTCCGTTGAACCTGCGACTGACCAACGCATCCCGGAAGGGAGATACCCAAAAATAACGAGTGACCTTTGTTGGACCTCTTTCTCTTACTGTTCTCAATTCCGAATCATCGATAAAATACCGAATCATCTCACTCTATTCTGCATCAACGTTTTTAATTTGTTGGGGGGAGGGCAATGAAAACTCTCAAATTTCATCGTAAAATTCGAACTTGTAGAGCTTCATCGGAGGGTGGGAAGGGGTTGAGATTAATTTACAGAGAACAGAGACATGTGAAACAAAATGGTTACGGTCACGCGATGCAAATAGTAAAAGCCAAATGTGCGTGGTCGACTGGTATGACGCGATTGCAAAACAACGCTGAACAAACCAAACTCAAATCAAACTAAATTGAATGTACGATGTATGTTTGCCGGGTAGAGGGGGAGGGAAAAGCGGAAGTTGTTGTAGGTTTTTGGTACATTGACGTAGTCGCGGGGGGTTCTGAAGTACTGCCAGGGGACTCAGAGATGTTTCGTTTGAGTCAT
The DNA here is from genome assembly GCF_034640455.1 of Diachasmimorpha longicaudata. Lineage (NCBI taxonomy): Eukaryota > Metazoa > Arthropoda > Insecta > Hymenoptera > Braconidae > Diachasmimorpha > Diachasmimorpha longicaudata. The sequence goes on from NC_087235.1 coordinate 6,831,950, forward strand.
TGGACCAACAACATTTCCGGCTCATTTGGTCTAATGCATCCGGAGTTTAATTAATTTTATGGAGTCAGATGCCATTGGCTTAATTTGCTTTGCAGATTCAGAAAGATGGCTACGCCGTGCTGGAGAATTTTTTCACCCCCGAAGAGGTAGAGGAGATGAAGAATTGTGGGGAGGAATTCACGAACAACTTGCCACCGGAGAATCAGCGGAGTATCTTCAGTACGACTGATACCCAACAGGTGATTACATTTATTTATTATTTACCAACGCGTAATGACTATCAGTCGAATTACACGGCTCAATAATTTCCTCATTTTTCAGAGCAAGGATCAGTATTTCCTCGACAGCGCTCACAGAGTCAGTTATTTTTTTGAATGTGAGGCCCTCGAGGAGGATGGAAAGTTAAAGGTCCATCCGAGAGTGTCTTTGAATAAGGTAAAGCAGCTTACGTAGAAATTTTGTTTGTCCCTTGATTTTTATTTCGCTTTATATTCCGCTCAAGTACATGCACTCGGACACGAAACATACTTGTATTTCTCCTCGATATACATGTTATTAGGTAGGACATGCTCTTCACTGGCTTCATCCGACGTTCAAAAGGCTGACTTTCGACGAGAGGATAAAAGAGGCTGCGTTTCAGTTGAATTTCCAGGAGCCCGCGGTCGCTCAGTCCATGTACATTTACAAAAATCCCGGGTTGGGGTCACAAGGTGAATAAACAACCTGAAAAGCTATTTCATTTTTTCATGAAAAAAAAATTAGATGAATAGTGGTTTGAAGTCGTTGAATGCAGAAAGGCGGGTAGATCCTTATTGTTGATTATTCAATCATGACAGTCATTGGGACATTGAAGTTTTCTCGGATATTTTTATAGTGGCAAATGAAGGGGAATGAAGATGCCAGATACGATTTTTTTTTATTTTAGAAGCAGCAACATAACGTAATAACAGGAATCTCTTCAAATTGGCTGCGGCATCACATTCTTCTATTGTTTTGCAAAATTAAGTACAAGTAAAGATAAGCCAGGGAAAGATGAGTCCACGGGTGAGATGGATATCTCCCCCGTCTTTACTCCCAAGCGGCATATCAAAAAAGTTAATGCATTGTTAGCTATATTTTGACGTCATTTGAAGACCAATTTACACCGAGATCAATTTTTTAGAAAAATTCTAGTGCTTCTCCAGAAAAATAACAGCAAAGTGAAGCGCAGGGATAAATTCCAGAACTGAGGAAGAAATTGAAATTTTTTTCCTGTGGTTGTAATAGCGATATTTAATTTTTTTTTCAATTTTCTTTTCGAAATTTACGAGCAGATTTCACGTGCAATCTCGTTCCCCTCCTTGGGAAAGTGGATTATTGAAGAATCAGTCGCTATGGAGGAGTACGAGACTGATAAGTTGATGCTTTATCTTGCGGAATATTAATGAGTCATTGTCTGTCATTGTCAATTTCAGTTATTACCCATCAGGATGCTTCTTATCTCCATACAGAGCCAGTAAAGCTCGTGGGATTTTGGATAGCATTGGACGATGCGACTCTTGATAACGGGTGCCTGTGGATTGCCCCAGGATCTCACAAGAGCGGTGTCCACCGGAGATACATCAGGAATAAGGACACAACCGTCCAGGAGTTGCTCATCTACGATAAACCAGCGCCGTGTTATCCCATGAGCAACTTTCGTCCTGTGACGGTACGCAAGGGTACGTGCATTCTCATCGACGGTCAAGTTGTTCACTTCTCGAAAGCGAATAAGAGTGAAAATTCCCGACATGCCTATACTTTTCATATTATTGAGACAACAAATGTACGTTACTCCAAAGAAAATTGGCTACAGCCACCACCAAGTGGATTTCCACTTCTTTATAGAAATTAAATGAAAAATAATTCATTGATGATTTTGTAATGTTAATTACAGTCTATTTTATGCGGCTGTGAACTGATTCTACGTATTTGAACATTGAAATACACAGAAATATCCATTTTTATTAAGTATTTTTATTTCAAAGTAGAAATGACAGAATTATTCAGGCCCTGAAATTCGCATTAGACAATTTTTAAAAATATTGCAGACAAATTACTTTATGTTATGTCCAGAAAAACAAATCACCTGAAAATGATAGCATTTGCTAAATATCTCTCCGTCACAGGCCTCCTTTGGATTCTATTATTCCATCTAATAACCAAATTGTGTCTGATTTGCTGTAGAAAATATTTTATTTGTAAACTTTGACACTTGTGAAACATCATGTGGAAAATTCTTACGAAATGAGAAAATAAACATTTGATTTTTTCAATAAACCACTGAAATCGTCCCTTTTGGTTGATGCTATCCTATAATAAAAACAATAATTTAAAAAGATTGTCGGATTTCGAGAGAAGTAGAATAACGACAGCGATACGAGGCCAATCGACAGAAGTGATCGATAAGCTGCTGCAGCTGTCCCACACCGAAGCTAAGACTCTTCTCCTTGTACTTCAAGCACGTGTAGACATCAACAGGGAAAAATACGTCAGTCACTTCATATTTATTCTCCGGAAAGGAGTATAGTGCATCATAAAGACCTTTGACTGATTTGTGGTCTTTGTGCAACAGTTCCAAGTCTTCCAAAGCTCTGCAAAACCACATAATTACGCAATAATAATTCACATTACCGTAATATTTCCCATTAAGGCCCAGCTGATAAAAATTTTGTGAAAACATGCTTTTCGTCTCACCTGCTCAAGACCAATAAAATACGATTCAAACCGGCAGCAATTTCTGGTTGCAAACTTGTGATGTAATCGTCGTCCACTGGAGGATCCAACTTTTTGAAATCAAAGGTGCAGGGCATTCCCACCAAGGTACAAGCAGCACCACAAACATCCCTGGCATAGGAATAAATCTGGTCAAACCTACGAAAGACTGCTTCAGCTCTCTCCTTTAGCGCCTTCTCATTTCCCTCCCTTTCAAATTTGTCTGTAATCTCGTCCGCCTCAAGGCCCTGTACAGCTTCACGATACCTTCTCCTCAGATCCTGAAGGGTACTTTCAATTCGTTGAATTAAATTTGGATATTTTTTTATAATAAGACACTGCACGAGCTCATATGTGAGATCAATCACATACTCGACGTCCCTCAATCTCCTGTTTATGTCGTATTTATTCATAACATCCAGTAGCTCTTTTAACATAGGTTCAGCTCTTCTTATGAATGAATCACTGACAGCTGCCATCCAGTGTTTAATGGCACATTTGAGTACAGTAATGGCAGTCCAGGGGGGTGTAATGAGGACGTATTTCTCCCAATTTACTCCATACAAATTTTGCATCTCCTTTGCCACAATCACAGTGAGAAACTCTCTCAAGACAGCTTTAATCTCCTCGAATAGGTCTTCAGCAATTGACGATTCCTTCAGGTGCTTTGCTGTTGCATTCCTCGGATTAGTTCCACTCTGATTCAAATGAGATGTGAGCGAAGATTCATTTCTGTATTCACCAGCAATCAAGAAATCAACTTTTTCCAGAGGATCATTTCTCCCAAGAATGACAATATCGTGAATCATGGCTTTGTTGCAGAGATTCTTATCATAAGATAATAAAACTACCGTCTGATTTGACTTTCGTATCTGCAAACATGTCTGGAGGATCTCATCATCGGGACACTCAACAGCAAACATCTCACGATTGGTCATAACGTCTCGGGCTGGCTGTCCCAACAACCTCGGGTGTTTAGCAGAGAAATATCTATTGATAAATTGAATACCCTGCCTTGCTTTGCTCTTCAAAGCCTCAGGGCGGGAGTTTGATTTATCATTCTTGATGTAATCGAGCTCTCGAATTACCGTCCATGGGATGACGATATAGGGACGTCCATGGGTCTTGAAGTCAGTGTCTAAGGCCTGCTTGACAGCTTGAATATTTGATAAAAAGACATTGGTGTCGATGACGATATACAGAGCACTACGAGCGGACTTAATTGGACCATCAACGAGATCCAGGCTGCACTCCTCGGGATGTTGCTTCATCACAGTATTAACATCGCAACCGAGCTCGTTCCTCACCGACTGGATCTCCTGCATTAGCACATCGTCTTCGATCGGTTCCCAGTCCATTGCTTCATCATCACAGGATAAATCGCGGAGGAGGGCGGCGGGATTGCTAGCTCCATCCACCCAATCTCTAGGTCTTGGAGAATTACTTGAAAAACTTTGAGAGCTACTCGAAGAAGCGTTCAGCTCCTCGTCAGCTCTTTCTACTTCTTTATGAAGTTTTTCTTTCAGAGCCTTCGTCCTGGCTCCCGCTGAGTCATAAACGTCGGGAAGTACGACTGTATGTAATTTTCGTAACGATGAATCTTGAATCTCCTTCTCCGGAGTTTTTTTACGTTTCTTACGTTGAGGGGTGTCCTCCTCTGAGACATCAGTCACCAAACTTCGTCTTAGTTTCTCCATTCTCTCCTTGGCGAGGTTTTTCTTAGTCTCAGGAGTCAGTCGAGTTCTTGAAAATAATTTTATGTCCTTGGGGGTTGTAACTATACACTCTGTGTCACTTCCGGATCTTTGCCGTTGGAGCTTCGTCGAGGGAATCAACATCGTTCTGCGACGGTTTTTGGAGATTGAAGATTGGGGTACCTTTGGAACTCCAGCGGATACTGGAGTTGATACTGGACCCATGGACTTAGCTCTGGATCTGCCACGTCTAGGAGCGTCTTCTTCAGATGAAGGCAAAGGCACTTCGGATACTCGTTGCAATTCTTGGGCGACTCGTTCTGACTTTTTACCCTTCGCCAGGGCTTTTCGTGCTTGCAATTTTTCGTAGACTTCTCTCATGTGAGGAGTCATGGTGACTACATTCATCGAGGGCTTCTGATTTTGTTTTTCATCCCCGGATTCGAGTTTTACCTCCTTTTGAGATTTCTGTCCATCGTCAATTGGAACCTTTACCTTTTTTGTTGCAGTAAGTTTCGCCTGCTTTACCAGTATCTTTTCCCGTAGAACTTTCATTTGAGGTGTCTCGTTAGATTCTCGTCGTTGATCGCTTGTCACTGCTGGTAACGTTCTTCGGGCTTTTAACTTGGGTCTCTCGGTTTTTGAGGTTGTTGGAGCCTCTTCTGGTGTGATAGGTGTCTTCGGTAGATTGTCCTCCTCATTCTTTCGCTTTTTAGTGACTTTAGACATTCTCTGAGGGTCATGAAGGTATGATGTTTATTTTTGTTGTGGTAGAAATTTTCTAGGTTAAGTTTCAAAATAAATTTTTACGAAAATAATACGAACCTCGTTTGTAGTATATCCCGGATGTTTCCATGAGGTCTCATTTGTCCTTTCGTTGAAATAATACACACGGTCTGGGTGTTTTTTTGAGGGAACGATAATCCAACCTTTTGGCAATTTACCCTGACTCATGACATAATGTTTATAGAATGTGAAATACGTGAACGAACCTGTTTACTATTCTCATGTCCCTTTCGCTCAATGAAACCAAGGAACTCTAAGGCATGACTAGTTTTATTGCAAAAAAAAATTGATTCTCAGGTATACTATATTAGCCGCAATATGACAACACACGTTGTTTTGATTCATTACGTTGAAGTGTTTTAACTGCGCAGCTCGCTGAAAATGGCGGCTACTATAGCGCATCGTAGAAATTTTCAAATGTAGCAAAACCGGAAAACATTTGAATTTTTACGAAAGAGATTTTCTTCGCTTGACAATGTGAATGATGAATTGTCAGATATGAATTTTTCAATACAAATACTTGGGGAACGAAATGTAAGAAAGGATTGTGCAGGTGTCATGGGAATCATGAACCTCCTCGGAACGATACTGAAACGGAAATTTCATAAAAATATCATTTATTTGTTCATCATTCATTTTTTCACAGTCCGCATTTCATTTCGCTCATACCTCATAGTTACATACCACAGTTATGTACTTCAATAAACAAGTTCGAAAGAGCCAGATATCCTGCTAAAATACTTGCTCTCCTCCATTCCCAGATAATATCTCAATAAGACGTGTGCACGAATCATAATTAGAAAATATGCTACCATTAGACAGTTGTGGGTATTACATTTATTATTAAATTTATTATGATAATTCGCATTGACTCACGCAGTGTTCTATACCGTAAAGAAAAATTATTTCCAACTGTAATAACACGGAATACATTCGCAGTTTGAAAACCAACTGAATGTGATTTGGTTTTCTTATAAGAATTGGGTAGAGGGCATGGTCATGGGTCCCTAAACGCAACACTCGTAGTTATTTACCCACTTTAAACACACAATATCTTAGCTGATTCTCGTTATCACAATTATACAAACTCCTAGGGTACAAAAAAAATCGGGTCGAAAACTCTAGTAAGTTTCTTGTTGTTGATTCTTAATGCGCCACTAAATTAAAATATATTGACGAACAATTTATTGGAAATGTAACTCTAAATGCCTACTGAAACATTCTCAATCTACATTTGTTTTTATTCTTTAGTGCTGGACACTACAGGCAGAAAGAAATGATAAAGATAATTATAAGGAAATTATTACGACAAACGGCCTGCCACTTTGTCGTTGTAAAATATCGCCCAAATAAAATGGAAAACACTAAGGGGGCACTTGAGTTTTCACATCAGAGTGGTCCCCAGTGACTAAATTCAGTTCAAGGGTCTGATATCATTCACGAAAACTTCTAACACTTTGTATAAATTTTCTATTTTTCTAAGTGAGTCTTTTTTTATTAATTTGAGGTTCAGTCATACTCGTGCGAAGCCTCGCGTTTATTTATAAGGCTATCTCGTTCTTCATCGTTGACACTGACTTCTGTTGTTGTTGGTCTAACGATTTTCGTTGCTCTGGAAACCTTACCGAGACCCTCGGTAAACCCACTGGCCCCTGACACACTGGAAAAAAGCCTAACGTCGTAAGATTAGAGTAATAAAATTAATATAAAATAATGATGAGAGAAATAAACCAGGGCATAAAGGAAATTATGAGGGGATCAATGAGAAGATTTTTTTGTTTTTCTTTGTTACGTACACAACGTCCATTTCATCATCGTCTTCATTGGCTGCCAGATCGTCGTTAACTGTGAAGTATGGATTGGCTGATGCTGGTCGAAATTTGTAGCCAGTTAAGACAAAGAAAATGTACGTCGCCATTTCACGGAACATCTCGTCGAGCCATTCGTACTGGAAAGGTACTGTCATCTGTAAATAATTTAATTTCAGGGGAAAACGTGAACATAGAATTCACTTATCTGGGAAAAAAAATGTCATTAGGTTTCGAGTCAAGAAGCAGAAAGAGACCTTCAATAAGTACACGATGATCCGAGTGAAGTAGATATAGCAGACAATCATAATATAAAAGTGTCTGAATAATTTGAGCTTTTGTAGATTGATAGCGGCTTTGCCATCGGTATTTGCTGACTCTTGGAGATGTTTTATGCTCCACGCAACTGGGAATAGAATAGCACCACAGCAGAGTAGATCAACGAGGATGAATACGTCACGCCACGTTTTGTGTTCCACATCTCCCTCTTCGCTTTCCTCAATTATAATTTCAGCAACATTAGCCAGAACCTACAATGATTACCAATGATCATGAAACCCATTTTTCTCTGCTAATGAAAGCAGAATTGAATTTTCAAAATGATTAAATTCCAACGGATTTACTTGAAGTGGTATCACAATCATGAAAATTTTCTTATCCTTATCCGCCAGGATGTGTTTGATAAAGTCCCATCCAGTGCCCACAAGCACAATCGTAATGAAAAGAACAGCTCCTTTCAGTAAATGCGTAATATAATAGAGAATAGCCCAAGCTGCCACGTGTTCCCCTTTTGTTTGTATGAAGTGGAAGTTTATTCCATGGAATAGCAATGAGAGAGATTTCAGAAAAACGAGAACGGCCATGAGATAGTGAATTTTGAAAACGGGATGCCTAGAAATAATAGAAAATTAATTTATTCAGTACAAATATAGACCTTGAAGACCTTAGATTCTCTGAATATGACACATACTTGCTCTCTTTCAAAATAAATACCCAGAAGACCCCAGAGACAAAGAATAGGAGTGACATCATGAAATAAAGCGACGGAAGTGGCATTTCTCCAGCGCTTAAGAAATTCCTCCTATTTTTCGCCACTATCCTCATCTGTGAATCATAAAATGTCACATGAGTAATCATTGAGGATACGTTAAAGCCCAAACCATTAAACAAATGAGGACAAAATTCTGATAATTCTCACCGTAAAATCAATCGAGACACGAGTATCATAATTATAGTTGGGACAACTGTGGAGGAAGAGATTGTATCTACCCTCTTCCTCCTCATTTGCCACAAACATCGCAAAACTCGTGTTGAAGTATTTCTCACCCTTGACAGTTTCAGTTGTTATAGGAATGTTTATTTTAGAACAGATCTGATTCTGTATGTCTCTCCCATCCATGTCGATGTCTGCAATAATTATATAATACCATCATTATAAATTATTGTTGGCAAGAATGAAGGGGAATCCGCGTGAATTTATCATCACACATTCAATCTTGACTGTGAAATTGCATGATAATTTGTTCTCGTCTTCATTCTTCTAATAATATCAGTGAGGACATGCGTGAATTATTTTGGAACACAGGTTTGTTCCCATTCATTCCTGTCTTGAGTTCATTCAGTTGCATAATACTATGATTTAGAGTTGTAATTTGTGAATAAGCAAAAGAAATCTGTATATTATGTCTAAAAATGAATGGAAGAAAATTCATCCAGTTGTGAAGGTAAAAACAAAAAATAAATAAATAGTTCAGTACTAGAGCTATTATTCCACATTGTGATTCCATTGGACATCATCTGCGTCCACCTGTTGGCTCGCGTTGTGCACAGTGTCCGATAATTTTCTATTAATATTTAACGGATGATAAACGCAAGAATACAGCAATTTCAAGCATTCGTGTTAAATGCACATGGCGTACGCAATGTTACTATTATTAGCTGAGCATAACGGTAGCATCTGTTACATCAAGTGCAATGCACTTTTCACGCTTATTTCCTCCATTCTGTTCGTATATCAACAACCCACGCACAAGAAGTTGGAACAATTCGGGGTTTAATTTATGGAGTTGGAGAAATTTTGAACATTTTTGGCAATTCATAGGTAATTCGTTGGAGCTATTTATGCCCCACATTTTTGCCAGCTAACTTCGGGCGCTGGGTGGTTGCCAAACACGAGTATCTTCTTTGAAGACATAATTTCTAGCGTAACCTTTTCTATTGCAAGTAAAGTGTCAAGCAAATCTAGTCTAATTGAAGAAATTCCGGAATTATTTATGGGGATTTTTTTTGACTCACCATGAGGTGCTGTGTCACGTTTTCTACGAGGAAACAGAGCAGTATCACTGAATCCAGATGAAGTTCTTTTAGTCCTGAAATTTCGTATTTCATCTGGATCACTCGAGATGTGTAACGATCGCACATTGTGACTGCAATTCACCAGCAATCTGGAATAAACATACCAGTTACGATAGTCATTAACAATTTATTAATAGCTCATCCGTGGGATCAGATGCTCACAATTTATTTTTGAAATCCATCGTAAAATAAATCACCGAACTATCATCCTTAGAGTCTAGATCAGCCTTGGGGCTGGTGACACCCTGCAGTAGGCATTTCTCTTGATGGCTGTCTAAATACGGATTCATTGCGTCACTTCTGGTCCTGTCCAAGCTAAAGCCATACTGGAGAAATAAAATTATTGTTATGATCCATTAAAATTAAAGGAAATCAAGCATTGGATGGTGCTAGTGTTGGATCGCACGCCACCTTACATCGATCGTCCGATTTTAATGGACTTTAATTGACAGGATCATCTAAATGTCAATTGAGGAAATATATGGCACATTGAGTGATTGAAATAGCGATCGAAACAGGTGGCTATTGCGTCTCTGGCACATCGTCAACTAATTGATTTTTTCCCCAACAATGACCGATGATCAAAATGGGAATGTAACTCACAATTGAGTTTTCCTTGAATGGCGTGACTTTGAAATTCGTTAGATTGACTGTCAGAATGCCTCCCTGATAAAATCCAAATGTTGTTAAAGCGATATAGCGTCTCGTGTCACCCTGGAAATTTATAAAAAAAATATACGAAATTCTCAAAAGATAGATCAATAAGCAAATGTTTGGAAATTTTTGTCCAAGGGTGGTTACTGAGGTAAATGCAACTGACCCGTATTTCAAGTTTGTGAATTCTTGCGGTGACCGTCGTGATGGTCCCGAGGATGAGAAGGACCCAGAGGAGTCCCATTACTCTTGCACTCATTGTTAATGTCCTTTTAAAATATTTATATTGCTGGAAATACGCGGCTAGGAACACTGGTATGTCACATTACAGGTCTTTTATTTAAGACCAATAACAGGAGGTGAGACAACATTGACATTCAGATCATCGATGCTCGTGTGGATAGATGAGGTGAAACTGACTGACACGTCTTGCGAAACATGTGAACATGAGGAATGGAGAGGAAAATGGAACGACCACAATATACTTGGCCGGCGGGGGGTTGAAAACGGAAAAAATAACTATTGTACATGATTGTTCATCATAAGTACATCATTGTACATGTATTGATTTTGTATGTAGCTGTGTGGATAATTAATAATTATCATTTCAATTTTACCTATGGTGTTGATCGGAAAAAGAATAAAAAATCAACTTGTTCATGGGACTGGACCTAGTTTTGTAGGAAATCGTTTGTCGATTGGCAATATAAAGGTTCATTCGTTTGTATATACTCTAATTATATACATTAATCAGTTTTTGCATTTGCAATCCCCCGCCTGCTAAGGTAATGGAATGTGGACATTCGGGGAAGGTCAGTCATCTATCAATTTGAGTCAATATCATTTTTTTATTTTCTTCGTACATAATGATTATTAATTTAATTCCTGAATGGAAACTACTGAATATATTATTTAAAGAAAAATATTTATTCCAGAGAAAATAACAACAATGGAGCGTTGAAAGTTTTTTTAAAGAATCAACTAATTTGAGAGGTGATGAGAGTTTACTTCTACATTTATTCGTTGTTTCTAAGTGTTATTTCGCTTCAGGGCCTTCATTTCTTGATGATAATCCTCCCACCACCTAAAAAATAACGACACACGAATTGTTATGGTTTTTTTATGGGAGATTAATGATGAGATTCATTCATTTACGTACTCTGGGCTACGGAGATGATTCCATCGCCAGACCAGGGCAACAAAAGTGAGTACAACAAATGGTTTTCCAACGACCGTCGTAATCGAAGGCATTTTGAGCGATGCACCTATAAATAATTTGCCACGTTTGATCTACTATAATAATTTTTATTGAAATAACTAAAAAAAATGTTCACCTTTTAATCGATCAGCTGATTTCACCGAGAGAAATCAAGAAATGTTCACCAGAAAAATTCCAAGGAGGTTAGGTATTTTGTGTCGTCGTTGGAATAGCGAAACTAAATGGAATTGAACCAGTATTACAATGCGGAGAGAGCCTCCTAGGTGGTGTCAGGTTCGTTTCTTGTGGCAGGGCGACCGTCGACTTCTGCCACAGCACCCGCCAACATTTGAGATGGGGAAAAATGAATGTTTTGATAGAATTTATATGGAACTTTATTTTTTAAGCTACTAAGCGTTTCAATTTTACAGTATGTCATCCGTATTAAAATATCATGTTATTGATCACAGAGATGTCGATAGTTCCAGGCTTGTGTTCTCGCTTATTGTTCATCGATTGAAAACACTGAAAGCGTGCCAACAATTTTTGAAAAAGGCTAAAGAATATCACACAACGTATAGTTGTGTGGCTGAGGTTTCCTCAAATGTCACAACCCTGCTCTTGATCGGTTGAAGTTGCCCCGCAAGAGAGGGGTCCTCGATCTCGTGGGCTTTAGTTCAGTTTCATCTGCAGCTGTATTGAGATTCTCCATATGTTTTTTCTTTAGCATCGTGGCTCCTGTGAATCCTGTAATGAGAGTAAGAAGAAGAAGTTTTTCAAAGAAGGGCGAGGAATTGGTAAATGTAATAATTCTATAGTTACTTATAAGTGACTAATAACGTAGGGATGAGGATGAAATTACCTAAAATTCCACCACCAACAGCCGCAACACCGCCAAGTTTCAATCCAGCAAATAAACCAACCGGTCCAGCTATGCAGGTACCCAACAGTGCACCCGCGATAGGGTAAGCAGCAGCTTTATATTTTGCTGCCCTTTGGAGGAAACTGGTCCCATCCCTGACGTTCTCCTCAGCCTCAACAACGTCATCTTCTATGATGTCGACTTGCTCCCGTTGATCCTGAATTATTCACACAATTGCATCATCTAGATGGTTTTGAAAAGAATCTTAATGAAGACCCTCACCCTAATTAATTGGTCGAAATCTATGAACAACTTCTTTAATTCGTACAATTCACCCTGCAGGTCATTCCAGGCATGAAGACAGGCCTCCTGTCTCTTCAACTTTTCTGTCTCCATCTGAAAATGGAGGAAAGCCTCGTCATGGTGAGTCTCCGGACTATCTGGATTAAGGTCAGGAACAAGAACGCTCGCAGGTTCAAATTTCATATCTATAAATATTATGAATTTACTTTTAGTTAAATAAATGTGGTTATACATGATTGAAAACATTTTACAACATTCCTCATCGATGTTAAGTTACGAATTGTCGCGTCATTGTTGCATGGTTTTTTTAGTGAATAAAAATTCTAGAACATCGCAAGAAATATGAAAGGAATATTGGTACTAACTCTTTAAGATTTTGTAAAATCGCTGGAATGAAAAAAAACAGTTAAATATTTTCGACATTTTCAGAACACCCGGATGGCCGAGATAGATCGAGGCCAAAATAAAATTAACAACATTCTCAGATCTTCTACAAATATTGTAAACATTGACATGGTCTTGCTTTTAATTACAGAAATTCTGAGAAATCTCGACATTCAATTTGGCCTTAATCTGCCTAGGCCATATCACATAGCCATAACTGTATCAGACAAAAATAATAAATACCTAGGTACTCTTGAATAGCGATGATCGTGTTTTGCCTGGACTTAGCAGTAAGTTTATCAAATTTATCTATGTCACTGTGTTCTACTTGACTCCTCAGTACATCCATTTCGTACAGCAGTTGCTCCAACTGTTTGACTAATCGTGATGCGTTAATTTGCTCGTGTTGTAGTTTCTCCCAATCACGGAGTCTCTCATACTTGATTGAAAAATGACCACAAAACAAAAATCATTCATTTTTTATTCGTAGGACAGGCCACACTACGGATTCAATAATTTTCTAACCGGTTAACAGGAGAGTGAACTTCAGACCAATAAAATTATTAATAAAATCGTAGGAAAAAGCTGCGAAATCTAGGGTTAGGTTGATCGCGAAATAAAAGTCGTGACGTTTAATGACAAAATCAAAAAATCATTTTACTGAACCAAGGCATTCAAATAGCTAAACTACTTGCACATTCTTATAACTCACTCGTTTAAGATTATCTTTGTGTCTTCGCAGGAGATCCAGGTGATACGGAATTGCCACCTCATTAAATTTACTAATAGGTATCTCCAGTTTTCGAATTGAATGCTTCATTGATTTCCTCTCACTCGCCATTGGGATGAAATTTATTTATAAACTTTTTATGCGCTGTTATGATACACTTCTATCTTGTTGCTGTTGAGCAATGTCTTTCTGAATTTACTTTACCCTATCGGTTCATTACCTCACGTATCAACAGCACAATTCAAAGTGATGTTTCTCCTTAACACGATATTGGAGAATTGTAATTTACGCATTGTTGATGTTATCCGTATAAATTTTATTGGCATACGAAAAATTTTACTGGAGAGGGTAATAATTATGAAGTTTTTCGACTCAGTGCCGGCATCTGGAGATCATTCGTGATACTTATTCACTGCGAAATTCAATTAGAGCACTCGGTGAATGCAGAATTAGTGATTTATTACAGCCTTAACTCCCATAAGTATTGGAATCCAATTTCAGAATGTGTCTAGATCCTTTCTCCCTGGAGGAAGCGAAGGAGGAGTCCTTGAACGAATGAGAACTCGTGAAAGAATTGAACAGGACTGTCACGTTACCGACAGACACTTGGACAGTTTCAATTAATTTCGTAAATGAACTTTCAATTCCGACGCTTTTTCTGCAGCAGTGAGACTCCATTAAACCCATCTGCGACTCATTTGAATTGTCTCGATTAAAAGTTCTAAATTGTTCAACTTTATTTATTGGCCTGTTTCTCGAAGACTGCCATAGATGTCGCTACTTGGTCAATTTTCAACTGCACTCCATTCGGCTGCGTTCCAGTAATCTGGATCAATGGAGAGGCAGACATTACTTTCGTCTGGCTGTGAATCTACCTTCGGAGTGCTACAGAACGAAATTCATAAAGGCCATCTCCTGGTTGATATCGCCTTTGGACGCAGAACATCGTACAACTCCAGGTACTTGTTCTTTAAATGATTTTTAACATATTTATAATGTTTCATGATATAAACATCATTAAACATTATTATTTCTCTCATTAAAATTGTACAGCTAAAATTTTGATATTTTTTTTGTTGGAAAAGTGTTATTTTTCTCAATCGAAGACAAACAGAAATTAATTTTAACGATAAAAGTGTTTATTCATCTCTAAATGAAGGTGGAATTACAAAAAATCAGAATTTAAATGAACAGCATTTTTTATTTGCCCGTCAGCTAAAAAAAAATTTGCCTCCTTTTTTTGGTAATGAAAAACCGATTGCGACCAAATAGGCTCTCAGCTGTTCGTGACGTGTAATCGAGTCTTCCCTTCCGCATAGTTTGCCCTCCTCCCATTAACTTACCTACCCATTCTATCCCCCTTCCCTTCTCCACCCTTCCTCTCTCCCTCTGCCTAACTTTTTACTCCGCCATATCCGGCGGGCCATTTTCGCATGACCTTTTATTTGAGGCGGCATCCAAATCACCGCAGGCTACTCTGATATTCGGCCTTTGACCTTTGTAATGGTCCCAGCGATAGAAACTCTTTGATGCTATCCACCTCCTTCGCTCCAGCAGATTTCATTTTTATATCTCCGATTTCCTTGACGATGAATTAATAACGAAACAGCCAGAGATCCTGTTGAACTGTCAAATTATATTTATCTGCCCACGAATAAGTTGAAACATCATAGTTGAAGAGAGAATCAGCGAATTCATGGAAACTCCAACGATTAGGGCGCCCCCATTCAGAAGTAGAAATTCCGCAGGGAAATAAAAAAAAACCCTGGAAACCGTTATAACAAGTGGATGAGACCGCGAATAATCCGACTGAAGTGTAAGCGGTCTGCGGTGAGAGAGATCAGAGAGTGTAACGGACACGGCCTTCCTCACCCTTTTCCTCTCCATGAAACGAGGGCAATCCTATTCGTCTGTGCATGTCAGGGACCGTTGAAACATACCGTCGTGAAACAGTAAAAACATGACGCAAAGGTCGGACGTCACTCGTCAGTGGTTAAAGGTACATAACGTTTCAGACCACATGAGCGAATGAAGAAAATTACGGAAAAGAGAGGTAAATTCCCATTCACCGATCCAGACTCGATCAAAAGTTCTCCTCAAAACCCATCAGCGATAATGGAAGGAATGAATGTGAATTAATCTAGAATGTCTTTATAACTGTGCACACGATTGTACCCTTAAATTGGGAAGTTCAGTTGAGAAGTTGACGGGTGGGGTTGGGGTGAGGGGTGGAGATCGTATGGTAAAGTCAAGTGAATTCGATTACGCTCTCGATGGAGTCGAACGAGACGCTTAGGTGCGTATACATACACAGTGCTTTGGAACTTCTTGTCGAAATTAAGGAGTGGGGGCAGGGGATGTTGAGTCAAAGTGAATTGCGTATACCAATATGGCGTTGGATGAGCCAGGGGGGAAAGGGATGTGAGAGGGTGGGAGTGGAGAACACCAATAGAGACAGTCCCAGACGCGCCCAGTGATTATTAATTATGTCTTTGCCATCCCTCACCACCATATGTCGGCAGTTGGTTTGAAATCCTACATGATTTCTCTGCAGAGACACTGCCACGTATTTACCTGAAATCTCAATGTAACGGTTTCCCTTTGACGGAGTCCCTCAGGGGGAAGGGGGTTTATTTGGTTGTGCAGGGGAGAAGATCTCCCTGGAGGTCATTCAATGAATATATTTTTTCGCTGGGAGTATAAAAATATCGACCTTGGTATTGATACGAACTGGATATGCTAATGAATAATCGATCAACATTATGGCAACTCTAGGGTCACTTGCCGATTACGAAATTCAATGGGCAATGGTTATCACCAGACTTTCTAATTTTCTCTCACTTTAGAATAATAGTAAATAGCAGATGGTGTCATCGAATTCTCCAGCGTCTTTGTAACACGCAACCTGCATCGCGACAGTGTCGTAAAAGTTTCTTTCTGTGAAATAAAATAGGAGAAAAAAACCAAAAACCAGGGAGCGCGCGGTGGAGGGGAGTGGTGAGGACGGGAGGAAGCAACGGTTGGATTTGAAATTATTTTCAGACAAAACTTTTATCCAATATTCGGCATGTAGCATCTGCTGGCAGAGTGGCGACAATGTCGACGAGTCGTTTGTACGAATTTCGGGTACAACTGCGTAGATGCCAATTTCCAAGTACATTTGAGGTACGGTGTATTTAATTACGTGTAATTGAATTTCACGAGTCTAATGAGTTTATCACAAATGTACATTTCATCGGTGATATATTGTACACTCAATGATTACAGTACACAGTACGTTATAACTCATGTCAGGAGCAAAGATTGAAGTGATAAAAAAAAAGAATATTCTCCGCAAGGCAAAACATTCTTCCATTCATCTTTATGGTTTTTTGTGATCTTGGGCTGGAACGAGGTGTCGATGCCATACTGAGGTGGTGACGAGAGGGTGAGTGATGAAATAACTCTCTTGAATCCAAGTTGTCCTTATATCTTTTATTTATTTATTTTTTTTTATAAATCAAGCCGCATGTCCTGACGATCCGCGCCCGCTGAAGCTCGTAAAGGACGGATGGCAGGAGAAAGCGAAGTACGAGGTGAAAAGGGCGAGAGGGCGATAGAGGGAGAGGGGGGAGGGGCGGGAAGGGGAGATAGAGAGAGAGAGAGGGGTAGGTGGAAAGGCCCAGATAAGCGCGGATACAAGCCCGCCGTAAAACGCGGCCAAGAAATAAAAAGCTCGTTCCTGGAGCTCCTCGGGTGCGCACAGGATCGTTTCGCAATGGGGGATTACTTCTTCCTACATTTCTCATCCCCACTGACATAAAGAAATGGAAGGGGGTTAAAAAAAAAGATGCACTTCACACGCATTATACTTTTCTTACGCTCATATTTTTTCCCTCGGAGCTCAATGCAGTGGAAAATCGATATGAGAAAGAATCGAATGGAGGTGGAAGAATGTGGGAAAAATATTGAAGATGAGGGGAAGTTGATGTAGAGAGAGAGGGTGATAGTCAATGTATGGAAAATAGTTGGGGGTGAAATAATTTTTACGAAATTAGAAGAATTTTTTTTTGTTGCTCCAGCTGGACGGACAGTTCTATTCGCCAGCTTTCGGCCGTAAAATTACCGAGAGTTTTCCTCACCCCCTCTTCCCCCACCTTTGAAACTATTTCTCTCAACCAGCACATGTACCAATGAAACCCATACACAGAATGGTTTCATGGCGTTGCATTTAGCAGACTGTAAACTACGACTCTATACCAAAGTTTTTATAGTTTCAGGGGAGACGGTTGATGCGGGAGGAGGTGAGGGAGGTGAGGGGTTGCGGGAGAAGGTAGAATCGGGGGAGGGTGTCGTGTGGGTGATCGTAAATAATTTTTTTATCGCCAATGGGCTTGTAACGCACGTATGAGTACTGAGAAATAAAATGAAGTTGCGAAAAACAAGGCTCCGGGAAAAGAACATAAGGAACGGGCAGAAGTAATTAACTGTTTGTTGACTTGTACAACAATTACAGTTGACGAATTGTCTTGGAATTTCGGTAGCTGGGGAATAGGTACGAGGAATAGGTGTTTGGTGGAAACGTAAATAAACATTAACTTAATGTCATACAAGTAGAAATAAATTTTTCTAGGAAAATTTAATTTCCACAGTCAGGTATTTTCGGTTTTCCATTTGTGGTATCAGATAATTATTGAAAGTCTTGACAAGTAGAACAACGCGTACAACAGTCGTAACTCAATGTAACTCAAGTATTATGATCGAGTAATAAACTCTCATATTTATATGACCATCCACTATTCTCAGGATTTACCCCCTAAAGCCCAGAACTTACCATAATCATAAGTACCCCCCAAAATATTCTGTACGTGAAAGCAATCCGTATATCCATCGCACGATACCATAATATCTCTTATACTAAATGGTTCAAAGCCAGCGATCCAGCATCCTGAGACTAGGCGAGCCATGTTTAAACCGACATAGGACGTTATCGTTACTTCGAGGGCTGTAGGGTTACCTCTCACTGGCATTGCTCGGGCCATTATGCTTCTAGCAGTTATAAATATTGGTTTGGGCGTATCATGAATATGCATTTGAGCGAAGAGGTAAAGACGCTGGGGGTGAGGGGTGAAATGATGCGGTGGAGGTAGAACAGTGGAGGGTTTGTGAGCATAATCCGTGCTTTCCGCCCCCCGGTCAACTCACCACCCCCTCGAGTTAAGGGTATAATATCGTCTGGCACGAGCGACTAAACTCAAGTACATTGGGCCCTTTTCTAGTTTTCCCTCTCGTGTGGCCCTCATACTACGCAATAGGAAAATTAGGGAGTTGAGTTTTTAAAAAGTTTATTCGTCGCTGATTCGGGCGGAGAATTCCGGGGGATGGTGGAGCATGGGCAAGGGGGTGAAGGGCAGATGAGTCTGGGTTTACTGAGTGCTCTTCGCTTGTGGTTTTCAATCAATAGTGGAGATAAAATGTGTCCCGGGGAAGCGTTAAGTGTACTTGCCATTATTACCGGCAAAGTCCAATACGTTTTCGTATTAAGTGATACGATAAACGGAGCAAAGTGGAGGCTCGAAGGTTGGAAGCCTCGAAATTAATTCCGGGGAAGAACACCCGCTGAGTATCGTGTCTCTCTCAGTCTCTCTCATCGTACTATCAGTGTCTCTGGCTTCGGCAAACACTGGTGGAGGTGCACTTCCACGTTGGAGGTGGAAATTTGCGGTTGGAAACGAGTTCAATCAGCCGGTGAATTTCATAAATACAAAAATGAATGCATGAGTTTGGTTTAACCGGTAGTTTTAAAACGGTACATTATTTCAATCTGAAAATGTGGTGAGGGAGGTGAAACGAGTAGTAATGGCCGAATGACTTTTCTTGGACTGCGCGGGGGACAAACTGTGTTTATCAGGGGAGAG
Source organism: Diachasmimorpha longicaudata (assembly GCF_034640455.1). NCBI lineage: Eukaryota > Metazoa > Arthropoda > Insecta > Hymenoptera > Braconidae > Diachasmimorpha > Diachasmimorpha longicaudata. The sequence goes on from NC_087235.1 coordinate 6,851,354, forward strand.
AGAAAGAGAGCAGCCATTAATCCACCAGTTGAAACGTGTGCTGGCAACAAAAATCGCCGACATCTGTCACATACTCTGGGCCTCTCCTCGCTTTTACCCCCTTCCACCCCTCCGGCCCCTTGGTCCAGTCATTGCGAGACGGCTTTTTAAATAAAAGTGCAGGTCGTCCATTTTTTTTTATATCCCCAGCAGGCGTTGACCAATTCTTTTTTTATAACCAACAATTTGTTTCTGGTGAAACAACCGAAAATAGATCTCGATGTGGAGAAAAATGAGATGAAGGAAATTGTCAGGTCATTTGAACATATGGAATGTGAAATATGTGAGATAAAGGCTATATGGAAACGATAGAAATATTATAGCTCAATTCCATAGCACTGAAGTGATTAAACGTACTGTCTCTGACGGTGGTTATTGATTTCGATACCATTGATTCACTCTTATTTTTAACTTCAAATCAGACAGACAGTCTCGAGCATATGTTTTCAAATTATTTAAATTCTAAAAATAACTGATACAAAAAATGCTATCGAACTTGATTTCACCCAGATGATGGGGTGGTATAGCTTTTTTAAAGGTTCTCTAAAAATAAATCTGCATATGACAGGTAAAAATGGATTATCGATCTACTTCTCGTCTGTGATTTTATGAAATTTGAATCAAAGTGCATCTGAAGATTCGAGCTATTTTTAAATTGGGCAGAAATAATTAGCGCTAAAACAAATAATTTTTTTGGCCGATGGTATTCCCCCCCCCCTCGCGCCGCTTAAGTAAATAATAGATTCTCCAATAAATTTCTTTTCACGTGTGGAAACGTGCTTTCAACCGCGCCGGTAAAAAAAAAATCGTGGAACGAGTTTTCCACTGGAGTCCAGTAGAGATAGCCGAGAGGGACTTAAATAATCAATCGAGCAAGAGCCTCTGGCCAGAAGTTGAAAGTCGATAGGGTTGACTCCGAGTATTTGCCGACCTTCCTTACAACCCCACTAGTTTCAATCGTTCTCATCTCCTTTTCGTTGATTTTTTTTTGTTCGTTTGGCACACCGTCAGAAGGGTTGTCGTTAAAAAGACCCGTCAAAGCGAATCTCCGGCTTTCTACCCGAGGGTACGGCCATCCTTCTAATTTTCATACGTATACCAAAGCCAATATTGGAATTTTTATAAATTCAAGCCGGGAATCCCAACCCTTCCCCAGTTTTTTTCTCGCCAACAAAAACTATCTCCTCTAAGGTTTCAGCCCTGTAAGCGAGTTAATTATACGGTGCGCGGGTTAATTGGAAAACGTGCTTCTCGGATTGTCGCTATGGAAATGAGATGGAGAGGCAAACCACCAGTGCAGACTACCCTTTTCCTCCAGACGGTACCTTCGAGTATACACCTCACCCAACCTTCTATTTTTCAGTTGTAAATTTTCACAAATCTTATAAAAATCTGCCACTTCTCCTCGCTGTTTTGCGTACCCTCGATCGATGTGGAAACTTCGTTGTCTCCGTCCAACGGCGGAGTCTTAGTCATGACAAATGGGCAGTCTGGGACAAGTGGTGGAGTGGTATGCATGTACCAGGGTTGATAAGACACTTAAAGAGGGAGGGAATGACGTATTTTTACGAAAAGTTACCATATTCATAACAAAAAATATTGTAAACCGGTGATATCGATGTTCCGAAAGATTTACGAAAACTTGTTATTTAGGACTCTCGTTTGATCAATTACAATTAATCAAATTTCATCCGTCAGAGCTATTCCACTGGGCAAATATTTGAGATTCACTATGGGGTATGAGAAGTACCAGGGGAAGGACATTAATCGATTGGAATTCCCGTAAATCCGTTAAAATCGTCTATGGGAATGGAAAACGATTTCACCGATTGTTTGTATCCGATCCACTATCACATCCCTCTTTCCCTGCTCCATCCCTGGCACTCCGTTTTCAACCCATCACAGTTGGGTACATACGTAGATGGCGTTGAGGTATAATTTCAGAGTGGACACGAGAGTGGAAAAGGGAGCAGTCGGGCGTTACAGCAGTTAGCAATTTCCATTTATTTATGCAGCTTGTAAATACGTATACAACTGAAACTGAAGGGGCGACAGGGGGAGAGGGGGAGGTGTGGCGTTTGTTATCGAAACCATGTCGATGCGTGCATCCACAGTGAGCGCAGTATACGATGCAAAAGGTATCTCCTTCCACACTCCCCCGTACCAACACAATAGTTCTCTCGCTGGCTCCTGCACCCTTCACCCTTCTCCAGGAACTTTGGATTTATCTCGATGGTGGCAAGGGGGTGAGGTCACAGGGAGCGATCTATACCGTGTAAATAATTTTTCTTCCCCAAACAATTTTCATTTACCTTTTGATACGGTTCTTACGCAAGCAGTGCAATTACTCTAATCACAAGACTCGTTAAGATATTTATTACAACCCCCTGGCTTCTGGTAGGAAGATGTTTCCTTTAAGAGGATAGCAAAGTAGAGCTTTTCCAAGGCTGTCCATGATCCATGACACGAGCGGCCGTTTATCCCGGAGTCCATGCAGACACTAGATGTTTTTTTTTGTCCTTCTCTGGCAGTCCCCATGGCCCATCCCAGCCAGAAATATTCCAGCAGACAGGGCCTCCAAACAGCTTACCGGATCATCCGATAATCCCATTATCCTTACTCTACTCTTGCCTACAGTCTCTCTATTTTTGAGGGGGTGGCAGGGGGAGTCGTAATGCTCAGTGCGACGTGTTTCCATGGGGCCAAGTCCCATGGCTACCTAGTGTCCGCTAAACGTCGCGTGAATTCATGGTAATTCGTTAGATAAGGAGACAGGATGAGCGATTTGAGTGAAGGAAAACATGACAAGGTATATAGGCAGTTCTCAGGATTTTTATGTTCATTATTAACTGCTGGCACTGTCGCACGGTGATTTTTTTTTTTTAATTAGGGGAAGTTTCCTTGCGGAGAAGAGAAATATCACTCGTTTGGCAATAACGCTCCGCAGATTGCGAGCAATTATCTTTTCTCACGAACGTGAAATAACGGAGGTTTCGTGACAAAGGGAGGAAATTTTTTTCCTTTATTTTGTGGAGAGATTACTGTGAGTTTAGAAGAATATTGAGTTGTGTTTGCATTTGTAGCAGTGCTGGTATTAATATGAATATTCTGGTGGGTTTACGAGGTGATATTGGTGTACATCGGAGACGCCGGAGCATAGCCGAGCCAGAAATTCACACCCTTGACTTTGACTCGAAGGAGGGGGTGGAGTTGGAGCAAGATTGTGGGTGATACGCCAGAGGGTCACAAATCGTATTGCACTCAGTGCCTGCACAATAATTCTTAGACGTGGGCGGAACGCCATGGAATGTACTATGATAATGGGTTTGGCTGGAGACTCCAGGGGTGCAGAGAAAAACGTTCCTCTTGCAGTTAAAATTTCTCAATTCCAAGACACTATCGTGCAATAGCAAGTAACCAGAGCTTTTGTTATTATTTAAAGGTGAAATCTGTTAAAATCTTGTGAAAACCTGGAGTTGATCGGTGTCGGTAGATTCCTAGATCGTAATGGTAATCATTGTTATCGGTCTCCGATGGAATTGAACGGTCTAATTTTACATCATGACCTCGGTGCAGTGATATATGGGTCAAAGAGCCGGATGAATAGTTATAATATGTATAAATTATATATGTCGGACGCGTTGTATCGCTTCCTTTCCTTGCTCCTTCCTGTCAGGGCCCAGAGGAAGGTGGTGTGTGCGTGTGTGAGCGGAGTTTTTGGTATAAAATATCGTTGGTGAACGGTACATGAGAGTTTCTCGAATAACGGCACGCTCAGCCATACCATTCCCGGTCTATGGATTATTTATTACGCTCATTGTGCTTCGATAATAAATTATCTCACTATTTACAGAAGAATACCGAAGTTGGTTCAGAGGGTGGTGTGCGGTTGAAATGGTTATCAGTCCAGTGATGGAAAAAAATATTATTCTTTACAATTCTCATTATGATGGTTATTATTAATTTTAGAGTGGAAATTGGAATGGGATTTGCATAGAGTGAATTTCAGGAGTTTCCCTTGAACAACCGGAGGGCGAGGATTATAACCCGACACCTGGGAATCCTACGAGGCGAGGGACTGTATGATATCACAGCTCTCGGAAAGTTGTTTGACACCTCAACTGTTCACTTGCTCTGTTCTAACGGCAGAGGGAATCTCATGTGGCTCAATGATGATATACCAAAGTGGAAATTCAAATCGGAACAGAATGAGAGATCGACAATAGTTGATAAGTGTTTGGGATTAGATCATGATGAGCTGTAGGATATTTTTCATCAAATTCAAATACTTTCGTCATTTTATCAGGTCGTAATCCAGGAGTCCAATCAATCAAAAAATATTGATCGGTATTGGATCGAAAAACGATTTAGACTGGGGCAAACGGGGGAAAATTTTCAGGCGAGTTGGTGATCTGGAGAAATTCTTGAGATTGGAAGAACCTCACTCTATAAGGGCTTACCGGTACTTCGTATTGTCAGCTCTGTCATCTAGAGAAATAAAAGGTATATAAGAGGATGAAAAAAGAATAGGGGAGGAAAAGAAAAGGGATAAAACTGCGGAAAGGAGAAACGAAGGTATCATAAAAAAAGATTCCGTCAAAAGTTGGAACCCGCGGACTTTTTCTTTACGTGACGAAGCGTTTTGCACGAAGTTTTATGGGAGGCTCACGTACCTGCACTCCGGGCCTCGTGCCAAGGGCATAAAGCACCACCGCTGCAACATCCTTAGGATCCGGGGCTGGCATTTCTTCGACGAGATTCACCATTGGTGTGTCTTTTACCATTTCAGTTTTTACGAGATCCGGACTTATACTCTGCAAACGAGGGGATTTATTATCAATTTTTTAATCTTCGGAAAAGATTTCTTCGCAGAGTTCCCTGATACGCGGAATAATTACGTTAAGGCAACTGGTACTTCGGCGATGGTTAACTATCCTGAAAAGAACTTTCATGAAGGGCCTGGGTGTGCCAGGTAAATTATTAAAAAATTCTCACAGGGCAATTTCGGGAGGACCCCGGAATTGCCCTTGTCAGGATCTACTGGAGAAAAGTGTATCAACAAATCCAATAAATGAACTTATAGAACAGACTTATCGGTAAGGCGACTAATGTTGGCATTCGTGACCACCCCAACGTTATTCACCATTCTGTCAATACCATTGAATTTCCATTCGATCGGTTGAAATTTTTAGATAAATCATCTTTCTGATCGATGTCACAGTGCGGTCCCATAAAATACACCGACATTTTCACCGTTAGAAAACTGTTACGATATATCCACCCACGATTCCGTCCAGTCTGAATGTCAAAGCCAACCACATTTATTTTGTCAGTGATTTAGACATGGCTGGTCCAATTTCAGAGGCAGCTTCCGTTGCAAGAGCAGTTTTTCTTAACAGACGATTAATATTTCATAAAAAAATCAAAGGATGCGGCTTTTCTCCGCTAATATACGAGAGTTTGCAGGCTAAATGACTCCAAAGCAGATCTTTCCACTGCTAGATCTCGCTGGTAATTTTTTTGCGGCATAAAAAATTTTTCTCTCCATTTTTTCAAATTTTATATGAAGAAAATCCTCATTTTTTTCCTCGTTCGTGTACGCTACACGTGACAGCGGATGTCACCGGGTTTCACGAGGTATCTTAGATGTTCCTCAGACGAAGAGTGTCTCCGGAACGAGTAACAAGAACTCGACAAGGGAATATTTCGATATCTCTGTAAATCTGAGGGAGTGGAGAGGAAGGAGGAGAGAGAAAAAAATACATAAATGTGTGGCAGGAAGCCTTGGCGACGTATGCGGCTACGAGGATGCCCTCTGCACTGGCATTAAAACTTTTCAGACAGGCTCGATGTTACCGTCAACTCGAGGCCTCCTGTAGAGTGGAGATACCCGTATATTACGTAATATTTTCACGTGCATTACTATGTACACATTTCTAACATAATGACTTTCATCTGAATGTAAATACCCGTCTGGCTGTTTCAATACTATCCCCAATTTGCTCGGTTAGAAAGTTCCACAAACTTCAGCTTTTTTTAGACTAATTAAAAATCCCAAGTACAAGCTTTGTACACATACAATATTTGGCCGTGCTGTAGGATTTATGTGGTGGTACACGATAGATTGTATCTCAGCATTACCGCTTTATTTAATTTACCAAATAATAAACATCCCATCTTATCGTGTCTAATCTCTCTCCAGTGATCAAACCTAGGACATTGTCAGACAGGATGATCTATATCTTCCTGGGGATAACCACACTCACGTGGGGGTCAAACTTCAGTTATGAACACAAGATTTAATGAAAATCGCGGATGATGGAGCCTTGGATCACGATATTTTTAGATTATTTTTCTCCTCGTCGTTTTTCTTCTATCATGGATTATTTTTTTTTTGTTGAAACAATTGTGCATGTCGGCTCGGTCAATCTCTTTTTCCTCCCAACTAGCCTCACGAAAATAACGCCGTGATTTATGACCGCCGGGCTCCCCTGGTTTCTTATGAGCGAAGAGTAAAGCCGACCATGGAGCTTACAGTTGATCCATTTCACCCCCCCCCCCGTCCCCGACCCACCCGTTACACCCTGACGCCATGGACTTAACTTGATTCAAACGAACCGTTACGTGATCCCATACAAACATAACATTCTTTATACCCTTAATTTTTACTTCTATTTTCAAGGTAAATAATCACAAGCTACAAAATATGAAATAACCAAAATATATTTGGCCATTTCTTTATCTTGAGTAGGGGAATTTTCCTGAAAAATATCGTCGACTTAACGATCCCTGAAATATAAATTTTTTTATGTACCTCATTTTTTGTGATCTTCAACGACGTCAGGACGATAAACGCACAATGGACTTTATTGTCACGTCGTGGTTTCCGATAAAGTATCCTTAGAGCACGGTTAATGATTGCCGCGGGGCTGATGAGATAGAAAGAAGAGAGGAAAAATGTTGTGAATTGCCAGCATCACGGAAACAATCACGTCCTTCCTCAATTGCTATGAGAAAAAAAAATGTCTCGTCAAGTCTCTCTCGCCCCTCCCCTTCTCTCATCTTCTCAATTTTATTCGGAATTTTATTTATATTCTATGGAGAGAGAATAGTTCAGCAAAAATTGTCAGAATTTTTTTTCAAGTGCAATTTGGAATTGAATTAATGACTCACGGTTGTAGGAACGAGATCCCTAAAATTTCCTGTGTGTGTGTGTGTGTAAAAGGATTATAAATCGCTCAGAATCAATAAAATAAATTATTCATAGTAGATTCAACAAAAAAATAAAAGAATGAAAGATAAGCCCACGAATGAAACCCTTTTCTCTTCAACCGTAGGTTGTATGCTCAACCCCTGGGAAATCATTTTCATTTAAGATCGAGTCCCGTAGTACAAGCGTCGAAAGTAGAACCAACGAATACGACTCAGAGGGTGGGGGAGGAAAAAACTTAAAAAATAAGGAAAAGGCGACAGAGAGAAGAATAAAAGGAGGATCTACCCAAGAAGGCATCGAATAAATTATTTCACTCTGACGGAGACCTCCACCAGCCACCCCTTACTCTTTTGCATCAACCGATGAAGGGAGTGAGGGTAAAGAAGACGAAGAGGAAGGCGGTTCGCATGGTAATTCCCGTCTCTCTGCGCAAATCTTGGAATTGTCTTCCTTAAAAGGTAAAATAAATCGACGTAGAAAGGAAAAGGAATTACGTATTGAGCGATGAGAGAACCAACGAGATCTCCATTCGATCGGAAACGATTAGCGAAATTACCATTGCTTTCATTCGATATTTTCACGAAAGAAAAAACCGACGATGGAGAGAGACAGTGGAGGAGAGTGAGGTTTGTTCATGGCAAACCATTTTCAAATCAATACAATTTCTTCAACAATCATTTTCTCTTGCTTTCCTTCTCATTCGTTTCCCTCGTCTAATGAGGTATTTTCTCGCAATTCTCATCGCCGAGTACACGGACAAGAAAGTCAGAGAATTTTCACCAGCAAATTTCGGGATAAAACACCGGAAGTTTGACTCTTTACCCCTTATTTTTCGTCCCGTTCACGTGCATTTTCTCTAGTTTTCTCTCCTTGTATCTTCATTATGGAAAAACCATTCCCCTAGCAACCACGTCGAGCCCTTTTGCCATGACTAGGAAGTTATCTTTAACGAAAACTAATCGAAGGCCCCGACGTGGAAGCCTCTCATCCGGATGCTATTCTATTGACTTCGCAAAGTTTAGATTGCTATGCGGTTAAGATTGCAAACCCCCTTTCCCCAGTGTAGGTATATAAGATTCAACCGTCTATATCGTATGTACATCCGGGCACAGTAACGCAACATCAGGGACTTGAGTCTGCTCATCTCTTCCGTTACTACTTAATTATTAAACGAAATGTCGTTTTTTTTTCTGTCCCCGTAGCTTCCTCCCCTTGGCTTTCACCCCGATTCACCCTTCGTTTTCTCAACGGGGATATTGTGAAAGGGATGGTTGTTGCCGGCATCGAGGAGCGGGGGGAAAAATAATGTTGGTACTAATAAAGTAGATAAACGGGAGTTTCATCGAGGGGGTGGGCGGCAAGGGCTTGAGAAGAAACAAAGGTAAAACTGTGCTCGTTATGCTACGCGGGTAATAATGTCAGACGTAACACGGTACATAGAGCGATAATATTGCGTGTTACCTGAGACAAAATCAGGGGAGGGAGATGAAAGAGGTATGACGTTGGGAGGGGGATGAATGCAGGTACACGCAGTGGTAACTAACGGTCGGGGGGGGGGGGAGAGCTTGAGAGTCGGATGCTGGAGTACAGTATGAACAAGTGAGCGGTTGGTACGTTGTGACACGCGATAAATGCCGTTATGCTGACGGCAAGCCCGCTTGCTCGTAATGCCGAGTTAAGTGCTCACTGGTCGTCGTTAACGAACCAACCCTCACCCTCTTTCACCCCGTTCACCCACCCACTGGCGACCTATCCAACCGCCTCAACCCATCAACAACGTGTGCCATTGGCTTTTCTTTCCACCTTTATGTACCTGTTATGATTTCACCCTCACATTTTTTTTTTGTCATTTGACATTTTCAATTCAAGCCACTCTACCCCGAGGGGGTTTATGATCGACCCGGTACATACCTCCGGTCATTTTCATGAAACATCGTAAAGAGTGAGTAATGGGTAGGGGGCGGGGGAGGGGGATAATAAAATGAGTGAATTAAAAGTGAAACTCAAATTATTTTCGGTGAAATAGAAATTATTTTGGATTAAGTCGCTGTTTCACGGGGGCGGAGGGGGAGGGATGGGTGGGGGAGACTTTTAATGGTTTTAATTATTATATCGGCACTCGTATATACTCCTGTATACGGGTGTTTTCAACAATTATGAATGGGAGGAAAGGGGAGGGCACTTGAGCGCAATCACGTTCGAGTTTCATTGTTTACCGTTCCAAACAATCCCTACCCACGACGAATAATTAATGTTGCCGGTGCACATACTACACCACGTGCGATTAGCATTATTAATGCGGAAAACCCGAGCAGTAGATATGCCAAATTTTCAAATCGTCATTTGTGATATTGCAGTAATTCATGGGATTGATATTTTATAGAGTTTTCATATTTTTCGGTACATCTTTGGTGAAATTTCAACAAATTTGGATAGAGAGGAATGAGTTCCTCGGAAAATTCAACTGAAATTTCAATTTTTTGTATTGTTGACCCTCTGAATTGTTTTTATAATTAAGTTCTATATAGATTGGGATTGTAAAATTCCATAGAGATTTCAGAAGAATAATACCCTCCAAAGAAATCAATCCTTTTCCCCTCTTTCGTGAGTTTTATACCCCTCCACCATTCGATTGTCAGAATCCTCTCCATATTTCAATTTATCAATCACCCTTTGCTTGGCGGCTGTCACTTAGTTTCATTTTCCAGAATGGCGTTTCCAAATGTTCTTCCCGAGTGGATAAAATAAAAAATTTTCTCGTTTACTTCTGGGAATTTTGAATAAATTCTCAAAACGTTAGAAAATTCAGTAAAATTATCTTCATCAATTTTTAAAAATAATAATTCGATGGATACGCGGGGAATAATCACTTAAAAAATTTCGTTCAGAGTTCAGATCAAAGAGAAAATATATCTCTTGAACTGAATTCATAAATCAGACAGTATCGATAACGAGATCTCTGCACTTTGCCTTCTTATCCCGCCCGATAATCTCATTAATTTCCATTAAGGATATTGCCAGAACCGAGCTGATCCCCACCACCATCGAAGACATGGCGACTACCTCAGGATAGCACCAATGTAAATGTACCAATGGAAAAGGAAAAGTTTTCTTCATCAAGAAAAATAAGAGAAAGAATAATTAAACATCATTTCAGTGAATTAGCCAAGGGGGAACAATGCGGGTATCTACTAATTTAATTAACACGCCGCGTATGGAGACGATGTCGGTCCACCACTTGGCCTCAAAAAGCCCTCCTGTTGGCTTCTGCATACGCATCCAATGTTCTCACAGTATGTGCGGGAAAACCTCATTTTGCGTGAGCATCTCCTGGTCTCACCAGAGGACGATCGCCGTCCCGTAAAATAATTTAGTCACCTCGTATGATGTCCCTCACTCTTCTCCACCCTCTATTCAAGAACCGCGGGTTTATGGATCGCTGAAGCTTTATGCGAACCTGGGGACACTAGTATTATACAGCGTCCTCTGCAAACACAAACTTTCAGTGGAAGACTCTTGGAAAACTTAATTTAAGGAAGATGATCTACAGTCTCGCTGGATAATATCTCGGAAAAATTTGAGAAATTACGACTGAAACAAGAAACTCGAAATCATTGCTGCTCTACACATAATACGTTCATCAAGGAAAAATTAAAAAGTTAAAAGTTCTCAGAGACAAGTTATTAATAATATTTTTTAAAGTATTGATTCCCATTTCCCCGAGTGAAATTCTGTTTAAAGTCTGAGGTATCAGGAAAGTCCGATTGCAAATAGAAAATTAGATTAATAAAAATTTTTCGAGCACCAAAAAAGCTCTTCAGCCTGATCCTGAATTTCTTTTGCAATCGAATACACTGCGATAATTCATTCCAATTAGTCCTGTAATGAATGCGTTATTCGGATGAATTGTAGCAGTTTAGAGAGCCACCGGATCTTCTCCTTGTGGTTTCCAAGTAATTCCGTATTCGTATTGATTTCGGGGGCCATTAACTGGTCGTAGGTTGAAAGGCGTACTGGTTTAAGGTAAAGAGAAATTGGTAAGGACGAGACCGCAGGGTTCCGAGGAATATGGTACTTCGGGGTCAGTCTGGGGAGACACTTTGGTAGATCTTTAGATTGAAGATCATTATCGATCGCTTGAGTTACCAGAGAAGGATTGGGCGAAAAGGGGGAGGGGGAGGAGGGAGTAGATGTCTCCTTGATGCTGTAATTAATTGAGATACTCCCTCGGGCCTCCTGCTCACCAGGTAACCACAAGCTGCACTTTGGCTGAACAAGTGACGTGAGCATTGATCCATATCGTTTTGGGTAATTTTTATAGAGTTCCACGAGTGGATGAATAAAAAGTTGTTTTATTTGGACTATATAACTTTACGATTTCGGTTGGAAATGACAGATAATAAAATGCTTTCAAATCTACTCATAATTTGAAAATTTATTGATAACTTTGGAACACAGATTCGCTTCTGTAATTTAGGGGATGCAAGGACACAGTCGGCGGAGGGTAACTGCCAATGAACACTGGGGGACAAAAATATCAGTAAAATTAAGACTCACCGGTTGTCACATTTACATAAACTCAGCGTTAAAGGTAATCATAAAATATTTTACTTCCCCTGCTTCATCACATTGATATGATACAATATTGCTATTGTCACAACTGGAAATGTATATCTCCAACTGTAGCCATTGTAATTGGGAAGAAAGGAAACGCATTTCATCAAACGCATAGGATTCTGGAGCGACGTTTACGGTCATTATCTGCTCCGAGTAAAATTCTTCTCGCAATAATTAGAGGCCGTCATAAAGAAGAAATAATAGAGACGGAAAGGACTATCAGAAGAATTACGAGAATAAGATGTGCAAACCATAAGAATTATTAAATAATAACAACGAATAGGACAACAATAAAAGTGTGTCCAACATCCTAAAGAAATCAAAGACCAATTCTCCCTCCTCCTTACAATCCTTGCTCGAACTGACACTTCTAAAATCCAATGACATTATACGATTGAATCTATCGAGAAACGCAAAAAATTTGCAATAGAATTCGCACCAAAGAGAAATCACCGAAAAACTCTTCTTTTTCGCTGAGGGATTTGAAATTCAGCTCACAAAGGTGAGAAACGGCTTGGCATCGAGAATCGTCCAGCTCTGTTGTCACAGTCTTTTCCCTCGTTTTAACAAAAAGCTCTGTCCCACAAACGCTCCCTCCCTCCCCCCTCTCCTTTCCGAATGTTTGTACGAGCAAATACGTCAACTCTCTTTGAACACCGGTCTGACGCCGCTAATGTTACGTCAAGTGGCGCGTAAACAGCCTTGAAGTTACTTTCTACCAAGCTCATTCAAAATGGCCGACTAGTCTGCCATGTTGTTGACAAAGCAGTGGCGATTCGAGAGAACAAATCGTAGCATTCCACAGATGATAATGAACCACTCCACTAAATTAATTGACGATTAATTACTCGATATTAGACGACAATCTGACGGAATAAAAATTGTGGTCTTTTCAATCTCCTGGGCACCATATTTAGCCAATTAAGCTCTTCCCCTGTTCACCCTGGGGTATGCCACACGCGTCACCAATAGATACAGGCTGACGAAGAAGACGTGAAAAAAAGGGCCAACTGAAGAGGATTCTGAGGATGAAGATAGGATGGTTGGGGAGGATACGATGGGTTCTCTCGCCAACGACGAACTAAGTTGCTGGAAATCGTTAAGCAAACTTTTTACGTCCGGGGCATAAAGCCCTCGTAAAAACCGAGCGAATCGCCACTCTTTTCGTTTTCATTTTTATATCTTGTATATCGGTAGTCCAGGCCTGCACCAGCTTTCTCATGTGCTTTTTTTTGCGACAATTTTTTTTATTTCGTTCAATTCAATGCTCATTTTTTCCCCCTCCTCGCCCCTCTCGCCCCGCGTCCCTTTTCATGCAGCGATCGATCTATAGGAAGCTTCGCCAGTCGTCGAGGCGGGTAATGGAATGTCGTTGACGGGAATTTGACGACGACATTGAAGGATCGACGGCCGAGACGTTTTGCTGTTTTTCATTTCTGTGAATGTAATCTGTAGCGACACTTGTCCATCCCCTATTGGCCAATTAAATTTTATCGTCTCAAAGTCGTTCGAAATATGGGGAACAACTTATTAAACAATTTTTTTTTCTTGTGCGTCTTAATGGTAAAAGTGATGTCATTATGATAGATGACAGTCACTGAATTTCTTCGTGTCCCTTCCACTTGAAAAGTTGCCCCATTGGGGGACCTTTGATTAATGTCGTCCTGACCTTCGTCAAGAGGAAAAGAAGGAGGAAGACCCCATACAAAAAAGGGCGCACTTGAGGAATATCTACAATGACGCGCCATGTATGTACAAGGGGGTGGAAAATTTCGAGGGGTTTCTTTGATTAATGCACCCATGGGTAACGCTGCACTCCCAACCAGGTACACCATTATCATCACTATCTTCCAGCCCCATGACCATACTTCAGGTGTCCACTTGGAAAGTAACCCCTCCTACCCTCGTTTGGATGAACGACGTGCCCTCCATAGCACCATAACTTACGAATTTTTCTCCCATCGAAATATTCAATTTCCAAACTGCGTTGTCTCTTCTAGAGGTCTTCACCGTCAGCGAATATGAAACTAGCAGTGACATATTAACATAATTCAATTCCGAACCAGAGGGTGATTGTAAATCGTATGGTGGTCAATGTTAGTCCAACAAAGGGCCATCTGTTGTACCCAACGTGTGGGGCCCTTATAATTATTTTCGTTCTGTTTTAAATTGAATATTTTTGCATTGGGTATTTTCTCTAGGGTCTCCTTCACTGGACCTGTAAACCTAGAACACTAGAGGTTATTTAAGGTCTCAAATTTTGAAAAAGGGCACTCACGAACACTGGGTTTGTTGCAGGTGATGAGTTCCAATCATCTCCAGCAGATCATCTTCAAGCAGGTGCTACATAGCAGATTAATATTAACGAACTTTTTTCACTGATTAAACTACCTCTCGCCTTTTTCACGTGAGCTCCTTGAAAATTTTGCGGTTGATTATTAACGATGACAAATACGTTGAAAATCCTGAAGCGAACACGTCACGTCCAAGTCGTCAGTCCGCAACCGCTGATTTTCCTGGAACTTACCGAGCACCGGACGTGTTCTCTCAGGAGGAATGGTCTCACGAGTCTCAGCAATGCTACCCTATCCTGCCTGTTTACACCAGCAAAGGTAGTTTAAATGAGAGAGAAAGAGAGGTAACGTGGCACCGCATGAGAAAGAAAAAAAGCATCACACCTGATCGTAGGTGCTTTTGGGTTTGCAAGCGGCCGCCGAACTTCCACCCTTTACCTCGCCCACCTTCCAAGAGGGATGAGACACGAGACGTGACTCAATCTTACTTACTTTACTTCCTGCTTCCGGTCCCGACGAAAAGAGGGAGGCACACCTGACTCCACTAATCCATCAGTGTCCTGGAAGCTTATAACGTCCGGAGCTTTCCACACCGTCCCGGCAATTTTTTGTCTTCGTATGTCCCCTTTAATTTATCACAGCTCACATGAACTGGAAAAAAATAGTAAAAAATATTTTCAAAGAACAGACGAAGGACAAAAAAAAATAGCACCTCTTCTCTAACTTGAGGAAGAATGTCGGCGTATGTTGATTTACCATTGTTGAGGATGAAATTCTAAAATATTCAGAGGGACTTCAACTTCGCTGGATATTTTCAAGGTAAATTCCGATCGTGTTCACAATGGCCGGGCGATGAGGGAAACCTTCGGTATAAACTAAGCACAAAAAAAAAACGAACTTTAGATATATGTCCGTACGAAAAAGCACGTAGGTAAGCGTTTATCCTGGAATATCTTATTTATCTTGCCCAGGACCAAGAGTATCCCGGAGTCTACAGTTTTCGTATACACTCCAACAATCCAGTCACGTACACTACCGTCCAGCGTTTCACCTCGAAAACCTGCAATTTCGATTTCTCAAGATTTTTACGTAACCACCGTACTTCGCTCTATTTTTTTTATCTCTCTACATTCTCCATATTTTCCTCGTTGTGACGTACATCCTCATTCTTATTCTTGTCATTTGATTCGAGGAAGACACTCAAGGATCAAGTCAATTTTATCTTTTTGGATTTTTGTCTACTGCTGGGGGATGACGGCATTGAATCGCTTTATTTTTAGATTCCTAATTCTCCTCGGAGATTAAATATTTAAATCTTCAGTAAATGTGGAGGAGAATTCACTTTCATCAATTTATTGATAACAAAGAGGACATGAAAACATCAGTCAGTGACATGCTCGCTATCATATCATACGCTCGTTGCAACCCTACTGCTTTTGTTCCCTCCTTTCACAATTTCGGTTCATTTTATATTGTTAAAACTCACCCGACAGTTCGGCATCTCTATAATTGCCCCGTAAATTATTGTGATTGGTGACTGCCCGAGGCCCTTGACATTCACAATAAAACGTTAGCGACTGCCCCCCCAGTTCCGAATAAAGCTAGCCAAACTGACCACAATTACCCCACGGTTTTTCCACCCCTTTCACAAAAAACAAAATTAAAGCCATAATGTTGAATTACCACTGTCAATTTCAGAATTTTCCCCTTTAAAAATTCACCCTCTGAATTTAAATTGTACATTTTCATGCTTTCACCCGAGAGCAATCCCTGCCAAGTGTTGGGTTATCACCAAAAAAAAAAAATCAAATGTGCGGTAAATTAATTCGTATTAAATAGAGCGAGTGATATATCATTCACTAATCAATAAGCGAACAATGCCTACCGTAATTTTTACTCAACATTCCTCTCCATACACCGTAACCATACCTATCCATAGAACTCACTCCGTGACATAGAAATGATTACTATAATTAGCTATCTCCATAATTGCCCACTGAATTATCGTGACTAGCGCCCGTGGCCCTTGGCATTCACAATAAAACGTTGGCAACTGCTCAGTCGGTCCGCCATTTCAAAACAAACCCAACCAAACGCCGCAATTACCCTACAGCCCTTCCACCCCTTCCATTAATAAAAGACAACGTTGAATTTCCATTGTCAATCTTTGGATTTCACCCCTTTAAAAATCCACACACGAACTTCAATTTAACATTTTGATATCTCGAATCGATAATAATCACTGTCAGTAGATGGTCTATCACCGTAAAAAAAAAAACCAAATGGAGGGTGAATTTTTTGGACGGTGACCCATCGACACAGCGAATCGATATAAATTTGCAGACTGAGAGAGGAGTACGAATCGCGGATGTGGACGTCGGAAGCCGCAAACCTGCGATAGCGTCGATCAATCATCGGTACCCATAGGTGGATAAATGGAAATGCAGTGGGACGATGGGTGAGGGGGTGATGGGATGAGGCCAGAATCGAGTGGGGAAAGAGGAGGAGCAGGTCATCAATTAAAAGCTCGGCATTTGCGCTAGAATGAAGCTGCGGAGATGAACACTTGACCGCTCGCGAGGCGGCTCATGATGTTGCATTATGGGGCATCAGGGTGAGTATAAGGAGAGGGGTGAGGAGAGGGAGGTGGATGAGAAAGGGAGGCTGGCTCAAGTAGACGAAGCCCTGTTCGACGAGGTCGAGGGGGCTGAAGGCACTTCGGCGATTCCCTCTCTCGCAAAATTCAATCCCTCAGCCCTACAATTTCGCGATCCATTAGATCGCTGCTCTGTGATTTGATCAATTAACCAGCATAAACCCCTCTGGCTCTCCGAAAAGCGGATTTGCCGCACTGACTGTTGCTGCTATTGCCATTTTGTTTTTCATTGTAATTTACCACAGACTAATTTCAACCTCTATTTGCATGCCTCTATGACACGTTCAGTGTCATAGGGTTACTATGAGCCATGGGAGTACAATTGTAGTGGAATTTTCAAATCAAAACTCCCAAACGACCTCAATTAATCCTCAACAAACGTCAACAATTTGTCCACGTCCTGGCGGGTGCAATTTGTAATCGTTCGAGGTTGAGTTTGAGGGGGTGGAAAAAAAAGCGAGCAGAATGAGTGACATTTTGCGTTGAGAGTATTGAGATTAATTATTGGGGATTGTTTTAGATAATACTTGGAGTGTTATGTATTGTAATTATGCGTAAAAATACTGCAAAATTTCCTTACCCACATTTCCCTCTGGAATAACGGAAACAAAACGTAATTATCATTGAATATATCTCTTCGTGTAGCGATTGGTTTTCGATTACAGCATATTACGTAAGCATGTCATGGGAGCCGTATGATCCCAATGGTGTTGCTTACTTTGTGCATAAATTTACGGACATAATTCGCCGTTAAATCCCCAGTTTGCTCTGGCAATTCCAATTAAATTAAAATTGTGGAACGATAAAAAATGCAAGCGCGCGTAATTTGAAGGATCAGACAACACTCCAAGCACCCGATAATGGTGTAAATTCAAAAGTTTATGATGAATTGATGGATGAGATGATGGAATTGTTTTAATAGGGCGGAACAAAGGGTTGTGTCCCGGTGGATAGCCCGGGCATGGGTTGGGTGTGGGGCTGGAGAAAAAAAAAACAGGCGGAATGGCGCTCGGCGAACAGGGTAGGAGAACCAGAGCTGAGGGTGAATGGAGCGCGGTTAAGTTATCGTTCACGTTATTAGCCGTAGTAGCATTATCGCGAGGCGTTTCTCGCGCTTCGACGCTCAGATCGAAAATCGATAAGTGACGAAGCGCATCTTCGTGGTGCACTCGGGTTTATCTGTGTCGGTTCTGGGAGTAAATTTTGTGTTTGTGTGTGAGACCTGGGGGCATGAAAAACGAGAAAGGGGGATGGAAGGTGCGGGTGCATACACTTCCATCGGGGATGATGAAGCTCTGTCTTCATCGATGTATTTAGTGATGAAATCGCATCGACTATTGATAATCGCGTCTATGGAGTGCTGTACAATGAGCAGGCGAAAGGTTTTTTTTTTTCGAGGTTTTTGCGTCGAAATATTTTCTCACAGCTGAATGAACAATTGGAGGTGCGATATTTTTCCATATAATAAATTATCGAATATAATAGGCGCAGGCAGAATATAAAAGTTGTTCTGATAGAAAAATGGGAAAATTAGTTTAAAGAATTATAAAGCTTCTATTCAGAAGCAAAAATGAATGGGGGTCTTGGACTTTTCTCGGCATGTATATACTTTGTTTTTTGACTTCATCTATTCTGGCTCGTCTTAAGGTCGACTCTCTTTGCCTTTTCTTGTCTCCCTTTCTTCCTTACCCGTGCGCTTTAATTACGAACGAGTTTTTGACGAAAAAGCGGGGGCGAATGGATACTGAAAGTGAGGGAGTGGTGAAGAGATGAGTTGAGGTGGTGCTAGAGATCTTCTGGATGGCGTTAATTAACTCCACTTCGCCCTGAATGTGTACATCATCAAAGACATTTGAAGGCACATCGCTGAGTGCCTTGTAGTTTCTTTCTGGTAATCAATGGTGAATGATTCATCTAACCGCACTCGAAAGAGGCCACTTTGTGCTGCACTACAGTGATAGTCCAGGCGCAGCGAAATTGGGAAATTGATCGTGAGCGAAAGGAAAAATAAAAAATTATCAGATGAATGAAAAAAAAAAATATTATAGACAGGGAGAGGGGGGTGGAGTGATGTGGATGAGCGACATGGACACGTGGAAATCGCGCCTATTTCCCATATTTCATCCTTACTCGAGTCGTACAATTGAACCGAATCGAGAGCGAGCCTGACGCTCACTCACCCAACGGTGAATAATTTCTGTCTCTGGCAGAATTGGTAAACGTGGAATTTATTACGGGCCACGAATTATGGCTACTGAACATCCCCCAAAATTACAAAAGAGAGGATGGCTGGCATATATAGGCCGAATGAAAATACCTCTTTACACTCGCACCGATTTAATTCCGGCAAAAACATAAATTTCGTACCAAAATATTTATTAATCTCGAACGTAAATTAGATTGTGAGATTCATATGAATGCATTTCAAAAAACAATAACCAGGAATACTGCAATAAATGGCTTCATTTAAATATAAAAATTATCATGATGAATATGTTTTTCTATGCAGTTGCATTCTCGCATTTAGAGAATATTTTAATGTGTTTTAAATATTGAATCATCGCAAAAAATTCTTCCACTTCATTTCTCCTACCATAAAATTTCTGAAAATCAGTCAGGTCTACAAATTTCCCCCTGCACACGTCAATTCCTCCCTTCACAAATGCAGAATTATAAATATAATCATTTTGGAAAGTTTCTTTACACAGATTTACACTTCTGGAGCATGGTATCCCTCGAAACACGTTCCAGCCGGTATTTACACCACGATTTGTCGTACCTCGGGATAACGAACCTCTGCAATATCTTCAAACAGACTGGGGGAACATCTTATTGTCATTCCTGATCGTTAACCAAGCACGTACCGTCTTCCCGCAGTTTCACCTGAAAATATTAACCCATTTTCCCGACTGTTTTTCTTCCCAATTAACCACAGTCTTGCATTGCATATATAAACCAACTGTAAAAATAAACTGTTACGAGGGAAAAAAAAAATTATTTCTCACTTTGAACGCCCGTACCCCCTCGGTTATACACTAAATGAAGGTGGGATGCAAATTAGTGACCTCACCCTGAACAATTGGCCCCTTGACACAGGTACAGGGGGACGTGGTAGAGAAGATAGTTGAAAGGGATGACTGGTTCATCTGCGTACCCGCCCACTATTCCGTTTGCGGGCACTGTAATTTGCTGTATGCATACATCGGTGGTAGGGTTGAGATGTATAGAGAGGAGCGACTGTGGGAATCGCGTCCAGGGGCTCAATACAGTGATCCATACGCGCCTATGGTACAGGGCCAAGTGAGACTCCAGAGTGTGTGAAGATCTATGGATTTATGCAAATTCAGGCAGTTAGAGTCCTGAACAGCCGCCGTCGTTGAATAATGCGTTGATAAGATGGGATCCGGTGCTCATATGCCGGGATACTATATGCCCCCTGCCTCTCCTACTCCACCCTTCCTTTCCCTTCACTCTTCCTAATGCGGTGCCTAACATTCACCCTCAATTTGTCACTGCTCGATCTTCCCCCGCTAACTACCTCAGCCGGTTGAGGCGTAAAAAAATTTTTTAACGTTTTATATTTGTCCTTAAGGGTGGGAGATGCAGTGGGAAAAATACATTTATTGTACCAATAATATTTACAATTGCACAGACTTACAAATTCTAGTCGAGATAAGGGATTGATCAGGTAGAAGAATTTCCTAGCTCCAAAGGAATGGAAATTTTTCTGGTAAAATACTACGAACCGTTAACTTTGGCCATGGGAAATATAGTGTATATTACAATTTTTTACCTATGAACCCTGAAATATACTACTGCAGGTATATTTAGTCTTATTTTATATACCTCAGCGTTCAATACTCCGCAGTTATTTCATGGATTTCGCCGGAGCATATAGCTACCCAATCGAAACTCTATTACCCGTAACTGCACCGGGATTTTCCTTTCCCCTCCGGCTTTCTGCAATTTTTTTCCATCTTTTTTTTCATTGTTTTATTCATTTTATTTATCCCTTTTTTGACATCGACAGTGCTTTTCAATTACAGGGTTTTTACAGGGTTGACAGAGAGTCGAGGATTCTCTATCCAAAATGTCGAAAACAGGAGCGATAAAAAAAAACAGGAGAAACAATAGGTGAAAACACTCACGGCCAATGACAGGATGGGAATTGAAGTGGAGAGGGCGTGTTGTGAGGGTGATCGGTACATGGCACTGGGGACGATTATGATTTCCAATGAAAAGGTGATTTGGCTTTTTTTTTTTCGGAGGTTTATAAACATGAAAATGTTTCATTTTGATTCTCAAATGGTTGACACTTGCCTCTTCAGCATCGATTCCTATTCGGAGGAAACGGACGCTTCGACTTTTACAGCGCTACAATCCCGCGAGGATTTGACCCCTTCCTCCTACCTATTTCTCTTTCTATTCCTGCAACTTCCTCTTGTCCTCTCACCTTTTGTTGATCTTTCATCACTTCTCTCTTCCTCTCATCTCCTCTCTTAGTGGTTACAGTCGCTTTTTACGGTCGCAAGCGATGGCGTGGGACGTTACAATACAACTTGGTGGCCTTGGGGGAATCGTAAAAAAAAAGGTCAGTTAACGCTACCAACGGCTCGAGGGTTTACACTCGCGTCTTGTGCACGTTTTACGCCTCCATCAAGCCTCATCTTACGCTTTGCGTCTTTATCCCCACTATTGGCTATACACGCGAGGGAGAGGAGATGAAACAAAAAGAAAATACTGCACATTATAGGTACCTTGAGAGTATATACACGTATACAGCAGGTTGTAAAATTCGGATTACTTAGTTTTCCAATTTTTCCTTACTTTTACCGGCAAAATTTCTGGTAGAGAGAATAGTTGACGTACTTGGATACTTCAAAGTCCACTACTTATGAAGAAAATGAAGAAATTCCACTGATTCCTTCTCAGAAAATTTCGAAAAAAAATATACACACTCACATGCACACAAAGAGTTATAAAATTAAACTCGAACGGTTACGAAGCTTTCGCTTGGAATCAAAAACCGTAAATTGGTAGTTCATTCTTGTATTTTCGATTGGTGTAATACGTGCGAGAAGTAACATTGGACATAGCCCTCGGTACTTCAGCAAGATGCTACCCTAACTCGTGAAGTACACTGGCAAGAGAAACCCTTGGAATGAATGTATACAGTGATATTGCCTCTGGCCAAAGCACCGGAAATGCAGGACGGATAATTCGAGTCGATTGCGTCGTAAAGCAGGACTCGAATCCAGCGTCCAATTAACGGTTTGCAGGAGCTGTACTCGATCTCACAGTGGTTTGTTGCCCACATCGCTTGATTGAACTCACTCGAACGAAGCATCCTTGGATATACTACTGGCGTTTCTCAGCTCCTCCACGTCTTTTTTTTTTTCCCGCCTTCATCTCTCTTAGCGCTCGATATATACTTTCGACTCTTACAGAACCTCGTAAAATCCTCCAGGACGAAATCTCGGGCCTCCAATCCCCTTAGAACCCTTTTTCTGTTATTTTTATGGCCACTGTGTGGACTCCATCGACGACATTGTCCTCGGCTTTTTCTTTTTTTCCTCTTTTCTACCAATTTTATTGTCTTCGGTAGCTGCAAAAAGATTGAAGCATTACTTTCTGAATTTCACTTCATTCTGATGGCTCGTCTTTTAACAAGAATATTACGAAAATTCTCGTGAATCGGCTGGATCCTCCTGGGGGCATATATCCTCCTGAGTTTTGCGCTTTACATAGATTTAATATCGCCGGAGAATAAAGGGGTGCGAATAAGATCCACCCTTTACGGAGAAGGATGAACTCTCTTCCTCCCTTCATTCACTCCTCTCAAATCCAATAACTCCACTCCAACAATACATTGTAATTTTTACGTTAAGAAGCTTGCCAGGGGGTTAACGGTGAGTTGAATAAGAAAAACAGAATATAAATAAAATGAAATATTTGATTGAAAATATTTGAAGGGGAAAAATGAAATAGAAGAGAAAAAAAATATTCACTGAGAGCAAAACGAATGAAGAAAGTCTTTTCCCGAGAGCTTCAGATAAGATATATCGAGGCACCTATATCTTCTTGAGTCGCTTTCAACCCTCTCCGCCTAACCCCACCTTTTTACCCTTATCCGCCCGTTCACCCGCCAGTGAACGTCGCGTTAGGCGAACTTTGAAGTGCAATACGAGTTTGGTGATACAGAAACTCAAAATCCCTGTGTGTAGAGGTGAAGTGAACGAGTGGAAATATTGGCCAGTAGTAAAAGATGGATACTGGCAGACGTATGCACTGCAGTGAAGCAGGACAGCGAAGCTTTGAGTGCATGGAGAGTAGTTAAGGAAAACGATTTTCGATTTTCAACGAATTTACAGAGTAAACATGCATAAGTGAATAACTCAATGATATTTACACTCGCCGAGCTTTCAAAATGAAATTAATTAAAGCCCGTAAGGGAGAAATTATTATTCAAATTCAAATAAAGATTCACCTGCTCCAATGAAGGGAAATATCGCAACGATTAATCGGGCGATTTTTTACAAAATTTTCTATCTGATCAATCACCACGTGGTGAATCAACCTCTGACTGTCTACATCGCATTTATGGAGCTTAATCATAATATATGTAATTGCACTGGTCAGCGATTGGATAAGCTCCTTACGATAATACGCTTACCACGAACGCCATGGGAGGGAGTTTTTTACGCTCATTTCTCCCCTCGTCCCACCCCACCCTCAACCCCGTTACTACCATTTCCACCTCTGTATATATGAGCGTAGTCTCTCTCGGTTGCATTTGAAATCCTACTGACAGTTAAATGCCGTTGGTGGCAACTATATCCCCTGTTGGAAACAGGTGGTAGCATAACTAGCCATTCAGCATTGAAATTATCCCCGAAAAAACTGAATGTAAATTACCGCTGGATAAATCCAATTTACGTCAATATAACGCTGGCTATTTTTTGCCCTTTGAAAAAGGGAAAAAAAATTGTCAATTATATTTGTTTGATGTCGGAACCTCGAAAAATTTACCCTCAAATTATAATACTTTCCGGTTAATGATTTTCATTGCGAAAATCGCCCAATTGCTGGTAATTCAACGTCATACGTTATTTTATTGTTTCGACTTTTGAATGTAGTTTAGTGGTATCATAAGGGAGGGGGGAGAGCAATAATTATAAAATAATAAACTCCGTTGGCATGTCGACTTTTACCGCAATGCGACGATTGAATAATTGAGTCGTTTGGACAGTATTTGGCGAGGATCAGTGGCATTGGCCAATCGCATTTCTCCCCTTCGACCCCCCGTGGTGAATGCGAATCGCTAGTGTGACTGGTTAATTAAAGCCAGCTTGTAATTTTGTACGTATTACTTTTTCCCTTCTCTTTTTACACGACCCTTGGCACCACTCAGGGGTCACTGACAATCTGGACACACCTGATAAATCCGTTTTTTACTCCTGTAATCCTACCCTTATTTAATTCCGAGATATCCGAGTAGAAAATGCATCATATTTTACGAGCGTATCCCACAGGACAATGCTGTGCTTTTAATCAACGTATGGATAATAAAGTGGCTGAATGCCTTCCCTGGATCGCAGCCCAGGTACCTCGACCTTATGGTATTCTCTGTCTTCTACCACCAGGAACTGTCGATACTGAGACCCTCCCTTCATCACTCCTCAAAGACCCGGCTATACGAACGTACTCAAGTGGAACCCATCACAGACAGATTCGAGAAATTAACGACAACTTTCGCTCTTGATAAACTGGTTCATAACCCGCTACAAATACCCACAACCAACCCTTCTAGAAAACCTAACGACCAAACATACAGGAGATTACGATAATAGCAATTGGGGAGGCATAACTCATTTTCAATAACTTCGTTCGGTAACAATAATTACAACAATAGCTCTTCCTCCCTCGGTACCACACGTCTCAGGCTGTTTCGCACTGAATGTAAAACAATTTATTTTCGTTATAATTGCAAAATCAGATGACGATTGAATTTTCCAATGTCTCTTTTCGCATTAGAAATTAAATAAAATGAAATTCATAAAAGATTTCTTGTCAATTAAATAATTAAAAATTGTTTGATAGCCGTTTGGAATAACAGGAAAGATTAAACTCAAAGAGGGTTCAATTTGCTGTGTTCTCCCTGCATTTGCGTTTTGTTTCCACATTGTATACAGCACTGCCAACGATTCGTAGTTTATGACTCGATCGCGTCGTGTCGTACGACTTTTCACTGCGGTAAAATGCGAACGAACATACACAAGCGTATGCCAAGAGACGGCAGCTAGATCGCGTAGAGTTATGGGCTTGGGGAAAAGGGGTGGCAAGAGATGAGGAAAGAGGGGTTGCAATGGTTTGAAACTACCGGCTTAGCCCCTCATGCAGATACTATCGTTTCACAAACCTCATGTGGGCCCACACTAAAGTGTATCTAGGCTTTAAAATACTGTACACTGCTTGTTACTACTTCCTAGAAAGATACTTCAACTTCTCCTACTACCATTGCCATACACGCCCATCCAGAGAAACTTACTTCCGACTGCTATACATTTTATTTGTCTCTGGGAAGCAACGTACCTGTAAAAATAAACCCTCTCCTGAGGGGACACGAACGAGGGAATATTTTCACAATATTGATCCTTGGAAAAAAATATAAAACCAAGTTTTTTTTTTCGCAGGTAATTAGACGAGGGAGTCTTTAGTTCAACTTCTACACGGGTAATTGGACTGACTTCGATGAGTTTTCGAGAAAGTTGGAGTGAGAATGAAAAAGGAGAATTATTAGAGGGGAGTGGAAATGGTAGTTCCCTGACCTGGTTAGCCACTCATAATGAGCTCATTGGGGGTGAGTCACTACGGAGTTTCTTTCCCTCGAGCCATTGTCGGTTTCATTACTGGCAATTGAGTATTGCCAATGAATAATTAAGTAGAAATTTTTTGTTGCACTTTGTACGTCATTTTTGTCTTTATGTTCAGAAAAATAACACTCTTATATGAATGAAAATAAATAATTATTCAATTTGACAAAAGAAAAAATTATAAGTGATGGTATATCCCTGGTGATCAGGAACATATTCGTCAGAATACAAATTATATTTTTCTCAGTGCAGCTGGGTATTTTTTAAATCTCTGTATTTGTAATATTTACATCGTGTTCGATAATAATTTCCACCGAAAGTTTCACCTAACTTGTTTCACGTGTCGCTAACAATTGGCTTCATCTAGGATATATTGTCAATTCTAAAGCATTATCAGGGTACGACGAGTTACATCCCCGTGATCCAGTATCTTGTCTTAATTATCTGCCAGTCCCTAGGGTGCTTCTGTGGTAGACTCGGCGTCTAACACTGTACTGGCATTCGTCGAACTATCGGATACGAGCTCGTTACGACGACAAAGCTTCCACTGTATCTATCGGTATATCCCCATTTCATCAGAGTCCCGTAGTACCTTGGGTATTCCACCTTGCGGTTAAATCAAAAGGGAATTATCCATCAAATAAACCGAGCCAAGGGTGTTAAAAATCAAATTTCACAGGGATTAAGGGGGAATCACTGTACATCATACAGACGATTACAGTTATTAAATCCCCTTTACAAATGTAAATTATTCTTCATTGCCCTCGTTGTTGTCTCTAAAATTTATCACCAAAGGGTTAAACGATGCAGAAGTGAAAAGAGAAGAAAAAAAAATCTCGAAGGGGGTCACATCACAGGGGATTAGCTAGAATACCACTGGCCTTATCTCGTTCCAAGTGAGCTTACTATAGAATCCACGACCCTTCACCTCTTCCTCTCCGATTCCCTCCACCTCCCTTTCACTCCTCTTTCCTCGTTTTTTCTCTTTCACGATCGTCCCTACGGGGGCTCGTAAAAAAAAGCTTTCAATCGTATCAAGACCTCTGATGGATTCAGTGCATTGAAACAAATTTGAATTTTATCCCTTCTTCACTCTACCGTCATCCCATGTAATTATAATAAAATCGATTGAATGAATATACAAAAGACCCTCAACTTTGCAACATCCAGAAGTGATTTTTTTAGCTCATTGAAAATCTCGTGTCTAAAGTTATTTTGTGAATCTAAGATTGTGAATTATTCAAACAATGGCAAATGCCTTGACCGTTCCATCCAACCATCCTAAGAAAATCAGGATCCCTTCAACATCACTAACAATTACAAACTGCGAATGTAATAACAAAAATAATGAATAGAAATATGATAAAGGAAAGGACTAAATCTCATTAGTTTTTATTGTGGCAATAATCAAACGCAAAAGAGATTGTCAAGCAATGTTATCTCGAACGTAACATTAGCACTTAGTGGCTCCTATCATTACTTTTTATCTACAATGTCCCCCATTCGCGGATATTTTCGTTATGTTACCCACAGAAGGAAGTGCAAGCGGGGCAAGGAGCAGTGCGAGAAAAAAAAATATAGTACCTTTACTCATCGTCAGTCGGCCAGTGTATAACGATGACACTAGGAGCATCTTTAATGCCAGTAATGCACTCCTTCTCCCCGCCCTTCCTCCCCCTTCGCCAGGTACAATTCCCTTGGCTAAAAAAGTCTCAAGTTATCCAGAGCTTCTCCGTCTTTGGACTGAGCCCAGAGGAGAGGAGTTGAAGATTCAAGTATTACGATCTACGTTGAAGAATAGTAGGAGATGAAAAAGTAAATGAGAGGCTGATGGAAAAGGCTTCTTTTAATGTATTTTTTACTTCGTCTCCTCCGGAATTCCTTCTCATGAATTATAATACTTATGATAGTTCCACTTAGAGTAAAGACGCGTTCAGTATATACATATACATTTCATATCCATTAGGCAAACTAGTACGTCGTTCATTATAGCAAAAATAGTATCTGAAAATTTGGAGAGTATCTGCTTCTCTGGTTGATTATACATCTATCGATAGTGCCCTGAATGGTCAAGCAAAACATCACATGCATTGATCCCGTTTATTTATCAAAGCTCATCGTCGCCGGTGGGGGTTCACCGGGTCGCATTCAATCTTATGATTGTTGCTATGATGATTAAAGCAAGTACTACCGCAAACAGTATACCTGTCGATCTATTTCCTGAAAAAATATTGATTATTATTCTATGAAAATTATTCGATTAATTGGTAACCTTTTACTCTACAGCCGTCTTTTATTCTAAACAAGGAAAATAAATTATGGTAGCGTTTTTTCCTCTACAGTACAATTATTTTCCCAGCCGGCGATTGCGTCATGTTTGCGTTTCTAGCAGTTGCGATATCACAGGAATTTTTCCTCTTCGTATATATACTACATCACCATTTGTAATCACCGATGATCTGACGATTTGAAAAAATCTACAAGAGTTGGAAGAACTCATAATATCAAGAGGAGTAGAAGGCTGATGTCTCACCAGCCTCCTCTGAGAACTTTTAACTGAGCCAGACTTCTAGATCAGATTATTTCCCTGTGCCTTGAAAGCTGCCTACAAACTCAGGCGTTTAAATTACCAATCATTACTCCACAGTCGCAAGCTTTAAGCCCTTAGAATGGTTGTGAATTTTTTCCGACCCTAGTCCCTTAATCATCATGATCCGGTGAATTCTAGAAATCATACGATTGAAGTTCAATATGAAACTTTTCAATTTGAGTATCAAAAAGTTCCAGAGGATTCCACGAAAGTGATATCAAATTAATTTTTTACAAAGATCTTCTCTCCAAGTTTCAAGACATCGAGGCTTTCGATTCTCTTCGCATGTAGCTAAAGTTTTTCCAATTTCATCTGCACTCAGCTTTACTCAATCATACCCAAGACTTGATGCAGAAAAAATAGTCACCAATGAGTGACAGCTAGAATAGTGACTTTTTAATCTTATAACCTCCACAATCGACCCCCTCTGACAAGGGATAAATCCTGATTAAGAGGGATAACGCCCCGATTTTTTCTACGATCCACTTTCTAAATAAAACGGTCAGATTGAAAGGATAATAGCCCCTAAATCGTGAAAGTAGGACGGCCTCAAAAAAATATAACACATTCAAATCTTACGGGTCATGCAAGCTAGTAAAAACTAGGGTGGCTGAAGTAAATAATCACCAATTAATCAATAAATGTAAACAGATACTATACTGCAACAAGTATTACTGCGTGGAGCAGACGTTACGATGTGTTGTATGTGTGTCGTTGGATGATGAATAACTGGCATTGCACCAGTCTCATATTGCTGATGGGTTTGGTTTCCAGGCATTGGATGTGAAAAATCGTTGTAATCTTGAACAGTCCCGTAGATCGGTGGCGTTGGATAAGGCATTTGGGTTGGATATGGTGTCTGCTGTGGTTGATAGGGAGTTGTAAAACTGGGCCCCTCGGTTAGATACGGGACCTGCTGTGTTGGATAAGGGGCTGAATGATTGGGCCCTGGCGTAGGATATGGCGGACCAGTGCGCATTGCTTCTGCATAAGTTGGAAGATGCGCTGTTTGCACACTTGGATTCCAAGGATCAGAATTACCTGAATAATTGCATTTAATTAAAAGACTATTCTTCATAAGATACAGAGGTTCATTTAATATTTGAAATATCCTGAAGAGACTAGTTGGAAGGGGTTTGGCTCTGTTATGCGATTCAAGACCAACATCAGCTGTATCATCTACTGTTCAAGATCAAAACTTCACATGTTCGCATGTCACGAAGAGAAAACTTCGTCGACACAAAATATTAACGTCTGTAACTAAAGTCTGATGCAGAAACTGACGTTCGCACATCCGACGTGAAACCCCGACTCGATATGAATGCGATATGTGAAACCTCGCATACGAAAAATATCATCACACTAGCTCGAGAATAAACACTCCTGATTGAATGACATCATAACTTCACAATAAAGGTGACTTCACGTGAATTCAGGGTTGATTTCAGTAATTCCCGAAAATATCAAATGAATTATGTCGAGACAATTACGACACGATAACGGGCATTATATGGAAATAATAATTTTTTCATCGCGAAATCGTGATACAGGACGTCAGATGATGTTATGTATCAAGAACATTCTGCACAAATAATTCTCAATTTCTTTAAAAAATACTCTCATAAAGTTATCAGTCATCACTCTCTGTAATCAGTCGAACATAAATTGTCCTTCGGTACTGTTCTATCAATGCAGTCGTGAAGAGTCATTGGCTCTTCATGTAAACAATTAAAACAATCTTTTATCACGACGGGTACGATTAAAATTAAATATAAATCCAAGTAAACAAGAACTATTTTGGTTGAGGATATTTTGCTCCCGGGGACATTCCGGAGTCTCTACAGGGGGAGAAAAATTATTCACCCGTTTGTGAGAAGTTCTTTATCAACCAGGTAATTTTTTTCCAACGACTACATAACTTTTACAAAACAGTCGACAAATTTGGCTCAATGGTACGATAATTTTCCGGTAACGGGCGAAACTCACGACAATTACCAAACAGTTGGATAATTGCTACTGAACTTTTTCTTCAGTAAGTTCAACTGAAGACTTCGAAAGAACAGCAAAATTTTATTTACCCTGGCGATAACGAGCATTAATGTTTGCGGGGATTTCCCATGTGTCACCGGATTACTATATTCTGGGGATGGTTGAAAGGGGATGAAAAGAGAGAGAGATAGAGAGACTGTAGCGCGTGCTGAACGTAACTAGTCTAGATGTGCAACAGGTGCACAGGTGCCAGACTATACCCGGTGCAAGTCAATGATGTGTAAGCCTGAGTTTTTGGTAATTTTGCAATTCATTATTATCATCGACGAAAGTAAACTAGATTCAACGTTATTACCGAATTCTCCCCTTGCTCATTTATTTATTATCCGGAATAATCGTGAATTCATTAATTTATTTGATCAATGAGTTTTTCCAGGTCGAGTAAATGGAGAATAATTAAAGCTTAATGATGAATCGGAATCCATTGAACATTTAATGGTGCCTGGAAAGTTACAAACGAATTTATTTGTTCGTGCTAATGAATATTCGTTGACGAAGGCCATGAACTCAATTATCACTGGAAGACGTTGAAATCATAGCCCAGCCGAGGAGTCTTATCACCAATGTTCGGGAGGAAACAGGTGCTCTCGTGGACTCTCGGTAAAATAAAAATATTCATGACGTAGGCGAGGAGAATGCAGATAAGATTGCAATTCCGGGAAAACCCGATAATTTTCATAGACTACAGTTACATGCCAATAATTTATAGAATCTCATTAAAATTGTCAAATTACCTTCGGCCCCCTTCATATTTGAAAATACAAGTTTGTCTCCCACCGAAATTTTGTAACTTTGGTAGCAACCGAACTAATCGTTGGATGATTCCGTTAATCGATGGCACCAATGTCACACACTTACTCCGACTGAATGTACAGTGGTAATATCACTGTCGCCAACTCAATGTCATCCGCGAGCTGACAAGATTTCCTCACTGAAATGCACACTAGCTTTGTTTTCCTCGTTCTGAGTCCCCAAGAAATCACTGCAATACACTTGAATGTCCAACGACAAATATCAAAACAGAAAAATGGTCGGAGCACTAGTAATGAGAATTATGAACACGTTTCAAGGTTAGAGGGCACTGCGCATGCCCTCATCGATACAGTAGTCTCCTGTGTACCGCGGTGACTCTGAAATTGCTCTTTCAACTCGGTCGATAAGGTAGTAAATCATCAAACTTTATGAATTGAATAACAAAACTTCCTAGCACGGGCTGAGTACTCGCTTCCATTATATTTTCATCCTTTCGTGAATCACTGTAGCGGAGAAAATGAAATGAAAGGATCCGAGGAGAGCAATGAAATGTGGGGGGAAGGGAGAGGAGGGGCAAGGGGGGCGGGGGGAGTGCATACCCTACCGTCGCGCGTAATTACATACGCCGAGTTTAATGCCTGATAATTGCTCCTGGTGGTCGCCATTAATTTTGTCCCAAAATAAAGGGTCAACTTGGTGTGAAATTGTTGGATTAAGATTCGTGGGATTTAACGGGGAAATTTCAACTTCCGTCTTTCAGTGATTTTTCTCCTCTTCCCCTTTTCATGAAAATTGTAATTTGAATGAATACTGTTGCGACTTCTCGGTGAATGTCTGGAGTAACTCGGGGAACAATTGTAAATAATCTGTGGAAGTTCTGAGGGGAGATTTCACATCGTGAACAGTAGTACTCACCATAAATAGTAAATACTGTAATATTCATTTCCATCTGGGGGAAATGAAATGTTTGGCGATTTTTCCGCGGGTTTTCAGCGTGAGAAAATAAGCAGAAATTAAATTTTTGGGATTTCGGGGTCATAGAGAGTAGATATAATACGAAAAATCTTGACGAAAATTTTGATGATGTCAGGGCTCTCATGACGAAGAGATAAATACCATTTATATTACCTCCAGGCCATTTAAATCCTCATCATGTCAATAGAAACTGTTCCGTTACATTATTGTTGCACTAGGCACAATTATTTGAAATCTCCTCACGAACCCATGAAATCAATGACGCGTAATACAAACGTTTTGCCTCGTTGAAAACCTGTGGAACGGACGTACCTCACCCAAATATACACTAAGTTGTATTGTGTTTATTTTTATACGGATATCATGGATTGAGTGGTCGTTGTCAGTCGGTGGAAAACCGTCGATCTCGATTCAACCGAGAGCCACTATTTGTCCTGTGATTTCTGTTTGAATAGCAGTGTCTTGAAACTGATATGTCAACTGAGGATAAAGCGGGTAGATAAATATTTATTCAACAATTGTCCAAGTGGATTGAGCGAACGAATGAGTATACAGTATACGTTAATTTTCGTGTTAAATATAAATTTATAGAAGTGAATGAAGTGGAGAATGCCGTGATAAATGAGACGACTCGTCAAGAGGACGAGGATTCACCGACAGCTGCGTCGGAGAGGAGCAGCGCTGTTTCATGGACTACGCCCCTGTCAACAACAAAGTCAGAGAGTAGTCCATCATCGGGGACATGGAATACACCGAAATCTTGTGCTGACGAAACTACACTTGTAGAATCACCTGGGGGGAATACTGCCATAAGTCTTGATGATGATCCTCCGCCGTATTCCTCGGTGGACCGACAGAGCTTGTGGTCACCCTTGTCACATATTCGGGAGCTCTTTTGTGATGATCCACATTTATCGCACGATAGGAGCCCAGAATTGGCAAGTAAGGGTCATTACAGTGAACTGTCGTGGAGAATAATATTTTTTAATTTTATGGAGGATTTTGGAAAGATCATTAGGAACAAGTTGCTGATGATCGAGAATATTTTGTTAAAATGGAAATAATTTTTCTATTGGAGTCAATGGGGAGCCATCCGCATTTGTAATGACAGTGTCAGTCACTGGTGTAAGTGAATGGTATTCAGGAGGAAATCAATTGTCATTGGGCAATCATTAAAATCACTGGAATTAAAATGATTACATTTCTGGTAGTTAACTCGTAGAATCAGAGTCTAATCATCCGAAATGAATATAATCATTGGCAATCGTTTCAATCATGCGCGTAAATTTTAGTTTTCCAAGAATTGAGCAATAGCTGTAATGAGAATTTTTGCTGTCCTAATTTCCAAATGTAGATTCAATCGATTTCTAAATAAAAAAATACATTTTGCTGCCCGACTTTTCCTAGATTTGCTGGAGGATTCCAGTCGTGTTGCCAGTACCCCAAGTACAACCGTATCCAGAACGTATCGCACCGAAGGTCCTGGAAATGTGAGGGAAGAGGAACCCTTTGCTCCAAGTGAGTCACGATTTTAGCAAAAAATTTGCGGTTTCAATTCGATCAAGCAGAATATTGTTTAATTTTTTTTTAGAATTTGGAACCATCTGCATAGTCACCGTCTTCATCGGCTTCCTAATGGTTCTATCGTTATTTGCAAAATTATTCATCACCAGTACAATTGGACTTTGAATCGTTCTTGTGAAATGCAGCAAGTGGTACAAATTTATCACGAAAATACTACTTTATATTTTTTCCACAAAAAGAAGCAGAAAAAAATCATGTTTGTTACGCTTGTTCATTGATTGGCATGAGATTTACTTTACACGAGAGGTACGAGAGGACTTGAATTCCGATGATGAGGTGAAAAAGATCTCGGAAGCAATCCAACCTGGTAGGATGAGACAACCGGAAATGAGCCCGACATCGACGGCATCAGCTGAATAATTCATAATTTTTCTTCATTACTCGACTACTCTCGGCATAAAGAATGGGACAGATGTGAAAGGATACGAAAGACGGAAGCTAATAAAAGATAGAATCAAGTGGGCTGCTCTACTTGTTTCAACTTCTTAATTATTTGTTAATCGTTTTATTACCTTAACAGTAGAAAGTTTGGCGTAGGGGTAAAGACTATGATTGAAACCCTGACGAGGGTGATTAAAAATAATGATCAAGCCAACTGAAACTTTTCCGATTTCTGGTCTCAACTATACAGCGTTGCCTTGCCAAAGCTGTAATTATAAATGTATTTACATTAATTTTCATGATGTGGAATATTTATGATCTCTGTTTGAATTTTGTTACGGAATTGAATTGAGAAATTTGAGCGTTGCAAATGATTCAACCTATAGATGTCATTTGTATCAAAAAAAAATATAGAAAATAAAAATCTTAAATATAAATATGAAGCATTTATCTACAGAAATTACTGCAAAAATAAGGAGATAAACCCGAGAGGATCGCGATTTATTCAAATGACCCGACATTAAGGTAATTGGTTCCCTAATAACATAATTTATATCAATTTCCACAGAAACACATTTTCCATTTATTAATTGCCTTTTAACGCAGCTCCACATATAACCAAATGTTTACACCCCCAAATTTACATTTGAATATCAATTACCCGAAGCTACTGTGCAAAGATGGATACTCCTCTCTCAGTATTCATTGTGGAGAACACATTGAATGGTAGTATTTCCCCACCCCCTTCTGCCACCCCATTCCCCGAGTGGATCGCGTCTGGTCATATCCCGAAGGTACTTTAAACACCGTGCGGCAATGGCTGTCCTCCCGAGTCGATTGTCCTCCTGAAACAATCGTTCGATTGTCGTATTCCATGAATGGCGAAACTCAACGGGTTCACTCCCCTCACTTTTCCACCCCCCACTGAGACTTCCTATGTAAACCGAGGTTCACCTATAGTACCTCAAACTTACATGCACGATAAATGATTCCTGCTTCTCCATCAAAAGAGTAGGAATTGCGTTCTGTTCCCGAGAAAAAATGTCAACCAATAAAAAAATGTATCGCTCCCCCTCCCCACCGTTCCATCCGATTTTTCTTCAATTTTTTATTTTTTTTAAAGGAAGCGCAGAAGAAAATGGATGAAAGACCGGAAGGCCGGAGGGAGCAATATTTTCACGCGAATGCTTATTCAAAGGGACGCTCCAGCTATATATCAAGTCATATACAAATGTACGTATGTGTATGTGTGCATCGTGCATGGGAATGGGACGAAAAGCTCCTCTCAAACCGTCGACGATGCCAATGGCTGCCTCTCTCGCCCGATACATCATTCGGCCACACACTTGAAATCTCATATCGCTTTCTGATCCTCGGGGCTATATTCGACGGCTTTTCGTGCTATGTGTGCCACCGCCCTCTTTCACCTTTCATCCTTCTTCATCCCAGCACAAAACACTCCCTCCCTCCCGCCCCCAAGCGTTCCGTTAAATTTCAGCATCTCCCCATCCCTTAATGTTTTTTTTCCCCATGCACCTACTTCTTCATTCCCTTGATTCATTGTTATCCTTGTATTTAAGCATGAGCTTTTCATTCATTGTCAGCCGACTTCAGCGTCGAACAATAAGACTCGCGATCCCATATCTTTTTTTCTTCAGCCTCTCAGTTCAAATAACAAAGGCCAAATGGGGAGTTAGAGACAGAGAACGAGAGAGGGAGTCTGTCACTAGGTCACTGGGGTTTGAAGAATTATCCATGCCATTTGTTCTCCGAATCAACCCAAATAGCTTTAATAAACCCCAACACAAGTGAAATGAGAGCTGTAATTCAACGGGTGAAATGATTCAAAGTCCCGTAAAACCCTCCACATTTGAAGACGAGGAAATGCCCAAGAGTTGAGGAGGCTAAACGAGCAGGAAGCTCTTCGACGGGGTCATTTCCGGCCAGACTCGATGCGTCTTGGCAAGTCGTGGTCGACTGGAGGGTTGTGAGGACAAGGGGGCTGAGAAGCGGGGTATAGAGCACACCCCGACGTTATCGCGACAATTGGATGGGACTCGCGCGCTCTGCCGCCCGCTGGTCGACCTCGATAAGCTTCAGAAACAGCCCTTAATGGTTTCCCTCACGATTACCGGTGCTTACCCTCTGCCCTTCTCTCTCCTGGTCCTTACACACCCCCAAAACTCGGCACACATAGACAAACCAGCCAACACACTTGGTGAACCTACTTTGAGCCGACATTTTCGCCCTGAAATAGAAACGTCTGCTTTGTGCTTCGAGTGGTTGTGTTCCATTACCGTTTTCCTTTCCTCTGTTGCTTCTTTCAAACATTTATTGCTTAGAAAAAAAAACAGGCGGGGGAAGAGGGCACGAGGGAAAGCAACAAAACAATTTTGATAAGGAAAAAAAGGAATTCAATTTCACCGAGTCAAAGGGAATGAGATAAAAGGGGTACAAAGATGATAACTCGGATAAGCTTAAGTCGATCAAGGAAGATTCCCATCGGTTGTACACATCCTCGAGACTTCTTGGGTAAAGTTGGCGGTTAAAGACGTTGGGATAATACAGAAGCTTGTGGAGTAAAGGAGGGGGGGGGGGCATAGGGAGTGGCAGAGAGAAATCGCAATGACAACGATTGGGTTATCTTTATCCCCCTTTCTCCGACTCCGAGGGGGTTCCGTACAGGATAACTACAATCTAATGGGTCTGGGTTTCCATTCTTAGGGGGCAATTACCAGCGGAAGTGGCACACGCCAAATGTACAGTTTGTAGATATTTCAGATTATTATCCCTTTTCTTCATTGAAGTATCAGAGAACAATGTATGAAATTGTTACTGGAAGTGTTTCAGGAAAGAAATCGTTGCTTCTTTGATTGTATTATCCAATGGAAAATGTAATTTCATCAGTGAAAGTCTCTTCAGAATCATCGGCCATTGAGTTTGCCTAGAGAGTGCTGTATCAAAGAGAATGAGAACGAAGAAATGGAGAATCCATCAGTTCAGCTTGTTACCACCAAACTTTTAGTTAGTGCCTTCTGCCAACGCATGTTCAAATAAAATATCCCGAGAGTGCATTTTGTTCAGGGGGGAGGGGGAAAAAAAGAATACTGAGAATTGAGAAAACTACGGTGGACTCTTGTGCACCAGGGAAACGATAAGGAGTGAGTGGCAAAGGCTAGACTTGAGCGAATTTGCATAGTGAAATATATCCAGCCATCTCACTATGGTTGATCGATATCGAAGGGACCCGGAGGAGTCTGATAGGGGGACGGTGACACAGACATCACAGCTGGAGAGAAAAAATACCTTAGGAGTTGCTGTGAGCGACGGAGAGAAAAACAAGTAACGCAACAAATACCAAAAAATCTTATTTCCTTCTCACATTTCCTGTCTTCAGTTTATGCGAATTTATTTCCGTATATCTATCGAATATTCATGAGCATTCGAGGTATGGACGTAAATGTTATCATGAATTTAGGTTTTATTGTCTCGTGAAAATCTTTTTAAATTGTAGGCAAAAATGATTTTTCAGTGATTTTTCAATCGTTGACGTGGAAAATCAATGAAATATTCGGGGCTTTCAATGGGAGGATTCTCAGAAATTGCACCGGAAATAGAATGCAATAAAAACTTCTGAGATTGGACCCGGAAAGTTCAGACGAAAATTTTCACCAGTGCACACAGGGTTAGTGGCCACTGAGAAAGTAATTTTGAAGCATAACTGAAGGTAGCCGAGCAAAATGAGTGGAAGTGACGGTCCTTGTGTGCATTAGAACTGTACCAAAAGGTCTTTTCGGACTTTCCCTAGTACTATATTCACGTCATAGAGTGATGTTTACTCGTCTTTCGTCACAGCTCGGGTAATTTAGAAATACATTGAGCCACACTGACTCAACCCTACTTTCCTACCGACATCAAAGCAACTTCCGCAAACTACCCCATTGCATTATGTTAACACAAATGCAGTGTATACGCTCCACTCTAGTCGCACATTTACACAAGTAGAAATGTAACCCTGATGCTGCACCTTCAGCCCTTCAGCTACGTAATTACTGACGGGCGTCCTCACGAGATGCGACCCTTACCTTCCCCTTATGCACAGCGTAAATTTCGCATGGCGTCGTAATGCAACCGGCTGCACTTACGATACCAGAGCACCGAGTGAAATAGGATAGGGGGGTGAAATTGACAGTGAACAGATAATGAGTATGGGTACAATTGGAACAGTAACGCGGAATTTTATATCAGGGTTGTGACGCCCTTTCAGCCGCTTCCATATCTACCCCTGAAGTTCGAATAAAAAAACGTGAAGTTTTTACGGATTTTAATATAAGATA
Source organism: Diachasmimorpha longicaudata (assembly GCF_034640455.1). Classification (NCBI taxonomy): domain Eukaryota; kingdom Metazoa; phylum Arthropoda; class Insecta; order Hymenoptera; family Braconidae; genus Diachasmimorpha; species Diachasmimorpha longicaudata. Next base: position 6,889,715 of record NC_087235.1, read on the forward strand.
AATGTTTACCTCCTATTATTTCAATAAGGAATCCAACATTAATTAATTCATTTTCTTCAAAATGAATTTAATAACTCTCATGTTCGTCCAGAAGATTAAAAATCCAATTTCTACCTTTTACCTTCTTGCGAGAAATAAACTGAGTCTTTCACTTTAATCACTTGATTGAAAACAACATTTTTTATTTACATTTTTCCTCGTCAGAGGCAAACAGCGTCAAGGTGGGTTGATTGCCAGACATAAAAATATGAGGATTTGCTTGAAATATTAGCGTCAGTATTTACTAAAGGGGTGGAAGAGGGTAAGGGAATGTGGAGCATTTACTCGACTTTTACCTCGCTATAATTTCGGCTAAAGAAGGAAATTTCAAGAATATTCAGAGATGAAAGGCCTCGCCACCTTTTGCTCCAACATCTCGTCCCTCTTGGCATACTCTCTCCCTTTCCACTGGCTTCTGAGGTATCCTTTTGACCTGAAGCAAAATACGATAAACTCCGGTGACTCGAGTGAATCCACCAGTCACGACATAAAGAAATATTTGCTCCGGAGCTTGATGTGAGTCTTTCGAATGATTTATTTGCTTTATAGTTATGGAATTTTTGGACGTTTGAAGGGCTTTGTTCGGGCTCGCAAATTTGTTGGTTTTCAGACGTTGATTTATTTACGAGGGAATCACTTGATGATTTATGGATAGAATAACTGACAAATAACAGTTGAATTTAACTTTACACTGTTCACCATCAATTTACACGTTGGCTCATTGAATCCAGTGATGCCAACATTGTCCATCAAACATGAAATGTATCCACGCAATACATAGGGGTGTTCAAATTGCCAATTTGATTGAGGCGTTCCTATGGTTTACCCTACATGCAATCACTGAATTTTTATGAAGCGAACCATAATTTTTCCTAATATCATATAAAATTCAACTTCATTCGGTTATTTTTTTCTGAACGGCCCTTCCCTCCGGAATAATCAAACTTTACGGGTAATTTTTATTGAACTTTTCACTCTCAGTGCATTAATAACAGTCAAACTTTGCCGCGAAGAGCGGAATAAAAAATCATCGCACTTTTTTAAGGTAAAAAATAAGAACTCTATTATGTGACGAGTCACCGAGTGTATTACGTTGGAAAATTCCAGTGTTCCGTTGAGATTGGTGCACCTCGATTTTCCGGGAATTTTGTGTGATCGTATAAAAGCCCATTCCTCCATTCCACCTCTCTTTTTCCACCCATGGTAGATGGCTCGTAAGGGATTCAGGCACGAGTTAACTGCCCGCGAAGAATGTTGATGAGGGCTCAAGCACAAGTGTGGGTTATACATTGGACATAGTCAAACGTGTGGATTTAAATTTTAATGCAATAATCGGACTTCTCCATTCAAGCGCAAAAACACCACACACTGGTAAACGTCATCCACGTGACATTCTTCACATCCCTAGTGGGGTGTGTCGAGTAAATTGAGTAATGAACAAGATACTCCAACTGTAAATCAAAGTATTATGAGAGTTTGAAAAGTACTTTTTGATGTTGAAAGAATAATGAAGAAGAAATACATTCAGTGAAGAGTATTGCATTTCACGAGGGAGTAAAGCCTCACCAGGGGTGGGAGGGGGTGAATTTAATGCCCGTCCTGTATATATCTGCGCAGGAGAGTATTAAGGATGAGGAGAAGAATTGATGGGAGCCTCCCCGGTGCATTAATTAATCAGAAAAATGGCGTTGATCCTCGCTATTTTTCCGCCCTTCATTACATTATTGTGAGATGCCGGAGGGGGGCAGGAGGGTGGAAAATTCAATGAATCACACAAAAGATGGATGAAGATGATACTCAGGATGGAGGAGAGTGTTAAACGAGGATGAAAAAATATTGAAGCACAGGGATGACGATCAATTAAACAGAATTGTACGCAGAAAAAAAATTGCATGCGAGACTACTCCGAATTTAGAACATATATTTCAAACATTTACCCCCGATAATCCCTTTGAGGGGGGAGGTTAGGGTTGTTAGAGTGCCAATCTCAGAGAGTAGTGATTCTTCCGATACTGGCAGCCAGGGTTGCTTCTAAATTTTCCAGTTGTGTCTCCCTGGTTGGATCAGCAACATCAACGACGGAAAAACACGGCACCCTCAGTAGAGATTCTATTGCATCGAGCCCTTCTTTCATTCCCTCGGGTGTTCATCGATCACTCATTTCCTCCACAACTTTTCCTCCATTTCTCATTCTTTACATATGTTGTAAGTGTCCTCTACGGCTCCTTCAAGACACCCCTATTCGTCTACATTTTTCCCGAGCCGAAATGAAGACACTCCAGGGCTTTTCAACTCTTCCACCCACGGAGATTAAGGGTGAATAATCGTTGGAAAAATTGCTTCCTTACCTATCTGTCTCATGTAATTACTCCCTGGAGGCTCCATACTTTCTTATCTCACATTGTTCCTATAACTCGTGTGCACTCTCATTTCCACCCCTGCGCACCCTCCCTCCCTCCCACAGCAGGAAAACATCTCACTTGCCAGGTGGAGACAATAATTTAAATGCTCCACTGATTGGTAGTCACTTTTCAAATACCCCACCTCCTTTCCAGAAACGTGAAGAGACGTTCTTTTCCTTATTCCTTTCCCTCGATGGGGTGAAGTGAAGACGGTATGAAGGGTGGCGAGATCGAGCCAATGGGGTTCTCTAATGAATCCATCGACGGATTCACAAGCAGGAGAAAGCCCAGTCCCTCTCTCTCTCTCCGTCAGTCCCATTGCGAATGAATGAATGAATTTCGCGCGTGCTTCCTACAATAAGTATTGGAATTTCGTAATGGAAGCTGTCTGTGAAATATCCGGAGCGTCGCTTTCAGGCGTCACCCCTCACTTTGACAATTCAGAAGGTGCCTTTCTCCCTTACACACGAGTTTCTCATTTTCTTGTCGTTTTTTCCCTCCATTTTACCAGTTATTCCATTAATTTTGACGCGATTTTTTGACAATGGAATTGTATCTGACCGGAATATCGTACGGTTAAATTACAAACGATGGTTTTCATATTATAATTATCTCGATGTCATCAATCTTCATTCATTCGTCGCCAATTTTTGAATAAAACGGTGACGCTCCATATTTAACATTAATTAGATATTCGCTACTATTTACTGATGAATTCATTTAGCTTTTTCCGTCTGTGGAAGGGACTACTTATATTTCCAACACTTTAAAGGGATTTATTAATCGTCGGAGTGAATCTGTGTCAGAGTATGAATGATACAGAGCAACGAGACATGCCCACTGTCGATGATGAGCTAGATACTCAAGTATTCGGGTAATATCAACTTACTTTGATTAATCAAAGGCTGAGTTCGTGCCCCCAAGGGCTTGGCCAAGCCGGTAATTATTTGTGGACTAGATAATCTTCATGAAATGAAGAAAAAAATGAACTCCCCCACGCAATCAATTGTAGAAATTATTAACATCTATTTAATTCTGCTGCGGTGCAATTATTGCTCCGGTATTTTTGTTCTACGTGCGAATTTCAATTAGAGATACAAATTAGTGAGTCATAAAAAAAATCAAAGCAATATTAATTCACTCTGACCGATGTCAGCAATTGATATTTCCAACGAATGTACAAATGCCCAACTCTGTTTTAATTTTTTTTATAAACACAATTCAATTATCGCAGACCAGTTGATCGTTATCCAATGGAAATAATCGTAATTATAACAACATGTGACGTTAATCAGAGAGAAAAATTGGAGTGTCATACTGGTGGAAAGCACATATCTGGGCTTCACTCTCTGCAATTCGTACCACACCGCCTCATCCACCCACTCTCCCTTTTCCCTTCTATCCACCCTTGCCCTCGGTTAACGAGGTAATCTCGTTAAATAACGACGTGATCCGAGTGCAAATCCTGTTGCACGGTGCGCGTTACCCTGTACACGGTGGCACTGATTACGAAGCAACCAACCGAACAGTCCATCCCCCGCCCTCTTTCCTTCATTCCCCTCCCCCTTCTCCGATGTATACCCACCCCCTTTCCTACCCCTGGCCTTTCGTCGGGCTTGCACTTCCGTTTCCTCCGTTCAATTGTGCACCAGTGACGTTGTCCGGGCACGCACGTACCACCCAAAGTGCTGGAGCCCAACTTCAAGCCCCACCAACCGAAACTTCTCCTGCTAACTATTATGAGAATTGAATTATGTGCCACAATAACCACTGATTTCACGAGATTTCTTTTTTCCCTGCAATTTTGGCTGAGGTGAAGTTGATTTTAATTAGTGGGATGTGGAAGGGGTGTAGGTGGATCAGAGTTGGAGAGAACTCGAGGGATTTTTAATGAGTTTGGGAGAATTTCGGTGACAGGAGATTTGAAGAGAGTGGTTTTGTAGTGACCGATAGTTTATAGTTTATTCCAGGATCCGGGTTCGAATCCTAGCGTAAGATGATTTTTATTCTCCGCCACTTCCATTTTTTGGAGGATTTTAGATTTTAATTAGTGGAATATTGAAAGTGGATCAGGATTAGAGGGAGTCGCAGGGATTTTTAATGAGTCATGGCGAATTCCAGAGGTACTCGGTCACAGAGGGGCTCAGGAGGAGGGTTGGATTTAATAATGGTGAGTTCAGTCGGGGCTAGACGATGGGTACACATGGACTTTTGGGCGGCTTCAATATCCAAGGAGATCTCGCAGTCTCGCATTGTCTGAGCCCGACAGCAGAGATGCCTGTACCAGCCTTTGAGGGTTTCTTTTTTTTTTATCTTTTGACCCGACAATCACTCCTGTGAACAACTATGAGATATTTCGGACGTTCCTGGAGCCTCTCACCCTGACCTCAATAACATGAATGCCGATGGAAATTGAATTCTACAAAATGCGACCCTGAGTGCAGATCCATTCACTGAACAATCACAAATATTGTTTTTTTAAGTAAGGGCGATTGCAATATTCACGTAATTTTCCACTAATTCTTCTCTAATAAAGTAATGGAAGAATTGCCGACAATCATTACCCAATTATTAATTGATGGATGAAAGCTGTTCCAATGTTATCAGTCATTCGTTCATTAATTTGAGAAATCTACGCTTTCATTTACAACTCACTGGGTATTCCAAAATTTTCAATTATAATTATTCGTTGATTGAGTAATCGTGAATTTTCAAACATGATTATTGATTTATGGGACAATGGAAAATTTCAATTATTAATTAATAATTTAATGATCAAATATTCTCTGTTCATTACAAATTAATTACATGGAGAGTGTTTCTCGCATTTTTCGCGGAAAATCTCAAAGGGGAGGGAAGGGGGATAGTTAAGTGGACGTTCATATCAAGTAAGGGGATGGTGGGTTAAAAAAGGGAAGCGTTTTGCCGCGTGTCCGGAGTATTCAGGATGCAAGACATCGGGCGTCGGGTGGACGGACGAGTTCTATTTCAATTTCACCCAGTTAATTGGAATTGTTTGCCGCAGACACCGCGCCTGGTTGCCGGTTGTGTACTTCGTCCAACATCTATGCCATATACCCTCGGTTATCATAGCTGGATGGGAATTAATTTCCCCCTTTCTATCTCATCGTTTTCAAGCATAAAATATGCTCCATAAACATCAGGATAATTGGCTTTGTCAATATAGGTACAGCTGAGTAGAAAAGGTACGTTCGAGTTCACATTCGAATAAATTGATTTTTATCATTTCATTGAATGAATCTTTCGAATCCTCGAGTCCCACGTACTTTTATTTAACTTGTGTACCTCAATTCCCCCATTTCTTCTTTTCGCATTGTCAGTGTGAGACGTCCTGAAAAAAATATTTGTTTTCTCACCACGTAATATACGATAATCCGAAAATATCTTTGGTGGCAGGTAATCCCATTGAGATTCCTCACCGGGCCACTTCTTCTTCTTCAAAACCCATGCCCAAACCTGGTGGTAAACTTTTATCGCCACGACGTTGGTTTGTTCGTTCCACTTATTCTCTCAACACCCACCCAACATGCATACACGTATACATGTGGATTGGTGGCTTTTCTTCCCCAGGTTGTACGACAACACGACTCGTAAATTCAACGGACAGTGAAGGAGAATGACTCAGTTGCCGCAGTGAATCAGGGATAACTGTAGAATGTTGTATCCAGTGATGCCACTGTGAATTGTAACAACTTTAGAATCAATTTCCGAATTTGTTATTTATTGCCCGAGATATTTGTCAGTGGAGTTCCTGAGTGAGATAGAGATAAAGTTTCTTCAGTAATTCAACGGCTAATATTACTTCAATTTCGTCCTGTTTCGCCCAGTAGTAGTGGCGTGCTAAAACAGCATTCTCCTCGATTTTTTCACAAAGATCGAGGAATACGCAGGACTTTAAAGCTTGGATAAACATTTTGAAGCTCAGAGAGTACCTCACTTTGTCCCGAAGAAGAGAATGAAGTTCTTCGGAAGGAATCCTTCTCAGAATTTTATTTATCATGACTATGAGACCTCCTGCCGCAGTGCTGGGTTGCTCCTCTTGGAATCGAGGGAGAGATTGCCATAACTCATCGATTTTTGCCTCCCAGGCATCAATTTGTAATCCCAGCTCCTGAAGGATCTTCAGGAACATCCACGCTTCAGGGATATTTTCCAATTCTTTCAAAATAAATCTCTTCTGATCGTTCACGAAACTTCGTGTGTTATCCAGTTGCTTGTCATACTTGAAATAATTAAAAAGGATGTGACGGATCTCCTCCTGGGGGATGAAGGCCAATATGTCGTTGAAATCCTCCTCAAGGGAACTATCATCTTCGAGGCTCAGGGTTGTCTCAGAATTTTGGGATTCATTACGCTTATTTATGAAGACCGATACGAGAAACATTGATGTGATTATTGCAAATGCAATGAAAGAATTCATTCCCCGTATTTTGAAAGGTTTTTCATACTTGAAAATTTTGCCATATTGAGCCTAACCTCCTGGGACTGAAAACAAACTCGATTTTCCTAATGGCATGAAGTGAAGGGCTAATGGAATGAAGTGAATAAACATTGTAATGTACTGAGCTATGCATTGATTTATTTTTTCTAGTTAACACATTAACAGTACAAAATAAAAAACCTTCACAACATTAAGTTTCCAACGAAGAGAAATTTAGTCTCAAATTCACAGACCAATGACTCCCGGTGGAGTTTTAATTCCAAAAACTCGAGCGAAGAAGTCAGAGATCACCTGGAGATCTACTCCATGAGCTTTTGCCTCACGCAGAAGTTTCTGGAAGTTCTCATTGGCAAAAAGAGTATTTGTCACAGTCTGGAAGTTATCAGATTTTATGAGCTGAACGAAATCAGCAAAAGCCTTGGAGTTCTCGATTTTGAAGTAGTAGAGCTGCTTGATTTGGGGGTAAGGAAGGAGCTCCTTGAGTTTTCCGATGAGCCCAGAGATACCAGGCTTCCCAGACACACCACTCCACAGCGAGGGATGTTTGTCATCCAAGCCAATGAACTTATGAATGATTTCAATGAGTTCGTAAATATCCAGACCTGCGGCATCCAGGGATTTTAGAATTGCGTTGTATTCAGGGATTCTGTCAAGTGCCCTGACAATATTTTTGAACTCCTCCGATCGGATGTACTGAAGTGTCTCCTGTGTCTCTTGGTCATGTACCATGTATTCGAGCACAACCTTGACGAGCTCGTCAACGGGGAGGAGATCAACGAATTCGGCCAAGTCATCGCGAAGTTCACTGGCAGCACGTGAAAGGCTGGCGGGTTTTGGGGGGAATGGGACTTCCGGGAATTTGAGGCCCAACAACTCTTGCAGGAAGACGACAATATGCTCTATGTTGATACCATGGGCGTGGGCTTGGAACCCTAATTCAATGAATTTCTTGTTGGCAACGAGTCTGTCAACGATTGCCTGCATTTCAGGAGCTTTAAAATGTTGAATGAAGGTCCGGAATTCCTCTGATGTCTTCAGCTTCTCGACGTAAAGCGAGTGGATCTTGTCATATGGGAGAATGGCCCGGATTTCGTTGAGCATCCCCTGGACACCTGAGGTCTTGATAACTTTGGAATTGAGGACCGGTCTTGGGTAGTGGGGGACCCCGAGGAAGTCATTGAGGAAATCGATGATATTGTAGACGTTCAAGCCCGACATATTCAGATACTTCAGGAAATCACTGACTTCCTGTTCCTTCTGGAGCTCCATCAGCAGTAGCTTGAATTCATCGGTTCTAATGTATTGAGCAGCTTCCTGGACTTCAGCGTCGTACATCAAATACTTGACACCAATCTTGGAGATTTCTTCGATGGGTAGGAGCATGAGAAAGTCTTCTAGGTCTGATTGGACGTTACGGCGGTGACGAGATTCTGGAAAATGAAGACCCAGGACTCTGGAGAGCAAATCTGCGATAGCCTTGACATCGATTCCAGCGGCTTTGGCCTTCTTGATAATGTTCTGGAACTCCTGGTTAGCCATGAGGGTATCTACCACAGCTTGGAACTTTGGTGAGCGAAGACGTTCAACAAGATTCTTGAACAACGGAGACTTGGCCATTTTTTCCTTGTAAAGGGCTTTGATTTGATCGACTGGTAGGACAGCTATGATGTCCTTAAGGAGACCGGAGACTCCGCCGGAGATTCTTGCAGATCTGAGATCTGGTTTGATGTTTGGGAGGCCTATAATTTTATGTAATTCGTTGATCAAGTCGTAGATTTCCAAGCCAGATTCATCTAAATAGTGAAGGAAAGCCAATACATCATCCATTTCCTCAACATCACTGACTAGTTTCCTGAATTCTTGGGTGTGAAGATATTCCACAGCAGCTTGCACCTCTTTATCTTTCCCCAAATATTCGTAGAAAATTTCAGCGATTTTTTCTTTAGGCAGAAGGTTCAGGAAGTCATGGATGTCAACGTAAAGACTGCGGGCGATGCTTCTGCTATTTGGTGGGGGGAATTTTAGTCCGAATATGGTGGTTAAAAGATCGGCGATCTTCTCCAGATCGATTCCAGCTTCTTTAGCGGCTTTTAAGATCTCCTGAAACTCTGTATTGGCGAAAAGCTTGTCAACAACAGCTTGGAATTTGGGAGAGTTCAGACGTTGGACGAGTTGCTTGAATGCTGGTGATGTTCCCATTTTCTCGTAGTACAAAGCCTTGATTTCTTCAATGGGAAGAACAGCTTTGATATCATGAATCAGACCGTTGAGTCCACCAGTGATTGTCCGTGCAACTCTGGGGTGGACTAGAGGAGGTAGACCAATGAAATCATGCAGTTTGTTGACAGCTCCGTAGATGTCTAAACCCGACTCCTGGATGTACTTGTAGAAATTTTTAACGTCATCCATCTCTTCAACAACCTTGACCAGTTGTCTGAACTCGGCACTCTGCATGTATTCGACAGCTTTCTGGACGTCCTTATCATGCTCCAGGTATTCCATCACAATATGCATAACTTCATTTTGGGGGATGAGGGCCAGAAAGTCTGCAAGGTCTTCCTCAAGACCAAGAACCTCACGACGCAGTTCATGTCCAGGGAATTTAATTCCAAGCAACTTGACAAGTACATCCGCGATGATATCCACGTGAATTCCGTGTTCTTTGGCTTGTTTGAGTATGCGAAGGAATGTTTCGTTTGTGAAAAGCCTGTTAATGATTACTTGGAATTTTGGAGACCTCAGACGTTCGACCATGCTCTTGAAATCCGGTGATGATGTCATTTTTTCTTTGTACAGAGCCTTGAATTTCTCAACAGGAAGTACGGCTTTGACATCTGCTATAAGACCAGCAACACCCCCGGTGATTCTTCCTAGAGCCATGCGAGGAACTAATGGGGGAAGACCCATGAATTCGTGAAGCTTGTTGACTACTTTATAAACATCCAAACCAGACTGTTGAAGGTAATTGTAGAAGGCGAGAACGTCTTCAATGCTTTCGACTTCAGTCACCAGGGTCTTGAAATCCTGAGATTGCACGTATTTAATCACATGCTGAACTTCCTTGTCGTTTTGCACGTACTCAGTAACAATTGGAATGACTTTATCAAGTGGTACGAGGGCTGCAAAGTCTTCGAAGTCATCATGGAGGGATCGTGCACTTCTGGCCACTTCATGCACTGGAAACTTGATTCCCAGGATTTTGGTGACGAGATCCAAAATCACGTGAACATCGACGTTGTGCTCTTTCAGAGTTTTGACGATGTGCTGCACTTCTTTGTTGACAGCCAGTGTATCTACGAACTTTTGGAATCGTGGAGATTTAAGAGTCTCAATGACATTTCTGAACGCCTCTGAGTTCTTCAATTTATTGTAGTACATGGCTTTGATTTCCTGAAGTGGCAGGAGGTTCTTGATGTCTTTAACTAAGCCAGCCATACCCCCCGAGATGGCAATGCGTCTTGTGGGTATCATGGCTGGTAGTCCAATCACCTCATTCACTTTGTTGATCAAATCAGTTACATCGAGCCCGAATCCTTTCAGGTATTTGATGAATGCAACAACATCTGGGATGCTCTCAACTTGCAGTACCAAATTCTTGAAGTCTTCGGTTTTAATGTACTCTAATACTTTTTGCACCTCTTTGTCATTCTGCAGGTACTCTTGAATGACAGGTATAATCTTCTCGAGGGGCAGAAGCGATAGAAAATCATCTACGTCATCGGTAAGTGATCTACTCTCGTACAGAGGGATGCTGTTTATTGTGCTTGTCAAGCTGATCACCAGCAGGAAGGCCAGCGAGAACTTCATCTGGGTGGATTAATGAACACGGTGAGATATACCGTACAATGTAATACTTAATGAACAATCACTGATACTTACTGTGAAGTGGTTGAGCTGATGCTGATAATTTTCATTTCTATGCCACGTTCTTTTATACTGTTTTCATATCAATAAATTCAGTGGATCTGACCTCTATCTCCGATTCGATAAGATTAGTTGACGTAAGTAATGTGATTCAACGACCAATTTGTTTTCCTAATTTCATTCTATAATTATCATGCATGGTCAACGATAGATGTAATCAATGAATAGAATACCGGGAAAATCATCCCGAAATATTATTTTTTACTCGCAAAATAACGAGCCTTAATCACTGATAGTGCATCTTCACGAAATCTCTATGTGAATACTCCCGAACTTTATCTCATCATTTATCGCAAAATCTTTTCTGAAGTTACAGAGATACAAAATTCAAGTGCCCCTTGATATGAAGAAAAAAAAACAAATCGCAAACAATGGTTTATCGTAATTTTTTAGGAAACTTTTCAAGTCTCTTGTTTTTTGTTACTGAATATCGATCTATTCCCAACACCAGTTGTCTATTATCGGTCATCCCTCCGTAATACCTAATTTAATATCTAATGTTTTTTAATTTTATCTCTCTGAATTACTTCGTATCTTTATTTTTTGGAAAACTCAAAGAAAAGCGCGTCCAGCAACTTCGTTACAGAACACAGAGATGTGAAAAGGGCGAGTCGGGTTGGAAAGTTTCCATTGGAGGAAGATGGTTTAGGGATCGAACGAGAAAGCAAAGAGCACCGTGTGCTGCGAATAGCCTGTGCCCGCGTAGCCGCTCGATAAATAAGAAGAGGCTCCGATGTTTCAGCAGGTGGTGCTAACTTTTAAAACCAAAGTAAAGAAAGTAAGGAGCCCTATATGTCCCTCTGTATTTTCGTAATTTCTCTCTGCTTTCTGCTTCCCCATAGAAATAGAAGTGAAAGAAAAAAAAATGGGAAAAGGGGGAAACGGAATGGACGAGTGACTGAAAGTAACCAAAGCTAGACGATACTAATTGAAATTGTGGAAATTTAATAAGCCCAGCAATTCAACTCCATTTCTCATAATCTAATAGAGAAGTGAGATGGGGTAATTTTAACATTTCCGTTCAATGCACTATCGTCTCACTTTGTCAGCTCTGATCTTTATGCTCCCACCTCCCATCTCCTTTACGTTTTAGCGCAATCTTACCAGCCTCTGTATTCAGCCTAGACGTAAAGAAAATACGTAAAGCGGTTATCAAAGATTTGAGAATTCTAGAGCAGCCATTTATAAACTTCACTACAATATTTCGAAAGATTCCCTCACTGCAGTCATAATAATGTTATTGTTTTCTCTCGCTCCACCCTTTGTAAACATAAGATTATTTTCTCCAACAGTCGAACAAACTTTTTCGGATTCTCCCCCTTGACTCTCTCATTCCTCTACCCGTTTTGCCCCCATTCTCTCCCTCCCCAGACTTTTAGTATTGGCAATATTATAGCAGCACGTGGTAATAACGGCTGCCACAGTGTTGCTCGCATCATTACCGGTAATACTCTTCCTCCGTGGTATCCTCTCACGTTTCCAAGCAAGAAAGAAATGAAGGAATAAAGTGACTTTCAACAAGAGTCATTTAGATTATTGAAACAATCAATTATCTCACGTACAACATGCCATTGATTCTCAAGGAAAGCTTTGAAATCATTGACATTGACGTTTCGAAATTTTTCAGGATCCCACGTAGGATTTATTAGCAACAATAACGATAGAAAATATAAATGAATTTCTCAATTGTTGTTGTTATCCATCTACATTGCATTAATTGGATTTTATCCCTCTTGAAATATGTGCAAAGTTCGAAGCAGTGAAATGCAGTCTTAATCAATCTTTTACAAATGCCTGCTGATACCAATTTCATTATCGGATAATCACTCATGACATGTACCAGATAGACACGAAAGTTCTGGAATTGAGGTTTTAATTATGACTTATCCCCAGAATTTGTTATCTCATTCTGGATGATCGCAATCACAGAATAAATCGCTTGTACTTCTTTAGTACCGGAATCATTCTATTTTGGGAGCAAAAAGCAATGGGAGTGAGTTGAGAGGCTGGCAAAAAGAGGAAAACACTGGCTCGTAACAGGGGCCACGTCGCTACTGGGTTTTACTGCTGAACACTCAACTCTATTGCGATTGGATTTTGCTTCTATCTTCTTTCACTGTCGCCAATTTCAACCTGACACAATCCTAAAACGTGTTATTACGTAGGAGAAAATGAGATATGTCATTGATATAAAAAAATCTTATTCTTCGTGTCTAAGTCTTCAACTGAGTCATTCCACCGAAGTACAGGCATAAACTATTTCTGTTAAATTATAAACAATCGTTGTACATTTCCCAGAATCGCGTAATTGGTAAATAACGTACTAATAATTCATTGAATCGTAATTTCGTTTCGGCCATTAGACAAAGGAATGGACAGAGTAATTAATTGAGTCGCAATTTCGTTTGTGCCGCCCGACAAAAGCGTAGACACAATATCCCGGGCAAAAATTTTTTTATTAGTATATTCCACATCGAAATCACTTCCATAATATTTACTCATTGAACAATAATAGTGTCAGCTTTTTCGTTAGTTTTGTCATTTTGAAATTAAAGAGTAGAATCACTTTTAAATAGTTTCCCTACGATTGAGATAAAAAATTCACAGTCTCTCTCGGAAATCCGGGAACATTTTTATACTCATATATTCATATTAACGGTCTCTCCAGTGCCACTGGTATGTGAAACTACGCAGACAAAGATTAGTCTGTACCGTGAAAATTGCGAGGACCACGAAGCATGCCCACGAGAGTGACTCGGCTTGCTAGTGCTGTACTAGATGCTGTGAAATGGTAACATTCAGTGCTTATATTTCAACGTCAGGCCATCCGGTTGACGAGTGATGTGGTCACACATTCCCTTGCACATCCGTCCTTTTACCATACACCCCCGCAATCCGGTCTCTTTTCCCTCAGTTTTGTCCCCAGCCCCTGTCTGTTTACGCAGTTACAGGGGACAGCGTCGTGGGCTGCCCTCTGGAGAATAGAAAAAGACAGTCATTACGTATTCTGTCTCAACATCTTCTCCAGGGATCAGTCTAATTGCCCTTCTCTACTTCGTCCTAACCACCCTCTCTACCCCGAAATCTTGCAGCTACCCGATCTCGTATGGGTCCTTTCTCTCAGTTATCCTGGAAAATATCTCTCTGTACACGATTTTTTCACGTGTAAAATCCACAGTGATCGTGAAAATGCCACCCAGTACTTTGCGTGTAAAGCAGGAGTAATTGTGCCATAATACGTGAACTTGATGCTGAATAGTTAGATCATCACGCTGGATCTGCACATATCGCAGCGCTCATTCGTGCTGCATTAGTTCGTTGATAACGAGCAAACTTTCGCCTCCCAGCCACACCTCCCAAGTAATTAAGTACTGTATTTCTCGTGTTACATTAATTAACGCCAGTGAAGCAACAACGCCCTTCTCATCAATCCTAGACCATACGCAAGACCTTCTCGAACTCCGTCCTTTTCTCAGATTGCAAAAAGATCCCTTTCAGTGAGGACGTTATTTTAGAAACTTCTCAAAGGCTTCTCAACTTGACTCGTCTTATATGAGAGTAGAAAGGTAGAAAGCCGAGCGATGGGGGTGAGCGAGAGGTGGAGGAAGACTGGGTGGTCCTCGAGGCCTCGAAATAGTCGGGGTGAGCCTTCGTGCAGGATTCCCTCCGGCGGCCGCGTCGAAAATCACATTTCGTCTCGATACGCCCTGGTGTCCACCCCACCAATTTCCCGGATAGCAAACGAGTCGAGCTTCCGGCGTGCATGACATTAAACTTTGAAATGGACATTTGGTGTATGTACTACAGGAAAAGTCGAGAGAAATTCTGCAAAATAATTGGATGTCCGCCCGAAATTTCATTGTAAAATATTTTAGAAAGTTTGCTCGAAAGTAGTTCATCTGAAGGTATAATTATAACTCATATTGATAAATTGCTTCGTCCAATTAAATAATTGATCACGTCTCATTATAATATGGACAATAAAAATTACATTGCCACTGCTACAATGACATCTGATAGCATCGACAGATGGAAAATTGAATCAGTGGAAGAAAAATTAAATAATTGATCCACATTCTCACCGTAGTATCATTCTCATATGTCTGTTGATATAATAACTGAGTACAATGGAGTTTAATCCATGTCCATGTTGGTCTATGTATATAACTTATATATACAGTGTCGCACAAAAGGTGTGAGCTACGGAACTAAGCTGATTAGCTGAAACCACCCTTCTGGTCTTTCACCCCTTCCGGGCACCACTTGTTCCCCCTTGTGCTTCACCATAGCAAAACCACCTCACTTCGTGGTATTAACCTGCTGTAGACGGAATTATATTATTTCGTGCTTGACAAAACTTTATTAGATTAATTTTCTCTTTTATACAATTCTGGGAGAAAATTGTTTTTCATTCAATTCACTTCCTCTATTTTTATCTTTACTGATACAAAAGCGCAGTATTCACTTCGAAAATAATCAGTTTGATTGAAGCTGTTTGACATCTTCGATATAACTTGTACTCTCCACGAATTTCCGAATAATTACACAGCAGCAACAAATTTGATTAAATTTTTTCAATTCCAATCGAATCATATTTTTTCAGGATTTCAGCGTAATCCGGGAGGAAGATACAATCAGGCTCTTATTTATTCTATTATAGAGGGATGGTGGCGTGAATTTATGATTCCCTGATGGTTAGATGTTGAGCACGGAGCATTTCAACTTTTGTTTCATTATTTTTCAGTGAACCGCCCCCAGGAGTGTATCCTTGGATTGCATAAACACGCTCCTTGAGGCTGCCTTTGCCAAGAAAAGCCAGCACAACGCAATGCATACCGATTTCGTTTTCTGTGAGTAAACCTGAATAATGTGACAACTATATAAACATGCGTAGTATGATTTTTAATTTGAGAGAAGCGATTGGATGTTGTATCATAGAAGGATCAGATCCTGTTATTCATGCTGTGGAGTTGACCTTTCGAAAATTGTATCGAATACAGAGTGAGGTAGAGAAGATGAGATTTACTTTCTCTGAGAGGATTATTACCACAGTAAAAACATTATCAATTCCT
The DNA here is from genome assembly GCF_034640455.1 of Diachasmimorpha longicaudata. Lineage (NCBI taxonomy): Eukaryota > Metazoa > Arthropoda > Insecta > Hymenoptera > Braconidae > Diachasmimorpha > Diachasmimorpha longicaudata. The sequence continues at coordinate 6,905,614 of NC_087235.1, forward strand.
TGATTTTATCACAATTCCAATTTGTTCCGGACATATTCGGGGAAAATTATGGAGGTCCCAATTGGATTGGATTGTTAAGTAAAAATTTGTCTAACTTTGACAATCAATGGGATCTTCCCAGTTCGCTCATCGATTACGTAGAAGATATGTAATTTTTATTGAATATTTTTCCGTATTTCCAATCTCAGATGATTCTTGAGGTACCCAAATGCATTGAAGCATGTATCTGAACACGACACGTGGACACCCCCACGTATACATATGTTAACTACCAACTAATATAGATACATCCTGCATTTCGACGTGTTATGCAAATTCCAGTGTATATCCCTCTCAGAGTCCAGACCACATTCAGCGTACGATGGGATTTGGAATATTACATACATAACATACATACATTTGTGAGAGAGAATTCCTATAGCCGAGGATACGCATGATACATGAACACACATTTATCCTGTGTACATGTTTACGTACGTTATACGTAGTCGGTGATGGGTGAAACGTATTATATAGACGTACAGTCTGGCAAGTTGAGGATGAGGCACGTAATGCAAATAACAGGTGACACGAGAAGGCAGACATTTGCTGTACGCATGCGGATACCATGCTTCAATAAATCGAGACTCGACAATTTCGATATTCTCACTAGCATAGGGCATCTTATTTTGATGCATCTCTCGGTGGTTTTCCGATGGGGGTGACTGCTGTATTTGAGACTTTTTACTGTTAATTGCGGCCCTTCTTCGCCAACACGTACTATATTTTTATTGCCTCCCCCACTGCCTTTATCCTCATCGACGTCTTGTTTACTGAACATTTTTTTCGAATAACGAGAGATTCTTTCCATCCTCGGGGTGGGGTTTTGAAGATAAGCATTGCTGAAAGTTTCAAAGTGAAAATATCCAATTAGGATGCAAAGAATCAAGTTAGAAATTCCTCGTATGATCAAGGTTCGACTTTTCTCTCCCTTTCTCTTTCACTGGTCCCACGGAGAACGAAGAAAGTCTGGGAAATTTTTTTGACTCCTCCGCTCTTTTTTCCCCTGAATTTTTTTTTCCTCACCCTGGTTCGTTCGCGTGAGCTGACAGCGGCAAACTTTTCATTCGATCTGAAAGAGAGGTGCAGCCTGGTGTACCTTGGCGAAAAGAAAAGAACGAGTGACTCAGTACTATCGGAGAGTTCGGATATTCGATGTTGGTACGTAAGCAGAGCTGATAGTTTGGAGTTTGCCATCGTCTTATGTTCTCTCCAAACCTTTATTTTACCTTTCCGAACTAGTCTACTGCAGGGGTGTATTATATACGTTACTTGAGTGAGACTAAACCTGTTGTAGATGCACTGAGGGGATGAATTAGGTTGGACGTTGAATGTGCCATGTGTCTCGGGAAATTTGTCAGGGGCTTGAGAAGAAGAACCACAGAAATCTCTGGAGTGGAATGTTGATAATCCAATTTTACCTGGGACCCGTAAATAGAGGAGCATTAAGCAGAAGAATGAAAAAAATCTCCTAAAAAATTATTCCGAGGAAACAAATTTTTTTATCCATTTGGGGCTTCACTATTTCCAGTGAATTCGTATCGCAGTGGAATATTAATAACTTACATTGAATAAATGGACGTGCAATGACGAGAGCGAATACGATTGTCCATCAGAAATCAAACCATTCATGATGCGATGATATGACGCCGCAAGGCAACGAGCCACATGACATACCAGCCACACAACTCTCTCACTCTCTCATCCTCCGCGACTCCTCATAACGTCAATGTAATTCAATGTTGGAAATAGATACCGACAGCTACCAGTGGACAGGATAGATCGACGCATCGATGCGTTCCACCTACTAGTCATGAACCACAGGGACTGGGGACAATAATATCCGATACGGTCAAACAGTAGTTACGGTCGTTGCTCACCGCGGGCTTTCCTAAAGGGGCGCGTCATCCACAGACAATTTGATGGTGAGCTTGGATTATAGAGATATGTCTCTCACTCAGGGTTTCGTCGAGTGGTGTACATTTATACTATTGTCGCATTGTCATCGATAATAATTCTGTATCCATTCTTTGATGAGACAGGTTCCATTATATTTCGAGTACACGAAGAGACATTTTAGATAAAAATAATCTTACGGTTCTATAAATGTGTATCACGAGTGCTCGTTTCCTCATTTCAATCGGTTAAATAATTTTAATACAGATAACAGAGACAATTCGTGAGGGTGCGGTGAATTTTACCCCATCGGGGGAATAATATCCCTTGGAGGTGGGATTGGAAAAATTGTATTTTTTAATTTGTAATCAATATGATATTTTTTTTTATCTTTTCTGCATCGACTCGCCCTGGAAAGTTGCTTATAATGAAAGGCAGAACTCGTAATAAGATGAGCTGGAAAAACATTCCCGCTTTTCATGAGATACCCAGTTTCCATCGTTTGCCTTCCCCGTTCTTCTTCGTCTTTCTCCCCGCCCTTGTCTCCCTTCATGAAGAGTCGTCTGCTCTTGAGGTTCTTGCATCACTTTCCTTGTCTATGCGCCCGGTCTTTACTGGGTTCTTCAATGGACTCTCTTCAACACTTAGCTCAACCACTCGTAAGTTTATCTCGTCTTTGCTCATCCTTTCTTGCGTCTTTTACTCTATTTCGTTGTCCTCACACTCCAGCAGATTTAATCTTCAATTATACCGTAGTACCATTTTCACAAATACCGATGTTTTGATTAGTTAAAAATATTTCGTCATCGATGACATACGAATGCTGAAGTTTGAAAATTATCTGGTCAGATAACGTCTGGGACACATCGATCACGGGTGTCTGATTTATAATTAGTTGAATTAATTGAACCTCGACCGATGGATTATTTTTGCTCCTGATGATTACATCGAAGGTCGAGTGATATTCAATTTCGCCTCCTGACATTTATTAATCATTTAATCTCTAATATCCGAGTAACCTTGCGATTTACCAGCGGCTGAAATTCTGAGATGACGTACGTGGGGTATTGCACCAAATATCGCACCCAAATTTGGTATAGGAATTTTTTACAATTTTTTTTTTTCAAAAATAATTACCTTACATGTGCAGAAGAGAAATTAGAACGATTTTGTTCAATTCCCCAAATTTGAAGAATTAATTTTGAAGTTTGATACCCTGGAGTGTCACTAGGGGAATCACCAGACCGTTTGTTAATAAAAAAAACATCTTTTATTGGAAGTACTTATGCAGGAGAATAATGTGACGTCGGTGAAACATGTCTGCATGGAAAATACAAAGCTGGAATGGAGATAATTGACATTTGGGTTTTCATGAATGCATCATCAACTTATCCGGCACCGGTTGAACAGAGATAACAATTCAATCAACTTTGTGAATAATGGAGGCACACCGCAATACCCCACACTCGATTGCATTCAAAGAGCAACATTATTTATTATCAGTATATTTCAACTGTTATTTAATTTTTCCAGTTCAGTCTACGACAAATAATTGACCCACCCCTGGAGAAAAATGTGATTGAAAAAAAAAATATTGGAACTCCATTGTGCTGAAATGGGATTGTGTTGTTTTCAAAATAACCTGAAACCACATGACGAGAAATATTCAGCAAAAAATATAAAACAATTCACACAATGGTGATATGATATTATATTAGATTCGTTTTTGAGATAAAAACGATGACTCATAACTAACTTTTATCAATAATTTCTCCTGATATCCACAAGAATAAATTTCGAAAAATATTAGGACATCGTTTCTTGTCTCTTTTGTCTCTTGATTTCGCCAGACTTCTTCGTTACGTCTCTCCTCGACTCTCTCCTTTTGTCTAATAATTCCTCTCCTCTACTTCATCCGTATCGTTGCTCCCAGCATCGCTACTTTTAGAATAAAAAACGAATACCTATTTAACACCAAACGAAATTTCTCAATGTAATTGCTTCTTCACAGTTATTATTTATGCAGAACACCTGGCGAGTAGAACTTTACTCCGACACTCGATTTAGGAAACAGTTTTAATTGGTTCAGTAGAGCGAGTACTGGGCGTGTCAGCCTCTTGACGTCTGACGATGACAAATCGCGTCGTGTCTTGGAGTCTGCTCGACATTTCACCCAATTGGATGACACAGCGGAGTATGCTGTAATCATATTGAATAATAAAATGTCCTACATTTGTTTCAGCAACTCGCTTTCTTAAGGCAGACATTCATTAGCGCCCGAGAAATTCTAGCAACAAATGTCGGCGGCTAAATCGATAGCAGAAAGTCTCGAAAATTTAAACACAATGCGAAATATAATGCCATATTTACGGAGTGTTCCGTACTTTTCGTTGGACCCCTCGTAACTTTTATCGGACCTTTATTTTCACTCGGCAATTGCGGAACTTTCGCGTAATTATTACTAGTTCTCTCCGCGTAAATTATTTTCCCATGCCGTCTCGAGTGGTCGAACAAGGATCCGTTGGACTCGATTAGTCTTCTCGGCGAAGGTCTACCTCAACAGCGCCCCTCCCCCTACCTTTTCACTTTCCAACGCTTTATTCAACGCATCAGGACGCATGAGCTCCTGGGTTATCTTCGAGGTAAGTGGAATGAGTCTGGAATGTTCCACGAGAATTGGATGAGAATGGGTAGACACCGAATTGGAGGCTGTTGCGGTTTGAAATCCGAACTCGTAAGGATCCCCGCATAGCCAGTCTGAAGGGTGGAGTGGATACAGACGAGGATGAAAAGGCCCGCTCGGAGTGACGTCCGATGTCTCGGGTTAGCCCCCGGGTAACTCCTGCTCTCGGCAGTTCCACCTCGATGGTCTGTTTGTTGGACCACCGAAGAAAACTTTATAGATGTACAATAGTACAACTTCAAATCCATCACATTCGTAAATTAATTTACATCCTCGTGAACCTGCAGAATGAGCGGCAATTCATCCTGGGACATTGGCCGATGTTTCAGAAAATGTTATGTGTATTTCGCGGAATATAAGTCACCAATATATTAGAATTTCACTAGATTCCACCCCTTCAGTCCCTCAATTTTATTATCATCCAATTAAATTTTTAAACTTTCCGAACTACTTCCACTTCATGGAATGACCACTTGGAGGGCTGTCCCCCACGCCCACGTCAATGTTGCCGAAAATGTTCATTTCAGTGTATAAGTCAACAGGTACCCATCCTATGTACGCAATCTATTGATGTACATAACATACAGGAGAGATTACAGTCTGTTAGTTGCTATGAAACTCGAGATTCAAACGCTTCAAGTTCACCGGGAGAAAGCTATCGCGTTCCAGTTCCGGGGCGTTAATATCGAGAGGGTATACCTTCCAGTTGCTACCCCCTATCCTCACAGACCCACCCCTCACTTCACCCCATCTTCAGCGATTCTACAAAGCAGCAAATACTGCTGCATTGGCTGCTGGTGAACGAGGTGGAATGTAAACAAATAATGATTAGTCCTGTTACACCACTCAAGTGTTAATTTCTCGTGATTTACAATTGCCTCGAAGTTCATTCCAATCAATGACTCAATTGTAATGTGATAATTAGTCACCAGGGCAATTAAGAAAGTCACAGCTTTCAGTGCTTCCAGTGTGAACGACAAGGGTGAAGAAAAAATAAATACATACGTGAGATGTGGGTACTGAAAGGGGCGAGGGGGGCAGGGGGGTGGTGGTGGTGGAGTAAAGGAGAGGGGGTATATGGCATGTGTATTTGAAAGGGTGGCGCGACGTGGTGCTTGCAGAAATTCAATTTCCTGTCTGTGCCAAACGGATGTCAACGCTCGAGGAAAACAACTGTCAGCCAATACTGGCACTGGCTTCACACCTCTCTGTGTACCAAAAGTGTCGGGGCTTGTATATACATGATTTTACGCCTAAAATGTACGATCAGCCGCGGGTAAATGCAGCTGGCAAGGAAACATAAAGTGTTGAAAAGCTTTCGGTGATTTCACCATTCCACTCGCTCTCGTCAAAAGGCCAAAACTATAAGCGGAGAGGGGTGTGAGAAAATTGTTGAGCATCACAGAGAAGAGGGCAAATATTTACCCAAGAAAAAAAATTCCCCTGCGAATTGTTTCAGGTGAAAAACACTTTGCTCGTGGTTCACGTGTATTTATTCTTCTTTTTTGTTTCGGAATCAATTTATTTTTTTCAGACTGGGTCGGTCCTTTGTGAGCGGAGCAACAACAAAAAATCTGTACTCAATTGAAAGGTAATAAATGGTGGAGGGGAGGGGCTCATTTAAATTTTGGGTTAATTCTTGGGAATGTTATTTGAGTCGAGAGACGAATGGCAGGAACATTCAATTGATTCCTGAACGCACTCCGCATTACACGCGATGTTAAGATCTCAATAATCTGAAATAATATCCGACTAATAATAACAATTATAATTAGTGGTGTAATTATATCGTTGATGTTGGTAACTATCGGCTGAGTTTGTGTCGTTCGAGAACTGGTGCGTGATAGAACAATAAACGAGGTTAATAAACGTTTTGTAATTACTGTGCATTCAGTGGGGATTAACCTCCGGTGATTTCAGACCTTTTGACAGCGAAATCACTTGTTCTTTGCACTCGATGGATAAGGGGTATCATTTCGAATAAATTGAAATTAATGAGATGCTTTTACTTGTACTGAGAGCCGGGGGTTACGATGCAGTTTCGGAATAGTACCAGAGTATGAAGAATTGATGCATTCGAATTCTCTCCACCGTGGAGATTTCGCTGAAAGGATCTTCCCTGTCGTCTTCTCCACATCAGTTGGCCCTTATCCCCTTCACTCCCTCCCTGCGCCCTTCACGTAACTCAACCATTCCTCCTCGCCGCCTGGTTTCCCTCTTACATACTCCGCTCGTCTGCCATCCTCAGTTGGCAAGAAAAGGAAAACGCCAAGAGGGAATGAAGTCTGAGAGGAAAAGACTAGGGTGAATGGAATGGTGCCCTTCGCAAACCAGCGTATATATCCCACCACAGTTTGTAAGGGATGAATACTTCACCTGAGGATGGGAGCCTCCGTTGGAAATGGTGGTGAGGGAGAGGGAAAAGAGCTTTAACGAAACAGTGAACTGCACTTGTGGGGAAGTGCATAACAGGAGTGCAGGGATTGGAGGGATGCGAGACTATCTACGTTATTTTAACGTTAACATTTTTTTTAACTGCTAGATATTATTGTGGCTTGATTTGTGGGGATATCGATCACTATCGACCTGAAATTTATTTAAAACCTTAAACCATCGGAGTCGTTCAGGAGGAAAATTGTTTAGGGTTTTCTAATTCGTCGGGCACCAAAAATTCACTTTTAAAAATGTACGTGAACCCTTCGGTATCCTTTACTGAATATTTCTCTCCTGGTGAAAATAAATCTCGAGAAACTTGGGGAAAAATTTCATGGACTTGTTCGTTTCGTGCGTTGCCTTGTTCACTCATTTCACTTTCTCCTGAAGTAGCGGAAGGTGAGGAGAGGGGGGGGATTCGAGTTTTGGGAAGAATTTCTAGGACTGGATGCATCGAGAAAAGAGGAATGGCGATCTCTCACGGAAGGCACCGAGGCGTAAGAAAAATACTGTCCAAGATTCGTGAAAGGAGTGAAACTCTTAAACGGCTTCCTTCCTTACTCCGACCGGACCTCGTGGGTCGTTCTACCCGTTCGTGGTTACACGCTGAGAGCACAGACAATGGGCCCGATGTGCGAAATGGATAACGCATCCTTCGGATAGCTGCACACTGATGTTGATTCACTGAATTTTTTGAAATTCTCTTCCGTATCCGTCGGCGCCGGAGAAATTTTCGGTAAGTCGATTATTTTGGTATCTAATTGTTTTTATTTATATGGTGACGTTTGAACATTCATATTTATACATTAACGATTTGTGAAAATACGCGTTTACCAAGTGGAAGGGTAATTTTTACCAAAAAGTTTACTCCGTTGCGGAATTTCCCGTCGCGTTGAAAATATTCCACGATTCTGTCGTCACCGCTGAACTGTCGTTTCTCCTTTTGGCTCCCCTCGTCTCCTCGCCCCTCCCCCTGCGTTTTCAACGTTTTATATGTACGAACCGAAGCCCCATATATACATTGGCTTCGAAGAGCGGAGAAGGATCTCTGAGAACCGAAAGCCACCACACTCAAGTGTCTCCGAGGAATTTAATTCTGCCCGGACTCACCTAGCAGGTATGCGGATAACGCGTTACTCGATATTTTCTTTTCATTCTCGATTTCCTAGCCCTCTATCCTATTTTCCAACATCCTTTTTCACGGTGAGTCGGGCCACCCTCCATTCGACATTCCTGACAGACGAAGGAGATTGGCACTCGTATTTTTCGGTCAAATTATCGTTTCTGTGTATGAGGAATTCTTCAGCGAGTGAGTGTAGAAAATTTTACAGAAGTAAATTTTTTTCCTTGTCTCGCCTATGTCAAAATCCGATACAATCGCTAATTTTTTTCAAGTCGATAAGCAGAGTATCACGTTCCTAATTTTCACTGAATATTTCTTTCGGTCCTCAGTGCTAAAAAGTACCAGTGAATTTTATTTAATTTTTTTCTTTTACTGTTGTCATGGAAATACTTGAAACCATATATCGGAGATTTATCGCAAATCCGCAAGCGCCGACAATTTGGCAAAAGTGCGAAGTTGTGTAGCAGATAGTATTTGTATAGAATAGGGAAATGGAGGGACGGGATTTTGCGGCGCGTCTACTAACGGAAAAGAAGATTTCACAGGACACCAAGAGCTAACCCACTTTACTTCACCAGTCATATATACTTTTCCACGTCTACATAGGGAGTGAAAACACTGCACTCACTATCTTTCTCAAACAATTTTCGTTCTTTCTCGTGCATAACTAATAGAGGTCTCCGTTGCCCTCCCCCGGGCCTCCGAAATCTTGTTGTTCGACCAGCCGTAATCTAATACCCCCGGCTCTAGTCCACATACACATTCACCACTTCACTCCATCTCTCTTGGGTTAGAAATACCCTCACACAGGACTTTACTGTACACTTCCACACAGTTTTCCGTGAACCCGGTTTGTTCTCCCCATTCCGCGTCTTCCGCGTATTTCGCTGATGAAGCCAGCGGTGGCGATGGTGGTGGGCCATTCGATACATCATGAGGCTATCCCCTGGAGTAAATACACTTGAGCCAGTCTAAATCCTGTCTCCAGCGATATATATCCGATATCGATCTCAGAATTTCCGGCGCCTTCCACACGGCAAAAAGGGTCAATAAAAATTACGTAAGAGTTCCGTAATTCACAATAATATTCTTCGAACACCTCCAAAAAAAGTATGGGCCCTCATGAGCCCCCAATCCCAAAACTTGTTAGTAAGTTGAGGACATTCAATTCGTCACAAAATGACCCAACTATGTCGTGTTCGCGTCACCGCAGTCAACCACAATAGGGACTGATCAGTTGCTGGCTCTTTCCACTGACAGGGATGAAAGTTGAGATATCGAGGTGAATTTCTCCCTACCCCCTTCACTCCCCACTATCACGAGTTTTAGAGGAACGGGAGAAGCAAGTTCGATGGATACAAGACGTAACTTTGATATCAAGTTTCCCTCCTCCCCCTCCGCCCCGGCAAACCTCTACCACCAGCGGAATACGTGATAGATCCTCCTGCAAAATGGCGGAAACAGCCGTGAAAAATCCACCGTGAAAATGGAAAAGTAAAATAGGGAGAAAAATCCAGTTAAACAAATATAAAGTGAGGATTTGGCCAGTTCTATATATATTTTTTATGCAGTGTAATTATTGGTTAGAATGGAAAATATAATATTTGGTATACGGTTGATGGTGGCAAGGTTGTACTACTGTGCCTTGCATGGAAAACAATACGGGCAAAATGGACGCCCTTTCCTAGTTATTAAAATATTCAAAGTGACGAATCACGACGTTTAACATGGGTAGAAAGGAGAAATTTATTGGTCAATTTGCATAAAAGAAGTTTCAATATTCCACCGGGTGTTTTTTTCTCCCGGGGAGAGTGCAAAAGGGGCTCCAAATCTAAGGCCCTAGCTGGTATGCCGCGGCATGGCATCTCTCGTCTATCCCCCATAACATAATTCCCTAGTCGTATATTGGGGTGGTTTTGCTCGAGTAACGTCGAGAGCTGGAGAGGGTGGGGTTGAGAGTACCAAGGGTTCTCCATAATGCAGGGATGGTGGTTGGACCGCATAAAAAATCCAGCTTATGGTACCCGAGGTACGTGAAACGTTGCGCACTCGGACCAAGACTCATCGCTACCCCTCTCGGTCCCACCCCGCTGCCCCTCAGTAGTCCCACAGGCTGGCACGAACGAAATGAATACCCCGAGTAGAACTCGGCCACCAACTGCGTTATTAAAGCGACGTACGAGCCCGTGAAAAGCCTTCATTACACCCTTGAAGCACATTCGCACATTCTAAACATCCGACTGAAGAAGGGGGGGAAAAATGGAATTTAATGTGGAGAAGATGAACTTGGTTCGGGTTCTTAGGGCTCTGAATAAATGCGATGTGATCGTTCAATTTTTACTGTCGTATTTTTTGTGATAATTTATTCTTTAAAGCTACACCCCGTGAATCTAAAAGTCATTTGTCGCTTGTTCCTGTTGTCTTCAACGATCATCATCCGGAATATCAGCCAATGAATGGAAATCGAGAAATACATCGGAAGTATGAAGGAGAATGAAAAAGAATGGATATAAAATGGGCAAAAATGTTTGCTCGGTTGGGTGCGAAACGCTTGCAAATTTATGTACCCCAAGAATGCCCGTGGAACTGTAAAATGCAATTTTGCTAATCTAGAATCCGTATCCCACCGAGTGTGTCGCAGTCACAAATTCTCGGTTTAATGTATCGGAAGTATCGGACAAACGAACTTGCCATTTTCCTCATACTTTTTCTTAGTTTTTTTCCCTCTCCCCACCTCGCTACTATTTTTTCCCTTTCTCTTACAGCATCGTTATCGTTTATCAATGCTACCACTACATTTATCTGGTGGAGAAAAAGGGGTGAGAGCCGAAGGAGAATTCTCCAAGTACATAAAGTTCCATTTCAATTCTCAACTTTATATTGCGTTATTCCTACAGAGGGGAGGTAATTAAATGGTGAATGGAATGTGACGTTCGATCTACAACAATCATCGTTCATTCAATGCGTAAATGGTATATCTGCGGTACTAGCAAGTAAGATCGTTAGGCTGGTATTACCGTCAAGGGTAGATACGTGCACCATCAATTTATTATCACTGACATGGCCCACCGGGCGCTGAGGTAATTGTAACTCGGCTCTGCGACGCAAGAAACTATGCAGAAGCCAATCCAATTCTCATGATGTATAGGACGAGAAAAATGCTATAAAAATTACCAGAAAAAATGCAAAAAGAAGTTTCGAAACGTAATCCCCAGACGAAAAAAAAAATTCATAAAAAATCTGAGTGGAAACTGAAATGAGACGCATTGTCGAGAGAATTGTTCTCTGCAATGAATTTTGTTTTTCATTAATTTGATGATAAACATTAGTTTATTAAGAACAATCCTATGAAAATACTATTCACGTGTAGAAAAAAAATTGTTTTCAGTCGTTAATCACAACATTGTCTCGCTTTAACATCCTCGTTATCAAATTTAACGAGAGTATGACCCCAGGATTGGAGACAATTATTTACACATTCGAATTACGTACCTCTGCCAATTACGCAATTAGCTTAATTCCACTGGCGCAAGGTATCCTATGCCCCTTTTTCTCTTCCACTCTGTACATTTTTTTACTCCTCTCTGTTCTCTCTCTCTCCGCACCTTCCACATGAATGTTACTAGTCTCCATGAACGTACGTTAATTGGCGTCAATTAATTATAATTTCAGAATGAAAAGAAGTGTGGAGTCTCTCCATGTGTTGATGCCTATCGATATAATTCATTTCAATTTCACGGAAGTGTTCCGGATGATTTTTATTCTGTTTCACCTCCTCTCTTCGTTTTCCTTCAACTTTTTTTTATTCACCACATTTTTTATTACAACTACGAGGATAGAACCGCTATATATCCCCCATTAAAAAGTTTTCATCGTACAAAATCGTATATTGTCTCTCATATTTTGTATTTTACGTCATTACTCATTTTAGATAAAAGTTACAGACGAGCTCTCTTCCCTTTTGCCCCTGTGCTGGTATTTTCCAGAGAATGAAATTTCACTGTGAGTACGCATGGAGTTGTGTGTGTATGTGTGTGTATCAAAATGGGTATGAGAGGCCGAGGTGGAATGGATGGGGGAGAACAAGGGAGTCTGTTCCGGCTATAATGGTTGACTGGTGTCGCGGACGAATTTCAACTGGGAAGGGATGTCACGCCAGGGTTTTGGTTCGTGAAACGGAACTCCAATGGCTGTACAACTGCAATCTGAAAACTATGCACAACGGAAATGGTTGGGTTACTCCGGGGCTTTTGAGTTGGCAGCTTGAGGAATTCATCGGGTATTATCGCTACCACGAATTTTTGGCAAGTAATTTTGTCTCTCTGACGGTAGGTAAAACTTTCAGCTAGAAAAATTGAGGAACTATTTGCGTAATCCGTAACAGGAAATCATTTTTCGGGAATTTCTGTAGGAATTTAAGAGAAGAAACCGATATTTTCTTTGTTGATTACACTCCGCCTGGAAATTACGTTTCCAAACGTAATTTCTGTTCTGATATTTTGCAATTAATTTTTCTCTCCTGGAGATAAAATTCTGGAACTTAAGAGACACGTTGGGATGACTGGTACAAGGAGGAAGTTGTGTCTGAGGAATGTCAAAATGACAGATGAGACTGGGAACATTGGAGGAACGTCTGGAAGACCTTGAGGGCTCGTAGAGGAAACTACGGCTGGTGGGATGAGCATCCGTTGTGGATCGATCATGATTTTGGCTCTGAGCTAGTCGACGAGTGTACATAATCGTTCTTGGTATACACACAATGTTTTCCAGTTACTTATTTGCCATTCGATCCAAGATGTATAATATTTCCGGAAACAAGCGAGCCTCGATCAAGATGCCAGAGAGAAAAATCATTTTCCTCTGAAAAATCATACTGCACCCGATTTAGGGAAGAACTCTCCTGAAATTTCAGAGCAGTTCAAGAATTAACAACTAGTTTCGATTCTCCAACGACTTTGCCAGGATTTATATTCCTCCGAATTCGTATTTTTTAATAAATCGTGAATTCTTCAGTCTCTAGAAAATTCATTAACAATCGTGAGTACATTCAAAGGAGTAGCGTTAGTCCATTCTGTCAATTTCAGTAATTAAAGTTCACCATTGTGACCGAAATTCAGAAAATCTAATAAAAACGTCCAGTTAATCAGTGTTGAATTCTTGAAAGTGATTAAAGTAAAACCGCCGAGTCGAAAATTCCGGGAGCAAATTTCTTGAATTTTATCCAGCCACTCGAAAAGCCTCTCGTGACCATCCTCTCTACCGTTTTCAAGCGCCTGATATAGGTATCCGTGAAATTGCTGGTGTGCGCCTCTGGCCCTCTCTTCGAAATTCCTCCGGTACACTTTCAATTACCTCCAGACTCAGGAGTGAGGTTACTCCACGTGCACACTACATTTGCTCGCCAGGGGGGATAGTGACTTTTTAAGGAGTATCCGGGATATCCAAGCACAACTAACCGCATCAGACGACTGCCTCCCCTTGAGCCTTTTGAGTTAAAATCAAGTCCGGTGTGTCTCCCGAAAAAGCTCATGCGCCCAGCAAGCACAAAGTACAAGTGCACACGTCACACTCATCATTTTTATTGCAACGAAATTACCAATTTTCCAGGCACGTCTCGTTTCCGGAAAAAGGCCGGTGCACCACCGCAAAGACCACGTAGGGAGATGCCGACTGAACTCCTGGCATACCGCCCTGAAAATACTCGTGCTGCATATGATGAAAAGAGAGAACACCCCTGGCGAACTGCTAACGACACACCACCACCGCAAGCATGTTACGGAAATTGAGAAAATTCCAGTGGAATATATGAAAATAATTACTTCATTCTGTCACCTTCTCGGTCATTAATTGCTTCATTTAATTTAAAAATCACCCTCTGAAACAAATAACCCCAGTGGCTGCTTCATCGTCGTTCAAAATATTGAATCAATTACGCCAAACGTTGAAGAAAAATTCCGAGACGATTCCCTAAAATTAATATAGCTCATACAAGCCCTAAATTTCCTTAAATAAACTTGATCATCAGCTCGGTAATATCGTCAATTCGATAGAACGATAGTTCAACGTGTTCAAGCACTTACCGTCACCGTCTGTCGTATGAAAATAATTTCCTTTTCCATAATTTCCTCGTTCCCCCAACCTCTCCCTCCATATTATTCGATCTCCCTCATAGAGCTGCCCTATATCCCTCGATTTAGGTTATACAGTGTGCAGCCGCAATAATAATGAGGTAGTCTCTTAATTGAGCGACAACCTAAGCTCCAAACTGTTGAAGATGGAAAAGATGTTGGAGATGGTAAATCTTTCACCGAAGAAGCTCTCCGACCAACTATCGAACTTTTGGCTTCCAATGTTGGATAATATTACACTGTTAGAGAATTAGTTGTGCTTTGCTTTACAAGGGGAACTCCCCAAGTTTTCTATCTCCCTGTGATTCCAGAAACTATCTCAAAGGGGGTGAAGGCCCACGAAGAGAAATGATCAGTAAAAATCACGTAACTTTTCTGTCGTTTTTCTGGTACTCTTCATTGAATATTTCTCTCCGTGTACATTTGCCGGGAAACATGAAAGATAAAAATAGCCACCATTGCCAATTGGAATCAATTTACTAGTGTCATTGGCATAAATTGCCGAGTTACGACACTGTCCCCTGGGTCGAGAGAGGTAGGGAGTATGAGGGGGTGAGAAAAAAAAATTCAACGAAACGAATTTGAAATGACAAAGACCAGGATCCCTCAGCACCTTGGCTCCTGTTCTTGCTCAGTGGTTTTCTTTGAATTGCAAGCAGTCTGTTAAATCGGAACGATCTGCACAGCCCCAAACTCCCTCATCCCCTCATTTCCCAGCCCATCCTCATCCTCTGCTGCACACTGCTCAAATCCATTTTACCGATTTGACTTGCAAAAGCCGGATTACTGCCCAGACGCAAGACGACACTCTCACTCTCAAACTCAAACCAACTCTTACCTCTATATTCCACCCACTTTGTCTATCTCCTTGCACGGACAGTTTCACCACCCAGAGATAGAAATTGAGGCCGTCCGAGGGTGGACACTTTATGTTTACGTTGAGTTATAAGCCTAGTACACACCCAAGTGACCGAGATAGCCAGTGTTTGCTACCCGCCGATGGTTTACTCTGTGCAAACTGAAGAAGTGTTAAACTCCCTTCCATATAGGATAAGCATATCAATAAATAAACCATTAAGGAATGATTTGCCAATCCTATACGGTCCAAATTTGATCACTCATGGCTGGATATTTCTTGAAAAATTCTCTCCGCAGAGACCCAGGGAAATACTAAAATATCTTCATTAATCTTTTATGAGTAGAAATTTTCTTCAATATGAGATTACACCGAGATTATTCGCGGGAGATGAAGCACAATCCCTCGAATCAGTTGGGAGCATACACTGTGCACGTTGTAATTTACTATTAAACGGTTCACGATGATAAAACGCCGGCGGGTGTGCAGCCTCTCTGGGGCTTCTCATTCAGGGGATACAAACGTTGGTAGGGGAATAATGCACAGAAGGAGTACCGCTTTATAGGAACAAACTCGGTATATCGGCTGCTTTGGCACTGACAAAAAACATCTATTGACAAGTTTTTTTCATGGCCTTATTTTTCTATTTGCAGGATACTGAATCAATTGCCGAGTGTGTGCAGATCCTCGCTGGTGCTCTCTCGGATTTTCACGAATAGCTTTGCCTGCAATTCTACCCTATTTTTATCATACGTTTGTAGACGTACAGCAGGAGCTTGAGAATCGATCTTGAAATAGCGAGAAGAAGCGATATTCCAAACCCCCTTTGGTTTGAGGGCATAAAATAAATCTGGCCAATCCCTCTAAACGATATCTCTTGATGCTTCACCGACGCGTCTGTGGAATACTTTGCCCCCGTGAATTATTATTTTATCACTCCAACCTGGAACAAATTTTGTTCCTCAAGGGATTTTTACGCTTTTTTTGGAGGTATTGAAGGAGTTATGGTTGTGAGTTATTTAAAAAAATATAATTTTCTTTGCATAGCATTTTTTTTCAACAGGAACGTACGTTTATTTTTTTTTCCACTTTTTTCTTGTTTTATTTCGCACTGAGCAGAAATACAAGCTATTCATGAGAAGATGAGGTTACCAACAGCCGCACAAGCCTCTCTGCTCCTGTTCTTCTGCATTCATACTCACACACATACAGCATACTCGTTTGTGAAACGTTCAAACGTGTTGTTGTTTTCGTTCGAGTTTTTTTTTGCACCGCTAGTCAATTATTGCAATTCAGTAGTGCACCCTTTCAACTCGCCAGCCCCTTTCGTTCGAATTTAAGATCAAAGATAAATTCATAATAATACATTTACATATAATTACATCTCTCCTTTTTTGTGCATTATTAGTAATTTAATAATATACATTTAGAGGATATACACATACATTACATCTTAGAAAATAAATATATATATGTTGAATTGGTTTTTCATTTGTATAATTATACTCCAATTCTCTCGTTACAATTCAATTCTCGTACTTTTGTCGTTATTTTTTTTTGTTCTTAAAAAATAATGATATTTTAGAATATACACTAATGTGTCTCGACTGTCTTTATTTCATTCTTTTGTTTACCAAGTGTTTGTGTACTTAATTCTGAAATAAAAAGGCCAACGAGCGATGAATGAGTAGAATTTTAAAGGAAATTAGAGTGAGTGGAGATGTTTTTCTTTTTTATCTACTTTTCAGTATATTTTTTTTTTCTCGTTTTCTTTTTCCGGCCAATGCTCATGTGCGAAGAGTCATTTCCGCATCGCATTTGTCAATGAGAGTGAAAAGCGAAATTAGGGAGAAGGGAAAACACTGGATCGAAAGGGTGGGAGCAATTTTTTTTTTCATCCTCTCAGCGTTGAGGGAATTTTATCTTTGATTTTCATTTCTCGTTACTCTCTTCACTTGTATCTATATAGTAATCAACACACTCACACGATGAAAATTTGGCTCGCCGTAGCATTGGATTAAGCGTATATATATACATCAATTTATTTATCGTTTAAATAATACATAATTAAAACGATTTCAATAATGTACATGAAAAATATTCTCTACTAAATAACTGACTTTAATATGGAAAGAGATTACAATAATCATCTCATTAATTTATTTATAGACATAAATTTGATTTTCACCTGTTCATCACATTGCTTTTTTTCATCAGTATTTTTGTATACATATATCATTCATACTCAACATCAAGCACTCTTACAAATAACTTGAATATTCTTCACTCGTCAGTTTAATCATTTAATTTTCACTTTTTTACTTGTACTCGTTTGTTTTTTGTTAAACGACTGAAGGAAAATGATTTACTGTTTGAAGCAGTCAACGGTTTATGAAGAAGTGAGAGAAAAAAAAAGATCATTAAACGAAGGAACAGGAGGAAGAGTTGATACACTGTATCGACTTTTGGTCACCAGTGGCTGAGACTAAAATACCTACGTCCCGTGATTGATAGTACACGTTTTAGACTTTTTTTTCGACCCCTCCCCCCTCCTTCATAGACATCCTTGGTAGTTTTTCACCGTCTTCAGAGCCCAGTGACCGATGAACCGAGGATACCCGGAGAGAACGAGCTCCCTCGTGCCTGGACAAAGGACACTTGAGAAAACAAGCGATATCGATTTTTCAGACAATTCCCCGATGCTCCCTCATGGCCAATCGTCAGCGTTCGACATTTAAGGGGTGGTAGATAAGCATTCAATGCACTTGGACTGGAATGACAAATTAATAAACAGGATGCATGCTACGGCAAGCTCATGTTTAATGAACATTTCATGAAACTCAATTTTCCTGGTGAATATTTTTTTTTTTTCGAACGATTAACTATCTCACATCACTTTCTCAAAAATTGCCTATACATTCCCATTACACTTATACACGATTTTTAAATACTCCCGTACGCGTGACGATGAGGAAGAAGGAGACTTCAAAACGAGGGATAATTTAATGATAAAAATTCGTGGCAAAGCCTGGAGCGTTGTTTTAGTTTTTTTTTCTTCACATGCTTCATTATTTTGTTAATTAGCACGTAGCTCGTATAAAATCCCTAGAAATACTAGCCTAACATGTATTGTATTATCGAATGATTTTATTTTTTCACTGTTTCTTTAGTGACTAATGGAGACGTTTCATCAGTGCGAGTTTCATTTGAGTCATCGGTATTTAGTTTTTTGGGATTTGAGCACGAATATCGATTAGGCCTGGATTAATACATGTGTCCATTGTAACGTATTTCGTGCACCTCACACAGTCAATGGAATGCATTTCGCAATTTCTATCCTCATTTTCCCCCCCACCCCCACCCCCTAGTCCAATGCATTTCTTTCAACTATTGTTCTCACTCGCACAGTGCTAAGATTAAAACGCGCACGTTCCCTGTACTCGTTTCGATTTTTCTTTTCCCCGTATTTGTTTTTTTATTTACTCTTTTTGTTATCGTTCGAACGTTTGCATTGTATACTCATCGGTACATAAGCTCAATGTACACTCCCTTTACATAAAAATTCCGATACCAGCGACGCGGTGATTTACCGACTAATTTGCCCAGGGTATTTTTACCAATTTCGAGGCTGTAAAAAAAAACACCAATAAACGCCGAAACCCACTTTACCTAGCATTTAAATCCTCCATTTTCTGCTGTTTATTTTTCGTCATTCTGTGAGTTACGGAGTGATGGACACATATGAAGCGTCCACGTCTTTTCTCTAAATTTACTTTTTACTTAACTCGTTGCACGTTTTTTTTTCGCTTGTTATAAGTCTTTAAATGCCGAAGGTCACTTTTAAAAATATATCTCATTGTTCTCTGCCTTTTTCTTTGCATTTTTTCAGACATTACTCACACGTAACATACGTACTTTCGTTTTCACCCTTCACCCATGCCCAACAGTTTGTTGAAATAATTATTCAACTGCTCCGACAGGTCAGCATTTTGCGGTTTTTTTTCTGCTGTCTAATTATTTTTTTCAACTAATGAGGGCGTTTTCAAATTTGGGGTAAATTAGAAGAATTCTAATTATAATTTTTTAGGTGAATAACTGGTGGAACTACTGCTTGCATCGGTTCGATAGGGAAAGCTGTGTAGTAGGGATGGGATTTTTAATGAGTAAAAGAATGAACAAATGTGAATAAAAAATAAAGTGGATAAAAACAGTCGGCATTTCTTTGCTTGAAATATCTGGTTCTTCTATCATTTCCTTTTTCTGTTCATTTTCGTGCTTTTATAGACTTTTATTTTTCCTACCTACCTAGAATTCTCACTCCCAATCAATTCACTGCAGTCACTCACTGCATTCACCCCCAGCATTACTCTCGAACACGCTAGATTAAGGAGAAAAAATCGTACCTCCATATTCACTTTTAATTTTACAATAATAAAATTGAATTTTCTGGACTTGATTTCACACTCCACCTTAATATCCATCTTTCCACTATACATTCACGACTAAATCTCTGTTTATACAACTGTTCTATCTAATCATCGATCATTTATATAAGTAATCTTCATTTAGATTAATTAAATTATCCATTACGATTACACTTATCCTGTAATACTATGTCTCTTCCTTCACTCAGAGATTAATTTCACCATTTTTTTTGTAGACTGGCTTTAATTACATTCTTTTTATCCCCCTCATTTATTTTCAACTATCTACACAGAGGGGCTGAGAGGCCCAGGAGTATCCGAGGCTGAGCGTCGCGACGCTTGCCGTTATATTTATAATAAAAGAAACGCAGAGTGAATATTCTCTCAATTTCTTTGCGTTTTCGTCAGACTTGATGGCGTTTGTGGAATCAACACACCGAATCTCTCTCCGAAAAAGTAAAATGTTTAGAAATAAATAAAAAATTAGGAGTAGAGAGAGGAAGGAGAGCAGAGTCAGTCGCCGGAAGCACGAAGCGACAATTTCCTGGCTCCTTTGTTGGATCGTCTCGTATGGGAGCTTTTGAAGGTCGCGTGGAAAATCACGTTTGCGGAAACTCAAGTGAATAAGACGAAGAGAAATGGAATGAGATGGGAGATGAAGGGAGGATTGAGCGGATGGGGAAAGATTGCAAAGGGTAAGCTCGAGTGAGGGCTAGTTGTGGATAGAAAAGAAAAATAGAAATGAAAAAGAGCGAAACTCAGGCGCTGCGGTGAAAAACATTCTTTTGAGGGGGCTATCTCGATTGGTCGACACAGTCAAAAGTATTTACCGCTCGTTAGAGACACTACGATAGAGAGTGGAAAAGAGTCGGAGAGAGGTTTGAGTATGTTTCTGCCACTTTTATTTTTACTTTTATTCTCATGTTTTCGTTTTGTTTCTTCCGCTTTCAAACGTTTTCACTCACTGTAAACGTCACTAGCTTGAGCTTGTTTCCTTCGAACCGGCGAGAATAATAGCTGAGTTAAATGCTTGGAAAATGTTTAAAATTGTTAACTTGGAAAAGAAAAATACAAATGAAGATGAAAAAACTGAAAACGTGGTTTGTTCATATGAAAGGAGTTGTTACGTAATCATTTTTATTCGTTTTCGAAATTTTGAAACGTAAATGTACGGGGGTAGTTGATAATTGTAATCAAGATGAATTTGCTCTCACTGAAATGGGTTGGCTACGTAAAAAATAGAATAACAATTTGCAAATTTAGAATAAAATTTTATTTTATTCAATGATAATTTGATTTTTTTTTTCATGATTGAAATAACAATTTTGTTCAATTGGAAAATGAAGTCTTTCCTTTTTTACCGCATTTTTTTTTCTGTCTAATTCTTTCATTTTATCGAATCGTTTCACTTAAGAATCATAATTTCTATAATCCCTTGAAAGTAAATTATGTTTGATAGCTCAATGAATTTCAGCCAACCTATTACATATAGATTGCAAATACAAACTGACTATTTTGTTCGATATACAGACTGTATATATGCATTTCACGTACAATTATTTTATCATTTTTTTTTTACTTTTTTATCATTTTTTATTTGCTTTTTCACTTTATTCACATTCTGGGAGGAATAAAAAGTAGATACAAAACATGTCTCGTTGAACGTTCAATATACATATGCGAGAAAATAAAACGTCAATTCCATAATACACTTTTAATTATGTTTTTTTTAATCATTTAATTTCTTTCGTTATGGAAAATTACCAACGGCACAAAACAGTAGCGTAACACTGCCCGTGGCAAAACCAGTCTCAATAAACTCGAAGTGAAAACGAGGGCGTGCACGTGTGGCTAATATATACATATTTTTCAGATAATTCATAACCCGCTACATATAAAGAAGCCGATACGACCATGATTTGGCGAAAGCGTTTCCTTGTTGATTTTTATTTTAATTCATTTTTAATATTCTGTTTTGAAAATCACTGTAAACACCTGCGTTTCATTAATTGCCATTTTACGATCAATTCTTCTTCATCCGATAATAAATTGCGAGTTAGCGTCTCGACGATCGGCGTCGCTCCACCAGTGCCAATCAAAAAAGATCTGTTGCGTATAATGTCAAATCCTATTCTTTGTATTTCGATATTTCATTTACAATTCTCACTTTAAATTCCTCCTTTACTTACTTTTTATTCATTTTTTTTACTTTTTTTTAAATTTTCGTTTTAATTAACTCTAGAAATTTTTAAAGACTATTTAATAATTAAAATCGTGTGAAACGTGGTAACAAATTAATGAAACATTGAAAAATTGCACGATATACAAACTCAGCAGTTGCTCTCGTCACTCACACACTTTGTTCATCAGTCACTCTTTTGGGCGTCGATTTTTATTCATTTGCATTTTTTTGTATATTTTTTCATATATCATTTTTTGTCTCGCAACATTGATGCTCAGCAATCAACGCCATCACATTTATTCCGATTACAAACATAAGTCAGCAATAACATCACACTTTTATTTATCTCATTTATATCATTCATTTAATTATCTTTAATTAATACTCTCTTTCTATCGCAATCATTCTCTTATTTTTCTGCGCTTAATTATTCTAAAAAATACGACGTTTACGTTCTACGAGTTTTATCAATTAATTAATTTGGCCACTGAACATTTAAAATTCTTAGTCCTTTTTGTAGTTATTTTTTTTCAGTTTAGTCGTCCTCGATATTACCTTTTTTAAATATTTATTTTCCATCCCTCAGGGGGACTTGGAAGAATTCAGTATTATGTATAGTTATATATTTTGTTCTGAGTTTGTAGTGAAATTCTTGATTCGATGATTTTTCCCACTTTATCGACATATCAACTTTTAATTACATTATACTTTTGCACGCCTATCGATTCTCACATGACTGCGAAGAAAATTTAATTTTTAAATTGAGGAGAAAAAGATAAAATGAACATGCAACCACTGAGACCTCTTTCACGATCGACTGGTCTCACTGCACTATTCTCTTCTATTGCAAAAAATTAATTTACATATTGAAATTACGAAAAATTTATCATTCTCATCTCTTTCTCTTTCATCTCCTAATATCTCTATCGATCTAATTAATTCGTTTCCCACTAAAATATTCCAATTGTCTAAAATTTTTACATCGTTCGATGGAGTCACTGAGACAGTAAAACTATCGTCTCCATTATTTTCCATTGAAAATAGACATGAATCTGTCATTTAGCACCGTGGATCCACAGTCTCGCTGGATTTTAATGAATAAAAAAAAATAAAATCCAGGAGTACAGGAGCATCTTCCATAAAAACACGCGGTAACTATCACTCGGGCTCTTCAAACGATGTAATATTTTCACACGATCCCAATCACTAACAAAATTTTTCCTAATTTCTCATCGATTCTACTATCATTTGACTAATAATCCATTACGCATGTGATCTTATCTCCATTCCCAATAACTTGTCGGAATGAATATTCAAAATTTCGATGACAAAGAACGTAAATTTCAACGTAATTTATTGGCAGTGATCAACATTCCTTTGTTCATATCTTTGTTACATTTGTTGAATTATATCATATATCTTAATATCCAAAAATGAATTAGAATTCAGGCTGGAATTAGTAACACATTAACGAGGACGACGACATCACAACGATGACAGAGAAGCAAGGTATCGTCCTTGGCGAAAGGATGCCTTGGCATTTACATTTGTATCTTTTTTTTTTATTGCTCAATGCAGTGACTGTTGGCATCACAAAATGCTGGTTAACACATGGACAAGCTGAGGGGATTTGATTAGACGTGTCTCTTCATGTGCAGGGCTAAGTGATCGCTGCGTGAGAAACAGCGATCGCAGTGCCGGCACTTGAATGGTTTGGCTCCTGTGTGTTTGCGATAATGGCGGGTTAATTCATCGGAACGTGCAAATCGCCATTCACAGCCCTCCCAACTGCACTTGTATGGTTTTTCACCTGTAACACATAAAAAAAAGGGACAAGCCACGAGTTAATGAAAAATAATGTCATTTTCCATGTCATATTTACTGTAACCCCCCTTTGGAGGTACATTATTAAGTCATAAATAATCAAAAAATAATCTATCAGGGCATTGCTGAAGGTGAGTTGACATTGATGAGGGGGAGGCTCACATTCACGAGACAATACTGGGGTCACCACCTGTGGCGCAATGTTGCCGAGCTTAACGAGCATCGGGGGCTTGTGCGAACCATTGCAAACTACCCCAGTTCACACACACACACACATACACATACCGATACACGTTTCATTTTTTTCTCCCTTTCTTTGATTTTTCATTTTTCTCCCTCACCCCTTTTTTTCAACTCCCAATATTTTTCAAACCCTCGATGCACTAACCCCATTGATTTATTTAACCCACGTAACAGCCTGATCCATTTTTTATTTCCATTCCGAGAGGGTGGAAACACGGAAAATTACAAAAATTCCAGTATTTGTCACTGTTTCACACTCTTACTATTATCACACCCATATGTCATGAGTGAAGGAGGTCATGACTGACAAGACAAGTATACTTCACGTACGTAAAAAAAATGTTACCACGATGGTGAGAAAATTTATGTCTCACACTTTATTTAACCTCATCGCAAGTCGCAAGTGCAACTTGCGTCCTATAAACGAACTGTCCCACGTTTCTCTTCTCATTCTCGTGTGTCCGCGGCTGGGGGTTGCGAGGGGGTGAGAAGTAGAAGAAGAGGGAACGGTTGTCTGGCGTGACGTCGACAAATCCAGGAAGGACGTGGTGCGGCATAACCAAATTCCACTTCATTCAACCAACCATCTTTCCCCTTCTGTTTTTCCACCCCCCACCCCCCAAACTGGGGGGCTCTCTTATTTTGCTACAGCCCACGGGTTTTCGCAAGTAGAAAATTCCTGGGGACTTTACAAAGGGTGAGGAGGAGGAAGGGATGAGGGAGTACGAGTCCCTCGGTGCTGGAAGAATAACTATGGGAGGACTCCAGCAAAAGGGGATTTATTTTCTTCCAGGCAATATAGAACTACCTGGCAACATGAAATAACCAGAAAAATATTCTCTTACCGACTTGAAAATAAACGGAATGCGAATCAAGACAAGATGAAATCAATGAAAAAATATTTATCACAAAGACTAAGATCCTCCATGAATAATTTACTGCAGTACAAAACGCAAAACTTCAAATGTACTTGATAACCGGATGTCACGGATTTGCAATAAGTGCGGAAGAAGTGCATAATACAAACAGCCAACAGTCCTCGGTTAATTCTCTTCATGTATAATGTTAATGTATGAAATGCAAACCGTGAATGAGTGTACGCTCGTGATTGGATGCGTGACAGACGGTGGCATGAAACCATGTATTCGCCCCACGGGAGTGCACAGCCTGTTCTTCCAAAAGGAGAGCTACGGTAGGAATGGAGCTTGGCCATCACGTATCACGCATTTTATCGTCCCGTAATGGAGAGGAAGCCGACGGCGGGCGCTCACGGACCCCGTAATAAAGTCGGATTAAACAAGACCGTCTTTCTTACTTCAAGACCACAACAAAAAAAAAAACTTGAGGAGGGAAATACTCGGGCAACTTTAGACGGTGTTGGCACATGAAACTTTAATAAATGAGAGTATTTTTTACTGGCGGAGAGGAACTTTTTTTGGGGTGTTCGTTATGGGGTCCAATTGGGAGCTTTGTCATCCTTCATATTTATGTTTTGGACTTTTTGTGCTGTTTGGGGCTAGCACGATAAACCTCATTCAATTCAAAAATACAACATGAAATCATTCATACATTTTAAATTGAATAAAAGAGAAAGTGGTCGCCAGGAATATGGTGTAAAATATATGAGTTTCATGTGAAAGGAATTTGCCTTTTCCATTTGCTATTCCTTTTTGTTTCCATTTATATGAATAGAATGAAAAATTCTCGGAGGTTGTTCTTGTAATAGAAACGCGTGTAAGTTGAACTGACTCCGGGTGATTTTTTCCAGTTACCAAGCTTCCCTCGCCATCCCTATAGAAACACGTCCACGAGGGTGTATTGCGTCGATATGTCAGTCCGTCGAGGCAACGCGTGCTCGTCGTCTTTGCATTTTATTAAGTTTGCCGTCTACCGTCGTTGCAATACAACTTCCCCTTTTTTTTCTCTCACCACTGGCTCCCATTTTCTATGTACACACTAGAAGCGTTCAACTATATACAGTGCGGACTGTACATATACATGGAAGGACACCGGGGGAATTTATGGTGAAAAGTATAGAAATGGGAGAAGGGAAAGGGGGGACTTTCGGCCAATACTCACGAAAAAAGTCACTCGGACCCTTATATACGTGCCTGCTGACGCCGCGATACATTTCCAAGCAATAACTTGAGATTTTTGTCTCAACGAGGAAAGGAAAAATCGTAACTACCACACTTGAGTTGTGAAAATAAAGGAAAAATTGTGTTATTCAATTTAGTTGTGTTTCTCATTTCACGGAAAAGAAACACCACTGAATGAAACATTGTGAATTCGATCTAATTTAATGCGATCGTCGACTTTATTTGTCATTCGATACGCTGAACAAAAGTAGACAATGGAGAATGGGTAAACAATGGAGGGACATTATTTAACCGCTACTCGTAATGCAAAAGTCGTTTTTCCCTTGATGTCCCTGGTGTGTACCTTTGGGGTACACGAGGTATCCACAGGCGCCTGCGGTAAGTTTCGCGGTTGACGAAGGTAACACGAAACGGGTTCAATCGGGCAAAATGCAATCGTTGTCTACGCGAATGAGACTATCAGTTTCTACCTCGTTTTCTTCGGATTTTGTACCCAGTGAATCACGTTATCCACACAGAAGCGCTTGTGTCTACACACACCCACATACCTTTTTATCCCCACAAAATTTAAGTTTAATACAACAAAACTGAAAGCCCCCTTCATACTTTTAGCTACTACGTACTCAATTTTCCCTGTGTCTGGTGCGATGAGCTTTCGAACGGATCAAAGTCGTGGCAGTAAGCGAGAACAATAGACTCGGGGAATGGAATTCCAGAACGGAAAGTCCCTGTAATTGGAAATCTCTCTACCAATGCCGTCGTGGGACTACCACACACAACGCCACGTCTCCTATCCACTGTTTTGGATCGATAGTCTCGATTCGCTTCCTCCATTCTCTCTGTCTCTACTGTCCGATGGTCCTAGCTGTCTTGCTATACCTCCCCCTACCACCCCCTGGCGTCCAGTACTCCCAACGGGGAATCCCCTAATTCCCTCTCTCACTTGATCACATGCCTGTCTCGTTACACGCGGATGATACTCCAACAACACGATCGTTTAAAATTACCCCAAACCCCCAGTTATTTTTATCTCCACGTCTCTCTCTCTCTCTCGCCGGTTGATTTTCCTCAAGTCCGATATCGAAGGTGAACTCTACGTGCCTGCTAATCAGCAAAGTCTCCAACATCACCATGATCAAGCACGCGATTGTTCTTTTAAAAATTCCCAATTAAACATATGACATCTTCCTTTTACACGAGATTTGATGTAAGATAAGTTTGAATCTTGATCATAGCACTATAATAAACGTACTTTACATTGCCGTGAGATAACGGTGAATCTAAGCATGCAAACCAATTCAAATACGTGGTGAATTAATTAATACGGTGTATTAAACGCCCAACGACGCCCGTAATAACTGAGAGAAATGCCGTTATCTGTGATATGGGATATAATCCAAAACGCAGTAGAGATGCAGAGGATACTCTTACGCATCGACCCCCTCTTTCCTTCATCCACATAGTCATCACGGTAGAATTCATAACAGAGTAATAATCGCCAGGACGAGCACCGTATGCATAATCCCCGGGCGTAGTTAGCAGTTCTGCTTAACGATCCCCGTCTAACGCTAGAAGCAATCCGAGTTGGAACAGCCATCCGCACCACCGCTGCTGTCCTTCCCTTCTACCTACTTTCCCTTGTCCCTTATTACTTGTCCTTGATGTCCCGTGATTCTAATGCGAGTGGGAGTGAAACAGGAGTAAAAGGGGTGAGGGGGAGGAGAAAACTGGGAATAGGAGGGATGGGTTTGGTCTAGGAACAGCGAGTGGCGTTTGGGTGCGACAAAAACCAGGGACAAAGAGACCAAAGAACGGCCGAGGGGACGAGTCGAAGACCGGGAAAGGGTGAAGGGGTGGAGAGGGGGAGGTCTGTTAATTACAACCCTGCCGTTACCATCCACCGCAACGACTAGTACCCTGACACCGCGTCTACTCTGCAGTCTTCCTATTCCACAAGGCCTGGAAGAGGATTCCAAGTGGTAATATCGTGTTCCAGGGCTACTGACGTCCTTCATCAACGCTAACGCCGACCCCCATGTGCGTCTACCACACTGCCTACAACAGCCCCCTCCCCCCTTTGGGGAAAATACCATTGGGGTGACGGGATTTGATGGTGGGGCAATTGTTACAATTTTTTATTTTATTTTATTTCTATTTCATTATAGGGTATTGTTTTGTTTGAGGACTGACGGACTTTTGAAATCCAATCGCCAGGGTGACTCTCACTAGGGAGGAGGAAATATGCCCAGAGGATTAGCTTTCAGAATTTACACACTGTTTGATCTATATTTTTTTGCTAATGAAATGGAGTTTTTCTGTTTATCTGTCTACCAATGCATCGCAGTAATGGATGTTGAGGAAAACATTTTTTATGTCAGGAGTACGTGAAAAGTGCTCTTGGGCATCAAGGGAACACAGGATGCGACATGTAATACTGGGGATGATAAAGAGAAATGCGTGTTTTGACAAAACCTAGAGCATTATTTCATCAGGACTGGAAATTCTTTCGGGTAAATGATGGTGATAATCGATTCCTTGTGTTAATTAGCGCTGCTTTTCCCTAAATTATGATGATAGAAACCTAAGCAGAATCACCGTGTAGCACAACATGTACTGAGTATATTCTCGCTTGTACCACCCACGATTCAACATGGTGATTAATTATGCATTGTTATTCCCGCAATAAGGGTGCTGTGGTAGCGCGTCCGAATGGTGCTCTGCACTCACACCTCCTAGTCCTTGGAGGTTCCCTAAGACCGAGACGCGACACAACGTAAAGGGCGGCCGCGAAATAAGACAGAGAGAGAAATAACGCCAGGCAAGTATCTAGCATTATCATGGTAAGGAAAGAGAAGGTGGAAGATAATGGTGCCAGAATATAGCGTCAAGATGATGATGAAGGGGAACTGAAAGCGAGGAAAGACAGAATATACTGGGTGTTGAATGGGTCGGGGAAATAGTCTCGTTTCGACCCAATTATCCGGTATAATTGTTGTCGTGTTTACAGTCAGCCGAGGCTTGATTAATTTCGAAATTATATCACTGTCATGTGTGTATTGTATTCGTTCATTTATCTTTATTTTCAGTGGGGCTTGTGCAACCTGAGAACTATCGGTCAAATCATTTATAACCCTTCAGTATGATTTGTTTTACCTTGAATTTTTAATAATTATTACAGCTAAGAGCCCCGAAATTTTTTTAATATATTCATTTCAATAAAAAGACCGAGAAAAATTGCTTTACTGTGATATTTTGTGGTGTAGTAAGACGCTTCGTTTCTTCGATAATCGATGGGTTTTAGACCATCGCCCATCCCTTCGTTGGTACATCAATCTTAATCAAATTCGAAAACTGAAACTTCCCCGGTGGAGTTTCGAAGAGAGTATATATTTTATTTAGATAGACTAGCAATAAAATATTTATGGAAAGGAAATTCAACTCACCTGTGTGTGTCCTTTGATGTGCCTTTAAATGTGAACTCTTGGTATACACTTTTTTGCACCCTGGAAACGTACACTTGTGTATCCTGCGTTTTGTGTCCTGTGGACTGTGTTCGTGACTCCTTGCGTGATGCCTATTCGCAACTGCTGTCGCCACTGCCGTCGTAGTGTGTTGTGTACTTGTAACGTTTGGAAAACCATTCGCCGTTACCGAGATTAATCTGTTTGAATCAATAAAAGAATATTTAGTCCATAAAAAAATTATTTTCAAGAGAGAATTTATAACGGCTATTGGTATTTTTGCATACCTAGCGACTCCCTGACCATTACTGGCTGTGACCCTGACGATTGCACTTCTACCACCAGTACCATGGAGATTTAGATTGTGTACATCGAGCATCGAGCTACCACTCGACGAGTGACTGGAATTTGAGTGCCCCTGACCTGATTCTGGGCTTGATGGTGGTGTTAGAATTTGTCCCTCTCCCTCGCATCCACTATCCTCTTCCTCTTCAATTTCCTAAGGGCAAAAATGACATATCGATTTTAGATATTGAAGAGAAATTAGTTGGTTTTATTGGCAGCATTCAATTCAAACGTTGTTTGATTATTTTAGCAAATCGGATTCTAGCAAATCAGAGCGCAATATTTCATGGCATGTCATACATTCAAATTAGTATTTCAAGGATAATTTCCCATGAGGATATATAATTTTTCATTCAATTTTTCCCTCAAATGCTACCCTCTGAATGGTCAGTATCAGAATGAACGGATTAATCAGCTATAATAGCACCAGAACTTCAATATTATCGGAAATTTTTGAATGCAATTATTAGGTGAAATTTATGTAAAATTACAGGTAATCTCAAGCACTTGTGCTATTACTATTGCGAATAAATAAAAAATATGGATCAGCAAAATTATTGATGTTAATCCTCCTCACTTCATGCTCCTCGTCCTCCTCCAGATCTTCACTTGATTCCTTTTTGAGGATGAGCGCTCTGTAGGAGAGGGTCGGCGAGCTGTCCCACGATAATACAGAACATGCCGAGCTAGCTGAAGACATTGATAGTGAGTCAAGGTGGCGATCTAGTAAATCCCTATCGCGTCCGTTGTGGTTGTGATCACCTGGACTATATTTCATTTCATCAAGACACACAGGATCCCTGTCGTCGTGTGATGTTGTCACTTGAAATGACATTTTCCTCTTCACCTGGAAGAAATTCATACCAATAATTATTACCGTTCTTCACTGGAGGATAACGGTGCGATTGAAATCTTAAGGAACTCCTGACAAACGATGATCAATATTGCGTATACTTACTTCCATTTTGATTTGGGGTTGATACTGTGTGGTAGTAGAACAAGTAGTAGCGGTCCACGATCGTGCTGGCGCTCTGAATAGGTTCCACGGCGCTGTATCCAGCTCAGTGGGTAATTTTTTGTACGATTGCAGCTTAGGTTCATCTTTCAGGTACCTCTCCATCTCGTAGCAGGTCTGCAATGAGAGAATATCATTTAATTGATGCTTCTCACCATCAATGTTAATTGAATAGCTAGCTCTTTTGTGCTAAAGGCGTGAACATTAAGTTGTCTGTGAGTAGTACAGTGACGTTCTTTCACTCGCCCTAGTGCCTCATCCCTTCCCCCCTCACCCCACCCACTCTATTCACCAGCCACCTCTTCGTAACTTTACCTCCCAGGGTTTTTTCTCTCTTCACCTCGTGTTCCACCCAAACGAGATTACGTTATTACCACCAACGTTTCACGTTCCAGCGCTCGTCCAAAGGGGCCCACTCAGCGTTAATGAAAAATGGCTATTACGAGTCTTGTGAGTAGATTCATGATCGAATTGCCGTCTGGGTAATCATCTAAAGTTTTTACTTCGTATATACAATAAAATTCAGCATCAGAGAAATTGAAGAATTTCAAGATAGAAATTTTCGATGAATTTCCGGGAAATTGTCGAAGATGGTGGAGGGAATCTTTGACTTTTGTGCTTTTTTCAAACGCTATCATAATTACCTCCAGTCGTCTCTGACAAATTGCCAATCAAAGTTTGTCTATAAGAAAAATGGTCGGCTACGAACAAAATCCAGGACTATCAAAGAGATTAACTGAAGTTTGAACTTTTTCTTAGCGAGGGCAACTTTAACATTTTTTTAATCATATTTTAAGGAAAAAACCGACAATCTTCTGGATTTTTCATTCTTAGCTTGGTGAAATAATGGCCGCCAGAGAGTGTCACCATTTCCATTATTCACGGTTAAAAGTTTTCCCTCCCGAGCTGGTGGGTGCCAACGGTATTATTATAACTTGTCTGCAATTTTATCGTTCAAAATTGTAGACTCGTTTGCCGGTGTGTGTGTGTGATTGCAAAAGGAAACGTTAATATTTATAATAATGATTAATAGAGCCTTCACGAAAGCCCCTCAAGTGGTAAAACAATTAATAAAGATGTGCTTCAGTTTCGACTTTTTCAAGCGCAAGGATGACAAAGAGCTTTCATCAAAATTTGATGAGAAAATCGAGGGCAATATATACATGTACATAGCGGGATGGAATAGACCTTCTTTATCCATAATGGACGAAAACAAAATGATTTCCGCAGAACCCTGGCACTCGGTGATTCGAGTGCCAGGACTTTTACGGCGGGAAATATGGGAGAGGCGGGTACGAGAGATGAGGTGGTGGCAGAATTCAAAAGGGTTATAAAGAGAAAAATAGTGAGACGAGGAGGATACAGTGGGGGAGGAATTTGTGCACCTGTGGGCACTTCCATTTCCGCCATTTCTATTCCCAACTTTTTTTCCATTTGGCATCACGATTTTTCAGTCGAGCACCTACAATTCCCAACGATCTCTTCTCTCTATCCCATCTCATGTGAAAAATCCATTTCAAGGGAAAATTGCACGAGCCTCTGTGTTTCGTATTTTCGCCCAAGAAAATTTTCCACGATTCTTGTCCCTCACCTCACCTCCACCCACACCCCACAAGCCCTCACACCAAAACTCACTTCTATTTCCCACTGCGCTTTAGCCTTTATTCATACTTGAGGAAGACTTTATCGTTTTCTCGAGTGTGAGCTTTCACGTACCAAAAATTGTAGCGAGAAACCAAGTAGATAATAAAAAAAAATTATATCCAAAAATAGTGGAGTCGAAAGGATGAAACTGCGGTCACATACGCCGAGAAAAACTTGGTGGATAACGACCAGAGGATAAACCATTTCCTCAAGTGATTCGAAGTGGAATGGAAAAGGGGTGAGGCCGCGGGGTGGGAGGGATGGCCATGGTGGTAAGGAGAAAGAAAGATTATCGGGAGGAATTGTGGATGAGGTACGGGCCGTGTGGTCGAGATGGCGATGGTAGGGTTGGAAAACGTGAAAGCGGCCGGAAAAAATAGGAACGTAAAGTACTTGACGGCTTGGAGATAATCTTCAGGTCACTACTCCTTCTCCTTCAGGGCGATTCTACGTTTTGTCTTCACCCACATTTCTGCCCTCTCTTTTCACCCCTTTTATTCCTCGGGGCCCTGTTTCTTTCTCTTTCAGTTCCCTTCCATCCACCGCCATTCCTTTCTTCGAGCCAGGGCACGACTCAACGAATGGAAAGTTCAGTCGTAATTCCGGCCGACTGTCATTAACAGAGCTTTCACGCGGACTCCGCTCAAGAGAAAATGAATGATAACCGCTACTATTCCACCCCCGCCTCCGCCTCCCCCTCACCATTCCCATCCCGCCCGTATGGATAACTCCATTCCTTCCAACGACGCCACTCTTGCCCCTCTCGCTTCTCCCCCATCCCCCGGCCTTTCTATCTTCCCTTCTCTCCTCTGCATTTTTCTTTCGGCCCTCAAATTTTTTTCCTCTCATACCACAAAATAAACGAATAATGGAGGATAGGAAGAAAAGACAGCTATGGGCATTCTGCCAGGGCCGTTAAAGAGATTTCCCGCAACTTTAAGGACGCCATAAACCTGTGAATTCATATATCCTCTCTCAACCTGCTACAGTGATGCCCCTCATCGTTGAATTTTCTCCCATTCAAATTGCCTCAAAGATACCACTTTATAATACCCCACGAGGAATACATAATCGAGTTATAAAAATGTTTTTGTGCTTGTTTTTTTTTTTTTTATTTTTCAACAATGTTCAGCAAACACTCGCTGTCGTTCTCCTCGAACCACTGTGGCCAAACATGACATGTATATATCGATCTACGGGACAACCAATGTACCCCTTGCAGATTACGATGGATTGACGTTGAAAAAAAAAAAGCCGTTAAAAATAAATGAAAACCGTGTACATTCGACCTGCTCTCCATGAACTATCAATGTCAAGTTTCGTTTCCAGTTGGAAAATAAAAAACTCGTTGGGAAATGAAAAAAATAAACTGTCAATCAAAAAATTTAAAGGAGCTTAAACTGTCGATGATGGGTGAGAGAGTGTAATATAGAATCAAAATCGTCCCACTCAACTATTCAGTGTGCGAATAATGAAATATCCGTCATGGAACAAGAGACGAGTATTTCAGGTAACGGGGAGGAGGGGGCGATGGGTTTGAAGGGATGAGAATGGAGGGCAAAATCCATTCTATACGTTTGTACGGATTTTTGTCTAGTGGTGTGGGTATATACATCATCGATACAACATTTTACTCGAACTCTCAGAGGAGACTACAGTTTATGCATATATCTGTGTTGTGAAGGTTGAACAGGGGGAAGGGGGAGGGCGGTGGCAGAGGTACGCGAGTAACGGAGGGATGGAAAAGCATTGCAGAGCTAAAACGCGTATCGTCGGTCCGGCGCATCGTGAAATATGTATCCGTCGTGTCGTCTCGTTGGGTATGAGTGTAGAGAGGCAAACGGAGTAGTTCGTGCCTTTCTATTCACGATAAATGGTGAGAGCGAAGAGAGCGCAGTGGGAGTATAAGGGGTTGGGGGATGGAATGGAAGAGGTGTCGATACGTCATATACGTTCTACTCTGGGGCGAGAAAAACTCAGCGTGAGATTTCTCAAGTGTATACGAAAACGTATGATTTTTATTTGAAGAAAAAACGGAAAGAGTGGAGCATTTCACCGAGATGAATATATTTTTTTTTACTATTTTTTCTACCCACTTATGATTATTCCGGTTCTGGGCTGTAAAGGATGAACTCCACCAATAGTTTCGCTTTATATGGGACTGATTACGAAGAGTAACGACTCTTCCACTCGTTGGGGCCCGATTTACGGCTGATCCGTACCGACTTACTCTACTCTGAGATAACATTTTTAAGAAATTTTATTATTTGTAAGGTATAAGTGTCAGAGGATGACGGATAAATGTAGGGTGTGGTATATTCCTTGGTCTAGTGAATAGACATATTATGGATGTCATGACGTGGTAGATGAAGTCGGTGGTGGCATCTCTACTCCACTTCAATAGAGCCCCAGTGTACCTATATGTATATATATATCCATATATATATATGTCTACAGAAACCAAGGGAGGAACTACCATACGATTGTGAAAGCGTACGTGGCAGCGTATAGTTGCACGTGCAAGACGCGTTGGCAAGCCTCAGACGAGTGCACAAGAAAGGGGAGGCAAGATGAGGTGGATAGTTGGTGGAATGACGAGAAGTGAAGTGAGGAGAAGAGAGAGTAGATGGGCATACACCAAGTGTGCACGTTTCTGTGACGTGACATCCTATCTTGAGGACATGGTCTGCATATAACGAAGGATTTGGAAACTCGGCCTCTGGCCGTGAAGGATTTTCCCGTTGAATGTTAGGGAGAAGTGAATCCAGCAATAGCCAAATTCTACGGGTCATCCCTTATCTTCCTGATAATAGATTCGGGGAGAAGCGAATGATGGAAAGAATCGCTCTCACATCAGGAAGTGATGTTGCACAATAATGAATAGAGTCGTTGATACCGGCTTCCGATATAGCCAGCATGAGTGGCAAATGATTACTGGAGAATCAGGGAGCGCTCATTACTGCGGGTGGATTGATTTCTATTTGGAATTTTTAGAAATTTATGTTGCGCTCGTTAGGTTGGATGTCTATTGACAGCGCTTGGTGATGTGGTAGGAAAACTCCCTGGAATACTTTTGATTTTCAAAGAAGGGCTTGTAATAGCATCCATATACTGACGTCGTAAAAAGTCTATTCCCTGTTGCATAAAGATATTGCGCGAAAAATCCCACCTTGTTATGGTGCATCACAATAATAAGAGAGGATGGTACACAGTGGGTTTATCATTCATAAAAGACGCATCTCCAGCGTCGTTTTAATGAGCCACTTTACGAGTGGATACAATGGACGATATCCCTCGTTAAACGTCCGTTAAGGGCCACCCACCCAGAGGGCATCCATGGAATCATTCATTATGTGTTGCTCTTGGTGGGCTTTCAGGAGAATGTATGGAGTCTATGTGCACCACACATTCACCTCTTCCATAATGTTATGTCCGTACTTTTCCTTCTATTCATCGGAACGACAAAAATACAATAATGTAGATTGAAAATGTAAAAGTGGGTCTTGCCCATTCTGTATCCGAATGCAGTGGGTGGGTTGTTCGGGTAGGGCCCGGACGTCATTGCTAATAAATCCCAATGCCGAGTCGAGCGAAAACCGTTCCTACGTTAGTTCCAAATCCACGGGCCATAATTCCAGCATCGCTCGGTTAGAGAGAAGGCAACCTCGAGGTTTTCAACCCTCTCGTCTCCCTCCCCCATCCGCCCATTCCATCGTCTACCTCGTGGCTGTCTCTGTCTTGGTGCTTTTCATGTTGTACCAGCATCCCTGCCACAGCTGAACGCACCGTGCCTCCTAAACTCTCGTCTTCGTACGCATTCCGCGGAACCGTCTGCAGTAGAGCGAACGCGTTCCCGCGAAATATATACACGAACGCTTATGTAATATCCTCAGACATTTGCTGGGTTATTCGCCTTCATTCTCTTCGAGGCCTCAGCACCAGCGGGGCCTCCTCCGCCCCTTGGTCCCGTTTCACTCGATAGCGTGGGACGAATGCGACCTTGATGGCACATATTATCCGCCCTTCTACGTCAACGCCAGCGCACATTCCAATCGTTATCACGGGGAGAGAATAAGATTGCGAATGTTGCGGTTGGAACTAATCCATAAATGCACCAGCTCTGGAAGATTTAGGAAATTTCCGTTCTCTCATACGCTCGTGATAATTTTGGCCTGTAGGTCTCATGTTTGTTTTGTGATTTAATTTGTTTAATTTGATTACGAAATCGCTCAGCAGCATCTTCGGAATGAAACGAACCCTCGAGGTACACTTATATCGTGTGGAATGCGCGGTCAACGGATGTGCAAAATAGTCGAGTGGGTATGTGGGTGCAACTGGGGAGAAATAGCATTAATTACTGGGCAACGTACGGAAATAATTGAAAAAGAGTGAGAGGAAAAACCGAAATGAAGTGGCATGAAAGGCGATGTGGTGGGAGGTGAAAGTCGATTCAAAGGCAACAACTGGGAAGTGGAGGGGAAGCGGTTCGATACCCGAGTCACGTGGACCCAGGAAACGGAACAATTAACGAGTTCCGCTTGTTTCGCGAAATTACGATTCCATGACCAGAATCAGAGGGGAGTGAGTGGGGCATCCCAAAAATTCAGTCTGGTAATTTCAGCTGAAATATGGTAACGAGCGGATATTTTCCGCTGCAACACTCGCGTTTATTTTTTAACATATTCAGTTTATTGCTTGCTAAACTAGAAAAACCTCGTTTTTTTGTCAATGTCTCGAAAACTATACGCAGACAAATATTCAATGAACGTTGGGTATCTTTTTGTAAATTTATATTCGGCAGTTTTGTAGGTATTCAAACTATGGTATAAATTTTGTCCATTAAAAGGTTGGATTTTTTCCGATAGGTTTTTCTCTGTACACAATCGGTAGCATGCGGTTACAATTGCATGTCTGTCACAAAGATAAACAAATGCTACGAGCCCATTCGAAAATTTTACAACCAATAAAATTGGTCCACTGTCAAAAATATTCGTTCGAAATTTCTTTGGCGAATCTGGGTTAAATTTTTACAATCGTTCAGTTGATTGGCAGATGCGCCCGAACCCCTACTTGTTTATATTTTTTTTAACTTGGGTCCCTGCTTGCAATTGATAAATTTTAAATCAATTGATTTAAGCTCGTCGTCAGTTGGACAATATTTGATCTAATATTTCTTCCGTTTAACATTTCTTTACTCTTTTGAACTCGCCAACTTGACGGTGCGCACCTCTTTCCTCCTGCAGCGGCTCGTTAACGCCGCTGGTATCCTGGTGCTCAGGTTTGGTTACTCGGTTATTCTCATGGACGATGCATAATTCAAGCCGGGTCTACTGTACCTCGCAAAGCGGAACGAAAGCTGCGAGTTGGCTCATACCATATCCCCGCACAACCCCTTCGCCGCCCTCCCCTGTCCTACCTCAACTCTCCTCTTCTCTATATGCATACCCACACTCAATTTCAAACCTCTGTAGCACTGCGAGATATATCCCAACTTACCCACGGAGACGAGAATTATTAGCACAGACGAAATAACGGAAACTACCGGGGATATTCCCAACCCCGGAGTCCGAAACTCTTGGGGTGACAAAGTCTCTTGGTCCGGATAGATCTGTGAATTACGACTCTGTTGACTACAGCCAGACGCTTTTTGCATGAGCAACGTTACCAAGATGATACTTTTTCTCTCGACCATTACTTGTTTTTTTTTTCACTGAAAATTTGCCTCCCGCAAATTTTTTACACGCAATTTAACATCAAGGATGAGCGGGAAATTCAGTTAAACTGCATGAAAGCGTCTAATCCAGAGTTATTGAATTTTTTTGCACATTTTATTTTTCATTCGCCTGAAGAGACATTTTGAAAACAATGAAGAGGCAATTTTTGCAAATATTCGAGCGGGCCTTTTTCCCCCGAGGGGCCGAAGTCGAATTTGTAAATGGGTGTCACACTGGTGTATGACTTGGTCGCAGTGTTGATATGTCATACGAATGGACCATGGAATTGGGGAGGAACGAAGAAAATGAAGAGGTGAGAGTGGAAAAAGGGACCGGAGAGGAGCCAGGGCTCCTCTGACTTTGTTGCTGCGAGGTTTACACGGCCAATCTCGCTTTGATGTCTCCAGAACCCCTTCTGGGCAAACGACCCACCGCACCAGCTCCCCCTGCCCACTACTCTGCTACATGATTCCTCGTATTACAGTTGAAGGGTTTTGTGTGCAGAATGAGAATGGAGAAGGAAAAGCGGAGAAGAGAGTAAATGAGCGGAGATGGGGAGAGGTATGGCGTGTGTGTTTGTTTTGACAATGACAATATCCACTTGTACTCTAACAGGAGAAGCATCATCGCTCAGGTGATGCCCTCAAATTTCTCTCTGTCCCTCGACGTCTGTATCTTTTTGCCTTTCTATGTCGTTTCAGTTATTTTCTCTTGTATAGGACTAATGCTTTTCATTGAATTGTTCGTCTAAAATTGTTGACAGATTGTAAATATTAACTAATAAAATTACAAAACTTAATGTTACAAATTGACTTCTAGCTGGTAGCAAACTTATAATTTTTTCAGTAAATTTTTACGTTCCTCTCGAGTGGAAATGAACATTATAACGAATCCAATTGAAATTTTCTATTCCATACTGCAGAGTTCAATGTTATCTCATGATCCACTTCTGTCGAGGAAAGTTTTGATGGGAAAATTTTTTTCGCGAATACCACCCGAGTCGTAAAATTAATCGAACATTTCGAACGGACACGTCAAGCTTTCAGGAAAACTACTCACCCAGCCGGATTTTCAAATCGAAAAAACTCTGTTCCTTTGTCACAGAAAAAAAAGCTTTCATCATCAGAATTTTGATTTCTAGACATATATCCCTGGCTTTCGAGACTCAATAGTCTTACCATTTGCACCAGTGTAAGTGATTGAAGACGTTATTGAGTCAGACGATGATATGATCGGATACAAGACCGAGAACTGGAGAAATAACCGAGAAAAATAATTCTGATGTTTCTGTAACGGTACTCGCGATGGCGACACCCTTGGCAGTCTCGGGTGGAAGTGGATTTTGCTACGTTCGGGGAAAAGCAACAGGGAGATAAATGTGTGGAATGGTGGTGGCGGATGGATAGTGAATGGGCCACACGGACTCGTAAAGCCAGTCTGTCTCTTCTCGCACTATTCCTGGTGCCTCCTCCAGCCCGTCCACCCGGCGAAACGCCAACTTCGTGTCACCTTTGGAGGAAGGAAGAGAGAGGCAAAGGGGGAGAGAGATTTCAAGGGTACAAGAACATTAACGTTCAGCAATTTCATTCAATTATCAAACGGTGTTAAAATGCCCTTTGACCTACAGTGTCAGTGGAAATATCATGGGTTTATAGAGTACGATATAATCAGCAATTTTCCTGCCCTGACAATTGTCAGGGAGAGAAGATAGTCAGAAGGATAAATTGTATTCCCTGAATTTTTACCCCGACAATGGAGTGGGTACGATCTGAAATTTCCTGCTAGACAAATGACAAATGAACAAGAAGGGAAGGGGAGACTCAAAGTCTAAAATATATATTGGTCTTTCCCTTACTATATTTTGCTATTCCATCTGTTACAGAAGAAATGGCCGTTTCCATAAACTGCGTTTAATTAAAATTTCGAGTTTTGATTCTCCCCTTTTCCTTGAATTTCCGTCCCTTTTCATTCAACACCGCATGAATAATTTGAAATTTTCATTTCACTCCAGAGGGCAGATACCAGAATGAGAATATTGGACGGATTGGTATTCCGTGTCACGTGATAGGGCTTGAAATCGACATTTGAGAAGAATCTCGATTATCTACCGAGAGGGAGTTGTCTCCATGTGAAATAGCGAAAGGGAGAGAGAAATGTTGAAAATGGACGAGTCGGGTTGGCCAGGGATTCATCCACTGAGTGAGACGATTGGGGAAAGCCTCGGTGAATATATGTCCCCTCAGATCGATATTCGTTCGCGGATACACCGGGAATCGATTGGTTCTTAGGCGATAAAAATATGCTAAGTCGTTCTTCGGTGAAGTGCAAAAAAAGCGCGGAGAACGAGCACGGGTATGTATTAAAATCGGCATAAAACGTTATTATCCGCTCATGTAATCCTGCCGGCGCATTTTACTCCAAACCCGATAATAGTCGTATTATCTGCCTGAATTTTTTTGCATATTTTTCCCCATTTTTTTTCTCTCCCTCTTTATCCAGGAAAAACTTTCATCGAGAATTCCGGGGGAGAAAATCAAATCCATTACTCGAGAGACAACGAAACAAGATAGATCGATTCTCGTATAAGGCGAATTGAAAAAAATTAATCCAAGTCACAAAATTCGATCGTAAATCATGCTACTATTCTTTGGCCCAACCTTATATACTAGACCTGTTGTAACGCCCCGGTGCAATGACGCGCGTGATCTAAGGCACCCGTAAAGAGTTAACTCTGGTACAGCTGGTGAGCTCGTAAACCCTCTTCCGTAACACAAAATGCTACCACCGGGATTGGCACTATCCTGCCGCGCCTTTGGCTTCAACGACGAAATGTCGTAAACCTGGGGGGTACCCTAACCGCTGCGCCGGTACCCCACCCCGGTTTGTCTCATCCCATTCTCAATTCACCCCTCGAGCGTCTCATTGTGATTATAGCGGTGAACAGAGCCATCATATACGCGTTACTTGCTCACAGCAAATGCCTCATCGTTGCTAGTTACCTGAGAAACTCTTTCACCAAACAATCCCTCTGCGTGATCCACACAAATTATTTTCTCCCATTTTTTATTCGTATTTTGCCGAACGAACTTCCTCAATTGGCGGATACCATTGGGAATTGACTACTTACTCACAAACAACTTGGGATTTTTTTTCTCTCTCTGTCTCCACTTTTTCAAAGTCACTTGAAATGCGCTTTACCTGCAACAAAAAACAAAATAATGGATTGAGTTTATTTCTCAATAAATAAATTCAGGATTGTTTCAGATATTTTTGGTCTGAAAGATTTTTTTTTATATTTTAAGGACGACGATCTGCACTCCCTTCCACCATTCCAATTTTCTTCCCTTTAATAATCCTCCACTAAACTCTTCATTTCATCCCTCTTTCCGGTTTATGTTTGAAATCTCGCTTTCCAGTCCTCACCCGACGTCAACAAACATCTTGATTATACCGTGAGAGTATACTCCCTCTCTCATCTACCAAACTCTGGAGCTATAGGCCTTTCAACCTTCTCTCCAATTCCCTTTCCTTAAATCCCCCCCCGTTTCCCACCCTCCAGGGTTGGAACATACTAAGAACCTCAGAGGGAGTCTCCGTTAGCGTTTCTCGTATTCCGTCCCATATTACTCATACGTTGGAAGCTTCTTAAACTACTACCACAAGCGCATACCATCCCCTTGTGTTAAGCGAATTATGTGCATGTGAAATTAATGCCTTTCTATTTCATCCCTCGCATTAAATATGAGTTTACCCGGAAAGTAAACATTTGCCAACAACAATATCAAAATATTGGTTTTACCGTCGGTTTATTGTTTCCGCCCAGAGGTTTTGGGGAAGAAGAGAAATTTTTGGGAAAAATTATGCTCAACGACTCGCCAAAATTCATATTACCTGGGACAATATTTGAAGTTCCTCTCACCCTGTGCTCACCTTCATCATATATTAAGTTTTATTAAATTTCGGGGTAGAAATGAGAGGAGGATGTCTCATGCTACCATTTTATAAAAAGGTGAGATAATTTTTATGCTTAAAATTTTTTATTAATGATGTGGAATATTATGAAGCGAAAAATGTTAATTATCATAAACTCCATTATGTTCTGATAATATAATTTCGTTTATTAGCGAGAATTTAGGTCTCTTGCAATGGTAATGTTATGTAAGTACTGAATTTTCAGAGATCCTTTTGCACAGGCTGTGCAGTACCTTCTGAATGAATATGTTCGTTAAAAAAGCACCGTCGAGAAGGCGATTTGAATGACCAATCAGTCCATCCACCCTCTCTCCTTCATATATACGAGAAATCATGATTCAGAAATGTTATGAATACATACGTATTTCACCTAGTACGTGCAGTACCTCTCCGCCTGTCGTTGATTTATCCCACTGTATATCACGTCTCAGCATAAACAGCTCCACCAATGAAAGGCGGAGATGGAGAGGTTCCGTATAATATCGAATGTGAAATTGAAGTCTATTTACGGATATGTCGGACAACGTATTAAAGAGTAGAGAGAAAATATCGAAAATAAGATGGAAAAAATTGGACAATACGTGGCATGATTTCGTGATGTCGAGAGTCTCATTCATTCTCGTTATGTTAGAAACAAGGAAACTTGTTCTATAACAAGAAAGCAATTCCTCAAATCAACTCAAGTCCAATTAGATCCTTTGATTATTTTTTTAAACTTAATGGTGAATTATTTCACGGAGATTTGTAGTTAATTTTTTTGGCTCTCCCTACAGCGAATTAAATCGAAGAAAAAATCGATGGCAATTCCCTTCCCTCATTCCCTAATCTATCATCATGGAAAAGTGCACAAAACATTTGCAAAAAAGCTTGGGGTAGGTGGACTTGAGAATCGAAAGAAGCCAGACCGCATCCAACGACTGGGGCATTTTGCAATTAGCCGTTAAAGCGTCACAAGCTCCAGCGTTTTACGAGTTTAATAAAAATTACAGGGTGGGTCCCACTGGCTGCGTTCGAGGGACGAGGGATGCTTTGTGAGCTTGTTCGGTTTTCCACCCCCGTTTTCTCCAGGTAGCCGTCTTCTCCACCCACCCCCCATCCCTCCCTGCCCCTCATCATTCCACTTCACCATGTCGAACTCAGGAACAACGTAACACCAGAAGAGAGAGACAAGGGCAATCCTTTTCCACGCGCGCTACCTCACCCTGTAATTTATAACGAGCTCTCATTACTTCTTATTCCATTTTTCCTCGTTAGCGAATGTACC
This sequence comes from Diachasmimorpha longicaudata, assembly GCF_034640455.1. Lineage (NCBI taxonomy): Eukaryota > Metazoa > Arthropoda > Insecta > Hymenoptera > Braconidae > Diachasmimorpha > Diachasmimorpha longicaudata. The sequence goes on from NC_087235.1 coordinate 6,948,959, forward strand.
GGAAGTATCCTCAGTCTACTGCACAACCACCGCTCAACCTTTGTACCCACTCTCTCCCTTCAGATGTTTTTTTTTCTGTGTATCTGTAAAAGTCGCTTAGTGTTAACCCATCAAATTTTTGTCCTTTTTCCTCCCTTATTTTTCTAACTCAGAGAACGCGCACTGAACGCAGAGGAAAAAAATCAGTTTTTAAATATGAAGCTCTAATTTTTTGGAATATACATCGAGGAGAGAGGTGTTTTGAAATGTACGTGATAAATAAAATTATTAAAAAAGTAGAAATGATAGAAAGTTTCACGTATTTGTTGGACTGTCACTTTTTCATTCCCTGAAATTTCCAATCATCCTCTATCGGCTGAAAATGCGTGTGCATCATTGATCGAGTGCACCACCCTATACATTCACCATTATATATACCTACAAATGTACATAGGTAAGGGGACGAGGAGACGACGGACCTCAATCGCGTCCGCGGTATGCGACCGCTGTCAGGCCTTCGGCTTCTCAATTCCAGGATTCCATTGGAGCCCCGAGACAACCTAGTCTTGCAATAATCCCCTCACTATCTCACTTATCTTCTCTCCCACGCGTACACAGCGAAATCCACATATCGTTTCTTCTTAAACTTCACTAATTGGATTGAATAATAGCAGCCAAAGTGGTGAGATTAAATATTCCCTGGAATTGAATTAAATCCCGGGTAATTGAATTGTCTCGGGGGGGAGGCAGGAGAAAAAAAAGATCGACTGAACACATTAACACAATGTTCCCCAGTGGTATTAGATGTGGAAAACTCTAACGCAAAGTGAGACTCGTATATTTAGCACTCCGGTTACCACAGGGTTACCATGGAAAGTGGGTAGTTCTCCCCTCGCTCTTCGGTTTCTGCTGGAAACTTTTCAACGCATATAAAATCCGTGTATAACTCGGCTTTACTCTGCGCCCACGGACAAAGTTGGATTGTAAAGTAGCCTATGCCAGGGCGAGGAGGGGGTAGGATAGAAGGAGGAACGAAGGGCCAACTTCAACCCTTTTACCGTGTCTCAACATCATACTAAGCCTTGAATTTTCAGCATTATCGTTATTATGATTTTGTAGAGAATTTTCATCTCGTAATTTCGGAATTTCCTGATGTGATATTAATAATCCAACCGATAATAATAAAATTAACTGAGAAAGCTCTGGTCATAAAGAGATTGAATTTGTCCAGAAAATGTATATCTATAACTAAAACGAAATTTCTCGCTTGGGTACCAACGAGGAATCGCATTAATTATCAACGCCGAGTTCTCTCTGTACAGTCCAGTAGCACCAGGAATTACAACCAATACAAATGCGTATGTATACCGATCGTTAATTACCGAGGTACCGTGGTGTTTCGAGTCGAAAGGTATTTATGACGTTAACGATGCGACGCATATGCACGTACGCTTGCCCAATGGGGGGTTTTCGAAGGGATAAATGGCACTCTCAGTCGGCCGTTTCGTCGACAGATACCTCAGACGGGTCTTGCCTGCGCTAGTAATATTGTTGTAGAAATTAGGAGAACGCGGGGAAACATGTGTGGGGTTAACGAAAAGTCGTCGTAAAAAAAACAACAATTTTTTGAAAAGCAAATAAAAAGTCACGTAAAATTCTAGAACTCGCACAAGAGAGTTTCCAAAGAAAAAATCCGGTTTCCAGTTGGTTTTTTTTCGGTGTCAAATCCAATCTCTAGAAACGGCAATAGGACAAGAGATTGTCATCGGGCAGTGGTGGAGGAAGTAAACGATGTGAATTGGAAAATTATGAAATGCCAATAAAGGCTCCCAAAAGCCCACGACTCCGCGAAAAGGTTCGAGTCCAATTTGTCGCATAACTCGAGGACCAAACATCTCCTCTTCTGCGTCTTTTCCTAGACTCAGCCTCAAGGCGGATTTCAACTGGTCTTTGTCGAAACGACTGATGTCAATCGGTTCCTCCTTCCCCTCCAGGAGACCATCGTACCTCGCATTTCATTCCTCCTCTAGTTCCACAAATTCAACCGTTAACTTCTCGTCTCACTCTCACAATCGATCGATCAACCAGATTCCAATCCAAACGCTCATCTCTACATAGTCACCTAACCATCCGCACCTACACCTCCTCTTTTTTTCCACTTTTTTTTACCCTCACCCCCATTCGTTGCTTTTTCGTCCCACCAACTCTCGGAATCACGTTAACTCCGTTTCGTTGAGTCCAGTCAAAATCCCCACCAATGTAGAAGTTCCGTCCAATCCCGCAACTTGTAGGAATTAAAACCCGACAAAGGATCAACGGAGGGGCCGCAGATAAAATTGATAGTGGAAATAGGACAATTGGTGGTGAAAAGTAATTATATCAATCGATTTAAAATGAAAATTCTTTAGAGAGAATTTGTTGGCCCTAGCACAGCTACAATGACCTCAAATCTCTCAATCACTGCAAAAGCTCCTCCCGAATATTCCAACTCCGTAAAACGAGTATAGAATATCTGAGGGGACCTCTTCTACCGCAGCTACATTAATGAAATTTCTGTCTCCACCTTTTCACCTATTCTCTGCAGAATGTCACGAGGAAGAGGAAAAATGGGAAAAGAAATGAGGTTCAATGTCAGTGTCTAGCGTCGGTGGAGATCATGTGAAACTGAGGTATGAAATTTCAAGGGTTGAAAGAGAATGAAAGGAAAGCTGTGAAAAAAAATTGCGAAAAAAACATTCGAGTCAATTCGTGTTGCCCAGAGGATAAAGGAATTTGCGAGGAGGTCGTTGACTCGATATCGATCCCTTTTCCCGACCCCAGAAAAAAAGGGGAACTCCGGTGAAGAAGAAAAGAGACAAAAAGCCAAGAATCCGGAGGACGACTAGAAGAAATGACTTTAAAATCGTTGGACACGCAGGGGCAATCTGCAAAAGTGTTCCATCCCCACCCCCACCATCCCTTTATCAACCAGGAAGCGTCAAACTTGGTACTGAGGGATGCAGTGGCAAAAGTTGGACGTTTACGAAAAACCGCGGATCCTTGTGTAAGGTATATATAATAAACGCGCATATCCCTCATAGTTTTATCAGAAACGAGAGTCCCTCGGACTTTTACACTTCAAAAAGAAAGGAATCTCATTAATTTGCCTGTCTTCGTTCGTCTTCCCATTCTAAATGTCAAAAAAAACTTTTCCCTCGATTTTTCCAGACGTCCATACCATCATTTCCGTCTCATCCAATTTCTCATTTCATATTAAATGAATCTTAACCAGTACATACACCAGTGGAAAACTGAATATCCCGGATTTCAGTCGCATCTCGGATGTCTCAAAGTTGGAAAATAAATCGAAAAAGGAAGAGGAAATGTGATATTTTACCTTGAACAAGTTTCCAGACATTCCTTTGACATTTTCAATCTTGATTTGAATACTTTCAGAAGATTTTCCATCATGTAACGATTTCAGATAAATGCGCGGTGGATGATAAGACGATGAAATTACGTAACGAATAATTTTTCCTAATTGATTTTCAGAATCAGTCTCTCACCCCTTTGTCCCCCGCCATTTTAATTGATCAGAGAGACCTTTGCATCAAAATTCTAGTACGAACGTTGGGAGAAATCATAATCTGTCGCTGTAAAAAACCTAATGTTCTGGTAAAATTACTGGTGATATCTGGCAAGTCTTCACAGAAGTGAAAAACAACTGGAATATTCATGTTTTAAAAATAAAAACACCGACTCCGGGTATTAATTATTTAACATTCAAGTGTCTGTGCAGTGCTCGAATCACCCTTTTATCATTGGTCCATCCCCTTTCGAATTCAGGGTACATTGAGCACGATCTTGAATTTAGTCGAGCGAAAACTTGGCTGGGCTGTTACAAGCTCCCTGGCGGGAGTATTTCACATTGATTCTAACGTCGACACGCAGGTTCTCCAGAAAACTGTGTAACCCAACGACGAGGGGTGAGAGGTGGAAGTGGAGAGAGGTATCAACCGACATCTTAAAAGCTTCGTTGTGCTTCGTCGATCACATACGCGGAAACGTTTCCGAGGAATTTATTACCCACTTGAGTTGAAAGAAGAGAAAAAAAAAAATAACACACACGCTGTAAAATGGCCGAGAGGACTTTACTACGGGACTTTAACAGATGATGAGGTCCAAGGAGTAATCGGAAAATCATTGATGGTGATTCCTCGGGCGTCGGAAGGTGCTCACAAAGCAATTGAATGGCAGTGCGTATGACCCGTAACGTCGGACTATACGTTGATCTCAAGTTGCTTGTGAAAGGAGTAACAGACAGTGGTGATGAGGGGGAGGGAGAGCGGGGGTGGGGGAAGAGGAGGAGGCTATCTGGAAGGTTGAATCGATAGTCGGGGTCCTCTCCTCATCCAATGGAATCTTAATGGCACGCAACAGGAATTGCACGAGGGAGAGGATCGTCGCCGTGAACTCGCACTGCCAGGAGAACGTAATTGCATGCGTGCATAACATCTTGAGGGATAAAATGACCAACTGGATGTTCAGCGAGTGGAAGCACTCGACTGAAGCGGCATTTCTACTGTGGCTCCTGATGGGCTGTACCAGCACTGTTATTCAGTATGATTTAATCGATGAAAAAACATGAGCTGTGAAATTGTTGAGATGGAGCGCTAACACCAGATGTCCAATAACCCCACAGATGGGGTACTCATGGGCTGAATACTCCGGTCTTTTAGTCTGAAACTATTCATTACACTAGACAAAATTGCTGTAGTGAATGTTCTGGGTAAATACTTGAAGAATTTACTGTCTAAAATTCATAGAAAATCACCTGGCAAGTTTCTGTAATGCAGTATGACGGGAGAATGTCAACTCACATATTTTACGTTCAATCGATAATTGCGCTGGAACGTTTTGATGGTAGGATATGCCCGAAAAATTCCATGGAGGTTACAGGACGATAGAAAAATTGACCTAGATTCATGAGGGGCGCTTTGGTTGGCTTTTCTTTTTGTTTTGCGGGGGGAGGAAAACATACCAGAAATATTACAGTGCCAGCGCGGTACAATGGGTTCATTTTGGGGGATGCGAAAAAATTCATGCTCCAGCGCCTCAATTTTTGCTTCGGGGCATGAGATTTTTTCGGATTAATTGAAAAAATTGAAAATTTTATAGTTTATTTCCCGATAATTTTCGGGGATCTTGTTCGTGTAATTAAATCCATCTATGAATTTTTCATATTCAAGAATTCTTTCCATATCGTTCTCATTCCTCCTCATCTTATTATTTTATCAGCCAGGAAAATTGACAAAGTCGAACTTTTCCAATCGAATGAAATTTTTTCATCTCTTCTCCGAGTCAATACTCGAAGGTAGCATTTCGGTTCTTCATTGGTATATAGTCTACTCTCATCTAGGGAATAAGGGAGTGAATATGAACATGAAACACATATGGACCATTGGAAATTCATTGGGTGGATTTTTCGCCGACGGAAATTATATTTTTCCAGGGTCGACTAGGCGCAATGGAGTGGCGCTAGGTTGGAGATGGGGGTTTCCGGGGGAATTGCAACCCTCGAGCTGCAATGGAATACTTTCATGCACTAGAAAAGGCCTTTTTCCATCCCGAGATTACATTTTATTCGAAGGTCGAGTCGAAAAACCAGCGGTGGATGGGGGGAGCGAGAGAGAGAAAAAAAAGAATCGCGAATCAGGTTTCATTGAGTTTTCGCTCTTTCGTTTTACTCCCATCTCCCTCTTGAATTCAAGTGGATGTAATTGAAAAGAAATTGCATCCACGCAGAGTCGAGTGTTTCTTTAATTGAAACCGTCTAGTTTCCAAACGTATATTTATTCTATTTCATCCTCTTCAAGATGAAAAAAAAAGGTTTCCCCTCGCTCCTTATTTCTTTTCAATTTATTTTTTCGGAGTACATGTACAATTGAGATACAGGCGCATCATTCTAACGACTATTTAAATGAATTAGACTCATTCACGATCATGTTTCGTCTTGGATATTCAGCTGGGCTGATGTTATTTTCTCCATGCCCTTTCATCGTTTATTTAACGAACCAAAATCTTGATGAACATGCTGATGTGCATTTTACCCTGAGAGTTTTTTTGAGTAAAAATTGTACAGGAGTTATTTGTAAGCGAATGTTACAGAAAAGCCACGTATGCCAAAGCCCACCCCTTCTCCCTATTCCTAACGGCTATTCACATTGAAGGAGCTGAAAAGAGCCGTATGTTTTCTCGAATTAGGCCGTGAATGAGAAGCTCGGTGGCTCACAGCAGTGGCTGTGATTAAGATGGCAAGGCGAATGGTGAATGGAGGGACTTGTTGCAATTCACCTTGACACATGAAACGAATTTTACGGCTTATTCAAATGCCACCACGTGACCAAATGAGAAAGAAAGAAGAGGGGTCCGCGACGAAGGGAAAAAAACGAGTAGAAAACTCGGTAAATTTTTTTTCACTCTCTCCCTCTCTCCTTCTTCTCCGACGTCTGTACTTCTGGGTTCATTAAAATAAATGTCTTCTCTTTATAGAGGCATGTGAAAAGCATCTCTGCCGATTCAAGTAAGTAAGCGCTTTATTTTTTATTTCAATTCTCTTTTCATTCTTCTCACTTGTTGTAATCTAAAGGCCCTTCGATTTCTGAATTATTTGGCTCCACGTCTATGAGGTGGGTGGAAATTTCAAGGAAATTCCTCTCTAAAAATTCGAAAAACTCATTTTCAAAACACAGAGGAAATAAAAAAGTTACAAAAGCCAGAAGTTACACAAGAATAGGATAACAATTGAATGGATCCCATATTACCATGGATCGATTGAAGTATACACTTGAGACTCACGTGTGGCGCCGTAGGGGTAAAACATTATAGAAGGCGACGTTGGTTGAGTAGTAGAAAAGGGCCGACTACGACGGTCGATAAGACCGGGAAGAGGGAACTGGCGCCCACGGCAGATTTACGTCGGCCTCGATAAACCTTCGAGATTAAGAAGAAGAGGAAAAAGAAGCCCAGGAGTTGGGTTTGGTGGGTGAGTAAGAGAGGATGGAAGACGCGTGGTACTCTTAATCCAGTAGGTAGGAGCTTTATTTCGGCTAGAGAATGACTATATCTATATCTGTTCCACGCTTTAGAAGAATGGAAGAGAAGTGGAGGGAGAAAGGGAAGATGAAACCAGACGAGAAAAGGAAGATAGCCACACGTACGCGTTCAGAAACTTCGAGGGAGCGAGCGAGTCTTTATATCTTTCTTTTGGATTAAACGTTTTTCCTTTTTGCTCATTTCTAGGTGGGCACCGAGGATTAGAGGATCACCACTACCGCAGTTTTACCCAACGTGTAATGAAAGTCCTCATGCGTGACTAATACCGAGGTAATCTGTGTTTTATGTATTTTTTTAATGTAAATTAAATCATATTAAATATATGGAAAAATGTTTTTACAGCTGGAGCATGAGACGAATGAGAATGCCAAATATTTTTGGACTCGTTCTGGCTTTTTGTTCCTTTTTACTGCTCAAGCTTTCGTGCACCATACGTTGAGTCTGTTGAGGCACTAGTGCTCCACCCCCTGTTTGAGGTACCCGGTAACGTAGTATATACGTCGTATAACGACGTCGTTACAGAGATATACAGACGTCTTGGCCCCGACGGTTCACCTTCCACCGCTGCGATTATAGCATACCGCCCTCAGGCACGTCGGCGGGTGGAAGGGAATGGGGTGGATTGGGGTGGGAAAGAGGAGGCAGGGTAAGGGTTGTGGCTTAATAACCCCCGGCTCCTTGCATACCTTGCGATCTCGGAGAGCCTCCAAACACTGAGTTAACTTTGCTCCCATTTGAGATGAGGGGGCGAAAAAAATCACCCCCTCGCCGAGTCTCTGTGAATAATCGCACGCGGAGAAAAAAAATTCCAGAATTTTTGAGTGAACTCGTCTTACATTTTATCGGGGTGAGTTATTCGCGGAGGCTTTTGACCCCTGAGCACTAGATTCGTCCGGTATTTGGGTAGTTGGAGGAAATTCGTACGATTTTTCAATCTTATACTGTTAATTTGGTAACAGACGATATTTATGAAAATTATTTTTATGCAGAATGTTCACCCCTCATTTACCTAACAATGTATAGTGAATAGTTTTCTATTAGCGATACATTGCATCGAGTGTACCGCCATAGGGTATGACTCCGGGGGCGAAAGTGCCCGGGGGCCGTGAAATTGAAAGCTGTCAGGGGTTGGCTGGTGGTCCAGGAGAGTGGTTGGTCACCAATTTTACCTTCATGACACACGGCCTCACTCACCCACAACCCTGACACACGCATGTCCTGAGTGACGCTCACCCGCACTCCTCCGACCACCTTCATCCCCCTGCACCAAACTCTCGCCCTTTCGCGCTCTTTCCGTGCCAGTGGATTTGCAGAAACGCACAGTCTCGTTGTTTCCCCGGGGAGTCCGCTGGTTAGAACCACTAAATGCAATTTCATCGGGTGCATATCCTCGCCCGGGGAACCGAGAGAGACGCAACGATCTGGGGATGAGAGGGATGAGAGCTCTAACCGGCCAGTGAATGAGTGAAACTCACAGCCTTTCAGAGCTTTCGACAATGCCTTTAATCAACAATAATTCAGGCATGGGTGTTAGTTTCAACCGTAGTCAATGGCCATATTGCGTTTTACTACCCCGTCACTTTTACCCCCTCTTAACTATATCGTTCTCGCTCCCTTCATCCACGTCGGGAGGGCCGACTGGTCGAGCCGAGTTTCCGGCGTGCGATCGTTCACTGGAAAATTAACACTGTCCGGATTTTCGTCCCGATAGGGACCTCCAATGTCCAGCCTTCGGGTCTCGTAACCGCTCCTCTCGACGTTGGAACTTCTATAACCATTCTCATGTGGTATCGTTCTGCTTCGTAACCTCTCTATTCACTTGTATCATACACTCACGAATTACCGAGCCCTTTTTTTCATAAAAAATTATCATTCGCCGGTACTAAAAAATTTTCTTTTACGATTATATTTATACAAAATGAGTTTTAAAAATTCAACAGTGAAATTGACATTCGGGTGGTGAAACTGAGTCTCCATCCCGTGGGCAACCAAACCTATCGGAAAATTCAATTGGCCACCGTTGGCAATCTCACCAATGTTATAATGTATATATGACTTTACCGTCTCTCCAACCGGTAAACAAACAGGGTAGCCGATGGGTACACGTCGCAGGTTATCCCACGACGTGATACGCCCGGGACAATGTGGAATGCCGTGAACAGGCAGAAGGTAACTAGAGCCCTGGTACACAGGGGAAATACCATGCTTCGTCAACAGTGATGCTGTAACTAATGGATATTCCAATGGAATCGAGTGGAGAAATGTCCGCTGGCGAGTTTCGTAAGAGGGAAGGTTCAACTGGGGGAATTCAACCCCCTCTCCCTCGCCCCGTCGCCATCGCCACCCTGCCACCCACCTTGTTCAAATGAAATTGTTGGACCAGGCGTTTACAAACAATCGGAGGGAGTTAGTAATTCTGTTATAATGGAAGCGAAATTGTGGTTTTAAAAGGGGAATAGAATCAGATTTTCTATTGACTGTAGCACGGAGAGAATTTTTCGGTAAAAATTGCCCTTTTGTGTGGTAAGCCGGTTTTTTGAATAAATTGTTGGTCTGCAAACGTCGAATTTGATTTTTCATTTGAGAAATATTGTTCTGATGAGGATAAATAGCAGCTTTTGACGTAAAAAAATGTTATCTATCAAATATCTTGCAAAAAGCATCGAAGATATAATTTTTTCCAAAAAATTTCTATCCCCCCAGTGAACAAAGCGGACCAACAATGATGACTCGACCAAGTTGGCGATTTAACTGTTACCGAGAATAATATACGCTCCTTCGTAATGGATCAATGCTCCCGCCAACTTCCTTAACAGTTTTGGGTAGCGATGTAATGAGTTCCCAGGGTCCTCCATTCACCAACTACCAAGAAAAACAGGCATTCCCTTTGCCCTTCGCATCATCGGAGGCTTTCTGCGTTTGGTGGGTCGGCAGCAGGGAGCGCCCAACAGGGTGGTACAGGGGGTAAGTTAAAGTCCCGGAACTCGTCGGTCTACGTACAGAGCCCGGGTAATACCCTGGCTCGACTAACTTTTCCAGGGTAAAGTTATAACCGGGCAAAATTACGCGCATGCAGTCTTTTTAGTTTTTCTAGGCTCACTCCAGAATTCGTGGAAAGGGAACGAGACAGAGAGCGAAGGGCGGTAGGGAAAAATGATTTGAAGAATAGTGATAACGTGGGATATTTCACAAAGTGTGTCAAACATATTTTCAACGAGGGGGATGGAGGGATGCACTATCGTTGGACTATCGGTTTCTAGCTCCCACGAGACGCAATGTGATATCCACACGGCGTCTCGATATTCGTGAATGTGCCGGTGGGATATCGTATGCACCGAGCGTTACAAGCCATAGTGAATGTAGTGCAGTTTGAAGTGAGAGGTGAGGTGTGAGGAGTTGCTCAGGGGGTGAGGGAAGAGATGGATAATACCTGTATCGGATCCAGTGGCATATCGAATTTCGTTTCACTCACTTATTCTTATAGCCGTGTAGGAGATAATACAAAATGCTCGTATGAATAAAAATCATGTTTCGTGTTATTTTTTTTTTATCCAAGAGGATGGGAACATTTGGAACATGAGTGCGAGAACTGTGAATTTTAGTGTTGTTGGATATGGGGAGTAAAGATTTTATTGGGTGATTGAGCGAGATAGCTTTTCGAGTGAGTCAGAGGATGTTCGCGGAGGAATCGTAATTTTCAGATGAATTGTTAAATAAAAGAAAAAATAGAGAGTTGGAAGTTATCGTGGAAACTAATAGGCAATTTCAAGTTTCAATAAAGCTGTTACTTTAGCGAATTTTTTTTCAAGAAATAAAGCAATGAGACAATATTATTTAATCCTCCAATGAAGAATATAATTATGGGAATTCGTCGCACGAATTAACCCAACAAAGTGAAAGGCCACCTGCTGAAGTAATGAGCACTGCACCCCAGTGCAATAATTTGAAATATTTTCCTTCAATTATCCGGGGCCACGACGATTAAATTAAAACCATAAAATGAAGTAATTGTGCTTTCTTTTGAAATTGATCAAAAAACCTTTATTCCGTTTGTTCTCGCACGAGGTAAACTCTTGGAAAGAAAAGGGCTGTAGCGAGGGGCGAAGGGGAGGGGGATGAAGTACGACAGGTTGGCGCCAAAACTTCCGCAAGCTGCAGGTGGTTAACGTGCGGCAGAAACGCGAGCTTATCGATTCTGGTTCCTTGCACAATGGGGCTCGGGAAACGATTCACAGAAGCTTGCTGACTGGGTGGGAGGGGGCGAGGAGAGGGGTCAACGCCATTCACATGTTCGTGCTCAGGGAAAGTAAAAGTACTAAGGGGTTGTTGCATTGGCAACATTTTTTTTTTTAATACCAATTCTCAGTGTTGGTGTGCAAAAAACACTGGAATAGTTGAAAAGCCAGTGGAAATCATAAGGAAAATATGGCAAAGCTGTGGGAATAAAAATGGAATGACGCGAAATTTTTGAAGAAGAGGGCGAGAGAATAGATGACAGGGAGGAAGAGAGATGGCAGACGCCTATGAAAATAACTTGGAGAGAGGACGAAGCGAATTCGTGGGGCTCGAGTGGAAACCGACAGAAAGGAAACGCAAATAATTGCCTCGTAACGTCACTTAGGGGACACTTAGAAAGTTTTAAGTAGCTTTTTTCGAGGAGAGAGGTGGATAGAGGGAAAGGGAGACAGATGAGTGGTGAGGGTGAGGGGTAAGGGCCGGAGGAGGAGGTGATTCTCGACAGGCGCAAGCCGCGGGCGCGGTGGCTCTAACTTATAAATGATATAGGGTCGACTCGTGAAGTCGGGTAAATTCCATTTTTTTTTTCTACTGGTACTACGGTCTGCCGAGCTCAGGACATTGTGACATGAATGAACAACGAGCCATGACTCGTGAGTTATGGGCAAGAATGAAGCAATTGACGTGTCTCATGATTATTTTAAAAATTTATCACTGCGGGGAGAAAAATTTCCGATAAAAATTACCCTAACGTTCTATGGAAGTGTACCATGAGTCATCGTTACGTCATTTCTATCATGAAACTTGGGAGAAATTAATATATGTTGATTAATTTGTGTTCTAGGTCAGAGAGATTTTAATCTGACGTGTGGTAAATTTTTCTCTGTCAGTGCCAGTGATTTTTATGTTGTTGGTAAATTTTTCTTTACTGGTACTGTAATTTTCGAACATTTGGCCGTCATTGTGTAATTATGCTCAAGTGTCGGAAGAGAAATGAGGTAACGATTACTCACGACAGAGTTTTATAAAAACGGTCGGGTAATTTTTATTAAAAAATTACCTCCCTGTGGTGCAAGTCTGACCAATACCGTGGATACTCTACTGCGAATAGAGACCGAAGTATCGCGAAGATGGTGGCGTTTCTGAATAGTTAGAGCGGTTTGACAAATATAAAATGATGAATATTCCACTTCATAAATATGAAAAAGCTATAAAGTTGTGAGTTTTATCGCTTCAATTCAGGGAATATCCATGTCAAGTATAACGGAGTGAGTACATATCGAAAGACTCCATTCTGAATATCATATTGCAGATATTACGAGACCTGCCCCAATAACGAAATGATATTCCCCGTGTTATGCACTCGAATCAACAGCCCTCTCGTTTGGAGACCTTCATTCTCTCGCATCGATAGCCTTCCATAAACTCCACTGGGACTACTGTATGTTACTTTGACCTGTACAGACTACACATGTGCGTACGGATCGTTAATGAAAGCCCTCCACCTCCGACCTCTATCTATCCCTGTATATCCCTTTGGATATAAACTTCCGTTTCCGCGTTTACATTCGAAGCTGTCAGATATCCGTTCCGCTTCTATATCTACCCTCTAATTTCCGCCTGAGACTATTTCCCTCCAGGCATCTCTCCCTCCACCAACCTCCCCCAACCCCCTTTATCCTGTAGGGCCTCGCTAGTGTCCTGCACCGACTGGAAGCACCCCTTTTCCAGCCAACGATTGATCGGAACTGCTCGAGCGAAAGATCCCAGGGGTAAACAAATCGACCTAGCGCTTTATTTATTACTCTGTCCTGTACTCGTAATTGTTGAGAGCGGGTCGTTCACCCCTTTCCAATTGTACATTTTATCATGTGACATGACAATACATCCGAAGACGAAAGTTTATCGGAGTCTTACTAAAAAATATTAAATAAATTTTAAGTCTTCGCGTACCTCAGGCTCCTCTCAACCCCCCGTAAGACCGGGTTTGTGATACCTCAGTGACAAACATATGTAACTAAGGACAAGAACTTGGAAATTTTAACTTCAGTGAAAATATTCTTGAGAAACTCTGTGCAACGAGGAATCGAAAAGTTCCTAAGCACTGGCTTAAGTCAGAATGCGTTTGGTGAAAGACCTTGCAACAGGGTAGACCGCGCGTATAGAGTATTATTAACCAAAGCGGTTGCACTAGCAACTTCTTGATGGGATTCCCAGGCGTCCTCTGATGGGTATGTACTCCTTATATACAAAGTAAGGATGAAGGGGGTGGCGAAGGGGCTGTGAGGATGATGGGGTACGGGGGAGGGAATGGCAAAAGCATGAGGCAGTAAGGAGGCGAGTGAAATGTCTCGCTTGTGCACACAGGGTGGGAGTGAGATTTTACTGTCTATATAAGCCAAGCGTGGTGAGGTCTCCCTATTCTCGAATCGTCGTACAAGACGTTCTTCGAAGACTTGATGACGTCATATCCGGTTGCTCTGACGCGTTACTGGAGTTAGGATCGTGCGGCGTGTTGCCTTGGAGGTACTTTATACTCCTCTTCACCACACCCCTCTCCCTCCCTCACTTCACTTTACGCTCCTTTATAATATTGTCGCGGACTGGGGGGTGGTGGGTGCAAGGGGGTGGGTATTTTCGTTTTGATAGTCATAATGGAATTTCAGTTGAGGTTTTTATTGAAGTTGAATGGATTTTACGTATTGTATTAACTTCATAGTAGATGAGTTTTTGCGGTAATTTTTATCAAAAATTCCTCTTTGTCTATGTTATAAGTTTATTTATACTTTATTTATACACTTGAAATACGTGGACAATCTGTTAAACTCAAGTTGAGAATTTTTTTTTATGCACAGAATGCAAGCAGTTAAAGATTGTTGAAATAGGGGACTGGAGGGAGGGGGGTGAGATAGAGGCAGGAGGTTGAAAGTGGGTTTTCGTAAGCTCAGGAGTCTTTCGGATGATTTAACCCCCAAGAAAATCCAGGGGGTTTGCCACGCTCGAATAATTAGACCCTGAGACTAATCCTTGGGAGTCACGCTTGCTGCTGTTGCTGCTAGAGGGGGCGCCCACTGCTGGGTAAGGGGATCCCGAGTGATACCGGCGTTTCTCCAGTGACCCAGAAGCTCATCTGTTATCGGAGCACAATGCCCTCCCCCTTGATCCCTCTTGAAAATTTCTCTCCCTTCCTTGCTTGATTTTCCTCTCGCTCTTCATCACCTCGGCATCCTCAGCCTCCGATCGTTTCCAGAGGCACCCGAGAGGTAGTATAGGCGCACGCCAGAGTATTTAAATTCCGATCTACTGCCTCCGGTGAATTAGGAATGGATATCGATCCCCCTATCTCCTATTCACCCCCTGCCCCCTACCTCTCATTCCCCCAGCGTCTCTTTCACACTCATCGGATGCCTCCATTAATTGGCGGATTGATAAATTGGATAGCATTCGAGCGACAATCGTGTCTAAAAATGATTTTTACATTTTATTTCATATCCACATTTTTTTAACCATCCACACGAGTGATTGCATTCGATATCCCCAGGAATTCATTATCTGGGGATTTTTTTTTTCATTGAAAAAAGAAAAAATGCAGGAGGGAAATGGAAATTCATACTTCCTGAATTTTTGTCCCTTCTTTTTTGAAAATAGAGAAGAGAAAAAAAAGCGATATCGACAGCCACGATGGGAAGATAATTCGCCACGGGACTGACAGAAAAATTTCAACGAATTGTAGACGGAACGAGGTGCAAGGTGTATATGCAGGGGTGAGAGTAAAGCAGACAGGTGTAGCCAACGAGGCGCCGGAAGTTGAATTTACTGCGTGCACGCGAAGCCAGCTGATCGAAATTGCCAGGGGACTAACCATTTTACGGTATACCCAGAACGATAATCCGCCGTCTCTAAGCTTTTTGCGTTGCCACTATACCTCATTTGAATTTACAATCTCAAAATCAACCCCTTGTAAAATCACCCCTCAAATTTGCTGTCAATGTTTTTTACTGGCTTCTCTTTGAGCGATGGTAAAATTTTTTTTATTCTCATCATCCAATGCACATGACCAGAGACACTTTTGTCCTGCAAAATAGGAGGGAAAAAAGGTGAAGATGAGGGGTGGAAAGGTAGTAGTAATGTTAGGCAGTGCTGGTAATTTATGGTGCAACTTGCAAAGTGAGAAAAATTACGCTAGGTTGGCTACACCGTCGAGACAACAGTGGTTTATGTTGTACTCGGGAGCGCGTGTGCGGTCGTGGCCAAGGGGGTTGACGATGTTTACGAGTTTTTACTCTGCGCCACCACATTCACCCTTTCTCTCTCTTGTGTTTTTTTTACTCAACGAGCAAGGGGGTACAGTCTAGCTGTAGTCAGACCTACGTGGCTTGCACAGGTATAAAGGAATAGGTGTGCACAGGAGTCACAGCGTTAACTCTATTTCCACCCTCTTCGCTTTCCCACTGTTTTCATTTTTATTTCAACCCGTCAACGCTCCGCCCAGAAATATGTATTTCTGTATTTTCTAGTCCCCTCCTCTTTCCTCCCTCCCACTGTGATACTCCGAGCATTCGGTAAATACTGTAAAATTGGGGAAATGTTTTCACGATTTAGCAAATTTGCTCGATGGTTTTTTTTTCATCGAGGATAGCCGGGACACCGTGAGAATTTAATGAGCTGTCATTCGGTGATTCAGGACTCTCGCTGTCTCTGCCAAATTTTCCTGCGAGCAAAAGATGGAGAGCCACTGATGGAGAGAAAATGGAAGGGGCTATCAAAGAATCGTTAACATCGATTAGTCGAAGGTGTTTGTTGATGAACGAGTTTTACCCAGTGAGAAATTCTTTCTACTCGAGGGATGTAAAAAATGTGATGAAATTATTCCAGCATTTTTTCTTATGAAATCCAGAGACAAATACGCGGAGGAAAAAATTCAATAAAAATCGCTGGAAAAAAAAACGTCGATATTATACGTTGAAATGGAATCCGCGAGCGAAGTTAAATTCAATAAAACTGGTGAATCGAAACTTAAAAGTGTTCCGTAAAATTTAACCACCCGTCTGATGACTGCTGGGGACATCAAGTCAGTCTGTAAAATTTCCCCAACTGTTGGAAAATTTTAGCGAAATAAATGATGGGGACTTTAGTTTTTTTTTGGGAATAAAATCCAGGTTTCTTCCTAAGGATCAAATTGACATCCTCCTAGATATTGAGCTATTTATTGTCATGTAAATAGGATTGTAGAAGTACTAGGGGTAGTTTCTAGTGCGCCCCTGGAGCATTGAATCCCATCAGTTGTACTGGCAATCCTCTCCCAAAACTGTGTACGTATTATCTCCGGTTGGACTATTGGCTTGAACAATGGTCGATGGATGTAGGGTTGTAACTCCCCTATCCTCACCACTCTCACTTCTCCTTTTCCCTCTTTTACCGTTGTTCGGATGCATCATCGCAGGTTGGTCCATTTGGTTAAAAGCACGCGAGCCACCACGCGAATTCGTACTTAATCGCATTAGAACCCCCCCGGCCTTCCCTTGTCCCTCATAACCGTTTTGAAAAGGTAATGGAAGTGGGCTGAGGTTGCAAAGGTGGCGGGAGGGGGAGGATAGTGATGGGAGGGCTGGAGATAGAAGAGGGATAGTGAGTTCAACAGAATTAATGCGGTTTTCCTCTCTTAAGTACAACGTTACCGCGCCCGTCTACTTGTCAACTTGTTCCACCGCAATCGGATAAACCCTCATACACGAAATATATTTCGTTATGCGCCATCGCGGTGGTACTTCAGGGGGTGAATTGCTCTTTCATCCGTCTCATTCTATCCCACCTTTGCGATAATTTCAGTGTGTTGTTAAATACCGGATGCTCAATTAAATTTCGATGTACAATAATGGACTGTTAGGCTGAGAAATTTTTTTGTTTATGATTTTTATTTTATCTTGCACTTGGAAAATGATGGTTAAATGATATTCTGTTGCAAAAAATCAGGCGCATATATTTTTCATCACATTTGATTTATCTATTAAAGAGAAATTATAATGTACTTCAAGTGGAATAAGCTGACAAGTGAAAAACATAAAAAGACGACTTTGTAGTCTCAATGCTTCTTCTCCCCTTTAATTTCTTCTTCAACTACAATGTACAGGTACTCATGCTGAAGCCTATGAACAGCATCCGGATGGCTACACGACCTTCTACCCCCAGGCCTCAAGGAAGCGGAAGAAGCGGGAGAGCAGAGGATTTCACATGAAAAGGGAGGCCCAGAACAAGAGCGAGGTGGATAATGGAAGAGCGTGAATTTTGCTCACGCTGACACGAGAACCCGGAGGGAAAGGGCTAATTTCACCCTTCGCGGCTTTCTTGCTACAATGTCACTGCACAAAAAGGTAATAGCATAGTGAGCATGGAACAATCCTCGTTCTCCCAAAACTTTCTAATTTCGATATCAGTAACATTTGGGCATGAGTATAACAGGCGAGAACTTTCGATGAGATTGGTTTCAGTGAGTTGTAGAAAGGTCATTCATTCAATTAAAGTCTTGACATTATGAAATCTACCAGTTGGTCCTTCGACAAATGTCTCATCTATTTCTGATGCAATTAAAATATCCTCGAGGTCGTTTGAACGCTGAAATTCTCTTCTTCAATGGGAAATATAAATTTCAAATTTATATTGGAGTGATTGAGAAGTTTACTCTCAAAGTGAAACCGGTCTTCGTTGAACTAGAAACATGAAAGTTAATTCGAGAAACGTGAAGCGGCACATTTTTTTACGTGAACACAGGGCTAGAAGAGTCGCACAGTCACGGAAGTAATGCATATATCAATGAGTAGCTGAAACCTCTGGATGACCCGAAACTTGAGAGACAAAAAATCCTACGGAGATTCACCGACGCTGTGACAGGACAAAGGAACTCCAGATTAAATCTTACCCTACATGATATCATCGTATTGCTCATAGGTCATGAAGCCGAGTTTTTCTTAAGAAAAAATCTCCCTCCCTTGCGGAATAATTATTATCCAGAAAAGAACAATTTCGTGTGCCCTCCACTGCAAGAAGTGTTTCAGAAGAATTGCTACGAAGGGAAAGGAAGCCCATCTGGAGCTGAACCCTCTCCCTGTTTCTCTTTTTCCTCTTCGGCCCGATTGGCCGTTTGTTCAACAAGCAGTAGGGACGAAGGTGAGAGGGAACTCGTTTATCTTTAAGCTTTACCGGTTGCCCTTGGTGATGGAGCCCTAGGTCTTGTTGTAGTATTCCCCAGTGAGACACAAGCACTTTAAATCCCTCCGTCTCTCTTTTCATCAGCAAAAGACGTGGGGTGCTTATATTTTGAGTAAAGAAAACGAGATTCCACTGTATTTGGTAGCAACATCACGTCCCCTGTGCACTCGAGTGGGCCAGCGAAGGGTTGGAAAAAATAAAGAGAGCAGAGGGCAAGTACAACAATTAAAGCCAACATTACAACGGCTTTAACATTATTTCAATTCCTTCTTTTCCACTTCAGTGGGCTTTATTGTTCACTGTATAACACTATATAACTTCTAACCATTGAATACGCCCGGGGTTTTTTCCCAGTGCAATGCTACAGCTGAGTATATTTGGATTGGAACTACAGCACGTGGGAGTACCGAAACGACGCGGTTAAAAGAACCAGGAAATTGCAAATTGCCGACAGGCACACGCGGATAACATTCGACTGTAACGCCATTCCCTCCCCCCAACTCCAATGGGGTTATACAGAGTGAATGATGTGTATGTGTATGAGTGAGGAATAGTGAGGACGAAAGCGAAACGAGTCGAACCTGCAAATTGAGACCAGGCGGAAGTACGGAGAGCGGTTACGGATAACCGGCTCAACCGAGTTTCGATCAATGAGGGAAAACCCTTCGATAACTCGATTTAATCGAGGAAGACCGTTTTCATGGTGGGACCCAACTCGTGGGGGAGATGTTTTTAGCACTAGAGAGGTTTTATACCTACACTGATAGTTTCATCAGTTACTTCCAACTATCTCATGCTGTAGATTTGTTCAATTCTATTCGCGAAAATAAAATTATTAATTTTACACTTCATTATTGAAATTCAATATTGAATATTAAATATTTCATTAGCGAAATTGAATGTGGAAGGACCAAGCCGAAATTCGCGTTTCTGTCAATTATTCGTGATAATCAATGATTTTTAATTCAGCATCTTCTATATTATTAATTGAAAATAGTTAATTAGGATCTAAACATGGTAATAATCTGAGGCTCGATGAAAATGTGGCAGTTGATCGCATTTGGTTAGCCGTAGGTACATTTACCTTATGGAGATTGATTGTGAGAGAGATATTTCCATCATCAGTCAGCCATTTGCTCATTTATTCGCAACATTTCATTGTCCTCGATGTATGATTATATTCTTTCACTTCTCACTTCCACGATTCTCGCCGAATAATGAAGAAAAGTGGGTGGAAGACGGAAAGGAAACGTTCCTTTCCTTCTTTTTCTCTCATTTTTTACCCCCCTTTTCTCAGCGTCTTTTCCTTTTGACGCTGCACACCAGAGAGCATTGAATTCTTTTCAGAATACGATTTTCTCAGAGCCATGGTGAGAGAGAAGGAGAGGGAGAGGAGCTGACGAAGGCATCGGGGTTATTCTCTACACAAAAGAAAAATTCCTGGAAAGCCCGATAGGGGTAGGAAAAAGGATTTGCGTTGCCTTAAAATTCTTCGTGATGAACTTTTTCATTCATACGATTTAATTACCTCGGGCTCAAATCCGATAGCGGTTAATTTATCTTAAATTCAATGGCGGATAATTTCAATTTGCCCAACTCGTTTTTCAGCAATCTCCGGAACGAAATACTGGAATAATACTAAAGCTGGCGCTAGAAAATTTCCCCGGGTGTCAATTTTGCACATCAATTTTGAAATAATGAGAATGAGACTTTATGCGACGTTTCTTCCCAAAAAATCTCTGATTTTTCTCCCCGTGTACGGGAAAATGCGGAATGGAGAAAATAAAACAGTGGCAATAGCCGACTGATGATGATTGCACAAAATTTTGGAAACAATGGTGTGTGTTCCCTCTATATTCAATGACAATAACACGATTCTGGATCCCCCCAAGTTATTACAAACGGATGCACCGTCAACGCATCCGTTTATTCCTCCACCAAAAATATTTAACTATTGTTTATGTTTATCCCGCGAGTCGTTCACGTGAACGAATCACTGGATCACAGGTTTGTCTGGGAATTGAAAATTTAATGATATTACTCACGTTTCAACAATTTCTCGGTTATTATAAAACACGAGTAACGTTTTGGACAGTATTTTCATACATTTTTATCATCTCTCGTGCTTTTTCTGTCAATCCAGATCTATTACAAACCGTAAATCAAATACACTCCCCTGAACAATTGTCAATTGTATACTGTGTCCTTCCAGGCTCAATATTTGCAAATGTGCTCACGCATTTGGATATTTTTTGCGAGAGTAAACAGAAATGTTCATTCCCTGGTTTATTTCATTTTTGCTCTAACTTCATTCCGACAGAATATTAAACTCATTTTTTAGATGAACATTTTGCTGGTCGATGCTGAAATAGGGAGAGTGGATGATCAAAAATAATTTCTCCTCAATTTAGTCTAATTAATTCTCACTCGACCTCCGTTATCAGTCTCCCGAATCTTTCGCGAGTACCCCACATAAATATAAATAAAAAATTACTTCAATCATTGTGTGTAAGGTACACGAGAGACCTCGATGGAGTTCCGGAAAGTTTGCGGTCTCGTTTCGAATAATTGGATTTACCCGAAAGGGGAAAAACACGAGTAAAAAAAAGTAAATATGAACAAGATAGAAGAATTAAAAAAAAATGAATGGCAAAAGAAGTGGTGGGGTACGAAGTGAGGCAAATATCGTAGCCATTGCCTCACCCGTCAGTGTTCATGATGGGTTCGTATTACATTTTTCCCATTGCTATTTTCCCCCTCGCCCCATACTACGCCCGCCATCGTTTTGTCGAAATATAATACCTTTTCACACTCTCCCGTAACCAGCGTTCCAAGCCGCCATAACGATTTTTTTTACTTTAATATTTTTTACCGCCCTTCTTTTATAATATCATCCCCTCTCTATCTGTCGCTATCCAGACATCATTCGTTAGTCTCATTCAGTTCAGGACAACGCTAGTTAATTTTTCACGCCTTACGAAGCTCCCCCGGCGAATTTCATTTCTCGCGAAATTTAACCGCACCGTATCGTTCGTTTTTTCACCCCTCACCACCACCCCACAATATAATGAAGGTTGCTTTATTTTTTTTCCGAGAGAAGGAGGCGACGCGCCGCTGTTATTATTCATGTTTGACATTCGGAGAAGTACGAAATGCATGATTATCATTATCATTTCTCACACGGGGTGTAATTTATACACCCCGGGTTGTTTTTGTTGGTGACTCATAACATTACATGAGTTCGCGTGCCGGACTAATCTCTCCTTCTACCCCTTTCCTTTTTTTCGTAAGCAATGGAGGGCCACAATGGACACACGCGCACCACGCAATTGATCGCCACGCACGCGCAACTCAGCTGATCCCATGGGCACAGGTGTTTGTTTTTTACGGATAAAAACACAAGGGCAAAAGCCATAACTCTTGAAAAAAATTGAATGAAACACCTCGGAGAATTCTGAGACTAAAAAAAAAATCCGCCGACAGGATTAGCGAGAAACAGTGAGGTCATAATAATTCAAAATCACAGGCTGAAGGTGCGATTAACCGATAATAATTAATTGGACATTTTGGGATTTTGAAGGTACAGCAAAATCGTCTATTAATCACTGTCATCCTCGTTCCTCTGTTTTTATTCCTTTATCGTACACATACAAACATTTCTCGTTCTTTCTCTCCCTCACTTCGGCCATTCCCTCATTTTTTTTTCCACAGTTGAATGTAGGCTTTGGGGATACCGCACTCTATCATGCGAGGTTCATTAGGCCGGACGTGTCGTGGGTGACCATGTGTCATCAAATTGTTGGATAAAAAGAGAGAAGTATATGGAAAGGGGGATATAGTAATATGACGAGCCCTCAAAACTTGGAAGAGCGCTCACACACCTGTTTGTCAACTGGACAATGCAATGGAGAAATGGGAGGTGAGAAAAATTATCGACAAAATCATCTGCCAAAATCACTCGTCCCTAATTGACAGAATCGATTACATCAGAAAAGAAATCAACGGAGTCACTCAGCGTCACCATCACTCACCAATAAAATCCGTGTAGATCGTCCTTCATCTCCAGAGGATCTGGGGGATTCACGGGAATGCCAATAGTCGATTTCTCGCAACCCTCCCCTAAATCTAGTTTGCATATTAATGATTAACCGATCCAAATCCCCTCTCCATGTCTCCACCCTGGCTACAGCCCCCTGCCCTCTTCTATCTAACTCCCTTCACCACCATCTCCAGTTGAATGGAGTGAACTGCATACACCACTAGTGTCTCTTCCATCCTCGTAGCTTCATTCCAACCCTCTGATAGACATACACACGACGACGTCAACTCGTGAACTCCCCGGCATATGCCGCTGATTTCCCATTCGAGCGTCAAATTTGCTGCCATCCTGTACTTCCACCATCCCCTTCCATGTCCCTCTCCCTTTCTCGATGCACTTTACCGTCGATGTCTACTGATGCGTTATCCACGGGAGCCCTCGAATTTCATTCCTCTCATCCCTTCAATCCCGGTTCTAACATTGCCCGCATCAGTTCTGAAGCACTGGAGCTTCGTAATTCAAGCGAGAATAAACACGTAATTCCTGGGATGATAGACTGTTTCCTATTTGTTTGCCAAGTGGAGACGAGACACAAATGTTATTTTGTTGATTTGTTAGGCGACATAAACAGTCCCACTGGGTGCCGTGAAAATGAGAAAATCCCTTGAAAATTCCTCGACTGGACGAGTTTTTTGTTTCGGAAAATTTTCGACTATAGAGGGAGGACGTATTGCTCACAAAAAAATCACCCCATCAACATGGGAATCATTGACTTTTGTGGAATTACTCCCGACATGTCAATCCATCAATATTTCCCGATCGTCAACCACAAAAAATAATCTCCCCCCCCCTGTATTTATACCTCTTTAATTTCGGAATAACTCCCACCCCTTACGAAAGCATCTCAATCGCTGGAAGATTGAGTGATACAACATTTTCAAACCGTTTGACGATCGATCTCTCGAGACCTCCATTGCACACAGCAATTGTGTATACCAATATTGGAGAGTAGAGGTTATCCCAGCCTCAATACAGAGTCACTGATTCTCTCGAGAGGAGACGAACGAGACCAATTGCCATGTATATTTGCTTTCATTGGCCCCCTGCGAGAGGGGCGGGGGGGGGGGGGAGGGGGTGAGAGTGAGAAGGGGCCGGCGGGGAGGGGTGGGTATGAAGCCGTTATTGCCCGGGGTTCATCCACCCGTGTATATCACGAGTTTGTCGATCGTAGCAACGAAATTGATTTATCGTCAACAAAAGTCATTTAACATTTTCACGGGAATAAAAGAAGTACACAACGGTTGGAAGTGAAAAAAAAAAAATACAAGGAACTTGCCAGCAATAGGGAAAAACACAAAATGAAGAAAATAAAATAAAAATCCATATTTCATATGTCTATTTCCATATTCTACAGGCATCATTTCCCATTTCCGTCATGCCAAGCACCAACAGGAGAGAAAGATGAGGAATAAAAAGGGAGATAGGGAGGGCTCTTTTCGCGCGAGGCGTTGTGAATTTTCGCAGCTCAGGACTCATTTTATATTTGAAGCACAACGCACAGTCGTGGGCAGACCTCAAAACGAAAGAGAAATGAAGATGAGGTAGGAGGTGAGAGTGAGAGGGCAATGGTAGGTCGGATGAGGGGGGAGGGAAGGGGAGTAAAAGGGGCTCACATGCACGCGCCGGAAACACCAGGGGCACGGCCGGTCGTCGTCGTTCACAGAATACTAATATACCTTCTGTGACGTCCAGGAGTATCCTTAGGGGGACATCTCCCCAATTCTCCCTCATCCCTGGGCGCCATATTGGCGATCGGATAGAATCCCTGAGAAGGGGCCATGCGTCTTCCAACTAGATTTCCATTTTTATAAAGAGTTCGTTTTCCCAATAACGAGGGGAACATCTTCACCCCCCTTCCCCCCCTTCAAATCACCCCTCGGGGTCGTCAGTTTGGCAGCCCTCACTTCAAATGGAGGTTTGGGAGGTATGAAATTTATCAAGCCTCTCGAGTAATAATTGCTCTGTCGATGATAAAGAATTTCTCATGCACCAGCGATAACGAGCGAAAAATAAAGGAGTTTTGTTATCCTATTGTTTCAGAATTTTTGTAAAATAATTGAGACTGCGCTTGATTAAATTTTTTACGGTGATATATATATATTTTTTTCATTATTCATTTTGTCTTTTTTCATCTGCCGTCCTTTGTGAGCCTTTCATTTGACTTTCCTTCGACGTATTTACTACTTTCATGATGCATTTCACATGAGACAGGCTGACTCTTTATATTTTCCTTTTGAGTAGAAAATATGGAGTCCGGGTTTGCACGCCTCTCACCATCCTTCTCCACTGGTCTTTGTGCTTATGACGGGTGTACTACCCAAACACGTAGTTTTTTTTTTCGCAATGCGATGAAAAGCACAAACAAAGAAAACGGAAAGAATGAAACAGGGAAAGGAGACGAGGACGAAGAAGGAGCAGGAAAAGGAAGTCACCTTGCGCGGAATTTCTCTCTGTGTGTATTAGAAGACCTTTCTATTTCGTATATTATTTTTTTAGAACTGTAGTGGAGATTTTGAGAGAGGGAGGAGGGGGCGAAGAAGATGCCGCGGGGGAAAAAAAACAATTGTCACGTCATGACGTTATTCCAGAGTCCACATGATCCCTCATTCCAGGGGGTGAATGGGGAGGGAGTGTGAATGGGGTATAAGAGAAGAAAACTAAAGGATACCTTGGATGGTATCCAAGCTCGGGAAATGGACGAGCGACAGGGACACGTGGTGCCCGGATAACCGGATTCATCGTCTCCCAGTGAAAGAATTCCCGGCATTTGGATCAGCGAATATCTGTTCTCCTCGCAACCAGAGCTCTTTACTCTTGTGTGGCGATATTGTATAGCATTATTCATCCCCATTCCAGAAGCTCCTTCCCTCCTTTCTCCAACTTGCACTTACCATCCTCATTCTCTGTTGTATTTTCACTGAGTAAAATACGACTTGAGTGCGACACAATGCAATATAATTTGTTAAATCAGAGAACATCACAGTGAAATAAGTCTTCTGGCGATATAAAAGAAATTGCAGTGATACTGCACGTAAATTTTATCACTTAACTTGACGTGTAATAATAATTAATAGGTGAACAAAAAAATAGAGATAGAGATGAGGGAGAAGATGAATCGTAAAAAAAAATGAGGGCTGACGGGAGGAAAGTTACGAGTGCTTCTGGCCGTTAGCCAGAGTTGGACCGCCATCAATGGTGTAGCTCGTGAAGAGGGACAAGGGGCGGCCTAACTGGGAGAGGGAGCGGGTGAAAATTATACGAGATATGAATTTACGGTCGGTACACGTCGGTGTTCAGCCTTGAGAGGAGGACAGAAGGTAGAGGTACGGTAGACGGCTGATTTTGCATGGCTCTCGCTCAGTTTGGGGGGTGAAAATAAGACGAGTCGCGGTCTGACTTAATAAACTTGGTAGGAAACCGGAGAAGACAGGGAGAGAACACAAGCCCCAAATTCCAGGGAAACGGCAAACCACACCGCGTTGTTAATGCCTCTAGCATCGACCTTTCCCTTTATTGCTGTGCTTTTACTTCCGGGTTACAATTTTGGGGGGATTCTCCTGATGAGATATCCCATTACCCTTCGGGTTTTTCATTTTTATTTTTTGCAGGGGACAAATGGAATTTAGGAACAGGTGCGGCCGATGGATATTCACGGGTGAAAGTATTTGTACATTAGAGGTATTATGAGGTTAGTGGCTTAGTACTTGACCCTGTTAGGATACGTGATGGGAAATTTCTGAGGAAATATTTCGTGATAACACGGGAAAAGAGGCACGAAGGGGACGCGAGGAAAAAATTCCTGTGGTCACATTCAAGTAAGTTGGAAAATTTGCCGTTGGTGGAACATCTTGCTGCTTTGCACTGAGATAAAAACATCTGATTATTTCGAGTAAGGTAATATCTCAAATCAAGAACTCATGGGCTTTTAAATTAAAAAATCATTTGGAGATAGAAAGCTAGAGTGATTTAACATTAATTGAATACTAATGGAATAGAATATTAAATTCGTCAGGTGATATGTATTGGAAAATGAAAAAAACATAAAGATAAGCGGATTCATTCCATTCATTCACGAATTCCATGTTGAAAAATTATTTCTGAAATTTCAAATGGAAAATTTGGCATTTTACAAAGAAATACAATTTCCAGGTGAAGATGATAATGAAGATAATTAGAGCAGTCGGAAATCTTAGCTCCCCTGCAAATATCAGTCATAATTTATTGCGAGGAGCTCATGCATCCTTATTTCATAAATAATTTCATCTCAAATTGCCTTATAATTTATAAAATTTGAGAAGTGAAATGCAACGATTGATTGATTAGAACAAAACCTCTATCAATCTTCATTTTGAAACCGAAAAATTACCCATTCAAGAAAGTGAATGTTATCGTTTTGAAATCCCGGATGTTTTTGAGTAAAAATCCTCAAGGTTCTCATTCTGACAGCCCAAAAAAAATTTCAGAATGAATAAAAAGGTATTCAAAATTCAAAGCGCTTTTCTCCAATGTCCAGGATTTATTGTTAACTACTTTTGCGTAGAGTTTTCAACTGTCAGGACTTTTAAACATTTTTCTCCTGCAATTCAATCGAACTCTCAACAACTACTCCTGAGCATTCGACAACTGGAACATTGACCTCGCTTAATTCGTACCTTTTTCGGTAACCAAATCGATAAATTTCCCGTTTTATTCACCACATTCATAGACTTGTCCCAGAATATTTCTCCGTGTGTTCCTTTCTAATAGAAATCACGAGCGAGAGTAGCGGTTGAAGGAAAGAAATTGGGAAATATGTTTTGATAGAATTATGAAACATGTTTGTTCGGTGTATAAAAATATTGAGGTAACAATGGGGGAGAGCGTTGGTGGGGCGTAAAGGAGTAGAGATTGAGAAAACTCCATGTTTACACTTTCATGGACAAGGACGTGGGTACTGGAGAAGGTAGTGGGGGTGTGAGTGAACAAGAGGAGAGCGAGATGGAGATAGACAGAGAGAGAGAGAGAGAGAGTAGAGAGGGTACGGTGGGTCGTGACGGGGAAACTTTGCGCACTTTGTGTAACCACACAAAGTATGCACGACGAGGGGCTGGGGCCCATGGAGAACAAGAAGCATCGGTAGGACATGGGATAGGTTGAGAAGGGGAGGAGAGAGGTGGAGGATGGACCGTGGCTCGTCCTACAAACTGATCAAAGTTTTCTCGATATACTGGGATTCGAGATTAGTTATTTATACGTGGCTGGCTGCATGCGAGCCAACCGAAACGACCAAATTAGAGTTTGCCCTTTTCACGCAACTTTTGTTATTAACCTAACAGCGTTAAACTCATTGGACTTTTTTTGTTGTCTTGAAAATTGACTGCGAGAGATTATTGCAAAGCCATCAGTTTTCGGTGGGCCGAGGGGATGGGGTAAAAATAACCTGATAAGCGTCTATCATTCGCGATCTCTGAGGAAAGAGTGCAATCCCGTTGTCCGGAGGAAATTGAACGAAAAATGATTGGGAAAAATTATTTCTTGAATCGGAAACGATGAAAACATTCCGGAGAATTGAACTGCGCAATCCTCATTTGATTAAATTAAATTAAAGAATGGAATTTCAGAGTTTCTTTTTAAACATTTTGCTGGAGACAAAATGCATTGTCTCCTTTCTCCTTGATGCTACTTTGTTATGCATCGCACGATAGCAGAAATTATGGTGAGGAGAGACCCATCGAACAGCTCTGGTGTACTTGTCCAACCTACATCGGGTACAATGACGCTGCTTTGGTACGTGCAATTGGAAAACACGCAGTTCCACAAACAATGGATTTGCAAAGGGGGAAAAAATGAGGCGAAAAGAAGAAAGGCGAAGCAGAAAAAAAAACACAACAAGAAAGTAAATATCTCACGACTGCAGACGGAGAGAGGTGAATGATTTGTATGCGACTGAAGTTTATTGAGAAAAACTCAGAAATGTAGAAATATCAGGGGAATTGTTGATGATAAAAAAGAAGCAACAATGTGGTGAAATTGCTGAAAGTTGAGTGAAATAAAAAAAATTCAGAATGTGGAAGAGCAATTTCCTCATCGCTTATCACAGCGAAGACGTATCACCATTGGCATATCTCGAAAGCATCTTTGTAGAGCACTCACCTGAATATCGAAAACAATTTCAATTTGAAAAGTTTAAATACCCGAGGAGGAGGGATTGAAACGATGGTGGAGGTTATAACGCCAGTGAAGAGGAAGACCGCAATCCGGAAACTCGTAACGGATTGCTGCACAGAGATAGGGGTTACCCAGGTGGTTGTAGTAGGGGTGGAGGAGGGGGTAAAGGGGTGGTGGTGGTGAAGGAGAGAACTCAAGAAAAAGGATAGATGGATGAGGAAAAAAGGATGGTTAGCAAAGGCGGACGTCGAGAGGGCTCGAACTTTGAAGGAAGGTATTTCGAATTTCCCTTTAATTTGAAATATAAGGATCCTCCTCCGGGGAGGCCGCGGTATCAAAACTTCAACTTTCAAAGACCTTCCAAAGTTCTTCAGACTTCGCCCGGTCCCCACACCACGGCACCTCATTTTTTTTTCTTTTTATTTCTCTTACACTTTCGTTTATCCCACCGGAAAGTCATTGGCATTTAGAATATGGAATGAAGTGAGTGAAAAATCCCAATTTCAGTCTGCATGCCATACTTCACATGAAAATCAGGCATATCCACAATCCTGAATCGGGTATATGTATGTAGAAGAGTCCCCAGTTGGATAGAATTTTTTCCTCAGTGAATTCCAAGAACCGTTCCACATCACTACGAAATTACAAACATTTTACGAGTAATGGCATCCAGTTCATTCATCATCCAGAAACAGATACATCCTACGATAGTGTCAGTCCATTTACTTTCTTTTTGGAAAGTTTTCATCAATCGGTGGTGGAAATAATATTGTGTGGGTATCATGACATATAAGGCTGATCTCGACGTATTTTTGGCTGGATATTGAAAATAGGAAGTTGTAGTATTTAAAAAACAGTTAATTTAAATAACATGACTGGGGTTTATGGCGATGACTCGTGGAAAAAGAACGTCGACACTGGTCATAAAGATTAAAATAATATTATGGCCTATTGACAAGGACCGAAAAGTCGTGAAAAATTTCATTACAATTTGACTCTTCCAGCGACACTATTGCGAGATGAGTTTCCTCTGTGATAAAGTTATTTGGAATGAAATTCCCCCCAGACCGACGAATATGATTCAGATTAAACTTGACTATTTGAATGAAAAAAAAATTTCTCGTTATTCAAACAAAAATGGAGGACAAATTCAAACCCCTTCGCTAGGAAAAATATAAATCTGTACAAAGTTTTCTCCACAAACTTTCCCAAGCGTGGACAAATTTGGTCGTTCTCGTCCTGGTGAATGTTATACCAACAAAAAAGCCCCTGTACAATGCGGCTGTCGTCTCGCTTGCACTCCACATCGTCTGACTCGTTGGGTTGATACCAGAAGAAATTTTATTTCCCGTGGGTGGACAAAAAAAACAAATGATAAAACGATGTGTCCAGCCAAAATAGTAGCAACATTCAGGCAACAACAGTCACTAGTCCTATTGTGTTATAAGTTGCCAGAGAGCTTGAGGTTCTTAAACAACGCACTGTGGCTTTTCCTCGGCAAGTGAAAACTCAGTCGTGGACAAGTTTGTCAAGGAAGGAGGACACTCGCAAGCCACTTGGGAAACTTAATGCCATGGGTGACGATAACTTATTGCTAGAATGCCATCAACATGAGGCAGAAGTAAAATACGAATGAAATCTTCATTTCCCCTCTGCCTCCATCATTATCTGTGTTTAAATCCTCGAGACAATTTTTTATTTCACGATTAACTGCACTAATTTGGTTAAATTGTCATTGTTATTAACGTTCCCTTTGTTTATTGTAGTCATTTTACCATTAATATTCAGAGAGGAAAAGACAAAGCAGGAGAATAATTAGAGGAACTCAAGAGAAGAGCCGCAAAGCGGCTGGTTGAAGTGGACCCTTATCCAACCCCTTTTCTGTTTATATTTTTTTTACTCCAGCACTCTATCCACTGGGTGGGGAAAAACGTTGTCTCTGTACTTTAAAGCGTCATAATTAAATTTCAATGGTCGATCAAGCGAACAGGCTCCCCCCATCACCCTCCCCCCACGCTTCAGTGTACTCGCAAACAATGTGAAGGGCGTATACATCTTGTGTCAAAATCATTGAAATTCTACCACGACACTCCTCTTAAGCTACATAAATAAGAATTTCAGTTGAATATATTTTAATGTTACATGCCAAATGACTTGATGGCGGGTAAAAATATCTTTCACACAGATGTTCGAATAAAATTGAACACATCAGGCAGATTATCCATGAATTAACCAAAATAAAGAAGATAAGAATCGGTAATTGATTGAATTTGGGCTACCACATTTCATTTAATCCCCTCCTTATCTTGCCTCCCCTTCGTGAATGGATTTAAAAGGAAAAATCGATGGGTATTATGGAAACGACATGTATTACCGAGGGGGTTTGGCCAATCGGAACACGTCGATTTAGAAATGTCAGTCCTCAATTAACCAAGAGTTTTAACAGGGGATGTAAGCCCGGTTATCTGGATCTTCCGTCAGAATCGTTTGGGGCTTGAAATCGACTTTTGATAGTGGAGAGGGTCATCCACTTTTGCTAGTCAACGTTGTACAGGCCATCCTCCATTCAATGGAGAAACCTCTCTCCGAATCTTCCAGCATGATATACTGTATATCGTACATCGAAAAAAAAAGTAAATAAATGTGGAATGATAGCTGTGACCGTGTGCGTGGAAATCGGTGTGTTACCTCGGACAGAGAGAATGATAAAATCAGATGGACAGGATAACTGATTTACCCTGTTATCAGAGACTCGAGCTAGCAAAGAGGTTGTTGACCCCTACCTCTTTTTTTTTTTAAACATCTCCCAGCCGGTGGAACGAAGATAACTATCATTCTGGGGAGTTACGGTAGTATTTTATCCTCGAAAATCCTTGAATGACGAGAATATATCCGGATGAGTCAATTTCACCCTGGGTAAAGGTGGAGAACTACGGATGGAAAAAAAAATTGAATGAGCGTAGGAGGGCGGAGAGGAAAAAAAATGCGTGCCGAAAATTGACTGAGGGGCTGAACTCTGTGGTGTCCCCTTCGTGTGCCAGATCACGATAAGAATGGATGAAGCCCTGGAGAGTGATTGTCCTAATGCCAAAACAATGAGTAACACCAACATCAGGCTTCACTCTCGTTATTCTGTAAGTCCAACTCTCTTTCTTTTTCATGTCAAATTGACAATTACATTGCGGTATAATTGGATTAGAGTTGCAATAAATCGATTCACCACGAAAATTGGAGCTTCATAGGGTTCGCGATGGTGCAGCCAGCACCTGATGGCTCGCCAGAAAGACCAACGTTGGAAGAGGAAGGGAGAGGGAGAGAGAGAGAGATAGAGAGATCGCAAAATGCTGACGGTGTATGGAAGCCACCGTGAACGTTCACCGAATTCTAATGCTATCATAGTGCGGTCTTCTGCTACACGCTCCATTAGATGGGCTAGTCCACTCCAAAGTCCGCCCTCCATTCAGCCAAAAAGTACACAAACTTTCTATATATATGTGGCTCATACTGCGCCAACAATCGAGGGAAAAATACAGAATGAGTATGAAGGTGAGGTGGGTTAAAATGAAGTTTAAAATGAGAATAAATAAATGAGAAAGCATTAAACTCTGCTGTAGTCGAATACATTAATTTCCATAATTCATAAGAGACATGGAGAGTCAATTGAGAAGAGGCGGAGAAGGTCGTGAAAGAGGTGATGGAGTAGGAAGACGATGATGAAGGGAGTGAGGTAAGACAACATTACATCCAATCGTGAATAATCCGCCCACATCTGCCTACGTTTCCGGAAATTTACCTCATTCTTAATACAGTGAATTTGAGATTTTCCAGTGAGAATGAAAAAAAAGCCCAAATAGTTGGGCCTTTTATCGGCAGTTTGGGTAATAAAAAAATTATTTCCCGATGAAATTTCCACGAAACTTGAATTCATTGATACTGAATGACATCGACACAAATTCCCTCGGCTATTTTCCATTCAAACTACAGCCGACGATTCTCCATCGTCATTTTACTGGGCTGGAGATTCAATGTGAATATAGCAAATCCCCGCGATATGATCGAGGGATATAGAGCTCTAAACGTGAATTCACCAAGCCGTTGAAAATGAACCCCATGAGGAAAATTCTCCAACCTCGGGATTTACCTATCCACTGTCACATCGTATCCACTACCATTCTCCAACGTTGAAGGGATGGTGGTAGGTGGGTGGGTAAGAGGTGAGACGTCCGGAAGATATTAGCCCGATTATAGTCCTTCTCTCCTCCTCCCCCGCCCCTCTCCTGCCCCGAGATCCAACGATTTTCTGAATCACCCAGCATCATGCGCACCATTAGAGCCATTTTTTTGCTCCTCACCTTGACGATTATCGAGTTCCCTCTCTCCCACCATCTGGCATTGCTCACTTGAATTTCACATCATCTTCTTCATCGTGTTTCAGCTTCCAGTTCGCCAAGTTAATCGGACTTGGAAGCCCAGCGGTGCTAATGTCCCTCTCAAGGCGCATATTAAGTTCCTCCGTAGGAGCAAACTCAGTCGTTTGATGCATTAAGAGCACTTGGATTACGCCATGTGAATAAATAAAATCCGTCAAAATATGCAGATCCCTTGCAAAAAAAAAAATTGTGAAGAAAAATTTCTTCAATTTTTCTTCCTCCCCAAGAAACGTGCCAAATGAATGATGACAAAGGGGTGGATGGGATGGGCAGAGAAGTGGGATGGAAATGGGGTAGCCTCAGAGACGGAATCTAAGACGGGGTAAAGTAAGAACGGTAATTAAATCAGCGGGAAATCCTGTGGAATAATTAATTGGACGGGCTCCTAAAGTATACCAGGCGCGTCCGCGGTACGCATAACGTCATTAGGCTGTCTCAACCCCCTATCCATACCACACAGAGCCCTCCCCTCCGCCCTATTGCACCCCTCATCTTCTCTGACATAGACATCGCATCATCCTAGATATAGGGGTGAGTGAAGCCGTTCTAAAAATCAGCGAAAGGGCAAAAATTTTTCAACCTTTCATTCACCCTTTCTTCAAAAATTTTTTTACCCCCTTCGTTTCATGCTCTCAGAATTGAAAGAATCCCTGGGAATATGTAAATCATACGTCATGCAGTTGAGCACCGGTTCGTTTACTAAAGTAGAGAGATGGTACGAGTAGAGGAGGCCAACAAGGGTAACAGAGTAACAGTGTATGTAAAGAGAGGGGGACAATTCACTGGGATTCATAGAGGGGGTGAAGGGGATCAACGACAAACGGTCCTCTGTGCGTGACAGAGAGTGCACTGTACAGTTTGATCGGTCGACGCAGCAGGGCAAATGCACTCATACGATACACGTGGAATCGCAGCAGCAGCACCCGAGGATTGCAAAAGCTCTCCTCCCCCCCCCCTCTCCCTATGGCTCACCAGCCCACCCATCGAGGACAAAAGGGTGAGAGTACTGCCGACGGAATTGATGATGACACAGAGGGATGGGTCATGGGTTGACTGTATACCGAACCCTCCTGCACCTCCCCACCCCCGCTTTCATTCTCTCCCACCCGACATAGCAACCTTGTTTGCAATGACGCACTGCAGAGTTTCACGGGGAATTTAAATCCCAATATTGAATGATCTTTGTAGTCGGGCATGCTGTTATTCATCATCAAAAGTTTCTCCTAATATTATTATGGTTGTCTGTACTCACACTGTACTGAAGCACAAATTTATCATCGACTACGTTTGATGTCTGATTCTGATACTGACCTGTAACATAAAATTAACATTTCGTTATGTATTTGCGATTTTAGAGAGGGAGAGATCGATAAATCTAATGAATTGATGTTTCCAATCATTTAATTTTGCACTAGAGAAACTAATTATCGTCAGGATATGTCTGACTGTATGTCGGAGGTGAAAAACAAGTCCAACGTAAAATGTAATTGTGTTATTTTATCAAAGACTGAAAGCAGGGAACTGTTAGAAGAGATTTTATTAGTATTATTGAATTTAGGAGGAGTGTTGGAAGAGATAGTGAGATTGTATGAGAGAGATAGACAATGACCTGGGAGAACGGAGTGGCGAGGGTCTGAAGTAAAAGTAGTATTCGTATTTTCCTTAGACCATGGGTCCTCGAGAGACCCTATCAGGAGAAGCCTGCAAGAGGAGGTCATATGGGACACGAACTTGGCGTTAACTTTCTCGCTCAACTTTTGTTAAGATCCCCCTCCAACGAACCACACGAGAGGAATGAAAAAAGTGAAAGAGG
Source organism: Diachasmimorpha longicaudata (assembly GCF_034640455.1). Taxonomy (NCBI): domain Eukaryota; kingdom Metazoa; phylum Arthropoda; class Insecta; order Hymenoptera; family Braconidae; genus Diachasmimorpha; species Diachasmimorpha longicaudata. The sequence continues at coordinate 6,983,964 of NC_087235.1, forward strand.
TAGAAGTTGTCTAATGGCAAGAGTCTTCGGTGTCACTAAATCCCCCTTCCTCACTGCTGAGTTCAGGGATTTTACTTGAATTGTGTAAAAAAAACTGGTGTTCAACAATTATTCTTCCACGTGTCTGCAGACAACTGTAAAGTTTTCTTTTTTTTTTTTATCACTGAGGAAATGTCCTCCCAGAATTCACGAGACAAGTGCCATTCGGATGGGTCTATTGCTTTTCCAGACGCAATAATACATCCAGTGGAGTGAAGGGCTTTGAAAATGTACCATCAATGTTGCCATTTGCCCCGACAACGAGGGGTAATAAACAATAAAATGGACTGAAATGTGCCAGATTTATTCCACAGCATTTTCACCAAATATCATTGCACTTGACTTGAATGAAGGAAAAAATCCAACGATTAAGTTTTTGGGGTGGATGCTGGGGGAACAATAATAATAAGATCTCTGATATGAAATTAGCTATTGCACCCAAGATATACCGAGAGTCACGATTTCGAATCCCCGAGTCTGCGACACTCTATTGTCAGACGCGTCTCCCACAGAAACTCGATGCCGTCGATGTGAAAGCTTTGTCTTGCATCTCGACCCTCTATCGTCTACCTCACCTTCATCCCTACAGTTTGCTTCTCTCTAATTCTCCATCTCGCTTACACCCTCTTGCGCATTCTAGGCGCAACAACAATGCGCTCGTCGAGACGTTTCCCTACCCTCTTTCCCTTTACACCCGACGGTTAGAAAGAGAGACCTTGGCGTAGATACATTCCCTGTCTAGTCAGACGTCTTTCAATTGCAACTCGACTCATTCCTTTCCAACAGAATAGAATTTTATCTTGGGAGTGTATTTTTTCCCAATCCTCTGTTATTTTTCATTAATTTTCTTTGCTCGTGTCTCCAACTTCTCAGTTTTTGACATTCATTAATGTACAAAATTTCATCCATTTATTTATGAAGCCAGTCTTGTTTCTCAAACGTAGAATATCATGGAGCACGCCATAAATAAACAAAAAACGATATCCAAACTGATGAAAAACCATTTTTTTTATCCAGCCGATAGCTAGAGCCATATCCAATCGCTGCTGCTGGCGTTCTAGCTTCAACGAGTATCATTTCGAAGAACTCGTGTAGCTGGAATGGCTATCGAACGATTCCGAGGGGGTGAGACGGGGGAAATCGACCACTGTGACTTGAATAACGAGGGTGAACGATCCTTCCTACATATATGAACGAGGATGTGTCAACACTGATGGGGAGAGGTTTTTTTTTCCTGCTCATCCCTTCAATTTTTCCATCCCCCCACCTCCTCCCACCCATGCCAACCGAACATACCCCTTTTTTTTTCGTACGTGCGAAAGCATCCAGCCCGCAAATGTGACAATTTGGTCACCCTCTTTTTCATCAGTTTTTTTCATATTTTTTCCCCTTCTATAAGTTTCATCCATTTTACCTTGTTTGAAAAATATGAGACGCACATTAAATTAATAATATACTTCCAATCATTTTTTTTATGATCACGCTTAACCATGGAAAATGGGGATTTAACGATGAAAAAAAAAAAATTCGATGAAGGGAGGCTGCTCTTAATGAGAAATAGTACGCTCCACTTGCATAATTGATTGGATTCATATTGTTTAATTTTCACAGGATGTAAAATACTAATTCAGTGTTATTATACGGTAGCCGATCGTCGAAGACCCTTCCTAATATGTAGCAGATTTGCATAAAACGAATCATAATCACCTCTCACCCTCCAGTATCTAATTCAGTAATATTGACTGAGGATATCCCAGAAAAAGGGTTAATAAAAGAGATATGAAAAAATGGAAAAGCGAAACGCGAGGGATAGAGAGCGAAGGATCAATGGAATTATAATAGCAGATGGGGTTACATTCCCGGTCGATTAAAGCCTCGCTAATTTCACCCCTCTCACCCCCTATCCTCTCGCTCGCCTCCACCTTTAACATACCACCCATTCGTGCCCTCTCTGCACATTCAAATTTTAACAACGGAACGCAAACCACTAAAAGCGATTAAAGTCTCACTAATTTTGTATGTATCGGATTCTCAATTAAAAATAGATGTACTTCCAGCTTCTGATTATAAACTATATTATAGTCAAATCAATGAATTTATATTTTTTTACTCTGTATAATAATGAGAATTATTAAATCACACACTCGTATTAATACCAAGAGACGGGATAAATTGTTTTTAAAAAATGATGAAAATTAAATTTTCCACATTTTTCTTGTACGAAACATCGCGGGCAATCTCATTAGCTGACTACACTCGTACATCCTCCACTGGCAATATTGCGAAAGAAAATATAATAAAACGGATTCATCTCATCACTTATTTTCCATCCGAGCGTGGTACGGAAACAAGTTGGGTTAAAGCGCGAAGAGCTCTAACGAAATAAGAATCTGTGATATTGAAGTGCAGGGGTTGAATATAACCCCCTTACTATTGAGCCTGAGAAAATATCCGGCATTACCTCTCACTACCCCCGATTAGATTTTGTCCATGAATATTCGCCGGCAGAGTTTTTGATAGAGAACTCCCCTCTCTCAACACAAAAAAAAAATCCCCTCCCATTGCCCAAAAATATCAGGAGTTTCGACAGTGAACGAGGGGTAGAAATGTTTATTCAGCGTATCATTCAGCAGGAGGGGTGGATAGAAGATGCCGAGTCTCTCATGGTGGTTAATGGGCAGAGAAAAGAAAATACGAATAAGTCATTTATGTTATATTCTCAATGGATGGAGATATGGTCCAAAGAGATGGGGAGGTTACAGTGGGGGGGATTTGCTGTATCACCCTAATAACGCGTGTTTATTTCGATAAACGCGCCCTCACTGTGCTCCACTTCAGCTTCAATGACTCGGTTTTATTGCTTCTAGGAACATACATGGGGTGGGAGGGAAATTCATACGGAGCATTAACAAATCCGTTCGCAGTATTTTTGGTACGGGACATGGAGAAAATAACATAGTGAACATTGCTACGTCGGAATCAGCACATGCACGGAAATTTTTCATATGAATTATCCGGCCGTTCTATAAAACTATACCATGCATCATCCTTTATTTATTTCTATCACGAGAGTTAGGGAATACTCCTATACGATGATGAGATATTATTCTACATTTGAGAAATCTCTCCCGATAAAAATAAAAATTACTGCGCCTTCAGCCATGTTGCCATGGCATCCTCTCAACTGACAATAAAAGAAAAAAATTCATTATCTTCCTGGAGATGATTTTTATACCATAAACCTCAAACATCAAAACAGGATTCAAATAAGAAGAGTGTTTCCGGGTTATCTGATATAAAATGATGAAAAGAAAAGGGCACCTTTTGAGGGCTCAATACGAAGGTGTCCAACAGGTAGATTTAAAGCGTTGTTGATAATACCTTGAGAGCGGAAAGGATGGAATCTTTGACGAAAGGAGAGCAAAAGCCTTCTATGGCCTCTGCTCCCTTGGACACCTTCCACCAAGGGTGCAACAATACACAAAGACATGATTCTCATCCCTCTCAACCGCTTCCGGGCACACTTCACTACCACGTGTATCAACTCCCAGACATTTCTCTCACTTGGGTGTTTCTCCCCTCAGGTTGTTTCAGATGGCGCAGAGGGGAGAGGGCGGGGGGGGGGGGGACTTTACAGTTGTGCATTACTCAACTATTCCGAATATAAAGTAACTCATGGCCCATCGTTGGCTCTTGTTGTTCTACGAGATGGGAGGAACACTTGAAATCTCCAGGAAGATGTAAATGGGGTTGTTCTTCCACCTCCTCTTTTTGCAGATTCTCCGAAGGGTAAAGAGGTTCCCTGGACTTGAGGCTCGGGCCCAATCGGCTGTTTGTACAGCTGCTGAATAACCCCACAATTCCCGAATTCTTGCCGAATATATAGTTGTGCACTTGAGCACTGGTCTTTCATTCTTACCCTCCTGCATTTTGTATTTCGCACTTTCTTTCCCTCTCTTCGGCAAACTCCTATCGAATTCGATTCGGCACTCGGTAGACTCTAAAAATACACTTGAAACGTGAAATTGAGCTGCCATACCCCAATCCCAGAAGTGAAAGGATGGTGAAGAGAGATGAAAAAGAGGTTAAGGGTCCTTGAAAATTTCTACTCGGATTTTTATACTAGCTGTGAAATTTTGGTGAATTTCGTTGTATTTTTACCATATTCAATGGCGTCCCTCTTCCTCGTATTTCGCGTGTCATAATATTACAAATTCCAAAGGTTTGCAGTGAAACCTGGAATCCCGTTTGACTGGACGAGTCCAAGTGTTGAGTCCTTGGAATGACGAAAATAGAAAGGATCAGCACGTGCGGAGGGAGACGAATGAATAGATGGTTTTGTACGAATGTGATTGCATACACACTAGCCTTTATGATACGCGATGTTACTATAGAAGAGAAGGATAAAAAGCAACGAGGGGTCTCACCTCCCACGTGAAACCGGTTTCATTCAATCACCATTTAAAAATTCTTCAACCGTCGTGTCTCGAAGTTTCTTCTCTTTTTTTAATTGTGTTTTTTTCTTCTCTCTTCTCGAAAAATAATCAACGAACTGGCATTGCATAATAGTTAGAAAGCGTCGAACAAGCAACATTTGTAAATACATGGTGAGTAAAGAGTGAAGTATCAATCGGAGATGATGATGATTTCCAGCTGAAGTACTTCATCAAGATGAAAATATTCTTCAAAAGAACGAGGAAATACATGACAGCATTGGAGTACCGGTAGTAGAAACTATCTTAAAACTCGTAACTGTACTTGGTCTTTGAGCCGAAGGGAAACGCCAAGTGGACAATTGAGTAATAGTCGTGGCATTTACGTTTCTCTCCATCCCGGTAGACCAGTGTAGTGGTTTTAACACATTACTGCGATGTACACTATACAGAGAGAAGTTGTACTGTCTGTCTGGCATCCTCGGGGGGGTCTTTACATGCCTTTGTGTATAGATATTCGTTGAGGAGCCTTTCTGAATTTAGACTCTACCACTCGACTCTCAAATCCTCCCAGTACCTCATCTCACTCTTTCTCATTCCCCAGTTTCTCTCTCATTCCCACTCTCATCTGCCATAAGAGAAACCCAAAGGATTGTGACAGAGTCGAGGACCACAAGGGCCACGTCCGTCCGTTAATTAAGTTAACGACCGCTGAAGTAGTCGCGGAATGACTGGACTCCAAGAGTGTTGGTAAATGCCTTACCCAGAATGACGAGTGTGTCAGTGAGTTAATCCGTTTCACTTATGAACAACACAAGTGACAAGAGTTGAACAAGAACAACTGTTATAAACCCTGTACTCATCGTGTCACGCATCGGCGTAGGTCATCCCACGGGTTCGTATTACCCACATGCGGGACAATCGTCAACGACCGGCTCAACTCGAGTGCTATTTATAGGCCATGATTAGATACTGTACTGGTTAGCTGCATGACGCGATCCTATCCGTGACGGGTACGTCGCATCATTCTCCCCCTTTCCATCTTCAATCAACTGTTTTTTTTTTTACTCCTGTTATTCATCTCGTATGCTATTCAGTCTTGTTGCATTCTTGAATAACAAGAATTCTGTACATGAGTTCCATCACGAGTATTTTTAATAACTCGAAAATAAAAATAATTGTTCAGCCAACGTCCCTTTGCTTTTAAGAATCGTCTATCTGTAGCATTTAACTTGGATAAATCACTTCCTTCGGCTAATTGATTATCCGAGTCTCGAAAACTAGATAGTCATTAGAGTTTCGTAATCCAACCTGACATTGACACGCGTACGATTAGATAAGCCTTCGCGGAAATTGTACTATCCCCTTCCCCTAATCCCTTGAACCAGAACCACCAGCAATCACTGACCTGCCTCTATCGTTACTAGCTTTTCCGTAATTAGATATTCAGGGTCAACGATGGTAAGCACAAGTTGAGAATAGAAAAGAGCATGTGAAATCAGGAGTTGGCAAGAAGTCAGAATGACTTGGTAATGGATAAAGAGAAGGGACGGGTTGTCGGTAAGTTAATTGTTGAAAGTTTTTGGTTGAAATCCAGTGGCAATTTGAGTGTAGTTTGAATCTCTCCCTATTGAACAATTTGCATTGTTGGTTGAGAGGAGACAGGAGAGGAATCAAGCCATGAGAATGGGAAGAGCAGTGGCCACGATACCTCTATCCACTGAGCGTACAACGTTTCATTATTCAGCTTGGGTCATTCGCTTTGTGGCTAACATCAAATGGTGAATTGTCGAGGCCTTCTAGCCATCATAGCCACCGATGGGCCAACCAATCATCAATACTCCAATACCTGATATATACGGATATCTCCTTGTAATTCAACGGACAAAAGTACTGTCCACATCATCTTCGATAACAGGGCGGAAAATTCAATACTTCATTCAGCCATTGGCCGATGGTCAACTGATGCATTTGTACGCTGTAGTAAAGTTCTTTTCATACAGCCTGATGGCGTTTTAATGTCAAATTTCATGACAATGTGACAACAGTCAATTCACATTTTCGTGGTTAACAATGGCAATGCCCTAGAGCCAATTATAATTAGTCTGGCCCAATAAAAAAGCACCCCAAGGGGTGGTTATGATTAAAATTCACCCCAGCGGGAGGTCGACGGGAAATGAAAATCCGGGATTTTATAATCGTCGCTTCTTCCCCATCATTTCATTCTCTTCCTCGTTTTCATGTATCTAATATTTCATTACGATTTGCGCTGTATTTTTTTTTCCTTTTTTTTCCTTTGACTTTTGCCTAGATTTTTGCTCCTCTCTGTCATTTGTCAGGCAGCCTTGGCGCATAACCAGCCGTCGTGTAGATTCTACATACATCAATATGACTTTTCATTGCACAGTAGGACACGCCATTCCTACGTACGCGACTGGTATGTCGAGGTGAGCAACGGCATTCGATATATTCGCCCCAATGGATCGCCAGTTACTACAACGTCGATTCACATACATAGCCATGAAGATGGTGGATCGAAGATGTCTTGTCAGAGCCCTCAATTCTTCGAATCGCCGCTGTCGTTCCTCAAATTTTTTTCCCATTCACCTGTTCCAATTGGATGATTCAGCAAGTACATCAGCACATCTGAATGAATTGAAAACAATTGTCTGGTATCGAGTGTATGCCACAAAATGAGGCTGGATAACTGTGGGCACACAGGTGTGGCAATAACAGTAGACACTGACAATTCGTTAAGCCAACTGTACTAGCCAACGATAATCACCGATCCAATGACACATCGGCGACACTATGGCTTTGTACCACGATCCCAAAACGATCCACCTCTTCCCACTGTATACAAACTCAGAAGAGGCAGTTGATGGTAGGTGGTACTGAAGGAGCGTCGAAGGGGGAGGGGGAGAGATTTTCTATACAAGCAACGAGATAGAATTGCCAATGGAAATGTGCAGGCTTGGCCGGAGAGTAGCAGCATAAAGTCGAAACGCTATCGCGTATCGAAATCCATTCTCTGCACCTCCTGTGCCCTCTTCGCTTATATCCAAAGCACCCCCCAGAATCGATTTCAACGTGTATCCATGGTTATATGCACATTTTGCTAGTACCCCGTTACAACTCACCCCCTTTACCCTTCCAACGTGTTCAAACTTCTCCCTCTTCCACTTACCCTAGACCACCCAGACCAAAACCACCAAACGTCGAGTTCCATTATAACCTGACCCCGAAAACCCCGTGGCTTTGCAGTGTGACAATTTTGTTCACTTTAACAAGTACAAAACCCATCCCAAGCTATTCTCAATACCCATATCCACACACTAGCAGTAACCTCGGGGCTGGAAAATTCGACACTAGATCTTTCTACCTCAATTCACAGTGTTGTGATACTTCTTTTTATTTTATTTTTCCTGGTGAGTACCGGTCGTTGCCCATTGCGGAGAGAGTGAGTGAGAGAATATTCGTTATCCCTTTGTGCTGTAATGAAAAACGTAGGGATGAACAATACAAAATCGGCGAGGTGTGATGTAGGGAAGGGTACGGGGGATCAGTGAGAGCAGAAATCTAAAAAAAAATGAATGAATCATAAAATAGAAAACCGACAAAAGTCGATCGAGTCAATTCACGTTTGAAATCCAGATAGGTACCGAAAATTCGTTGGTCTAAAAAATAACGATAAATCCATACGCTGTGCGGTGTGGTGGTTGGTACTATACACAGAGTGCGAGCTGATTGTTTTTTATTCGGTTCTCTAGATCCAGCGGTGTGCCAATTGCGGGAGTGGACAAAATAAAAAGATTCACACACGTGCACCAATTGTTTTATGCATAGGTCTGCGTATACCACGTGCATAAAACATTGACACGGCTGCGTGAATCCGGAATTTCGGATCATTTCGAAGTCGTATATTGTTATTTTTTCATTTACCTTTTTTTACCGGGTTGTGCGCGATCCGCAATTTAATTTCGGTATGTACAGTTTTTCCATGCAGCTGTGGGGGAATCCAGGTTGGTTGAAAAAAAAAAACGAATAGCAAATGCAACAAATAGTCCGGTTTTGTACGGTAGGGAAAAAAAATCATCGAACAGAGGATTTTATTTTTCCAACGCAGTAATGATTTACGGGGAATTCCATCGGTTTGGCATTCAAGGATTCTTTAGTTGAAGTTACACCGTCAATTTCAATGGGGACGAGGGGGGGTTTATAGCCCAGTGGTTGTACAAGTACGTCGAACGTGTCAGCCCGTTATACCCTATTTACCACTTGTCTTCGTCTCATTTTATCTGCTCCTGCTCTCTCTCCCTTCCTCTTTCATCAATGTCTAGTCGACGTGTTTTAGGCTCAGAGTACAGTAGAGAATGAGAGGCTTCACTGCCACCAGCTGTTGTCAATGTTGTCTCATTGACGCCGCGTGTAACATTTCCCTGTCCTATCCTCACCAGCTCGCCATATCTTCCGTTATTTAACAACAGTTTCTCCATCATGAATAGATTCGACAACGATTAAACTCCGTTAACGATAACTCACTTCTACTGACTTACAACAACTTGTTACGAACTTTTGGCCGATTTAATTTTCATCGTCAAGACGATTTTCCTTTCGTTTCGCCCCCTCATCATTCGTACAATATTGCCGTCTACGAAATGCAAAGGAATATATACAACCGGTAGGTATTGGAGTATCCACTTGATGGAGGCACACCCGTAATTTGTGAGTCGATTTGAGAAGAGGGAAATTTCAGGGTGGTTAACACGCAATTTACTCGTATCTCAAGGAAACTAGCCAACTAACTCACTCAGTGTGCCAGATGCAGTCAGACATATATTTCATCATTCATCTTTGAAACTTTGCGATAGTTCACTCAAGTATATGCTAAGAGTATGGAGCAATATTATAGATCTATCTTCTCATAATCACAACGAATTTCAACATTTCAACTTTTCAAAGCTATTGGGGTATGAATTCTTTGCCGAACTCAATATCATTCGCGTGGAAATAAATCAGTTTGTTGTAATAAAGTTTAAATGACCGAGGTCTGAATGGTGTATTTTCAAAGCTGCCAATCCCCTTTCTGATGTGATAATTTTTAACGTTTCCGAACATTGTAAATATCACTCAGGCAATCTCACTTTGTTGATCATCACCAAGATAATCTCACTAACTGGGCCAGTCTTAATCATGAAAGATCTTTGAAAAATTTTCAAAAGACGATAGTAAATCATCACTTTATACGATACAACCGCTACAATTACACATCACGTTCGTAATACGTGAGGATTACAGATGGATAGAGTAAGTCAGCAACCGTCGTACTTCATGAAAGTTCCATCAGTTATATGGCCAAGAGTAGTAGACTCTTTCTAGTCCTTTCGTTGCACTTTATTTTTCGCACTCCACACTCCTCATAATTCCTCCACCATCTCCTCAACCCATCCACCTCATCCAACGAGCTTTCATTCGTTCTTACCCTCCTTCTCGATCCTCTCGAGTGTGTAAGAGAAGTAGATAGCCTTTTCCATCCGTCTCACTTCAACTACGCAAATACCACTGGATGGGAATCGAAGCCCAGCGGCGATTTTCTTGAGTTCAATACTTTATTGGATACGTCCAGACAAATGCGAGAGCTCTCTTCCAACCCAAGACCAGAACAGACAGGACTTCTTCGCTCGTTACGTTGAGCTTATCTACTTGTTCCGTTCATTGAGGATTTTCTCTTCTCCACATCTTTACGTAACTTTAAACATGGTATAATAAATATGAAAGTCTATGAACTGGAATGTTTTGCAAGAGAAAAATAAAAGTAATGATTCAAGTTGCTGTTCACTTTATTTTTGTAAATATTCAAGATATTTTGATACGAATGGTTGTGACTGTGAATTATTTTGCATAAAAGAGGAAGAAGAGACAGTCTCCAATGAAAAGCTTCTGTTGCCAAAAATCTTGAAAACTAATCCTGAAACGCTTTTACCCTTTATTGCACATGGTAATATCGCGTATGGAAAGACATTGAATGCACTTGAGAAATGAGATTTTAAATTTCAAGTTTTCCTCCCATTTCAACTATCATGATAAGTTTTGCAGTAAAATCTGAAAGAGTTTTCCCCGTCGTTATGGAATAAAACTACCACTAAATTTAGGATAATTCCGGAGCATTTTGGTAATTTTTAGAACGTGAGGATGTTTTTTTTCGAGAACGCAATTGCAATGATTTATTGTGATCCTTCTCCCTATTTTATTTCCTCATGAAGGAAGGAAGGATTCCCCCTGAAGAGGGCCACAGTCCAATGAAATTCCAGCTACTTTTTCATATTTATTGATCACCTAGATCAATGTCCGTGATAACGCCTTAATACCTGCCCATTATCGACAATCACGTGTGAAAAAAATAATCGTGAGTATAATGACAATAGTTACTTGGCAGTTAGTAGTCGTTTAGAACTATGTGAAACAATTTCAACGTGACAAAACTCGAGTTATCCGCACGAGTGCATCAGTTTGGTAGTAAGGATAGTTAAATCGATATAATTTAATCTGGTCTAAGCTACCGGGAAGGAGAAAATTTGCTCGGTTGTGCAAAACGCCACGAGGATATGCGCATGGTAGGAATATCTCTTGGGTAGAAAAGACAGAGACGGTTGAGGAATAAATAGAAGAAGAGGCTTAGGCCCATACCGACACGGTCGAGGTAACGTACACGAGGTAAATCCGAAGGTTGCACTTCCTCGTGGCGGCTCCACCGGTTTATACGATAGTAATTGCTATTATCCGCTCTGTGTACACACATGCACACACGTTAGACAGATAAGGATTTTATTATATGTGTGTTCTACATATTATTCGTGGAGCATGAGAGAAAAGGGATGGAAAGACTATTCGTGGAGCTACCAAACCCGTTGGAGATTAGATTACAGTGCATATTGAGTACTCCAGAGGAGTACCACATATAATCGCTAACTTTCATATAAATTTACCCGAGTTATTGAAGCCATTATAACTGGTTAGAGTCTCATTGGACTAAACTGTAAAATGAATTATGCACCGGTAAACGAATAAACGCAAATAATTGCTCTGATTTTTCGTATTTTTTTTTATATCGAAACGTTTCATTGTTCGATACCTTTCCCCGGGAATGTCCATCTGAACCCCTTCACTACACGAGCACCGTAATTCTTCTCGTGCTTTTCTCTCCGGGTAAAAAAAACCGGACAACTGAGAAATCCAATTCACCTCGTACAGAAGAAAAATCACGTTATCAATTTGTGAATTATGTAATAATTGCCGGGGAAGTGAGCAGAGACACAGAGAGAGGAAGAACCGCTGTGTGATTAGGAGAATGACATGAAGGACGATTTGACGATTATACTCTTGAGTACGTTTATGTGCCTCGGACCGAGAGTGCATTGTGGACGATTAATGGACGCGCAAGCGTGAACACAGCGCGAACATGTGGCTCCTTCCTGGTGATCTCTCTCTGTCTCTCTCGCAGGAACTCGACGACGATTATTTAACGGTTGGTGTGTTGTACAAGGCCGTGCTCGAGGCCCTCCTTTAATGCTGGTGCTTTAACCATTGACAGGTATCCTGTTAATCATAATACCAACAGCACATTTTCCCGGTTTTATTTCTTTTTTTTTCAACGGACTCTGTCAAATTATCATAAATCACAACGTGAGATGCGATCGAGGGGGTCGAGCAAGCCCAAGAGTTATGGATGATTACACAGCATCGCAAATATTGACTCAACAGTTAATAAATATGGGAAACGATCGTTTAATTCAATTGTTCAATTAATCATAGTTTTAGTGTAGTCAGACGTGAATTAATGACTTGACACCGATGAGTACACATCCGGTATCTATGGAATTTCATTCGTCAGGTACGATTAAATACCCGTGGAATGACGCCCAGTCGAGGTGAAATGGACGTAGGATACGAGGGAGGAGGAAAGACAGAGTGAGCAATTGGTGTGTATATAGGGTAAAGTGAGAGAACTGTTAACCCTGTGCATTCAAGCTCGTCCTTCTGCTTTCGTCGAGAGATTCCGGTTAACCAGGAAAACCACAGACCTACGGTCTGTATGGGTACCGGAAAAGTAATCGAGGTTAATAAGGATCGTAGACACCCTGAGAATAGATCCAATCGTCTTTTCACTGGTGCTGTTTAGACACCCACAAGGGACTTTGTGAACGATATGTGTCACTACTCGCTTGACTAAATCTTGAACATCATCAAAGAGTTGATTTTGGGAAAGTCAATGGGGAAATATTCTCGTGGAGATTTAAGGTCAGTTGCGAGTGATGAAACTTGATGAGTTCATTCGATTTATCTAGGTAATTTTCGTGCTATACCGATAAATGATTTTTAGGGAGGGGGAGAGTATCAGAGATATAATTGATATCTCAAGAACATTGAACTTATCATGAGAAGAACAAATGAAGATTTAACTGCGTCGCACTGTCGGATAAAATTGGAATTTAATGGAGTTTGGTAATAGATTCGTAATATATTATTTAATTTTTATTTCAACCTGTCAGAGACAATATTTCCGGGTCATGTGAGTGTAAGGGTGAGTGACACTAGCAATGTAGATTTTTCATCAATGAGAAAAAACATTTCATTTTTTCCGATAAGCACCAGTTTTAAAAGTATCGTCCATTCGATACGGCCACAGTTTTTATTTTGATAATTCAGTGGCAATTCGTTCGGTGGATTGTGCGTGAATTATCAACTCGATAATTCCTCCGAAGCCTATCAATCGTATTCCACTGTTTTGATATATTTTTCCTACATTTCATTCAACTCGGAATACCACGTACCGTTCAGAGCAGGTCGGAATTAAAAAGTATATTCCGCAAATACCTTTCAACGTTCAAAATTCATCGGCTATTCTCCGTCAATGCAATGAATACGTTAAATTTATTTTTAAAAACTTTGATGGAATAATTCACCTGGATTTGACAGGCTCCTCTGATTTTTTTATTAAATTATTCACTTCCAATAACGAAAATATTTGAAATATGTTTAGAACTCTCATCCAAAAATTTTCACAGGCAATCGAGAAGATAGAAAGTCGAAAGAGAACTGATATACACCCAATGCATTTCACCCCCTGTATATTTTCCCATAATCCACTTGAGAAATAGAGCCGAAAACATATGCAATCACCAACGAGATTTACTTAACCCCCATGTAGCAACGAGTACCCTAGAAAAAAAAAAGAATGACAACTCTCCCGTACTGATAACAGAATGTAAAATTGAAATTGCGAGGGTAGGGGGTGTAGCCAGTTGAACACCGGTAGAATTCCAACCCTGGAGCAATTACAACTGGTAGCGAAAAGCCAACGGGTAGAAGGGTAGGAAAAGGCTAATCGCCTTATCCGCGGATCTCGAAGCGACAATTTACAAGCCGAGGAGGCAATAAAGCCCCAGCAGTAAACGCCAGAGCTCCCGCGACAAAACCCCTGCCATAATTGCTGCGCCTGCCGAGGCTAAGCCAAGTGAGTGTACAAGAGCCAAGGGCGAATCTACCACTGGCAAAACACGGGGAGGGGGGGGGGGGAAATGGTAGATGGAGTTGAGATCAAGTGGCTCTGTTCAAGGAAGATCAAAATAAATAAGAGATTCAACAAAACTTCCTCCCCGATTATTCCTTCCTGTCTCGCAATTGCAAATTTTTACCTCAAATTTCGAGTATATTTCTCACTAATAGAGATGAAGAGCCAGATCTTGATGGAAAGATTTATGAAAATTATGAATTTTTTATTACGAATACAACCCTGTTATCTAATATTTTCATTTGTGAAATTCCTACCTTAGTGAAAAATCAATCGGTGACTCAGGACAAATACAATTACAAATACAAATAAAGAAATCCATTACGAAGAGCAAACAGCCGGTGATAATCCGTACGAACGGAATGATGAGAGTCACTCCTAATGTTAACACAATCCTCCAGGTGAACATCCTAGCTGGGCAGATATAAACTACCCCTAATGATAGGTGGTCATTGAGATTCGAGATGACTGCAAATGTGTATGGAGAAGTTGCACTGATAAAATTTACGATTCTGACACACGTTGTTGCACCAATATATACGAGTATATTATCCACCTCCTCTCCTCCATCCACTCGCCTCTCTATATCCCACAGAACCGTACAACCAGGTCCCCGAATTCGCTACTGTGGCATTTTAATGCAACTCTACGTACCTTCCACGGCTTGTTAATTACATATACGCGGATACCAAATGAGACTCTATACACGTGTGGATGAATAAATGTACGTTTGAGTGTGCACACTAGTCGTAAGTGCTGGTGTATTTTGTGAAATTAATGTGTAGAGGTTGGTGAAGGGGTGGGAGGTGGGGAGGAGAGATAGAGGTGAGAGGAAACACGATTATAAATTCGATCAATTCATTCAATAGGGATGTAGATGAGTGTAAACTGGGTGAAAGCTGTAAATTCTCGATAGGTTATAAATACCCGAAAAGTTTTTGTTTTAATGGATTAGATTAATATGCAGAGGATTATAATGCTGTACTGAGATAAATGTTTGTAAAAAATTAGCCTGAATAACGGAAAAAATTTTAATCACTCGCACCAGATACATAACTCATAATAAATATCTGAAGTCGGTGAATTCGTCTACCTCTCACGTCATTCTACTTTCATTTTACTACGAACGAGAGGGAGTGGTATAACTGTCATCTTGAAATATCCTTGCCACTTCTACTCGGTAGCGAATTGAACAGAGGAGATGTTATCTGTTTCTTCTCTTAGCATATAAATCGAAGTGGCGGCTTAAAGGGATGAATCAGTGGAAGCGTGAGGAAGCTCATCGAGGGACGGAAGAGAAATATTGAAGTTGGATTAAATAAAGAAGACTGATAAAAATGACAACAGAAATTGTACAACACCGGTGAAAAAAAATTCCATACATGGAGAAAAATATTGAATAAAAATGACGCATCTTTTGTGCTGGTCCGGAGGGAAATGTGGTCGTGAAAAATTACGATACAACTATTTCAATTTCCATAATCAGTCATTAAACTTGAGGTTCATAATTTTTACGGAATATTTATCTCCGTATTCCACAGAAAAATATGAAATTAATTTTTCTGGAGGTAGTAAAATTGAACTAAAAGTTCTTGAATTATTGTGGCTCCGAATAAAAAAATTCTTGAACACTGGCGGGTAGTTTTTACGTCCCGGGATACGTAAATTTTCCCGGATGAATGGGCTATCTACTTCGCATTTTTACGGAAGCCCGTGTAAAGGTTACACGACTGAAACGTAAAATTTCAGTTTAGACTCATAATTTTCATTGAATTTGACTTCACTCACCGATTACATTTGAAAATGTAATTTTTTATTGAATATTTATCTCTGTGTGTTCAATGGAAATCAAAATTTTGTAACAATACATTATTTTCAACAAAATAATCATAGAACGGAGTTTATCATCTCTTTATTGTTGTTTATATTCCGAGGCACACGGGGATTTTCGCAGTAACTTGGAGCCTCTTGGGTACGGTGCGTTCTCGTTTATGCTCAACAGAGATGCCACCGTCTAAAAATGGAAATTGTGTCAACCGTTGCATACAAACTTATGGATCCATGGATGTAACATGTATCTATACGTGCGCTCGAAGTATTTTTTTTCCCCTAGCGACTCAGTTGATATTATTTTTTTTCCTCCTTTTGTCGCATTATTGTTAAAATTTTTGTTAGAATATCCAAGGTGACCGATATAATGCACAAGAATGACAGGCATATACCAGGTGTCTGTGAGATAACGCGTTGAGCAACACATGATCCTCACACAAATCGATCTTCGATTTGCATTTTTATTGCCCAACCGTCGCCCGGCTCAGGAGACAAGGGAGAACAAAAAAAATGAGAATAGGTATTACGACTGACGAGTCGAGAGGATGAAGAAACGGCCGTTAAATGTGGACATAACAAACGACCATTCCAATGGAGAATGCTATCATTTCAGTGAGAAACTGCTCTGCATTTTGTGCTAATACCACTTTTTATCTTTATTTTTTTTTGCCTATTCAACTCACGAATACTGACTACAATCGTATCGGGATTTTAGTCTATCTTAATGAGTCTCTTAAATGATCAATTTTTTCTTTCATAGCTTTAATAGGAACCTCAGTAGAAAAATATCTGTCTTTGGAATCATTCGGAAATCTTCGTAAGAAGTTTTCAAAGCTTATACCGAACGGTTTTTTAATGACCCAAAAATATCTTCAGAAGACAAATTCCTCCCCACTCTATTTTGAGAGATCTTCGGAAGACACTTTTTCGAATATTTTCGAAAAATAATTGCTTATCAGAAGATAGAAAAAAAATTTTTTTCCGAAGACAGTCAAAAAATAAATTGCCTCCGTTCAAAATTTTGACGAAAGTCAATTGGACATACGTCATGCGTGTGATACCGTCGCGATATGTTCATATTGGAGGCGGGAAATTCAAATACAGCGCCCACAATCGGTCTCGTATTCAATTAAAATAAAATTTCCAATGACTCCCGGCTCGCGAGCCTTATCGCTAACTACTCCCACCTTTTTCCTCAAAACCATGAATGAATACGCTCTGGAATTCATTCATATCTGTCATCAGTAAAATACCTTGCTATCGTAATCCCACAAAACTGATAAGACGTGCCAATTGAAGGTTCAGCCATTTTATAATGGAATACTCAAATAATATTCATATCATCCTTCTTCTTGGCACCTTTCTTCGTGGTTTTATAGTTCATAAAATATAACACCGATAGTGTATTCTCGAACGGAAGTGGATGATACAATTTATTGAGTGGGTAATAACGCTGAATCGTTACGTGTAGTAGCGCACTTCGCGAATCGCAACCGGCTGAAAGAGATCGGATACGGATGTACTCTCCATCAAATTCCGTACGTAAATTTCGCTCAAGGATGTCATATGACAAGAGTATTCCACCATGAATCTACGAGGAGCAGCCAAAAATTCATCGAAGATTACGTAGTAAAATTATTTGAATATTTTTGTCCTTTCGTATATCCTCTCCGGTTTTTACGATTCCTTCCCAACCCCCTCAGCCCCTTTGTCGCTCATGCTTCTAAATTCCTCAAAATTCTTCAACAATTGGGGAGTCAAGAAAATGTTCAGATATAATACCCCAAGTATTGAAGTAGAATTATAATTATCATTAATTGTTTCACTATAGTTGCAGTTCAACTTTGTGGAAGAAGAGACCCGAATGGACTGCTTTAAAAAAAAAATTAACGTTCCAACGACAAATATTCTCAAAATTTTACTGGAAATATCGGGTGCTAAAAATTTAACAGGCATGTGTTAAAAATGTCAGTCAAATATTTATAACCGTACGGAGTATATCCTCTTTGTTAGAACAGGATAATGATTCTGGCCATTCGAAAAATCCAATTAGTAATTCCGCGAATGGTATGCGAGCAGTTATTGAAGACCGGCGTTCATTTTTCATCTGAAAAATCAGTGGCACGTGGAGCATGTGCCACGTATCCCCTCGTAAAAATATTGTTTGAAAGTAGTGGTAGTGGAGAGGGTGGATTGGACATCGAGAATTTACCAATCAACAATACAGCGTAATCAATTATGTAAAACTTCTCGCCCTCGTGATTGACGCAATTGCAGTGGCTGCATATCGTGATAAATATATGATATGAAAATTCAATTGATGCCAGTTGATTAATAATTCTAGGTGATGGGGAGAGACACCGTGAGGTAGAGTTAAATGAGTTTACTCTGAGATTTAGGGTCGTTGGGTTTGAAGTTTATACTTGAGACAGAGGAATTGAGGAGTAGAGGGGATAGGGGGGTGAGGCCACTTGGTGATAATGAGAATGACACACCCGTGGTGTATGCACACCGCACGTCAGAGTGAGATGGCTTGCAGGAGGGGTAGCTAATTAGCAATTACGGGGACCGCGCGTATTCGATCGATTAGCATGTGGAATACCCTCAGTGTGTACATAAGCTCAACACTATATAATTGAACCTACTGGGCCTGTATATGTGAATGTGTTTGCACAAGGCAGGAGTCAAAGTCGACTTCAGCGTTGATCCATCAAGCACCTCACATGATCCTCATTGGTCTACTTGCCCAGGCATGTGATATTCTGTCAGGCTGAGGCCTTTGTTGTAACGGTGTAATTATGAAATGACATTGTAGGGTTGAAATTTCTTCCCCCTTTGGCTGTTATGCCCTGGTGATTGCGACACTAAAATATTTTTCACGAAACTCTTCCAAATTTCATGAATTTTTTTGATGAAATACTTGATTTTCCATTTGACAAATCCATATTTGATAAAGGAATAAATCTCTATGATAACAACTGAAAAGTTTCCTCTCCTGCCTTAATTTTGTATTTGCTCGACTATTAATAATTACCAAGATTGGTCAGACGTCCAGAAAATGAACAGTCCCCCATGCACATCATCGTCGCAAACCTCCATTGAAGGAATCTATTTATACGTATTAATTTTCTTCGGTGGAAGGGTTGGACGGAAAAAATTAACCGTGATTCACGTGAAATATGCAAATGCAACGAGATTTAAAAATATAACGATGTACCTGGAATAAAATCCGAAAGAATTCAAAGGTACACGTGAAATATCATTTTTTTTTCCTTTTTTTACAAATGACGATGGAGAAGGGCTAACATGTAGGAATACCCCAGTGGGAAAACGAGGGAAATGAAAAAAGCTATCGAAGCGTCCGGCTACAGGGATTGAAGTGCGAGTGTACCTATATTATCCACCCTATAGATGGAGCTGTGGAAAAGGACAGCACTGACTGGGACAGCGCGAAATTTGAATTTCTAATTGAACTAGCCAGAGAGAAATCCAATTACTAGCGCTATCCCACCCTCTTTTGAAATGGATTTCAAGTCACAAAGGGATGGAGCTCAGAGGGAAGCAGAGACGATGAAAAAAATGAAGGAGTATGGAAAATAATACAGTGAGACTGTCTGAAAAAAAATTTTCTAACCATTAAAGAGCCACCACCAGACACCACTAGCTTCGAATGAAGTGGAGCTACCGTAGTGGGCTTGTTACATTTTTCTCTCAGTAGTGTATAAAACGAGTTGGGTGAGGGGGGGAGTTTTATAGTGGTACAACTATACTGCATGCAGTCTTATTGCGAAAGACCGTGGTGAACGAGTAGTCGAGGATATGCGGAGGAAATGAAGTTCCTTGGGGTTGGTAAAGTGAGTGAGACAGGAAAACTTGGAAGCCAACAGGTGCCCGGTGTGTTGTTGGGTCTCTTCTTTTTCTCCAACGGTTCCATCGTCTCATGTCCCATACGTTCCTAATATACATTTATCCATTCCCCCCGAATGCACAAACAAAGCGTCAAATAGAGGGAAGAGTTGAAACAACACCAGTGAATGAGAGAGGAGAAAAACAAAAAAAGGTCGTGAAAATAATGTTGAAACTGATGGCTTTAATTTGCCATCTAACCGAACGACGATGGATTGTTATATCGATCATTCACTGTCGAATTTCCTCAGGGAAATTAGTCGTCTCTGGTAAATCGCTGATGCACCCAGGTATCTCTGTATATATAGGTATAACACCGAGATTTTCAACCTCTTATATTCCCACGGGAATATTAATTCTCCGATTTTGTTCCATCTCTTCAATTCCACCCAGTCAATACTAGATGTTCAACGATTCCGGGTAATCAATCGTTCGTCGCACCCACGATAATCGGGCTCTCGTTAACGTTTCAGTATATTCACTTTCCTCTCATCCCTACCCCTATCATCATCCCTTCTCCATCGTTCAATACTATACTCAACCTTCACCACTCTTGTTCCACTGTTGCTTTGGCAAAGCGACAATGAAACGCTTCCACAGACACATTCAATGTATCATATATAAACAGACTCTATGCACATACACAAACGAATGCACTAGCGACAAACCATGGAAACGCGAGTGGCATTGAATTACCGGGAGGATTTAGTCGTGGACGATTGTGTTAGCCAGTGTGTATGCCCTGTCGAGTTGATCGTTCACGCGAGGTCTACCCAAACTGTACTCCCTGTTTCGACAAACTCCCTTTCTCACTCACTCACTCACTCACTCCTTCTCTCTCAAGCCGGCTGTTGCATTGGCCATCTATCTATAAACACTAGCCAGTTTGATAAAGGCGAATGCAACACGGTACATTGGGACAGTGTAATTGTTCAGATAGATTACTTCAGCTTTCAATAATAATTTATTGTAGGTAAATGGAAAATTAGGGAATTCAATCTCGACGAATTCACAAATAACGATTATTGAATCTGACAAATTGGGGAAAATTAAGTTCATATCTTGAAAGTGGTGTTTTGATAGTGCAAATAGTTTCCAGATATGTAGGAACGAAGCGTTTATACTTTGCTCGATCATATGCAAAGTACCGTGTAACATTGCCGGTAATAGACATTGCCCTCGGCTCACTGGGTCGTGTAATCGACCGGTTCTCATGAAGTAATCGTCGTTTCTGTCTACAAAGTGACTATCACAACTGTATTAATGACACTCCAGTTAGTCTTTCACTCGTCCATTTGTTATCATCTCCTTTCATCATGAATTTTCGTACAAACGAACACATTCATACTGTTACAAAGGGCTATTCGATTGAATTAAACTCGGCAAATAGTGTCTTCAATCATGTACGTGTTTAATGGACTCCTGAATCAGATGCTGGTACGGAGGACTGGGGCTCTGTTAAATATCAGAATACTCTTCAGGCACTTCAAAGAAAACTTCTCATGATTGAAACGTATTTCGGATGTTGGATCAAGCAATATATTTATCGGAGCAAAGTTCACGTGTGTATAATCTTTTCACCCACTTTTTTTCCTACTCTACAGTAAATATGATTGAATAGATGAATTTTACATAGCTCAGATAATCGGGGAGAATTCAAGACGAGAGGCGTCGAATAGTATCGAAAATGCTTTGTGGAAGCGATCGACAAACGGCAGAAGAGGATTTCACGCGGACCAATATAACCTCCAACTTCTCGAAGCAACCCTGTGAATCCCTCTTCTTCTCTCCTAAACCACGGAAAATTCGCGAAAATTCTTTTCAAACTTGCATCGCCACTGCATCTCTCCAAGCCCTCTTCTCCTCTACAATCCGCCTCCTTGTGTTATCCAGCAACCGCAATACCCTGGGATCGCAAGGATTTTCAATATGGGTTGGAGGTGAAATAAAAAAAAAACATCCAGAGTTACTGACAGCTCCTCTACTTTTTCCACATTATGTTCTTTTATCGTTGTTTTTACCTTATTTCAGATCCAAATCCCAGAACAAAAATAAATTTGAATTGAGAAAAATATAACTTGAGGGATCCTTATCTCGTAGGAATTGGGATTTACATTCTCCATTCGGTAATATTTTTCCTGTATTGATGAAAAAAATTGGAGGAGTTTCGAGAAATATAGATTGAATTCCATTTAAGAGGGAAAAATTAATGGAATTCCAATTTTCTCTGGGAAACCATGAAAAGTGCACGAATTTTTAAATAAAAATTAAGATTCATCACCGAATTCACTCTACTATTCGGTGAATATTCAAAGAAATCTTGAGTTTCGTGGTGAAGTGCTAAAACAAGGGAAGTCAATTTGCGATCTATAAATAATAAATGAAAGGAGCTAGTGAAATTTTCCATAAGGTTTTTTTTGCACAGCAGAGTGGGAGCTACGAAAACGGTTTTATTGTAAGCTTTCCTATTTCCCCCTTTCACAGGATATTCACCCATGACTTGTGCTGAACAAAAAGGACTTACCACTTTTAACACCTTCACTACAAAATTTAAGAAGAGTTTTCTCGATCTTCTCGATTTTTCATTAATTTTTCCGGAATAATTCAACTGAGCTTTACAGTTCGCACGGATTGTTACATGAAATCGCAATGAAAAGTTTGCAGCTGTGTAGTACAATAAAACCCTATATACCTTTCATCTCCAAACGGAGGGAAATATTTTAAAAAATATTGGCCCATGAAAAATTACAATACCGTCAAATTTTCCATGTGATTTTCACGGAATGTTTTTCTCCGTACATGAGTTCCCGAATACTCTAAGACAAATTGACTTTGCATTTTTAACTCTGAATTTCCACCTCTCGTGTAAAAAAAATGGCAAAAATCCCTGCATTTTCATTGCAAAAGGAAGAAAAACGAAGTGAAAGACCCCGCGTAAATTATTAATTCAAGTTGACTTGAATGAATGAGAAAATTTTCCATTTATCAAAGAAAAATCTTTTCAGTCTTCGCCTTACTCACTCAATCCCAAGCGCGTCACTCGTCTCTCGCCCGGGCGACGTCAAGTGCCGGGGGTGGTTCCCCTCATAGTCCTTCTCTTTCTTCTTCTCTCGCCCTTTCCACCAAGATTTTTCTATCGTTTCTCCCTCGAGCGGGCTCTCCCTGCGAGTGCCATTCATATACCCATCCATAACGGGCCCTTCCCCCCCCCCTCTCCCACTTCATCTCTTTTCTTTTTTTCCTCCTCATCTCTCATTTTTTTTGTCCCGTTTTTTTTTTTCCACCACCACTCTCGCTCTTCTGCGCCTTCAGACAGAGGAGTCTGTGCACGGGTAATATAAAACTTTTCTATCGATGCCCCATCGAAGTGTGGCAGACAATCTTGATCTTGTGTCCATGGGCCAGGCACCACAGGCGGCCCATCCACAATTCTACGAGACTAACCTAGATGACGGGGATGAGGGGAGCAAAGAGGGAGGACAAGACGATGCCTTGTGGTCTCTGAATTCAGTGAGTATCTGAGTAACGAAACAATAGCAACAGTGTTCGCCCCGCGAACTTTTGGCCGCCCCCTTTATCCCCCTCCCCCCTAGCCCCTCATCGCCCCTCTTCAGCTCCCCTTCATCGCGTGACCAACTTATCCCCTCGGATAACGAGGACCAGAAACTCTTGAAAAGCTTCAATCACATTCACAAACTTTTTCTCGAATCTCACTTGAAAAAAAAAAAACCATAAACTGCAACGAGGGGAGAAATAATGAGGTTCTTTCAGACGGGAGGAAAAAAAAATGTTTAATTCAATCTGACTAATCGGGCCACAGCATAATATTACGTCACACGTGTCTTACAGCCTTATTGCCGATAGTCGGCCATATTCGGCTTTGCACCTGACTGGGCTTGTGCTTGGATGCACCGAGGGGCCCCCTCTAGGGCATGAATACACGTGCATTTACCCATAAACTAAACCATCCCCTCCCTTCCGCTGACGAGCGGTTTGTTCATTAATCTTATAACGCAACTCGGTCCAGCATTTGGATCCTCGCACTAGTGCATAAATTCCAAACGAGAATGCATCTCTGTGAAAGCCCATTCATTCAACTCTGCACTATGTATGCATCACCGAATTGGTCTGGCGCCCTTTCAATTTATTGCCAATTGTGTTTGTCCTATCAGCACTGACAGAAAAAAAAATATAGATATATATGTATAACTGATTTATGATATTAGGTTTTTGTTAATTACACCCAGTGTTCAAGGGGAAAAAATTATTAAAATTTTCAAGTGCATCGAGAGAAAATGGAAATTTTTGGGATAATTTGGAGGTAATCTCGATATTTGGGGAGGAAAGAGTTGTGTTGGTTCCGGAATATTCAAAATAAAGCATCAAATTGAAAGATAAAATTCATTTGTTATTATGCAACAAAAACCCAAATGCATAACACTGAAATGATGCCTAATGGGTATTTTCTGTCATGGACATCGATTTAGACTTTGAAAGGGACTATTTTACGGTCAAGATAAAAATGAAAATTACCCTGAAAACCAAAGCCACCTTTACGTTTCACTAAACGCATTTCACGCTCAAGAAATCGTTAATTACGATCTTAATAGAAACGTATCTTACGATTTACTTATGCGTAATGTACGAAAAACATCGTATTTTACGGCTCAAAAAACTTTCATTTTCTTCGCCGTTAATTACAGATAAGTAAACTCGAAACCCGGAAAAAAAAATCATCGTAATTTGTGAATACGAAACTGTAAATATATTTATGTAACCGTAATTCACGAATACAGAATCGTAAATTACATTTACTTTACTTCGGGCGTAATGAATGCCCCGGAAAGCATAAATGAGTACTTTTTTAAACGTAATTTACGTTTAGATGGTTCAGTGCGCGATAACGTAATTTTTCAAAATATACGACCTCAAAAATTGTGACAGATACAAAAAAATTATTCAATGAAAAAGTGCTCATCAAAATTACAAGGCGGGAGACAACAATTAAACTGCTAATTTTCCAGTCGGCTGACCGACAAATTCAGCATCATCACCCCAAAAACCATAAAAAAAACCACGGAATTTATTTCGCTAGCCGCATCACCATTGCATAGGCGCAACGACTAATAGTAAGATCCCCGAGCCTCCAACGAAATAAACTTAAAAATATTACGCAGTAAAAGAAAACACCGCAAATAATGCGAACGAAACATAGACACGAATACTTAAGTACCTAATTCTCTCCACTAGAATATCTTTCCTTTTTCCTCAAACCTATCTCTCCCCAAGTTTCCCAGAAGCATTTACAATTTTAGTCAGTGACTCGTAGTTACGCAGTACGTGCACGTCTCAAGATGAAGCCAATAAAGCAGATACGAGTTTGACGCTGGATATGTGTGTGTAAACGCATGAGTACTTCATCGATTTTACACGCAAGTGGTGAGAGAGAAGGGAGAGACGGTGTGGTAGGGGAGGAAAAAAAATATATGGGGTGAACAAAGATAAAAGAGAGTGAGAGAGACTGTACCAGCGGACGCACCATCTTTTTTTCTTCCATATGAAAAGTGCATAGTGGCACACTTTAACCGAGGGATTTTCTTCGACAATGGGTGAGTGCGGTGGGTGAAGGGGCTGGAGAATTCCAGGGGGGTAGGAGGAGGGAGGGGGATATGAGGAGGTGTATGTACTTGAGGACCCTTCACAATGCTGTAATGTGAAACGGTACACGCGCTAACGTCGAGACCTGCATTATGCTTGGTGTACATCAGAGTGTGAGGAGTTGGTTTTGCAATGCGAATATATACAGCGAGAAGCCACCATGGAAATTCAATGCTGGTGTATAAGGGGTAGGGAGAAGGTGCCAACTCTTCCATACAATTCAGAATCCCTTCACTGTACTATCCGTGCTCCTCCTCATCCCCTTCGCCCCGTGCAGCACTCAAGTTTACTCTTGGGTTACTCACGTATATACGATGAGTAGAGTCAATGACCGACGTGTTCATTCAGAATTTCTCTTTCGGGCAACAGACAGGTGAAACACTCATTGTCATAAAGCGTTACTCAATAGTGTATTGTTTTGACGTAGCTGGTGGAAATTTTTTTTTTCGGAAATTTCCAGTGAACATTCTTTTAACAATGAGTTAACGAGAAATCTTCACGTGCTTTGGTATCCGGAAATTAGTGGACCTCGGCAGGGGTTAATGGAGTAATTATTGGGGCCAGACGAGAACGATACGACTATTACTTGATTGATATATATGACATTACTCTGTGCATTTGATTTTTGTAGTATTGAGGTAATGAAGGAGTGTCATAAATCAAAAATAATAGCTGTGGAGGCAAATGAAATTCCAAAAATTCTGATTGATGCAGTGATTTCGAGTCACATGGAATTCTATTGGAATTCAAATACAATGACTCAATTCCCAGAGGATGTTAAATACTGTGTCCACTATTTCGGCTTTCGGTTTATTGTGACCTACGACATTAATTTTCAGTAGACAATACATGTCACCTCCACGATTTCGGAAAAAACTGAAGAATGCAATAAAATCTTCAAGAAGAATGTACCTATCCCATGCTTAGTGAACACGTCCTCTTCGTCCCTTCCATTCACCCAGATGGCAATCGAGTTTCCATGAATATATTCTATTAGGTCTTGCCCATACCTGCGCCACACCACTGCCTAGAGTCTTGTGGGGCTAGTCCCCTCGAATCACGTCTTCTCTCTTTATCGTTATAGTCGTTCATCTCCTTCTCGCACATCCACCAGGCCCGAATGAAAATGAGTGAGAGAGTCCAACGACTCGTGATACAACGTATAAAAATATGTCCCCACTTCTCCCTTCATCAAACAGTTAAGAGTGTTAACATTGTATGCATTCTTCAGAACCCTAGACCACTAATGCCAGTGGCAAAGTAGGCTACACATCTCAGTGAATGGCCTGGTATTGCATGAACCAAATGCACCTGCGGCACTTTACAGGGGATCGATGATTCCACGTACTGGATTGTACAGAGGCACAATGAAACACCTGATCCAGGGTATCGAATTCAATACCACTAGAATCAAGTCACGTTACATTTTGTTTTATTTTTCCATTATATCTTGTTCGATCCAACAGCACCGAAGTGCTTCTCAGTTTTTTTTTTGTACATCCAATCTGTATCCGAAATAATACAACAACAAGATGTTTATTTCCCATGAGGCGGGGCAATTAGTTGATCCTGAATGTGGTGTCTGTTGGATGGAAGAAGCAAGGGTAGAGGACGACACCAATTCCCAGTGGGATCTCAACTAAACAGCGTCACCGTTCTACCTGATTTACGATTACGCAAGCGAAAGCCCTCGGTATGAAGGAAAGGATGGTAGAATAAAGAAAAAAAAAAGTGGGAAAGTAAGGAGGAGTGGAGGGGAGAGAATAAAAAAAAGTGGAGAGAAAGAATGTGCGCGATGAGCAGCAACCTGGCAACACTGTGGAGCCCTATCAGAATAACAAGGTACAAAAAACATCGAGAAAAAGTTATTACGAAACGCAGAAAAGGAAGGACAAGCTCGTGGCAATTGGATGATAGAGGGAATACCTGGATACCGATTCTTGGTAAAAACATTAGGATGAGAAGAATAACTCAGATGAACCTGATTTTCGGTGGAATATCATCTTCCAACATCTTTGGAATTACCACAGATAGAGTCGTAACGTGGCAACATGGCTGTAGCAACCTGACCCTGTTACCACATCTCCCTCTTGTTTTTCTTATAAACCAAAGCCCTCTCTCATTCGCCTGTCCTTCTCACTTTCCATTGGCTCTCTATGCTCCTCATATTTTTTTTTTCTTCTCCGTGTAGTCAGAAATCCATGGATAGGTGATTGACACAATGCCCCGACTCACTGATTGGTCAGTGAGCATCTATCTACACGAATGGACTGAAGGGTCCATACACCATCGCCACTACATACACCCTACCTACTCATCTCACTCTCTGGCTTATTATTCTATACATAACCTAACCCATTCTACTCTCCCTCACTCCCCTACAATCACCCTACACCCCCCCTTCAGTTCCTCACAGTGTTTCCACTGTACTCGACAGGGTCTGGACAGGCACTTAGCCTACTTCCACAATTACGTACCTCATGTAGTGTAGGGTACTCTGAACAGATACACTTTATCATAAATTCAGGTGAATTTTCACCAAGTAATTTGAGCTTAAGTGAGTTGTTTTCATGGAAAATGGGAATATGATGCTAGGCCCAATGTGAAAAGCATATGCCACGGGCAGATGCCGGTAATTACCAAATAAAAGTCTAAGCCTTCCCCTTCAATTTATTCAAATTCATTTGTAATGATGCCAATGATGGAGCGGTATGCGTCAAATTAAATATGTCACAACAGTAAACATCGTAAATAACCAAAATGCTCCCTGATATACCCCCCAGAACAACTTCAAAATATTGCGCATAACCTGTCTTGGAACTAGGTCCAACTTAATCAGTCAATCAATCATTGAAATGCAAATGAACATTTTTCATTCCCCCTCCTGTCGTTTTCCCTTTCAGGTATCGCTTACCTCCTGACCCCAATTCTATAAGAATCGACAGAGCAATACAATTGGAAGAAAGGTTGAGTGAAGATAGACGATTGTGCACAACCACTTCACCTGTACTTTTCGATTCTTTTATTCATGATTCTTCGCCCAGGTATAGATTACAATGCTACGATGTCAAAGAAAGATTACTCCGAACTTGTTTTCATTTAAACATCATGACATCAGCAGGTGTTGAGGTTGTTTCAAGTTGCCTCGTTAGAGGGGGAATCTTCATGCATTACGCAATAACATTTATTTTACGATCCCCAGATTTGGACAATCACTATGTGAAATAAATCCTTGAAAATTTGTGTTTAGTATCGGGTAAAAAATTTCAAAGTCAAAGTGTAACATGATGAAATATTGTCTTGAGTCATAGGTAAATTTTGGTGGATAAGAAATATCCCTTTTACACCGTCGATTTCAAGCGTTATGTTCTAGAGATATCGCCTCAGGTGAATTACCCCCCCACTAGGGTTCAGATAGTCACGTACCGCTTTACCGAGACTCGTGATAAATTTCATTTATCGAGAGAGGCCCGGTTTTTTTTTATTCCTCTGCCCCCTCCTCCCCTACACAGTTTGCGCACACACTGCACCCAGGACATAACTAATCCAACCTTCGACCTATTTGATATCGACACGAGATTTTTATATCGAACCGGAGGTTAATTTACTCGATTCGAATATCTACTAGAGAATCACCTCAACTCAATTGTCTTCCAATGATTTATTAAACCAGTTAGTCTTATCTACCACTTAATAATATTGACCAGAGATAATGAGAATAAATTGGCAAATTTTTTTTTCTACTGAACTGGAGATAAGCAGAACAACTGGGTTTATGTATTTATAGGAATAAGGGAGAGGGGGATAAAAATAAAGCAGTGTAGAGACCTTATGATCGATGACACAGATCTTTGTTTCCACTAGGGTGATGGGGGAAATTTGTTTTAATAGTGAGGGAATACCGAGGGACTCTGGAGAGGTTTCCGAAAAGTTTTGGAGATGAAAGCCTCCTGGGGTCGTGTTTCCCCAACTTGAGAGTTTGACGGTGGATACAAAGGGGTTGATTGGATCGATAGACACAGGTGTTCGTTCAGTGACACAAACGAAAGAGAGGTCGATAACTCCTTCAGACAAGGAGAGAACGATGGTGGTATTGTAAAATGTTCGAGGATATTGCTGAAACACTGAAATAAGCATATCTGTTATGCTGAATACAGTGAATTGGTACTGGTTTCTCAAAATAAAACTATTTGATGACGCCTGAATACTCGAACTCAATGCTCACCATCGTCGACTTCAACGTTTAATCGATTCAACATGTTATTCATCACTGATGACGTCATCCACCTAGATTTCAGGACTGAGGCTAATCTTGAGTGGGTCTATATAAACTTCATGACTGGCATTTCGAGTGATTGTACAAGTGGAATATAGCGTACTGAACGCGAGAGAAAAAAATCGTATTTGTGAATTAATTAATGTTTTATCATCTCAATTTTACAGATGACATTATAATAGTGTGACGTGATGTACTGAAATAGGTGGGTGTATAGTAAAAGGTTTCCAGATGAGAATAGAATTGGAAATTGAGAGAAAATAATTCCAATCCGTTCACCTTTGGGGGTGGGGGAGGAGGGGGAGAGACTTTCCAGATTGAAGGTTAGGGGGATCTGATTTGGGATGAAGGAGGGAGGAGGGGCCTCGAGAACAGCCGGAATTAGAACGTGATCGATGACCCTTTCGCAGGCCAGCTGGAAGGACCGAGATAGACCGGAGTTGCAAAGCCCGATTTTGGCCTAGTGACCAAGAGTAATTGTGTTCGACAGTGGTGAGAAATTAACGATTTTCAGACGATTAATCGAATATGAGTGATTTCCGTACCTCCTAGTATTCTCGCTCATTGCTTTGACGTATTATTGCGCATCAACAATTCTACTTTGTGTCCATATCGATAAGAACCTCAACATTTAAGATACTACCAATACATTTCGACAAGTTCAGGGAGTAATGGGTTGAGAAGTTCCCTTATAATACAACAGTTTACCTCTCCTTCATTTTGTACCACCGTTAGCTCCCCTGAAATATCGATGCCAAACACGTGGAGCTACAGAATTAACTGATTTGGAAGTAACGAAGACTAATTGAAATCACGAGAAAGAAATGAAATGGCTTTAGCGTATTTAGTCTGAGAAAAAGAGCCCTATAAAAATTGTCAATTTATTCCAGGCGTATTTCAGCTGATTTAATTAGAGTTGAATTAACGATTGCGACAAGTCGAGAATAGTTGGAGTAGTCTGGGGTTGTATTCTCCAACAATCTGACTACCTCCAGCGTTTGCCAGTGACTATCACCTCAACTACATGAATTTTTCATTCTCTCTGGTAAACAGATGGCAATGATAATGACATAAAACTTTAAAAATAAACTTGTTAATTTCAAAGATATGTTGAATAAATCTTTGAACAGTAAAATCCACCAAGTTACCAGGGTTGATATTCCAGATGTCAAGAAAAAAGAAATGTATAAATTTTGTGGGGTAAAAGGGGTGGAATAAATGTGGCAATCTCGCCGTTGCGAACGAACATTGAAGATGTAGAAACTTCCAGACAGTTAGTTGTATTCGAAAGTGAAGTTTTGCGCCCGCTGACTTGCCAGTGGCGATGGTTACGAATTTTGAAAAGCATCGGTTAAAGAGCGATGGCGCGAGGTGTTAAGATATTAAATCTCCAAGTGCGAGAGGGGGCTGTACGAGTGGTATACACCTCTCAGTCCCTGAGTTTAAACCTGCACCCACTTCTCCCTCACTCTCTCTTCCTCAACTAATTATGGAGTTGAGTGCAACCTTAGCCCCCGACAGCAATTGATTTAAGACTTCAACGGCAGCTGTGTGGCGGATGCGAAATTGGACGGGAAATTTGCCTCACTCCTACCCTCGTCTTCCCCGGCATTTTCTTTTCTATCGTGCCTTTTTCACCTTTCCCCCCCCCCCCCTATCTCACCCAACCACCCACAACCACCCTCTCGGTAAGAATGGAATCATTGCGAAGAAAAGAAACCGGGTTGTGCTACCTTGGCTGGTGCCTCTTGGGGAAAACTCCTCACTTTTTTTTTTTTTTCACCGACGGGGACTCGTTTTCTCAAGAGGCAGACACCGCTAAAAAGATCCTCCTCTTCTTATACTTGGAGAAGAAAAGCAAAGAACCATACCTATATCTCCGCCTGGTTTCAACCAACAACAAGCCCCTGAGCCAAGGATTCTTTGTTCCTTTGGGTTATTTTTTTATTCTCTCTTATTCCTTACCTGAAATCAGACGGAAAAAAAAACAATTAGTCAGTCTGCTGCATCTCATTATATATACATTACGGTATCATGAGTTCACATGATTGATTAAATAACTAATGAGTCCCACATTATCTCACGATCTTAATCGAGTTAGTAAATAAATGATCACTAATGAGTAATTTCTCATAATGTCATAATTTCAAGAACAAGCCAGTTTGTGGCTCTACAAACGTTTATCATCATTATTAAGCATTGCTATTTCATGTAGGAATGCATGGTACAAGCCTGAAAACTGGTCTCAATAATGATACAAATGAAATCACTGTTTTTAACGGATAAGTGGCAAAGTGGTTCTCTCATCGATTCAACAATTTATCGTTGGGCTTAACTGGGATCACTGAGATTTATCGTGTAAACTGTATTCCATACAGAAACGCGGGCTTTCCACATCAACGGTATTTTAGAAGGAAATGCTTCATATTCAGCGTAAAATGTGATGCATTTGGGATTTGTTCAACTACATAATACTTCATACAAGAGAACGAAACCTCGATAATTTTTTTTTTACCACTGCGGTAGATTGTTCCTCGCTAAATGCCGAGGTCACTTGGTCAATGGATTTATGACTTTTCATCTTAGCATGATACATATCTCCGAAGGCAGGATTTTTCCAGTGTCTCTGGTTGAAAAAAAAAACAAGAGTAGGGAAGGGTAGTGATGGCGTCACAGAATCCCGGGGGAGTTACCACTGACGGTTGTAAATAATGTCCCAACTTTTATATACGCAGCGTAAATCACTTTGCCGGCCAATTATAGGATTAATATTTATGGGCTGAGATATAGCACGTTATAACTGGAATCACTGACTATTCGCTTGGGAAATACACACATGAAATCGTACGAAGGGGGAGAAAAATTGCCGAAATTTTTACTTTTTCTTTTCGCCTCTCGCTATTTTCATTCGTCCACTTTTGTATCATTCGTTTTGTCCAGTGCATTTGGAATGTTGAACGACTGTGAAAAAGTTTAAAAAAATTCTGTGATTTAACAAATCCCTTCAAACACATGGGCAAAATGGATTATATCCACACCATGAGAGTGAAATTGGAAAAATATAGCTGGTGGTAAAGTTGATCGATGAATCTTTTTTCAGTTTCTCGGCGTGGTTCGCCTACCAAAGCTGCTTCCCCGATGGGCAAACGGATGATTCATCGGCTGGTGAAATCGATAGCGTTACCAACTTGTAAACGAGCTCATGCCGATGCAAAGGCAAGAGTAGTGGGAGGTAGGCTTATCTCATATGGGAATCACGTGTATTTACAGAATTTCAGCGTCTTCACATTCGAATGTCTCGGAATTTTCCACACCTGTACGTCTCATTTTGACTTTTATTGACAAACTGACGAACCCATTTAAATCTCTACAGGTGTTAATCCAAATCAAATAAAAATTTGTCCCATATTGCACGTAATTTATACGACTTTTTTTTTTTTCATTTTATCTGTGTGCACAACACCACCAGATACATTTCATCAGTCTATAAAGCCAGAGGTTAATCATTATAAACCAACGTTGGTGCGTGGTGGGCTGTTAGTTGAGGTTTACCTGAATATGAAACTTTACCGTTGGATCATTAACAGTAGCGCTATAGATTTCCTTCAAAATGTTGCTGTGCATTAACAGTTATCGGATACATGTACATTGAACGATATGCAGCTGAGGATAATTTTACAAAATCTGAGTTGTAGGTAATGACGGAAGGATTGGGTATTATCAACAACTAGTGAATCTATCGTTCAATACCAAGAATCTTGTTATGATATAAAACCGGACAGACAGTTTCTCTGATGGGCTTGCAGGCATGCGGGATGTTACAATGAGCCTGACATCATTTCCGGTAGTCAGAGGGAGTAGGAAGTTAGGACGGTATAGCTCATGGCCAGACGTCAGAAGTATACCGGTATATGTTGCATATACGTTTGATGGAACTCGAGTAAAGGGAGAAGAGTAGGTGAGAGAGAAAGAGAGGCTCTCGTGTATGTGCCCTCAACAAGCAAACGGCGGTTTCCGTGTTTAAATTGAACTCACTTTGGTATCAGGAGAGAAGGGTAAATTTTCTAAATATTTCATCAGTATTTGAACGGCCATTCAACAAATATGAAATGATAATTTACACGAGAGAGTTTATTCATTCATTCTAATATTCAAATATAGGTGAAAGCGGGACAAGAAGAAACGGGAAAATATACGTTAAATTTAGTTTCGAGGCACATTTTGACTCACTCTCACCGATATATTTCGTTGGAAAAATAATGTGGGTTTATAATTCGTCAACAGTTTTTCTATTTCACTAGAGATGAAGTAAAGTGGTTCAAGTCGGCTTAGCCATTCGCTGAGGGCTCCACGAAAATCTACGAATTCAAGGGAGATAAGGGAGTTTTCGGAATCAGCTTTTTGAAGAGCGAATCAAGGACTCTACAAAAGTTTTCCCCAAAAATCTCGCTCTCCTCTAAATAATAAAATATTCTGCGAAAGCTCTATCAATAGTTGCAATCAACGTGAAACATTTTACTGCTAGTGACACTCGTCCATAAATTCGTCTGCAATTATTTAATTATTGGGGGAATTCTAATATTGATGGCCATCTTTGCAGACCACCCTACTAGTGATTTTTAAATTGACGCTCCATTGGACGAACGTTTCCAATGCACTGGCTGAAGTAATTTGGAATTTGCATGACGAGAGAGCAGAAGAGAAATAAGACCATGGTTATAGAGCATTGCGCTCTGTGCGACTCAAGCATGCAGAGAACCGGATCACGGTCGGCTTTTTCTGTCTACCGGAAATTATAAAACGGCATTTACTTCCCGTGTTTCCGCGTGCAGGCACGTTTTTGGATTCCATTTGAAAACCTGATTCACTCGGCTTCCTGGGAAAGAGAACTCGGTCGAATTAATAATAGGTTTGTAGGAAATAATAAAAAGAAAAAAAAAAGAGGAAGAAGAAACGTAGAATCA
The DNA here is from genome assembly GCF_034640455.1 of Diachasmimorpha longicaudata. Taxonomy (NCBI): domain Eukaryota; kingdom Metazoa; phylum Arthropoda; class Insecta; order Hymenoptera; family Braconidae; genus Diachasmimorpha; species Diachasmimorpha longicaudata. Next base: position 7,018,641 of record NC_087235.1, read on the forward strand.
AGGACGAAGTTGAGAATGAATGAGTGGTGAACGTGGGGTCACGGTTGCAATTTTCCATGAGTTATTCAATACATTTTTCTCCACTTTTTCCCGTAAATGTCGATATATCCTGCCGGTACGGCGATAAATACCGTCATACGCCTCAATGAAGACTCATAAAATACATTGAACGATGCTCTTCATCTTATGGTGAAAGACCACATTTACCTTGTCTACTGTGTTTGAAGCAACAAGTAATCAATAATTCATCAGTACTAATGAGTAAATCCTTCGTAAATGACTGTCATCGGTAGCCTCATCGCTGACTAACTCAACTAGTCACCATCATCATTAAAGAATTCCAAATAAACATCCAGTGAGTCATGATACGTCGATTAAAAAACCATATTAGTCGGGGGAAAAGGGACATTTCGTGCAGAGCTTTGCAATTGTGTTTGGAAAGACGATATTACCTTTGAGCTAAAGACGACTAAGGGAACGAGCCTATCATACTGATAAAATACATTAGCTATTACTAACGAATGGATTTTTGGGTCTATTCAGTCTCATTAAGCATTCATTCGTTAATTACGGAATGTACATCAAAGAGGCCTGCCCTGATTGACATTAGCCATTCAAGTGAATCATTTGTTAACTAATAACGAACATTCACATGGGAAATGCCTTGTCCTCCAGTGACTCCGTCAATTACTAAAACTTATTAAAAAATCAAACCGGAAATTTCGTGAAAAATTTTTTAATTGTACGTCCGCCTCATTCTCGACATTTTGAATGATAGAACGCCGCGTGGACACTTTCAATGGCTACTATGGGCTTGCTAGGGGGATGGAGTTGAATTAGTTGGAAGGGATGGTGACGAGTAATTCAATTTATAATTGAGGGAAAACCCGGCCAGGCAGGAGTGGTGCCATCGCGTCTAGCCAGCAGTCTGTGTTGGCTCCCGACTATGTACGGGTCATTAGTACGTTGGCGTATCGACCGTTACTGTGCCAAATCGTCTCCCTTTCTTCCCCTTCCATCTCTCTGCCTCTTTCATCCCCATGATGCACTTAGACCAGTCATTACAAAATACTCACGGGGCACCCTTCATTCACATCATCCCCCTTTATCATTTTTTTATTTTCCACAATTTTTCATATTTCAATTATAATGGGCTCTTCCATATTCTATCTTGGCTCATTGTTAATAGTTGAAGGAACAGAGGATTACATGTCTCAAACAAACACAGAGGAGGGGAAGAGAGGGACGGGGGGAAAATTATGCGCGTCCACGCAAAGCACACCACACACAATCCAGAAGGGTATTAAGTTTTCATGTGAAGCTTTTGAGAAGATAAGGGATGAAAGAAATTCATTTTTTCCAATTACTTTTTCCTTATTGTCCATATTGTGCATACAAAATTGTGATTTAATGCTCGCAATTGATCTAAATAACTAGCGAATCGATGATCCTTCATTCGTGCGGTTAACAAGACGCCAGAACTGTGAGGAATACCAGAAAATTCACAGTACAACTGCGACTGCTGTTTGGATTTTCCCGGCTATGCACCAAGTTCATATCGAGTGTGCAGCAGCATACTAGTCGGTCGATTGGTCTGAATACGGCGATTCGATGTTTCCATGGCGTACCAAACTACAGGTGTAGTGGTACAGTTCGTTCATCCGGTAGTGGAGATGTTCACTTCAGTTGCAGAAATGAGAGAATGGGTGATAGATGCGATAAGAATGAGAGAGAGATAGATAGGAGCCGATGGCTCTTACAGAAATCGCACCGATCGGTAGTGGAACAGGGGGGAGGGAGAGGATAGGGGGTGACTCATTGGAAGCCGATTTCATTAAGTCGTTGCTTTCGCATAGAAGAATCGTCGCAGTCAAGTAGAATCACGGCAACTCGAAACCCTAACGACAAACTGCAAACACCAGGAGCAAAATATATCCCAGTGCTATGGCAAAATGAAGGAGGAGGAGGAGAATTAAATATGACAAGTTAATTCAATTTTTTTTTTCAATGTCTTTGACATTCAATTTTCCTCCGAAAAAAAAATATGGCAACTCAATTGAACTCTCAAAGCCCAAGAACATAATCGATCTGTAATCTTGTCATCGTAGATAGGAACCTCTGGAGACTTTAATCGATGATGGAGAGTCGCCATGTGTGATCAAAGTGGAATACCGATGGAGAGACGAAAAAAAAAACTCGTTAACCTCATTGTGTGATAAAAAAATTTCTTTTTTTTCTCTGTTCCTTGTAGTTTTTTTTTTTTTTTCAGCCGGCCTTTCAGCGAGTTCGACCGGGAGACACTTCTCTCGGGGGTTACCATAGAGACCGGGGCCGCATACAGTGCAAAGGCCGTACGGATATAGCCCCCGAGAAAAGCGAGGGTGCTGGATGGAAACTTGCGGACCGGTATAGTATGCCACGAGGTAGTACCGTGTTATACTCTGTACTACCGCTCCCTCACCCTTTGGTACTATATATGTTTCAAAGGTAAAGAGCGGTGGTGGGGTAGCCCGATGGGGGGATAGAGGTGGTTAAGAGAGGGGATGGGGTATAAAATAGAGATGGAGAAAGCCAGTTGGGTAAACTTTGTAGTCACGACACTTCCTGCCGTTCAGCGTAAACGCCTCACGAAAACCCTTCGTTGGAAGCTGGTGGAAACAAACCGGTCCAAAAGCGCCTTGAATAAGGAGGGGACGGAATGGGTGGGCAGGTTGCTTCTGGAAATCTTTGCACGAGTGTATGCATTGCAAACGCATCAACTTGCCCCCTTCCATCTCCCCCTTTACCCCTCATCACTCACTACCCATTTTCGTCTTTACCATTCCTCTTATTCTGTACCCTCGCAAAACAGCCCATTCCCTTGCCACCGGGAGCGACGCTAAATCATGTAAACATGGTGTAAATTCGCAGCCACGTGTCCCCCCCCTCGCCCCTTCTTTCCCCGACCCTGCCCCCGTCCCCTTCACCATCCAAAGCCGACAAACTCGAATGGAGTTTAAAGTGCAGTCCATTATGGGGAACGAGAGATGAGCATTTCGTGCTGCTCTGTTGTTATGCTGTTTATGTAGAATCTCACCCCTCATTTGGCAGAATAAACATTTGAAAAAATTGTAAAGAGAATAGAAGAATCATCAGCATCCACTAGAATTTTTTGGGTAATTATGGAATGGATGATTAATGAAAAATTCCACAATCAATGCAAATTAATGATGACAAATGAGGGTAAATCACCAGTTGAGGGGAAAACTGAAGTTGCCGGAATTCCACGTTACTCGTTGATGCAAATTCATCTCGTTGTCGAGTGGACTCTGGTAAATAGAATCCAGTGTGATGTTTGTACATACACGGTCGTTCCATGTCGTTCTAACACGCGTACTCGAGAACGCGTTTCCCGTGTTCCGTACCTACCCAAAACTCGAGTGCCCTCTTCTGCAATTCACTGTAGGGGGACTATTGCACGCTGTGCGCCCCGTTGTATACGCATTTTGGTGGCGTGAACGAGATTTAACGAGGTCGTGAAAACGTGAACGAGTGCCTGAGAGCTTGGTCAAAGGTAGGATTATTTTCCACGTTTTTCTTGTCTTTTTTTTTTCAAAAGAAATTGTGGAGTGATGAAAATCAAAAAAATTCTGAAGTAGAAATGAGGAGCTGTCCATTAGTTCAATTACTGTGTTAGTCAGGATTGATTGGAGATGATTTCAAGTAAAATTTGTTCCATGTACGTGTATTTATGTGGTTTATTTTCAGTCAAATTGCCGTTGACCTCCCACAGAATTAATAATGTGATGAAATCATGTGAACAAATGTTGCGTCATCGAATTCCCAAATGCATGACATTCGTAATGGATATGATAACGTACTAATGCATTTGAAATTTGTCCAGATTTGTCAACTAAATATCCGAAACAACGATGCGGTTGGAATTACTCAGTCCCGAAGTCCCGGGAGACAGCATGTGGGGCAAGGTGCTTGACCCCCTCTGGTGTCCTCGTCCCCGTCGCATTTTCTTTCGTACAGCTCAGTCGTCGTCTCGCCAGTGGAAACGGTCCCAGTGTATGTAGACGGCTCTTGCTTCGATAAATAAAATTCAACTTGTCTCTCAAACGCAAAGGCTCACGACCTCGAATTGCTTTCACTTTGATGTTTGTGGATTTCTGTTTAGAAATTGTGTCACTAGACATATACACGCAATATCATTCACAAGAGGCATTAATCTGTCTGAATGATTTCAAAAATATCAAGTAAAAAAATTCCATTCATTGTGTACTATTTGATCATTGACTTGGAAAAAGAGTCTAAATGGAGTGAAATAATTCGATTTGATCTGAGTGTAATACTCAATCATTTAAAAAATTGAGTTATTCAGCGATGGAAAAAAAAATATCCTCAGTTTCCTAAGAATCTGAACTCAAGAAGTCCCAAATTCACAAATAAAAATGGATAAAAAAATCATGTTGAATCAAATCAAGAACTAATTGAATCATCCCCATTTAATCGATGGGAGAAAAAGTACATCCCCATAAGGTGAATTGATTCGTATCTCATGCGGGAGTGATATCCCAGCGTGCGTACGGTACTACAGATTTATCATCACGTCTGATTGGAACACAACGAGAAAGGAGAAGAAGGAAAACTCATGCTAGGTGTCTACATCTGCTCAATTCCCATCAACCTCTTTTCCCCCGCACCACCCCTCACACATACATCAGCGCACATTCCATACCAATAAGAATTCCCCTTTTCATCCCTCCCCCGCTCATTTTCACTCGACATCAACGTCTCCTCAGTTCGAGCCTCCCTTCTAGAATACACCAATCCAATACGATGTCCTATCAATCACTTGGACTCCCACGCACGCGCCCGACCCCGTATAACGACCGTCTGGACATTGAGATCGCAATGAATCGCATAAAAGATTCTCCACCGGAAGATACCCAAGCCCACCCACACATATAAACCGAATTAAAAGTCAAATTTATTGAGGAGATAAGAGGATTCTCATATAAGTACCAGTGTACATGGCATTAAAACCAAGATAAATCGATTGAAAAATTAATTTATGATAGAAAAAAAATATATTGAACGAAAATAGTTGTACACATGAGTACAAGACGAGGGTGGATTTTGAAAATTTTTCTTTTCTCCCTCACCACCACTACTCATGTCATGATTTATGTCTTGCAAAGGGATGGGGGATGGGGTAGAGTGTAGCCAGTGAGTACAATGGGAGAATAATGAAGGCCCGAGACCGGATTGGGTCGGCAGGAGCTGTCCAGTCGTTGGGAGAAGCCAAGCTTAGCAAATTAGAAGGAGAATGGACGAGACAGTAGAGTGCGCGCATGGGCAATACCTGGACCGTGAATAACCTACATGTCATCATATAATACTGTAGAGGCTTCTTCGTTACTGCGATTATCATTAAACAGCGGGTGTACAGGAGATAAACAAGAAGGTGGATATGAGAGAAAGGGAGTGACATAGGGGAGAGAAAGAAGCCAGGAGAAACGGTTATAAGGGGTAAATGTTCTTGCTCTGTGACCAGTGAGATTATCAACCCCCTCTGTGTACCAGGTATTGTAACGTAATGTCGGTCCGGCTATACGGTTCGTAGATTTTCCTGAAATACACTCGTATGAAAACCACGTGTGCAGACCTGCGGAAGATGTTTGTCGGAGAATTGTTGAAGGAGGTGTGAGAGTACTTCAGTTGTCGTTTATATCATGCGAACCACCAACTTCCCCCAGGCAAGTATTTTAAATCATGTAATTAAAAAAATATATATACCCGATAGTTTGGGGTAATGACAATAATTTGTTCCAATTTATACGCCTGGTTTTTCTCAATTTCTACTCATTGAAAATTCCACGTGATGAATAACCAATTGAAATTAATTTCAATCGCACCGCTCGTTTCTCACGTAATTTTCCTCCCCTTTTTTTTTTTTCAACACTCCACTGTCGTACTCTTTATTCCTCATTGAAGAATAAAACGAGACTGGCGAGGACCTCAACGAGTGCCGGCTCGAGCCGCAGTACCACCAGCACTCGAGCGACGAACAGCCATAAAGAGGGTGAGAGAGTGGATGAGGAAGCGGGGTGGCAGGGGAAAGGGGGGGCTTTGTCAATTGATCGATCGTTGCGAGAAAGAGAGAGATAGAGAGACAAAAAAAAAGAAAATGAAAACGAGGCGAAGAGCTAACGAATATTCAGGTCGTTTTCGAGAGATGTACGTGCTGGCCAAGTTTCTCTCCTTCTGCATGAGAATGCATGTGCTATGTCCTTGGTACGATTGGACAGAATTGGTGGCGAGATGGCTTGGCTGCTGGTGTGCGAATAGCAGAGACAGCTATTTTTTTTTTTTCAAAGATTGAGGGGTCGAGGCGCTTTGAGAAGAAGAGAAATAGAGGGGGATAGAGCAGTGGGGCTAGTGGAAAAAGAGGTCAAAGTTGCAGATCGAATGGAAACCGATTTATGACCAGAACGAATTAGTAGAGTGAGGGGAGTGCGAGAGCGTAAGGACGGAACATCTTCGTAGGTTGATGCTCCATCATTATCTCATTCCTCTTTTACGATTAACTTTGACAACGTGAGGTTGTGTTATGACGTAAAACTTCTACTGTTTCGTGCAGATTTGTCTCATTTCATTCAGTTGATTTATTCGTGTTATCAAGGGAAAAGTCAATGAACCTGTTCATCGCAATACAAATCTAGTGCTGCACTTGGTTTATGGTTGAAAAAGGGTATTTATACCCTTGGTTGTATATGCTTTAGGAAAATATGATGCGAGGGAGACGTGTGGTCTTGAAAGAGAGGATAACTCGGGGAAGAATCCTCGGACAAGTCTACGTCATGGGGAAAAAAAATAAACAGCTCAGCGAGTCTTCGTAGCGATCTATCAGTTACAAGCAATAGAAGAGAACACTCGAGAATTATTTATTTTACCCAGCTCACGAGGACTGTTACTCTGTTGTTTATAAAACAACGGAATCAGAAACATTGACAATGCTGAACTTTGACGATAGCAATTTTAACTTGTATGTGAAGTAAAATTGAAAGCAGGGGAAAAAGTGGATAAGAAAATAATAAACAGATCTTGTGTTTTTTTTTTTTTCAAACTTCATATCGTGTAGTGGAATATTCTGGACGACGAGGAGAATGGAATACTCTTGAAATTCACGAAAAGTCGAAAGTCAGTAAGGCAAAAGCGAAATGCAATACTGTATAGAGGATTCAGCAGTACACCCCCTTTCCCCAACCCCCTCCCTAGCTCCAGAGGCGCCAAATGCAAGTAGTCCAAAACTCTCCAGTAGGTAAACAGTCAAAACGTACACAAAAGCCACTTTACGAAACTCCTCGGGAGTGCAAGTCGTCGGCTTCACATATACAAGGGTAGAAGGGTACATACATACACCCCCCCAAACTTCTTCTCCTTCTCTTTCTCATCCCCCCAAACCCCACCCGTCGTTTCACCCTACTCTAGCGTTGTCCTCATGTCAGCGTCTTTTCGCAGGTCTCGAAATATTTACACACTATTATTTACACTAGTAAAATTTTCCTCCCGGAAATTTTCCCTTCAACGCCACGCATGATGTAAATTTTTCATGAGAACATCCGAGGAATTCGGTTTGTATAGGGGATAGGAAAACGCAAACCCCTATGATTAAGTACGTTCGTTATTAAGGTACATCGTAAGATAATAACATTCTGGAATTCATTCGCACGGGGCCTCGGAAAAAATGACTCAACTTATGACTACGGACATAAAAATTCTTGGACATTTAATCATTTCTACGGAACTGGAAATTTTCACGGATGGATGAGCTAACCCTACTACCCGGCTTATCTCAATCCCAATCTCAGTGGAGGGGGAGAACTGATAACTCATTTTTCCGAACCTGTACGTAAAGATTACGTTATGAAACCGTGAAATTTCAACTCTGACTCGTGATTTTTACTCAATTTAACTTTGATCACCGATTACGTTTGTAAACGCAACTTTTATGTTTCTATTTTGCAATATTTTATTGAGTATTTCACCCCCTGGAGATGTTCTCAACAAATTCAAATTGTCATGAGCCATTTATATATGTCTCCACTGATTAAGTCCACTGGGCGGTATCTAGATTGGTAACTTGTGTAAAGCAATGAGTATATCGGATATATATTATCTGTTGGTAGGGTTATACTACTCCGAGTTATGGTTCTCAGCATTTACCATTTGTACATGACCTCTCCATATTGACACATGCATAACCAGAGCTCAGTACTTGTACCTGGTTTTGCTCCCCTTGCTCGGGTCATAAGCAAGACAGAGATGGATATCCATAATATAACTCGGAGCGACCAGGGAGGATGCTACCGTGCATCTAGACCATCGAATTCTACCTCCAACTTTCGCGACACGATTTATTGTTGGATTATGAGATCTAGTTGTACATAGCAACCTGTCGTCTAGGTAGAGCTATAGGTGTAGCTATAGAATATGGGAATCTCTCCATCTACCAAAGATTTTCCCATTGTAATCTACTTTTTGCATGAAATGCTCTATCATTTTGGGTAAATTTCTTATCAAACATCAGTTAAATTAAACTTTTAAATTTATACACAAAATAGAAAAAAAAATTTTCCAAATTTCTGTAACCAACTATTAAAAAACTCGATAAAAGATTTTGCTGAATGCATCAACTTTTTGCTTCTGTTCCCCCAATTTCTCGCATCTCTTCCCACCCTTCTCGAACTGTCAAGTTCATTTTTATCGCTTCCAACGTAAATTGATTCCGACGAGTCTCAATGAGGGTAATTAGAGTAATGGCCGCGTCCAAGGGAATTTTCGGCGCCACTCGCCCCCCTTCTCACCCCGCTCCCGCCCTCTCCTGACCAACGAGAAATAGATAAAACTCGCGTTTACGTCTGGCAGACATCTAAATCGATCTTGATTCCGATCTTCTGCTCGTCTTCCCCGGGTCTGGCACTTTGGGGTCGTGAAATCAGCCGCGGTATATAAGGTGAGCAGAAGAGAATCGAAAGAGGAAAAAAAGGGGAGAGAGAGGGCGGGAGGGGGGGGGGGGGCAAACTAACGGCCCCCACGTACTCGTTAATTACCTGGCTTACCGCGAAACTTTTCGACGAGAGAGGAACGATGTTCGAAAAGAGTTCTCAAGAAACCTTAATGGATCTTCTTCTGTAATGGTTTTATAGCGCAAAGGGGCAATGCAGTTTCCGGTACACGCGCACAGAGTTATTAAATGCACACATTACTTGACATATATAACGGTTGTTAGAAAACGGTAAAATATTTTCATGGTTCATCGGTCCTCGATGGAGGTTAAATATGATCGATGAATTTGAAAGGTATTAAGAGGTACATTTGATAAGTATTTATCGACTGATCGTTCTAATAATTTTAGAAATTTTTTATAACAATTATCCTACCGTTGGATTCCTATAAAAATGAGTATATGATCATTAAATTTTACTCTACAGAAAGACTTTCCTCCGATTACTGAATTTCCACTGTAACTCAATGAAAATAACAAACTAACTTTCAAAATCCGACATAGATAATTCTCTCAATTAAAATCACCACATTCAACTCACACACTAAATTCAAAAATAAATTGGCATTTCAACTAACTGCTTCATACTCAACAATAATCCAACCCAAATGTAACATCTACATTGTCATCAAATGCCACCAAACGCGTGTTTAGTTTGCACACTCGACATAATGCATTCGCATAAATATATACGTACAAGCGAGGATCTAGCCAACATTTCACATAAATGTGAAACCATGTGCGAATGCACATAGATCCTCAGGGCTACTGGTGCTGCCAGTGCTTGCCCTGCGCATTGCCCATACAAACCCAACCATGAGCGTATCTCGTATCGAGGATGAATGGCTTCGCGTTCGTAGTGACTTACTGGGACATTTAAGTTCCAGTTCCCTGGACGCCTCTCATGTGTGCAGCCTTACCCACCCACCCATTCCCCCTTTTCCACTTCTCATACAAGCCTGAAATACGGTGAACCACTAGGGTAGTGCAGGGGGCTGGAGGGGTGAGTGAAAGAGGGAGAGAGACAGAGAGAGAGAGAGAGAGAGAGTCGAGCCAAGTAAAAGTTCGAGAACGCCACCGGGATTGCTACAGTAATCCCCGGGTAATGCGCGATAAGTCTTCGCAGCTCGAAGAAATATAAGCCTAGAAAAACGACGAGGAATCGGTTTGGTGGGTGGTAGGGTCGTGGCAGAGGGAGCAGAGGGAGGGGAGATTGAGGGGGGTCGAGGGGATAGTGTGTCCTAAAGAATGGCGCGTAACCCAGTTCAACTTGAAATCACGTGACCAGTGGAAAAATTGGAAAAACCAGTTGGCGCAGATCTCGCATCACTTCGAGCACGTACTCCCCTCTTAGTACGATTTTCAATGCATTTCATCCCCTAATCGATAAATTATAGATCTCTCATGTTTGATTTGGTACGGTGTGGTGAGGGAGAAGAGTAAATTACAATCTTACGAATTTTTTAATGATAGTTTCAATAATTTATCAACTCGGGCCGAGAAATAAATCGGATTATTAATAGGTCGAGGTACGTTGCAAAACGTGGACAACCGGTAAAGGGATGTATGTCGATAAATCAAAACCGGATGTCGAGAGTTTATACTGCGCAGTGCATCGATTCTCGGAGTCTTCATAGGTGTATTTCCATTATTTTTTAGTTTATATTTAGAATGATTTTTTTATGAATAAAATACCGTAACGGAGGAATCGAAATTTAATATGAGATTGTAGGATAAGGGGGGTGAAATTGATTTTCTCAATTTCACGGAATTGGCTTTCCGAAAAACGTTAAGGGGATTTTGTACATTGAACTGATAAAATTAGGAGGGGAAAGGCGAGATAATTTCATCGCGTGACAACTGTCTCCCATTGTGACAAATCAGGGGGGAACAATTTTCTTGCAATTTACGTGTCAATTTTGCTGTATTGAGACAGAAAAGAGGAACTAACAGGGATGAGTCTATAGGAGTCAATAAAAATGATTAAAAATGTATTAACTGACTGAAGTGACAATAAGATAAAGAAATTCCTCGAATTTTAGGCCACGAAATTAGTGGAGATTGCTTTATACTGTTATTGCTTACCGAGTAACAACTGCCATAAGATAAATCAAACCATCCTCACCTGAAACAGAAAAATTATCAAATTTAATAACTCACTCCACGCAATGGAAAATAATTAATAAATTAATCAAATGCAGTACATCATCAGACAACTAATCAATGAAATAATCTTTACTAATTAAAATTTTCCATCCAATGAATTCATTTCGCGCAATCAAATGAACTCTAGCTGATGAAAAAAAAACCTCTCCATGAAAGTACTCAAAATAAAGAAACATACGAGTAATTGATGTCAAGGAGGGAATCAGAAATCCCCCTCTGAGGCTCTATTCCATCGCAAAAACGAAGCCAACGATAAATCCAGTACTGATAACTGACACTGCTGCAAAGAACGATAAGATCGCGAAACGAATTACACTTGGATGATTGCCGTAGGTGTCGTGATACAACAGTGTCTCGTCCAATCTACCGTATGTGAGTGTGTGATTATATGAATGTTGTTTGATATCAACGCAGTACAAACTCGAACGGCTCAGGCTCTCGATTCCCATGTTTTTCACCTCCTCCTCATCCCTCTTACCCACCCCAGCCCCCGCCCCCTCCCCCTCTATCCGGGCAATTCACCTTCTTCGTATCAACCCGTAGTGAGAAATTATTAATCAATAAAGTGTCAGTTGCGATATAGCTTTTTCACACGTTTTTATCATTGGGCAGATAATAAAAAAGAAAAACAGTGTAAAAAGATTATGAAAAAGAATGAAGATGGTTATGTTGAATGGCGATGGTCATATGCACTGATAAATTCAATGGATAAATGAAAAACTAAAATAATTCGCAGTTGAAACACACAAAGGAAGCTCCAATAACCCCACTTAATTGAGCCAATTAGTAATTACACTTCAATTAAAATCATGTAATACATTTAATTGATATCAGATTTGTTTTCTTTCTCCATTTCAGTCGGAATTATCTTTTCCTATGGATAAAAAAATAATCCATTAATCATTTTGTCGCTGTAACTGTGTAGAATAAATGCGCGAACTATATGGAATTTTTTTTTTCATTGAAACTAAAGTTTAGTCTGTTAGCATCAATAAAGATACACTAATTGGAGAGATTAGGAATTACAACAGGACGAAAAGTCTTCCGCCACATCGAATCGATAACATATCTGTTTTTCAAAGTGAAAAAAAACACCCGGAAACAGTTCGATGCACTAATTGACCTTGAAAAATGGTGATTTTAATGGGGGGTAAAATTTCTATCCGTCTGTTAACAATCTCACAACCCAAACAAGCCAATGCGTACTCCTGCATTCCGTATTTCCACCACTCAAACCTGTTCTTCATAAGTGGAACACATGAATTCACACAGCTCTGTCCTCCCAACTCTGGTGAACCGACATAACGAGCGTTATGAGCCGTTTCCAACCGCACACTTGCAAATACGGAATTAATTGACACTCACCATCACCATCAATCCATATTAGATGGTGGAGGGAAACCGTGAAGTGAAATATAATTTTGATTTTGACGTTGCGAAGAAAATACATTTGAAATATCAGGGGAAAATTTTTTATTTTTTTTACCGTCCGCCAATAATCAGTCAACATCCAGGCTGAGTGATTGCATAAAAAAATAAATGAACAGTCCAACAATTATTTATCATGTTGATGGCAATGACGTCATGTCTAAACCCATAAGAGCATCATCAAAGGTTCAACAAAAGGTTCCGGCCATTCATATATTATTTCCGTAAAGTACCAGCACGTGTGGATGGGGAAATGTGTTGAGAGCATTAGAAGGCCCCTCATCTCGAATAGAATACACGATATCCAAAGCTATGTTTCGAAATATCATGTTTCCACATGAAGGCGATGAAAAAACAAGTTGACAAATGCATTTCTCTATAAATGATTTTTCCTGCGAGCGAATTCTCCCCAATTATAGATATTATTTCACATCATAGTCTACACTCATAATGAAAAAAAAATGCAACACAATTAATAATAATTAAATTTCATTAGCGAACCACAGAAAAAATTCCGTGAGGCGGTATTTAATTCTTTTGCCACAAACAATTTTTAATTTAAATTTAAGCGATTACAAAGCTTTGATTAACAAGCGAAAATTACCAAAATATACGAAAATATCTGACAGACCTCAGCTAAGAAAAAAGAGCCCGAGGATATAATTACGCCAGAGTCCATTATCATGTATGAACGTTATAATACCTCGCCAGGTATTCACCACAAGAATAAAACGCCCCTCCAGACAAATGCCAGAGGTGAGCGTACACAACAAACAACTAGCGCATTACACAGTGATAAAGAATGAGAAGAAAAAAAATAAAATAACCGAGAGGACGCCAGAGGGATGGAGAAAAAGGGAAAGCCAAGAGAATAGAATAAAGCAATTCTAATAATAACAACAAGACTAACGGTTGGCTCTTTAATAAAGCACTGTGTCTGGTATGTACGCACGACGATAACACTAATTAAATACGAGTCCCACTGACACTGGCGTGTGCTCCAACTGCTGGCGCACTGGGCTCGCTCGTTCGCCTAACGAGGCCGGTAATTACGCGACGGCTTCATCTTCGCGAAACTCGCGTAAAAACCCTTCCCCACCTCTACCCCAGTGTGGCCCATTACTCTTCCAGCTTTCTACCCCATGATTTCCATCCTGCATGGGTTATATACCATCTTATATATATATATTTTTTTTTTCTGCCCAGCGCTTCAACTTCAGGAGAAGAGGTAGCAAACTATATATTCGGAGTGGAGCGTTTTCAAATTATCGCTACTAACCGGGTGGAAATTGCTTCAGATCTAGCTGAAGTGTAATCCAAACTTGCTCCGGTTCTCATGAGATTTGACTATAAGATAATTTTTTTTATGAGAAACTGCGTTTCGACGGTGTGAATTGAATTTTGAAAATTCCAGACGAATGCAGATCAGGTCGAAGAGGTCGAAACTTGACATCGAAAAGAGACGCGGGCGCGTTCATGTCGCTACCGCCGCGGGGGGAAATGAAAATAAATGATAGCTCTCGTCGTAATTAATTTAACACGCGCGAGAACGGACTGGGAAAGCCTCTGTGTGTCTATATTGTATATTCGGCCTGTGTTCCCTGCTTTCCTCTCTCGCTTTTGCCCGCTGGCTTCACTCCGCTTCCATTGTATATACAGTACATACAGAGCACGACACAATGTACAACTCTCCACATTTATTACTTTCACGCACGCGCACTTTGTCCCCCCCTTTGCGCGTTATATAAATTTTCTTTTCTTCAACCATAATTTTTTTTCCTCCCCGACGATTTAAAATAACCTCTTGTGCATTTTACATTGGTGCAGACCGCACGAAGAGTATAACTATAAGGTGTGTATTTCGAGCTTTACTCTCCTGTTATAAATAATATATTTCGTTCAAATATCGTGTTTCGCATATAAAACAACGATTTTATCGATGAGAAATTCAATAATTCATCTACACCGCACGTGGTTTAATTGAAAATATGAAATCCAATCGAATACTATTCCATAAACGTGAACCAAGAATAGTATATTAATAATATAGAGGAAAATTAAATTTAAAAAATAATGAAATTGTTGAAGAATAATGTACGACTACTAAAATGTTGAATAATGGGATATGACAACAATTCTCGTGAGTGAAAATTTTATATGCAGTGGCTATAATATTCTTGGAATTTATCATGGATCAGGAAATTGTTTTCAAAAAAATATTCGAATTGATATACACATTCAGAATAAAATACACAATTCAAGTGAATTTTTTTTCTTCTTGCAATTACTCCATAACTGCGACAGCACTCAATACATGTCTCCGCACTGAGCCGATAATGTACTCAACAGTTTGCAGTGATTAGATAAAGGAAAAGAACTCAACTGAGTGGAGAAACGTCTGGTAAAAGAGATGAGTTTAAAAAAATATATATCTGAACGAACATTTTCTCGTAAAATCAGCGAGTGCTGAGTCGTTTTAGTAGGGGCTGGAGGATACAATGCTAACGATAACGAAGACTAACGTCGATCGTAGAGGTGCGCAAAGTGTTAAGAGAAAAGTAAGGCGATAACCATGCACTATGCAAACATACCATGGCAGTCGGTGCCATTTACCAGGATAAAAAGAAGGGGAAAAGAGATGAGAAGAAACAGGAAAATCTGGGTGAATGTTAAAAGGGCTTTGAAAATAGTCCAAACCCCTCCATCACCCCATTTTGGACAGAGTTAGTTGGATATTCCCTCACGTATCACGTTGAAACTGTAAATAAACGTTTCCATGAATCTCCCAGTGACTTTGAGGAACATAGGGCCCAGCCATTTGCAATATTACGTATTTGACTTGACTCAGAGAGTGTCACTGGATGCTTATACGTCCGTGAAATACCCAGTGCTTTATCGTGAAGGATGTTATTGGAGTCACAGTAATGGCATTGACTCTCGTGTATCCTCGCTAAGCAAAATTCCACCGATAAAAATGGCGGAAGATAGACGAAAAAAAAAAGAAGAAGAAACATCGCCACAAATATAAATTCTACTCAATTCTCTGTGAAAACAAAATACATTCATGGTGAATAGTTGCGAAATTCACACATTCTCAATTGTTTAGAGAATAGTAGGTGTTGGAAAGCACCGAAACTCTCAATAGATGTGCAGCCGACTGTACACAGAGAGCTTTCAAACCAGCGCCGAGCTGTTTTCCGGATGTCCGAGCACACCGAATTAATTTGCACAGAAGCCACAGTATAATCATCGAAACATTGAAGGAAAGCACTCGGCATTTCTCTGATATGTTTATACGTAAATCCCCAAGTTGAAATGTCCATATGAATGAGTGACCCTCCCACCCCTCATCTACCCCTGTTGAGAAGGCACAACTGGAGCACTCCTCATTGCTCTTCCGGTTGACTAATAATCGCGAATTTACGCACACGTAGGATCAAATTCCACTGGGAAAAAGGTAACGCAAGACGGTAAACGAAACAAATTCCATTGTGTTCGGCAATTTTCAAATCAATTCGATGGTAATTTAATCACTTTGAAACTCAATTCTTCACACTAAAAAGGAAGGGGGAGGAGAGAGGGGTATTTTTTTGCGTTGAGGTTTTTGAGTTGGTGGTCAAAATGAGTCAAATTCCCCGTATCGCGTGACTATTGAATATACCACTTGCGTTATGCAATTTTCATACGGTATTTTTTTTTTATTTCTCTGGTGTGCGTGCCAGGTGAAATATTCGCATCGAGTATATCCTAGTGCGTACCCCGGAGAGGCCACAGACAAATCAATATACCTAACACCACTTGGGTCACATACGAGGAGAGGAGCCAGGGCAGGTTCCTAAGAGAATAGAGTTAGCGGGAATGCGGTTGGCGCCCCCGGTAGAATTATATAGCATTCACCCCCATGTGTGTGGGTGTCTGTGTGTGTGTGTGTGTGTGTACGAAGCCAAAGGCCCAGTGTACGCGATCAATAACACGTGTGGCACGCATCTACACGCACTAACACGTTTACTATCCCTCTTTTCTATTCCAAACTCTTGTCCCCCTCCGCCATCATGCAACCCCTCTTGCTAGCCCTCTGTCCCCTCCCCCCCCCCAGCGCCCACCCACCCTCGACATAGCCCACCCAAACACAACTCACACCCTCACCCGGTTAACCACCTCTATCTCTTTCTCTCCCACCACACGCACAGCCATCATGGAAGTTTTGCCCTTCCGCACGCAACTTTCCACCCACATATACACTAAACTTCCCCTCGGTCCTTACCCCCACTCATTCTGTATCTTCACCGAGTGTTGTACGCAAGCGCGCAACCATTTTCAGTTGAATTACAGACAACATTTTCTTGAAAAAAATAAAAGTACGAGGGTTGCAACAAACTTTTGCAAATTTTATCCCTTCATTTCTCTCACAGTAAGCCACCCCCTTTGGAATATGTTGTTCCCTGTGGTAGAGGAGAGTTATTGGGGGCTTGTCCAATTGTGGACTAATATTGTTTGGTAAATGAGAGAAAAATTGCGGGGTGCAAGTATAATTGTGGGAATGGTTACATTGGTGAGGTAGTTCATGCAATATGAGTCAACGGCTGACACTCGCCCTCTTAGAAATCGATGGCGATTTTATGACGACTGGGGGGGGGGATGGAGAGAGCTCACGCAATGAAATTACATGGTTTTTTTTCTTTTCCTATCTCTTTTTCCGAAATTCTTGAATAACTTGAATTCAGGAGTAAAACAGTGAACTGAGAGACTTTTGAATAGAATAAATGAAAAATAAAATAGTTTTTCCAGTTCTTCATAACAAAAAAAAAATCACAATCAATTTCCAAGAGGGTGAGGTTGAGCCATTGACTCATTTCCCACGGAATACCTTCGGCACAAAGTCCAGAAGAACTTCTCAATGAAGAGTTGAGCGCCAAGTAAAATTTACCCGCACTTTTTGAAACAAGACTCTGATTAACGCCTGAATTTTATTGCCAGTAACCCCTTTCTCCCAGCAACTCAACTCAGTCCCTTCACCCCCTTCACCCCACCACTTGACTCATTTTCACAGTATGTTTGCATGGTATACCGGTCGAGTTTCGTAAAACTTCCATTCCCCTTAACGAAAAACCCTATCCCCGTATCCCCTCTACACTCACCCTTGTGGTTTTTCGACTCGCCAGTTTTGCGCAATTACGCCTCGAGGGATATACATATATATATATACATTTTCCTGGCTTGTGGGGGCGACTTATTGTTGTCGGTACTGGCGGTAGAAAAAAATAATAATTATAACATTTATAATTACAAAGTTTCTAAGCGATGTACATCCACTTTTCCTTCCTATTTTCACCAGAGATAGAGAGAAATTTGAATAAAATGAATTTTCACTGTGAAAATAAAAGAATAATAATAATAACATTGTGAGCAATATGAGAGAATAGAGTGCTTGACGCGATGGAGGCTGCATTCAACCGCGATTTGTTCTCAAACTGCCAGTCTCTTTCTCTCTATACATATCTGCACAGAGTACTGTAGACGCATAACACTGCATTTTGATCGAGTGGCGTCGCGTTCGCTCTTGCGAATACTATAGACCAACTATATAGGCACCCACACAGAGTGAAAAAGCCAGTGAAAAGTCGTAACCGACGAGCGTGACTTTTGAATAGTTATTTTGTATCGCCCTCGGTTTTCTAAACCCCTTGGAAAAGCCCCTGGTAGATCCTTCATCTACCCAATATGGAACGAGGTACAACAGTGATGTGTCCATGGAATACACAGTTTACGACTGCACTTCCGGTGTAATCCTGTATCCGGAATTTCAGTGAGTTTGGCGTCGAGCGACCCATCACAGTTGTATTTGTTCCCTCTCCCTCTCCCTCTCACTCAGTCACTATCTCTATTCCACAATTTTGCATCACAATATTTATTACCTCTGTCGAGGCAAAACCTGGATTCGGGTCGTCAATTGGACGCTCACCGATAGATTCCAAAACTTTATTCCATATGAATAACCAAAAATTCATGAATAAAATCTATGAATTTTTTCTTCACTCATTTTTGTTTTCCCCTGAAATTTATTGCAAAAGGTGAATCTCGGGATATAAAACTTTTCTTTTTTATCCCGAGTCCAATGTAAAGGGTACAACCCCTCTGGAGAGCTTTTTAGATATTATGCTAATGCAACGCGTTGCGGATAACCCGGGGATATAGGGGGGTCTGCGGAGGGGGAAAGAGCGCACTGTGTGTGGCGCCTATTCCTCTTGGCGACGATTCGGGATTTCGCCGTTTGAAATTCGTACACCTGCTACAACCCTCCTCTCTCTCTCTCTCTCTCCCACATCGGCCACCCCACCGCGTGCAGCAGGAAGACGTAATTTGCGTGGGAAGGTTGGTAAAGGGATTCCCCAAAGCCGAGGGGGGAGAGTGAGGCATGGGGGAGAAAGAGACTCGTGTTCCCTTGAAAATCCAATGTGGAGTACTCCAAGGGGGTGAAGACGCAGATTCGATCATGGTGTGGTCTTTCTCTAGTGGCTTTTGTATACACTGAGAGGGTGATTTCGTTTTATTTTTTCCACTACTCAATTTTTGCGTCCCTTACTCAGGCAATCGACGAAAATGGCGAGCGATCATCGAAATGGACTTGAAAAATCAAATTGCAAATTCAAGGAGCTCAAGCATTCTATTCGAATTCTTCGAAATATAAGGACACCCTGTAACCTCTGTCTGGCCCATATTTCCGCATGAAAGATGAGAAGAGATCGTTTTATCTCAAGAATTTCTCTTGACTCACTTAAGTATCTTCTGTTTTTCCTGAGCTTCTCACAATTTTCTCATGATTCCACTTTATTTTTACCCGTACGAGATTTTTTTTTTATCCCCGTATGAGCACCGGCATTGTATGTCTGACCGGCTTGTGTCTGTGAAAGTTGTCGGAAATAGAGTTACAGTTGTCATTCGAAGATTCAACCTCATTCGAAAAGATTTCCGCCCAGTCGACTCTCTTCCACCGTTCAATTCACAATGAAGGGGTGGTATACATTAACCAGTACAAATGTGCATCAGCACACAAGCCAACTCCTTCTTAAAACCACCAACAATCCACCAATACCAGTGGAAAATATCAAATTCACCCTCCCCCTCCTGCCCACACCATACACACACAACTGCCACCCCCATTCGTCTTCTCCCTCAGACCATTTCCTTTGGTGCACTTGGCACGTTCCTGAATTTACGATTTTTGGTGCTTCTCTCTTGCTGTGCGAGTTTACCCAACCGTTTCGCATTTATATAAATTTTATTCAACGCAACTTGACTGCAACTGTGACCCCGATTTGAAGCGCAATCGACCGCCCAACGCTGCCAACGGAATACCAAAACTGTTTGTGGCCTCTTCCCCCCTTTCCCTTCTCTCTCCCCCCCTTTCTCCTCACACCCATTAACATTTGCCTTTTTTATTTGTTTATTTCTTGCGTTAAAAATGTTTTTGTGAAATGCCCCTAACGTTCTCAATTAAAATGAGAATAAAACGGATGTCAACTACAATGCGGTATGCATATGCTTTTGTTTCATACACTGGACGTAGTATATTTTTGTTAAATATGTATAATGCAGAGATTTTGTCAACCGTAGGGAATACACCGGTCTTTCTCTGACTTGGATATCTCTCCCGACTGGGAAACAGGAAGAGGAGGGCCCCTCTTGCTTGTGCAAAGTACCTACCACACCGGATTCACAGTTACTGCCCTCAACACAAAGTCAAATCCCTTCTATTCTTGGTTTGTTGTTGTTATTATGGTTTTTTTTTGTCAGTCGAGTGCCAGGAGATACAGTATACTCAACATTTGTCACAATAAAATGGGACATTTTTTTTTTAAGGACCGTTGCCGGAGGGTAAGGAGAGACGGAAGCCCCGGAGTGTTGCATTCGTGGTTGATCCAAAAATACTACAATGAGTCCTTACGCAAACCCACGTGAAATACTTGTCTCTCAGCTCGACTTGAAAATCCACGGTGCAAATCACCTTTATATTGCCTCAATGTCTGGGGTCATTGAGTTCTACTCCCATGGAATTTTCTTACGTTATACTTTGGCCCACGTACAATGAGCAGAATGTTCATGGGATTGTCGACGATTCACGGTGTGAAATGTGCTACTGGATTTTTCCAGCGCACTGAGGAATAGAGATATTTACTTTTACCACAGTGAGTGAAAAAGGAAATAAAAATTATCAGATTAAAACGGAAAAATTGGAACTGGAAACGTCATCAGGGAGTGAAGTGGGATTCAATAAACAGTTTGATCCACGGAAATACGGAGATTGGTTGTTTATCCGTTGAGAGGTGTAGTCCAAGTTTTTTTGGGGGGTTGGTTTTTTTCCCCTTTGTAACTATTTCCCATTGCGGATTACCTAAATAATATAAAAATGCCTATCTGCATTCAATAAAATACATGGCAACGAGTGGGGTTTGACAGACATATCCTAAATCTGGGCTTATGAATGGATAGTATCCAGGGGTCGCTTGATACTTGTGTGAAATGTCACTCTTCAACAAGCTACACTGCACAGCAGTACGATGAGTAAGAGAGAGAGAGAGAGGAGGAATTCTAGCCGGGGTAGATAGGGAGTAGGGGGGGCGAATTAAAATCGATGGTCCGATTACACGGATTGCCAGGGATCTCGCTCGAGTACATCGAGAGAGGAAAAGAGATACATAAAATATACATTTCTCGTACTGCACTTGAATAATATTAATCTAGCTAAAGCGATTGGTCAGTGCAATCCCTGCTATTTCGAAAAATATTTTTCCCCGGGAAATTAAATTTTTGATAATGGATGCATCGTACTTGTTTATTTTTACCCACAAATTCAAGTAGAGGTCATTACGAGAATAACAAAAAAACGATAGCTGCCAATTGCCCATGGGAAATTTTCATGAAGATATCTGGCATTTAAAATTTAATATAGATTTTACCATCATATTAAATTTATCTTCACTGTGATACTTCAATATTTTATAAACACGATTGGGAATTATTTGCATATCGAAATGGAAAACACATAATTGATCAAAATTAATTTGGCTAAAGGGATTCGTAAATGCAAAAGTGAAATGTTAAAAAAGGTTTTTGCTGGGCAATTTTTCATATTAATTTTTTATTCTTCATGTTTTTATCCTCAATGACAGTCAGAGGAAATTGTGGAAATACCACGTCCACTTTGATATTTCAATTTTGTTAAATGACGTGAAAGGATTTGAAGTCGTAAATTAATAAGGCAATAGCGGTTGGAAATGGTGCATCGATGTGAATTTATTTCTCGGGACGAAAAGATATTTTCGATAAAATCGGCCTTCAACTGGTGTATTCGACCATTCTCATCTATCCCGCCCATTACAAAGCCCCCGTTGTACCCCCTCAATCACCCGAAAATGTTGTATCAGCCACATACCGGCCATTGCTCGTGTACTCGGACAACACACGCAGTCTCCTGATGCCCTTCATTTCCTCATCCCCTGTTTACTCCAAAGCACCACGTGAGCTCCTGGAGCATCGTACGACTATTACGACACGAGGACACTGCATTCAACCATTATATTCCATCTGGTGTTTCGATCCCTATTGGTCTATTCAACTACTGGTCAATATAAACGAGAAGGGTGAGCTAACGGAGAGAATTTTTTGATAAAAATCATATATCACTAAAAAAGAAAGAATAAATCGATTTTCACAGATCGTTCGAGTAATTTCTATTAAAAAATTCTCCCCCAATATTTCCTCTCTTCATAAAAGTGGATTAAAAACAATTTCAAATGTTTTCTAAATGTGCAGCTGATTAAATTCAATCTAAACATTTTCATTCTCCCATTCCCTTGTTCGTCCATTTAATTTCAACTCTTCTTTTAACCTGAATTTTTGCAAGGAAAACTGATACCCTGAGTGAGAAATGTCATGTTTTGTCACATAAGCAACTCGCCATTGTTGCACCTTTTACAAAATTCGATGACACCCACAATAATTTTTTTTTCTCCCCTTCCATTGTGAAAGCTCCTGTATTCTCAACTGACAAAACAATTGTGCCTTGCATATGGTAACTTTGTAAGCCCTAAATTATGTTTTCAATATATATATCCGAGACGAAAGATTACTCTCAAGTAGCACGTGTTTTTACCCACTTTTTTTTTCAATTTCTCCCCTTTCCCCATCTTATTTCATTGACGTCACAGCGATAAGAAATTAACAGTGGGTTGGGAGGGAGGAGCGGAAGGAGTGAGTACTGACGAAACGTATGAAAAAAGTCTCAGGGATGGAGTAGTCTGGGTGGCCAGAATAAAATAATTTCGTCTGCCAATATCCGGGAATGGAGGAAAAACTCCAACTCGCGAGTATCGAGCAAGTAAAGTGGAATGATTTTGTTAGACGATTCGCTGAACAACTTCTTTTCACCTCCTTCATTCTCCCCCCTTCCTCTTTATACTTAACGTCACTCGCCATAACGATGAAAAATTTTTACGCTTGACAAAGTAGTTGTTAACTATTCTCTTCGATGAAAATGAAAAATAAGTGATTTATATTAAAAATTTTAAGAATACCCTGAGTCACCGCCTGCAGTCCGGAGACGAGAGTTTTTCGAGGAGTACGTCTTATATCGAGATGTGCTTATATCCAATAACTTCGTTTGTTCACGAATTTTTTTTTTATAATATTTTCCTTTTGTCAATTTTCAAGCCACGAATTTTCCAACGTAAATAAAAACGTTATTTTTCTTACTGCATAGATATTCTAATAACGAGAGTCGAAGCTGATTGTAATTGGGACACGAGTATTGCTGGCAATCGGAGACAAGAAATGAGGGTAAAAAACAAAAATCATTGTCATGAAAACAAAAAGGACTGTGTGTATATGTGGACAGTCGAGGAAACGTGACCGCGAGACAGCTGACGCGATATCTTCCGGCCAATCAATTTTATATCCTCCGTGCTCGTCCAGCAATTTCAAAGATTGCAACCCCTGCCCAAGTAAAAGCAATGAGATCCCTCGTCTCCCGTCATCCTCAAACTTTTCAGTCCTGATAATTTTTTTCCATTGAACAACTAATTCACCGCTCCCTCCTGACGATCAATGATTCGCCCAATGAAATTTCTCCCACGTGGTGCATTGAAAGAATGGAGAAAATGAAAATAATGGTAAAATAAAATTTATCACTTCGTGGAATAAAAAACCTGTCCCTCCTCTCACTATTCATCCCCTAATTTCACACATTATTGGACACTTGGCTGTCCAGTTAAATGCGAAATAGCCCATCGAGTCGAAATGAAAATAAGTAATTTAAGAGCTGCACATACGCAGAACGTGTTTTACGATTGCGGTTCTATATCTTATCAGGAATAAACATCGTAAGAAGTAGTACGGAGTTTCTCGCAATCGGAGAGGCCTTCCTCGGTCCTTTGCGCTATGGGTCGTAAATAAAATCCATATCCGTAGATATAACACACGTACAATATACAGACTCGTGTTCCAGAAATGAAAAGAATAGACAAGTGAACAAAAAAAAAAAGTCAGGAGAAAGAACGTGAAAATACACTCCCCGACTCAACGGCACCATCGATATTTCTCGGAGATAGTCGGGGGTGTTGTCCACCCCGAGAAACTCTTCACAGTTCATACATGTTGTGATATTGGGAGACAAATACTATTGAATATTCTGTATTTTTTGCCCATCAAATAAAATCATTCAACATGAGAAAAGAAGAGCTAACTCTGATCTAAAAATATTACTTATTGGAAATATTCTCACAGAGGACTCAAACGGAGCATAAATATCAGAAAAAAAATTCTAGTAAAGACTGGAAAAAATGACAATGCAAGAGCTACAAAAACTTCTAATGCTGTCGAAGTACATTTTCCGAGAATTTCTGATAAAATTTTCTTCTCCGACGGAATAAAAAACGTTCATCATATTCCACTGACAATATGCACTCTCCATGATTACCATCACCATCGGCCACGAGACATAGATGTTGAAATGATCCAAGACAGACGCAACAAAGGTACAAATACCTCAACGTCACATTTATGTAAGCAAATCCATCATCCAACTAAGAATATATGCGAAAGAAGGGTAAACGCGTACAACGGCTGTCACCTGTGGCTCTCAGAGTCACCGACTGTACACATATAACAGAGTATTGGCGACACTGGGATGAGTATTGGTGGGATGTAAGGTGGATCATCAGTATCTTCTTGCGTAAACATCAGCCAGTTGCGTCATTCAAACATTAAGACTTTTTCCACGATGTACATACGAGATAGATAAACGTATGGACCTGTCTTATTTGTCAAGTCACGCTATAGAATTCTTACACATATCCAGTACCCATGCACTTCACGTGAGGTACATGGTACATAAATTACACGCATGCATTGACTATAACCAGGAAAACTAGGTTACGACCGATAACATTTCCACTTCTCCGCATTAGGCACGTTTTTCATTGTTGATTTTTCATATTTCCTTTTTTCTCTCTCTTTCTCCTCCTCAACCTACCCAGACCTCGTTCTATTATCAAAGTAAAAAAAAAAATCATAAAAGAGTAACGAGCTGCACGAATCGAGTGTAAAAAATTTGACAAAAGAATTATTGATTAGAGAAACACAAATGCTTCAGGCAATAAACCGAAGAAAAAAAAAATCGTCAAATTGTACAGAGAGAATGTTTTATGGTTTTGTCAGAGTTCTGAAGCAATACACTAACCAAGGAGAAACGGAGAAAAACAAAGGGAAAATGGGAGAAAAATAAATAAGGCACTGAGTAAGAAAGGGGGATGAGAGGGTAGATTGTGTCTTTTCCGCGAGGCGCAATGCTTTAAAGTGAAGCCGGTAATGCAAGTAGTGTCGTCCAGAAAACCCCGGTATGGAGCCACTTTCGTCTATCTCCATGTTCTTTTCACTCTGGTTAGAATATCAGGGGGAGTTAGAGGGTAGACCAGCGGTGCAGAGAAGACACAGCAGCGGAAAAAATAAAAATGTAAGAGAGAAAGAAAGAGAGAGGGAGAGAGTACGAGGGTTGGAGGGTCGGTGGGCCAAGAGGGAGCTGGCGGCTTAAGGCCACCAGGCCACGCGTATAAAAGCGAAGTCTCGAGTCATAATTCAGAAGGGGCGAGGGTGGGTGGGGTGGGGTAGGGTGGAAGGAGAGGAAGGGGAGTGGTGGAGCTCTAGAGGGGTTTCTGCACACCAGTAAAGGACAAACTATTCTCCCACCGCTACGTATCATACATATCCAACTTTTATTCAACTACATACCTCTCACGGTACTACACTCATCTTCCAACTCAGTCACTTTCTCACGCAATGTGTCTGTGCGATATATACGGTACGGTTGTATGGTATATACCTAGTTGTACGTTTATACGCGACGGTAGAAATGGTACGAGCCACTCTTCTCGTAAAAATACCGAGTCTGAGTACGAAGACGACTCTCGGTACGAGGGTATAGAAGAAAAAAAAAAAAAGAAGGATGATAGTGACTGCCAAGAGGCACACAATTGCACACACTCGCAACCAAGTCGTACACGCACATTTTCCGTGAATATGTATGGGTGCAAAATAATACTTGAGAGGAGTTTTACTTACGAGCGATCTGCAGTGCAGAAATTTTTCCACAAAATATAATGTGTATGAATGAAAAATAAAGATTTTAAAAGTGTACCACGGTAAAGTACTGGTGTAAGAGGCTCGACATGTTTTCCCATCCGAAAATATTAATAAAACAAGTGTGCGAGTGATGCTATTATTTTTTTTTTTGATTATTCATATTTTATAGGGCTATGTACTTCGTCAGCTGTAATACGCCTTTCCTATTCTGTTCTTATCCCCGCCCCCTCGTCGCCCATTGTCGTTATCATGGGCCATCTTCTTCGTAACCTGACTGCGCCCCACTCGAATTACAACTTCTAAAGAAATAATGAAAGACCATAATCCTATTTTGTCCATACAATTTCGCCAAGGTAAATAGGGCGAGGAGGGCATCCATCTAAGGGTCCATTGAACCCAATACTATAGCAAGTGAAATTTTTAATATTATGAGTCATAGATCTCCTACTCCAATCCGGAAATTTCTGAAGAATTAATTTTCGAAAATATTGATAATGTTTGTTGTGAGTCGAACCGACAATCTCCAGATTGTTACACCTCCAGTTGAGCTAACGGAAATTTTCTTCATCTCCAATGATTTTCTCATTCAACTCATCCAACGCCTACCCTTCATTAGACAATTTAAATTAAATCCGTTACTGGAACAGTTACTCTACATATTCACCTCAATTGTGACTAAATTTCAAGATGGAAATGAGGAAACGATGACTCATGAAACCCTTTTATAGAACTACAGACCAATTTTCATCAAAAATTTTCTGTGTACACAGTCTCCATTACCATACACCGTTATTTTTTCATTCCCCTAAAAAATAACGATACGATGTATTTGTTATGTCGACACACTTGCGAGAGTGAAGCGAGAGTGTATAAATGCATCCTCTCGTGCACCCTCACGACCCTCGGCACTTTTATTCTCAGAGCTGAGAGAACGAAGGGAGAGAGGAGAGGTGAGTAATTCGTTTTGCACCCTTCCAAGGTGTTAATATCGCTACAACACTTCTCTCTTTTTTTTTTTTCTTTTTCATTCCACTTTCCCAACCCTCTCCCACAGGCAGCCGCCCTCCCTTCACCCACTCACTTTTTAGTCTCTTATCGAAAGTGAGTGGAAAGTCTCAACAGAAGCCAGCCAGGAGGGGAGGACTGTTTATCAACTTTTCAACCCCTGTGCACTATTTCATTGCATGTGCCCCCCTTCATTCCTCTTGCACTCTTTATACACTTTCGTGTAGGCAATTTTTCGTGGGGAATGTACTTTGTTTATGTAGGTTTGTGTATCGATTCGAAAATGGCGCCAGCAATACTATTAGCCATCGGTGTAATGGACGAGAGTACCCGGTAACACCGAAATAAAATTGTTTCCTGGAAAATTTTTCTATTCCCCTATTTTTTATCCTCTCACTACTGTCTCTTTTTATTATAAAAAAATTATTCAGCCCCTGTATAGTATTAATAGGGGAGAGATCACCTGTCGTTGTCGTTCACTCAAGAATTCCCCTGCACTTTATTGCTTTGGACAAAGAATAATATAATTTATTTGAACAAACGAGCAACGACCCAAACTGTTGTAAAATAAACCACAAACAACTAGGAGTGAGAGACCTAAGGCTCAAACTTACCGGACATATTTTATAAAAATGAAATGAAGGAATGATACATGTGTAGGTGAATGTCTCTCGTGTTTAAGGCTTAGTAGAGATCTTTTAGAGGTTTCTGGTAGGCAAGAGAGCATAAAATGCATGAAATATTGAGACCCATGTTCCCTGGGGTGTTGGGGAGAGTTCAAGGGGGAGAGACCACAGAGTCAGTCGTAACCTGTCGATATTATTATTTTATTGTCAGAATCCTCTTACAGGGCTCTGTGATAGTAGACCTATATTTGTTAGTATTTTCTCATGGTAGCATTAGCTGTTGCATTAGTGGTAAGTATTTACCAGTACCTCAGCCCCCTACCGAGAGGGTCGAATACCTGCTATCGATATGTCTGTAGGTGAATGTTTGCTTTTAAAATTGATTATTTCACAATTTATCGAGATCAGTTGACCAGACAAATGAAATTGGAAAGGACGATATTTTTTTCAATTCACTCACTCACCCCTATTAACAAAATAGAACTTTTCCATATCAGTAATCAAAACAAAACTTCAAAGTATGAATAATTTAAATAGCCTGTGAGGGTGAAACTGGTGGTGAGTTTGAAATGAATTCACAATTTGTGTTAAAGGAGTTACAGAATAGGAGGAAGACACCTGGTGACTCGTTGATGAATTCATTCAATGAGGAAACGGTAATTCAAGGGATATTACCGTCATACAAAATTATCCCTCCCCCTCAAAATAACGAAAACAAATTGTGCTAGTGCTTGTTAGAGGCTAGATAAAGTGCGACTAGGATAGTTTTGGTAATGGCTAGAAATAGTAGTCTCGAAAACTGACTCGGTTCACTTTGCAGACACGTGGTGTATTTCCTGGGTGTGTTTGTACTTGCCTCCGGACAATATTTCAGACTGACAACTGTACATAAAGGGGATGGTGTGAAATCCAAAAAAAGCTAACAAAGAACACTTTTTCATTCGCTCCTCCCTCTTTGAATTTTTTCCCTCTATTTTACTTCAATGTGTACCAACAGAGGCTTCATTTTTTTCAATGATAATTTATTGCGACTAGAAATAACACCGAGGGCAATCGATAATTCTGGTTTATGTTTTTTCAAATAAAATTTTTAAAAAATTTTTCACATTGCCAGACGAACAGGAAATATTAAAGTACGTAAGTGTGAAAAAAAAAAATGAATGATGAGCGGACGAGGAGTGTTGGCAATATTTTTTACCTCTGGCGTGTTTGAGCAGGCTATGAAAGGTGGTGACAGAAAGTAAAGTAAGCAAGGTCGAAGTGAAGAAAGATGTACGATTTATACTGGAAGGCATTGCACGATCAGACAATGTCGGAAAAATCGATAGTTTTCCCTCGGTCTTTTTCTCGAGTTTCAAGCAATCGCTCGTTGAACTCACCCACCCAATCCCCTCCCACTCAACCGAAAACTCAATAGTAAGGAACGAGGGATAGTTGCTTTTCCTTGGATACTCATGTGCAGAGGCCCGAGACTCGATCCATAACGCTTCTTGCTCACAACTCCTCTGATGAGGCAAAAGTACTTCGCTTTCACCCCGGGGTTATCCATCAAACGAACACGATTCGACTTGCGGCCTCTCGTTGCTCATCGCAAAACTTGTGCGGCCCGATGGAAAACTCTTCACGTGGAACGAATGGAAGGAGGGAAAAAAATCAACAGAAGAAAAAAAAAGAAAAACAAATGAAAGAAGCGAAACGAAGAGAAAAGTTTAAAAAAAGGGAGAAAAACAAACGAAAATGGTACAGGAATAGAGGAACTCAGCGAAAACGTATTGCCCGTATCGATGAATGAATATTCATATTTCCCTATCGGAAAGAGAATTGAAAAAAAAAAATGAAAACCGTAAAAGGAGGAAAAATCTCCCTCTTCGATATTAAACTCACGAAATTGTTCAGCGTCGAAAAATTTATTACAACCGTCTCCACTCCCTCTCTCCCCCTTTCCCAATAAAATTATCAAGGAAATTGTTATTTTAATGCAGCCGAAATTTTTGACAGGACGACTAGACGCCGGCAAATGGTGCACAAGTGACGCATGGGAGTTGATAAAAAATGTAGAACAGAGTTTACGACTTCCCTTCTCATTTGTCCTCGCCCTTGCTACGTCAAGCCTGACGGCTCCCACGAGGTGGACAGTACTACGTACACATTTACAAAATTCCCCGGGTGCACAACGCACATATACCATCCTATCCCTATCCCTATTCCTAGTTCCAAAAATTTTATTCTTTTCCAGTGTATTCCAATTCGCTTACAGTCTCGTTTTATACTCATCTCCCTCTATTCCTCATTGGTTTGCCTCGTTTGGTAGAGTACACACGTACATAAACCCTTGAATCCCTTACGGGATTCCCACATACGAGCCCAACGGCATATACTCCCGGTATACCTGCAGCAACCACTCACCAATTTGACTTTCCAATTAACGCACCTGCTACCTCACCTGTGACCCAAACCATATCGCGTGCAAACGTTCAACTAAACCATGTAAATGCCGGAAGCGTCCACACGATGAATGGGGAGTGTACTTGTATTATACCAAAGAAATACGTACTTTATTTTGATTTTTTTTCTTCATAATCTTGAAGGCCATGATTATAAATGAAATTCCCCCCGCGGGGATTTCTTATAGAGATGAGTAGATTAAAG
Organism: Diachasmimorpha longicaudata; assembly: GCF_034640455.1. Classification (NCBI taxonomy): domain Eukaryota; kingdom Metazoa; phylum Arthropoda; class Insecta; order Hymenoptera; family Braconidae; genus Diachasmimorpha; species Diachasmimorpha longicaudata. Next base: position 7,049,205 of record NC_087235.1, read on the forward strand.
AAGATTACTTGGAAATTACCAGATACCAGGTTTTTCCAGTGAGATAAAATTCAGGAAGCTTCATTATACCATGATACAGCTATTAATTTGTTAATATTTATCGTGCAATTTTATCATCACCATAATCAAGCCAATAATTGCACAGATAAAAATTCAATAACTCATCTATACACCCCATGACAAAACAACCTCATTAGTATCCCTTCAAGTTACTCAACCGACAAGAGTTGTATCGGTAATAACTGAGTTACATCCTCCCGATAATTTCCGATAAGTGTTTCATGTGTTTTAACTGGAACAAACTGTACCACCATATGTACCAGGTACATGTCAACGAAGACGATCATACACACAGTTACCGATGACCTCGTTACTAATAACTCTATCGTTAAAATACTCATTCCCCGTCTGCAATGACCGGCCCAGAAAAAAAAATCCCAGTTAACACCAAGCAATACAATAAAAAAATTCGAATTAAATTCTACGTCCCTCAAAACAATAATTGTCGCTAGAAAACAATTTTACAATGGAGAACGGCCTTGCATTATCAACAATTGAAAATAATAAAAATCAAGGGAGAGAGAACAAAAAAAAAAAGACGTAGGTGTAGCAACAATGCCACTGGATTTCCCAGGTGCGCATTAGTCTTTGTCCTATCACAATGCCGGGAGTTTTCAAGAATAAAAAAAAAAATACCCACGAATGAGGGGTAAAAAAGATTTGGTAGAAAAAAAAAATAAGAGAAAAGAAAAGCTTGCGTGTGTATCGTGTGTAAAGTTTCTGCAATTCAGCGTCACCGTGGTGTTGCTCTTTTTCATTCTCTTTCACTTCCTCCCTCTACCATCCACTCCCATTCACTTCCCCCTTTCCTACCAACAAAATCGTCGACTCAAAATTTCCATGGTTTTCGTGTACGCCATTATCATTTTCGGCGGGTAACTCGTTATTAGTATCGCGAAGCACGTATACCAGTTATACGTGCTAGCCTTAAATATCCCGGGAATCCATTTCTGGAAATGTAGATACCCCTCTGACCGGCCCCTACCCACCAAAACCATCCGTACCACCACCCCTTACCCCTCACACTCATGTATCTAAACCCATACTCCACTTTGCTCTTCAGTACAACTGGACTGGCCATGTTCGTGTCCTTTTGTTTTTGGCAAAACTGGTCAGAGAATGGTTTGCGAGAGCTTCTGGTTGGCCATCGATTATTCCCAATTATAATAACAAATGCAAATCAGGAGTAACGACTTGAGAGCTAGAGCAATAAAGTTTCCCTTGGCGCTCGTTTACCTGGTAAATGTACCCACTGTATACAGTATATTAGTCTTCCAAATGTCTACACATACACACATACAAACAAATCACATAAAATAATGGATTAACCCAAGCCAAGCGCTATAATTAACTCAAATTTTTCCATTTTTATCAACAAACTCATAATTTTGATTCTTTCCCCGGAGAACGGAAAGGGAATATCGAATGAGATATATCAATTGACCAGTTGATCAATAAAAACAATTCTACCATTGAATACCAAATAATTTCAACTTGGACAGATTGTCGATGTCAGTGAGAATCTGAAAACATCATTCAACAACTTCATGTATCAACTGCGGTCATATCTCGGGGTTTGAAACGAAAGGTGGAGAATGAAAATGGAAAATTCATTGGCTCCAGCAATATCAAAAGTATCAGTGGGGTAGTGTATGCATTTTCAAAGGAAAAATAAAATGTCGAAATGTACATTGACTTCGTCACTATTCCATCCACTAGAGCTCAATATATCCCTCTCTTTTTCTCTTGCCCTCCTCACAATACACCATTTCATCCAGTCAGCCATCCTCCACCTTCACCTCCCCCTCAGTTGTATAGTTTGAGACAGATACGTGGATCGCATATGTATCCGTTTACCCATGTAAATGTAAGGTACATAGAGGGAAGGCGCGAGGGCGCTCACTCCAAACGTATATTTGTCCTTGCATGATGGTATATATAGCTACTGGGTATATATGCACGCTGTTAGGACCAGACGCAAGGCAAGAAGACTTCCAGTAGTGACTCTACCAGCTATTTTGCCATTCCATCCTCCCCCATACCCCCCAACCCACCCCCAAAACCCCACTACTACCCATGTTTCTGCTTTTGGGGTCTCCACTATCTTTCAGTCTCGAGTATGCAAATCGAATCGAGACCTTTTCCGGCTGCCTCCAATTTCTTTCCCTCCTCTTCTCATTCTTTTTCGGTTTTTCCAGTCATTTCATTTTTTTTCCCCTCTTTTCCTTTTCCCGTTGAGCCGCTTTTCTTTTTCCTCTTGTTTATAATTCAATTGGGAGTGCACATGAGAGAGTCAAGGAATGTATATGGAAGCTAACGGGTATTTACGATGTATCAACCACACGTCCACCACTTCACTGATGAATTACACAGATGCTCAAGTGATAACCTGACTAACGGTTAATCTGACTCATACAGCATACGAGAAATTGATGGACGAGTTGTTGTTATTACATGAAATTACGGAAATATGGATTTTCAATGGATCTAGAGTGTATTGTAAATTGCAGTGATACAAAAGGTGGATGAAGGGTAAAAGTAATTTGTTGTGAAGAGTTTTTAGAAAGTTAAGAGGTAAAACGATCTTGGCCAAGGTTGATGTGAACTCGGTGCGTTGTTTCTGGGTTATATCTTACGTGCAAACTCTCGATTGCGGTGACGTAAGGCACTTGGATGATATATCATGCGTTGACGCTGAGGATTTACAAGGAGGGGGAGAATTTGGGGAGTAAATATGTGCCATGTATTTTATGGATTTATTTTTCCTCGTTGCCATTAATAGGACAGAGGAATGATGAAAAAAAGGTTGAATTAATGAGCTCGAATGAAGGGAAAAAAATTAATTGTAAAGGGCTCTCAAATGTTCGGTGGAAGAGAAAGAGAGAGAGAGAGAGAGATATGTTTAAACAAACAATGGGCAGATGCAGATGAAAAACAAAGAATGTGGTCGAAACCACAGGGCGAAAAACAAAGAATACAAATGAGTTTTCGTAGGGAAAAAGAGAATGAGGGAAAAAAAATGAAAATAGAAAGGTTGGAGAAAGAATGGAGAGTTGCCATCAGCGGCGCCTGGGAGATACTTGGATATATAGAAAAAAAAGGGGGACAAAAATGGAGTAAGACTGGAACCGGAACCGGCGGCATTGTTTCATAAACATAATTTGCACTATCGCACGCCTGGCGCAACCCCGTAAATTGCCAGACTGGACCTCTCTACATGTGGACTTGAGGGTGGAGGTGAACAAGGCAGAGAAGAATGAGGGAGACTCTTCGACGCTGGGCCATTTGAATATTTTTAATATGCACCGCACGGGACTAACTAACTAACCTCATATACTATACACTGACGCTCTTTTCCTGCTGTTCACAAACCCTTATAGTGCCTTTCCACTTCATTCCTATTTATTCCTACAACGTATAACGTCGACGGTTGGAATTGTTTTTTCTCTTTAGGAAAAAAGAAATATCAGTGAGGGAAAATCATTGGATAATAATGACAATGGAGGTATCAATCATTCACAAATTGATTTTCCTTATTCAGTGTCCGGTGAACTGATAAAACTTAGACGGTTAACATATCCATCCTTGGTTTTTGATAAATAGAAAAAGAGGGACAAGAATTTGCACAACGTCCTCATAAATTTTGAGATTGGGATCTTCAATAGAAGATGCGTTGCAGATGTTAACCGAACCATTTTTTTTGCGAAAAGTATTACACAGATGCGAATGAGTGAAACGTGAGTTGTCAATGATTGAAGAGCTTTAAGAATGTCCCTGACAACCCAACAAAGAGGAGAGATCCAAGTGCTGGTATTTATTGCCCATCTTACCTCAAATTACTTCAAATTTACGTTCCTGTTTTTTTTTGTTAACTCGTGTAACTCAAATTTTGTCATGAAAAATTAACATCTCGCTGATTATTCAGGAGATTCAGGTTAGAAAAATCGGTGGATAAAAATTTTCATAAGAGACGACACTACTTGATGGGCAAAATGTCAAGAAGGCTTTATCGGAGAATCAAAAAAATAGCCTGAAGGGGTGAATTGCAAGTTTAAGGTAGAGCTGTGAGTGAGGAATGGATGGTGGTGGTGAAGAGGGAGGGGTAGGGGTAGATGAATAATATTTTTTCTGTCTGGACTGAGAGGACAAGAGGGAATTCATTAAGGTATGAATAATGCGTCTACGATGCCAAGGACGGTAACGAAGGGGGTGTGAGGGGGAGAGAGACGATAGTGCCGGCAACTTCTCTCTTTCACTCTTTCTCCTGGATGCCATCGGGTGAATAGGCGCGCATGTGGATGCGCCAGGCTAAAATTAAAGTCAATTCGCCCCCGACGACAGTAAGACGCGGTCTTAGCGTTCTTCTATGACATTCACGGTCGTCATTGGATAAAGTTTAATATTTTTCCCCCCTGACAATGAGTTTTCAAATTATTTTTCATTAATTTATCCTGTCAAATCGATTCATACATCGGTTGAAATTCACCTAATGAAAATGAATTTTCCCACAGTAATAATAACCACTTATATTCATTGTCCAAATTTGCCCTGGCATACCCTCCAAACAGTATTCTCTTCACCCCCAGAAAGGTGTGTACATCGCTCATCGGCTCCTTTATTTACGAGGGTTCGTTAAGATAAGACATAACAACAAACATAAATAAAGTGTATATACATCATCACCCTCAAGGGTTCCCTCATCCCAAAAATCCCCCAAATACACAATAGTGTGTACAGAAACCCTGAATTCCATGGCGCGTGTTTGCCCCTGTGGCACAGGGTCATTTACGTTTTCCATCGGGCCAGAACATTCAGTGGATGCAAGCCAGATGTCTCGGTATGCATTTGGCGAATGGTGGAGGGCCCAAAGGGGCTACGAACATCCCTCGAGAGAGTACTCCACCACTTTCCTGAAACACCAGCACCAGCACACGCCAGATGGAAGGTTTGTCTGTCGCTAGAGTTGAAGTCATGAGTGAATTACGAGGGGCCAGAATGTAGGCTTTTTTTTTTTATGATCACCACCATCGCGTCCGTTCCCTCCTCCAGCCCTACCATAATTTAACTTTACTAATCCGATAACGTAAAAAAAATCAAAACTGACAACTTAAAATATTGATCACACGAGAGAGCGTACTAGGGCTAAAACAAGGCAAATAGATTTAAAAAAAACATTCACGTTTGTTTTTTTTCATCTACTCCCCCACCCCCACCACCACAAGGGCGCTTCGAGGCTTTTTAGCGTGCAGTCGTTATAAACTCGGAGGCAGGAAGGAAGTGCATTAGCACAACCACCCTCTGCCGCTCATCTACTTCAACCCTCAACCTCACTTCTCCTCTTCCTCTCTCTCTCCACCTACCTCTCATTCTCAAGTCACCCTCAATGTTTTTCCTATGCGGCGCGGGAAAATTATCTACATAACTACCTCGTCATGCCTTTCGCAACCGTCCGACCACACGTAGTTGAAGAAAAAAAAATGCATTAAATCTCACGCCGATGGGAGGAAAAAAAATCTGAAGAATTAGAAGACCCAGAGAATTCATTACAAATTTCCCCTGCCAACGTTGGCCGAGTGTTGCATTGAATTACAGTGCTCCAAAGATTATCTATTGTGGTTGGAAGAATTATTTTATGATCGTCCACTGAGATGGATTCAGTGGTCGAATGAAACAAAAAAAAAAGACAAAGGAGCATTCACAAAAATGAGAGAAAGGGGAAGTATTGTAAAGCAGCGGAGAGTACGACCTCCAGTAGCTCCAGGATTTATTTCACCCCTCTATTTTTCTCCCAAAACTGTTGGAAGAAAAACGGCGCGAATTGAGAAGGCAAAAAAGTTGCCGAGTTATACGAGTATGCTCGAGAATAAAATTCCAACGATGACAGATACATCGGTGAAGTTGAAAAGAATATTTCAAGAAAGAGGGAAAAATGAAATGAACCAACATTTCAAAGGTTAAGGAGAGAGACCCCGATGAAATTTGAAAGTTCCAGGGAATTGTTCGTGATCAATTCATAAAAGACGAATGCAAAAAAAATATTTATGTGCTGAATGTAATTTGAATGACGTTGTGGATTCATTAAAAGTGCTCGTATCTATAGGGTTCTCTGTAAAAAAAAAACTGCTCGCATGTCCCTACACTCTGGTTACGCACGAAAGATAAAGGACGCGCCAGAATGTCCCTGGGAAGAGGAAGAAAAAAAAACAATTTACGGTATCGTGTGAACAGATCAGGCAACGGTTGCGTCAATCGTACGCAGTCAGTATTCTCCGTTCACCATATTTACCCTTCCACTTGACTCTCAGCACTCAAAATAACACGAACAAAAAAAAAACTGTGAAAATGATGCGGTGTGAACTAAAAAAAACCTTTGATCTCTCCTTTTAATTTCCGAATGGAGAGCATATAACGGAGCAGATATAAACGAGGTGGATATATTCACGCCGCGGAGAATTAAACGATGATATACGCTTCACCTAACGATCATCGGATGCACAGTACCCTGCGGGGGTGTATATCGACCTGCCAGGACGCTTCAAATTAATTAATATACTGCAAAAGCCAACGAAAACCATCAAATCTCCAAATTTTCATCTACCCCTGCCATGTATTCATTCCATATGAATGAATGGCATACTCTCCACAGCCAACGTTCATTTTTAATAATTGAAATCGAAAATCTAATTGCTGGAATTGGCAGTCCAATAAAAAAAAACAACAATCAACTAAAAAAAAAATATTTTCAGTGGAAAAAAAATCCCATAAAAAGCCGAAAAATTCAAAGTCCGCAGTACCTTTCACAAGAACATCGCATCACATCACATCACGTATATTCTGCATCGTAGCGAGAATGAACGTACGCCATGTATACATCTGTACAGTAGAAAATAACAGGGAATGAGTCTGTGTTGAATGCCCCCCAACGAGTGAGATCGAAAGGACTGTGAAATGCAACGATACCAAGTGAGATGGAATGCGAAACGAGGCCGTTCGTACGCTCGTCCATACCAAGGGTTTCCCCCCCTTTCCCCGATCAATATCAGTTTTCCAAGTTGCACCGTTTCGATGCCAGCCAGCCGCAAAGGCTCGACGCCCACCACCCCCATACCCCTGTCCCCTATACTTCAGACTATGCCTCCTTTTCCTTCCACCCTATCCTATCGTCTAGCGTCTCCACAATTCCCTCCCTGTCCCTCACCCACCACCCACCAGTACTCTTTACATTACTTCTTTACAGGAACGTCAGAACCCGTCGCGCCGTATTATTTTTTTTTCTCCTCGTCCAATACAATAACGCAAAAAGAGGAATTTTTTTTTCCCGCCGTTGTACGATCAGACACATATTTTCGTTACGCTGTACATAACGGACATTTTATTGAGTACGGATGTGACGTAATAATCCGCTAGATACTATGGGAATGGGGCGACCTTGAAATTGCGGACTGGATGACTAGTGAAATAAAGGAATAAAAATAGAGAGCGAGAAAAAAAATGCGAGAAGTTAATTATTCGTGCACCGACGCGTAAATTTGTTTATTACTAGTGATTTAAATGTTGCAGTAACGCCTCGTAATAACACACCTTACACACTCATTTCATTCATCAAAAATTATGTATTATGCAAGTGCCTTTTTTTTTTCATTCAATCTCCATTTTATGCGCTCCATGGACTTGTTCCTGAAATATGTGTTACGATAAAACTTTTTTTTTTACCCCATTTATTCGTGTTCAAAAGTCAACGGTTTATGAGCTCCATTGACTGAATGGAAATGAAAAAAAAAATAAAAATAGAAAGATAATGCGCATGCTCAATCATTTTTAAATGTAGAGACAGCTTTCCAATTCTGGTTCATTAATACCAATGATGTTCAACACGAATTGGGAGAACTAAATATGAACTTGGATGAACTCATTCACGTGATTCTCAGCCATTTGCATTACCATTTCAACTAAACTGTTATCACTTTAATTAAAAATCATTTTAAATTAACACCAACGGATAATATTTTTTTTTAATCAATTAAAATAAACCAGATTGATTGAAGTTTAACTGAATTTTTAATTACCAGACAGATGTTTGAGCTGAACCACCATCAGTACTCCCCCTCCCCCCACTCCCACCCCCTCCCGCACCGCGCTCACACAGCTCGATCGATTTGTAATTAAAATTTTGTTGGTGAATAAAAAAAACGACAGAAGAAAGAGATAAATAAAAGAATTCAATTTGAAATCAATTTCTCGGGAAGAGGTACGGAAACGTGATGCACGAATGGTGTGTGCAAGAGAGGTTGTAACGGTCGAAGGTTTGCGCGTCGCCTTAATGTATTTACAGAGCTGAAAACCCATTAACGCTCGCGTCTGATGCGTTAGTTGAAGAAGTGGTGGAGAAGTGAAGAGGAGGATGAGGAGGAACTAGCAGTATAACAACAAGAGGAGGGAGAGGTTGCGCGGTTATTCTCTGTTGAAACTTTGTGAGGAGCAAAGGAGAGAATTCGCCACATTTGGGGACGACTTATCGTCCTGGTGCACCATATCCAGGTCGTGAGAGTACGAGCAACAGCACTGGGCAGATTCGAGGCTTGCGTGTTCTATTCTATTCGCAAAATCAATTGAGTGGAAAAAAAAAACACGTAAAGAGAGCGAAAATACTACGCGAAAGAGTGTCGAGATAATCTTTTTCCGTCTCTTTAGCTGTTATACAAACATATTAATAGATTTTTCAAAAACCGATCGTCTGCTTTATTCACTGTCGATGCCAGAAAGTTGGCCCAAGGGGATGGGAGAATAGATCGTATGCAATGTAAATAAAAAATTCAAACAGTGGAGGAATATAAATGAAAGGGGTGTTGAATATTGGAGGAAAAAACTAGAGCTGAAGGCTTCAAACGTTCAGTTTATCGCTTGACAAATGGGGGAGGGGAATTAGTTGATATGTCTCGCTCCGATGCTAGTTTCCAGGCTTTAATTCCTATTTTTTTGTCGCAAACGTCTGACGAGGCAAAACGCGAAACGAATAATGAAAGGGGTGGCTAAAGGTCTGACTAAGAGTGCACAGTAAAAAAAAAGGAGAGGGGGGGGGATGGGTGTAAAAAACATTCGTCGAGAAAGAAAAAGAGGGAAGAGATAAGTTGACAGGGAGCAATGGGTCCCTAGAAGTCGGATTAGTGGATGCGAGTTGGAAGCGACAGAGGGCGAGGGGGAAAAAAATGAATTAACAACGTTCCAGGAAGAGAAGACGATGGTAGAGAAAAAATGGTAACGTCCATCTTGGAGTGGTATTAAAAGTAAAAGATAGAAGGCAATGTTGAATTTGATTATCCCGCAATAACGACGTCCGTAAATTTATTTCGATATAATAAAAATGGATAGTAGTAATATCGGGGAGTGCATGAGACAATTGGCAATATAAAAGCTCGGATAAGTGGTGGGGAAAAGGTAAAAGCGCGAGTGGGAAGGGAGGAGTGAGAGAGAGAGGGCATTAACAAGGAGGAAAACGCAGCAAGGGCTGGATAAGGTGAAAGAGGACCTTAATGAAGTGCAATTTAATCCACCCCGACGCTCGGCCGACTCTCCACGACTCTTCTACAGTCGTTCACTTCTTTTTTTTCTGCTCCCTCTCCCTTGTTCATCATCCCTACGCCCATCAGCTCACATTATTTTTCTATCCTATTATCCAGTCGACCATTAAAAATGAAATGAAAAAGCGGCGATACCATTGGAGATACAAAAGCAAATGAAAAAGCAAAAGAATTCCCGCAGAAGATGGAATAAAAAAAAAATTACATTCAGAGAGACATGAGCAAGTGGAATGAAAAGAAAGACGCGCATATTTGTGGAATTTTTCACTCTCGAAAATGAATAGGAGGATTACACGAAACGCCGTAAGGTCTCAAGGCAAATATTCCCCACCCACTTGAGATTTCCCACGTAGTGTAATGTATTCTACCGGACTAAAATTAGGCTCCGTGTGCTATTAAACTTAACCGGCGCACGATACCAGGCGAAAGTTGAGTTTGACTGAGACTATACAGGCGCAGCAGGTGGCTCACGATTGACCTCAGACCCTTCAGAACATTACAACCCTCCACCAACTCCCCCTAACCACTATCACTGCTTCACCAAAAATTCACTAAATAAAACCATATATGAATGCAAGTTCACCAAGGAGAGTAGGAGGGGGATAAACTTTGAGAATTATCCAGTATAATTAGGACTATAGATTCCCCTCAATTCTCAATATACATCCCCCAAGACCACAACGGTATATTCACGAAAAACAGTGTGTAAAGAGAGGGTCTACACAGTAGGGACTAAAGTTAGATCTATGCTTGTTTTACGCTGGCTATATCTAAAAATAAAATCCACCGGTGTTTCTCCCCCGTGTAAACAAACAATGAACGCCCAAAAACCGGACGATGTTTTTTTTTATTCAACTGAAGGGAGTTGAAGCTATTCATAACAATTAATTTGCACTGGGGAAAGAAATGATATAGAAAAAAAAAATCGATTAAATTTACCATGTACCAAATTAAATTACCACGAAATTAATCGAGCAAACAAAATACACTACTTTTACCTCCAATGATATTGCTCTCAGTAAACAAATCCATTGGTTAATACCAAAGGATCCATTGCATACGAAACGTGAAGGAAGAATAGTGGAAAGGGGGGAGGAGGAAGGGGATAATTCACGGAGATAGTCACGCTCGAATTAGTACGCCTGGAATGACAATACAAATTGTATTTTATGTGTGAAGAACAGAGATGAAAGTAAAGTAGGGATACAAACACCAATGAGTGAAGGGGAAGAGGGAGATGTTTTCGGTTATACATTGGTATTGGTGAGATGGGTACCTATGGCTGAGGGAGACGCGGTGAGCGAGGAACCGAGAAGGGAAAACAGAGCGAGCCGATAAAACAAATTGAACGCTCCGGACCGAACATTGGGGCAACCCCACTACCACTACCGGAGGTCCCTGGGATCCGTTCCTCCGGTAAATTCTGCGGTCGTTTTGAGCATCATTATCCTTTCGCATGCCTGCACAAACTAAACTCGTCGATGGAGCTATTCCGCGTTATAATAAATACTTTATTGGTTAGTCATTTGGATCCATTCAATAGAGTGAGAAAAAAAAATTTTATTTCCATCAAAGATTGATATTCTTATCAGGAGAAAATATCTCTGGAGAAGGTCTTTCTCCAAGGCACGTCTATGGGATGAAATTACCCAGAATAAATCCGAATGTTAGAAATTATTATGCCAATATTTCCGGAGTTTTCTATAAGTTCCACAAAATTTTACTAGAAATCCAAGAAATTTGACTTCATATAGTTTTGAAAAAAAAAAATAGTTTTGTTGTCCCATATAGAATGGATTTCACTCAAGTAAATTTACCATCATCATGGAAAAATTTTGTGTTTTCTATCCACTAATGGGGTAATTAAGAGGCCTACGTTAATGGGCATTAATGATGCGGCATTGTGATGACAGATACGTTGAGGAGGCACAAACCAGAGCGCTTCAAATGCGCTTAAAACACTAGCCGATGCGCATCTTTCTCTTGCATTCCCTCTTCCCCCCTTCCAATACCATTGTAAAACTTTCCGTCATTGTTTTATCATTCCATTGCATACTGTACGGTCGATGCGAATGAAAGATGAAGGATGGTTGTGGGACCTGTGGAGAATCGGGGAGAGGTGAAATGGAATGAACAGCCAGCAGGTGAAAACCGCTCTACGACTGCAGGTTCACATCGTGTACGAGACAAAAGCAAGTTGCGTCAGTTCTTCCATTCATCGAAAGCACCCCTTACCATATACCCACATCTCACTCACACCCTCTTTCTCTCCCCTTTTGTACATTACATGATGCTATATTTTTTGCACGGGTTTGCACGATAATGGTTAAAATTGATACTGTTTTGTTTACGGTATTCTTAGACTTCCGAGTAATTCAATAATATAGAGCATTGTGGAATTTTTTAGAAACGTCTTGAGATTGTTAAATTATAAACGAGATTATGCAGCTCGAGAAGAATAAGACTGTTAAAATATTGCCGATAAAATTGAGAAACGACTTGCGAACTGAGAAAAAAAATTCAATCTTCCTATTTTATGATTTTAGTTCAATAGTCATTGGACGTTTACGACGCTTGATTTACGTGTACGAAAAAAAAATTTGTTATCACATCGACTGTTTCAATAAACCCGCCGTTGTATTCAGGTATGTGCACGTGCGCGGTACGCACCCACGCCAACTTCTTTCACGTAACACACAAACGTATGGTACACACGTGTACTGGATGTATAAAAAATAAAGGAGTTTCACATTCTCAACAACCAACGTGTTTCCCCCTCAACAATTTTACTTATTCATTCGTTTATATTTCATCTCTTTGCCGATGAGTTGAGACGCGCGAGAAATTCAATGGCGATTGTAACCGTAATGATCACGCCTCGACGCCCCCATGAGATGTACTCAAATTGTTACCATAAACATATTATGTGTACACATTGCAGTGTCTCGAATGTTACAAGTTGCTCTTAATGAGCACGACAAACTCTACTCAAAAGTGCCAGAACAAGTACAATATTTTTCTTTTTCTCTCGTTCTCTACTGTGTTGACTTTAATCACGCACAACGGCAGATTTTCTAAACAAACCCGTCACATGACTAGCAGTCGTATATCACGAGCATAAGCAAACAACCCGTTGGGTATAAATACATTACGGTTAAATCATTTTTCACAAGATAATAATAATAATGAACTCCTTACCTGTTGCCAATGATCCTCGAGTGAGGGCTGCGCCGAAAAATATCCCGTATCGTGTATGTCCTGCAATTCCCTGAATATGTTGCCGCTCGGCAGGATATCCATGATTGCAATGACTCTTGGATTATTTAAAAAATAATTTAAACCAATGTGAAACACTTTTTCTATCTCAATCACGCCCTCCCGTTCAACAATAATCACTCACTAACAAAATAAATGCAATTTAACACAGCACGAGATTAACAAAAAACTCGTGCAATATATACGCCGGTACGTAATACACGTGAATAACATCGAAACCCCTCACTTTCACTGAAGTATCAAATATCAAAACAAATATAAGCTCCCCTCTGCACTGTTATTTTTTCAATGACCTTGTCTCCTCTGGTAGGACATAAACGGTGAGTACAGCATACAGCTCCCTCTCCCCCTTCGACTTCCCGGTATTTTTCACTGGACCTCGCCGCACTGGCGTCACAACACACTCAACCAAGTGAGAATAAAAACAAAGGAAAATTAAAATTAAAAAAAAAACACGTTGAATCAAATTGGGCTCACAAAACTCAGAGAAAGATGGCAACATGAGAGGAGAGACTGTGACAATGATCTGTCTGGTTGATGTCGAGTTTTATTAACGTTGAATTCACAAAAGTATCCATCATATGCACTGTATGGCCGCGTGGAGAGACGCCGGCTGCCGGCAAACGCGTCACTTTTTTCCTATGTATTTTATTTCAAACGTACGAGTGTGCCACACAGTGGGATGTCATTAATATCATCTGTTTTTAGTGAGAACTGTTATTTCAGCTTCACTCCATCAAAATTCGCGACAATGTTGAAGCCAGCGGAATTATTATCACTGCGGTTGGCCGGCTTGCATGGAGCACATTGAACTCAATCTCCGATGGAGATATATTTTTATTCCCTCAGTGCAACACCACAGGCTGAGGTATAAACACACTAATCGCGAAAATTTCAATCAATATCATCGATCAACAGCACTCAATCACTTGTTATCATACTATCAGTGTTTCAACGTCACTGTTGGCTTCGATTACGTTCTTTCGACATGTCGGATAGTACGAGCGTTTAAGCCGGAAAAAGGGAAAATTTTTTGGTCGAACTGTATTCGCGCACTGGTATGTACTCTGTCGCGCGAGCGCCGGAGAGTGACTGACGTTGTGCGGTACGGTATGGAGCGCGGGGAGAGCCGAGACCGGCCGATCGTTGCCGACGTACTAGCCGGCGTCGCGGATGGAGGTGGAAAGCGCTGGGTTGCGGGAGTGGGAGATTGGCGGGTGGCGAGGGGGATAAGTGCATAGTAGCGGTGTAGAGATGCGTGCCGGCGTCGGCGTTCACGACGCGACGCGATATCGCCGCCGGCCGCCGCGCCACGTAACCGTGGCAGCACGATTCGTCGACTGTAGTTTACGCCGCTGGATGTAACAACAACTCCCAGTATCCTATAATTTTATTTGTATATTCGTTTTAATTTCAATTCCTGGAATGGGTTTTGGCATTATTTTTAGACTAGCGAACGGGGCGAAACGTCGGCCACTCGATCACTTAATAATATTCCAGGTTAATTGTACTTCTGGCCTTACAATTGGATTGATTCTATTCTCGATACATTTTTTTAGTCTTTTTTGGTTATAGAGGATGAGCTTGGCGCGGAGAGAATTATGGGAAATACCAATGGACGCGATTTCTGTTTTGGAAGAAGGAATAAAAAAAAAAAAGGCCTTTAAAATCACAGTCGGATCATAGAACACAAATTTTCAGGTATTTATCGTAATTTTTGAAGTCTATTTTCTCCGTTATATGGTTGAAGGCTATCGGCAGTACTCTGGTTTGTTATTATGCAATGATATCGGTAATAATTATTAATGAATTATGAAATTCTTTCTCTCGAAGGAATGCCAGTAATTTTCATTCTCTTTCCGCATTAAAAATCTTATCTTAATGTTTTCCAGCGTGAAATCTAACGAGTAGTAGGTAATAAGTCTTGCCACAGAGGAATATCATTGTTCGATTTTTTCTGCATTCATTTAATCGCTCATGAATGCAATGCAACATTCGCGATTAGATAAGTCAACGTTTATTACTGATATCAGGAAAAATAACTGACTCATTGTTTAACATTGGAGGAAGTTGGGAGAAGGAGAGCTGACAGATGAGAGTAAAATAAGAATTTAATGGCTCATCGGTGTGTCGTTTCCGCTGAAATCTATTGCTGAGTGTAACACTCTAACTTATACTGAACGTCATACACCAGTGGACGGAATGTTTACTTCCGGTGAGACCTCTCTGGCTCATTGGCGACTGAAAAAAAGAGGGGAAGGATCGTGCAGGACGAGATAATGCCTAATCGTTTTGACCTCCAGGGTATCAAATGTTAACCTGTATCAGCTCAGGAAGAGAAGAACAAAATTGATACTCTCTTTTTCTATTTTGTAACGCAGTATCAAACGACTTTAACATTTTATCTGAGCAAGTTTAGATTTTTAGAACTTTCATTTAAACATTTTCAACATTATTATGCCCCTGAATCAAAGACTTTGGCAGTACTCAATGAAACAGAAGTCAAATAATCAAAGTCTTTATTCTATCGACAACAATTCGAAACGACCGGCTTAAGACGCCAAAGGCCATAAATATATTCGGTACGCTGCCCCTTTTGGCGAAATTTTCATCTCTATCACTCTCTAGCGTTCATGTACATTTGGAGTAGAGCCCAGGCTTTCTCAAAAAAACTCCATCCACATTTCCCCTTTTTTTCTCTCGTTTTGACTCGTTCAACAATGAGAGAGTTGGCATGTGTCTATGGATTTGGGCAGTGGATGTTCATGGAAAAAAAATCTATCCAAATGCTTTTTGGATGGTACGCATATGGCAGCATAAAAGTAGATTACCGAACGTGAATTCTAGTTTGAAATAGAAATATCAAGAGCAGAAAAATTGCAAGAAGGTAACGAATGGGCAGCATTTACCGGGTATTTGCACCTTATCATTAGTGGATGTTTACAATTCCCCCAAAAATTCCATAACGAGACCATTAAGCAACACTAATACAGTACATATTGGTCTCCTCGTAAAGCCAAATTACCCGGCCATCGCAGTGAATTCCTGTTTTTATTCATATTTGATAATTTTGGGTGAAGCCAACAGAAGTGGAATTGCGATATCGCGTGCAATCGTCTTGCCTCACTTCTTTTCATAACTCTGCTCATTTTTATTCCACAAATATTATTTTTATTTTCAGTTATTTCTTCGTCTTCGCGTTCCTTTCATCTGCATAACATTCACGCACGAACGTCAGCCTGAATTTGCAACAACAGAGAGCAACTACAGTGCACGGGGATTCGAGAACGTGTCCCTAACAACACAGGGAAAAAATCGAGAAGGGGATAGACCTGGGTGAGTCATTTTTCTACACTGGCAGAACCATTTATTTATCGCAACCGAAATTCGTTAGGCATCAACGAAAGGTAGAGTCAAGTTTGAACAAATGAATGTTCTTTAATTGTTAACGAATGACTCACTTGAATGGCGAATGCCAAGTCAAGCGAAGTTTATCAAATATACATTCGTTAATTATTAACGAATGAAGGTTTGATGGAACCAAATGAATCCTGACCTACAATGAAAATCCATTTATTTGTAGTAAGTAATCCGTTCTATTAGTATATATTCGATAAATATCATATTATTTTAATGTATAATGTCAGCGCGATGGCTTGCAATAGTGCACTAACAAGTTGGGGTCACATTAGGTTAGTCGCGGTGCGCGAACCATTCGTGTCAACCTATTATATTCCAACATACGAGCCTCATACAAAAGCCTGTACGTATACAGGCACCTCTCGACTTGTACTATGGCTTACTTATATACAGCAGCGTAAATATCCTTGGAGCCACAGGAATTTGTGGAACGAGGACGCGAGGAGTTGACGGCGTTCACGTCTATTTCCATTATCTATGCAATTTTATATCTATTCATTGACTTGTAGTTTCTGTCCTTTTCTTCACGAGGAATTGAGTAAACGTTAAAAATCTTGGGTTCGTTGGATGGCCTCAGATGTTACGTGGAATTCGCGAAGGGAGGGCTTGCCGTCTCGGAATTTTTTTCCTCAAGCGATGTTGAAGAAAAAAAATTCTTAAAAAAAGAATCCTTCAGCGAAAAATAAATGAGAAATTTCCGGAGGGGCACAAAGGCGTGTAACAAATTCGCGTGTGTGTGTATCTTGAAAAAATATTTTGTTCATAAATTTTTCGAGGCACGAAAATGCAACGATGCACGCGGAATTCTATCAGGAAATTGTATCGCGGCAACTTTGTGTGATTATTATTATTAACGGGCCTATGAATGCACGGTGTAAAATGCCTTAATCCTGCATAATCCCATCGTGATGCTACAGATGGCTGTGTACTAAGCCCAGCTCGTGGACCCTACGTACCATCCAGTCGGCGCCTTCTATGCTCGATGTACTTCATTACATTATGTATATAGTTTATGACAATGTAAAATCGTCAGTTTTAAAAACGGCCAACGGACGTGGCGAATGTGCGTGGGCGACTTATCGCAATGCTGAGATGGTTCGGGGAAAAAAAATATCAAACGTTGGAATAAAAAGAAATTTTTTTTAATGAATTTACGTTCGGGTGAAGCGTTGGGGAATCTCTCAAATCCTGTTCAACGTACACCAAACTTTTTAGTCCACTTCACATAGCCTCAATGTAATGCACAGTGAAACATTCCCATTTTCTTTCCTTCCGGAATATTGAAAAGCCAATTCACTTTTGGAATCGTCGGACTGTGATGAAAATATCCTGGAAACTTTTTATAAATTAATGAGAACAATGGGAATTGTGATATTCAAATGGAAAGTTCGGATATTCTTGCGGTGGAATTAGCATCACTCCGTGGCTTTAAAGTCAATTGAAAAATTGAATTGTAAAGTTGTTAAAGGTGAATGTTTTTTGGTTTCCATCGTTCTTTCCAGATAAAATCATAAAAAGTAAAAAAAATGTAAAATAAATGGCATCGTGTTGGCGCGGGAGTAATAAACCCTGCGCGCGCATACGGAAGACGACGCCATTTCTCATCTCGGCACTCGTACGCATTTGAAACGTTGTAAACTGACGATGCGTAGTCACCTGACGCGTTTTAATTTTCTGAGAAGTTACGGAAGGCCAGGAGTATGTTTTGTTGATGTCTGGTATCGATCAGCATTCCAACTGTGCTCTCAGAAGCAGAACACTCATTACAAAACCCACTCACTGGATGCAATACATCTTCCTTCAAAAATAAATTGTCCCATCATCGAGTAATAAAATTAATCAATGCCAGAGAAATGGATTATGCATGGAGCTCCGAAAATCCAGCAATTCTTATAACGCAGAAATAAATTGTGGAGAGCATGAGAAGGCAATATCTATGAGGGTACAGGGATAGGGCCCTCATGTCTATTCGAATTGACGGAATCGACGATTTAAGAAATCGTCTTTTTTTTTCATCTATATACATCCCCGGCTTTTCCATCTCCCTCCAGGGTCTTGTGGACCTAAGGGACGATTTCGAGAGGTACACGGCACGGCCAAACGGATGAATATTCCCACGAACAAATGCGATGTGGAGGAGAGCCGATCGTAAAACGAACGAGAACATTTCGTCGTGCGGGATAGCATTGAGGGGATACGGGTGATCGTATTTTTTTCCCTCCCCCTCACCTCTTTTCTTTTTTCCCTTTCATCTCACTCTGGACCCCCGTTAATATACCTATGGACATGTACTTCATATGAACCGAATAATCGATTTCTTTGAACTGTGACAAACTGAGCATATCGACCGGACTCGTGACTGTCCTTCAGAAAAATTATTGAATCATCTACTTCACGGAAAATTCAATTATCGGAAAAATTGCATTGATTCCTCCGGAGAAGAAATTGTCTCGGATGTGAAAAAAAAAGATAAATTCGGAAGATCTCTTTTTATTTTTATCATTTGTTCGTGGTGTCTTTTTTCTCCATATCAACTCGCAAGTCACGCAGTCTGGAAACTCACTATCTACCCGCTACTATGTGGCACGTGCTACTCGCTCGGGTGTCTCATTTGCCTATCCGGCCGGATCGTTCGAAGTTGTCCCTCGCGGATACGCTCAGGGAAAAAAATGGTGCGTTCAAAATCGGAACAAAGGAGGAAGTGAAGTGGGTGAGAGAGAAGGGAGCCAAGAAAGCATCAATTAAACGGCTACCCTGCTGCCATCACTGCCACCATGACAGTGTATCCATTCAACCCCTCTTGTTCCCTCTTCAACGCTAAGTGCGTTTACGCTGAGCTAAGTGGGAGCCCGTGGAAAAATAAGAGGAATTGGAACGACCTTTGAGCTCTTGATTTAACCCCACCTTCAGATTAAATACTTTTCCCTTTACCCCTAGATTAAAAACTATTGAAAATTAGAATTCTCGGGGGTTAACAGTGCACCAGTACTGCGGTAAATAACTCGTTTTTCATGGCAATTCCAATTGCTACAAGATAAGAAAATAAAGTAAAAATACAAATTATCAGCCGTGGACATTAACTCCTCCTCAACTTTTAATATTTCCCTCGTGAAATTGATTTTTTTTACAAGTCATCAAACCCCTTATTTTATTGGCCGTACGAACCGTGACTAATCCCCCGAGTTTTTCCTCTCAACACCATATCCCATATCCCCTCCGACCCTGACACCCCTCCCGGAGGGCTGATTTAATTTCTCCTGCCTCACCCGACCTTCTTTATTCCCGCTCGGCGGGGCGGGGGGAAGGGCTGAGAGGTTCATGATGGCCCATAAAACCCGAGGGATGCGCGGAGGTCGGAAAAATGGCAATGCAAGTCCATCCGCAGAATTTATGCATAACATTCAAGGCCCGTCCTCTCACCCATTCCCGTCAGTTCCATCATTCTCCTGCCTGTATTCAGGTATATATTCAGGTATACGCGTGCCAACGTCTAAATGCTGACTCGCTACTCGTACAGAATCGTCAATTCCGTCAGTTCTCATTTTAACTCCCATCATTCCCCTCCCCATCCGCTCCGCCACCCCATTTCCCCAGATGGACGCTATAAATGGGCAAGAGAGTTGTTTTTTTTTCCAAGCATTTAAAAATTGTTCCATATAAATATTTTCCATTTCTTTTTTCTCCCAGAATAATCAAGTAGTTTTTTTTCTCCCCCGCAGTTTCTTTATTATTCACAGTACACCCCTTACGCAGTCGAGAGCAGAGTGGAAGAGGTAATGGGAGGAATAGGGAGGTGTATAAAAGAAGGAGAGAGGTGAAAAGATGAAAAAGGTAAAACCAGCGCAAGGAACCGTGCTTTAATGGACAAAACGAGTTTTCCAGCCACGCGTTGCGATATTGCTTCCGCCTCCTCTTTTTTTTCCCTCCCCTGCTCTCCTCATTCTCTCCTCCACCGCCCTTCGACTCTCTCACCCGGGTTCTTGTGTCTACGCCTCTTTCAGCGCTATCCACGTAACCCCTCTTCACGGCGTACATATATATACGTATACACGAAATGGGCGAAGCTATTCCTTTATTTCTTCACCACTCTAACTCTACCAAGAAAACGGTGCGCTCGTTTTCTTCACAGAGGCCTTCAACTCACTCCCTCTTGCCCATTTCAGTTGGTAAAATAACAACGATCGTTTTCATCCCTTCCGGCGCTCAATCTTCAAATGATTATGGACCAGCTCTGGCAAACATCGGTGCGGCGGAATGTGACGGGCGAAAAAATTTTCAATATTCATTTTCCATTTTCATTGCAGGGTGTGTTTCAAATGCAACCAAATGAGGGCAGTGGAGAACCTTTACCTTATTCATTCCGTGAGAGGAGCTCCATTCGAATTTCATTAGCGAACGTCCTGCGGATGGAGGCACTGAAATCCATACACAATGAATTCTGGTCGGTAAGTCAATTTAAAGTTGTAACTGATTATTTATTTGTGTTTCCCCCCTTTCAAAAGTTGAACAATTTGGTCGTAAACCTCGTGTTCCAGATGGCCCGTTCCCAGAAGTGCATCAGGAGCGATGTGAGGAAAAGAAAAATTTTGGATTTCGACATTTCCATGGTGTTAGTCCGGAAAAAGGCCAATGTAAGCGTCACCACAATAACCTGAATTTTGACAGGGAATTTTCATGTAGATGGAACACTTAATTTATTTTTTCTACAGGGTATTATCTTGTCGAAGACGAGAACCCATTGTCTCCTCCAAGCCCTTGAGACTCCGCCAGAGACTATTCAATTTATCCAAAAAATGATCATGATGTCAGGGGTCTCGCTTAGTTCACAAGGGAACATGCATGAGGCTATTAATATTCATCTCCATAGTTGGCATCAAGGAAGGAAGATCATGGAGAATATGGAGACAACAATAAACTGCATCAGGTTAGTGTCGATCTGCGACATTTTTTTAATTCTTCTTCTTAATTGCTTTTCACGCGTCACAGCTGTTTCGAATGAATGTTTTTCAAGGCAACGTTCCGCAGAAATGCCACAACAGTTCAGTTAAATTGTCCTTGATAACCCAGTTTAATTGAATATTTCTCTCCATACGCTAAAAATACACCTACAATTATTTGAGTTATATATGAGGTGAAAAAATGAGCGACACGAAAAAGGGGTATAACACGGCGTATATCAGTGTTCCGGGAGATGAACAGCGAAGCAAAATTAAAAAAGAAAGTGTCTGGATAAACGTTTGTCACAGAATAGAAATAGAAAAAAAAATGGAGAGAAAAATTGTGAGCCGGGAGAGCCACGTGCGGTCGTGTCTCGACAACATTACTGACATCCACTTCGACACCCAATAATCCTATTTGTCTCTCCACTGAGGCCAAAATTCTCGGGATATACGTCTTACTACGGTTTTTTAGTAGTTGTGAGAGTGGGAGAGACGGAAGGATGGTGAAAAAAAAAAGTTGACTGTCAGTGAGTTTGGGGACAAAACGAGGGGTGAAGAGAGGGGGGAGTAGCGAGCGCAGGGAGGTGGGTGGACTGATACAGCGCTGGAGCATTGAGCCTGATGGATCGACAATCGTTTGTCGTTCTCAACGCCCGTGGGCTCCACGCCGTTGATATTCACGTACTGATGCTGGAAAAATCACCCGATTAGTTGTTCCCCAGCCCCATCGCCCGATACCTCTCGCCTTTTTCACAATAGCAAGGGCTCTCGTCTTAGCGGGTCGTGCCAAGAAGGGAACGGAGAGGAAAAACCAGATGTTCGCGCGACTTTGACGACGATCATTCGCCCTTAGAATTTGAATTTTCTCGACACAGTGTCTCGCGATAAACTCGCTTATCCGATGAAAATGGAGCATTACTATAATTAACGTTGTAGCATGAGAAAACTTGTCTCCGTCCTAGGGTGAAAAGTTACCAGGATTCTCCCACGCATGAGGAAGTGAAGTACACGCAATTATCATTTAGAATTTCTCTCGCGTGCACGTAATGCATGATATTAATAATCTGCCAATAGTATGCCAGCTTTGTCCAAATTAACGTGAAATACATTAATCAGGTTACTTCAATATATATTGGGTACTCCGGTGCATGACCGAAATTTATATAAAAAATGATGTATCGAATTCCCGTCGTATTTGGTAAAATTACTCTGCAGAATTCAATGAATATTCTCCCCCAATCCCGTTGGGTTTCGAGAAACTATCGGGGAATACGCGATAATGTTGAGGGTTTCGGGGCCTCATAGCCAACAATTTACCTGTACACATATATTCAGCAGTTGCAGCCCGTTATGCTGTAATACAATACAGTCGATGCAGTATCAAATTACTTGAACAGAAGAATGCAGTAAACTTTCTCAACTAGTTAATAAGAATGCCTACGGACTCCATGGAGTTTCTTTTTGGAAACTTTTCCCCGAGTGTTCCCCGGAAAATTCATGGGATTTGACCAGCAATTTCTCTCTGGGTATAATCTCTATAACCCCTTGTACATCTCCGTGTATAATCTCTGTAGAACCTTGTCGCAACCATTCAGTAACAGTTGCCGAACCCCGTTAACATGAACCAAATTCTTCTATCAGTGTGGTTATACACACGAAGGAGTTCAAAACTTTATGCACAGCTCGCGATAATTGGATTGGACCGCGGATGCGACGTAATATTTATCTCCCAATTTGATATCAGGGATTATCGCCTCAGAGCTTATTAGTTAATACTCACGGCTTATTGCTCAACTAATTTCAAGGGATTTTTGCAGCATTTTCACTGACGTTCAATATAAAGTTAACATTTAAACTTAAAAAATAATTCGTGCATGTCCACTAGCCCCAGAATTTATCTTAGAATTTGTTCTCGATTCATAAAGCCAAAAAAGGGAAAGCCCTCTCTGGACTTTGTGAATAGTAATTCATCTCAACGAATGTAAATTTGCCGGGTTCCATAATTTCTATGAAAAATGCATTTCTCGATCCTGTTCACGAGAAGGGATTATTGACATTGTGGTTACCATTAAGACTCGTTTCACACGAATCCATAAAGGCCCTCACCGAGGTATAGAAAACCGCACAAAAGGAGCA
Source organism: Diachasmimorpha longicaudata (assembly GCF_034640455.1). NCBI lineage: Eukaryota > Metazoa > Arthropoda > Insecta > Hymenoptera > Braconidae > Diachasmimorpha > Diachasmimorpha longicaudata. The sequence goes on from NC_087235.1 coordinate 7,072,615, forward strand.
ACAAGATACGAGGGATTGGAGTTAGTTTGGGGGATGTAAGTTGAGCATGATGCTTCTGATAATGTAGGAGAGCTTGTTGCAGGGTGACGGTGAGAGTGAGACAGAGGACGAGGGTGAACGAGGGGAGTGGCTTTCCTCGGGCCTTCTTAATAATTCGTATGCCTCCACTTGTGTGCCACGTGGCCGATGGGGAGAGGGGTTGAGTGCACCACCGAATGCAAACAAACTTGAGCTTATATCCTCGGAGGAAAGGAGCTCAGTCAAGGGATGAGGAATACAGGCGTACGTGCAGTGGAGTTCCCCCTATGCGGTTGGACCGGGGAGGCACGTAAATTCACGCGATGCCCCCTCACCCCCTCGCCCGTTAGCCCGAGCAAACGTATAGGAGTTTTATCGCGCAGAAACATTTACCGCGCTCTGTCTGCGGCATTTGCATGCAAACGCGATCGCCATCCACCCTGCAATTCTTTCTTCCTCTTGTGTTTTTTTTTTGTTCCACCGCTCTTTTCTTCCTTTCCACTGTTGGCGCGTTCTCAAGACTCTGTGCTTGAAAGCCCCACGAGGACTGCCTCTGTGCCATGAGTACCCGTAGTAGTTTTCAACGTTACAGGGGGCGGCAAAAAAAACCGCAGCCGTATACCGCCACTAAGATGTGTACGTCAGAAAGGGAACACGGGACAAAATCTCAGTTTCATTGTTCATTTATTACTTTGGCTTTTTTCACTTCTCTCACTGCACCAAATGGGGGCATTGTTATTCGCAATTTTATGAGACTTCTTTCGCAGCTTGGAAGTCATTGTTGACCCTTTCATTTCAATTAGGTTTGACGTTACTGCGTGAGGATGGGGGCGCGCTTGTCCTTATCTATCGTCGCTTCTCAGGGCTTGACGAGCAAATTATTGTTCTTTGTCTCCGGGGTGAGTGAAAATTATCGTGATGAACGGGGGAAAAAAATGATGAATATGTGCGTTTATGGAGTAGCCAAATGGGGCTCATTTTCGGAATATTTCTGGACGTTTTATTGGCTCAGATGGGATTTTTTCTTTAACCGGATTTTTTTTCCCTCTGCGTATACTCTTCGGCTAAAGGGGAAAAAAATCACGATCCGTCTGGAAGCGTGACGCTATAAAGGGGTGTTACCATACCCATAATCGTGGCATAGCATACTGTTACTCGCGTTTCTCTCTCGTTGTTACCCACCCCCTATCCCTATCATCTCATTTTTCCGCACATTCGGGGCTTAGAAACGCTCTCCACAAAACGTTCCCGTAACGGTTAATTTCGTGCAGGAGCTTTCTTCACACCGTCGCTGCACCCACCCCAACTCCCGTGCTATTCCACTCTCTTTATTGGTGAACCACGATGTCTCCCTCCCCCTTCCCCCCGCCATTGGTATAACGGTACACCCTTTTCGCATGGTCATTTTTAAGAGACGGCCATTGTAGCAAATGAAAAGGGAAAGTTGCACTCTTCATTAGCGCATGGATGGAGGGAAAAAAAAATTCGGAAAATTCCCAGCTCTCTCGTTTGAATTCCCCTTTGGGCCCTCATAAAACGCAAAAAATGAGTCTCATTAAGAACAAGAGAAGGAGAGAATGATGGGGTTATGTATGTGTGTACCTCCCGGAGTCGGAAATTCCGGGAGTGTCGTTGGATATGCAGAACAGGGAGGGTCATTTGTAACGCTGAGCCACGAGGATCCGAGAGGGACAGCCGCATACGGAAGGAAGAGAAGAAACGTCCTCTCTTCACTGTCACCCCATCTCGGGAACACCGGAGACGCTAAACCAACTCTCCCTTCACTCACCTCCACCCAATCCCCCTTCCACTACCACCCACTCGCCCACTTTCATTCTTCTTCTTCTCGTTCTTCTTGTTCTTCCTCCGCCTTTCGGTGTGTCTATGTGTGCCGACTGTGGGGGAGAGAGTTACATCACGCGAGAAAAGCGACGTATCACCCACAGCCAGCCATCATCCGGCCCCGCTGGCAAAGCCCTTCCGACACTACGTGACTTGCGATGTTAACTTCGTAGGGAAAGGGGGGACGGCTGCAAGACGACTGGAAATTCTTCTTCTCCTAATTCTCCCTTTTTATTTTGCAAAACCCTTATTTTTTCCCGGGCGCTATCCAGGCGCCGACCCACCGAACTTTAGCATTCAACTGAACATTGAAGTTGATGCAGTTTGCTGCAAAGTGCAAGTACAATGAAACGGGGAGATTCTCGGTAACTTGGCACATGGGGTAAGTTGGCTGTCCCAACTGCTAAAGGGTTAGAGTTCATAACTCGGCCGGGTCGATGGATGCGTTCTAATGATTTAGCCATGATCCATTCCAGAAAACTAGGGTTGATGCAGTTTGATACAAAGTAGGAGGATATGCCCTCTCGAATAATACCAGGCCATTTTGCAAAATCCCCGACACTGGTGGCATGATGGCGAAAAGCCTCGTCCACTGGCGGCGGCGGGGGCGGGAGGGATTGGTAGTTGAGGGGACGAGAGAACGTTAGTTGGCGGGTCCCGAAGGCGTACGTTAGACCTTGGTGGACTATTACGATAATCCTGTTGGATCCAGTGGTAGGGGGGAGGGGGAGTGCGGGTAACGGGGGTCCGGACTCCTGGGGTCGACGATAGTTTCGAGCTGCCTCATTTTCTCCATCGTCCAACTGTACACGAAATGTAGCGCCAAGTTAGTGTTACCGAGGGGAGTATTACGTGTCTGTATATGTAGAGACAGAGATGGATCGTAATCTCAATATTTTCTAGGGCTGCAAAATCCAGGAATCAAGGGGGATCACAGAGAGGTCTGGGGTGACTGAAATTCTTAAGCCATTTGCCATAGTAAAAATGGAAACATGTCATCACCCGGGAAATGTTCCTCTCTCATTATGATCGGTTAGAAAAATTGGAGCATAGCTTATTCACGGATTAAGTAGGTCGATGGGGTCAGGGGTGCGGATAAAATACGGATGAGGGTACGTGAAAGAGGGAGAGAGAGATAGATAGAGGGACTGGATAGGGAATGAGGAGGAGTGAGTTAGTGGTGGCGTGACGATGCTCCGATGGAGTCTATCTTAATCAAAGGGGGTCGGGAAGGCGCGACGGTAGTGGATTTTGCCCTTTGAACTTTGACGCCAACGGGGCCAGATCGTTCCTGACGACGGCAGTGAGGCAGCATCGCATGGATAGAGAGCTACGGTAGTGACACGAGGTGTGCCGGTAAAGGTGGTTGGAAGGTATAGGTACAGACGAGCACAGCAGAGTGAAGGGATGCCAACGGATAAGAGGGTTGGGTGGTCTATTGATTTCCCATTAAGCCCAGCACCAGCCCACCCCGGCATCTCTTTCTCTCTTCTCAACTCGTCTTCATGATGTCATCCTGGATAGGGTAAAGGCATTCAATTGATCCTCGTAGCACGCACTGGCCATTGTGCCAAAATGAGATGGGGAAAGGCCTTTTGGGAATGACCTGAGTTACGGAAAAAAAAAAAAGATGTCAATTTCTGCGGTGATTCTGCCATCTCCTCACCATTGTCTGACTTATTATCATTCATACCGCCAGTTCCACCCACTTCCCCTCATTCTGAATCCTATTGTTCTTCTACGTTAGAGTGACATATTCGTTATACGGAAGTGAGCCACTCGAAATTTTCATCTCAATGAGCATCACGAGGTGAAGTTGATATTGAAAGCTCCATTAATAACGTAAAATTGCAGGATTCTACGTGGGGTAACACATGCCCCCGAGGAGTTGGTGTGTTTGGCAGTGTCACGACATTTCGTTGAAGCGCTCCAAACTCGTCGCTCTCTCGTCTTTCCGCGTTGAACTATATATTCAAGAGGGGTTGGGGGGAGCTTGTACAATATAGCTGTAAGCATGCAACATTTTGCGGGCATCCTCGTGTGGCATCCTCTCTGTACTTGGCTTTTCTTGTTTCGCTTGGAATGCTTTGCCAACTTCCGGGTGAACGTAAGCAAAATACGTACACTTTAGTTGTTTAAAAAATACATGAGAATGAGGAAAAATATTCCATTGTACAATTATGGTGTATTAATTCCCTAGTATTCATTACAAAATCACGGGTATTATTTTTGAAAAATTTTTAGGTAAAAAAAGTTTTCAGGAAGTTGTGTATATTGTGATTTTGTGGAAAAGCATAGTTTACGGTGAGAGGGACTTCCCGGTGACTTATCAAGCCAACTCCAGTGGTCTGCCCTTTCCCCAGTCCTACTGATCTGACGTCTCTATGTTGGGAATAAACTCTAATCTCGGTGAGGAATAGTCTTGCGGCTAGTGTACTTCCGTTTCAAAGATAGAGAGCGCACACGTCCTCTCTGGTTTCCTGATAAAATCCATTGATTATCCTTGGAGGGCTTCGTGACAAGTAAAAAAGAAAAGTCAAACTAAATCCAAACGGCGAAAAAATTGGAAAAACCGGAACGTTATTAAATAGACTGGGGTGATTTTTGGGGGGAAACTTATTCCCATGGATCTAACTTATAGGAATTTACTGGTCCCTGTATGGGTGTATACATTGGGGGATGGCAAGAAATCGAGTGATGTGACGTGGGACGGATGAGACATCAGATGGCGGGAGTGACAGCAACTCGGATAGAACGCCACGGCAGTTGCCTCCGACGAGCTTTCGAGTGTTGGCATAACAAAAAATTGATACATCGCTAGCCATTAGTCGAGGAAAAGGGGCATCAAAAAGTGTCATCCAATTGTGAGGGATGTCCTTCACAAGATCCTCCTTCTCAGTTTTTTTTTATTCCCATTTCTTTCCTCATACCGATGCGCATCGTTCGCCAAATATTTCGAGTCTCCAGGGAGTTGAAATAAAGTCCGATGGAATGACTTTAATCCTTACTTGTAATTCAATCAAATCTACTTGAAATTAGTTTTCAATTGGAGCATTAGGAAAACTCAAAAGTTTCTTGGATGAATTTTGGCTTTCGATTTTCCTCTGCTTAGTTCCCTTTTATGGCATCATTTTTTTCATTTAAATTCCCAGCGTAACTATTCCTCCATTCTTGCCTCGAGGATCGTACGTACACGAATTCTTAGACGGAAATAACTGCGTGCATTGTTGGTAGGGATCTTAGTTCCCTGGGTGCATTGTCTGGTTGAGACATGGCTCCGACAGAGTATCTCCAACAAGTCATGCACGTCAACCGCTTACATGCTGTCATTGTACAAGATGCAGCGGTATTGGATTGGTCCACACGCCCCCTGACAGAAAAAAGATTCTCGAGAAAGATGTCTTCGCTTGTACCAAGATACGGCCGTAAAATTGATATGAAAAAAAATCTACAGCGAAGGAGAAACGTTTACCGCAATATTTATATATGCAGATACATGCATGTATGCATTTAGCGTACCCATACCCGACAGTTTTTGAATCCAATTGGGTCTGTTATTAGAAAAAAATTGAATAACCACCTGCTTAGTCTCTCACTCAAGACATTTGAATACAAAATCCACATCATTTGGCTCGAGAAGTCCCCCTCTGGTCCTGGCCCTCATCGATTGCCCGCATTTTCCAGCAAAGTACACAATCTTTTGAGGGAAGTTTCTTTATCTGATCTTCTCTTGAATTTCGTGAATTTTCAAGCAATAAATTCCCGAATACACATAAAAACGTGAATGTTTAAAAACTTGTTCCCAGTGGAGCTATCTGTCCCCATAATCTTATAATTCCTGGAGTCATTTTCATGTCAACAGGTAGTTAAAAAATATAAAAATATGCGGATAATGAGAATAATGAAAAAAACCATGACTCGTGATGCCTAAATTGATGATGCCAGGGGCACATCTTTCGGCGGAATGAGCATTAATTAAGGCCCCCTCGTTTGCCCTAATGAAAGCCACAGTCACCTAATGGGATCGACACCTACGCAGAAGGGAAAAAATCTTGGTTACGTGACCCGGCGGCGACGAAAAAAAAACAAATAAATGACTGAATTTGAAGTAATTGGGTGAATAAATAAACTAGTTGAGAGTCGCCTCCACTCACGCGTTGAGATTCCACCTTTTGAACTTATTAAAATTCCTTCAATTTTCATTCATTACCTGCAGTACCTAGTTAACAAAAGGGCAAACTACTGTGTTTACACGATAATTGAGCCGATAATAGGTGTGGGGAATAGCAGGGAAAAGTGATCGTGTTAATGCAACAGCATGTTGGCTCCTGTGATGCTGAAACGTCCTCGGGATTCTTCTGTTGTCCTTTCACTCTCTAGCCTTTCATTGGTTGCTCTGTATTACATGATATCTGTGGGGATGTCCAGTCACCGGACATGCCAGGATAATTTGTAGTTGAAATGTCAATTAATAATAACCGTATTTGTTAATCTTCCGTTGCGTGCGGCGACCGAGGGAATGTGTACGGATCATGATTCTCCCTCTTTCCGCAGAATATTCACTGTTCTCACGAAGAGAGAAAAATTCCATAAATCTTACTAGAAAATTACTAGAGTCAACCTGAACATTAACAAAGTACCCTTAACTCATTTAATTATCAATATTTCCTCATTCAATCCGTACAACAATTACATCTTATTCAATTCACAATTTACTGTTATGAAGTATTTCAACTGAAATGGAAGAGAGCATCGTAAAATATCCTGAGAAGGCAAAATTAGTCTGTCGTGTTAACTGTTCCATAAATTGTTCATTTCTCGCGCAAGCGACAAGTAGATACTAGGGAGCGCGTCTTACTACAAGAAAGCTGAGAATCAATTAAACTCATCTGAGTCACTCACTCGAGCGTCCGAGTACGAATGATATTCCTCATCATCGTAATTTTTATTTTTTTCCATCTCATATCCCTGAGATGGGAGACAATGGTTGCAATTACTACGGGCTCCAACGGGGTTAATCGTATCGGGTCAAATGCCGAGGAATTCGTTGTCACTTTTTGTGGGCGCCCTGGACCGATTCATGGTGGAAAAGACTCCCTTTCGGTGTCTCTCATTAAAGTATCTGTTGAAAGCCATTCGCCCTCATGACGTAAAATTTGTTTACTAGAATAAGTTGGATTCATTGAATGGAGCGTATGCGGGTATGGGGTCGTTTTACTGATTCATATTACTACAGAAGAAGTTGTAGAATTATCGTGTAACGTGGACATCTCCAAACTGTGAGATTAATCGTTTTATGAAATCCCTATTCCCTGTCAGTCAAGGAGTGCAATAAATTATGAACTTTGCCAATAATTTGGAGAAGAATGATGAAAAAAAACCCTCCACTTGCTGGTGCGGGGGTTGGGTGGTATCGGAAATAAATAGATGAATCGGTCAATGAAAGAAATCATCTCAACTGAAAATAAAGGAACACTGAATCACTGTTTCGAGGTAGTGAGTTAACAAACGAACAGTGTACGATCAAACCAAGTGGTAAATGCGATTCAGGTCGGACTCCGTTCGAGAGTTGAACGCAAGAGCCCGAGCAACGTCTGCAGATTTCTCAGAAGGCATCGTCCGGTAATCGTGCTTCGCTCGGCGAAAGCCTGAGCAAGGTCATTGCACGACCATTAAAGTAGCCGAACGATCGGGCTCGCGTCGCGAATGAAAGCATTGCCCCCTTCCTTTCCTCCCCCTCATCGGACTTTACTATATATTCTTGTATTTTATCTTCCTCTGACACTGCTAGTCGAGGGAAGGAGAATAATAGGGTTTCCGTGGTTCTATAAACTAGGATTACATGCTGTCGGTTAACTTCCGGTTACTTGGCCAGTTGTCTTCTTGTGTGAAACAAGAAAAATGGTGGACAATTGTTGATATCTTGGAATTGCTGAGTGTGAAATTCAATTTTCGATTATTTTACTTGTTCGTAGCTTCGATGACTCTTGAGGACATTTAAAAACCACATCAACTCCGGGAATCGCACGTCTTCTTACTCATTTGTCGCGTCCGGATGTTGGAGCGATTGTCAGGAAAATATTGAATTTCATGGACTAAAAATTTTACTGTTAGAAATTTTTATCAGAATTCTTCGTGACAAACTCCGGAAATTTTTATTGTGTCGCTGTTTCACTGAATATTTCCACAATAATATTTCCAACTCAATGAATCGTAATGGATTCGTTCACGGAAGGTTATTATTCAAATTCCATTATACACTGGAATAAAAATCGTGAATCAAAGGTTGGAAGAGATTCAAAATCTAGAATAATTTCAAACCAACGTATGCATTCTTCGCAAAGTAATGTGAAAGCCATTCACCTCGAATGTCTTTCTAATATATCTCCGGTTTCATTTCACCATGATCAATTAATGCACCGTAATGAAACAGAACCAAAGCTAAAAAAAAGTTTAATAACTCGTGTCAAAACTACCGAAGTGTCACCCCATGAAAACAGGAGCAAAATGGAAGATACATGTCTGTTACGTGAGTAGCATATTCATTTCCATGGGCACTTGGTTAACTACTCGCGTGTGAGCTGAATAATATTTACCTCATCCTCATCGGCGAATAAAATTTCCACACGCTCCTCATATCGTAAATGCCATTTTTGCCGATGGTGAATTGCTCAACAAATTCATGGTCAACCGGTGACTTTCAATTACTCACCATACACTGTTGAAAAAATTTCATCTCAACCGAGGGCGTCAAATTTTTTCCACTATTCACACCAGAAATTTTATTGTAAAATATTCTCCCCGTAATTAATAGTGAGCCTAAAAATTTGAGGAGTTGAGCAAATTTTGGAAAGGACTGAAAAGCGATTTGTGTGATTTCTCTATTTGTTTTCACACTCGCTCGTGAAGATTGCCTTTTCCTATCTGTCCAACCGCACCAGTCCCAGAGACAATGTGGCGTCTGTCTTGGAGAACCGGCGTGGAAAATTCGGCATTGCGCTAAAACCCAACCCACGCATACTCGTTTCCCTCCTTCATCCTCTTTTCCCCTTGGACGCGGAACAACAATAGGGCCAGTTCGATCCCTGATGCTTTTCTTCGTCTCTGTCCAAATGGAAAGTGGAGCAGACTCTAGTCCTCTTTCCCCACTTCTTTGACTTGTCTGTTTTCATCCCTCCACCATTCCTCATAACTTCTCCATTCTCCTCTTCCTCCAGTGATACGCTTCCGTCCTTTACGTGCTCACTTGTACTACTCTCACAAATCACATTAGCGTCCTCCTTCTAACGTTATATCCCATAGCCTCGGCTTTCCTGTTTTGCTTGTAACAACGGGTAATGCGAGTAAAGGATAAAAAAGGGCCAGCGATTTCAACGAATATCTTGGAAATTGTTGGTACAAACGAGAGAAAAGGGCTCCTTCTACTCTCTCGAATAGAAAAATTTCATTTTATAATTTTCTAGCTGAGGTAAATGTACCTCTGCTCGTTCAGATGCTGCCAGCTATCGCATTTCAGTCCCTTTGCCAGCCTCGAGACTCTATGGAGAACTAAATACGGCTGGAGGTGTTATTTGAGTTAATAAAAATAGTCCTGAACACAAATTAAGAGTCATTTACAAAATAATACAGGAGGAAAAACCAAATATAAGTGAGAGAGCAGAATTTTGGGAAATACATTTATTGGAGAACTCGATGAGCTCAGGACGTCTTTATAGAAAAAACTGAGATAATTGAGAACAAGTAATTCCCAATTCTGACCAATTTATCATTCGATATCCGATATCCTTTATAATCTGAACCAATATCCCAATAATGATGTATTCCCTTTAGCCCGACGAGCGGACGATCACTCTATTTCCCCATTTTTTTTACAATTCAAATGTCCACGATTCCATAGAGAGAATAGTGAAAACAATTTTTTTCTCGCCTCATGAAAATGCAGAATTAAAATTTCTCATGTGTACACTGACGGATGACACCTCCAGCCCATCCTCTCATATTTTCTCATGGCTGGTGACTGGTGGGGCATGCTGCTACTGAAGGAATTTCCCACTGCGTCGTTAACGCCAGGAAAGAAATAACAAAGGTACCCTCTAAATTAAAATTTTGCAAAAAGAAGAAAACTTGACTGGAGAAAAATGTGAACAAAGAGCCATTCATCCATGACCCATGTCCTCCATCTTCTCCCTTGTCCAATGTACTGTAATGTTTTCTAACTTTACCGAGTGACGTGGAATATTATGAGTTTGTTTAATACCAAGCCAAGACTCGTGAGTAATACAACTGCATTCCTCAATGAAAATACAAACGAATAGTGAGGCATGCGAATAAAAAATTGAGCAATAAAATCAGCGAGAATATTGAGTTGTTTTTAAAGTACATTATGTACTCGCACAGTGCCTTTCACGCCGTTCATTCATGCTCGGCCGCGGCCTCAATCAAGCGGTACTAATACCCCTTGTACCCCCCTATCCACCCCCTGCCACTCCCCCACACCATCACCATCACTCCATAATTCCATATTCATTTACCGAGATTCCGTAGGAAAATGTTAGTGCACACACTTTCGTCTCATCTTTTTTTTTTTTTCACCTCTCTCGTCAGTAGCTTGTTCACTTTAACGTTTTACTTCCCTCGCAATTAGCCGGTACGTGCTTGGACGATTGAGTCACGATCTGCTGCACGTACAGCCAGCATTATAAACTCGAAAGAAGTGAGAAAAAAATGAGGGAGGTGAATAAAAAAAAAATAAAGAGGAACAATGAAGGTGCAGATCTCTACACAGACACATAATACTCATCCGACAAATTGCGCAACCACGCGTTAACGTTCTCAGTGGCAGGCAGGCAATTTTAGAAGTTACTTCTGCGCTGTGTTACTCACGTTTCTGCAAGGTCTGTGGATGGTGGCGATGTCGCATCGAACGGGGAATGAGAAAAAAAAGGTTTTTGAGGAAAATAAATTGCGAAGAATACCGACTGAAATGTTATGACACACACACTGTGCCAGGAAAAAAAATATAAAAAAGGAAAGAACAGAAATGATAATGAAATGGCTACACGAGACATTCCGCTAGGGATTGATGGTCCATTTAGGTTTAAAGCTGACGTAAAAATTCAAATTTTTTTTTAAGATAGAGCTGTTCAAAAATAACTGGTGTGATGTAACTGAAAATTATAAACATGAGGGTCCAATTTGTATTTTACACAATGGGAAATTTGAGTTGTTCATGTAATGCATGGGATCTCAGTCATTTTTGTTTCCTTGAATCATCGAAAAAACAATGTCATCAGATAAGGCGGATCTACAGTTGAGGAAACTGAATTGTGGAACAACACTCGTGTGATATGATAACAGTTACGTTACGTAATTCACAACAAAAACGAATGTCTGGATTTCACACACCTTGTAGACATTTCTCAGGCACTAAAAACGTCTGAATAAAATGAAAATTTATTTGAATATCAAGTGAATGGTTGCCTACACATCTTAATGCATGTTTAAAATGCAGACAATTTTTTATCCAGCGATGAAGAAATGATTTCCATGCTACAGTTTTGTAGAACGATGGGATAATTCTTATTAAAAATCTATTTCGCATGAAAAGTCTGTCTTGCTGAAATGAATCTGGTGAGAATCCCTAAGCCATAGAAATATATCTTCAAACATGTCAAAGTCGTAAAATCCCTTCAAAAGGATCGCTCTGGCCCTGTCTTTTTGTCCTTCCAGTCCCCAACAAAGGACCAGGCCGCCCATTACTTGACCGCCTCCCCTGATTTCAGCGGAAAATTTCGCGAAAATTCAGAGGTAATATCCGCAGATTGTTTTTGAATCCCCGGCTATTATTGTTGGGAAAAAGTTTATAAATAAAATTTGATGAATACATTCGTAATTGGTTTTTACTTGGTAATAACTTTCAGCATGAGCGGGTTTACTGCAGAAAGTGAGCTTTGTTAGAAATTCATACCTCAGCCCTTTATGGGTTATTTTACTACGCGAAAATTTACTACGGTCAAACATTATGAAAATAGCTCTCACCATTTTATTACAATGGACAACCAAAATAGCCCACTGTTACGGGGGCCCACAGTATAACCAGAAATGAACAGATAACCATGAATACACAAAAAATTTTATTATGTAACTAATTTGCGACGTGATACACGCATCATCCGCATCATCCAATTCAGGCGAACAATTCCGCTCGTTTGTTTTTCCCTCGTCCTTTAACACATTAATGACCTGTACGACTGATGGGGTAATTATCATATTCAGAGCCAATAGTCAAAGGATCAATGCAGTGTTCGACACCAGAAGAGCTTTCAGAAGGGATCGCGAAACTCAGCTGAGATTTACATTCTCGTACACTCGCAAACATAAAAAGAGTAAGAGGCAAAAAAATTAGAAAAAAAATACAATGAGAATAAAGTAGCCCATACTGGGACATTTTGCCACGGATTAAAGATGGCAGATAGAGCTAGTTCTAGTTACCCTCTTGTATAATAGCCATTGTGGGGCCCTCAAGGCTCGTCTCAACGATTATTCTCTATCGTAAAGCTTATAGATATTCTTTCTACTTTGCATACTCTCAAGAGATATCCTTTGCGACTTCGATATTGTACGAGAATATTATTATTCATATTCCACCGAAACAAGAGGAGCAAAAACTTCACGGACTCTTTATTTTTCCTCACTTTCTCTTCATACATCTTATGTTACCTCTTTTTTCCAACCGGAGTTTATTCAGTTTCGTCGAGATTTTCGGTCTTTTCTATGTTTATTTTTATTCATTTTGCCGTTGCGAAGTGAAAGAAATGTTATCAACGGAAAAGAAAAGTTCATTCCCAAGCGTGACAGTCTCGTAAAGCAAAATACTGCATTAAATACACATTGGGGATTTCTCTTTCTCTTCAATCCACGATTCTCAGAGTAATCACCGAGATAGAGTGTAAATGTGTATTGCTGTGTTGCGGGCTCTTTAGAAGGGGGAAAGAAATGTTCATACGCGTTCAAACTTACCCCGATAAGACACGAAAAACCTATAATAACCGATAGTGCCGGAGACGTGAGAAGCGATAGGATTTCGCTCCTGTACACCACACGACGACTGAATTATGTTGTTTAAACGGTTCAAGACTTGCATATCGATAACAATAAACAAAATGGAGGGGTTAGTGGAGAGAGAAAAGTTCTCAAAAATTTTGTCATAATAAATTTACCAGAAATAATAATAATCTGGGATTGCAGATTGCGTAAATTGTTCGGTAATTTCTAGGGAATATTTCTCTCTATGCACGGGATAAACGTAGGTAGTGACATTCTCACGACGATAAACCTTCATTGATGGAGATTCCTTGAGTACTTGATGTGGGTTATATAAACCGCAGGAATGCAATCTAGCGTATCAATATCGCCTGCGCTGATCGATAGATTCGTGTTGCGTGATCTTTGACATTTACACGCAGGTATATGACGCATTACTCTGAGAATAGAAATAGTCATCAACCGAGAAATGCACTTAATGCATTTAATTGCGGTTAATGTGTTACTCAGTTGGGGAAGTGATGTCACTGTCTCAAGAGATTTTTTTAATTGATGAGAGTATACGGAGGAAAATGCTTCGAAATTCACGAGTAAGGCTGCATGAATGAAGAACTCGATGATTCATATGATGACGTAATTCAATGGAAAACGATCTATATGTCATAATATATTGGGTATTTTATGTCAAATGAGTCAATGGCTGACCCTCACCCGCTTCGTAATTGATCTCGATTTTTTCCATCATTATAAGCGCTTAGAAAAATTGTCTCAATTGGTTTCGCGTTGTTTTTATACAACTTCACTTCCATTCATCTGATTTTTATTTATCACGCGTTGAAATTTTCGATATTTCATCAGTTGCAGGAATATTTCAGTTGATTTTCTTTCAATCCCTAGGCTTTTTTCTATCAAGATTGATTTTCTAATCGCAGGAAAAATCACAATCGGTCTTCACGAGTATGAGACCCGGTCGTTGAATCATTTGCTATGAAATACCTCAGAGTACTATTTCCTGTGTAGAGATCTTCCCAATCAATAAATACTTAATGACGCAATGAAACATGCTGCCGATATTTCTCAACTTCCAATACCTGAAACGTGATAAAGATAAATTCCACAATATGTGGAGGAAGCATCAGTGGTGGGGACATTTCAAATATCAAGACAAGCGCAAACCGTCGGATATCTACCTGATAACAGCGGCATCGCGTTTCCCAAGAGTCATCGCGTTGTTTGTGATCAAACAGTCCACTGTGGTATGTAATCATCAGGCACGAATGATTCACATCCTTCAGACAAGATTCTAAACGTACATACATGCACGTTCTATTGTGCGGTTGAAATATATATAGAATACGATTAAATTCTCCAGCCCTGACTTGGAGTGAGTCATGGAGGAAGAAAAAAGAGGATGAAATCACTCTCGCATTAAATTTCAAGATTTTCCTCGCTGAATTTCCTTCTCTTTTTATCGGCTTTAATCATCCATTGAAGGCCGAAAAAATAAGTGACATAAATCGGATGTTGTAGAGGTTGGTCGTTGATGTTAATCAGGTGCGGTAACTCTTACCAATCGCACTATTGATTTAGAAGAATTTTCTCATTATGTTTTCGCTTATTTCTCTGGTTTGATCCAAGTAATTAACGATTCGGCCAAATTGATCCGGTCACATTAATCAAATTCTTCTATCAGTGCATATTGAGGAGTCAAAAGCAATTAGACAACCGACACTGATTCACACGCCTCGTGGATATCGGCCAGGATCACAGGGAATGACGCCGTCGAGTATAAATTCAAATTCTCTCTCTTGCTGTTATAGTCTCGTCATCTTGACTCAACGTCCAACGGCATTGGAGTTTCAATCAGGCAAACACCCGGGTGCGTCGTTCATCTGTCGGACATATACATTCGTCCAAATGTACCAGTTTACCATCGGGCGTTTATCGGCCCTATGTTGGGGTGAAAACCAATTTGCAAATAGGTCCCATACAGTTAAGGGGGTGGAAGGGGGGGGGGCAGGGGGTGGAAGGGGGGGGGCAGGGTGAGGAGGAGGAGGAGGAGGGTATCGTATGCAGTGCAGTGCAATGGGAGAATCGCAGGCCACTCGCAACGTTGAATCAGATCTAAACCATTTACACAATTCCCTGTCTCTTCTCTCCCTCCCTCCCTTCCCCTCCCACTCCTTGTTTGCCTCTATTCTATCAATGGGATGAATCGAGGCATCTCGTCTCTCCGATCGACTAATTATTCGTGAGATTTACTCGCCTCCGGTTATCGCTGTGAGCGCAATTGCTTTGATTCATTTTGATTACCACCAAGCGCCACAATTCACAATTGACAAAGGCCAAAACGTGGAAAATTATACTCGCAAATATTCTAATGAAATGAATTCCCACGATGAGAAAATAGAAAACATGCGAGTAGTTTATCGATAAATCAGAGCTCATCGAGCGGAAAAAATGAGCAGTAAAAATAACCAAGAATTCTCGTAATATCTTTAATTAATAGTCATTGTGATTGAGATACTTCATGCACTTGTGTGTGCATTGTAACACATGAAATTTAACTCGTTATAATGATATTCCGAGCGGTTATGCCGAGCTATTAGGCGAGCAGTCGAGCGAATATCCATAATTACTAATAGACTGGGGGGGGGGGGCGGGGGAGGGGCTCGATCACAGAGTATGGCATTGGCGTTGCTCACCTCAGTGCTAACTGGGTGATGCGCATCTCTGTTGTTGATTCCACACGTATTAGCAGCGTGTGCAGTTGCTGGACCTCGAGTAATATGAGTGAGTCACATCAGATAACGATCGTACCTATGGTAGAAGTACAGAGGGTTATTGCTGTAGTTACTATCGAAGGCTATAAGCTGAGAGCAACTCCCCTCTCACTCAATCTGCAGGACGACAACTAGGCATCCTATCCACTGACACTGTGGGATAGGCCGACAGCCGGCTGGAAATTAGAGATAACGACGTGTCGCATCGCGAGCGCGATTTGCCAGAGGCATCTCCTCGTCCTCACCCCGGCTCTCAGGAAGTATGCGCCTAACTGTATAACCTATCTACCAATCTCCTCGGCTACTTTTCACGACACCGGATACCATCGTTCTCCAATTTACTCTCTCCGCAAGTCAATTAAAGTTTTGCTAATTTGGATTTAAAAATTTTGCGGAGTAGGGTGATAATTGTAATGAATTGCGGGGCAAATTTGTTTGCCGATGACATCCGGTGAGTGTTAAAAATGTTGTGACTTTAGATGAGAGTTCAGTAGTGGAGGGGTGGAAGGAGATGAGTTGAATTATCTCGGAGTTCACCCCATATGACTTAATCGAGTTGGCATTGGTGTAAAAGTAAATACAATGGTTCATAATGAATTAATCACTCATGGAGGTCATAGGATGGTTAATTAAATATTAGCTCTCCGTCAGGAATCCAAATTTCATCTCGGGTTGGGACTGAGTAATTAAATATGATTGCGAATGTGCACATTTTATGACGGATGATGGAACCTGTTATTTTTCCATTCGAATGAAGGTTATTTTTTATTATTGAAATAGCAGGGGAAAAAATGGAGAGTCGTTGAACCGATTCTTTGATCTAATGCGAAATAACGAGACTGATAAATAGCATCAGGAGCAGTGCAATCCGTCGATCCCCACGAGTTATACGTTCGTGGCGTCCTTGCAAACGATAATCACAGTAGAAAACCGCTCGGCAGCGATACAGTTATGCAAGCGCGCCAGGTTGGCTGCTTGGCACGATCCGATGAGAATCAAGGGGTGAGAGAGAAACGCCGAGGAGAGGATCGACGATTTCCGACCTACATCTCGGAAATAATTGTGCCGGACGTTGCCGACAATGTGAATAATCGACTTCATGTTGCAGATTTATTCAGCATCATTTGTGAAAAAATGCCCATTGAAAAAAATGCCGATAAATTTGAATTGACATTTTTTGCGGAGTTATTTTTCATTCTGATAGAGATTTTTTTTTTCATCTCGTGAAAAATGTGGATGGATTATCTAACGCGTGAGGACTCATGGCCGTTGTTCATTGAGGCAGGCAGTCATGTATCGCGTATATGCATTCGCAAACATAAGCCACCGTTTACCCGGGAGTGTTTTACGTGATGCGTCAATAAACATGTGTAGCTTTAGCGAATTCAATATTAGTGACTTTATCACCTTGGGCTTGGATGAGAAATGTCTGGACCATGTTTAAGATTTTTTACTAGTTAGAGACTGAAATAAATCAAGAAAAAATTATGGCAACTCACCGCTTTTACGGTTTGTTTGTGAATAAATAAACGTTAGAAAGAGAATATTTTTCATTTGCTTTGCACAGTTGTTTTTGCCATAATTTTTAATTAAAATTTTCCGGCCGGATAATTTTTCTCAACAATTATTTAAATTACAACATTTTTCAATTTCTTTTTTCATCGTAGTATTATTCACTGGCAGCTGTCATTATTATTCATTAATGCATATGGAAATTGAAAAATTCAATTGATTGGAAATCTGATCAACCTCCCCTGGACTTTCTTCTCCCCCTTCTCAGCTACCGCTCCACCACCGCCTCACCCCTCTGTTTTCCCGATAAATTCATAATAATGCCCCTAAAAGTCCATAATTCACATGAAAAACTGTTTAAAATGAGTAATATGGGCACTTGACTTGCTCTTTGGGCGACCCGAAGTGAAATTCACGAGCCAACTTTCTCTAATTTAAAAAAAAAATTTCTTTTTTCGTGAACCGTTTTTAATCAGGACCACTATGCTAATTGGAGGAACGTAGTAACTAGAGTATACGACGATGTAGAATGGGGGAGGGGGTTCCTGCCTACTTTTAAAAAAAAGGGGCCGCTGAGCAGCGAGTGGGCGGGGGTGTGGGGCGGTGAGGGGGGTAGAAGAGAGGAGGTGAAGAGGGCAAAAGCGCTCTCGGTGTTTCCGGCACTCGGCTATCGATCCTTGGCTCGTTCCCTTTCCCACTTCTTGAACGATATATCTCGGCGTCGGTTAGTGCGCGGCCCAGGATACCCCGGATTTCGAGTGGCGCAAGCCGAGGTTGCTTTATCGTCCTAAAGCTAACGTTTATTATTACGCGGATTCGCATCCGGGGCACACGGGGAACAAAAAACAAGAGGATTGAAAAAGAAAATGTAGAGAAATACTGGGGTGGAGAAGCGGAAAAACAAATGAAGAAAGATAACACACGTGTGACAGCCCGACGATCGGTCGGACTTACTTCCGGGTGAACACCGGATGTTTTAAAGAAAAAAAAAACCCATTCAAAATTCAGCATTTGAAATTTCCATTTCTATGAATGATATACTGATTTTGAGACATTGAATGAAGATAGGGAGAATAAAGCGATAATCATTGAATGGCATGCGAGCGATGTAACGTCAAATGAATGGGAATTAAGTGGTTCACGAATTGGTTGTATAGAGAGATGAAGAATCGTTTTGGAATACTATTGGTGGATGGTGTGCAACTAGCAACACGCTGTACGCAAAGGGCTTTCAATAAAACCTCATGCGGTACTCTCTGCCTATTTGGTGGCGTCCAGTGAAGGCAGAAGAGGATCCCAGGGCCGACAAAAGTCCAGGGTCACCATTGCCAACTGGTCTGTGTATGCCAAACGGCAACGGCTAAGCATTGAAAAGAGCCCTCGCGCAAATTCCCAACTTGGCGGCCACCGGTTTCCAAACCAGGCACAAACGATAATTGCTGTGATTCATGCAACTATGCGGACCGTTTCCGATGCATTTATATGCATCGCAAATAATGGCGTACCGACGAACGCCCGGTGCCACCCAATGTTATAATAAGCGCATGCTCATCCGTCTATGCTACAATGTTTTCTATGAGAGAAAAGAGACAGCAAGAAGATAATAATGATGCTAATGAGGTGCTTCTGCGGCTGAAGATCCCGATAGAGTGGAGACATATTATTCGCGATATGTTATATTGAAACGAGTGTGTCTGGCAAATGTGAAAATTTCCTCCCCCTTTTCCTGCAATTTTTTTTGCCTCCACTGACGTTTATCGAGTCGTACGTTAACCCGTCATAACTTTCCGATTTTTAGTATAAAATTTTTCCCACCCCTCATTCCACCGGCGCAATTCTCGGCATTATCCCCGCACCCAGAGACACTCGAATTTATTCGACAAACAGAAAGTAGAGGAGAGAGGAGTCGGATAAAAAAATGAAAAATAAAAAATTTCCCCGCTCGTTTTTACCCGCGACGCGTCGCGACGCCTCGAGCTCATCCTCTCCATCCCTAGCATCCCCCCTGCCCTTCCCGCGATTGCCAAGAGAAGCTAAGCGCACGTTGCATTTTTATTGGCGCATTACACCGCAGTCGATCCACGAGAAAACCCAGAACCACGGGACTCATACCTTCCAAAGTTTCCTCACCCTCATCCTCGAATATTTTCTCTCTTACCACCTTCCATTCTCCGGGCCACCTACATTTCGGTAATTAACTGATACAAAATATAGTCGCCGGCTGTCGTGCTAGTGAATTTCATTAGCGACAAATTCATTTTCCATATCGATCTGGTGGCACCTAGTTTTGTAAGGTAACGCTCCGCTGTCCATTTTTACGCTTTCCCTTTAAAACCATCAAGGAGTCGGCGTTAATGGTTTCCTCTCGAACCCCCGTATTTTTTTTAACAGAAAAAAATCACCCCGGGAAGAACTCATATTTTCAGAATTTCAAAGCACACATTTGAAACATGGGTTAACGTGCCACTCATTTTTTTTCCACCTCTGTATAGGGAATTTGAATAATTTTATGTTAGGTAAATACTGCGGGAAGATGTATGACTTAATTCCATGGAATACTTGCTCACTTACTGAAGGGAAAAAATGACATCGTAAACATTGAAATCGTGTGCCTAGTGGCTTCAACTCAATGGGAGAATAGCTTTTATTTTCACAAAAGAAACCGTCAATTTAATCCACTTTAGAAAATTATATAGGACTTATTTTTAGAATGAATTGTATTCACCGTAGACCAAATCTTAATTTAACGATCCATTAGATTTTATACTGAAATAATTCAAGTTATTTTTGTCAATCCGCTAACCACAATAGTCTGTACTGCACTTAAAATCAATGTTCCGAATAATTTTTCAATATTGAAACATAATTTTTTTTCTATTCGTCTAATGAATTGCGTTCCACTGGAGCGGAAACTTATCAGTTCAATTAGATAAAATCAGTTGATGAAGAAAACTTATTTTTCCATGTAATTAATGATTCTCACAATCAACAAATGGAATAACCATTATTACACATTAATTAAAATACTCCCCCCTCAATCCATTAATTAATCCTCTATGCTGTTTGGTAGTTCAACACTTCCGTCATTCGAACATCGAAACTGAACGACATAAATCCCAGAAAAGCCGTTACATAATCAAGCGAGAAGGGCCATTGATACCTACACGCAGTTGGTTATTGCAAACTCAACGCAATATCCACTCGAACGAACCGGACATTTCGATGCGATAATTCGTCGATGACAGCCGCCGCGATAAAACGAAATCGGTCGCCGGTTTTATGACGAATGCGGGCGCGACACCGTGAAAACTGTCAAACAATTGTAAGATTTTTTCCCCATTCTCAATGTCACTGACAGAATGATTCATCCCTTATTCATCATCCAATGTGATCGGTTCTATTCAATCGATTCCATTAATTTCAATTCTATTCTCAGCCAGTGGATTTTTAAATAATACATATCTTTGTGAAATGACGTTAACGAGCCATAAACTCAATGACTTACCGACCATAGAGACAAGGTCGAAAGGCACACGTTCCGCTACTGAATACTGCCACTCATTTATCCATAAACTTGTTCGTACAGGGGAAAAACGAGCATAACCCGGGGGATTTAGACTACAATTTATATTTATACTCCTTGTTTTTATTATCTGAAACACTTTTACGGGAAATCGTTTCCATTAAAATTTATTTGACAATATCCAAATTTGACAACAACGGTCGGGAACATTTTTCAACTCACCGGATGCTCACAACATCCGCATTGAGGATTAATCAAATCACTACATTTAATTTTTAATTTGAGAAATTGATTAATTAATTGAGCAATAGTTTTTGGGCAAATGGGTTTGGTGCTACCATCTAAATGAGCTCATCCTACCATAATGTCATATACCCAGGGGTACGAGCATATATTGTCTCCGCCGATAATTAATTCACTATTTTCGCGGTCGATAAGTATTCTTGGCGTTAAGGGCCGATAAAGATAATCTCGAATATCTCCAGTCGGTAACCAATAAATATTTCGCAGAACATCCGTAAGATGGCACTAGCGCTATGAACGATCCCAATGTACTTCGAAATGGGCTTATTAATGATTATTAATTATCCACGGGGTTGCAAACAAAATTAATACATGTACAATCATGTACATTACCTATTTTTTCTGCTTGCAATCTCTAACCGGCTAAGTACATTGGAGGTCAATCTTGAACACTTATTTAGTTGCTGTCTTGACTAGAGAAGTTGCACGCATTCCCCCTCCTCCGTGCGCGCGCAGCAATGTGCAATATGGCGGGGGACGCTAAGAGATTCGCGCGCGTAAATGGTAATGTAATATTTTCTGCTCTTTATTCGGTTAATTAAATGAATTGATCAACTAAAAGTACCATAAACATGGCATATATTGTTGTTAATTAGTGATGTGCAGTATTTATTGTGATGTCTAACTCTAAAACAGTGAAATATTCGATAAAATCTGTATGCCTGCATTTGAGGCAGAACAAAGGAAAAACAGCGGAGTGGAATGCCTTCTATTCTGTGGGATAAAATCGTGGTATCATCCTTTCCTCCTCAACATTCACTCATACCAATGCCAAAAAATATTTCCAGTGATACGTAGGCACTTTTCAATATCTTTTTTTATTATTTCAGTGATTAAAAGTGGTGATTAATGTGGACGAAGTGATTCGTGTGTCTGTGTGTGTCAGTGAAATTGTGCAACGAACATCATTCGCCGCCGTTGTCGACATTTTTCTGGGAAAAATGGCGGAGAGAAGCTTCATGGTGGTGAGTACATAAATATTTTCTTATTTATTACGTTCAATTTTTTATTATATATGTTCGGAAAATCGGGATTGGGGATTTCCGAGGGCGATTTTTGAAACTTCTCCGTCGGCCTTTGTAGAGGGCGTCTTGGGGCGCGCGATTCCTGAAAAGCCATTCGCCAGCTGATCCTAAAATAGCCTAAGCCCAAACACTCCAATAAACCCCAACAAATTGCATTTGTTCCGAGTACCGGACTCAGTAACCATGAGAATCGACAATTACTGTTAGTATTTTATCAGAGAGAAGTCTCTGTATGACAAGAAATATACGGAATGCGATCCAATAATTACCCATACCTCGAAGTGGTGATAATAGGGTAGCGAAGTTATTGTGGATAACCTATTTCTATCGCTTGGCTTCTTTGGTTTTTCTGTCGTTATTTATCGCGAGTGTTGAGTGCTACTCTTGTAACGCATCTGGACCAATGAAACGTGAAAGCCACAGTTGAGTTACAAAAAGTGTTATGATGCTACAGAATGCCCTATTTTGATGCTGTCGTACTGACGATCCTAGGATTAGTCAATCATCTGCAGTGTAAGTATATTTATTGTTGTATTTTCTTTCGAAATTTTGATGAGGCAGAAAATTGTTATACTTTTGGAAACTCCATTTGTGAGGTTATATGATTTTTTTTCTTGAGTACAGAGTAATTTGTGGAAGAGAAAAATATTTGATAATAAATTTCTTCAGGTGTGGAAATCCTTCCCAATGTCACAAATGTACGGCCCACGAGTACCAGGGCTAAACTGGAAATATCTCCTCAATTTGTCACTGGTATTGAACCAAAACTCATACTCCGAGGAAACAATGAGTCGCTGAACATGACATGTACAGCTGTACATCAAAATTCCGATAAAAGTGATATATCACTCAACTACATCGTTGATTGGAAAGTGCCTTCCCACGTTAGAGATAATGCGTGAGTTCTTTACAATATTTTGTTCTAATTGAATTACCCTGGAACAGCTGCATTAATAGGATTTGTTATTTCAGCTCTAGTAAAATAACTACAGGGCAGGATACAAATATAGCATGGCTGTGGTTCGAACGTTTGTCAGATTCCGATGCTGGAGATTATACTTGCCATGCAATTACTACCAACAAGGCTGTTGTACCACCATTTCTGTCCAATGAAATTCGCCTCTCTGTGAAAAGTGGCAAGAGCAGTAAGTCAACTAAATTCAAATTTCATGATTTTTAATACTTTTTTAAGACTTGGTCTGAATATTGAATTTACACTTAAGTATGGCACGAAGATTGATACTATTTCAGAGTCAATAATGATCAATTATTTTTAGAACCCACATTTTGTGGAAAACAATGGTTCAAATGTCACTCGTCAGCAATCTGCATTATGCAGAGATACGTATGCGACGGAAAAGCAGATTGTTCAGAGGGGGAAGATGAGCATTCCGAGACATGTGGTCCAGACCCATGCTTCGGTAGGGTTCACTGTGAGGGGCGTTGCATACCCCCCGAATGGTGCTGCGATCATCGTAATTGCAGTGGTACATATGGTCTTAGACCATGGCCACCAGAAACCCACGAGATCAGTTACGTGCAAACAGCATTTTACACTGTCATCGGTATGTAACAACTGTCCCGATGTGACCATGACTCTACTTATTTCGTTAAAAAATAGCAAATTCTTGGTTTGTTGTAGGCTGTGCAATGGCATTTATGTTCATTGTTACGATACTGGTGATAGCCATATGTAGGGTACAAATTAAACGGGCTATGAACTCAAGATGGACACAGCAGAATCGCACTAATTGCACTAGACGACGTACAGTGCCAATAGGGATACCTATGTACGATTTAGACGTCTATTTGAATCGTAGTGCTGATAATTATCCGAGGGGAGTGAGTATAATGTACAATATCAACAGCGGTGTGCAATTTGTGGGAAGGCCTGTGGAGCCACCACCATACTCTGAGGTAGTAGCATCACCACCTCCGGAAGGTCCACCACCCCCTTATGTATCATGTGAGAATCTTATCGAACAAACAACGACAAATGCTGCCTCCGATAGTACAACAAGAATCAGTCAAACAGAACAAATTGAACCACCTCCTTGTGATACAACACCACTCAACAGCGATCTCAGAGACGAATCCTCTGGTTTCTCTGGAGTGGTCATCACATCTAGGAGCATACCTGGTCCTCAAGTACCCACTGTATCTCACATATCAAGCAATCACTCGAGTCCAGCAAATCTAGCCAGTCGGTCTACACTCCCACAACCTCAGTCTTTCGATCTAGACTATGTGGAGACTGACGCGTTATTATCTGAGAATTGCAATATCGTGATGACGAGTCCCAAGGAGACTCTTTGGAAGTCGTATGGGGTACCTGGTGGAGCTAAGTCTCGATGGCAAGACCAGAGCCCTGATAGACGATGGTTTCGACGTAAGTCAGGAAAGAGTCCTGAGAGCTCCCCCCTGAAGAGCAAGGACTTGTCCCTCGTTGATGCTGAAAACGAGGGGGTATTTTTGGATACTGATCAACAGGGGGGGAGGCAAGAAACGTGTCAGGTACCAGGTCCAAGCACGTCAGCTCTTGACAATGAGCACATATCCATTTCAGACGGAAAAGTCGTTGCTGTTGTTGATGATGATGAGAGAGTCAGTGATGTCGTCGGTTCATCTGGAGGGGATGGTAATCCTTTGAGATTAATGACAACGCTAGCTTTTCCTGTTCAACCTAGTCAACCACAGAACATATTAAACGATACACATGCGCAAATAAATGAGTCTTCCACTAGTATGTCTACCACATTAGTCTCATCTAGTGATCATCAGACTGAAACTAATGGCCAAATATCGGCTACTGAACCCCTGGTTCTACCTTTACGCGAATCATTTATTGGCGTTCAGAAAAACAGTTAATCAGTTGATATTAATCGCCTTCCTGTTATATTCAATCATGCTTCCAGTCTTATTTGACAGATGAGTATAGGGATTGAGAGAGAGAGGAAAACTTTTAGTAGGTCTATCTTGGATCCGAGGAATTGTTATTAAAATCAACATTTTTTGATTTTTGGGGAAATAGAATATTAATTGGGATGATATTGGAGAGATGTAGGGTAAATTGCAGCAAGATCATCTACAGAAAAACCTTTTCTTGAGACAATTACTTCATTATCCCGTTTTTCTCAAGCAATCGGACTATCGTGGTAATCTTATACGAGCCCACAAGCTAAACCCATTTTGCATAGATTTAACATCTCGACAATTATCTACACTTTCTTTCTTTGGGCAAGTGAATGATATTGTGTTGAAATTTTTTATTTCTCTCCGTGTACTTTGCTTCGTCGTTAATGTATATATGATAGAGAATATTTGTATGAAAAATATTACAGATTAGTGCATTTTGAGTACTATTGTACTCTCAATGTTTATTTTTATTGTTAAATGTTTCTATGGATAGTCGTTGCTTGCCAATAATAATACGAAATTGGGGTATTTCTGTACTTACCGGTATCTGGAGCACTGCACTTTTTTCTTTTATTAGAGGATTTTATCGGAATTTATCGAGTGAATGGGATTGTCGATGGGACCAACATTGTTTTTCTTTCTTTTAAAAATTTTTCATCATTGAAATTATGTACGTCATCGCTATCATGGGAGAGTGATGTTTTGAGTCTACCGATACGAATGGTGTCTCCACAATTTTCTGTCAAGTTGATGGAATTTTAATAGTGTTCTTAAATGTAATGAATATTCTTTCAAGATAATGAAAAAATTTTAATCCAAATAGTATGTACTTCCGGGGGTCTGAGGATAAAAAATATACACTTGTTTTTACGTGCTTCCAAAGATTACCTAACAGACGACTTATCGCCTACGTCTTTTTCAACAATAGTCAATTGCTCGGTTGATCGTTGAGCGATGATAAATGATCTTGACTTTCGTGTGAACTCTATGATAGACAATAATGTTGAACGACTCTCTCTGTTTTCAGTTTCTACAATATATTTTATAGTTTCAGTTATAACCTCGGAGTTGATGAATTGTGCTTTGATGAGATGTTTAACGAGTTGCAATGGATAGATTTAACAAAATGCCACAATCATCTATTTTTAATACGCCTGCACCCATGATCAATCAAATTGATAATGCACCAAGGGTCGGAAATTGAGGAATATATATTTTTAAAATTTCCGAATTGCAGATAGTGCAATTTTACTGCAGATGGCCTAACAAAACGACTAGGCTTAACTGTTTACTTGAATGCACACTCGATTATACACGAGTCATCGATTATTTTAGTTGGTTGAAATATACAATGTATTTTAATTATACCAATTGTAAATTGAGAATTATGAAGAAATACATGACCTATGAGAATATGGAATTAGAAAGTCTTTTCCGAATATCCAAGGTTATCTTTACAAAAATAGTACGTCAAAGGCAATTTCAAATTATTTGAGTCTTTCATGTACTGCGTCTTTTTTCGCTCCATTTCTGCGTTTGTAATCACTGTATTTATGATAGCATAGATAAGTCGTCAAGGCTATCACCAGAAGAACTAAGAACCAAGACTGAATAGCTATACTTGTTGACAGTTGGGTACTTCCTAGAGATCGCGCGGGTGGAAATACATCCCTTTCGAATTTTCTTGCATACAGACCAAGCGTCTGTACGTTCTTCGTAGGATTATTGAGAATAGCCTCGATGTGTATTTTATCCCCCTCGATTTTCTCACTGTATGTCCACTCGAGTGGCATGAGTGATGCATCTGATGAGATTCCAAGTATTAGGAGATTCTCTCGATTGACAAAAGTTGCGGTGATTTTCACCAGAGTGAATATCGTTTCTGAATTCATTCGCTGTCCACAACTGTTGATAGAGTCGTTACCGCAGAGAACGATTCCACAGACTTGATATCCTATGGTGGTTGTATTCACAAATGTCCTGATGTCGTCCCTCACCATCAGTCTGTATTTATTCCCCCGATCGACAAATGACGTTTCAACGGTAAAGTTACAACAAAAGTCTCTCTGGCAGAGTTTCTCCTGCCTGATTATCGAGTTGATGGGACGTGTTTCGTACTCAGGAAGGCCAGGGTCTTGCCAAAGGGTGAAATCACTTGGTGAATGGGAATCACGTTCCAATCCCAATTCCGTCTGTTCAGATCGTTTTCTTCTGAATTCATCGTGACTTGGTTCAGTGGTTTTTGCTGGGAATTCCCTGTGCTGTGAATCTTTGATACTTTCTGTTAGAAGCTGCCGACACTTCTTAGGCACGTCCGCGATGAGAATCTCCGAACCCCTCTCGCCTATTGTCGCTTTTGCAATTCCCTTTTTCCCTGGAAATGATGAAACGATTTCATTGAAGGGCGGAATTGGGGGAGGATTGGGAGGAATGGCGGATCGTACCCAGGTATATTCCACTTCCGAAACTTGCTAGGTAGGGCCTGTTGTATCCTGATGCCAGGAAATTAACGTCTTCGGAGTATGCCCATTGGGACTGCGCTTGGATCGCTGCAATGGAGTATTATTTTGGGTTGTGAATCAATTAACAATTCCTGGTGGAATAATTTGTGGTGAATATCGTTTGTAATTGGAGTAGACAGGTAGATGAGAATTTTATTTGAAAAAAATAGGCAAATCCTTTGAATGTCCTTACTATCTTGATTTTAAACGCAATTAAAAAAAGGGAAAAATCAATTCTCGGCACCGGTTTTTCTAGCACATAGATCGTTAGCATAGACTTCAGGATTGACATTGTCTGAATGCCCATATGCAATGCAAATTGGAACTCCCTGAATTCAATCGATATAGCGCACTCTGGGTGCATGGAAATGTCGAAGCCACATTGGAAATGCGCGTATCGGGTTAACTTTCGTGGATACCGTACCAAATTCTAACGAAAACCAAATGGTAAACTCAATTTACCAAGTCTGACGGCAGGGTAACAGGTATATGTGGGGTTTGTCATGGGTTCCACGCAAACTGATAGCTTGGCCAGTTTTTTTCCGAATTAACTAGAGTGTGGAATGAAAATTTTATTTACCCATTAAGAAGGGCAGCTCGGAGAACCAAGCGGTTGAATAGACAATGTCTGTTACGTGGTGAATTCTCGTAAGGTTTAGGGCTGGCTCTTTGAACAGCATGTCGAAGCAGATAAATGTTCCGAATGTTACGTTGAAGTCCGTATCAAATGTTGCTACTTCTGGATTTTGGAGAATGTCGAATTGGGGCTCGTCGAACAGATGAGTTTTCCGATATCTGGGAGCAGATAATTTATCAGAGTCTTTCGGTGATTCTCCAAATTTATAGTGAATGTATTCCTCGAGTTGGTTATAAAATTCGTAATTTTAGTAATTCTGGTTGCTGAATCAAAAGTTATCTCCAGCATATTACTCCCCAATTGCTCAGAAAAAAAATATATACTTTGCTATTATTTTTCCTTCGCGATCGAAGACAGCTTGGCTGTTGAAGAAAAATTTCCCATCTTCGGGGCATCGTTCACCATCACACGGCAATTTCTCGGCAATATTGATGACAACGTACATGTTACCCTCCCTCGCTGCACACGATATTCTCTTCAGTGCCTATCAATCACAAATTCAAACAGCCAATAAACCACGGAGCATACTCCGGATGTTGTTGATAAATAATCTTTGAAATTGATAAATTGTTTTCTCACATTGTGAACAGTTATGTCGTGCTGAATGCAGGGATTATAATTAAGTGGGATGAGTGTTGACCAAAATTCCATTGATTTTCGGTCGGGTAAATTCATAGTAGTCAGACCATCCTCAGGGAATACTATTATGTCGACTTCCTGCGAGGAATCAGAATTGAATTTTACATGGTGAATGCATAATGTTCCTAACTGACGGGTACGGTCCTTTGTTTACTGAGCCAAGTTACAGTCCCTCCTACTACCAATCTTGTCCCATCCCTCTCGCTATATCGTACCTAAAAGACGATATAGACGTCGCTCGATTCTCAAAGCACTTCATGTTAGATGAGCACGAGCCCTTCTATATAGACCCTCTTAACTTCTCCTGCCTTTGACGATTCAACATGATATTATCTCTCTCACAGCACCACTGAATTTTTGCATTACTATTTTGAAGGCTTTGATGTACGTACACATTAAAAATATTAGATTACATTGAAATAATAGTGGTTTGACTCACTAACTCTCGACACATTTTCAGAGGCAAATATCTTGATACCAACACACAGAAATTAAATCTCTATCAATGAAACCGCTACCGCAATTGAGTTTTTTCCCTTTCTTAATCCAGTAAAAGCCCCTACCAACGAACCGTGAATGTCTCCCTTATTTTTAAATCGCTTTCCCATGTCTTTTTATTGGAACTTGTGTTTCTCTTCATCATTACCACCCGTGAGAACTCCACGGGACAGTTAATGGAATTATCCAGCATATTGCAGACACTCCCCTGCCGAGATGTCTGGTCGAGTGTCCTAATGACATTAACTGCGAAGCCGGCGCGTCTCAAAGATCGTATCACATTTTCAATGAGGAACAGCTTCCTTCAGTTGGATACAACGTCAATGAAAGTATTTTTAGATGGATCAATTTTTCATCATTCTTATTTAATTTCGAGATAATTGGTTTGGATAGTTTATTCCTGTACTACTCCATCGGTTTCGACAAACCTTGAGGCGCTATTGTTATTATTCAGACCGGCCTCGATGATAAAACAAAGGCGGCTATCAATGGGGCTTCCGTTTGGGGGAAAATGAATAGTAAAATTTGTTCATTTGTTCAGTTGTATAAAATTTATCAATACTTGATGAGTGCTACTTTATTTGTTTCAGAAAACATTCTTATATGGATTTGAACGGTGGTGTTGGCTGAGAGGTAAGTGAATCGGATGAAGAATACTATTTTTTAAATAAATTCGGATAAACTGAAGTGAACAAGTAAAAATGGACCGAATGTAATTTAATCAGCTTGGTATTCATTTCAATTTATCCTCTATAAATTGGAAGAATATTCTTCCAACAGTACATGCTCCAATTAACGAAATTTAACAACTACAATATCGAAAAGTGGAGATCCACGTTCTCTGCGAAATTCCATACTCTATTATTAATCAATGGAAAATGGAAGAGTGCATGGAATTCATTGCATAGTTCGCGGAAAAGCTGAAATGGAGTTCATATGAATAACCACAAATGAGTAGAGATGAAAATTCAAATGTTTAGTTACCGAAGCGGCTGCCTGTTGAATAAAGCTCACATATTCTTGACTATTCGTATCAATGGGGGACTCATTGGTATTTGAAACTTGCGGGTTGAATTCAACAACAGCAGCTTTGTACGTATTTGCCTCTGGTGTGGACCACTGAAAAATATTATTCAATTATCATGGACCCACTCAATTCTCACTTTGTTCTGAAGTTACTCCTCCAAACTCAATTTTTAATTACCTGATGCGATAATTGGATAATTCCCAGGAGGCAAATACAGGCCAATTCCATCCTGTCAACTGCCAAAAGAAAGGGCAAAGGGAATTTACTATGTGCAAGCATGATCGGGTTGTCTACACAATAATTATCAATGTTTGCTGCTTCTGTGTACATGGAGTAGTCCCATGAGTTGTGTGTGTTCATACACAGCTTTGTTGGGCCATTGCAATGGGTTCACAAATGGGCAAATTGCGAAAAAGGGTTTAGTTAAAGAAAAGGAATTTATGTCATTCGCTTCCAGGTGGATATCGCCTTTTTTCAACGTTCAAATGCAGAATTATCGTGCTGACAAGCCAATTCATCCAGTGTTTTATAATTCAATCATAAAAGTGAGTCAACATTATCGCAGAATTTTTTTTATTATTTTTTTCCTGTCGGATTAAACGTCTAGAATATTCCCAGAAAATTTCAACAACTAGTTGTTGAAATTCATCGAATAATTTGCTGTTTACAAATTAATTCCGCTTCACAACAGTTTAACTCGTTCAGTACTTTTTTATCAATTTGTTTCTCCGTGCGTGTAATCGATGGAGAGTGGAAGTATCGGTACAGTTACCTCTTTAAATATTTTCTGTCAATTCGTTTGATTTTCTATATCCAATATCCCAGTCTCTGTTAACGACAATTCTATCATAAAAATGTTGCCGCTATGCTCACGGCGGAGGGGGACGATGACGCGCAAGATAAGGTGAGATTCTATATCTTGTTGCAGATCGACTGCCCATTATGCACCAGAATTTAATCAAGTGGGCAAAACTTTTCCTCAATTACTCCGATACGAATGTTTTAATTAACCTCACTGTACCTCGTTTTCCCGTTTTCATTGTGTGCACAGAGTACTGACGGGTAATTTCTTGTTATCTCTTCATTATTCCATTTCTGGAGTACAATTCTCACTTCGTATTGTCTCTTCTCGCGCTGCAGAAAACAAACTGATTTATCTGAGACAGCAGGAGTTTCCACTGGGTCGTGTTTCGTCATTCGCGTGCGGGAATTTTTTTGAGAATGTTTGACGGTTTCCATTACTAAGCAAAGTAGCAATGACCAATAATTATGGAGACCACAGGCGTAAATACGGGGTATTATCAATAAGCGATTGTTTGCAAGGTTGGAAACAAATAGCAGTAGGAGAGGGAAGAGAGTAGGAGCAGCATAAAATTGCACGCAAAATAAAATATATAACATATACATGATGTATAGACCAGTGCTGTTTACGGTCCACCTAGAGGTCCGAAAATTCATACAATTTTCGATGGTGGGGATGACTCTCTAAAGGGGACAGAATTAGTAGTACAAACACTGACCACTTGTAGCGCAATACGACTAGGGTCGCGTTCACGCTTGCGCAGCAGAACATACACAACTACGCCTGCGTATGTTTTGAGTCAGTATATATACCAATTGCAAAGCGACTGCGAAATTATGATTTTTCAAACTATTTTCCGTCGATTCTGTTCAGAGCAAATAGAAAAAAATATAAGTTGACTAATGGGATTTTAATTTTTCCTGTTTGAGACTCGCGATGGTATTCCCTTCTTCCTTTTAGGGCATAGAATGTGTTGCTTGACCCGGGAGGTAAGGGATTCCTCTCCGATAAATTCACTTCTACCAGTTTACTAATGAATTGGCAGACATTTAGTGGCGATGGTCGATGGTGTTTGCAGTCCTAGTACGTCCACAACTCTCGCCGAGTAGATCTTGGTAAATAAATGAGGACAGGTTGTGTTTTATCGAGTGGAAAAGTAGAGACGGAAAGAGGAAAAATGGGTAAATGGGAGATGAAAATATTTTCTGGACGATTTATCACGTATAAAGAGCTTAATCTAGTGTAACAATTGTCTATTTATTATCTAGGCACAAGAAATGACGGAGATGAAATTATTATTGGAGAGAAAATCACTGATATTAGTGAAGTGAATGGGTTTATTCGATAATTTGAATGCCAATTTTTCATTCTTCCATCCGTCCAACAAATATTTTTCATTTTCAAAAAAATATCCCCCTTTTCTCTCGTGCTTCATTGTAGTGCGGAATTAATTGGTAATTCCCTTTGATCATTCCGGAATAACCATTCAATTTAATTTAATTTTTATATAATCCCGAAACCTACAATTTGTTGCGATTATCTGGATTATTTTTTTTTCCATTTTCTGCCTCTCTGTAATTCGATGCCCCTTCCGTGCTGTCCAGCGACCATCGGATAAAAAAGAGCTATTGATTGATATTGCCGTGATAGCGAAGAGAAGTTAGGGATCACGCGAAACCATCGAGGATACCCTAATGGAAGTGCATTTGAATTGATTCAACACTCAGTGCCATTTACTGAACAGATAACTTTGAAATCAGGCCATATAGGATCTCTGATACCTTGATAATATCGTCAAATTTCGTGAGTGCACTTTGCAAATCTGTAAAGGGTAGATGTAACTTATTCTGAGTGGAGCCAGAGGTATTGGGAAATACCGGTGATTCAGTGGGTAGATATTCTCTGTGATTTTCGTCGATCCTACTTCAATTAGTGATTGTTAGGTATTATTAATTGGCGGATTCAGAAGCGAGACAGTAGAAGGGGAAGTAATTGCTAATATTAAATGGTTAGGGATGTTCAACATGAACTGAACGATGAGACCAATTTCGATGTCCGACCTCTTTGATCAGGTCAGTAATAAATGTCGAGGTATATATTGGCCGATTTATGTACTCGTTACAATGGAGGATCATCCTTGATTAACTTTTTTTATCTGCTGTACAGAATATTTGTTTTTTTTTTAGATGGACGACCTCGTGGTCTATTGAAAAAAATCTTTGTTGGGAAATTGCGGGGAAAAATCCCCGTTAATAGACAACTGAACGCTTTCCAACCACTTCCTGAACAAAAGTTTTGCGAATGCGAATAAACTTCAATGTTATAGCTTGTTGACTCAATCTTTTCCAAGTTGTTTACCGACAGAGGATGTGGTTACGTCTTTCGGTTTCAATGGTATTCTTTACGACTCTTTAGGTGGGTCTCCAGAAATATGAAATTCTCAAAGAGAATCTCGGAAACACGGCATCAAAGTTTTTGTGGGAAATACCCACAATTTCATTTCTCTATTTCTTTGCCTGTCTTCTTCAATGAGATATTTTGTAAAATGAGGTTTCTCCCCCCTCGTCTTAATGGATTACTAAAGAGGTAGCTGTGCACGATGCCGAGGATAATGCAGAGCTTTCACTGGAGATGATGTTTACCGTGAAAATATAAATGAGTTTCCAATAGAACGCCGTTTGGCAATCAATGTTTGAACTTCGAATAATCCTTTTTCCCTCAACTTTTGTATTTCAAAGGCAAACTTAAGCTACAAGATTTCTTTCGCGGTGTGTAGAGACGAAAGTCACTGCTGGTGAAGTTGAATTTTACTGTGAAATTCATGTACATGAAACTACTTGAAAACTGCTTGAGAAAACCAATTTGATGTTTGATGGGAATATGATAAACAGTGCGGTTGGAGGGATGAGGTTGCTGCGAGAGGTTATAATTTTTAATGGAGGTGTAAATGAATTTATTTATTGAAAAGTCATAACTTGTAAAGAAAAATCACTAAAAACTGAGCTTTTCTGGGATTGAACGTAGTCATTTGGGTTAATTCGACATTAATTTAATCAAAACAATAGAATTTCACACGGTTCTCCTCGAAAAAGACTAGTCACCTGTTCGTGAAGTTTTATGTCTTTTAACATCATGAAAAAAATCTCCAATTTCACTAAAATTTATCTTCTCCAATTATCTTTGTTAATGGCGTGACTTCACAATGTAGGGCTCGCCCTGTTCCTCCGTCACGAGTTGTAATATATTATAGAACCATCGCGCTCCCTTGATCGAGTGATGTATCATTTAAATGTCCCCCACAGCTCTTAATTTAAGAACCCAATGATTCTTACTTTAAGACTTCCATGACTCATCCATTTTTTTCCAATTCATTGAAGTTGTGAATTTATCGTATTTTTTATAAATTTATCAGGAGGGTTAAAAGACTGATGACAGAGGGAGATGTTGAATGACGGCAAACAGTATCATTGAGGGGGTAGAAAGACATAAAAAGAGTAACTACTATTTTCAGGAGAAATACCTTTCGTTTACTAGTCGCTTTTTCTTTGACACTCAAATATGATGACATATATCAATAGATATAATCGTAATTAAACATAATAATGAAATTCCTCTGTTGTGAAAATTCCTTTTGAATAGTTTGTGATACTTGAACGTTCCTCTGAGAATGTGTGAGACGTCACGCGTTGGTTCATGCGCCCAAAACATGATCGAAAATCCAACCTGGCACCTCTTGGATGCCGTTGATTGCAAGTCACGTGCCTTTTCAATAGCGTGCCAGGAGGTTATCGAGCGAGAAAGAGAGAGATGGAAAGCGTTCATTAGCGTGACGAGGAGTGGGTGTGTGGTGTACCTCTGGAAATATTCCCTATTCCTCATCCTCTCTTAAATAGCTACCTCTCCGCGAAACTGTGTTGGGAGAAATTTTCCGGCTACGAGAATTCATTTGGAATATTAAAGGCAATGTGAATGAAGATTTGAGGGAAAATTTTTCAATTTCATTGAATTCGCAAGAGGCTCCTCATATTTTGAATAGATATTTGCAGATTCGCTACTTGAAATTCCACTCCGCATCCGCGAATTATACTGAACGTGGATTAACCATCGGAAAACGCATACTGAAACCGTTTCAATAATGATTGTACGTGACTATTGCAGGTTGTAATTATAGACAAGTGTAGAGCAATGAAAGTTTAACAGTTCAATTTTTTTAGTCCTCGGAATTTTTAATAGGGTACGTGAATCGATTCTCCGAAAATCCAAAATTCCGCGAGGAAGTAACAAACTAAATGAAAATTCTAACAATCCTGGGAGCCCAACATGTCGTAGCTGTGTCGAAAGTTTGTAGTAAGGGGAGTAATAAAAAACTTGGACTGGGGCATCCACTTCTTCTCGACTCTAACTGTACCTCGTGTTTTAAAACTCGTAGCACTTGGAGAAAAATCATGGTCACGGTCGTTCCGCTACATCCACAGGGAAATGTTCCTTTCGGAATTGAGAGCCCTTTATATTGTTAAGTTCACAAAAAAAAAACTATAGGACGATTGCAGCTCCTGATCAGTGCATTTCTTCAACTTTGACAATCGTTATTGTAAGGGTTGAAATTCGGAGGAATTTTCGGGAATTAAAAATTATTCTTCATTATCTCTTGCTGCTGAGCTCCTTTGGGGAGACAGCTGTGAGTAATATGGCTCAGAAATTATGGCTTTGCATGTGGTATTCGCGGATGATTTGACGATTGCCCCAAATAGCCAGTGTAATGGTCGATTGCGAGTGAACCGGGGGAATGAAGGAAGGCGAAGGGTTAGTGGGAGGCAAATGGATCGCAGGGGGTTGTATTGCCAACTAACCTGTCACAACCCCGTGGGAGTTCAATTGTCTGGCCAATGGAAAACTGGACAGTGAGTCGAGACTATGCGCCAATAGAGTGAAAATAAAAAGTCCGGCTTATCACTATTATTTATTGTGTCTGTACTCCCCTTTGGCACCCCTTTCCACTGACGTTTATAAACGTGGGGGGTGGAGGTCATACCCACGATACGGCTGCATGTTTCGGGAATTTTCAGCGACAATTATGTGCAGTGTAAATTTCAATGCGGTTTTCTCGTTTCGAGAATTACATGGGTTTTGCAAAATAAATTGTTGAAACTGGAGAAATTTCGATTAAAGGGAGATTAATATCAGTAATATCAAATATAACAGGGGACAGATCTCATTTCTCTTCTTCGTCCGGACTAAATTTGTAATTCCTCTTCTCATCACCGAGTTTAGAGAGACAGTTGTCAATGTGATCTCGTAAAGACAGAGGTCCGTCCCCCCGGGCGTTACCCCCGCTCGCCCTCAGTCCCTGTAATTTTTTTTCACTTCATTTATTTTTCTTTCTACTCCTTTTCTGCTAAATCTGCTGAGTGACTCATCTAGCAAATAGCCGAAAGAAACAAGAGTTTTTTCTCGACATCGTTAGGGGTGTCCTGTATTTTCGTGTCTCTGCCATAGCTTTTTCTTGTAGTTGACGGGCAAGAGAGGTCGTGGAACTCTTGAAGAGAGGCGCCATAAGAAAATGCCAAATGTGGCGCTCCCCCGAATGGCACTTGTCCACGATTGAGGGAAAAGAGGGGGTTGAATATACCGCTGGAAAGAGGAATGTAGGGTGTGAGAACGTTCAGTCAAGGGGTTTTTGCCCTTTGGTTGGTGAGGGGTATAATGCAGAGCATGAATTTTGATGGTCCCATTGAACTCGTTCCATTGTCGGAATTCGTTATTCGGATTTGAGGATGTGGGAGGGTTAGAGATGAACTCTGGGGATTATTAAAAGGTTAATTATTTTAATGCGAGAGTTAATTCCATCGGGATTTATGCTCCTTATGACCCCAATCGATTCGATAGCCACTGCTGGAGATAACGACCCATAGATTGACTTCCTCCGATATTACAGGATTATAACTATCATGATGGTCTCTAGTGGAGACCTACCACTGCCTATAAACAACGTATATAAACGTAGAGCTTGAAAACACCCCTAATATTGCTCGGGGAAAAATCTAAATAGCCGTGATTAGTCGTTCAAATTTTTTTTTCTAAATCCCTGGAGTAACAGCGACA
Organism: Diachasmimorpha longicaudata; assembly: GCF_034640455.1. NCBI lineage: Eukaryota > Metazoa > Arthropoda > Insecta > Hymenoptera > Braconidae > Diachasmimorpha > Diachasmimorpha longicaudata. The sequence goes on from NC_087235.1 coordinate 7,109,786, forward strand.
GGGGCTGCTTATGCCATCGGACTTTATTAATCTGCTCATCACCTCAATGAAGATGATGATCCGCAGATTGACTCGATCCAATATTCTAGCATTATAACCCGCCCGACACTGGTAGAGACGCGATGCCAGGGCCTGGAGTATAACCGAGGCTCGTGAACACATAGTATGGGGGCTATTTCCACCATCAAATGATCCACCTCCCACCCCTGGGATCGAACATCGGTAGATAGGTTTCGGATTACTCATGCAAGGGTCCAGACGCATCACTCTTGTGTCATCTAGTTGTAGCCAATAATCAGCGAATTTTCTCATTGCTATTCTCAGTCGTAAAAAAATAAGCTGAGTAATTAAAGTTTTCTCATTCCCATTTCAACATCTCATCCAGCTATTTCAGGAGTAAGATCTTGCAGGATTATCAAAGGGTGGATGTTACGAGGGAGAATAATAAATAGACGAGCAAAGTCCCGAGGGCTGTTGTTTATTCTCGATTTTTTAACGGATTTGTATTTCCACTTGGTTTATGCTCCATCGACAGAGTTAAATATATTATTCATGATTTTTCTTCATCTTCTCAGCTGTTTTTAATTTCTTCTTTTCCAATATTTTTTACTCGCTCCCATCGCAAGCACTTGACCCACTTCCCAAATCCTCGGAATTACTATTGATGCCTGGTCTTGTTTCGTTGCTCCTCAGCGCGTGGATTCATCTTCGTTCGTAACTCAACTCTGAGGGGGAAATTAAATGAGGTGCATTAAAAAATTTTAAAGGTAACTTCAGTTCTCCCTTTAACTCATAAAATCCCTCTGTTTAAAGTTGAAACTTCTCGTAGATTTTTCTTAGTCTCCCCCTCCCCCTGTTAAGGGATCCAACTCTCCTAACCATCCTAACTCTCCCTCCGATTATACCTCCCCCCCACGCACCTTCTTATCACCCCACTAACTCAGAAAATAAAATCACGTTGATGATCCTGTAAAAACTTTTTCACCATAAGTCGTTAGTAAATTCAGCGACACGTGATCGTGTGCTGGTCGTCGACAAGTCCGTTGTGGAAGTAGAAAAGCGCAGTTATACTCAGACACACGGTATATCCAAACTCATGCACGCGAGAAGTCGCAGCATTGAACAGAAAAAAAAGGGTGAGAGAGGAAAAAGGAAAATGACAAAAAAAAAAAACGAAGAGGAAGACGAAAGGCAATGGGGGTGTGTCGGGGCTTGGTGGCCGATTCCCGCGTCTCCCACTCTCAACGTGGGGTTATACCACTTGGCATTGGTGGGGAGAGGGAAGGGAGGGGGTTGGGGTGCGCGCTAAGGGCAGAGCGGGGCACTGGGCATCCGCGGAGCAGCAGTGCGACGCGATACAGGCTACCACGCGGTTGCCTATCAATTCTTTCCGCGCTATCACTAATTATTTAATTATCGGCAATCAGTGAGATAACTTGCCTATCGATTCGCGAATTATCACCGCGTATAGTACAGTTTTTCGGGAGTTATTCATATCTCTGGTGGTTCTGTTTGTCATTGTTTTGCTTTTGTTCCGCTGAGGTGCTTCAATCTCAATTAATTTCTCCGTATTTTCCTTCTGTCCGAGAGTGGTTGGGCAAATATTTGGAGAAATTATACATGAGAATAAAGTGCGTGCTGTGGGGAGTGAACGTAGTAACGTGGGAAGTGAATTAGTTTTTTATTTTTATTTTTATTTTTTTTAATTTTCGAACATTGAAGGTGTTTAGTGTATTTTTGGTGACTAGGATTCTGGAGGTACTTCGGGGACGCGACAGGATCGACAAGCGGTGAGTGTTTATGTAAGGTTCTGTTTTTGTAAGGTTGTAAGAGGGAGAATAACAGACTTTTCTCGGAATTGTGGGGGAGAAATATTGGGGAAAAATTAAGGCAGAAAATCTCCGGTATTTTAAATAGGCGAAATTCTTTGTGGAGCGGAATGTAATTCCGGGGAAAATACTTTTTGAGGAGGATATTTTACGATTCGTGAGGGGAAAAAATTACATCTGTGGATAGGTAAATTACAGCCCCTTTTGTAGTAAAGTTTTTCGTACCGGTAGTCTTTTTTTCTGTCATCATTGGCAAGGTCGTATGGAAATGGATAAAAGTGAAATTTTACGGGCCAATTTCTACGAATTGCGTAATTATTGACGTTCGCAGGTGTAATTTTTTATGAAGTACTTGAAAAAATTATTTTCGCATTTACGAAATTCCTCAGACCAGTCGTAAAAAGCCACTATTGGTCACCAATTTTTTTTAGAAATGAATTCCCTCGATAGATTATTTCATTCGTTCGATAACCCACATCCACCATTTTTTCCCGTCCGAAAATTCAAAAATGGACTCCCCCCTCCCATTATTTATGAGCCTGTCCGCATCCTAGCGGTGATTGCAATTGAAGAATTGTTTCTTCATCGCACTGGGTATCCTTTGTGATTCTCCTCACGTTCATCGGGGCAGTGGCAAGGAGGGGGGAGTAAGAGGGTAAACAAATTTAATAATGCAGAAGTTACTAGTACATGAGGGAGTGGGAAAACGTGCGGTACTGCGAGCTGAAAAGCTCGAGTATTGCATTACTCCGTCACATTATGTGCTTGTCTGTTCACTAAAAAAGAAACAATCTATCGATTTTGACACGTGCTCACCTGATCAATGAATAACACAGGCGAAAGAGATATTCACTATGTCGGATATATTCAAGCCGAAAAAAATACGATAGATCAATTTATCCTTTGTTGGAATATGGAGATTGCGGTGGGAATTGATCCAAGTGATTTGAATGACAATAATATGAGAGAGACGATCCGGGTGAGTAGGGGTTGAGGGGAATCCCGAAGACATTATACCCTCCGGTTTATAAATATCAGATAAAAATAATCGAATCAATTATCCCTTGAAAGGTGATTTTTCACGCGTTTCTTTTTGAAAAAAAAAAAACGATTGGCAGTTACCATTCTCAGGGGAAATATGAACCATCGAAAAATTGTCAGTAAAATTATGGAATGCTTTGAAACAAATTGGAAATGAAATATTGAATTGCCTTTGAAAATTACATATGTCATTGAGATACCAAGGCTTCATCAATTCAGTTCATAGATTGTTCCATTGAAAATTCACAGTCGGCTTTCCGTCGAATTTTCATAAAATTCTAACAATGTATTGACCTTTAAAAGCAATACATTATCCCTTAACACCGAGGCAAAACGTATTTACATCGGAATATGAATCAATAGCATCCGTCACGAACACTCACACGTGGTGACGAGAATTTTACGTTTATTATTGAGCCATAAAAGGAAACCGGTGGGTCTGTACAATGTCCATATTTCACATTAAATAACGAGGCGTGTTATCGAGATATGTTGGTTATCGGTATCGTAATTTATCTAGCCCCCTTTTCCACCATTTTTTCATTCATCCTCACCTTTCGTTTTTTTATCGGGATAAAAAACATTAATCGCACGGCATGCACGCGTTAATCGATTATGAAGACACGCCGGGTATTATACTAGAGAGTGGTTTGTTACTAGAGGGTAGTGGTTATCATTCTCTCGTGCGATCTTCACCATGACCCCATAGTTTTTAATTAGCATACATCCATGAGAGATATTTTTATACTGAATCCCCTCGCTCTTTGTCAAATACCTCGTTCATCTCCGTCATGAGTTCTCTACATCATCTTGCTATTAAATTTTTAATGAAACTTTTATCTAAAATGGCACTCCTGATGGTTGGAAAATATAGTCTCTATCACGGAGAAAATTCTCAGGTAAATTCTCGGGCTGGTACGTGAAACGAGGCGCGAAGTGGTGGCCAGAGGAAAAATGAAAAATTTTGCTAGAATTTCCACAGACAATTTCTCCCTGTGTCCGGCTCCCTAATTTGTACTGAATATTTCTCTCTGTGTGGGTAGAGATTTCCTCATCTGAAGTATTTCAGTTTGGAGAGAGTTGAAATGACCTAAATATACTAATTTCTGTAGCAATAAAGATGGAAATTTCAATTATAATTTTCATTTGATATTTTTCGCTGATAATGTCTCTCAACATCTTGGCGTATCGTCAAAGATGATTTTTCTTGTTGAACAATGTAACATGAGGGAAATTTTCGTAATGATTTTATCGTGACATACCTCCATGAATCCTTAGAACTATCGTCGTTTCTTTAATGGGGTGTAACGAGGGGGCCGAAAGTGGTGAGCAAGATGTGCGTCGCGGGGGATTTTCAACCACGTTGTGGCAATTAGCTGAGATTACTCGTTTAATGGGAATATATTTTCCGAGTGTCTCAATAAAGTTTCACTGCCCGAAAATGTTTGCTCCTAACAAGTGCACTTACAGGCGAGAGAAAGAGAGATATTAAAAGATGCTGCGAAATCTCGTTTTATCTCATCCATTAAACCAAATAAATTCATAGCCAGAGGAAAAAATGAATAGAAATGATTAATTAAAGAAAATTAGATGAATGTGAATTTCAATCTCCAAATAATTGGAAACTGACCATCATTAGTCAATATCCATAAATATTCATGTCTCAATTAAAAGAGAAGAATTATTGTGTTCTGTTTGTTGAAAATAGTCGAGCTCCATTAATACTGTCATAAAAATTTAAATTTCCATTTATTTGAATACACTGTTAAAAATTTCACTGGCAATCCATCGTCAATTCATGGAAACATAAAAATATTCAATGGACGTGTTTACCAAAAAGTCCATAAATCTCTATTTAAAATAACAACCATAATGCTTTTATATTTTCCGTATTATTTTTATTACATTTGTACAGATAACTAGTCACTGACTGTCGTATTTTGATTTACGGTACTTTCAAAGAAGTTTATTTTTCATAAAATTCATAATTAGATAGTATAATCAATTGAAAATATGATTCGTTCATAATAATTTCTGCTTTGATTTTAAATTGACGAATGTTAGTAAAAAAATTTAGTGGCATTTAATCAATCGTCAATTGAGATCACTATGATAGTATAGAATCGAGGTGTTTATCATTAATCTTGATTTAAAATGACAACAGCAATACTCTCATGCTTTTCATATCACTTTTATTACATTTCCATAATTTACGACGCACATTACACCGCATGAATAATTTTGAAATGCACTACAATTCACTGTTCACTGAATGTCGTAAATATTCGGCATACGATATCTTGGTTGCGTGTCGGACGTGTTTACCAAATGGAAATTGTATCTTTTGGGTTGTGTTGACTGACCGAAACCTTATTCCCGTAATAACCGGCTGTTGTTGGACGTACCCCCATCACTGCGATATTTACAATTCCACCGTCGTTCAGGAACTAGAATTGCCATCAAACATTCAGAAAATAGCAAAATTTCCATTTAAATTGACACAATGCTCCCCTTCCGGTTTCACTCCCAATTCTCGGTGGAGGTAAATGTTATCTATATATGGCGTCATCATCGATGTCCCATTCTCTTGCGTGAAGTGATTTCCACTGAGATATTTGTCTCCTTTTTTTATACCCGAGAGAGGTTTTTTCTCTTTTTTCTCGTCTCACAGACTAGCAAGTTTGAAGTGACAAATGATTATCCCTTCTTGTCGTCAACCTTATTTCGTGGCTGAATTATTCAAGTAGAGTGATTCGTCAACGCCTCCATAATTCACCCTTGATAATTAAATTCGGTGATTTTTTATATTAATGAGGAGTTGAGTTATCTAATGAAGTGCTGAGGGTTCGGACGTGATTTATTAGATCGTTGTATCATTATTTATTTTACACGAATCTCGGTTGTCGCTTCGCGGATTCCATTTTTTCTTGGGAGAAAAATGCGAAAAAATTTTGTGGACTAATTAAACCCAGTGAAAGGAAACTCCCTTCACTCACTCATCTCCAGTTTTACGTAAAGTATTTCAGCCATTGTCAGGGAAATATTCCGTCCTCGGGAGCAGCATAAACTTGGCCATAGTTTATCATAATAACTAGAAGAAGATACTATCGATTTTCGAAGGATAATTATCATGCTCTAATTATCCTTAATTATTGTTGTCAATCAGAAGTTGCCGTCTTAGAAGATCGCCTCGGGCATTCATAAAACCTGTTAAATTACCTCCAGCAAATTATTTCAAATTAATTGTGATTAATTAATTTTATCCAGTATTTGAATTTTGCAAACGTCACATTTTATTCATTGATTTATTATTTATTAAAATCAGCGAACTCCAATTTCCCATGGCAATTTATTAATCACTCGGTGGTAAATTATTGCTTTCTGTTCCAATTATTACGCCTCAATTCAACTTCATTACATTTTCCAATTTTATGTCGCGCAAAAAATGCAAAAGAGTTCAATTTAAATATGAACGTGGAGGATGTGCAGTTCAGTCCACTCGTTCCAAAATTATAATTTAACGTGAGGAGAGTGGAGACAGGAGAGGGCCCACTCGACTCTAGGAAATCAGCTCACAGTGGAGAGAGCTCACCGGATAACCCGAACTCGGAATTCATTTAATCAATTATTCGGCGACGCTCCCTAACAGACGGTTCAAAGTTATTGATTATAGTTCGTATATTCCTCATCCTGGGTGACAATCTTTTAATGGCATTTACATAACTGACAGAAATCACAGGGAGAGGAGGAATAAAAGGCTGTCTTACTCAAAAATGTAAAAAGTTGGGGAAAAAATTCTGTAATTTACAAGTGGATGAGATTTGAATAGATCATAAGCACCTCCCTGACTATCTTCTGAATGACTCTCTGGTAAGTCCCTTGCACTCGACGCCATCGTTCCTCAGCAGACCATCGTGCTCCTTCTCGCCTCCAGTTGAGACTCTTGCTTAGCACAACTTTGCTGAGGATACACTTACGCTCCGGTGCAGTGACTTGATTAAGTTTCTAACTAGGACTTTGAATTGCCCAACCACGTTCTCATGTATTCGTGGATTTAGGATAAAGTTGGATGAGGTTTGGACTTCGTCGCAGTAATATGTCAAAAAAATTTTGGATCGTGGTGATAACGGTGATGGAGGATTTTGGGGAGTCCATGTATAAATGGGAAAGCTCATTCAATATTTTCTCACCATATGAAAATAACGTCACATGCCAATTTATTTGGGTTGGAGGAAAATGAAGAAGAAAGATCATAAATCGATGACACACTAGTCAATATTTGCTTCAGTGGATATTTACTTCCCTGCCGGAATACGAGGCCGACATACATTCGATAAAAAAATGGATAATTCAAAAATAGTCATCCTTTTGTTTCCATTTAATTCTCATGAAAAAATACAACGCTTATTTGATTCCTAAATTAATATTCTTAGGTGAATGCTACCGCAGCCGCAATAGCAAATTACACGCGTCAAACCAAGTTGCACGCGAATAGTCCCACTTAGGCGATTAGTCTCACGCAGTCATTTACTCAAAGCCGTTAGCAAGTCAAATTTTCGATATTTTGACAGGTTTGGTGTGGTGTAAGGAGATAGATATGCTGGTAACGTGCACACGGTAAATGAATCCGTTTCAGAGTTGAAAATTTCATGAAGTGAGATAGTTAATTCTCGTGACTGAATGCACGTGATAGAAATACGTGTTCCAGCGTTTCTAGAGTACTCTCATCAAATAAATTGCGTTTATACATATATAGGGCGAGTCAAGTCATCCGCACGATTTTTTAAACTAAATCGGTGGTCGAGAGAACTCCTCGGTGAACATCACCGTCGAAAACGTTCTAGAATACCTCCGATGAGAGTGAAGCACAGGATAAATTGAAAAAGTAAATTGTGAGGGGAAGGGTGAAGGGATACATTCGTTTTTTAGTTATGCATTGGAAGAGAATAGATTGCATGTTAGTTCTATTCATTTTCAATAGAGTTGTGAGCGAACCATTTTGGCAACGATATCTATTTCATCGAGTACTTTTCAATCGGAAATTGTTGGAAAGTGAATGGACGCTTTTCACGCAAAGCCACTGTTCACTTCCCACGGAAATTATCTGTCACAGTTCAACTTCTGTATTCATATTGTTTGAGCTGTTGTGATAACTGTTTTCGATGGATTTAATGAGAAGCATATTCGAGGCATTGTTGAAATTTAATTAGTGACAATGCCAAATTGTGGGCCTCCCAAATGGCCAGGGGCCTGATGTTGGATTTTTTTTTTTCGAAGAGAAAGTGACTTTCGCCAAAATGGATTTTAGAGTCCGGGTAAATTTTTTCTATATTTCGGAAGATATTAGTGCAGAGTTGGGAATGTTCCAGCTGCGACTTCTCACACCCGAGCGAAAATCGACATTTATCCTTATGGTCACATCCAGAGGGTGGCACGTAGCGAATCAACGTAGCTTATTCAAGAACTTTTATGGCGCCCACAGAGTAATTTTAAAGTTCGAACGAAGTCTTGTGTGTATAATGGGGTTAGATCTTGGTGGCATTTGAGATGTTCGAGGCGAATATGTAATCAATTTCTTCTGACCCTCATGAAGTGTAGGATTAAAATATTCATAGTGGTGAGACGGTAGTTGAGAAATGGTTTATCTAAAGTTTAATTCATGGTAATTTTGAAATGACGGGATTTCAAGTTTTTTTTTTACTTCTGTCAACTTCATGGCAGAGCTTTCCAATCCACCGTATATTTTCCTCGTTAGACTGTCAGTTGAATGAGTGTTGAATCAGCGAGTTAGAGCTTGTTAACGTATGCCTTCCAGCCAGCGGCTGATGACACTTGGAAATGAACGAGGAAGAATTATGCTTTTCGGTGGTTCAAGATATTTCAGAAAATTTTCTAGTCCGATATTTAGGAATTTTCTCTATCTGCTCTGTGTCAAATTGCTCAGAGAACATAAAATCGTATGAGAAATTAAATTGATGAATATCCGCACGTGTGATCAGCACGTGACACCCATAGCTAGGGAGCAGGCAAAGTCTCTAAGGTCGTGTTTGTTTCCTTTGGTCACGAATATTGTTGTTTATGATGATTAAATCTTATTGCGTCACTGCGTGCCGGAGATATAATAAACGTGGAGCGTGAGTTACATTCCACTACCTGCACACGCAGTGATACCAATTCGATTTATCAGACATACACGCCCAGAGGAATGTTTTACCCAAAGTGAAGAAACTTCATTTGAATAATGTACATGGATATATTTAAATAGTTCGTGATGAAGGGTTCAGTTGAACTTCAACTTGATTCTTGTTTGCGTTACTATCAAGATCAGATAAACCCTTTTCGTATAAACAAACTAATTTCTCAAAACTCAAATCAATGTCATATTCCTGATTCAAAAAAATTAATGCTCTCAATATCTCAAAGTGTTCTTGTTTTATCACATTTCAGGTGACTCTTCAGCTTCATCCAAGTGGTCATGTAATGATTTTTTCTGCAAGAAGTTGGCCAAAAAGGGTGCCACTCATGCAGGTGTGAATCGCGGCGTTCTCTTCTCTGCTTCTGGTGAGTCACTCTCATATACCGTTCTTTATTGTACAGTAAAATTTTTCCCGACTTGAAAAATAAGTCCCTCTCAGTGCGAATTTTTACGCTCGCGCGAGCGAAATGAACGCTTATTTCCGCTACTTGTGTGCAATTTTAAATCCTCGAATGATTTAAATTTGAATGCAGTGGGAATGCAAAGCGTCGTTTGAAAAATTTTTATTACTTTCTTTTTTTTGGGAGGGAAACGAGATGTTGTGAGGTACGAAACTAGAATTTCCGGTTCTCCTCGACATTGCCGAGGAGTTGGCGCACCAGAGCTCATGAGAATTGTTAGTAGGGCAGTTGACCAGGAATCGATTACCTCATCCTACAGCTTTTACCGTCCCCCAAACGTTCACACTTTTTCTTTTTTTTTCTGAGGGGAAAGTGTATTATTGAGAGGGGAATTTCCAACAGATGATTTTATGGTATATGATTTAGTTTCTTTCGTAACCTTTCGTGGATATTTCACGAATTTCGTGTCAAGCTTGGATCGAGTCAATTTTCGATATCTTTTTATCATGAGAAGATTGACGATTTTTATTGAGAATAGGAATGAGGTATGAAAATTGAGGTATTATGGGCATGTGGCCCTTCTAGATTATTTCTCCGGGAAATATTCATGGAAAATCCACTCCAAAAATAACAAATAAACACTATTTCAACTATTACCCCGGTGATCGACTCATTGTATCCAGTGGATGAAAATAATTTGGTTTGCAAAATTGACCATACAATTCCCACGTCGAATGCAATTTTCGTTTTACCCTCCTCTCCTTGTCTCGTCTCTTTTTATCTATCGTTTGAACTCACCTCTCGTTGTCCACTCGCCAAATAAACGAAAAGACTCTTCAGCTCTCCACTGTATACTCCACACAGTTTGTCCTGGCTGACTATACAAGCTGTGAATCCCTGAAAGGTTGGCAGTACGTAGAGGAGAATGAGGACAGCCTGAAAGAAACTCCGATACTCTTCCTTTTTTACCATTAAAATTTTTTTTCCTGTCATTCAAATTTCACTCCTCGTTGTCAGTTTACTATGTGGCTTTTCCACTGAAATACATCGTATTACATCCGCATATTTAATGCAAATATTGACTCATTTCGTAATTCACGATAGTTTTGCGGGTAAATCGATACTCGTGATATTTCTCCAATGAATTTTTCATCAGTTCTCTTGGAGAATATCTTTGCCATTTGTTACCTTCACTAGTGTTCATTTATCTATATCCGCATGGAATGATTTCTCACGTGTACCAGGAGAGTAAAAACTTTACGATGAAAATAATGGTGTCGTGGAGAAACTGAAGAGTCGTTTCATAAAATGGTAATATAAAGAGGCCAGAGTCGGCGAGTGGTTGACGATGGTAAAGTGTAAAATGTAATTCAAGTCTATGGTGAAGCTCTTCATGGAGAAAAATCGTTGGTTGCAGTCACATTTCGGTGGCAAACTGGTGCATGTGATGCATCAGTGCTACTTGTTGTAAAAGTCTTTGGGAAGATTTGAGGGAAAACGGTGCAGAAGCCAGGAGGGAGGGGGGGGGGCAGAATGGACCTTTTTATAGGGAGAGGAAAGTCTGAATTTTTTTACGCATGAAAAGAAGCATTCCATTACGGTTACGTATTTTTTCCAGCATTCTAGACTTTTTTTTCTCAATTTTCTACAAAAAATTACGTTTTGTCTTCCTTGTTTTGAATTGTGAGAGAATAATTTGGTCTTAGAGAACAATTGCTACTCTTCTCGATCTTCAAATATATTAAGAGCAACGTGAAACTGCTTCATTAAAGTAAAATGGATTTTAATACAAAATCAGAGAGATGTTGACACCAGAGAGGGAAGAAGGAGTATTTCCAAGGGAGAAGATTGTTGAGGCAGACGCTGCAATGGCCCTCGGGCTGTCTAGAGGTGCTTTGGTGACTCTCCTTCTGTCCGTGAAAGTTAGAGATTGAACTGAAAAAAATTATAGAAAAGTATTAGATAAGAGTAGAAATATCATTGGTGAACATTGAAATTGATATCAAATATCAATTTCAATGTAAATTTTTTCACTGCGTATCTTCAGACGAAGGGAGTCATTTACTTTTCTCAAAGATAGTTTAACGATTCGTTCTATCGTAGTATTGGGAAATGCTTCTTGATCACGTTCAATTCTTCGTGAAATAAACCCATTTGTGTAGTGGATGTCGAGTTCACTTAGTCACTGAAGGTAATCCGCCAGTGGGGAATGAAAAATGGAACAAAAATGGAGATGGAAAATATAAATAATTCTGTAGATTTATTGGAAGTGGCAGTATTGCTGAATTTCAGGGCGTTTCAGCGAGGGGAACATGTTCTCCTCCAATCCTTATTGATTCCTCCCTTTTGTAATGGAAAATCATCATTTTCTGACAAAGTACGTGGAGGAATATTTTTTTTTTACTCTGCGGATGAGAATGGAATTTAATATGTGACAGAAACATTAAACTATCTTCGACTCAATCTCTGACGCCAATTTATCGGTCGATCGCACTTGGCAATCGTAGTTTTCCTGCATAGCTCGAGGCGCGTATGCTCCAGTGCCATCAATTACTCCCCAGAGACTGGTGTCCAGTTATTTCCTAATTGCAAGTTTTCTCTGGTTCATACGAAACCTGAATCCGTAGTCATAGTCCCTGGAGGTATACCTGTACTCTGACTTCTACTTGTTCAGCTAATATGTATAATTATTCCGTTTTCACTGGAGATTTGTGGAAAGTTTAAAGTGAAGGGTTGAGCTGGGATTTGTTACATTAGTTGATCACTTTTTTTACGTGAATTTCAATGAACATTTCAAGATATTTTGAGGGAAAATTTGTTGACATTTTCTCTCTCCATTCAATTAAACGTCACTCCTGTGAGTATCAATATGTTTCCAACAATGTATGTAACATATATGTACACCTCAGTCTGTATAGGCCATTGAGGTGCGAGTGTTGTATTTAGTTTCTTCTGAAAAGATGGGAAATAGAGAGGATGAAAGTACCGTCGGGGATTTTAGGTCGGGTAGAGGTTGTGGAGGTCGGGTTGTGGAGATTTTATGGAATATAGCGAATCATATGGTTACGAACGCTTTTTGCACTGCCGTGGTTTTATCCTGAAATGTTAACGCTCAGTTGAGATTTCCCCGAATTAACTTTGTGGTTTCCGGTTTATAACTCAGAGGGAGGGAAGGATCGCTAATCTTCCATGCATTCTCATGAAAAAAAAAATAGAGGAAAAATAAATGTCATGGAAGATTGTCACAAGCTTTGCAAAGAATTCTTTCACTTATCTAACAGGGAAATTAATTTTGATGGATTATACTTTATTACGTTTTATGCAATTTTCCTATGATGATAAATTGATATTTTGCATTAGCATAATTGAGTGGATTGTGAACATTTCTCCCGGGTATAACTCTTTAAAGCTAATTCTGGTTGACATTTTTTCATGTCGAATATCTTGAAAAATTCATTTTGGTTATTGCATTCCATTTCTAAAGAATTAACGCTTCCGCTTTTTATGGAGTTTTTTTCCCTTCACTGGATATCCAGGAATAGAATAGAATGAAGGACAACAGTGAGGGATTGCATGTCTCATAAAAAAATCCCATAGGACTGAACGTCGGATATTGAAGTCCATTTTTTATGGAAATTTTTACTACCTGTTGTTTTTAACTATTCACGATTCAAGATTTCCACGAGGCTATGATGCGATAAATTCATACAATACAATACAATGTCGACCTGAATTCATGAGTCAATGGCAATATTTTTTATTATCATCTGTCAAAAAAAAGCCGTAGAATGTCAGTGGGCACATTTGATCCCATCTTTCGCATAATTCATTCCCATGTGGATGATCATAATGAGAAAACGAGGGGTAAATTCCACTTCAGTTGAAACAAACTGAATGTCAGGGTATTTATTGATCCGCTTTAAGCCACCTCCTATGACTATGCCTAAATTCAACAAATGTCTACATACTGCGAGGTTGAACTCATTGTGGTTGAGGCAAACATGCCGCCCGTCGGCTTTGTGGTGGGAGAATTTCACTTTTTGAAATTGTCCTACAACTTAGTGACTCAACCCCACTGAATTCATGATGTTACGTCTGTCGACTGTGACAATCGCGATATAAAAAATAACCATCGAGTATAGGAGATGTGGATTTACATAAACATTTTGTGATATCTCTTGATGACTCGCAGTCATCTTATCGGGCTTGTTAATCTCAAATATTTTATATTTGTGGTTAGACCGGAAAACTTACCTTGGAATTTCGGTGGCCTCGAAATAATGAATGAATCGTGACGAGGTGCGTTTACTTCAGCAATTAGAGGTTAGACCGAGTCATTAATATTCGATGAAATTCTAATTTTCGAAAAGAAGGAAGTAACTGTAGCACTGGAATTACGAAAAAGATTTACAATTTTTATTGAATATTCCGCTCCTTGTGGCAGTGAAGGGAATGAAATAAATTCTAGACATTTTAGCATAGGAACTGCTTTCTTCTTCTGGGAAATAAAATTCGGACGTTTCATGTTACTTATCCTTGAGACATATTCTGACAGACATTTCGCGTCATCAAGCTCCTTCGTAAGACACTAGCCCTCGAGTATTACGATGTAAAATCAGTCTCTTTGCTGGTAGACATAGTATCCACCGAAATCTAGTTAACTATAGGAGAGACAAGCGAGTCAGTTCAGAAAGGGACATGATATAGCTCTTTGGTCGTTGGGTTTAAGCAAACGTATATATTGGACTACTTCATCCTGCTGTAATTCCCGTTGAGTCAGCGACTGAATTAGCCGGAAGTTGCTGCGACGCCAAATTATAGCCTGGGGTGGTTGGTTGCACTTGGCAGGAGAGGCGTGAAATCTATTGCACAATACAGATAACTTAATTATTGTTATCAACTATGAAAATATTTTCTTTGATGAGGAAGTACATCACGCCGAATTTTTATAGAAACTATCAGTCATTGACTTAGCACCAGAATATTTTGTGTATTTAATATATTTTAGACCAGTGAACTAGTTGTTTCCTCTCCCCGAATGGATTAAATGCCTCTGGGAAAACCCTGAAACCCAGTATAATCGAAACTTGTCTGCCACTGACGAGGTTACCTCATATTATTCCACCCGTACGAAACTTGATGTTCAATTTTAACTCACCCCCTGTGTTTCAAAGCTGACTACAGCGATAACGACGAGGGAATATACATTTTAGCTACCTTAGACCTAACTATTCAGTCTCAATTGACAATTTTACTGTTACACTATTAAACATAAGGTTAGGAGGGTGAAAAGGATATGGTAATGACATTGTTACTTCATCTTACATTTAATTTACTGAGAACCTTTCATGAATGACAACCAGGAATTAACTTACTTGAATGTCTAGCGTCTTTATGATGCCTTAATTGAAAACATTGGGCACGTACACGGAGGTAAATGGCTCTATAAAAATTATGTGAAAGTTTCATTATTCTCAAGTGAAAACAAAGGTCGGATAAAAATTACAGAGGGTCCAGGAAAAAGTACGAAACTCGGTGGGTATTATTTACGGTGGGTTACGTACTTTCAACTAATACTTCTGTAATTTTTTTTATTCTCACTCGCGAGACAAACATCTTAAATATTATTCAAGCGCGATACACAGCTGTTTACAATTCCACGAATATTAGGGGATATAAATTTTCATGAAACGAAAATTACCGAATGGTATAACATTTGTTCGAAGAATTTATACAAACGAGATAAAATATAATGCTTGATACGTAGTTTCTGTGCTAGTGAATTTATTCCTCGAAAGTCTCGCGATGCAAATGCAAAGTTGTCTCATGAATTTCACAGTGAATTACGAAGGGACGGGAATAAAATGTGCAAATTCACATGAATTAACCTCTGATGCATCGTCTCTATCGGTTTCGAGGCGACACATTCATTCTCGAAAGGGACTCAAGGTCGAAGGGATCTTGTTCATGATTCCAAGGGAAAAAGTGGTATGGGGATAATTTGTTGTGAAAAGACGGCAGGGAGTCGATTGAATAGATCACAACAAGCTTGTTGATTACAATTCGCTGGGTCGTTTCCCTAATCCTCCTCCGCGTTCTGATGGTATTACCATTTCATAGGGAACTAATTCCACGTCCAAATCTTCATTAACGAGATACCTTCCGCCTACGTATACCGGCTCCGACGAAAATTTTGGAGTGAAATTCCCTTTTTTGATTTTTATTCTGATGGGTATACCATTTGTTCGGCAATTTTTCGCCAACTTTGACCTGTGTGTAATCGATTGTTCATAAAATTTCAATTTTTATCCAACACTGATACTCCCACTTGATCGAGAGTATCATAAAAATTCTGATGAACTCCGGATAAAATGAAAAAGTAAGGATTCACGTGTTACCCATAACTCATTCCCAAACCCAACGTCAAATTTTTCATGCAAAACTTTTACGGGGATTGGAAGAGATCAAACGGTTATTCCCTCAGGAATTCAAGGGAGACTTGACTTGTCTTCACCCTGTAACAACTCCGTGGGATATATTTTCTAAAGTACATACATTAAAAAATTCTGGAGAATTGAAAGGAATGGAAACACATTTTTTTTTTGTCAAGTTACACGAAGCAGCTGGATCGATCCTCAATTGCCAATTGTCTTAGAGTACCCTCGATATTCATCTTGTTATTATTCTATCCGTCTCCATCGCGTCAGTCAGTAGCGCCAAGTGATCCAGGTCAACGTCTCTACCGCCGACAGATAAAAGAATCCCATGCTCCGTTTATATGCCGTTCATAATACCTGGAATCCACTTCTTGAAAATCGCATATATCGTCATTACATCGATAGCTCCTCATACATAAGGCATATAACAAGGGTCTTTCTGTGTGTACTCCAGTTCTAAGCGGCGCATTAATTTTCTCGGGAATGAAGAATATAGGACATTGAAGCATTCAACTCACGATTCCTCTCTCGTAAATTTTAGCCCTTTACGCCCCCTTCGCACTGGCTTTTCTCTTTTACGTCTTATTTTATTTTCTCTCTCTCTCTCTCTCTCTCTCTCTCTCTCTCTCTCTTTTTCTCTTATCCACTGTAGTCTTTCTTACATTTTCCGGACCACACGGGTGTCGTTATACGAGTGCAGGGTAAGCGTTTGAATGCAGATAAGAAGGTTGAGATGTTGTAAAAACTTTGCTCGGGAATTTTTACAACTTTCGGAAAGAGCAGTCTGTGGCAACGGGATTAGTGTTGAGTTGATTATTCGGAATAAATCTCATTGCAATTCGGTAATTTAGGGTCGTGAATAAATAAACAATAGTCAACAATGGCAACAGTATTTATACGAAATAATTAATCCCGCATTTATTCGTCACATGTTCATGTATATAACACGATGTCACAAAATTTATCGGCGATTGATCCTTTGAATTATCCGGGTCATTTGCACTTCATCTGCACTGCATGTTTCATATAACAGATATCATCAGGTTTGTTCCCACGATGTTTGTGCAGCCGAGCGGGGGCCAGCTGCTAATGGTGCACTCCGTTCATCCCAAGAATGTTCGTTCGCTATTGAAATTAACTGCTGGCTTTTTTTCCGTTGACGATCCATTAAACTTTTATAACTAAGTATCGAAATTACTCTCTCTCTCTCTCTCTCTCTGTGTTTGTATACAGTGAATAATGCTGGTAGTTATGCATAGTCTGTGTGGGCTGAGTTTATCGACTGGCATTAAGTTCCTCCCGCATAATGTGACAGCGTGAGTTTAGGTTGGTGGGTACCTTTCAACTTGTGTTCTATTGACACGAACTGTTGATTACGGAATGCATGGATAACGTCTGGGGAGAAGACCTCTCCAACATTTTCCCGCAGGCACTTGTGATGAAATGCATAAGTACTCCCGCTGAGTTTATAGTTGAAAGTTTACTTGCCCCCATTTTCTCAACTTTTGACAGAAAGAATTAGGAATTTTGGGAGGATAATTGTCCGTGGAAATAATGGAAGCTGTTTTTTTACGGAAATTGTTTGCGCTCGCATTGAAATATTTACGATGCAATTTTTTTTCCTCTCAGGGTGCAGTGTTTTTGTATTTACTCATTAAAGACTTGAGAGCTTTGGCTATTTACACGATTAATATTTGCTGCGAAATTGACATAAATACGGAGACACATTTTAGTGAAATTATTCAATGACAATTTGAAAACATAGGACATTAGACTCCAGTGTATTGTACTTTTTTTCACGATAATATTTTCATCATGATAATGTCAAATGGCGCTCCGAAAATTCAAGAAAAAAATGTCGACAACTTTTCCACCCATTTATCACCAAGATTATTGGATTTATGGGGGTGCAGAAGAAACATATCAGTTTTAGGAGGATGAGGCAGGTCCTCGGGAAATCTCACTCAGCCTTGAGTACTGTCGATTTTATGTAGACGGATGAAATAGTGCGTCTATTTCAGAGAAGCTTATCGACAGGCGAGTGCATCGTCTCGTCGATAACTCGCTTCACCCGCGAGACCTGGCATTATCCCCAGTGTCATTTCCGTAACGCATTTGAGACTCTGTTACGATCGAGGGATGACACTATATCGCACACTCTCGTGCATTCATTTTCAGTCTCGTTATTTTGGATTACATGTCATGTTTGTTAGTCGTTAAAGATTCTTATAAAAGTGCAAATAGCCCCCGATGGCTGCATAGTGAAAAATAGTTTTTCAATATTATATTTACGCGAATATTTTGTTTCAAATGATATGGGTCGGAGAGAGGTTGAAAAAATTTCGTTACCGAAATTGACAAATAAAGTGAAAAAATGACAGTACCAGTGGAATAGTCACGAGTATCCTAGTGGAATGAGATTCACTCGAGCGTACGATTTTCCGGGGTTGTGATCAAACTCCAACGCCAATCGTACAAAAGCCGGATGTGAGTGTATTTGCAAACATGGCGAATTCTTCGTGTTGTATCTCTAGGAGGTGTCTCTTATTCGTGAAGTATCACAAATGTCAGGGCAAAAAATTGCCGATACCGGGGATGAAAATTGGGATGATAAAGAAGTTGAAGGGTAGAAATGTGAGACTTTGTTCCTCGTGTTTCCCAATCAGTGACTGAAAATTTTGAGATTGAGAGGGGACTGGGATGCACCGGTAGGCGGGATTAAAGCGATCCCGATTGAATAATTCGAGAGCCAGAGGATATCCTGGGTCTGGAGCACTCGTGTGGCCCAAAGGTAAATCTGATGTTTATCGATTTCAGAAGGGACGTGGGAATTTTCGTGAGTAAAATTCAGCGCAGGTCATATCCCAAATATCGCTTTGTCTGACGTAGATCTATTTTTCAACTCGAAGGTCGATTAATTATGTCTTCAATGCACGGAGAGAAATTTTTAAGAAAAATTACCCGATCATTCTGTAATAATCGATCACGAGTCACCATTACCGCATTACCTCTGATAATTTTGTAAGAGATTCCCAGAAATCCCCTGGAATTTTTCTTCAAAAACATTCAACTTTTCTCATAATCGAATCATTTTGATTTTTCTAGCGCTTTTAGTAGAATTTGTATAAAAAATTTCTCTTCGTGTATTTTTTTGGGTCCCATTCCTCAGCGAGAAGATGAAGAGACGATTACGCAAGTAACAAATTGTGTCATTCGTAA
Source organism: Diachasmimorpha longicaudata (assembly GCF_034640455.1). Taxonomy (NCBI): domain Eukaryota; kingdom Metazoa; phylum Arthropoda; class Insecta; order Hymenoptera; family Braconidae; genus Diachasmimorpha; species Diachasmimorpha longicaudata. The sequence goes on from NC_087235.1 coordinate 7,128,909, forward strand.
AGTGAGGGTGATTGTAATGCGATATCGCGATAGTGACAAAATCGGGGTGAAGAATGTGCCTATGTAACGCGTTCATACACAATTCGCTTTAATCTGGGGTGTGTCATACTAGGTAAGGATGGTTATCTCCTCCAAGAGGGATCTTCAGGAAAATTCCTGAGGTTACCCGCCGCTGCAGTATACACCTTATGGTCTAACATTCCACTATCCCACATGTTATGTCTGTGAAATAACTATGTGAGCGAGAGTTTTCAAACACCTCGGGATGATTACCATTTCAAACAGTCCATGCTATGCAGGGATTAGATAATTTTTTGATAGAATTATACCCCGAGTAGAATTTGCTGAGCTAATCTGCCATTAATTATTCGCTTTGAGTTCATAGTTGAAGGGAAAGGTCGAGGTAGTTGGTACATACTTTCATAACTTCCTTGCAAATAACTTTTCCGACAATTTGCTATATCAGCGTGATCTGGTGGGTAGGAGAAGGGCTGAGTATTTTGGGGATTAATTCACTTCAATGATACCAGATTCAATTAATTTATTTCTTCCAGAGGAAAAATTGGGGAATTGAGGAAAGTTTTTATGTCAATTCAACGACACGAATATGTTTAATGGACAAACAGCTCTCCATTTCGAGTGAATTCTGTCAGTCTTTCTAACCCCCTGAATAATCTGTGACCTTGACCCACATAATCCTTTTCATTCAAATGAAATCCGGGTGTATCTGCGGAAAAAGGAAAATTGACTCCAGGGGATAACCCCAAGAAAGTATATTTCGGGGTTATACACGGAAGGGAATAAGTTATCATTCAGAAAATTGTTTATATTTCCTGGTCCAGGCACTTCGGGACTGAGTATAATAGATCTTTGATTATGGTAATGTCACTCCTAGGGGAATGAAAACTTTCAATGAGCTACTTAATTGTTTGTAACTCGTAATTGTTGAAGCAACGCGTTCTATTTTACAGTTGTTACTGTCTTGGTAGTTTGTTGATTAATAATATTAGCTTTACACTCCGGCGAAGACTACCGTTAATCCTTCGGAAAGTTCAGCATGGAACTTTCCTAAATCCTGTGGTTCCTCGGGGCTTGTAAACTGATCCACAAACGATGTATTATGTTCTTTACATGTGTGTCAAAAGGGCCAACAACTTTGACAAATTTTCCAAGTTATCAAAAGGCAATTGAAGAAGTTATTACTTTATAACCTCTAAAACATTTTAAAGTAATGATTTTCCGGAGAGCTAATTTGTCACAGTTCGTAGTGTTGACTCATAAATTTCTATAAACAACGGGATGAATAACCTACTTGTCATTTTATCCACTCGGTAATTCCTATTATGGTAACTCCATGTTTACCCCACATCGGGAACAGTAATTCCGGCTATAAAAAAATTATGAGCCCCTCAGAATCCCTCGAAATAGCATTGTAACCTTTCATTAGACTAATTCGATATGAATACTTGAGGTAATGCCAAGCCACATGCCATCCCACTCCGGCACATATCATTCGGTCATTATTCCCAGTGCTATGTACTTGACATTAAGGAGTAGAGAATACGTGGAGCACTGGTAGATTTCCGTCTGCAAATGTGATGCTAAAGTACCCATAAAACCATTCGGTTCATCCATGGTTAACGTTGGGAGGCTTCGAATTGCTGGTCAAGTCGTCGAGCACATTCCACCAATTCCATGTCCCCCATTAAATTTTATTTGATCACTGTTCGATAGTCAGTGTTCAGATCTGGGATTAAAGTTAAAATGCAATCGAAATCGTATCGTTTCTCCGATTTTTGTTGTTTTCTATAGAAAAAAGGGTCTGGCGTCCAATTACACATTTTAAATTTCTATGCTCAGGAGGTAAAATATTTGAATGACTCCCAGGGTTTTTATTTTCAGAAGTCAGAGATCTTATTTTCATTTCAGCAATAAAGTGCTGGAAATCAGAAGTTTTTTTGTTTGCGTTCACTCTCACGGATTGCAAATGGGTTCTAACCGCAGTGGTTGGTCCTCCGGAGGAGGAGGAACCACCTATTGGCAGACATATCGAATAGCTAGAGAGGTTCGATATGAGATCCACTATGTTCTGAATTTCCGATTCCTCGTTTTTTTTTTTTTGTATTCTCATTCGTTTTCCTTCCGGTTTATATTTCAGCTCCAGCACGTGTGTCTAGTACACCGTAAAATCACCTATACCACGTATTCGTACTGCCAATAATAGGATTTTGTTTTACTGGAGACGTCTAGCTTGGACTAGTGCCAATCTGTATTGTCAGTGGAATCTTGAGAGGAAACTCGGGGGAAAATAATTTCAACCACTTGACGAAATTCCGGGCTTTTATTGTCAGTAACGAGTAGGGCTTGAGATTGTCTTTCAATTTGTATTCATTAAGACGATAAATACTTCAGCAACTCGATTTTATGGGGTCTTCCTTTCTCATAGGGAAAAATACTTTGAGTTCAGGTGATTTTTCGATTATGGTCTCCCAGGGAATAAATTTGAATTTATAAAAAGCAGAGTTTCCTGTGGATTTTCACTACCGGATGGGAAGGGGAGGGATGAATTAATAATCGAACACGCACAATTTTGAATGGTTCACTGGTTCATTTCAGTACTGAAGTGAATAGTTCCGGGTAAGGAAACGTTGAATTTCCGTATAAATTAATGGATTGGAACACGATAAATTACCCGAAAACACATGGCAACATGGAACTTTCCAAACTTAGTCGGATTTTTTTATAATATGACAATATTTTCACATAATCTTCTACCAACCCTCAAACAGGGCTGGCCTCAGCTCATCTCCACTATGACATTTTTCGCGGTGCAGGAGAAAAACACATATGAGAGTAGCCTATCAATCAAGACCCAGTTTGTGGCTTATGACATATACATATTTCGGGATACTCCGGTCAAGGTCATCCCCGTTTCTTTCACCAGGATGGAAGATATCGGGAAACTGTCAGACCGGAGTTTGCTGTCCATGAATAGCCGAATTTTCTTGGGGTACACCCCTCAATTTATTCTAGGAAAACCATTCCTTTTGGTTATGTGCTCAGACTATTTTCAAATCCATTTTTTCCGGGGAAAATATTTCCAATATTTTATATTTTTGGGGACATCATTACTGTCGACATATCGATTTCTCTCGACCTTCATTCAATTAGTTGAATAAATCTGTAAGTCAAATTTTGATAAATATGAATTTGCAATGAAATTTATGAAAAATTGATTAAAAGGTCTTCAGGCTCTGCCTTTTTTAACCGGGTCAGACCAATTCTGTGGAAATTATGAGATCGATATGAGCGGTGGTTATCCGCGACATCGCCGCCGTCTCTTCGTGAATATTATACACTTCTTGATAGGCCATAACATAGGTATATGAACAATGCAATTAAACTGAGGGTGTACTACCCGCAGAATAATGCGTGGCTGCGTGATTACCCACAATGTCAAATGTAAATTTAGTCACGAGTGTGGGAAATGCGAAATCTCACGAACACAATTACAATTTTCAGAAAATTGTCATAACACGAGTAACTTCCTTGAATTTTCTATTTTTTAAAAAAGCATATGAATAATGAAATTGGAATTTCTACAATGATTACCAATAAATCGACGATAACAATATTCACAATTCGCTGGATATTTCATACACCGAAGAATAACTCGTGCCAATTTTCTGGCTTTTTCCGTATGTACTCTCTTGGGAAATTTCTCCTGATGTGAGAGAACTGGAGGGGGAAATCAGTGAAAGGTTATTTCTCATCTATAAACTCACTCGACACTGCGATTTGGCTCCAGGAAAAATGGGCCAACATAATATCCCCCGAAACTTTTCAACAGCCTCTCCTCTACTTTAACTTTAGTTTCAAACTCTCAACTATTTCTTTTACTTTATAATGGAGAGAAAAAAAATAGGAAAGTGAACTCAATGTTGGGTAATAAAACTAATTAATCCGATTGATTTATTTTTATTGGTCGTATTGAAATTTTTATTTCTCAAGTAATTTCACAAATAGATTGAATTGAGTCGGGGATTTGTGTGACACTTGAAGATAAAGGAGAAATAGGGAGTGGGAGAGGGGGAGAAGTCTTTGTAAATATTATCGAAGCTTTCGTGGAGGTTCGTCGAGGAATGCCGTGTGTGCAGAGGATAAATAGATCGATGACCTCTTCAGGCTCGCCGCAGTCTACTCCATCGTTTCATGGGCTCGGTCCGACCTCATAGATAGTGATAAACAGCAGGTTTTAGTAGATTTTCCACTTGAATTTCAAGTTTTCGATGGTTATTGAATTCAAAATGGTTCCATAAGTAAATGAAATCGTAATATAAAATTAATATTATTGTATTCAAATTTTTTTTCTGTCCATTTGACCCTCGCGTCGATTTCTATCTTGATCCTGCTAACTTAATTATAGATAGGAAGATTGAGGGTTGATTTTTTCTTCTGTAAAACAATTCCTTCAATCATCAAAATCATCTCCGTTAATAATTAAGATTAATTTCGCCTCACGATTACGTGATTTATTTTTATAATTGCCTACCACCTCGTTTCATCGTAGTGTGATATTTCCAATTTTACCAGAATTTTTTTCCCAAGGTTACCATGTATCCAGGCTATTATCAATAATTCCATTGATCGATATGACCTGTCTGAATTTTTACTCTGAAATTTTCGGCTCAAGGATCATCTATTTTAACTTTCCCATCGCACGAACAAATCTGTCATTATCCAACGCCCAGAAATCGATGGAACCACTGGAAAAAGTGTGAACGAAGTTGAAACTTTATTCACCTCAGTTCGCACTGTCTGTGTCTCATTACATAGATCACAAGGGAAATGATAAAAATGTGTTTCGAGGGAGAGATACAACTGTGGCACTTTAATGCACGAAACTTTCGTTGAGTTTCTGGTTGCCTCGAGGTTCTTTCCCTTATTATTCACCCTGAATGTGAGAATATACCCTCTCACCCCTGCTCCAAGATTCTCAATGTAACTTTGGTCATGATGGACGAAAAACGAAAGATAAATGTGAAGAATATTTTCACCGTCAACAAGAGTTGAGTGTATATGTTCGTTATCTATTATTAGGTTACATTGAGTGTGCGGTAACGAGGCCCTCCAGTAAGGTTTTCAAGCTCCACGGAATACTCACATGAGGCGTGAAAAGAAGCTGTCGATATTATCAAATTTTTTTTTTTTCGTCCATTTTTTTTTCTATCATCATTTTTCAATTTACTTTCCTTTACTACTCCATCGCAATTTATACACAACTTATCATCGTAAAATTCTTAAAATAATTTAACTGCAATCTACAGTCGAACTCATTAATGTTCAATGAAAATGAAATGAGATGAAAATTAAAATGCCAATTATTCGCATTTTCAGTTAATGAGTCACCCTCGTATGTTCTCTTCTACTGACTATTACCCCAAATAGAAAAATAAGCTATTGATATTATCAATTTTTTCGTCCCTCAGATCCTTTCTTTATCTTTCAATTTACTCGGTCTATTTTCTTGTACTATTTCGTAGCAGTTTGTACTCTCCGTATGGTTGGAATCTCTGTGGCAGATGTCGTCAATGTACCCCGAGATATCCTCTGTTCTTCGATATCCAAAGCACCGTCGAGATCTGCTTCTCTGATTCTCATTATTTCGAGCTACTTTTGTAGTTCCATGATTACGATGAATAATGTGAGGACAATGGCTTTTATCTTTTATTCAATCACCCTTGACTACATTTATTCATACTTCTCTTGGTATCTGTACTTCACCACAGATCAAAGATATCAATCCTCACGTTTTTTTTCAAGTACAATCGTAAATATCAGTTCTTCAGTAGTACAACAAAGCGTATGGGCTGACTGTTGCACTACTGTTTGACTATGCAATACCTTATTATTCTAATTATACGGCGGTGATGTGCATCTTTATCCAGAATAGATAACGAGATACCTCAATCCTGGAAAATATCAAACTAATTGGCATAAAAAAATCCCTCCTCTCGTGGGCAGCCTTATCCACAATGGTGATTAGCCTCCAGCCTTTACACTTTCATAGTTCTCCCTAAAATATTCATAATTCTCGATTATACATTGTCAGAATTGTATTGTTTTCCCACGAAGCGGTGAACGTATTTTAGAGAGGAAAGTTCGTTAGTGTATTATACTTGATATGCTCACAAGGAATATATTACCCAATTTCTATTGTTGATGTTCATGAAGCTCTATGAATATTCAACATCACAAAAGAAGGTGACGGTACAATAATCTTGTCTTGAAAAAGTTGGGTCAAAGCAGCTAAAGTGAACAAGTTACGCCTGTTAACCGTGAAAACTGTACCGTGAACGTGTGAAGTGGTGCTTCGATGGGCTCACCAGGAAGATCGATCGATTAACAAATATACGGGAGTCAAGGAGCTCTCGAAGATGAGACTAGAGAATTTTCTCTTTCCTCAAATTTTTATTGCAAATGCAAATTTCATAGTTCACGGAAAATTTCGTTATTTCTACGAATTTTACGGATATTCTTTTCATCCATCGTCTTTAATCTCGCATATCGACAATATCTGGTATATCGACTATATGGATATGTGTTTTACGTGTCGGAAAATGCACGCCTGCAGCCATGGCGGCTCCTTCTTGACTTCTATCCAGGGACATAGGAGCCAGAACGATGTTGGTATTGGTTTCTTAGATATTCGCCCTCCCCCGCGTACCTGAGGTGAGTCTACGCCCTGCTGACTTGGATGAGGAGTCCCCTGGGGGCTAACAGATGGACGAGTCCTTCAACGGATGCTGTACAGACACTGCACGGTGGGAGCAATATGCTATAAAAAAGTCGACGGCTTACGTGAGATGTTCGATAATTTCAACGTGAGAAGCCGATGTTCCTACGTGAGCTGTCTCTTTCTTAAATCTTTCGGAGTTTTCAAGTAGTTTTACTGCATCTGGTGTGGCATACATGAAGAGGAACCTTTCAATTCTCTTCTCACTTGCATCCAGAAATTAGGAGGGAATTTTAATCAAGACGATTATTAATTGCTCGCAATTAAATTCAAATCGGAGTGTCGTATTATTTCTCTTGAATTGAAATAGATGAAAATATTTTTCGTAGGGTGGGGTGCCATCGTCGCATGTTTCCACGAGTTGCCATTGTTGCTTTTCCCCATCGATTGTCACCTGGAAAATGAAAATTTAATTTGTGAGCTCGTCTGAATATAGACAGTTCTTTCATATTCATGACTGAGATCCTCCTCTTAATAAATGATTTATATTTCTCAAGGCATAATGAACAAAACAGTCCCGTTATCGATCCCTCATTAATGTCAACTGAAATTTGTCATCCGAGTGAAAACGTATTATTCCCTTCTGATGAACTTCCATTAACTGAAAATTGTGTGCGCTGTACAAACTCCGCCACAATACACTGATTTTACGAAAATCCCTTAGGCAGCCGACACTCCAGCGAGTGAAATGCAAAATGTAGGATGATGCAGAACATCAAAACTGTAACTAATTGGTGCACTACATATTCTGGATGATGGGGATGACTTTTCAATCTATAAGTTCAGTTGCTTCCGTTTCTGAGACATAATAATATTGGAAAAATTGTTGATATTCCAGAAATTATTTGTCAATGGTCGGAAAATGTTCCTCCGTAATTTTACCGGACGTTTATCCTCACTCGATAATTACGCGACTTTCTCGTGATTTTTATTGAACTATTTCTCCCTGTGTCTACCCATAAATTCTCAGTAATGAAGATAATTACTGTTGAATTCGCTAAATCCATCGCCGTCAATTACATAATCACTGATAAAAAGAATTCAACCCAGGAATGAGTGCTGGATTCTATCTACTTGAATTCTCATGGATTCTGACGCACCCTCCACCCTTTCTCTCAATCTTCCCTTTTCCATTGCAGTACAGGGAAAAATTGTTATCCAATCATGACCAATCCCGTATCCATTTGTACGGAAAATTGTCGATCGATCATTTAGAAAAGTTCCCTCTCGTCTACGAGACCTGGAAAATCTGAGATAAATTTTTATCTGTGAATTTTCAAGATGAGGTGAAATGGCCGGTGAAGAAATAGATCTGAAAGGGGTGATTGTATGATGGATCCATGAATTGTTTAAAATGAAAGCAGTTGGAAAGGGAAAAAGAGAACGAAATAGAAGAGTTATGGTGGACGTTGAGGCAGTGGACGAGTCTTCTCGCTGATGATATATGGTTCCAACGGTGTAGTAGGGAAAACAGGTAAATTGGTGAGTGCTTTAGCGTGTCAGTAAGCCCCGTAAATTTTTCACGAGTTTCAATATTTTCTTTCGTCACATATTTCCTATATTATTTCTCTTTCGATACCTTATTTTTTATAGGAAAATGTAAAATTTATTCTCTTTAACTCCTTCAATATTTTCCACTTCTTTTCACTTAGAGATCTCGACCGTATGATTTCACGAGAGGTGGCACATTGCAATATACTATATTTCGTTTTTTACGTGTAACAAGGGTTTATTTTTCTTCTTTTCGACCCGTGTGTATTTCGCTCTGTCATCCCGTAAAATATGCAGGGTGGCAATCGAGTGGGATAGAAAGAGTTTACCGCAATATGCATTCAGACCTGCATTGTAGAAAATTGTTCACTGCAGTTTCAGGTACTCTTGGAATTCATTTTTTCACCTGCCAGTTTCAGTAATATTGCACAGAATTTTTCCATTATAAATTTAGCGTATTCTGAGAAAATCAATAGAGACTATCCTGTTTATTTTATTTACTGATTTATTTCCAGAATGTCTGGTAATAATTATAAATTTTCGTATCCCTCCCAAGGGGATGGAAATTTCTTTTTTTTGTACTGAAAATTTTGAATGTAATTTTTCAATGATGTCATGGACGCCAGTTTTATAGATTCCAGACTAGATCATAAATATGCAGAGTGTATTCTATGTGCCATTCCATCTATAGTTATTTTTTGTTATGCACAACTCAGTTATTATTCATCTCCGTACTGAGTATATATATATCACTCTGGAATTGTGGGCAATATGCAGAATGGCAATTGAGTTGAACAAAAGAAAAATTCACCTCAGTTTTTATTCAGCCTTATGTGGCACTCCATGAGAATTATTTAATCCCATTGATCTCAGTAAAGAATACACTGTTGAATATTTCAAAGGGAAAATCCGGGCTCAGGATGGTTTTTCCTATAAAAGAGAATTACTCGGGATCTTGTTTGACATATCAAAAACTTTTCCGACAAGAATGGCTCTCCCGAAGTGAATTTCAACATTGTGCGAGGGAATCGCAAGGGATACAGTAGAAAAAAAAACGGTCACTTCCACTGTGCTCTAATTACTGCCGGTGCTCGTTCCATAATTTTCGTCTCGCTTTGTTGAAAATTTTCCTCAAACAATGGACGTTGGAGTGACACTGGAGGGAACCGAAGAAGAAGAATAATAGGCGAGTGCGAGAAGGGTTGAAGGTAGAGTTTAAACACTGGTAACCACACACCACTCTCTTGACACCCGATTATTCACCTCACGATGAGGTTGAGAGAGGTGTGTGACAGCTTCTAAAGATGTTGGGGTAGAATTATTATAATGGTAAACATGCTTTTATAGCATGTCTGCATTTGTCTCGGGTAATCGGTGGGTAAATATTCTTTCTACTAAGTGCCTCTCCATTATAAGCCACTGAATACACGAGGAGGAACGATGTAAGATGTGATTTTCATTGAATTTTAACAAACGTGATTAGAAGAAAAATTGAAAGACCTGACATTTGGCGAGAACATATTGTTTATTTATTTTTATATAATTTAAATTGAGTACAGAGTCGGTATAATTAGATTTATGCTGCATCAGAAATGGCAAAATACAACCGGTATAAACAACAGCACAGAGAAACAGCTTGACACCCCAAATTTATTTATTTTCCCACTGAAAATATATCATGACATAGGACGCATGACCCTGACCTCAGTTTTCCAGGGTGGGTTTTGAGTTTATAACTCCCCCGGAGAGTAAGCGGTCGAGAGCTAAAGCATTCAGTGTCGAACCGCAATTGTCACGGCGTTTTGCCACTCTATGTACAATTCTCGGGGATGAGAGCCAGGGCTTTTGCCTGAAGAGTCTCCGGGTCCTCCAATTTGATCGTGGCGATAGTTGGTGGACAGAATAGAAGGGGTTGGCAAAGGCTACAGTATCCCAGTGAGAATACAATGGGCATCCCAAAGCACAATACCAAGATACACATGGCCAGATATTGCACGTTTTTAGTGGATGAAATAATACTGAACCGGTTAAGAAAAAAACTTGATGAGATTTGGGGGGTGAATGCATTGAGGATGGAACCGACGAAAGGAGAAACGCTTATAGATATACAGAAAAAAATTCAGTGGTGATTTTTACGTAAGAAATGGCCCCTTGACGTACACAAAGTAAAATTTTATTTTATCAAATAATCTGTCGTGGAAGTGAAAGAAAAAAAATTGATCTCGTGCACCCGTTAGGCCATTCCTGCGGTCATCTCCAATTTATATTTGACCATTGACAATTTCGTTCATCTTTACAACTTGACCTCAATTCGCTGAGTGGCTGAATAAAACTGGCCAGCCGCAGTTATCGTCCTGGGACAGGTAGGATGAACGTCGCCATAACCCACGAAAACCACCGAGAATTTAGTAGATAAAGGCTTCGTAACCGAGAGAGTCTCACCGAGTAATTCTCCTAAACGTGCAATTCGAGTTCAGAAATACCTCCAGCTCACAACTCGACTTTTTTTTATTTCGTACATGTACAAAAACTTCTCTCTCTGCCAGTTGTATGGTCTGCAACGACTACTGAGCAAACATTTCTTTTGGTAGGATAAATAATCATGCTTCTGCATTTTTACCGAGACGAGTAAAAAATCCGTTTGACGTATCAAAGAGGATCGATTCGATTGAATGAATCTCTTTGTGAATGCAACAGATTCCCAAGGAATACGGGAAGAATTATTTAACCGTGGTTTTTAATGTTTTCTCCTATTGTTTACGAAAAGACTGGCACAGCACTGGTACATTTTCCTGTTCTTTGAGTTACATTTTACCTGGAAAGACCATCCGAACCCAATTTACTGTCGAGCACGGTTATTGTTCCTGTACTTTTTCTCCTCGTGTAGTTATACGATAAAGTGCTCCATAGTGGGCCCTTTGAGTTTAGAAATACCTGTGACTTGCCACTCCATTCCCTTTTCTGTTCTCAATGGTCTGGAGTAGCTTTCATGGGTTTAATATTTATACTTTTCTGTTATTATCAAGTAACAAATTCCAAATTAATTTCATTGGCTTGAGGACTTTGTAGTTATAAATTGAAACTGAACTATCTGCTCAGTTTTACCGATTAAATATTCCGACGACAACGGCTCGCCTGTATGCCCTCGAATCATGTACATCATCCTGGGGCAATATGTGGCATTCCATAAAGGCCAAAAGTGATATGTCGCGTTACTTCCCCCCGGCCATGTCTGCTATATCTGATGAATCCTTGATCCACGCTCACTAACCACCCTAAAGCCGTTGAGCGCATATTTTTCCCTGAAATTCGTTTCGATAGCTCGAGAAAAAAAATATACTCAATACTTTGACCCAATTTTTTTACTGTGGAAATGGCAATTTCTCATGGAGTGAATGGATAAAGAAACTTTTGGTCACGAGGCGCGGAAGTAGAACTAGGAGAGAAAAAACATCGAGGAGTTTGCGAAAAATTTTGTTCCAAGTGTCGCAACTCATTCTTCGGTTTTCCCCCCCCAACTCAGAGATATGGGAAACCACCTCTGCCGGACGAATCGATGGGTCTAATGCTATCTTCTTTGGTCATTCTTTATCAGAGAGAGAGTACTATAAAACTTTGAACCAGCTTTGCCGACTTTTTCTAGGAGTGAAACAGACGATGCGTTCACGGAGCGAGACATTCTCTAAAAATTTTAGTAGGAGTACACGGGGAAGAATTTTGAAGAAAAATTCTCGTGGGGGATGCGTATAGTGGTGGTGAGGATAAAATTCCAGTGGCGACACTGGAAATTATTCCAGTGGTGACACGAAAATTTTTCTCCATGTGCTTGACTCAAAAAACGTTCTACTAGATTGAATGAAAAGAAAATACAGTAACAGTTTCAACGTTTGAATGTAATTTCTTGCAACAAAATACATTCATTTATTCCACACGTTTTAATTGCTCCGGTTAATTAACCCTCAACAAATTAATTCAGTTCTTGAAATAGCACGCGAAATTAAAAAAGTCTTGAAAGCATCGCGAGTTCCTGCATTCCGTTGATTATTCAACCGAAATAACGAAAGAATTATCAAAGGAATGTTAATTTCCTTTTCATTGTTCTCCGTTGCGAGGATTTTGACCCGCAGATTATTGTGGGTCACATTTCTGAGCCCTCCACATATCAACAAAGCCAACACATATTCATTTGCACAGTAGCAAAAGGGAGAGGAGTGGAGGGAAAATACTACTAACCTAGAGTGTACAGACGGACATAGTACGTCCATAAAGTAGAAAAATATATTTCAATTTTCTTCGTGTCGGTCGCGTGTCGAGCGGGAACAACGGACCGAGTGGAACGCTCTCACAATTCACAATGCCCTTGAATTATATTTAGACACAGTAAAGTCAGACAATTGAGTAAAATGTAACACGATATTGATAGTTCCTCACATAAAATTATTGGACAACAGGCCGATATCCGTGTCCATTCATGCCATCATATTTAATTAACTTCCCTTAATCATCAACATAATTTATCGAACAATATTCCACGTAACTCAGTCACAAATTTCTATCGTCAAACAGGAGATTAATCTGATTACTCGTAGCTAGTGTCCATCACGATATATCCACCGAAATGGAAATGCAATTTTAATGACAGCGTGATTTATGAATTTCCGGGTTTACACCACACCAGCTGGCCGGTATATCAGAACCTCTCGCCACTTCACTATGGCAAAACCCTCATCCGGGTTTTATATAAGGCAACTAGTTGGAAAAGCCGTCGGTTTTGCCAGGATATGACTCGGAAAAATCTCATAAAAAGAGCATTTCAAATCCTTCTGGTCGCATACTCAAACGAATATGAAAAACCTCTTTCGGAATGATAGCTCCAGATGTATGGCAATAATGACAATACGTGTTTGTACAAAATGGCAAATATTACTCTGACGAGGATTTACATTTATTTTATTCGTTACCTTCGATGGTTCTCTGGAGGAAAAATAAACGAAAGAATGAAGAAGCAATTGAGGAGTTCTCGAATCCTTTGGAAATGGACAAACTTGGGAAAAAAAATAGAGAGCAAAGAGGGGGATTTCTTGTTCCTTCATTCTCTTGGTTCAGCTCAGTTTGCAATTCAAACAATCAACCTTCAGTTGTAAGTTTAGGCGACTGCTGCACACCAAACACCACTTTCTTCTTCCACCTCTTTATCGTTTTCGTTAACGAGTTTCTAACCGAGAAATCGATACCTCCAGGTCCCTTGATTTCTTTTATATTTTCGGTGTCTTTTTTCAATGCTGTTAGGGTGAGAAAATAATTGAGGATTGAGTTGGAAAAATTCAATTCAGTTGGAATTTCATGGAGGTCAATTGAACTTAAACACTTAATTCAAGTCCATCGTTGTAGGTTTGATTTTTATTCGGTTTTCATATGGGGAGAGGAGAAGCACGACCGATGGTCAAGTGGAGTAGAGTACGGCTGGTCAGACATCAATAGCCGGGTCAAAGCTCAGATCCAGCAGTCGGTAAAGAAGATATTCTGAAAGCTTTCGATCGTAACATCTTATTTGTCGACGAAAGCTCAAGGTGCGAGGGAAATTCTCTAGATAGCGTATCTGCTTTCTTCCCCAGCTCTGTGGAATAAAGTAACTTAATGGTTATAATTTTTGTCCTCGAAAGTTTTCAACTGTAACTTTCCCTCACAATTTTCCTTTTGTCAGTTAAAAACGGGGAAGGTTGGGAAAGTTTATATAGGGTTCAATAAAGGGTTATACAGTCTAGGTATTTCAAATAAAACTTCGTCAATTACTTAAGAAATCTTGCATAAACTTCCAGGAAGATAGAATTCTTCTATTATTTTCGGGCTTTTCGCATTCTGATTAATCAATCGTATTTCAAAATTATTTAATAGTAAAATAAGTCCACAACTTACGAATTTTTAACGACGATAGTTCGCAAATCTTCGACAATTGAAAAACAATCTCGTTTTTCATAAATTTTATGATTCATTTCTGAATAATTTAAAACCCTGTGCCGTAAAATCGTTTTACCCATCGAGGGCTCTTACCATCCCCTTCATTAGGAGGCCTCTACAGACAACATCTCCATTCTCATCCCCTTCCCAATGCTCCTCCCCAAGCACTAAAAAAACGTGAAATGAAACCTCACCGACGCGTTCACCTGAAAATCCCTCTCCGGAATTCATTTCCCAATAATCGATGAATGTCATTAGCGAAATGATCCACTCATCGATTTCCCGCGGGAGTATATTCTTCCCGTTTGCATTACCACCTGAATATTGACTGGCCTTGAAACATTTCAGCGCAATGAAATCTCCGTTTCAATGTTAATTTTTCCTCTAAATGGCTTTGAACATTTACTCAGAGCATACTCTAGCCGTCTTAGGACAGTGATTCGACGTGAGGAGAACGCAAACGTCTATGGAATTTCATCTTTTGTACCCTGTAAGCGTGACTCCAGCCGGCCGTCAGGCTCGTGCACTAGGTCAGCCGTGACGTCACCCTGGCTGGCTGCCTGCACAGGGATTGGCGGGAGTGGCTGGGTGTATGGTGCAGCCAGCTGACACGGTTCGATGCTGCCTTGTTCTGCACAACCCCACCACCTCCACCATCACCCTCCCCCCCGACTCCCTCGAAACCGGTGTATAGCCATTGCATTTACCGTTCGTACGGAAAGAGCATCAAGATGACAGATAGGGTGAGAAAAAGTGCAAGAGGCCGCTTCGTCCTGCGAGTTAATTATGCACATGTTCATTCACCCCCGTTCCATACTCTCCCCATTTCTCACTTTCCACCTTTTCATGAACCAGGGGTGAATGCGAGCAACACTAGTGTTTGCACTCAACGACACATCACACTGCTTTCTTTTTTTTTTTTTTTTGTATTCCATTTGTCGCCTCCGAGGAGAAATGAAAATTGATCATTTAGGGTCGACAATATTCCCGGTGCATTGAGTTTCATTTAAATCTACGAGTTTTAATTTAGATTTTTTTTCTTTGCTACGGAATCACGAGGGGAATTAGATCGTGAGAAATCTCGGGGAAATTGAGGGATGAATGTGTGATATATTTTTATGAGAGGCATTCACGTGAATATTGCAAGTATTTTACTGCATGTCGAGAGTCATTTTCTACAACTGCAGGAGAAAAAATTTATTTCCGGAATTTTCATTTGCCCTTTATGAAAAAAAAATCATTTGAATGGACTTTTACAGCCTCCAATGGTATAAATTATTCAAATCTTTCGTGGGTTACTCTCACCGCCCTAGTAAAATCATGTAGAAAGATCGTCGGTACAACGATAAACCTCGCTTGATAGTCGACATGCAGAGCGCATAGCACTTGAGGTAAATTCTCTTTTTCACGTGTAAAAAATTTTTTACATGCATAAACGCTTTAAAATAAAATGTCGCTCATGATCTCTCTGGACACACACATCCAACTATTCCCTACAATTTATCACAAAAAGATTATTGCAATTAATCATTCAGGTTTTAGAAAAATTTTATTACACGAATGGAATAACAATTCCTGCTCGCAATTAATTTTCAAAATATTTTTCCAACTCGGGGATTTTTTTTCTGCGAATAAATCAAATTAATATCGTAAATCATCAGCCGATGGAATATTTTGTGGCAATGCCCATATTTTCTTTCTCTCTCCCTTATTTTTTTTAATGACTCGACCTCGACACCCAATCAACAATTCCTGGCGATATGGGCCGCAGTTTTGTCCGATGATCCCCCGATATATCCCAGATACATGTAAAATTCATGGTATCCTTTATTCGAAGGAGACGAAAGGGGTGGAGTTGCATACATTACGCTCTGCCTACTCATTTCGTTAGTCGTGTGACCTTAACCTTCACCTGTCGGATTTATTAATCACCGTGTGGTTTTACGCAGACGCGTGTATGCAGAGTTAATCATGATCGACGGATAAGCACACCAACTACATGCACATTCACATTTGATATGTCAGGAGTTGGCTTGAACAGAGTTTCCCTGAATTGTTTGAGAGAACACTCCCAGATTAATTCAACCACCAATTAAATATTTCCTCCTAGTATTCAGGAATGATAAGACTGGTTTTAATCAACCCCCGACAGTTTGGTTAATTAAAATTAGCCCCCTGACAATGCTGAAACTACTTGAGCTTTGAGCTTGAACAGTGAATGGCTACTCGAATTTAAATGCAATTCAGTTTCATTTCGGGAGATGAATTTGGAAAATCATCGGATTTTAATTTGGGGGGATGGGAAAATTGCAGGTGGAGTTTCAAGTGGAGAGGATTGAAATTTATAACAATGAAAGAGTTGTTTCAGTAGCATTTTTATTGACAAAAAAAATTCCGTGATTTTTCTTGATTGAAACTTACATCTCTCATGGCTTGCCTCATTAAATAATTAAGAAAATCAATAAAACACTTGGTTTTTCCAATGAGGAAGTTGGCCTTCCATCAACCCTTCAAGATTATTCTGAAAGCGAAAGTAACAATCAATGTCACGGGCGATAATTACATTATAAGAGCACCTATCACCCTCGAGTAATCATAACTCTGTTCCATCAATCAGAGATAATACATTGATGAAGAACACGCGACGAAAGACCGAGACTAAAAAAATACAACTGAAACATTGAGGGTCACATTCGGTGGCGCCTGGGCCACATTCAACCCATTCTCCCCTTTCCACCCTATCGGTATAGCGCGCGCGTATGCTGGTGACTGAAGGCACCCTCTACTCCACTATTTTCCCTCCCCCGAAAAACGACGAGACTGAACGAAGAGTCACGAGTACCGGTCTCAACTCAGGGCGCATCGTCAGACCAACCAGCCGGTTTCATCTCCCAACTGTACTCGTGTGTTTTGCGACGCTCTCAACCTCACGCGTGACGTAAACAGCGATCCTTAGCATCCGTTAGATCGTCAGTTTAAAAAATTAATAGTCAATATTTTATTTGTGATTGCTGTTGATCAGTCCGGAGAATTTCTCCCGAATTTTTCCCAGTGATATTCAACATCCAAAGAGGAATACAACGTGAGAATCGATAACCATTTAACGGTGAAAAGTGACGGGTGCGATTGCGCTCGATTTGTTTGTTTATTTTTCTGTTTTACTGTGTTGATGGAATAGTGAACTGGTGGCTGATGAGAATTCGAGGGGAACAGTAGTAGGATTAGAACTGTAGGGGACCGGGACACAAGTGGTTGTGTTCGGTTTTATGAGGATCGTTAACGACATCCTCGGGATATTTACGGAATCTCTATGAAGGAATAAATTGAGTAAATATTATTAAAAAATATCGCTCCGAGACAGAAAAAAAATTTCCATCAATTACAGGGGGTACTTGACACTTATCAAAATGATCTAATCAGTTCAGTCGAAAAATAATAGATAGGGAAGAAAAATATTCCCTGCGTGCATTCTACGACCGATTTTATAGTTTGAAATGTAGTTAAATGTAGTAATTCATTTAGTTTAAAAATTATATCTGTGGAGGTAAAAACAACGGTTCCATTCACATTAATCGTTATTGCACCTGTAGAACATTTTTTTCCAATTTAACGAATGACACGGGAAGGGACAAAGGTGAAAAGTTCATCTATGGGGTTCAACAGAGAAATTTGATCATCATTAGGGAAAAATTAGATCAATAAAATTACAACACTAGGTATCGAATAATTATATATAATCGACAGGGCGTTTTTTCACGGGATTGAGTTACATGATATTTTTAGTTATTTTTGTTCAACATTTTTCCTCTGTAACTGAGGTATTATTAATGTGACAACACGTGTTTTTATGAGTCTCGGCGGAAGGTAAAAGGCTTCGAGTGATGTGAAAATTAAATAAATACGTCGTCTAGTGGTTCGGTTTACAACCATTGGATGAGTTGAGCGAGGAATAGAGTGTTTATGAAACGGCAGAAGTAATTAGAATTTATATGACTCTGTCGTGTACAGCTGTCAATAAAATTTACATCAGTGGTTTGTTCGTGTGAGGGGCTTAAACCATATCGGATTCATTACGAATGGAATTGTAAATTCTCCTTTGTGTCAATTAGGCGAGTAACGAGGGTAGTGAAGTTACAAAAAATCGGTGTAGATCTAATTTTATTTCGTGTTAATTAAAAAGGGATAACAATGAGCTACCGAAATTGATAGATAAATTAATTATCATTGGAATTGAGACTTTAAAGTATGACTTTTGGATTTTATATTGGCAGGTATATTTAGGTAGGTAATAAGGGTAGATGAATATGCAAATAATTGGTAAATATTGTAAGGCCTTCGTCAGAAAATTCAATGACAATTCCCCAGCGAATCTAATTGTATCTTGTAGTAATGGGAAAAGGAGTCGGGATAATTAGAAGTTGGATGAGTAAACATTATATTAAATACGTGACCCTTTCTGTCGAGTCATTTGGCGTTTCCGTTTTCGAAATTAACGCCAAGTGCTACGTGATTGTGAAAGTTTTCCGGTTTATATAGGTCTCATGTCGCCAAATCATTACTCTTCAGAAGTTTCTCGATATTCTTTGACACACATACAACCTATTTATCAGGGAGAAAGTTGACTTATTTGTCGTAAATACTTATTATTCCATGATGGAATTAATCCAAGGAAAATAGTGAGGTAGAATCGTGGAGAATGTTTCTGGCAAGAATTCTCACTGGTCTCGTTTCATGTATTATTCCTGTCATTCTGAATCTTTTATTTTCAACTTTTTTATTTTCATGGTTTCCCTTTTCTTTTGAATCCAACAGAGGTCACATCACAAATACCAGGAAAAGGGGAAGTTCCGTGAGAGATAAGGAAATTTTTGTATCGAATTTTTGTTCTGTGGTGAATCTCGATTTTACGAGTGAAAATAGGAGAAAAAAGAAGTCTTTGAAGGGATAAGAATGGTTCACACGAGCCAAATGACACAGGGACTTGACCAGTCACCCCTTGGAAATTATGATCCGGATATTCCGGCACGAAAGCACGTGAGTAGAAATATATTACTGGGTTATTTCTAACCAAACTTACTTCCAAAACTTGAATTATTCTTTCTCGAGGTAATTTCGTAAAGATTAAGATCTAACGTATTCAAATAATAAACATAAATAAATTAGTCAATCAAACGTCGACAAGAATTAATTTATTACTGTTTATTAATATTTATTATTATACTTAATGGACAATTTCTATTCGACGAAGAAATATCCAATTGGTTCAAGTAATAATAAATGGGTGAGCATACTCCACCGCTTGGTCCTGCATAATTGAAGCAGAACTGGTTTTCCCGTTCGAATCGGAAGAATTCTCATTAGATAAAAAACTTATCAACGATACCGGACATAATTAAACCCTAGAAATTAATGAAAATCGATATACCTGCGGGTACATCCCTTCACCTTGAATTTTTAATTACCTCTTAGAGGCAATGTATTTTAGGCGGCCAGCGGGCGATTTCAAATTTTCTCCCCAGGATTCATCAATTATTTATCCAACATGCGAGAGCATAATTAACAAGTTAGAAATTTGATTACAATCAAAGCTCAACATGTGAGATAGTTGGCTTTGTTTTTTTCATGGATAAGAAACTTATTAATTCAACCAGAAAAGTTTTCTAAAAAAAATCGGAATATTAGTTCTCAACGAAAAAGCGTCGGTGTAAATAAATATATATCTATCAATGCAATAATCCAATTTCCTTCTGAGTCTGATATGACAGCAACATAAAGTCAAAATCACGAGCAGTGTATATGAAAAATTTATCAGACTCCAGAGTCCAGTTTATCCAGAAACTCATTGTAACATGAATAATCCCCAAT
Source organism: Diachasmimorpha longicaudata (assembly GCF_034640455.1). Classification (NCBI taxonomy): domain Eukaryota; kingdom Metazoa; phylum Arthropoda; class Insecta; order Hymenoptera; family Braconidae; genus Diachasmimorpha; species Diachasmimorpha longicaudata. The sequence continues at coordinate 7,149,019 of NC_087235.1, forward strand.
CGGCCTAAATTCTGAGCTGACAGGCAACTAGAATCCGCTTTGAGCGATTTTTCACATCTCTCGATTTTCCCTGCTCGTTTTCCGCACCATTATTATACCCTTCCTCTCCATTTCCGGATAAATCCAGAGCCACACAGGAGGAGGAGTGAAACAACTGAGATATTTGGCTGTTACATGCGAATTGTATACTGGAGTCGTCAAAATACTCTCCGATTACAATTCAAGAGTAGCAGGAGTGTTACACCTCGGTGTGTGTAGTGGTTGATTGCGTGTTAGAAGAGGCTCATGTGGGCTTTTTATTTTTCTTCGCCAGCACATGCGAGACTCCATGCTATTCTTTTAGAGTTGCGTGCCACACGGAAAAATGTTTAGTTTGCTCTCTTACCCTTTTGCACTTTTCATTTAGATGCACTACATCATGTTTTTTTTTTTAAACTTAGTGTGAGAGGTGGTATTTCAGTCAAGTGCATAGCACTTGTCAGAATTTTATTTTGATGAAACAATATTGTCACATCGTAAAAGCTCTAGTCTAACAAGAATATCACTTCGAATTAATTCCGTACATCATAATATTCATTGAATCCCGGTTGCCACGTGACCCGATGCTAACTGCAAGTTCACTCCCAATGGGGAACGATATGCAAATACAAGTACACGAATAATGGCGTTGAAACAATAGCTCTACAGCATATGCATGATTTGCGCGACTTCTGCTCGTCATATTCTTAGTCAGGAACCGTGGAAGTTTCGGAATCGTTGAAATATTCGTATTCAACTTCTGCCCCGGATTTAATTGAGAAACCGTGACCAAAGAATGTACTTCAATGGTCATAATTAATTCATCCATAAATTAACGTGAATGCATCTCCAGATTTGATAGACGAAAGGCGTTTCTCTCATTACGAGCAGTAAAATTACAATAGAATTGAAAAATATTTTTTTAATTGATAGAATAGCCCGAAATGGGTATCAAAAAAATTGAAACATAAGTGTTATATAAAATACATTCTCGGAACGATTGTTTTGACATTGGAACAAACCTAGAATTTCTGTGAAATACATCCGCACGCATGCCCAGTAGCAATTTGTCCTCGTTATAATAATTACAACGTGCAGGACCTCTGCGGCATTATGATCGATCCACGAAGGACAATTAACCGTTACTACATGAATAAAAAAAAAATTTCCACCAGAGAACGATTCATTGATACTATTGGCCGACAACACACGGATTTTTCCCCTAGTAGATCAGGGACAAACACGCCAAGGTTCACCCTGCGGAATGTACTTGTAGCATGCTCAAACGGATACCGTCAATTTTACCCCCATTTCCCACCCCTACAATTTCATATCCTCCAAGCACGTGTGCAACGCGTCAGTAAATAGCCACGCGAGGTTTCCGGGGGCACCTGCGTCTTTGATTATTCAATTCCGTACTGATTCTCACTGGGGGGACGAAGTCGTTCGCATTGTGAGAGCGCATGATATATAGAAGGTTATTCATTCTCATGGGGATAGATGAATGAGGTGCGGATAAAGAGGGGGATGTGGGAATTGACAGGAAGAATCTGTAATGATCGACAGAAATATTTGCTTCAGAGAGTCTGCCGATGAGTTGAGTTAATGCATCGGTCGACTGTTGAACATTTTCGGGGGAAATTGGGCATTTTTATTGAATGACAGCTTCACTGCAACTTCGAAAAATTGCGTTATGAGGCGATCGGAATTGACTCTGAATAATTCTTATATGAATTGATTGGTGAGAAATACATCTTCTGGTACTGGAACTGGGAAAATTCATGCATACATGATGTTCTCTGGTGTTAGGAGATATCACACAACCCCTCAATGCAGCACGGTGGGTTCTCGGATATTCAAATAATGCCTTCTGCAATCTTAAACGTGCCGTTGCATACGACGTCTCTCACTATGCTTTATTTTCTCGGGATTTGGCCTGAGGTGGATCCTTACGTGCCTCACGTGGCACATGCCAAACCAGCCCGAGGACGTTGTATGCTCAAACTCCTATGTATACGCACGTCTTTGATATCCCTGCCTCGGGTGGACTATAAGGGACGAGATTTTTGAATTCTGTATTCTCTTTGGAGATTAAACACAGCTCTAGAATACGTCATTCAATTTCCCTTTGAAGTTTCTAATGCATAAATTGCTGTTCCATGATTCTGATTACTTAAAGAACTCCTGAAGATGTTGAGAAGAAAATTATTAAATATTTCAGGCCTCTGAGATATTTATAACGGCATGGATTTCTGCATTTCAGTTGGAGGTAAATAAGGGATGACACTCCGTCAACAATAGGAAAAATGTGAATGATGCTGTTCAATATCGCTGAGCGAATACGAATCGGAATTTTTTATGGAATTCATTACACAGGAAAAATAAAATAGTGTTTTATGGCATTTTCATTATCCTGCGAGCTTTTTTTTCACTCCTCGGGTTGAATAATGCACTGGCCTCCGTCAAGAAAAGGGAAAATTTTATGAAGCCCCGGTACTATCCCCCAAACGAAATATTAATCACTCGGGGGTGGATTATAACTTTGAAAATGCACTTGGATGAATTCAACATGCGGAGCCTCATTATTCAATAATCTCTTCGTTTTTATATCTCAAAGGAGACTTGGTGGAAGATTTTCATTGCCTATCCACACACATTGCAGTTGATTAAGTCGAATGGTGGGGTATTTGCGAGGCTAAAGTGCCAGTTACGTTGTCGCAGAGAGGTAGGGGAGGATTCAACGGGTTGAGGACGCGCATTACTTCTCGTTTCCTAGCGACTTAGAGAGCGGAAGAAAACGAATGAACTGAGAGGGAGAGAAGCCCATGGGTGAACATGGAAACCCGGTACTCGGATTATGTTTCATGCCCCTTAATTATCCTTCGTGGATTCAGTTATTCTACTTTTCCGGATCTACTCTGTCTGTATGAGAGAATTCTGAAATCATGTTCATCATTCGGGGGAAGAGTAGTTTCACATAAAACCCTGGGGATGAATTTTCGATTTTTTATAACTCTTTAAGTAAACATTTGATGATCCTCGGAATAACGATTGCGTAAACCTTAGTATCTACACTTGAGCTCCACTTATTCCGTTGATAGCCGACCCTCACTCATTTTTTATTTATTTGAATAAATATATATGTCGCATATAAAACGCGCAGAATGTCTCGTAAAATTCCCATGTCCAATTAACGAGTGAAACGATGCAGTTCAATATTACCAGGGGGAAAATAACTGGAACCTCAAAGCAATCAACCTCCCTAATTACGTGGAATACATTCATAACGGCAGTTCATATTTGCCTCCAATTTCATATGTACAAAACTGTAACAGAATTTTGGCCCTAGGGGCTCAGAGTTGACGCAAAACCTTTTCGATGTACCACAGGGTGAGGAGGTATGGTCGACGAAATATATAGATATCGTTTTAGTGCACCTGGTATCGACCGGGTACCTGCAAGCTGCAGGCTTGCACAGGCCTGTTGATGGCCCTGGTACACCGGGAGAGAGGCACGTACCATGGGCCACTCAACTCCCTTTTTTTCCACTTCGATAACGAGAAATTTTCACAATTTCTCAGCAATAGCTGTAGATTATCAGCCGTGGCTCTTGCATCGATGAATTCCACAAACTGATTTTTTTTCTCCTCTTACTTTTTCGTACCACTGGACCGAATGTTTCGAGTAATGAGAATGGTTGTAGAATGCTTCAGTTTATTCGAAAGGCTTGATTAATTTCTATCAAAGAGCAATTCCAAATGCAGCAAAAAAGTTTTTTTCATTTGAATAAATTCAAAAATAAATTTATTCAATATTATTAACCTCTCTGTACTCAGGGAAATGAATCGTGCAGACTCGGAGATAAATATTTAATAAAAAATTACAGAACAATTACAGAATGGACCGAAATAAATCCCTTCCATATTATAGAAGTTTTATTAAATGTTTCCCTTTGTGCAGTGTTACACCCGGTATGAGATTGAGCTCATGAAATTGGTTTCTACATATTTTAAAGTACATGACCGATAGTTGATCCTCGTGATGGAGTCTTGATGTACTTTATGCCATTAGAGAGTTCCATGCACATATGCCTAAATGTACGGTAAAGTTACAATACCCCGGAGACATTGCAATACTGAAATATTCATTACGACGGCAGTTGCCCTGGTGGGGCTACTGGGTCATGTGGAGGCTGACTGGTGATTCGTTACCCCAGTAACAATGCCAACTTTCTCGGGCTAGTTACCTCCCTTGCATTTCGAGTCACGCATGACAGAAATATGAATTTCACGGACAGCAAAGTGAGATTTGACCTGTATCACTTCATCAGGGCCGAGTTCCAGGAAACTTCAGGAGCGATTTAAGTTGTATAAGTACGTGTTTAATTTCCAAGAAGAGTATTGGAGATATCGGGCGGGAATACACGAATATATTTTCTGAGAAAATTTATTGATGGGGGGAAAACGTAATTCCATAAAGTAATCATTTCCTTTGAGGAAGAAATAATTTTTTTAGAGATTATCCTGAGGTCCAGATATTCTCAGACACTAAGGTTTTCGCAAATTTAAGATGTTCTTAAATTTCCAATAACTCTATGGGGATGTTCACGGAAAATATTATAAGACACTAGTGTGCCCGGATGCGACAGGTTAATGTCCTTGAAAAAACTGGCGTCTTTGTGAGCAATATTGTCATTAAATTCATACAGATAACCCTCAGTTATATTGAACGATGAAATGAACCATAAATAACCGTGCGATGAACATTTACGGTTGTCATTAAAACTTCTGCGGCTGATGAAAGATCCAGTGTGTGTGGAAATGAAAAAAACTCTAAAGCCTGCAATACATTGCCCTGCGGCATTTTTATCCGCGGAATAAATTCTCCATATACTCCATGATAATTTCAGTGATATGGATCTATTGCAGTCCGTTCATAACCCCCAACGCAATCTGTTCTGAATCCACTTGGAAACAGTTCATCACAGGAATAGTGAATGTCGTTTTATTTGCTGTTATGCCACTTTACCTCTACCCATGACTTGCTCTAGGGCGGACTTGCTGACACGTTTTCCCTGACGTATTTTTTACTCATGCGTCACTCAGCTTTATCACGTTTACTATGCCAACAGTGATACAGAAGGTTTAAAAACCTAGGATACAGTTTGTTTTTTCAACGGCGCGCAATATCAGTCGGGAGAGAGAATTTATGTTCGAATGGGAACTTTTGCTTCTTGAGAAAAATCTTCTTGAGAAGTGTTTTAAATTATTATTTGGTTTTACGAAATTTTATGAGATAATCGGTAGCATTTAAGGATAATCAGCGACAAAATTATAATGTTCTATTTTCTTCAATATTTCATTATGGCATTTCACGACAAAGTTTCCCTTAAACTTTTGGAAGATAAATGGAATAGTTCACTCCCGTGCAAGCGCTGCCGGCGAGGAGCATATCCTCAACATGAGTGCTAATTTCAACTACCCACACTCAAAACACCTTCCTTAGAAGATTTCCCGAATAGAGCCTTCAAAGGCCTCCTCGAGTGTGAACGCCGTCAAGAGCAAGAGCAAATTCTATTGCCATAAATTTCAATTACCATAGAATTTTCCACGACATTATCATTTCAAAGTGTTGTAATTATGAGTATAACATATATAGAATGACAATTGATTTGTTGGCAGGTTGGTATGGAGCGTCGAGATCTGATCTTGACAGCAATATTCGGTACATTCGGCGCCCTCGGCGTCTTACTCGGCCTCGGTCTGGCTGCTTGGCTTTATCTTCGGGCCAGAAGGTCCAAGGGGCGTGATGGCAATCTAGAAGACCAAATGGATAACGGCGAGGGTACCAGCTGCAGTCAGCCCCAGCAAACCAAGAAAAATGGCTTTCTCAATCTCAAAACACCATTGATCAGCACGAAGGCGTTTGGGTGAGTCAGAAAATAAACATTTTTTTATATTTTTCATTCAATTTCTATTTATGCACTGGCATTCTCGACAACAGAGTTAAGGCCTTCGTAAAAACTCGAGGAATTCTTTTATACCCTTAGTACTATTGAATTGTGGATTTCTTTTCCACGTGCCCCAGTAACAAAAACATCCACAACCTTAGAGAAATACTCAGCAAAAATTATTTATCATTTCTGTAATCCCGGGGTCAAATGTGATTGAGGTAAATTTCATTTCGTAGTGTTCGGTTATTTTTATTGGAATTTATTGTGGAAAAATTACGGTATCAAAAGCAATAATGTCATCCAGTGTTCAAATCGAAATTGAAAGTATTTCTTCACGCGTTCGGTGTTAGTCGATGTTTTTGGTGGTCACTGTTTGATGTACATAGTCTGTTGTCGATGAATGGATGTGATTAAGTGTACCCTGGCAGATGCATGTGAATATATCGATTGTGCTGATTATCGAATTCCGGTAAGTGAGAGTTTAATCATTTTTCTAAAGAACTGAATGGGTTCTTCGGTAATATCCCGAAGATTTTAGCCCTCGGTTGGTACCAGTTACCACTCGGTGAAACACACCCCCTCGAATAGGGAGAATCGAAACTGTTTTATCAACAGACGTTCCATTTTTCGGAGGTATTTCTATATGCATCGAGCTTTTATGGAGATCATTTTCAACCATCTTTACCGGCTAGAGATAAACAGGCGCTTGCGTCTGACTAAAGACGGAGATTTCTACTTTGTCGGTAAATACATTGACTTGTACTACTTGATCGTATCTTACCGGGATAAAGTTTCCTCGAATTGGAGAGACTGGGATAGAGGGGAGAAATTTTGTCGTTTGCAGAATGAAAGTAGTGAATTCTAGGAGCTCGAGGACTGCCATCCTGGATTTCATGAAAATTATTATTACTGACCATTTTTCCAACGGCAGGTAAACAAGTGGGGCGTCAAATCAGACGTGGAAATTTCCACTTTGCCTCTATATGTATTGACTTTTACCCCTTGAACATACCTACCTCGTAATTATTGCAACAGATGTTTCTGAAAAATTGCTATCGACCCGTGCATTTAATGAAATCTACAAGGCCATAGCTTTCCCAGTCATGCAAGACAATGGCGGAAAAAAGGACAGAATTTTTCATTCGTGAAATTGAGGTAATCAGCCCCAGAAGCTTAGGTATATGCGTTCGAGTCTTTACCGGGAAATCACATAATTTTTTCCGCAGACTATTCCCTTTGATTCCATGTTGGATCCGTAATTTCTCTCTCTTCCTCTAATCGGGGAATGTTTTTTCCAGTTCTGTAGAATTTCATGGACGTAATACAAGAGGAAATTTAGTAACTGAAAATTTTCTAAAAACCTCAATAGAAAAAATTCTTGATGATAATGAAAAATCAGAGGAAAGAGAAAATTCTGGGATTATAAATGAATTATATATTTTATTTATGTTTCCCCACGAAATTTCACTTTCTTCGGACATATATGAAGCTGTGTCATCTTTGTGACATATGTGTCATATTTCCACTGATTTTTATTCATAAATTCACTTCAGTGAGGGCATTTCCCCCATGTTTATCGCATAGCATATTCAGGATGGGGGCGATAGTTTGATCAATTTTTTTTCTCACGTAGTACCTGTCTACCGCAGTTAATTGATTACCCCGAATAATGATTCCCGAGGCTTTCAAGTTGCCAGTCAGTCTTCAATTTATTTCCGAAAAAGACCTGCCATGTTGATGACCCAATTGTGGTTATCACTGCGGAACGCCGCGATTATTATTAACAATTCAATGAGCTTGCAATAGGTTAAATTTTTTATTAATACCGCACGGTCATTATGGAAGCCCTGAGTTACATCTGGTTAATCAATATATGCAAATGATTGCGTCAAATGAAAGTTCGGGCAAAAATGTGGCAGTTCTACTCGGAATAAATTATAATAATATGACTAATCCGCATCGCTGATAATTAAAAATTTGGGGAAGGAAAAAATACTAGAATTAATTCCCGTCGCAAAGGGATAGCCAGCAATCAATTCTCGTGCTCGCACGGAATATTTTATTGGCTTAATCGTGATTTATCAGTAATTATAACCCATTGGCATTTAAAAAAACTACACGATGAGACATTTTAATATTAAGGGGAAATTAGACAACCCTGTTGTTTAAATGCATCCGCGGAGTCGTTGCAACAGACAATATCCAAGTGTTGATATATAGACCGGAAAACCGGTGAAATGTGAATACGTCTGGAGTACAATGGCGAACGGAACAAGGTAAAGTTTCAGAATACATCTGTGAGAGTTTCGTCTCAAGGATATAAAGTCTCTGCCACGTGCAGTGCATCATGACATCCATAAATCTGGGACTCTCATTTTTCACAAGTCAAAAAAAAAACGTAACAAAGGGAAGAAAAAACAGCAGTTAATTCGGGATTTGGCGAGTTGCGGTGCGACAATCCGTTGCGATAGGCTTTCCTTCATCCTATCGTCCCATTCTTCTTTTTACACAACCTTTTATCCCACTGAATCCAGTGCCCAGGCACTCTCTCACTATTTGGGTATAAGTATACGTGAAAATACGATCTTCAATTCCAATTAAATTGATCGTGAGGGATCCTTAGGGTAACTTCGTGTCAAAGTGGAAGTATTCAAACTGAATCATTCGGGAAATTATTCAAAAGTCGTTTGGCTTCTCGGGTAATGCAAACGTATCTACTGTACACTGGGGTGAGGTGTTCTTTGGGCTTTAAAAGCCGATCACTGGACCTAATCATCAAATGCTGCACTTTGAGGATTCCGATAACCTCAACAATTTCGCTCGCCCTCCATCTCTGCCGCGTCGTAATATTATCGCTGTCTATAACCCAATTTTCCAGGAACGTTTCTACTTGAACTCGCCATGGGATTTTAACCGGTTGATTTATTGCCCTCAGGCGGTGGCAATGAGATTAATTAATTGGTCGTTATTAAAATCGAATAGCTAGTCCAACGGTGAGGATTTCTGCTGACAAGAAATCGGTTTGCATCAGAGGGTAGGAGATGCTAAATTAATGGGGGCGAAGGTCAGAATTAAATCAATGCATATTTCAGGGCTCTTTTTATGGTTGTTCGTGATTTATGGATGCGGGAGCAAATGTGCGGGCTTAGTGGGAATGTCTGAGTTTTTGGGTACTGATTTTTTTTTCCTTCTATTTAGCATGTTTATGGGGTTCCTCCTATAGTGGTATTTGATAGGGCCTGCGTAGACCATAAGTACGCAGTTTTTTTATTATGAATTTCTCGGTAATTTATTCGAAATTGAGGTGTTGAGAATCAATAATAAAATTTCAATCTTTGCTTCTTTTCTATGCTTTTTCATCTGGATGGTCTCATATGAAATTTCATCTTTTAAATTCACTTCTAGAATTTTACTGGATAAAAAAAAATTAGAACTAGATTTTCGTCTACCGGTGTTGCATTGCTTCCGGTAATTTTTTCTCATTATTTTTATTCCCGAATGGACCCCCTGTGAATTATTCATTTGCACATGCTCTACACATGCGTGTAACCCAAAACGAAATACCCGGAGTATGAACGTGTATCGATTCGCCTTGCCCCCTCCGCCCTTACCCATTTATTTTTATCCTTCTTTTGTTCCCACGACCACTGTTCAATGAGCAATCTCCACCCTGCATGTCTCTATCGCACCTCCCCCTCTCATCTCCAGCTACTAAGATGGTTTCCAACCTACCCAGAGTTAAATATTGAGTAAAAATTACCAGAAAGATACCGTAAGATTTATTGAAAATTATGTGACGAAACTGAAATTGTAAATTGCCGTCACGTAATCTTCTGTAGAACTCCGTAATTTTGGCCCAATGATGATTGATTCACACCCGCGAACTTCGATTTTATGCACCAATGCTGGTGGTCTTTCCAGTATTTTTTTTTTCATCTTCTTTTCTTTTCTTTTCTCTCTTTAAACGTGACCAACGCTATCTCGCCCAGTTGCGGTGGGATTTCAACTGACGGCGAGCAATTTATCAAGCCCGGAAACAAAAACCTTTCTCTATCGACGAAAAAAACATCTCAAAAAATATATTACGTATGCATTCCCCTGCGTAAAAATAATAAACCTGTGAAATGTTGGAGGTATTTCATCCAAGGATCACTCGAATATTCATGTTTTCAATTCCCATGCGATCTATCGGAGAAAAATGAATGCAGAAACTACCGACCTGCAATTTTACCGGAGGAAAAAATCGTTGAGTATCAATTGGAAGTAGATCTTTCGTGGACATATATCATTTTGCATGACATTGAAAAATCATCTATTCTCAGAACTTGTAAATTTGATTGGAGATGAAAGTTGAGAATTCTCGAAAGTTTCAAGTTGACCATTCGCCGTTGAGAGGTCGAAGATTTTTATCAGAGACATCTCGAAAATTCATATGTTCGATTCCCATGCGATTTATCGGTAAGAGCCGGACGTGAAAACTGCCAACTTATCATTTTACCGGAAGTGAGTGGAAAAAGTGCGGTGTAAAGGGAATTTTCGTAAACTCGTATCACCACCCCTCCTCGATTTTTCCAACTTCACCCTCGTGCATAGCCCATTCAAAAGCCTTTTCGCCATTTTTTTTCTGTTTCATTTCCAAATGCTTCTCGATTTTAAATGTAACGCTACGACACATATCGAGGGCCACGCCTCATCGTAAACTCTCGGCACTTTTTATATTTTTCATCTCTGAAAAGCATCCATTGAAAAATATATCTGACTGTTGATAGTGGAGTTTAAAAAAGCGGTAGAGAAATGCGCCAACGAAACAGTACGGGTTTTATCTCCTGAAAACTTCTGAAAGCTCCTCATTAACGCAATGACAATGGAGATGTAGGAGAAACCGTTGACAGGAACGCACTGAGGGCCGAGAGCCATTTTGATTTCGTAATGAGGGAAAATTGTAGCCTGCGGGTATTCTTAGTTGACTCTGTCAGAAAGATTTTTATGAATATTAGAAAGTAGATAAGATTAATCGCGGGGGTGGTTTGTGGCTCGAGGACGTATTGTTTGAATAGCCTCCTTGTGATCTCTCTTCAGTGATGCCAGCCTCTGGGGTGCTCTTTACACTCTCGACCCATCAATTGGCATCGAATGAAGCGTTCAGAGGAGACTAAATAACGGGGTTTCACAAAGGTGAAATTCCAGGGGAATATACATGGGGGGGAGGTTAATCATGGCTTGTCGACGCAATTGTAGGCATTGTTCATGAGGGAAAGGCTTGATTGAGCATTCCACAGCATTCGGAGAGATTGGAAGTATTAACTGAACAATTTAATTTAATCGTGCATGGTTGGGATGTAACTGGAATTTTAGCATCTATTTCTGAGGCTTTCACGAGACGGGGAGAATATGTAGGCTACATTTCTTCAGAGAAACTCATTAATTTTAAAGACTTACCACTCGGAATATTTGCGAGAGCTTCATAATTAATTTCCCTCATGTCCCTAATTAAAAATCCTCGATAAATGATTCTATTTCATAGACATTGGCATTCGTTGAGAAATTACACCTGCACATCAAATTACTCCAGAGCTTTATATTTCCCAATTATCGACTAAATTGATATGAATCAACGACTCATCGAATTCACCCGAAACTCCGGTTCTATTCACTCTTGTCGCACAATCACAAATTGATTGGTCCCCGTCATGATTCGAGTTCATAACTATTCACTTCACATCACTGATTATTCCAACAGTCTAAACAATTAATTAAACCTCAGTGTAATCCATTGGAGTAATTCTATTCGAATCCAAATCACGGGCTAATCTCCATAATTTACGTAACTGCTTACATAACAAAATTATTCCGAGTAGGTAATGACATGCTAGGTTGCTTGTCAATGCGTCAGTTGAACCATCGAAGAATAGAGTGTGGAGGGGTAGAACTGCCCTGGTCACTTCCGGGTAACGTGAAAAACGATGTGGTATTCGTCAGCAGAATAGATGGGGTGAGCCATCTGAAATATTGTCCAGCAGCTCTCACGAAATTAGGTTAACCATGACGAGGTGGTGCGAGATAAAGTCAGGAGATGATTTTTCAATCACACTGATTGAGTGATTCATTAACTCCCAACAAAATTGGTTGACTATTGTGGGATTAGTGTAGTGTTGCGTAATTCCATTTCCCATTAATTGAAGAATTCTCATTCTCCGGTTGCCAAACATAAATAAAATTTCACGTTTTATTTCTCAAGTAGAAAACGTTTTTCACTTTTATGAATATCATTACTGAACATAAAATTTATTTTATTGTTCTCCTCATTTGAATTCTTCATTTTTTATTATGAGATGTACAATAATTTCACGGTTATTGGATATTTCGTTGATAATCATGATGTGAAATTTGGGTTTTATGACAGCATTTTATCAAAGATGAAATTTTTCCTCCACATTTATCGTAAATTGGATTTTATTCCACAAGCTTTTGGTTTTACTGTCATACATGGGTACAGGCTCGTGTCTCGTTTGGCATCGAGGAAATAGAAGATGTAAATCACGAACGATACGGGGTGTTGCCCGATGATGGAGAGTATGAGGCGCGCAGGGTAGATATGCATGTGTTGCCCTCAAACGCTGAATGCCGATATGCTCTGATATATCGTTACCCACCTACAACTGGCATGTTTATGTCTGCTGTGTTGTGGAGCATGTCTCGTGTCTACATTTGAGGGTTACCATTAGCCTTGGAGATGACTCGAGAGGGGGGGGGGATTCAGCATGCGTGCAGAATTGGAATTGTTGAGGGGGTCCTGTGTAGTCCCATTGTCTGACCATGTCGGACAATCCGTCTGAGACATTAAGGGGACTAGTGTAAAACATTTGTCGGGGGATATTACGTGCATTCCGGATGAATGAGGCTGTTTGCTAAATGGACGTGATATTGAAGGAGAAAAAATTCCAATGAGAGGCGCTAGCAAAAGTGGGCCAAACTCCTTATATAGGTCAAGGTATTTCGGCAAATCCATTATCTCATTACTTGCATCTTTGATTAAATCCTCCTGTGCTCGTTTATTTTTTTTCTAACAAGGAAGTCTCATAAAATAATTCAACTTTTCTATTGAATGGAAGCATTGCATCCCCATAACCCCCAGAATCCACAGACAAATTACACCACAAATTTCTTCACGTGTATCGCATTATGCCGATTCATCACCGCACTATTCCCAAGTTATCGGTAAAGAACAATTTTCCCAAGTTCGATTCTTGTTTCCAATAGTTTTGAAAACTTTTTCATCACATAAATTCCATCATTCGCACCATAAGTACTCTTCCACTCCCGGAATACGGGGCAACCGCTAACTGTGAAAAAGTGGAAAAAGAAAAAATTGTAACCGGAAGTTTTGTCACGTCGACCCAATTATGTCCTCATTGTCGACATGTATGCTGTGTGGGATTGCCTCCGGCTAGAATTTCTTTCTCTCCAACTCACAAGACAACTGTCGATATTTCGTCTATCCGGGTGTGGAGAGAGAGGAATGGAACTTGTCAGCCAATAAAACTCAACAGTTTTCCTCGCCTGTGCTCTATTTTATATCATTCCCTCTCGTCTCTTTCATTTTTTTCCCCTCCTTCATAATCGCCATGTCAATTTTGCGAATGTGTAACATGTATGAGAATGAGCTGTGCATTTTTCCGACAGGTGAATGCAAATTTCCCCGACATTTTTCTCACTTTCCCTATTCGGACGAGTAACGCAGCTGATGCACAGACTCTTGATAAATTTTTTAGCAAACGTCTGCGGTTTTTCCTCACCGACCTTCAAGCTTCTTCCACCCCTACTCCTCTTCGCATCTGTTAAATTTGGGTACAGGGGTGACAGCATCGAAACCACCACTGCAACTGTACACTATCTCCCAATTCTCTCCTGTACGGAATTCATGTACGTCAGTTTCACATCACATATTTCACGCTTTGCCAGATTCGATAAAAAAAAAAAATATCAATGTACAATCTCACGCCAATTTTTAAAAACTGCCCCGACAAAAAGCTGAGCTCGTGAGTTATACGGTATTTCGGGTACAGTCCAATTTAAATATAACTATACTGCAACTATTTCGACAAATTGAGTGCAGTTACGGGGTAATGCATAACGGGTTTTCGTTGAGAACTACACCCACGTATTTTCCGGTATTGGAGAGTTGATTAGGACAATCGTATCAGCGATGGATTGTGGTATTTCTATCAGAAAAATAATTGCCATCGCTTCGGAAATGGAAACTACGAAAATTAGCCTTGTTACTAATTCCACGTTCTACAGTTTCGTACCTATTCAGCAGAAAATATTTGACCACTGGGGAAATTTTTTTCATTAAAATTATTCTACCTCTCTATAAAAATTTATTGTGCGTCATCGTTACCTCTTCTGTCATTCAAAATTGAGTAAATACACGAGCATCAAATTTTATTTCATGTTATAAATATTTTATTTTGATAAAAAATTTTTTTCTAAAATAAAACAAAAAAATCCACCGCAGAAAAATACAGGAATAAAAATTTTCCGCAATTGTACCGCCAATTAAGGCCAAAAATTACCAAGTACTGAATACGAGACCTCCGAGTTACTCCAATACGAACCTAGTCGTAATAGTAATGTAACCTGAATATTCGAATGAGAGGATTCTAATTAAATTCACTGGCATATGACGCTCCGTTGGTATTAGTCCTTGGAGGTCTTGGAGTACTGCACGTATCTGAGATGTTCGGCGTCGGTGAGAAAATCCTCGAATGGGTATTCCCCAAGTCCTCTTTTCAACGCAATCCCATTGTATATTCGAATATTTTGAATTATCCGAGGGCACCGTCAACCCCTTCATTCTCATTCTTCCCTTTGGATTTCCAGAGGCCTGGCTTTAATTGCATTTTCCTGATTTTATTATCGATTGAATCAGTGTTCTTCTTTGCAAATAACAATTCCCGAGTAGAATCACTTGTCATAAATAAACAACTATTAATAATATTCAAAAAGTGGGCATCATCTGCGGCAATAAATTACTCTAATCCATAGTTATTACCCAATATCCATGTTTAACACCGGCTATGGAAGTTTTGGTTTTGCCCATATCCGTGCCCATCGTTGCATTATCGATTTTCAATCGAGTTTACACGAATACATAAGCTTTCCTCGTCCAAGCCATAGTCCCCGGACAACACCTTCAGTGTACACGTCCAGTCAACTCATGTGGCAAATTGCACACATTGTATGACCCAAGCAACTGATATCGCAACATACCGTCACAGTTACAACTACAGAGACACTTGATCTCGTTTAATTTCATTTTACGTTAATAATTATTCCCCCCACTTTCCTGGGACTTATCACACGATAATTAATTTATTAAAGAAACACCTGTCATCTCCCCATACATAATTCACAGTAGTAATACAATTTGCAAGCTTCCAGCCCACCTCAGCAACCCTACCAAACATGTTATCCCTCAATTTTGAATCTGCAAGCTCCGTATAAAATAATAAATCCCATTAAAAATTCTACATTCCCCAGTGCTCCTGTAACATGTAAAACTAGAGACCTACCTTTACCGGGTGTATAGTCCATTAGAGTGCTTGTTAGAGTTATCCCCTCATGGGGGGTTAAAGTACGGTACTGTGTGCACCGAGGTAAAAGCGCCAAGGGTCAGCTCGAAAACACTGAAAGGCCACAGGGAGTTACCGTAGACAATGAATTTACCCTGTCTAGGATTTTGTTTTTAACCCCAGATCAGTACCTCAACTTTTACCCGGTCGTGAAAAGTTTTCACCTCAGCAGAAATGATCCTCAAATCAACTCAAATCACCCTGACAACTGAAAAATTTCCCACAACTTTTTTACCATTCAACAAAAACTCAATGGGACATAAAATTCTAAATTAAAGTTGAAGAGGAATAAATGTAATTGGGTAATGGAGTTTGTCGAGTGAATTTTCTTATGCCGGGAGAGATTCAATAAAAATTTCGTTGCTTTCCCTCTGATCTTCATAAAAGGAAGATAAAAATTCTTTTAAGGTATTTATGAGGCGATAGATGCGACTCGTGTTTATACAAATGGCTGAACTTCTTTGACGAGGAGGTTTTACCGAAGGTACCGAGATAGTTGATAGAACGCCAATTGGAAGCTGGCCAGGAAGTCAAGTATTTCGTGGCTCACTTGAGCACCCGACAAACGCAACAGATGCCACTTGTTACATTTTAAACGTTAGCTCGTTATCATCGTTATCAGGCTGGTTATTATCAAATTGGTAGGTGGTGAGCCGGAATTTACGATGCGCACCTGGTGGTGATTTAAAATGTTGATAGTACTGGAAAGCAGTGAGAATTTTGGTAGTTCCAGAGGTGATAGGGTTTTCTTAGATTGGAAATCAATACTATTCGCTCTGAGTATAATGACATTACTCTAAGAAATGCTGACTATCGATTTTCAAAGGGTTTGATGGAAATTGAACCGGTAGATGTGGGACTCAAGAATTTGTCGATCGAATAACTATGTGAAACACATTAAACCCTTCGATTTCCGCAGCACAGTTTCTTTGAAAATGGTTATTGACTGATAACGAAAATTTCGTACTTATCTGGAAGATTTTATTTCTAAATTCTGGTGCCGAGCAATAGAATTTTTCCTACGGTCTTCTCCCCGTGCATTTGAAGAAATGCTGAATCGATTCTGAATGCAGCTGATAGGGATTGGATGGTAGAAATAGGCTTCGAGTATTTGTCAAACTGACAAGTATTCGTAAAACGTTAAAGCCTTATATTTCCTCAGCCGGTGGGAGAAAATATAAAAAATTCAATTTCCTCAGATGAATTTTTATTCTTGTGTTTACTACCCTGTGCAGAGGTTTGTTAAATGCAATCGTAGCATCATCAATCTTCCACTCCTGGAGTGAAACAGATTCCTGGAATGGGTCAGACAAGCTGCACTCAGACGTACATTGTAATAATGCAAAATTACTGGGAGGTCTTGAGCAAAATTGAAGAAAATTCCAGGCGAGTGATTAATGTAATAAGCATTGAGAGAATGCACGGGGATGGATCGTTCATTTCCACAAATGGATGATGTATTCGCCGAACACGATCTCCCGTGTTCGTCCTTCTCTCACCCATTCCCTGGTTACCGCCGCGGTTGGTTGTATCCTGTGTCATACATCATCGTGACCAACCGCCGAACAGTTATTACATCAAATGGGAACACACCCTCGAACCCCTCAATCTCAAATTCCCCATTTTTTAAGCTCGGAGTAAACTTTTCTGATGGAGAAAAACGCACGCTTGATTCAGTTATCCGCGCGATAAATTGGCCGAGATATTGTACGACAGTTGAAAAAAATTGAGATACATTAGTTTCACGGCCCGAAAGAGAAAGAAATGAGAGAAATGATTCACTCATTAAAGTCCATACGCTTTCAACAATTTTTTATGAAAATTAACCAGTGTTATTTTTGAAAATATTTGTCACATCACAGGTTTATTGATAGGATAAAATATTGACTGTTACAAAAGTAAATTCACCCTTGAAGCACTATAATATAGTCTATAATTTCATGAAGGCTTACAGCATCACATTCCATTTAAAAAAAACAAATGGGCGCTCCCAATGGGGGAAAAAAACCTGATCTGAAAAGTCATCGCGCAGTCTCATTTCCCCTTCACCCTTCGATAATAATCTCACTGTCTCTATACCAAACCCATTCCTTTTCTTATCCCGACAAATCACTTTTATATCGACTGATGATCACAAGTCGTTGAGTCGTGAATAAAAAAAAATATCTTCTGCATGTTTCGTAACTGCGCCCGTGGGCGTTCTTTTTATATCTCATTCAAGCCTCCTCTTGTAGGGGGTGAGAGATTGCAGCTCAGTGGGGATGAAATGAAAACGGTAAATCGAGATGTTCTCTCTGGTTGGTAAAGTCTCCATTACATTATCCTTATCGTCTCCAGCTATCTTTTTCGACCTAGACGAGTGGTAGTTTGTTTTTTCCTCCTCCTCGAGAATATATGGACGAGATGGATTTTGTTACCCGTGGAACGATGATGACCCCCTCGTTGTTGTTGTCGTTGGACTTTGAGTGCTATACCATGTAAAAGGTCATTTCTCTCATATCAAATGACGCGGATCCTAAAATGTTTGCGAGGGTGACAAACACGAGAGTATGATTTTTTTTTCATTAAAAGGGTGATTAATCAATTTTCCATTTTCATATAGAGACATTGAATCATAATAAAAATTTATATTTTTCGATTGCAACAATGGCAGTCAAAGGTACAATCAAATGGCTTCTGTCGGATAAAGTTAAATCTCCAGTTTTTTTTCTACCAAAATGATTGGACTTTAGGGGGAAAAATTGTCGGTTAATAGTTCTACTCAGTTTTCCAATTCTCATTTGGCTTGTCACTAGGTCAATAATAACGACGACACATATCGACTGGTTGAAGTGAAAAAAACCTCGTAAATGTTCATTTCAAGGTATTTATTCGATAACATTGATAGTTAATCGATTGCCATCCTTACCCTTAACACGGTTATTACGGATTATGGATACACACACCACATCGAACTCTCTCCCAGAATGAAGAGGGGTTGTAATACCGGGGCGATAAAATTTTATGTCCCGTTGACTCCTGCACACGTTGTAACTGACCAGGAGTACGTATGGCTTCGATGCCCTAGCGGAAATAGCAGAACGTCTTTCACGGTGTAAATAATAACTGCATGAACAATATTTGTATTTTAATGATCCGTGAATATTATGTGTGTATGGAACTTGGAGAGGGTGTGAGGCCAAATATCTCCGGTTCAATTTTTCAACAGAAGTTCCAATTTTTTTTACATCTCTCCGATGTATTTAAATTCACTCCAGAAAAAAATATGAGAAAACTCATTAAAACTGACTCCCAATTAATTCTGCTTCCACTTTTTAATTATTCCTGAGGTGTGCTCGAATTTCAGGAAAAATATTCGGTGTTTGCTAGTAATTACGTTCTATTAAATCGAAATACTGAGAGTGAATCAATGTTTGAACTGCATGCAGTTGGCTTTTGAAATGTCTGCGAAAATTCTGTACATATCGTCAACACATCTGATTACTATCATAATTTCGATGAAGCACTTTGGAATTGAGGATGATCACAACTTTGATGCTATTATCGTCGACCAGGGTCGTATTTCCGTTTCCAAAAAATAGTAATGAAACTCTTGGGAAAGGGACTGGTGAACATTGTTCCAGGGCGATTCCAATATTCCCAGTCCATTGTATTCCCTTCACAATTTGAAGATTCCCTCGCTATTACCTTTCCCCTCAAATATCACGTAAGAATATTCCTGCTTTGACAAGAATCTGGAGTAGGAGGGCCTGGAGAGCAGGATAAACTCATTGATTTCCATAACTATAACTGAATAAAGAACTTTCTCTATCGCCTAATGGCGGGTCGCACTGTGTGACTCACTAGGGCTTGTCAGAACTATATTTTTTTCCTCTCTGCTATTATAATTCACCTCTCCCTCATCTTTATTAGTACCTGGAGGTATACTATGGTGTCGCTTCCAGTACAAAAGAAAAGTGTACATTAGAGTCGTCGTTTATGACATCTGATCTCATGTAGTAAATTGAGAATAGACACTAAGCTGACATTTGACACTTTATTGAATGGACCTTAATTACTATTGTTCGGTGGGTGAATCATGTAGTTATATCACGTGTAATCTACAGAGTGGGCGGTCCCCTCTATTGTACATCGCAATGTCAATACTAGGGTCTCCGAGGTGTTCCGATTCG
The DNA here is from genome assembly GCF_034640455.1 of Diachasmimorpha longicaudata. Lineage (NCBI taxonomy): Eukaryota > Metazoa > Arthropoda > Insecta > Hymenoptera > Braconidae > Diachasmimorpha > Diachasmimorpha longicaudata. Next base: position 7,168,797 of record NC_087235.1, read on the forward strand.
GAGCATTGAAAATAAAAGTGCAATTTATCGGCAAATATAATTCGATATTACGCAACAAGCGCAGTAAAAATTTGCTTATGAGCGATAATTTTTGCTGTCCTCCGCTTAAGACGCTCCCCACTTCTCGCTCCTCAGTACATCTTCATTTAAAAAAATCAGAATCACGGAACCGTAAAAGATCCGACTGATGAATGACTCAGGGATCGAAGTGAATAAAAAAAAAAAACTGGAAAGGGACTGATTCTGGGTGGAAAAAAAATCGGATCATGATTCCTCATTAATCTTGTCACCTTCAGCATCTCGATCAGCCGCATTGAATCATTTTAATTGTCACGTGCAGGAGGCTTGCATAATTATCGATACAAGCTCGTTACAGGCAGTAATAAATCATTCTGAGACGTGTGGTAACGAACGAGGAGGAATTTCCGAGAGATTAGATGGCGCCGGGAGAATTGCGGACGCCTTCTTTCTGTCGAAGGCTAACAGTGGGGATGCTACCCTCGCTGATTGGCTTCGGAGTGTGTACCGAGTCAGATGTTAATTATCGGCTGAGATTGACAATGAAGCATCGCCGAAGTGTACTGATGGCACGAGTCTTTCCGGCTTCCATTTTCGTCCGGTTGACGGGAGGCTGCTTCGTCAACGATGTATCGTGTATCGAATATCGATCAGTCGCTTTTACCCTTATGATATTCCCTCACTACTCCCAATGTTTCCTTTGTACCCCATGGGGTATTGCGTACTCTGTTGTTTTATTTCTGCTTAGCATATGTCCTTTTATTTGTGAGAGGACAAAGAGTGAGAGCTTCCGACTTATCTGACTCGTGGAAACACTGGAATTTTTTCAATATTTTTCTCTGACTTTTGTCAATTTCTGGCTAATATTTTTTATAAATTTTGGGGGAATTTTTATCGAATTGTCGTTCTACTAAAATTTCATGCGGAATTTCGTATCAATCTTCGTGGTTATCGAATTCCATTTTCTCAAGAATATTTCGAGCCACATCGTAGACATCTAAAAGGGTGAAACCCGATCTTCACCGGCCATTAAATTAACGAAATTGAACTTGAGTCCCAAGAATGTAAATTGGAAGCTTCGGAAACCCATAAACTCAAGATTGAACCGACTCAGAGTGTCAGGTGCCCCAAGCGAGGAAAGACAATACGCAGACACCAAGTGACATTGGAAGGGCTCGCAGAAACACTTGGCTACGTTGTATCTTTGAATCACCTACCTCTCTTGCCCCGCACGTCAACCCCTATTCATTTTAAAATACTTGGTAGAGGGAAAAAGTGCTGAAGCACGTCATCGGCTTCAGTATTCGTACAACGTTGCGCACACTGGTGAGGACCTCTGAAACGTTTCAATTCTATTCAGGTTGTTACCAGCTTACGAGGAAAAGTAATTTAGGGATTTCAGATTTAAAGTACCATGCGCCACCTCTTCTCACATACAACCGTAGGGATAGAAAGAGGGCAGAGATCGGTGACGAAAAAACGATGCCCCAGTGTCAGAGTTTGAATTAGTTTTTTCACTTCCTGAGTTTGCTGGAATGTCCACGTTGATAAAGTTTATCGTGTATCAATTTTCCTTTAATTTTTGTCACATCTATGAACATTTTCCATGGAAATATTGGTCATGTAAAACTATTTACAAGTATATTTTTATTAATTTAATTGTTTGGACTGTTAAAAAATTCCAAAACCATTTAAATTTGAACTTGAGCTGATGTGAAACGCGTGGGGTAAAAAAATTCATCTCGAGCAATAGGGGTAGTGGGGCCTGTGCTACCTATTGAAACTGTCTTCGCATCGAAACACAAATATATATGTATTTATGGAGGGTTGGTACTGGGTGTGGCAGATGGCATCATGAATAGAAATTCCTTTATAGGACATTGCGACGATCCTCGCGAGGTTGGGGTTATCTTACTTCTATGCTTCTTATCTTCCCAAGTGGTCTCTAGATAACTGTGCCAACACACATGGCTTCGCGTATCTCGTGGATGAGATGATGTTTATAGGAGTTCAATGAAACTTCTGGGAATAAAGTTTAAATTTCACTACTGTTCAAATCAGTACGTATTGATTTTAATCTATCAAATTAATGGTCAATTAAATGCCTAAATTGAGGATTGTCGATTGGTGGGCTGATCGATAGACAAGACATTGTCGTAGTGCCAGAAAATTTCGAGCATTCACTTCTCTGCTGGTCTCTTTTTATCATTTTTCCTGAATTTTTCTCTCCATGAAGTCAAGAAAATATAGTTCACCCTCTCCTCTACCATCTAAAGGGAGATAAGAATGATGAAAATAGTTTGCATTGGAATATCCGGTTAAATAAATTATCCTGAAGTAAATATTTCGTTCCGCCAATCACAACAAATCCCGGCATCTCTCGTGAAATACTTTTATCGGACTGAATTAAACTTTTTACTTCCGGAATTTACAATCTTCTGTAAAAAAAACCACCTGGGATATATTCTCTGAATGGAATCACTGAAGTAGGATCCATACAATTCGAGGGGCGTAGGCATGAAGGATGCATGCTGAGTTTTCGAAGATTTCCGGACCACCGGCCGAGAATCGGCTGATAGTGGAACAAACTTCTGTTATGAAGAGAAATATACGATCTGGAATATATAACCTCCCCCCGACGTCTCTCCACTCTTTCAATGGCGGGTATTGCCGCTGGAAATACAGACAGCTTCCAAGTTACATTCGAATACCAATACAGTTGAGATTGGAAACTGGACTTGGAGTTTGGTCAATATTTGAACGGTTGGATATATGGAGAAAAATGGAATCGATGGGGAACCATTTGGCGGGTGATTTTGAATCGTACCGTAGAATCGACAGGAGTAATCAGTCTTCTATTTTGTCAACTTCTATTTTGTTGTAAAATTCTCAAATCATCGTCAATGTTCACCGCACGTTTGTCGCTCTTAATGACAAGAAAACTTTTTTAACAAACTCTGGAAAAAAAATAATTTAAGGACATCTATGACACTCTCAAAATAACCGTCGGCCTAACGGTACAATGTCGCTTGGTATTTTCATGGCTCATAAATCTATGATTAAATTTTTTATCACGACATTTGTGGCGCGGATGGCTCGTCAACTATGTGCAATAAGCTCCAAGAATAGCGTGGTTCTATCACATTTTATATCAACAACACATAAATTCATTGTTCAACGAATTGCGAAAGTACGATAGCATTTATTCTGACCCATTAAAAAAAAACCAACCGCCCCAAGAAAAATAAATCGCTCACCGAGTAAATATTATACTACGCTCAACGGAAATTTTTCCCATCTTTGATATTTTATCAGTATTCGTTTTTGTAGAATGAAAATCCCCACCAGTCTGAAATATTCCAGATATGAAAAGAAAAATATCAGGGGTTAATCCAGTATTGAGGGATCCCATCAGCAATTTGAAAATTACTGTGCAGTGTTCCAGGCGTCAAGCGCTTTTAATTAAACTCAACCAAGTTCAAATAATTGTTATCGGGAAATTCTTTACATCCGATTTTATTTGCATCACCACTGGCGATGCCACACTACTCGCGACAGCAATCATTCCGTTGAATATTCGTGTAGATAATCAGGCGCTTAATGGTTTATTAATTGACAGATTGTCACTTTATTAAGACATTTTTTTTATTGCTGTGAATACATTTTTTTACCAACGAAAATGATAATTGCTTGAGCCGCGAAATGTGTGCAGAGACTGGATATCCCGAAGTTTGCAAAGCTGTATATAGCCTATTAAAGCTTAATAGCCTTATTCATGGGATTCGCGAGTTAAAGCCCCATTCACTTTTCATCATCACAAACTTTTCAATTTCCCCATTGCTCATAGGCCGCGTCGACGTTTCGTTAGAGCCCCGTTATCCCGTGAACTTTCTGATAATTGGACAATTTTCACCTCGTAAAAAAATCATTCGAAACTTTTTCCAAATGCCCCTTGAGCCGGGCTCTAAACCCAGTGCATCCGATAATTTTACGATTATTATTTTTTGATATTTTCCTCGAGTTGTGCGCTTCCTTTGACGATATGTGGAGTTTAACTTGTCAATACAGGTGACTTGAAACACGTGGGCTTGCACGGGTGATATGGCTGAGTAGTTACGCCGTCATTTTCATCCGGCCGAGAGTGATACAAATGCGCTCAGTCAGCCGCTGAATTGGCTCAATGTCACAGCCGGCTGGTCGTTTTGTGTCCACCTCGCAGAACCAGGGAAAATTCGTCTCCTCATTCTCTCTGCTATCTCACACGTACAATTTTCCTCGAAAGTATTTTTTCTCCTGCACTGAGGATTTTCTTTTTCACTTTAGACGATTATTCTCTCATTGAGAGAGATTTGCATAATATTTCTTTGCTAGAAAGCATTCTAAAACATTGCAAAATCAAGCCTTAGAAAGTCAGATGACACATTTCTTGTTTTTAAGCAAAACAATTTAGTCTTAGAAATTTCTTGAATACCAAAACGTCTGATTAAAATTTCTTGCCCATCATTTTACGGTTCACTAGACGCACAAACTGTCCATTATGTAGAACAGTGGAATAGCCGCGTTATAGGTCAGGCATTGAGTAACAGAGCACCACACCCGGTAACTCTGTCACTAATGAAACAGCTCAGGGTGGGGTATGTGGGGAGACTGAACCCATTGATTTCGCGATGTACTCTAGTTGCGAAATTAATCAAGGGGAAATTAATAGTTCACCTTTTTCCGAGGACTTACAATTAAAAGCAGAGACAAAAGCCCGATATTTTTGATGAAGGGCTTCTGCTGGGGACTTCAATAAAGTACATGGGAACGAACCATTACGAGAAGTTCTTGACATCGTTTACGTTCCAGGGAAAAGACTTACATTGATTAACTTCTTGTTTTTTTTTTCCTCCCTGACTCACTAATTTTACACTCAACTGCGTTTAAATCTTCTTTTATAGTTATTAGCATTTTTATTGGTTGACGTAGATAAAAAATTAATCGTCCCCTGCGCATAAATCGTCGAGTCCTCGGGGCAGATATTCGTAAAGCGTAAATAATGCAATGGACCCATCAATCTCCCCACATCTTTGAGTACCGTGAAGACCGCTTTTGTTACTCTATAAGTTATAAACAGACCACGTGACTATTATTGATTGATGCTCTCCGGTTTATTACCGTTTCATTGCCGTTTTACGAGGTTCGATCGAAGTGATCCGGAAAAGATTCCACTGGAAAGTCAAACTGATTTCGCATGATATGGATACTTTGAGTGGAGAACTGTGAAGATTAGGAATTTTATTTGGTTTCACGTTACCTGGATCAATGACGCATTCCCATGAAATGAAAATCCAAGCCAATGTCTGAATTCCACATATCTTTGGTAGATATTCTTCTGACTATTCTCGATTCGAATAATCGAGTTTCACCATTTTCCTTGGTACATGGCATATTGAATGCACATATTCCTTGTGACCGAATACCCATTTCACCCTGACTTTCCCCACCGGCTCGATGGAGTGAATGAACAGCTTCTTACAAATATTATAACTGCCGACTATGCTCCAAAATTTTCAATTGCTTTCTAATGTCTCAATTCATTTCTCCTCCTCGAATTCCCTCGAGTACGTCTGCTTAAATAGTTCCAGCAAACTCGATTGAATGCTCGGTTTGCTCCGGATTGAGATCGGAAACAACAGTTGGTGGTACATTAATTTAATTTCCAAGTGAGTGAAAACGGCTTGTGGGTTTCTAATGTTTGGAGACTGGTTTATCCACCTGCGCTCGTGAGTTTATTATTTCTCGAGGTTATAAATTCCGTACCCTGAGTCAATCAGTCTCCCTTAAAATAGCGTTAACTTATCCAACTGGACTGGGAAAAAATAAATGAAGTGAAATGCGTGCATCGGATAAAGTCCTCAAAAAAAAAAAATCCTCCCCATCTTCATCAGCCCCCACGAACAACAAGATACTCGTGGGTAAGAATCAAGTTATAACACCGTATCCACAACGTAGCGAGGCTGATGCCTATCCCTGCGTAGAAGGGGCAAAAGGGTAGCTGAGGATTTTGCAACGAGGAGTGAGGGTGCGCGTGGCAAGAGGATATCGGCAAGGGTGAGGGGTGGAATGACTGTTCACTCTGGAGGGTGCGATAGAACGAGAGGGAGGAACGAAGAAGCACGAGGTTGGTGGGAGGGTGAGGGGGGTGGAAAGGCGGGAAGGAGAGAGGGATGGAAAAGCACGATGGGTTGAAGCAGCTGAAAGCGTCCCGAGTAGGTCACACCGTCGACCACAGCGGGACTCCGCGTTTGGGGGCTCGACTAGTCCCCGTCGATGACAAACAACTGTCATTTTTCGATTATTTTCATCGTCAACAGAAAGCCAGTATTTTTCAAAGTTAAATTCCAACGCATATACTGCGAGTGTTACATAACCGTTGAATTCATAAAATGGACGAATATCGTGGGGTACGATGAATTAAAAAATTCGGCAAAACGACGGAGAAAAAAAAAGTCGTAAGTGCTTTCTTTTATACTCGTGAGGTTAAACAATTTGTTTATTAATTTTGGGGTTCAATAGATAAATAAAGTGTCTTAATAAAACGCTTGTAGAACAGCTAGAAGAGAGAATTGCTGGAGAAAAATTGTTGATCTTTGTTTACCATAAAATTAATCAGTAACTATCACTCGTTGTTGTGTTTTGTCGGTGAGAATCGACGCAATCGAGAGTTTCCAAAGGCCTAAAGTAAAAACAAATACACAAACACTAGGATCACAAGTTGTTGACATGACTGGAGAGGTGTTCACTACCTCAAAAGCGAGAGAAAAAGTAGATTTATTCAGTGAGAAGTTTAAAGTGTTGTAATTGTGAAAAAGTTATCAGTACAAGTGATTATTTTGATGCTATTGTATCGACAGTGATAGGGACACTTAATTTACTCCGAAAAACTGTGAAATAGGGACGAGCATCGGTCACACCAAGCAACTCCCCCTTATTTTCGTTAGATCCTCATCGGGATAAGTTTATTTCCGTGTTTATCTCCCTAGTGGATTTGTGCAAAGTTGACAGACTAACGATAGCGATCGATTAAGGTCAATCCAACTCGGTTGAGGGCCATCCATTAAGCCGAGAGGTATTTTCTCGACGTATAACTTGGGGCATCTCCCTCGCGTCTGTTCCTTGGATCCAGACATTCAAAGTTTTTTCCACTCTCCACCGAGGTAAAGACCGGAAGATTGAACGTGCGAAAAAATTGAGACTATTGCCGCTGCAGACCGAGAAGGAGACAAAGCAAAGGACAGTGACGAACAATGGTTATTTTTCCCTCAATTTATTTGATGCAGTGAGGGTAATGGGACAATTGTATCTGGTGGGAATGGAGTGAAGAGAATAACGGTGGAATTCTCAATGCTCGTTTGGCTGTAGAGTGATGAAAAAGTCACGGAGAATGTCCTGACCACACCACGCTACCTCTCAACCCCCAGTGCGTCCCTAGACCAAGAAAGACACTCAGCTATCTTCAGAGTAGAGTTCATGACCGTGGGGAATAGCTTGAAATTTGAAAATTCCCATTTGTGATGTGATATGGTATCAGGTGGACTCTGAACACACGTGCGTGGGGTTACAATCAACTCGGGAGCATTCCTTCAGACTGGTATAGGGTGAAATCGAGGATCACGTGACTTCGGCTTTTGTGTTGTGTTAAAAAGAAGAAAAAGGAAAAAGGAGTTCGCAATGGAAATCGCTGCATCGGCATTGGATGGACTCAAGAACAATCGAATCGGGAAACTGGCACTCTCGCGTTTTCTCTCCCAGAGTCTGTGAGTATTTCCATTGTTTACGGAAAGTTGAGCAATTGTATTTGTTGGACAATCGAAGCAATTAAAGGAGCCGTTTATCGGTGGAATTATTCAGATGAGTTGATTTCGACAAATTCGAGTCAGGAATCGAGGTACTGGGTAATTTTGATTGACTCAGGGTGGGGTGGTGAACGTCTTATTTTTAGATATGTCTGTATACTACTAATCAAATCTCCTTCAACCAGGAATTTATAGCAACACATGCTGGTCCGAAATAAATTTAATTGGACTGCAGACATGTCATGTGATACACAGTAAATTGAATTAAGATCACAGAGTATCTTCGCGATTATTTTTATTTTACACTTTCGTCAGTTTGCTGCAGCAGACTCGAGTGTTCTTCCTGTAATTGAATACGAACTTTCATCCACCTCCCACACGAGTGAAATAGTAGTAACGGAATTAGAAGTAGCATTCTCAACGTGAAAATTGTCTCGCCTGTCCACTACCGCACCTTAAAAAATTTACAATTCTCGGGAACCAGTAGATAATTTCTCTATTTTATCAACTCAGAGTTGGGACACATTTTTCTATACAATATTCTACTTTGAGACTTCTTGGATAATAATTCTCTCAGTATATAGAAAGCACAACTTCTATTACACATTTTCCTCCATTTACGGCCGCAAAAGTGACTGCTTTCTCTCTAATTGAGAGTGAACTTTCATCAAGTTCTCACATGACTGAAATCCCAGAATAATATTCCCAGAGGAAGCAGTCTTTTCTTCATGAACAAAGAAACATTAATTATGAAACTCTCTCAAATGGTGAAGAATATATTATAAATTTCTCAAGTCAAAATGACATTTGGTTCTCTCTAATATATGCGAACAAAGCACGTTATAATATATAACACAGCATTAACAGAATTCTTTTATCCAGTCATCGCAGTTCATCTTCAGAATAACATTACTTACACACACACCCTAGTAAATTAAATTATGATGTCGTGAAAACGTCAGATTTCCCAGTGCGTCTTCGGGATAGTTTTTAGGAAACCCTTTGTTCCATTTACTGCAAAGACCGGGTTGTTTTCTCTGTAATTGACAGTGCACTTTAATCAAGTTCTCATACGACCGAAATCCTAGAATAATATCGTCACCAGAAAGGGTCTCTCCTCCGCGAGTAGGAAAACATTAATTAGGAATGAACGTCTTTCCAATGGTGAAGAATATATTAAAAATTTCTCGAGTCAAAATGCCTTTTCGTTTGCCCTGACATACGAATAAAAGACCAGCCTCCTTGAGGAGGCTGTGCAAGGGTTGGTGATGGCAGGGGTGTGTGGTGAGGGAACTCAACTCTGCTCTTCACCGTAGGAAATGCGCTTCTAGCTAGCTAATGCACGTACACCCAAGAGTAACGACTCCGTGCTGTACATTCCGAAAAGACCCCTCCCCCCTTGCCCCTCTCCAAACCGACGAAATAAAGCCTCCGTGTACCAGTTCTACGTCACAGAGAGACGCCCAAGTGCGCCCTTAATTCCCTCCCCCCGTTTCATATCGATCCCCGTATCTTGAGAGAAAAGCGTCAGTGTACCAAGAAAATAATAAGTACACATAAACAAAAGGAAGGGTGGGACATAAGTCAGGAAAGGGATAAAAAAAAAAACTTGAAATTTCTCTGCACGATTTCCCCCGGGATTTTTCACGTCTCATGGAGTTACAGCTGTGATTTTCGCTCCCTTCATTTGAAGGCACAACCTTTTTTCTCATGTTTTTTAATCAGTCCTCGGAAATGCGTAGATTCGAGGGGGTGACAGGAAAAGTATAAAACGAATGATAAAGAAAATTGTTTTAACGATTATCTTCATTCTCGGAAAAATTATTCTCATTTTTGAAAATAAAATTACGAGAGTTTGTCGGTTTGTGAGTTTGTTTCTGTGGCCGATCTCTAGAATTTCCCTTCGACTTTTCTCTCCGGATATTTCCAAGACATTCCACAAGAACTGCTATCCATCATGTGTCGTTTTTTCCCTTCTTTCATTCCCTCCTAATTCGTAAAAATGTTTTAGTACATTACGTGAGGAAGATTGTGTAATCAAGAACAGTGTTGCCAGCGGGAGTTGAGGATAGTGTGCAAACGATTTGTATAAGGAGAATGTCCGGATGACCCTCTGGTGGGCCATGCATGTGAACTTTGTCTCTGTCTGATTCTCTAATTCTTTCTCTCTTTCCCTCTGTCGTACTCAGTACTCTATATTTACCTCATTGAATTTTAGGGGATGATAGGAGACAAAAATAAAACGTTTCGGAATGAGATACCATTTTCTCAAGTATTAAAAGGTAGTTGTATGAAACGAGTGGAATTTATCCGAGTGAATTCCCACGGCAATCGCTATGCATTCACCCCCGATGAGTTCGGTATCGATCGCTCGCCTGTAAACGGCGAATCTCCGTTTTCTAGTTTGAAAAGGAATTTTTTTTTTCGTTTCTCTTCGGTTGGTTTTCTTTCTGGAGGCCATTCAACGAAATGTCGAGCAACTTCTGTCGGTATTTACATTGAATTAGGGGCTTCGAGTGGAAGTACCTGAAGAAATATTTGCTGACGATTATCGTTAGGCACTTCTTCGTTATTTGTGCGAAGTATTAATTTTTTTTATTAGTGTTTATGAGTGAAAGGACGAAAAAAGTTCTAAATAAATACCCCATCATGAATAAAAAATACCAGAACTCTTCAATATTGGAACAGAAAAAAACGTAAATACAATGACAAGGGCTAATGACCCTCCCAGTCACTTCGAGACCCTCACTTACCCCTGAATCCACCTGTTTGTATTGTGACTACATTCAGCTTTTACCTCCGATTTTTGTCACAATCATTTGGTGGATGTCATTCCCATTACACATGTTTATTTCATTAATTCTGGTCGCGCGTGAGGAATGTTAATTCCAGAGCTATTTTCCGGATTCGAGGGGGACAATAAGCAAGTCACAAATATGATGAACGATGTCATGCCATACAAAATGGAACCGTAGGAAAATACCAGACTTTTGCTTGTGTGTGGATACCCAGTTTAATTGTGATTGGATATTACATTAAATTTACACAAACAAATCGACGTCACATTTTCAATTTTGGGGGCATTCGGGGAAAATTCCACCCTTGAAGTTCAGAGAATATTCGCAATAAAAGTTCATCCCATGCGTGTTGTGTTTTGGGGAAAGAGTGGATGTATCGAAATGAAAGCAATCGGTTGAAAATAAAAGGAAAGAATGTCCTCGTACGAGAGGCGGCATTTAATGCATTTTTTCGTCCATTCTATCCCTCGCAGAAAATAGTTATATATGTGCATTGCTTCGGAATAGATGGCCAAGTGCAGCCAGTACACGATTCAGTTCCAAAGATAAATACATCTACATTCAGACCGCTGAATCTATCGATATCCGGTACGTGCAGGCTTCGAAATGGAAATTAAGTGAGCGGTAAACTCGATAAACACAATTTTCACTTTTTTTATCCCGAGGTTTGTTTGTGAGAGGGGAAATCTGAGATAAGAAAGTTAGAGAATTTATTCCCTGTCCTATCACAATTCATTCAGCTGCTGCGGAGAACACAAAAACATTAAAAATTGTGCTGCAGGTGCATTGAGAGTAGAAAATATCATAAGACATTTTTTTTCTATATTTTCTCTCGTATTTTTTACGTTTAATATTATCGTTCTCTCCATCTCTTGGTGGTCTGAACTAACAAGGAACGATGGAAGAAAGTTTAATTGAATTTTCGACAATCACTTTCTTTATATAACAAGAGGAAAAAAACTCCTTCTCTCCGTTTCTAAAACAAGATAATTGGCGTGTCCTATATGTTCCCCATGACTCGGTCGTCAACAATGGGATTCCATTATTAAATTAAAATTCCCGTGACTGTAGTGCAAGAGAGTGAATTCACGTGCATTAACCGGTAGGTGGAATGGGCACTCGGTTGGCCCTTTGAGTCGGAGGCTTGCATGAGCATTAGTGCGTGCTGGCTTTTCAAAAAGGAAGCACCTGTTACCAAAGGATATCTATGTAATTTAATCAACATTCCGACAATGGATTTTGCAATTCATTGAATGCAAACCATAAACATGACTTATCCCTCCATCATTTTTGCCCCAAAAGGGCAAAAATCATTTAATTTCCGTAGTTTGGGAGGGTTCAATTGAATAATGAGACAAATGCACATAAGGACATACCCTGATCCACTCTCCGCATGTGGAAAACTGTTTATATAAAGCACGAACATTCTTTAGTCTCAACTATCCGACGAAATTTGGAAAATGTATGGGTTGAAATGTCTGCAATGTACCATGAATTTCCATTGAAACTCGGACACGAGTGTCAGGATATCACCCCCGATAGCTGAAAATATTTCAAATACTCAATGCCCCGGCAGGAATAAAAAACGAATAGGAAAAAGTTAACAGCAGTTCAAAACTGAATTAAAAATACTCTGAGGAAAAAAAATACTATCCTCCATAAATGCGTAAACTTTTGCATGCGACAGAAGTTTCATATTTATCGCTACTTAAGAGTGATACATAGCAGTGGTAGCATCCTCCTTGCATCGTATATCTCTTCTGGCATGCAGAGGGCCTAGAGTTATTACAATTAAAGTGGAGAGTGCAGTTCATTAGAAGTCTCGACACTGAATTTTTCTAACAAACGCCCGAGGTGGGGTGCAAAGTGCACAACAAAGAGGTGGAGAGATGAGTGTTCTTGCTTTTTATCTACTACAGCAGAATACATGTTTACTTAAGCCCAATAAATTATTCAAATAAACCTGATGTCGGTATACCAGTTCAACCTGAATACTAAAACTCTGTTTCATCAAAATGAGTATTTTTACGTTTTCCAAAACCATTTTTTCTGTAATTATCACAATCCCGAAAGGGAAAACATCTTGAAATTTTTTTTTGCCAGAAACGTTTTGCCAAATTCAAAGCGACACGTCATGTATCAGCAGCTGGTCGTTCTGATTAATGTCCCGTGTCGAGTGCACGACACTCACCGGTGTAATTGCGTCTCACTCCACCTCAACTTCGAGGGAGACCAGTGGGGATAGTGCCTGTACCTGAAGCCAAGTGATAGATATAACTTGGAATCTCGTTCAGCCCACCATGATCATCCCTTTACATGCATGCAGCATACACACTAAAGTTCAACTCCCTCGCAAAAAGTCTGTCTAATCGCTCATTCCCTCCTCCCCCTCGCCCCTGATGAACGGAAAATTGATTGATTTTTGTTCTCTCGAGCATTTTAATCAACCGGTTAAGCTGATTTAATTTATCCTGGGATATTTCCATTCGATTGAGGATAGTTCAATGTCGATATCGATCACTTGTTTACGTGCACTAAATGTCAATGTCCATTAGCCGTTGGGTTTAATGAATTAATTAACAGGGAGGAATAAAAATACTCATATCGATAGGGAATTTACGTGGAATATTATTTTTCCTCAGTTCAGAATTTATATTTTTAAAGCAATGCGATTATTGCTATCACGATACTTAATAAAAATAAATAGGGGTGAAATTTTATTGTAGAAAGAAATTACTGGACTGACAGGGTAAAATTTATAAAGTGTCAGAAGAAAGCTTCTCCAACTTGGAATTAAAATTAATTATTATAAATTTATTTTTATTAAGTTTCGGGATGGACGCGAGGCAACGATGACTTATGAAATAATATTTGATTGCTCTACGCATAATTTATGGGTAGTTTTTACGAACATTCTCCCACGCATAGGCACGAGAAAATACAAGGGTTTAAATCAATGAAGAGGAGCATTTTTTTCATTTATGACACTCACATGTCCCACATATCAGTGACAACTCAGCAAGTTTACGACGCCATTCACGAGGAATTGTTTAGACTGCTCTTCTGGGATCACCAGGGCCGGGAGTTACTTTTATCCTACCCTGGGAGAACAATCCTCCCTCCAACTCTCCCCACAGACGAGAAGTCTGTCTCCAACATTCAACTCGGTATTTTTCTTTACCGAATGAAAATAGTGTAGTTGGGTAGTTGAAGCAAATCGGAAACATGAGGACTGACTTTTGAACTCTGGAGAGGCGAAATGAGAGGAAGTTGACAACTTTATTTCCTACAAACTAAACCTGCGAAATTCAAACGCGAATCTTGTGAGCAGCTCGGAGACGATACGTGAGTTTCCGAGTTAAATTTTTTACCTGAAATAATTGAACAATTTAGTTAATACTTTCGAAGCATTTTCATTGGCAAGAAAATGTATTCCTCAATTTCCAATGGCTTCCAAGAGTCTCCATTAGCTGTAATACTCATTGTCAGCTCCAGGATTTTTTTTTTAAACCTCGGCCCATGTGTAAGACCTACAATTGCAAGAAGACGCCCATCCATTCTTCTACATTAATCTCATTATCATAAGCCTGAAAAATTCAATCCCATCTGTTTTCACACCGAGTGAAAATCCATAAATAATTCATGTGACACTTCCTCTCAATTGGCATTCATCAGTTACAGTGAAAAATCCACTCGCGCCGTGTAGCAAGACGAATAAATAAAAGGCCATTCTATTTATTTTTTATCGCTGACTTTTTGTCTCCTGTTAATGAAAGGAAGGAGGCTCTTTCCGTCGAGATTTACTGGAGTCAATGTCGAGGGGGTTGGAGAAGACTGAGCGAGTGTCCTCCCTGTGATTACACTTGATACGAGAGGTCGGATGATGGTAGAGAGAACAGAGGGGAGTGGAAATGGGGTTTAAACTAGCCACACTGTATTTCAATCTTGGGTGGTACATGCCTGACGTGGGGCACAGACACTAGAATCCGGGTCAAGAGGAAAAATGTCTCTCTTTGTGGTTTCTAAGATAAACACAGGTTTAATTGAAATTTTGAAAAATCATAAAACTGTTTATAAATAGATGGGGGCGGTGATCATTGACAATTGTTTATTTCCACTATTCCATCTTGAAAGGTTTTCTCGAGGTGGAAAAAATGATGAGATGGTATTCTCTATATTTAATTAACATCGTCGGAACAAATATCATAAATTCTATTGGGTTAATTGAGATGAGTCGGTGAGGGGGTGGTGATGTTCATTTCTAATCTCACTCGGCAAACTAAAAAGTAAACGAAGATTCATGAAGATGTACTCATTTCGGGCAATAGTTCGTTGCTATCATAAATTTTCCAAAACGTCACTGGAAGCTCAGGGCTTCGGAATTACTTCCCGTCGAGATCTACCCCAGCAACTTAACACAGCGCCGAGAATATTCCCCACCCTGTGTGGACCATGTGCAAACACACAGGGACAATCCATCTCGCATGCCTGCACCAGTTTGCATATCCATATTTTTACGAAATGTCATTAACATTTTAATCATTCAGGGTGTACATTTTCATTTTAATTAATGGAAAAGTGCTTGTAAAATTAACTGACTTTTTGAGAAATGGGATTTGCGTTAAAAGCGGGAATTAGAGGATAAATAATAGGTAGATTATACGTGATGAATATTGCATGGAGGAGCTCCGGAAATTTACCCGTTTTCCGGACATGAAAAACTCCACAAATACGTTAATTTTCAAGGAATTTGAAAAATCCTATAGTGTGCTAAAATTAATATTTAATGTGCTTCTGAGAGTGGCTTAATAAAGTGGAAAAATAATACGAGGGCTTTACGTCCGTTTTACCAGGCACTTTTTGAATTTATGAGAGAGAAAGTGCCCATTCACGACATTTTTACAACTTCAGTAACATCTTCTTCCACTTCTTGTTCCTCCCATCCCGAAATCTTCTCATTTATATCCAAGATTGTGCATAAATTACCTATTTCAAAACATTTATTGATACCCTCTCCGGAGTTTTTCTTCTTCCACTTCAATTGCTTATCAATTGTGTGAATTTTTTTTAGTCAAAAAATTGCTTCATCAACATCTCATGACGAATTCAATCTCCTCGTTCTTCCCAAACTCTCTCCTGGGGTCCATTCAGCTCGGAAAAATCCTCAAAATATTTTAAAATATTTAAGAAGGGCAAACGCAGACCAGCTTGCCCTCCAAGATGACGAAAGAATAACCCCTGAAGCTGAAAAATCGTTGAATCCTACCGTGTAGACTTCCGGATATCTGGCCATGGCCTTGGGCTAGACCCCCAGTGTCCCTGATTCCAGTGCTGTAACAGTAATAAGCGGCCACACATACGAACCCCTCCCTCGTAACTTGGCAAGCCGCCACCGCTGTTCGTGAACTACCCTCTGATGGTCGGAATTCTGGGCTAGAAATACCCCACCAGTACTCCTCGCTACCTCTTCCACCCCGTAAGTCTCTCCCACAGTTACTCCCCCTTTTCTTTACCTTCTGTGGTGACTAGAATCTCAACAAGTGGAACTTGGTACCTCAGGTATTCACCGCTAGACTTTGAGAATCCACACACGGTATGATTTATTACACTGTCTGGAAAATTTTCGATATATCACGTTTATCAAATGTGCACATCAGAGACGAAGTTTCATCCATTTTCCCCAGCATCCCACTCACCCTTCATTCTCATTTTTTTTTCTCCAGCTTCCATCATTCGGAGAAAATGTTTAGCCCTCTGTTCTGCGGATGGACAAAGAAGTATTGTTGAGGATTTTTTAGTCTTTATTTTTAGCTCAGACTCTTCTTTAGGTAAAACCTTGAAATTTCTTTTGTAGGTAAAAGATTCAGTCTTGCAATTTTTCCGATTCCGCACTCAACAATTAGTTTTAACAAATCCGTCGCATTCTAATGAAGTGATTTTATACACTGAAAAAAAATTGATAAAAATCACTCGAGAAAAAACGTAAAAATGACGCCATTTTTTATCGCAACGATAAACAGAACCGACCTCATTGCAACAACTATCCCCACCGAATATTCCCATTCTCGTTGACAGGCTGACATCACTAAGTTCATGTCCTCTCGGGAATGAAATACTAACTCGTAAAAATGTTTCGTGAAAATTTCGCGTGTAAACGAGGTCAACACTGTCCGCGCAAACATAACGAGAAAGCATGACGGGAAAATGTTTAATAACGCCAAACATTAATCACAAGTGGAATTGAAAAAGGACAAAAGCTGCTATAAAATTCAGGGGAACAAAGATAGTTCAAACATGGCCTGGATGCCCGGTACTCACTCATATTCCACTTTATTGCACCTCCAAAAGCCGGATGTCAGAGACTCGCTTATTAATTTCCGGCAAGTTAATATTCAACAAGACTATCATGAGAATGTTCTATAACCACAAACCGTTGGGTTTCCAATAGAACATATAAGTGTAACTTTGAATGGATTTAAGGGTAACAGGGGGTCACCAGAGCTTCTGGATTTCGAAAATAAACTCTTAGCACACAATAAAAAGAAAAAAAAAGCTCAAACATCGACTGGATGCCCGACACTCGCGCATATTCCACTTTATTACACCTCCACCATCCGGATGTCGAAGACTCGCTTATTAATTTCCGTCGAGTTAATACTCAACGGAGAATATCCTAGTTCTATAACCACAGACCGTTGGATTCTGAATCATTGGACACGTTGGGGATTTCCATGAGGGTGCAATGTGGCTACTGGAACAACCATTCGAATGCTGGTTGTTACTGATATCTGACGGGGGGATGAAGGCCGGGGATTTACAGCTGCGAATATTGGAGGCCCTTCCACCCGATCAAATCGAAGCGCCTCACGTGTTGCAATAAACCAATGGGCATTCGATATTCCGAGAATGGCGGGAAAATGCCTAACCGCTTGTGGTCAACGGTACGTCATCTCGGTGCATTCAAATGGCCGTCAATCAGGCGGTGAAACGGTTAATGGGGTATTTTAATGCTGGACGAGCCTGACAATTATCGAGAAGTTTCGTAAATTATTTTCATTTGTCAATCGTTTTGAAATTACTAGGAATACAGGGGAGTTGAATTTGACGAGGCGTTGTGAGGGCTGTAGCAGAAGCGTTCATTTAATTAATTAATTATTTAGGAGGGGAGGGAATCGTTGTCGTGCTGTATGTGGCGATGGTCATTTCATTGATTGCCCCGACGGTATTTTGAAGTTGTATGCCGTGTATATCAACCGAAGGCAAATAATTGTGGAATTGGCAGTGAGCTAAATAAATTACACAATTAGTATTTATGCAAGAAAAATAGAATGAGATGACTATTAATTATCTTATTAATATATAATTGTGTGAGGGAAATCCGCGCCCAGGAAATTTCGACGCAACATTTCCATCCTAAGAAAGGGACCAGAAGAGCTGCCTAGTCCTCCCTTAAAATTATCCCGCGATATTTGTCTCGAGGGCAGAAACGCCAAAGTTGTTTGAAACCGAGGATTCTCTGTATCTGTCAGTGGATCGGATTTCACGTCGGACTTTGAAGTTTCTCGAAATCTGACAAACCTTCAAAATCACTTTGATCACTCTCTCGCCCCCCGATCCCATCTACTTCTGTTATTCCAGCGTATTCAAGTTGATTGGGAAGTACAGCCCCTGCGGAGTGAAAAAAAGCGCAAAATGACGGAATATAACCGAGCAAAAGCACAGAAAAGACACGGCCCAATGGTTCACACGTTCAGAGTGAGTGAAACGTCTATTTTCCTGCTAAACAGGACAAAGAGATAGGAGTGGAGGAAAATAAATCGGGAGAAGATTTTCTGTTGCTTTGAAACATTTTATTGTATCAATCTTGCATGACTCCCGTTCAATGTGAATCCACTAACGCTACAAAATCCTGAGAGACTCGGCTGTTAATATTACACGGAAAGGGCACTGAGGACTTGTCGTTTTGGCTTTGATCGTCCACACGGAGGAAAAAGTTAGAAAACATTGTCTGAAATAGCTCCGCAAGATCGTCCCCCTCCCCTTAGATGAAATTAAAGGTCTCATTCCGAAAAATTCATCTAATTTCTGCCCCTGATTTCGATACTGCTCTCTCTCTCTTGCGCAGAAATTAATTCTCTTCAAACGCTTTTTCTGGATTTGAAACTAATTCAATTAATTTTCTCAGTAGATATCATGCGCTCGAGTAATCAACTCACAGTCAATTGCTCGTTGACACGCAACTATTTTCTCCCCTTCAAACAATGAAAAAATAGAGGAAAAAAAACAATCTCAACACCGCATACCCCTGAGCATCATAAAAATGACTCCACACGAGACTCTCAACGACTGTACTTTATCTGGTATTTCTCTCAGCCGGTGGATATGAAGATAAAAACAAGCGGAAAATTCTTCAAAGTAAAAAAATTTCATATTCCGTTACAATAAAAGTTTTCCCGCATCCGGAGGTACATACGACGGGTTCGAGAGAGCGTAAACTCTCGTAAACTCACTCCACCGCGTCTTCTCAATTCGTCTCATTATTAAAAATACCAAACTCCCGTCAAGTCATAAGGTAGTGAATAATCAAAATATTTCCCGGGCAGACAATTCATTGACGTGACCACTTAAAAATTAAAGTTGTTTTATTTTTCAAAAAATTTCCAACATTCGAACTCACACGCTCTCAACTTTTTTCCAATTCCTTTCCGTCCACTCTCCGATATCTTCTGTTGTGCCATGGCCCCTGCAATTAAGTTGATTACAGACCACTGGGAAAAAGTACATTTCCCTCCGCCTGCGAGTAATGCCATTCCTTTTTATGTCACTACGAACCTAGAACCACTAACTCCGGTGAAAAAAAGCGTGAGAAAAAAGCGTTTTAAATGCCACCCCGAGAGCACCTGTTCTTCCCGCTATTTTTTCCCCCCAAGTATCGCAGAAATTTATCACGGATAATTTTCGAGAAGGTCCTCAACCACTGACGATAGTTTTCTAGGTCATGCGATCGGTTGTATGAGGCTAGATGGTAAAATAAAAAACATTTTTTCTATTTATCAACATTTAATAAATAAATTATAGAGGAGAAATAACCCCTGTTAATCTAAAATTACAATTTTCATCCCATTAACACAAAATGTTTCCCTAATTTTTTATCGAGACCTCTCATCACGAAGTACGGATTCCCTCCAACCCTCCAGCAACCGGTCTCTTCACCCTGAGATTAATTCAAGTGGAGAGCGATGTGAGATTGGTAAACCTGTCGAGAGACATCAGACGGTGCTCAGTCGATAAGCCTGCACCTCTCATCTCTCATCCCTCTCCATTTCCCTGTTAACAATGTTATCAAACAAACCGTAAACCATCTCCCAGAGATCTGTGATCTCCAAGTGCCCACAGCCACCCCTACAGTCGTCGGTTCATCCCCGAACAGCTCACGAACTTCAGTTTTCGATTGTCGATAACACAGGGAGTTGACGGGGGCGATTTTCCCGTCGGTAAATGCTTTCACCCCCGGAGCTTTCCCACGTTATACGCCCCTTCGATAAATTACCCCTAGAGTCGCGCGATTAGACGTGTTATCAAAGGTAGATAGCGAATGATAATAGAATTCGTGACTATCAAACATGAAAACCTTATCTATTGGTTATGATGCTTTTCTAAAAAATATTAACCCTCGTTCTCCTCTCGGATTTTGATTTTTGGAATTTAAATCTTAATTGCCGGTACATCAAAGGAGTCTTTGATGTTGAGATAGATGCATCAGTAAATACGCTCGTTAATTCGACACCTCCAATGGGTGAACGAGCATCTATGAGTAGCAGAGTGATGATGTGAAAGGGCTAGTTTTTACTTCCAAATGGAAGCTTTTTTTATTTCTCAGGCATTGCGTCTAATTAGAAAAGTTAACAGTCTAAATGGCTATAGCCAAGGGCTGGATAATCCTCGTTTGGCTTTTATTTCTTGTTTTTACATATTTTTTTGTTCGTCAGTGGTAAAAAGGTTCTACTTTTTTCAACATTCTGGGGGATAAAGAAGTTTTCCTGAAAACAAACTGCTTAATTGGTCTGAACCACATGGCTCGCCCCGCCGGCATCGTTTAACATTGTTTCAACGTTGTTTGGTGCACAACAAAAAAAGAATGACTCCTCTTGCAATTTATTACTTCGAAAAAAAAAACCCTTTCACTTCTTCAACCTGACGTTTTTTAATATTTTTTTTTCTCTCATCTTTTGCACATTTTCTGGAGGAAATCGATACCAATATTGACGCGAGAATGTGACGTGCTTAATGCATACATATTCACGTTAGCTACGCAAATTTGGAATTGACTGTGACACATGAGTTAAGTAGTTGGTGACATAAACAGTGGTAGAGTGGGGAATAAAATGGGAAAAAAATGTGAGAACAAATGGGAAGATGAACTGGCCGACGTGGGAAGGGGTGTATGGAAAAGGCGAGAATTTACCTCCGAGGGTATAACCGTGACCTGAATATCTCGGTCGGGCTGACTGGTGCGAAAGCACAGCATTTTCGAAATTAAAAAATGACGAGAGAGAGGGAGAGAGAGAGAGACATCTCTCTGAATATCTTTTTATCTGTTTTTTTACATTTTTCTATTTCATTCATGAGAGGAGCCAACTTCATTGGTTTTTTTTTCGTCCCAGTTGGTGGGCATGAACTCGCTTCACGGGGGAATAATTGTCTTGACAGTTGAGGGAAGTCAGGGGAGATGGACAGCTGGGTGATATGGATTGCATTTACGAAGTGCAATTAACAGTAAAATTTAACATTTCAACTTTCCTCATTTTGACGCTTCATTTCATCTTCTCGTTAATTTCATTAAATTCGAGAGCAAATCCAAGTCATCCGAGGAGTGCACAAAAGCTTATAATAAATAACTTTTTTCACTCCCATCGTAAAGCTTACAACCGTCAACCTATAAAAAATCAGCTGCTTTATCCCGCACTTTCGAAACAAAAAGCCATAATTTTTGTTGTTACAAACCTCATCATACCGATGAAGCATATTTATCGATGCACTCTAGGGCACGTAATACGAAACTTTGATGCAGATGTGCGATATGAAAAAACACTAGAAAAGAAAATTCCCGATACCTCTCACTAGACATCACCGCACATGTGCCAGGGCTCAATACTCCTGGATGACTTGAATAAAAATCATTGACTTGGAGTATCACGATTGCAATTATACAAATTCCTCATCTCCATAATTCCTTTTATCCATCAAACGCCAAGGAAGAGACGCTAATTGAATTTTCTCCATGACCGGTAGGATTAAAAATGCATTCACTTCTCATCCTCGCCTTCCACCTTTGGATGCCACCGACTTCCTGACATCCCTGTTATATATATTGCATTATCCAGGAACGTTCGATGTAATGAAAAAGTTTTTCACTGTAAAATAGCTGCAGTCAGCGGAAATTTAACACAGCCGCCGGTAATAACGCGTAACAAGGGCATCGGAAAGGGATGACAGTGAGGATTAAAAAATAAAAGTATCTGAACCGAGGAAAAATCAATGCTCCAGGGTGAAAAAAAAAATTTCCTGCCGTAGGCCACTCTCGATGTTGTGAGTAAAACCCTAGTGGCCCTATCATCAGACTTCTCACTCACTTTTCATTCCACTGAAACCTTTTTTTATTCCTTTGACATCGCCATCAATCGGAGACCACAGGCTTCCTGATACCAGGATGAAAGACTCTCACTGAGAGTGGGGAAACGTTTATTCAAACATCCCTAAGTCTGCCTCACCCCTATTCCCTAGTATGTTGTCACTCAAAGTCGCACCGAATATCAAGGAAATGATCAAGGGGAATGATCTAACGCGGAGGATTTTCTCATAATCGAATCTCACATTCAGCAAAATTGTTCCCTTGAATTAAACATTTTCGTGCTTTTGTTTGCTCCATTCCAAAATCACATCGAAAATACCCTCTTTCTCATCCCCACCAAATGGATCATTTTGTTGGAATTCCATCAGCGATTGAACAATTATAAATTTCATCTTATATTTTTCATTCAGCAAATTTTCACATATAATACCACAAGTGGTTCAAAATTATCGAATATTTCCCGATAGATTCGTTGCAAACAAATGAAGGAGTCAAGTTTTTCAGGCTAAAAAATCACGAGTGCGAAGCACGAGTGATTTTTCCTGAAAAACTTGACGACTTCATTTGTATGCAGGGAACCTAGAGGGAAATATTCTATAATTTTGAAGCTCGAGTGGTATTCAGGGGATTATTTTTCCTATCCAAATTTCGGCCAAGAGAATTGTGCCATGACATGAAAAGAGGTTTATTTGGTTAAGTGTCGTTTGTTTACCAAAATATTCAAAAAATTATCGCATATAATACCACAAGAGCTCCGAAATTATCGGATATTTCCCGATAGGTTCGTTGCAAACAAATGAACGTGTCAAGTTTTCCAGTTTAAAAATCACGAGCGCGAAGCGCGAGTGATTTTTCTGGAAAACTTGACGAGCTTATTTGTTTGCAGGGAACCTTGAGGGAAATATCAGATAATTTCGAAGTTCGAGTGGTATTCGGGGGATTATTTTTTGCATCCAAATCTTGGCCGATAGAATTGCACCATGAGACATAATTTTAAACGAATTGCCATTTAATCTGTCAGATACAATTGAGGGTTACTTCAACATTTGTTTTTTTTTATATATATCAACATGCAAAATTTCCAGTGAAATTTCCAAGAATATCCGCTGAAATACCGTGTTGACTATACAAAATAACGTCGAATGGTGCAATCCTATTGGCCAAGATTTGGATGGGAAAAATAATCGCTGATATTCGAGGTAGGCTATACAAAATATCAACAAATGGTGCAATTCTATTGGCTGAAATTTGGGTGGGAAAAATAATCATGAATATTTATTGCATAGTGGATCGATCGCCTAGACTATTCCCAGCCCTGGAAAATTCCCCTCCCCCTCCATCGCTCCATCCTCTACTCGCCATCCGGGGATATTGTTTAGCAGGGTATTAAAAAAAAAGATAGCATGAAGACACAAAAAGATCCGGGTACTTCGATAGGAAGCTTTTGAATATAAAGAAGCTAGCTGATGGTATTGAACGAATGCCTGGGGCAGTCGTACCACTTTTCCACTTCTCCATTTTCTTCTTCTCATCGAAATGAAAGAGGAGAGTCCAGCGGTGAGACAGGCACTCAGTGGGGAAAAAGAAATCCTAGTTACCATAAATAACGCATCACAATTTTAACGAGAAACTCGGGAAATCATGTTTCATCACGCGCCGAGTCACTACCGGAGGTATGAAGACTACATAATCGGCTAACACCCTTTCATTTTCCGGTTTTTTGCGCGGTATCAGGATGCGCTCTTCGCAGATAATCCTATTGTCTCGCTCGGCTATTTTCTGGTAATTGATGCAAAGTACAACGATTGTAGGGATAAATCCTCGTCGTCTATTCAAAAAAAAAGCCGTATTCCACGTTTTTAAATCGACCCTTCGCCATTTTTAATAAATTATTCATCAACATTACATCCACAGTACAAATTTAACTTTTTCAAGTAAATTTAGGTTCGAAAGTAAAACCTAAATCCATAGTCTACTGACGCTCGACCCACAAGTCCTCTTTTCAAAACCATTTGTGGGGATTAAGAAAGTAGGAAAGTCCAAAACCACCTCATTCCTCTTAGCGAAGCAGAACACTGAGAAGTATTTCATGAAAAAGCGTAGGATTTACAAAGTCAACGAACAACTCTTTGAGGTGACATTCACCAGACTTAAAGTTTCATTCTGATCCCTTCTCCCTTCAGAGATGTAACGTTGTCCAGTGTTATCCACCTGGCTGGATAAAAAATCTAGGAAAAAAAATCGAGGGCCCTTTTTTCCCTGGGTTAATCTCGTGAAGAGTGAATTGTAAATTAAGTTATTCAATATTCGGGTGTTTGGTATTATTTAACCCTCCTTTCTGGTATGAGACGGAGATTTAGAAGTGGAATAGTGGAAGAGTGGCGCAATATTTTCATGCCGAGTGCTGTAATATTCTATGATTTACGAAATTCTCGACCTTGGGGTTGTAATACGATAAGTGGGTGAGTTTTCCCTCCCGTGCGCTTGTAGTGATGGGCTCTACTAGATACACGAAGGGGAGAAGCCAAGTTGATACCGGTTGTTTCAGGGATAGGGCGGAAATTGGTTGAGCAAATAACTTTGATTTTTCAATTTGTCAGAGTACGGCCGGAGGGACCAAGTCAATCTTCAATGGTGGCACTTTCTATTAAACTGTCGAACAATTTTTATATCATGCACTCTTACATTTTCTACTCAAATTTGTGGAAACATTGATAACGCCAGGTAGAATTTTTCTACTGCGAATTTTATTTAATTTGATGCGAAAACTTTATCACTGCAAATTTTATTGCGCAGTCTTAGACTCCTCTACTTATGAAATAGAAGTGATTGTTTTAAAAAACCATAAACCCGGAGATTATCATTTCCTTAAACTCTCATTTGTCTACCCGCACGTACTTACAGAGCAGCCATCTTCCCCGAGCCCATGAAAATCTAACAAACTTTCCCCTAATCGTGATTAACGTTCATAAAACCTAAAACTCTGCCCCAGCCACGCTTTATTCCACTTAACGAGAAACAAAAAATGGGAAATGAGAGGGCTGCTAAATAATCCAGCAATTACTCCTCCTGGAGCGTCATAAACTTTTGCTTTCTCGTGAACACACGGCTAACAAGTGGGGCTGAAAGGGAGAAAAAGATATGACACAGTTTATGTGCTCACGAGGAGAACAATACATGGATTGTTGGTACACGCGATGTTTTAATTTCTTTATGAGATACCAGATGGTCAGGAGATGAAAAATCGTAATATTTAATTCTATAAAAGTCAAACTACTTTGATCGCTCCGCCAAAAGTTAATTACTTCAGCAGAAATGATTTTCCTTTCGATTCCATCGCAATTTTCGAGGGAGTGATGGTGATTTCGATTTAGTGGTTTCCCTCAAAAGAAATTGAATTTCAAAATTTCCAACACTAGAAATACTGGGACTTTCTATACACCCCCCCTTGAACCTCATTATTTAATCATTCTAATTAAAAGAATGATCCCTGGAGATGGAAGAAATTTTCCGTGTGCTTCCCACTCTCCCAAAATTAATTTTCCACCCCCGCGGTCCCTTCCAACAAGTATCTTCTCCTTGATTCCCTAAACCACCCCCCACTTTACACCCAACACACAAACCAGCCCCGTCGATTCCCCCATGATTACAACCGTCTGTCGAATATAATTCCCGTCGAGAAGATGGCGCCAACGAGAGAACACGAAGTGTTGTGAAGGTTCACACGCAAGGGGTTCTCTCGTGCGGCACGGGAGCACCTTCCAGTTAGTAGTGCGACTCCGTTTGAGTCGGACCGCGTCGCGCGCACTCTCACAACCACTTCCAATAGTTGTTTTACGCGCGCAACAGGACGGCCGTCTGCACCCCAGTGTTACAGATAATCAAACCTCAAATAATCAAAGAACTGTCGATTTTTCGTAAACAGTGATAACGTCTGCTGTGATATAACAATCAATCCAATATTTATTTATTTAATTTTTCCGTAAAAATGCCTCTCTTCAAGACTGGAATATCATCTGCGACGCACTAAAAAATCATACAAGTAATTAAAATTATACCGGAAGTAGGATTATCAAGAATTCTATTCCCTAACAAAAATCGTCAACAAGAGGAATTTTCTTGGTGTGCGTCACGACGAATTCGAGTAGCTCCGAGCGTCGTATCGAGTCAAGAAAATTCTTCTCTTCCTTCCATCCTCGTACATCTTTAAATACGTCCTCTATCTCCATTCGTCTCGTTTTCTCCAGCAACCTGGGTACTTCTCTAGTGGTGTGGTACAGCCCTCTCGAGATAAGTTAATTTGGAATTTAGAACGAGTCCTTGGAATACTGACGTATCTCACGGTTATCGCCTGTGTCTCGTGTACATTCCACCAATTGAATTACTCTGCCCACCATAATGCGGGAAAATTAAATTGCTACAATTTTATTTGACAAAGATGTTTCCTATGGCCTTTTGTTATCATTCGAAATTCACTTAACGTCTCCATTCGAGCATTAATAGCCGTTCAACCGTTGCAAATCGAATGGAAGAGAGCCCCGATGTCAAGCTATAAATCGATTCCGCAAAAATGGCAGAATATGGAAAATATTATATTTTTGTGCAATCACACACATCCCACCTCACCCCCTTGAGGATAATGTCACCAATCAAATTTCCATTATCGTGAGGCATCGGGGCAAAGGGGGAGAGGGGAGAAAATACGGTAATGGTCATGTTAGTGTGATAAAATAAGGTACGCGTCTGGGGTTAACCGTATACTAATACGCGAGAACAGTAGCGCGTGTGCGACCGGAAAATCAGCCCCAGAATGTTGAAAATGTTCAACGTAGCATGAACAAACGGGTTATAAATACAACCCTCTGTAGGTTGTTATATTAATGAGGAGAATAACAATCTTATCATAGGGACGTGATTTTTTTTATGCTGTATATCAGAGGACGAGGATCGAATCGACGGGGCGATACTCTTGAGCTAACTGTTGAGATTATTAAGGTGACTGTCGACTTATTTTATGCTATATTGTGCTCTGTAGGGCGTGATGAAATTATGGAACCCTTTGAAAAAAATCCCAGACTGTTCTTCGAAATTTTCTAGTATTTTTTGCTTCCGGATTAGGGGAGATATGGTCCGATATTTCAGGAAAGTTTTTCAACTTGAATTCTCCTTCCTGAAAGGGGAGGACAGAAGTGCCATTATTCCTACACAATCGAATAATTAAATACTCGGGATCGGGTTCGATAATGATAGGGATTAATTGTCGAATTAATTCAATTGAGAACTTCCTGTCATTAGTCAGTTAATTGTAGAAAATAATAAAATCGCTAGGGGTCAGTGGGCAGTGTCGCATCATTCGGGTTTTCATTTCATGTTCATCGGGGTCATTTACATTCATGTATCAGTAAATTGTGCTAACATTTACCTTTATGACCAATGAAAACGAACATTTATCACCGAATATTAGGGCCAATTAAATTTGGTTTTCAAACAGAATTAAGTGCTCGGGATGAGCTACAGGTGTCCGTACATTTCTCACTCGTGAGTGTTGTCTCCTGCAACATCGAGAGCCTCCATTAAATTTGGGAATGTAGAGACTGAAAATTGACGATAAGGTGAGGAGATGAAGCATTCAAAATGTGCACTGGAATTAAATATCAACAGCTCTGATCGTTGAGAGTTAATGTCTCAAAAAGTCATCAAGGGCCGAGTCCCACGTTGATAATACTTTGGTTCTTCTCATCAAAATTATTATCAACATTTAGTTACATATCGATATCTCCTGGTTTCTCGAACCAATTGTCAGTATTTCCAAAATCATTTCCTCCGACTTCTAAACTTGAGCTTATCTAGATTAATTTTCGTTCGCAAATGTGGAAAATTTTATGGACCCAGTGGTATCATTCGGCTTCGGGATTTCTCCGGCGGCTGATGAAAGCAAATATGTTTTTCAAAGTTAATTGAATCAAAATATTGAATTTTGGTTGAGCCACAGCGAGAAAAGCAGAGAGAATAGGCGGTGGATTTATCGGTGAATGGTTGGAACTGGGCTCGAGGGCACATTTTCCGGCCACCGGCTCTCCCTGATTCCCCTCTATTGTCAGAACCCAAGGCGAGTGATATTATCTCACGAGAATCCAAGGGAATTACCCCATTTTTTCATCAACAAAAACATTAATTTCAACTTCACAATTCTGGGGACAGATCAAAGGACAAAAAATGACGTTCTCATGGCGAGGATTAATTTATCTTAACTCATCTGAATGGATGAATACTTGTTCAATTAATCAAATGCATAGACGTCAAATGAACTCACGTCCATAGACAAAATTAATTTCCCTAAAAGCACTTCAATTAGGTAGTAACTTCATTTCCAAGGGGAAAGTCAACATTTTTTTCGAATTATCATTCCATTATGACAAAACAAAATATTTCAATCAATAATATTCCCTTGACATTCGAACTATTCATTCATTTCGTATACATTCCCATTTGTCGTTAGTGCCCTAATGAAAAATATACTTCATATAATTATTAATTACGACAAAATCCATTATTCCATATGTTCTTCGGTCAACTGCTAATAGTACTCAATAATTGAAACCGGAAATGTTTTTTTGCTGCCAAAAAACATTAATTTTCGCTGAAATGTCATTTATTGGCTTCTAATCGAGTTGATTCGCACTATCAAAAGTCATCCAACGGCAAACATATGAAATTAATGATCGTTTCCAGCTGTGGTACACTCAAATGCATCCATAACATCACAATGCACAAAGTGGATTCAATTAAGTTCAATGCTCGATTGCACTGGATTAATTTAGGGCCAATGACGTGAAGCTGTAAAGTTTCATCGGCCCTAAAGTGCGAAGCACAGTTTCAGCTCACTCCAGTGAATAGATTTCCAATCTTCGTTAAACCTTCGGCCTCGTAACTCTCCTTTTAGGATGTCAGCACATTGACTATTCCACTTGATTCGCATCGATGTATGTTTGTCGGGTATAAAGCATCCAGTTTAATAGGGGAAACGCATAGAAAAAGCCTTGATGAAGTGTAGAAAAGAGTCGTTAATTAATGAGGAAAAATTACGTGCCACCGATGAAAGTATTTTGAGAGGACGAGAGAGAGAGAGAGAGAGCAAAAACATCTCCTGTTAAAAATATATTGACATTTCACTCAGTCTTATCGGAATTGCGGATGCTGCAAGTTTACCTTCAATTTCAAAAGAAAACATTGATAAAATACCTCATTCGTTGGTCTTAAAAAAACATACAGTGAAATTTACCACAATTTTTTAGGCAATTTTTTCTTAAATCGTTTTTTCGGATAGAGATCTCTTTCTCCCTCTCTCTCATCACATCTTCTAAATGGATGTTTTTACCGAACACGAATGTGTCTCGGATGTCAGCTTTCTCCAATTCTCCCGGCGTTACAGGGAATAACGAATAATGGCTTCAAACTACTTTAGGTTTATCTCCTAGAGGAAAAAGATTACGAAGCTCGTCTAACATGGGTTCACCACCAGTAAGAGGTGCAATCGTACGGCTCTCTTCCTCTGCTCCACTGTTTGTCCAACATTTTTCAAGATTAAAAAATAAAGAGGATTGGCTGGTCTTTTTTTCTCGGGTTGATTCAATGAAATTCATTCATCCGTTTATTTATCCTGTCCTCGTGGAATCAATCTGCCGGGCTCCACTGAAATGGTGGCATTATACTTGGTAATTCAAATCGAACGGAATAAATTCAATATTATAGCGTAAATTGAAGTCCAAGTGGGCACTTTAGGCAAGTACCTTCGAGGATTACAGTGGACCCTGTCACATTTTCAAAATGGCCGACGATTTAAATCACTTCGGAGTGTGTTTATTTAGCTAGTGGACTGACCGTTGACCCTTCACAAAATCCAAAATCCTTGGGAGTTAATTATTCGAGTGCGACAAACGTTATTAATTTACTTTGATGAATGAAAATGTCAGGGGGTTGAAAGCTGAAATTTTCAATGGACTAGAAAGTCATTGATTGTGAAATATAACGTTACTAACTCTTCAGAATAATTTTGGGAATATTTTTATTTTTACTACATGTATTTCTAAATGCAATCAATCCCTGAATAATTAAATTTCTGAAATTTCTGGAAACCGCAGACTCTCGCTAATTACCGAAACAATTTTTTATCCATGAAAATTCCACTAAAAGCCCCAATAACAGGATTTGAACACGTATCGATAGTTATTGCATCGTGGATAATTAAATTATGACGAAATCGATGACACCGTAAACACCAAAGAATACCTCCACCATTTGATGCATCTACCACCATACAATGTCGATACTTTCCGATCGGCATAAAGCCCCCAGTGAAAACCAATAAATAAATTCTTTATGAGTTTGATAAACTCTCGGTAATGTAGAGTTCGGAATAAATCCCATATTGATCCTCTACGTGCGCGCAATTATCGGAAATTGTGGGGAAAGTCGATGGAAATCCCGGGCGCTCGTTGTATTACCACCGAAAACCCTGGTGGTAGCAGTTGAGGCAACAAATTCCAATATCAGACTCATGGGAGCCATACAACGCATCTCGCGTTGCTATTGCTATTCAGTAGATCATGTCCGTTCTTATCAGGCATTAGCATTTTTCGGGGATTCGAGGAACTACTGTGGTATTTATCTACTGTCCGCGGCTAACCATCACTTATCATTCAAAACGTCCACTAATTTCATTCAGAAAATCAATGCATATTTTGCAATGCTTGCAAACATAGTTTTACCAATTGCAATCGAAAAAAAAATTTTTTTCTAATATCCCAGTGAGGGATTTGAGTCATCCGATGTTCCGACCCACATGTAAGTTCGCTGTTAAGCTCCAGAACAAACAACAATCCAACACAAGGATAAATCTGCTTCATATTTCTTCCCCAAAAATTAATTCACCATTCTACCCCCATATTTTCTGCAAGAAAAATGTTCCCGCATTTCCCGTCAAATTTCGTCAATTTAGCATCCGCCCTAGCGTCTCCCAAAAATGCCAGAGTTAAAAATATATCATTTTTCTCTGCGCTGAAGACCCTCAACCCAATAGTCGGGGAATTTTGGAAGTTGTATTGCTGCAATTTCTGCTTACATGTACACATAACCATAAATCCGGTACGATCATGTTTTGGTTTCCTCTCCGACATGAAATAACCATTATCTCCCAGTCTCTGAATATTTTTTCCTGTGCAGTTATGAATCATTCGACATTGTGACTCACACAAGTGATATTTCTCTTCCAAAATTAATTTACCGTTTCACCCCCGAACTTCTTAAATTTTTCACGTGCCCCAATTAACCGACAACCTTTACCAAAAAAATTGTTCACACATCTTTTATCCAGTTTAATAAATTCGTTGTACACCTCCATATCTCCCGAAGAATCCAGACTTGAAAATATATCCCTCCTTCCTGCGCTCAAGACCCTGAACCCGATAGCGGGAGGATTTCGGGGGCTGCATCGCTGCAATTTCAGCTTCCACGTACCCATAGCTGTAAATCCCTTATGATTATGGCAGCCTGAGAGCGTGTTCCTCGCCAGCTGGCTGTTCCTCGCCAGCTGGCTGTTCCTCGCCAGCTGGCTGTTCCTCGCCAGCTGACGAGGAACAGCTGGAACGCAGCGACAGATAGACGAAACCCCCGGGATCCTGCGGTACGGCGGTGATGGCTGAAAAAGCCATGGGGCATTTATGGGTTGAAGGTGGCCCACGCCTAGCTCTCTTCTTATGTCCCTGGCTTCGTTATCGCACTCACCGCAGACCCCCATTGCCACGCACCGGAATCTTTATTGCATTTACAACCGGCGTCACGTAACGCTTCCTCACTTCTTCTGTCCCACATAGTTTCCTAACATCCACCTCTTCAACACGCAATTCCACCCCTTTTTTATGGATCGAAAGGGTTGAGCACTTCACGCGATATGTTTTTTCCCCCGCGAGACCTAAAGATAACGACATGTGGTATTTTGGTATTGTTTTGCTTTGCAATTTCCGGTTCAAGTTCCCAGAATTTATCAGGTGGTTCTCATTGAAAAAATAGGACACTGGGAATAATGTGCAATTTCTTTGAGGCAAATCGCAAAAGGATTTGCCTTCCTGAAATATCAATAACGAGATTGCAGTACTTTCCATGGTAATAGATGTTACGTGGAAGAATTGAATATGGAGTTGTAGCCGTCTATTTCCCGGATATAATGTTTAAATTATTTGCGTTAGGATATTTCGTTCGACATAGAAATTATATTTTCCTTCACGAGTACAGCACTCATTCCATAAAAACTGAATTATTCAGTGGATTTTATTGTGAAAAAAAACAGCCATTGGAAAAGTCCATAAATTAAACACACGTTAGAGTTCAATTCCATTTTGTTCATTCCATGGTGAAAAAAAATGATGATTTATGCATTCTCTGAATAGCACAAACTTTTTCCTCTAGTATGACAATTTTTTTTATTCCCCCTGTATTTATATTTCCTGATAAGACGACCCAGTTTGTATTCTAATGCTGCATGACGTGTGTACAAAGGGTACACTGGCCCATTGATTTCTTCTCGCCTCCAGACATTCAACAATTGCGTCCTACCTGCGCAACAATTGTTGTTTTTCCATTTTCGATGAATGAATAACGTGTAGACCGCAAGGACATCATCGCCAGACCCATTGTCGCCATTTATTATTTCAATTGATTCGAATTTGCAACGAGTTTTTGGCTCCTACAGAACAAAAGACGTAATAAATAAACAGAATATCTTGTGCAGCGGTAAAAATATTGCTTTCACCCCCTCAAGAACAAAAAAATCCATTTTTCATTCTAAATCATCCAACTTCATCCCGAAGAACCTGACTTTTTTACCTTAAACGCATTATGGCTCGTCATTATTTTCGTGATAGTCATTCAGATGCTCATAGAATGAAATATTATACTTTGCAATCTGGAGCGGGGAAAAAAATCACCAGCCAAGTGATTACGGGGCTCGTCTCTGAGGGAGAGTATCATCCAAACGTTGGACAGAATCCAAAACTTCTTTTTTACGATCGTGCTGAGCTCCCTCTAGTATCTCATTTAATCCGATTGAGCATGGGCTTGGATAAAACAGCGTAAAATTTTTTGCTCCTGGCGTCCGAGAAAAGAATTGGAAGGAGGGAAAAATTGGGAGAACAGTTGCAGTAAATTTTGCCGGTGATATTTCACCCATTTTTCATCACTCCTGCGCGACGTGATTTAGTGTCTGGGCGTGAAGATAACTCCCCATTACCCGGCAAATGTCACATACTTCATCAATGTATTATGTTATTACACACCTGGCCGATGAATCCTTTATTAATTCATTCGTTTGTTTATTTTTATTAAACTCATCAGTATTTTTTCATGGAACTGACGTAATTTTCTTCAATCTAAACCACACGAACTTCCCATCTCTGACTATTTGGTAAATAGATCCGGGAAAATTGAGATAAATTATCAATAAATAAGATTTCAATTTTTTCAATTATTGTCAAATGATGGAGGACACTATTGTGCAAATCCTTCAGTCTGGAATATTTTCTCCATGTTGTATACAGGCAGGAATGGGATTGTTCTCTTCTCGGGAAAAGAGGATAATGCAAAGTCGTACAAGAGTACGACTTTGTATTTTCTGGGAAACGAGTTAGGATCATCGACTTTCAATTTCCAGATAAAATCGTCGCATCCAAGTGAATTCTTCTTCGCGCTCTATTTCATAGCCGAGTTGACACAACTCTCCACTTACCAATTGATTTTCGCTCCAGTGAAGTTCCACAATTCGACAAAGTACTGACCGACTTTCTATTCCCCTCCGCCCACCTCTCCCGACATTTTCATCAGAAAAGAATGGAAATTAGTTGGGAAAATATTATTCGGCTTTTTCTCTCGCCCCGTGACTTCCGGAATTCATAGAATTCCTAGGGTAGGGGACGCTGGTCCGTGCGAAACTCCATAATTTTCCACAGGGATAAATTTCTCAGAAGAATTCTTGTGCTTTTGTACCAGAAATCTTCCGAAATTTTCCTTCAACAGATTTATTCGACTCTAGATTTTCTGTCACAAGTAAAGGATCGAGATTTTTTTCAGTACTAGAATTTTTATTGAAAATTGCCCTCGGTCTATATTTCTTGTGAAGCACTTGCAATTTTAGGAATGCAGAAGTCTCTCTTGAGAGAAGCAATGATCGCTCCTACCCTTAGAAACACTCGAATCAATCGATATACATGCATATGTTATAGAACGTATGTACCAATGGCGGAGAATATGTTATACGGAAAATACCGGAGTGTCTCGATAGTTCCGCGGAATAACCGGAGAACTTGAGCGTAAAGTTTCCCGTATTGACGCAACTCGATAAGTCCAGAGCGATAAAGTCTCACAACAATTCAAAATTCTCAATGCAATTCTGAATTACGTTATCTGCATTCGCAGGATTAAATTACCATTCTGGGAGAATTTTCAACAACAATTTCTATGAAGGTGAATTCTCCCACGAAGAGAGATACGTAGTTTGTAGGACACGATTAGGAGGGTCCGCAGGAAGTGGAGATTGTGAACGAGACACAATCAACGTTCTAATGTTGTGATTGTAATCCCGGAAAACTTTATTATCTTCTCCAGTATCCTGGAGGGTTTCACATTATTTTTTATCCCCTACTCTTCTGAACTACATTTACTCATTAAAAGAAGCAAAAGTATAGATGAAAAAAATATTATTCTTATCATATTAAATCGCTCCGCGTTACCAGAGCAAAAAAACTAAACATCTGTCTGCCTCAAGTTAGCGGTTGTGTCTTGTAATAAAAACACCTGTGGCTTTTACGAGCCTCCTTGGGGTGCAGTGACAAAACACTTCCGTTATCGAGCTCCCGGCTCCTCAAAAAGCATCGATATGACCAATAAAAATGAGTTCCATCTCTTCCTCCCCCGAGTCTTGCACTATTTGAAAAACGACCCTCAGGCTGCCAAACTCTGTTTCACACATTTTTTTCTCTGGCAAACTCTCATTTTTTTTCGTCTCGAATGCGAGTGCAATGGAGTCGATATATTGAATGTAACTGGCCGTGTGCAACAAGTTTCCAAATGAACCGAATATTTTTTATCACTCATTTTGCAATTTAAATTTCCATTCAACGGCAAACAAAAAAGAGAGATCGTCTGACCCGGTAGATGGAAAACAAAAACGTTCATCCATTGAACTGTGATATTTCATTTAGACCCCTACAAATGCACATTTTAATGAGTAAACTCAGGGGCCACGCCCCAGGCAAATCATTCACCCTGTTATGCGATATTCATCCGAATTCCCTTTGTCCCCAGTTTTCGGGTACGTCAGGAGTACATCCCGAGTTTCCTCCAAAATTCGTCAGTCAGGAGAATTTCAAGGGTAAAAACAGAACTCCATTAAATTTCGTCGACTATAATAATTATTACGCTGTCATAATTGCAATTAATTTTCACTCCTTGTGGCTCATAAAGCAACTGGAGAATGTTCAAACTGTGTTTGATAAATTCTAGCCAATTAGTGGGTGAAAAAGTTGGAATTCTTAGTGAGGATATTGTTGAGATAGAAACGCTGTTTCCAGTTCACTTAACGATTGGTGGAGCCTTCTATAACGGTTAGGCAACCTTGTTTCGTTTGAAGTTCGTGGAACAGCTTCTTTAAATGCGCGTGTGATATTCCGATATGATATTAAGGCAAGGAAATTTCCTCGATTGATTACATAAAATATTATTATGTAAATCGGAGCTAAAATTGTGAACTGAAATTTCTGATGGCGACCAATTCTTGGGAAAGGGCCATCTGTTTCGATGAATTAATTCATTTGTAAAATATCCAGTTAAGTGTCGACTAATTTACTCTGATATTTTCATAACACATCGTTGAATTGGTTATTGTAATAATTTACATTTATAATACACAACTCTGTTAACAATCAATAATTTCCCTCCTCACTGTTGACCTCGATTTTTCAAACCCCACCCGATGACTTGTGATCTTCACTTCTTTAATTATATTAATCGCCTGAAGAGAGGATTAGGTTATCTAGCCGACGGGGACAAATGGGATTGGTCCCTCTGATTTATTTTACCGAAGGAAATCTCAAATTCGAAGATATTCATTCACAACCGAAGACAATTTTTCTTCCCTTAAACTTTTGCAAGCTCGTCAACCTTCAGTCACTCTTGGAGAGAACAAAAGGATCTTAATTTCAAAGACTAGTTTTGCTTCTGTACCCACCTCTCACCGACCAATCCTCACGGTGATACTCGGAACCAAAGATTTTCACCGAGAAACTCTGGCTTAAGTACGGGTAACGGATACGTAGCTAACCTGTTGCTCCTCCAGCTAACCATCACTTTTCCCCAGTATACCGTCCACCTTTTACCATTCCCATTATTGTCTTCTTCGTCTTTTCTACGTGATCTTCAGCGTTGCTGAAATTTCCTAATGACTTTGGCTAACAATTCACTGGAAATTTCGAGGGATATTCACAAGTTGTGGGGAAATTTGGAAACTCCAAAAACGCTATTTCTACACCTTAATGGCACCCACTTCAACCTAAATTAGACCTATTTATCTCTAAACTATTTACCAACTGTATTACAACAGCTGTAAATAAAGGACTGAGGATCTTCCTCCTGATCTGGATTTTTTTTCGGGGACTCCTCTTACGGTTTCATCTCAATATCGATTTTATTCTCTCGACCCCGGCTATTCCCCTGTAAATTTCTCTTGTCGGCGATCTAAAAGACAGAAATTTCTTTAATATCACCGGGAAAAGGCGACCAGCGTCGATCGCCTTAGACACTCAGTGCCGCAGTCAACGCGATAGATAAAGATAAAAGGGAGACAAAGCAGCGAACAGGAGAACCGAACGAGTTCAGCGTAGCCAACCCCCGGACCCGAGCTGGTCGTGCTAGAGGATCGATCCAGTACCCCTGCACCCTCCACCCCACCCCCCTTCACCCACTTGTGTATCCCGTGCACTACTCCCTCTTACCCGCGTCGCGGCGGCGAATCCAATGTGAACAGCAGGAGACTCCTCTGAGTGAGACGAGTCGAGAGCACTTCGCCTCTTTCTCTCCACTACACACCCCCTTGTAGCGTACTCTGCCCGGTGTATGTCCACGAGGGTCATGCTTGTCAGGAACTGTTACCACTGTTGCAGGGCAACTGTGATGCTGCTTTCGTAACTGTAAAAATCACAGCAACGTACGGACCTCGTGTATGTTAATTATTTTCTTTTCGTCTTCATTTTTCATTGTTCGTTCCACCTTCTGTTTGGAATTTTGAATTCTCCGGGGGAGTGGTGCCATTTTTATTCCCGTGCATTGACAAGAGTTGTCAAGAGAGAGGAAGAGAGAGACACCTGATCTTTCCAGCGTCTCGATGGTGCCCCAAGTATTCTCAGGTGATGCATATGACGTGAAGATACCCTAGTGCACGAGACAGAGGCTTTTCAAAGTCTAGTATTGCTTTCAACCTCTTGTCAATTATTCAATACCCACCAACGCCATGGAGCGAGTAACTGTTGCACACCTGCTCCCTGATACACCCTTTGTTGTTTCTCCTCATCCAGACCATTCCACTCCGACCCCGTGTTTTATTTATTCCTCCCTCAGAAATGAATCTTCACTCCTTTCACTCGTCTAGCAACATCTCACCTTCATTGCCTCCCTCTCCCACTTTTTCCGCCACTTATTTTTCATTAAGGGAGGAGATGATATCCACGGGTCGATAACCCGTGTCTGTGCGCCTCTACCCTCACACTTTTATCAGGATATTTTTAGCTGCTTTTGTTAAGGGAAGGAAGATGGAAGTACTCTCGTATAAAATGGTATGAAGTTTGAAAAAAAGATACAGAGGGAGGATATACATTAACTCGAGTTTCCTCCCAAGTGCAGTTGTATAATGGTAAGTTTAACTTTCGAGAGAAATAAGAAATGTTTTCCTTTTCAATTTTCCAACTTTTCTGGAGTGGGAAAAATAGCTCGCGTTCTAGTTAAATTTTGGACTTATTGAAGGCAGGGGTGGGTGGGGGATCATTGATGGGATATTTGTGCCAACTATTTGTCGAGAAGAAAATCGGGTTTAAAATCGTTAGGAGCTGAATATAAAAAACCGATTTGTAGAGTGACATTTATTGGAAGGATCGAAACATGTGGGCGGCAATGACCAGATCCCTGGAGATACTCGTCGCATTCTTCGAGTATTACACAGCCAGGTAAGAAAATAATCCGTAGACAGATGATAATGGAATATCCGGAGTTGTTACTTAATCTTGAACTTATAAACTTGTACTTGTGTTAATGACGATTGATCCAATTGATATTTCCAAACATTTTGTGGCCAGAATATCAATGGATGTCTGAAAAAGTCAAGGCAAGTGAGATGTTCGGGATGATTTGAACTAATTTAAGTTAATAAAAATTTCCAGCCATTAAATCCTAACTAATGACGAGTATTTTCGAACAACCAATATCCCAGAAAAAATATCCGGCAATCAACGTTCTCTTTCCCTTCCCTTAATTAAAATAAAAAAATCCCCGAATTAAATTTCACTCTCGACATTCCCATGAATATTCAGGTGATAATGAAGTCTGAGGGTTAGTGCACTGCGCATCACCAGGTGATATTAGCTTTGACCTCCTTCGAAAATTTCCCTATGTACTATCCATGTCGGGGGTCTCACAGAGAACTCGCCGATAATGTAACCAAACTAATTATACAAGCATTCTACCGTCACCCCTTCGCCCGATAGTTCTAGCAATGTCCAACTATGTTGCAGTATCGGATATCGCGCGTGTCAGTAATTATCCGTAACAACCACAGTACCCAGTGACATTGTATACCAGAGGTACTCGCGCATTGTAATTGAATGCTTCGTCATGAAAATCCAGAAATAAGCGTTATCATTATTTTATCAACATTGCCACCAACTGCATCGTGAATATTAATATTAATATGTGTTGTTGAAAGTGGGGAATCGTTGCGATAATTTATGCGGATCAATTTGCATCCGTAAAACACATGAAACTACAAAACAGGAGACGCTCTGCCGAACAGATTTATCTGATAAATTTTGTTCCAGTTATTTTTTGCTGCACTGAATATCGAATTTCTAATTTGAAATATTTTTTTTATGGTAGTTGGGGATAAAAAATGAAATATTAAATTTATGGGGCTGATGTAATGAGATAACAATTATATTTCACTTCGTATGTGAAGATTATTTTTATCTTGAGGGGATATATGGATTCAGGAGAGTAGTGCAGTTGTCAACTTCGATTTTGAAAATTGGGGAATAGGAATTGCGAAAAGGATTTCCACTCCGATATCGATTGGCGCTCTCCCTAATTGGAATTAGTCGTTATATCTAGTGGGACCAGACACGCGTAATTATCGATCTAATTGGATTAATAGTATTGAAACTATATATGAAATTGTAACTGTCTTCAGAGTGAACAAAATGTTTCGCGCAGATTTATCTGATAGAGCTTGTGCCAACGAATGCACTCTCGTTTAAAATATTCTTTTATTGGATACAGAAAAAAATACGAATTTATGGTGCCAATACTACGGCATCAACTGAATAAAGTCACAACAATATCGCATCCATAAATTTTGATGACAAATTTTGTATCTAGGGGTTTCGGGAGTGGAATTCTCGTTCGATATCCATTAGAGTTTCCTCTAATTGGAGCGAGTAGTACAACTTCCGTCGGATCAGACACGTGTAATTATTAGTCTGGCAAAATGCTGTCATCAGGTCAGTCTAGTAAATTTTATTGAAGCGAGTAAATTTTAATTAGTAATATTTTTAGATTTTTTCTCATCAAAAAGTGCTGAACTCATTTCCCTGAAAATATTTGTCTCCGTGAAATAAATTTAACATTTTATGATGGACTCAAATTAATGGGACAGACGCACTAGACCGTCATTTTTTCTGGATACCGAATTCTCATCAATTTTTACCCAAAATGCTTTGGAGTGCAATAAAATAATTTCAACGTTTTCCGATCAAT
This sequence comes from Diachasmimorpha longicaudata, assembly GCF_034640455.1. Taxonomy (NCBI): domain Eukaryota; kingdom Metazoa; phylum Arthropoda; class Insecta; order Hymenoptera; family Braconidae; genus Diachasmimorpha; species Diachasmimorpha longicaudata. Next base: position 7,209,146 of record NC_087235.1, read on the forward strand.
ATAGAAGTTATCCTTAAAAAATTCATGAATACTAGAGTATCACACTCATTAATTCTAATGAAAAAAAAATATTGTATCAAGGGGTGCTCAGAATTAAATGCTCCTTCAACGTCGATTAGAGTTCCCCCTAATGAAAACGAGTGGTTATCCCCTCATTGGGTCAGGCGCATGTAATTATCAGTCTAACAAATATTTCCATCGATCTCATCAATATTTATTGAATATTTTTTCTTTCCCTTTACCCTAATATTTTGTTCCATAAACTCTCATTATTGTTTATATTTTTCTCTTTAGATACGTTTATAGGAAAAGCAATAAATAACATAAGCAACAGACATTCATAAACACATAAATAGTTTAACCAGTGTTCAAAAAAATGGAGCTGAGCGTAGAATTGTCCTTCGATATCGATTGAACCTCCCCTAATTGGAACGAACAGTTAAATCCGTCGTGTGGTTCAATGCGCGTAATTATCGATCTAACAAAAGTTAATCAACCGCCAATGTGTGAATCGTCCTCAACTCATAACGTTCCAGTCGTTTATCACTTCCCCAGCCCCCAGCGCATTTATCACAGCCCAATACCACTGCCAAATGTGTTGGAATTCGATATGATTTATGCTCTCCATTTTTTCTGTCCCTTATCGAGTAAAAAGTATAATACTCACAATTTATCACCGTGATTGGCAAAATCGAAGAGTCCGAAATATCTAGAATTGAATTACTCCAGGCTCTGAGCGTGGAACACTGGAGGATGGTTTTAATGGGGCAGAATTGGATCACGTTGCACCACAAATTTGCTACACACCGGGGAGTAACACCAAAACGTATAGTGAAATTCGATTAGTACTTGAGCCGCTATGGTATTATGGGCACCACAAAATACCATTCGGGTATCGCAACTCGTAAACGGAGATATTCGGAGGGAATGCGGACTACATCAGGCGTGACAGCTAGTGTTACTTTTTATGAGGTTATAAATCGCTAGACGGAAATTATTTACTTCGACTTCAATTATTTACTTCCGTCAGTCTTGCATGAACTTGCCATTATGTCCGGAGGGTCTTCCACCAATTTTAATTACATCTAGAGACTGATTGGAAACATTTTTTTTTCGTGATTTCGTGTGAATCATTACAGTCCTATCCAAAATTGATTTGAGCCACACATTTATCACGCACTTTTCTAATAAACTGATTCACGCAATCCAGAGGCAGTATTTCTCCGGGTGTATCATCCATCATCGTGATTAAGCAAGAATTAACTGAGAAAGTTCTCAACAAAAATTCAACGAGAAAAACCAATATTTTTTCCATCACTGTGAACTCCAATATTCAGCGCTACTTTTTTCCGAATCAACTTGTTATACCGCAATAGAGTAAAGTGCTGGTCGTAAACGTCCAATCTCGAAAACCCACTCCCCGTATAAACTCCATAAATTATGGATGATGCAATATTCGGAATCATCCAGACGGGGTGATTTCCCCCTTCCCCTCAGAAAATCTGAAAAATAAATGTTTATATTTTCTCGTGCACCTGTAATGGTATGTCTCCGCAAATTCAGAGGGAAAGACGTAATAAAAAAATCCCAGAGAATAATGAAAGCACGAATTCTTTTCTTTTTGTCACTTGGGAAATGAGTGTGTGCAGGAGGTCACCCGACTCTGCGACTGGTGAAGTCTTTGAATGAAGAGAAAGAGTTTCCACGAGTGGCCGACCACTGTAACTGAGAAAACTGCGTTGGATCAAGCCAACAAAGTTCACTGGTTTTTTATTTTCATTCATGACTGAATATTGTTATTTGACGCGAGAATTTCTCGGATTTTCGGATATTCTCGTCTACGATGTACTTTCGGGGATTATTTTTTCATCCGAGGAAAACGAAAAATGATAAATATAGAGAGTGATGAATAATAACCCTAAACAAATTGAGTTCAAGCTTAAATTGAAGCTTTCGTAAGTGTACTGAAGTCCATTGAATTTAAATAAACCATCTCCCCTGGGTAATGAGGGACTCGCATACGGGGAGAGAAATACGAGACCAATTACCGGGCTCACGCAGTAAAATACCTTCAAATGGTCTTTCCGGGCCAAATGTAGCGTAAAAAGTAGTAAAAAGTACTGTTGTACCACCCCTCTCTTCGGATAAATGCAGAAAAAAATTCGCACAGCAGGAAAATAAAATCGAAGCGGTAGTCTATTTTTACGAGAGATCGGAGAATAATTATGCGACTCACTGGTCATTTTTTCCAACTGTCCCCCAGAATTTTCGAAAAGTCTGCCCCATCGAAAAGCTCCCTAAACAATAAAATTCGCGTACAAGTGATGCCAGTGGAACCGTCAGGATCAATTGGGCTCGTCAGCGGAAACGTCTGGACTCCAGTAAAACAAAAAAAGGAAATATAATTCCATCCCAAATACCGGTATATTTCCCCTGTGACAGATACAGCAACAGCTATGCCGATTGAACAGGGTTTACTGGCGTAGCCGACTGCCGGAGGTAATATCCGGCTGGACAAATACGTCCCAACACCGTTGAACGTCGACGGATACCAACTGTGTTTCCCTATTTGCCCGATCACTACGGCAAAAGTCACTGCACCTGGGTCTGATCTAAGGGTACTTACGGAAGGGACAAAGGAAACGACATATCAATCGCTCACTATCCCTTGAAGTTCCCTCAGGGGATTATACCTCGCGTAAAAAGTGAAGAAATTTAATGGGAATGAAAAAGTAATATTTCATTTTCTTTCTCTTCATGATTTCAAAATTTTTTCTTTAACATTTCCTGACATTAGACCGGAGAAGGTATTACTCGGTCCATCCCGGGCCAAACAATTAATCATCAACTATGGGATTCAGGAGCAAACAGAGCTCAACAAGCGGACAGAGCTCCAATTTCAAGGGGTGAAATTGATCTTTGACGTTCCTAATCGCTTTGCCATGTGTACCCCCACACAAACCCCCATCGAAATCGACAATGCCAACTATAAACCCTCTGGTGATATCATTGCAATTCACGTAGACCACTGATAATTACGTTTCACGGTCATCGAATGATTGAACAGCCATCTTGGTCTCGTGTTCTGTCCTGTTCGGTTGAATTCTGTGTCGCCTACGCAGTTGGTATTAAAGCCGAGGTGGCACTGGGTCGAGTCACACGTTCACGAGAATCCTTTGGTATTTCGAAGACACATGTGTACCACCTGTGGGGCACCAGGGACACAGCGCGTGCTCCGGTGTTCCATTACACTTTACGTGCCAAGTCATACGTGATTTTAACGGACATATTGAACTAAGATTTTTTTTATTCTATCATTACGTTCTCTGAGGCGACTTTGTCGCTGACTATTGACCTTAAACGCATCGCTGCGCGGATTAGATTTTTTATACGTTGAAAAATTTATGTAACAAAATGTCCTTTGAAATTTCCCTGATGGATAAAAAAACTACGGGGGTTAAACGCTTTTTTATCGGGGATGGTATGCGTCAGAGAAAAGTGTTGGCTCGGTCGTTTAATTAAAATCAAAACATTGAGCCAATTACGCGTGAAAGCAAAAACTGATAATTTCGCGCGAAACGTTGTCGCTTGAGAGGTTTTCGATGTTTGTAGTCATTGTCGGAACTCAATCTTGATGCAAGCCAACCGCCGATGAACTTCGTTCCTCGTTATGAGCTGAGTGCAATTACCCAAGCACGGTACCATTATTCTTAGCTCGCGAGGGGAAAAAGTCGAGGGAAGCCAGCCAGGGTGAAAGTGGAAAGTGGTAGGGAAGAGAATGAGGAGCATCGAGTTTGCGGAGACGAGAGGAGAATTGGAAATTGTAGGGGTTGTCCTGGGATTGAGGGGCATATTCGAGGGGATAATTTGTAGAGGTGAACAGCATTATTGGGTATTTATCCGGTGAGAATCATCAACTTAAGGGTAGATTGATTGAATAAGGAGGGCCAAGTGAAATTTCTTCTAATCATCCCAATGAAATTTGAATCCAAAATTGACAATTCGATTTTGAAGCTTTGAAATTGACGGTGAAATCGTAAAGGGCTCCGCCCATTTTATGATCCCTCTGCTGATTTTTTTCCAGTGATAATCTTTAAAGCGATTACGAACACTCATGAATTGCAAGCGAGGTTTCCAGGATTTATCGTGCCACTGAGAGCCAACTTGTACAATTATTGGTAACGATTTACATTTATAGGACACTCAAGAAGATAGTAGACTAGGTTATAGTGCTCCGGTTTCACCTCCTCCCAATTCCATCGACTTTGGTCAACATAACAGATACAGGACGTCTATCTGCGAGTCACATCTTCGCTGAGTCGAGAGATTGGGATTTAGTGAAATGAGAAAAGTTTGAGTAGACACAGGGCCTTCAGTTAACTAGAATAGAATAACAATGGGAAGAATGAATGCTTCTGTCATAGCTCAGAGAAATAACACTTTCGCATTTCCAATCGCTTTATTTTACAGCGCAGTCGATACCACATCGTTTTACGCTACTTTATTCAACGGAGTTGAGCGTTTTTTTACTAAAAAAAATGAAGATTATCTGTGTGACACTGTTTTAACTAATGCTGCTTTCTTCGCTTTAATTTTCTGTTTCATGGCATCGCTATGTTGGGGGAATAATCTGCAGGGCGCAGTTAGAGTAAGTACAACTGCGTATTAATCATCAGACTGTGTACAATGTTAATTATGGCACAGAGAAAATTGTGTTTCACGTTTTTATTATTATGCTACTGTTGTTGTTGTTGGAATAATAATTTATTGTACTTTGTGTGTAATAATCTGTAGATATTTTACGTACATGACATTGCCGAGCAAGTGGTTGAGAAAAATTGAATTCTATTTATTACCGAATAAAAAAATTTAATTAATCGATATCGTGACTGCAGAGATAACGATCGGTGTGTAACCGATAAATGTAATGGTTTTATGACTCGAGAAGTATTCCAGGAAAAACTATTTTGTCTATTTTATAAACTCAGAAAGCAACTTGAGGATCCTCTCTGCATGGAATGCACGTTTGCACGTCTCAAAAAAATGACGTCACTCGATTTTTGTGTATTTGCACCTCGCCCATGATATTTGTGTGTGTGTATGTGGGAGTGTACTTTTCACTGTTGGACTGACGGCTACTATTGTTCCGAATGCTCCACGTACCTGTCTCACAATCGTCTGACGCACGTATTTCTGTACTACTTGCAAACATGAAACGATAATTTGTGATAACTACGTAGAAACTTGAGAACTTTGGGAATGTTCTTCAGTCTTTGGTAACTTCATCGAGGACGAGTGTCGGTGGGGGAGGAAGTGGGGGGGAAATGGAAATATTGGTGTTCGAGCGGCAATAAATGAAGTTACGTTCCATCAGGTGTGGAAGTGCCGATCGACTTTGTTAAAGAGAAAAAAGTTTTGACCGGCTTTCAAACATTCTCAGAATCCTTCACATTTCATTCTGGAATATTGGGGTTGATAATCTCATCCCCATTGTCACGTTAATCATTCCCATTATTTCTTACGTGAGAATTCCATTCGCTAATTTTAAATTCTTTAGTCATAATCATTCTATCCTGATTTCTGTTTTAATTACTCACATCAGACGGCAGATGTTGTCTGCTGGTTTCAAAGGGCTCACTATTTATCACATGATCCCCATTCTCTCACTTTGTGTTACTAGCGGAGTTACGGTAATAACGGACACTCCAGCTTTCAATTCGCCCCAGATTTTCCTCTCAATTTCCTCGCTGTAAACTTCACATTTTCCGCTATAAAATAGCCCTTCTAATATAACAAACTAAAAATTATTTTCCCCATCCCCTTTCGCTTCGCTCATTTTCATGTATTTTGACATTTTTATTTTTGTTAAATATTTTCACGAGGTTAATCATGGGTAAATGCTGTTCGCTAATTATTGATTGATAGGTGAATACATTGCGGTTACGTCGTCAACCATAATAACCAATTAAATCCATCGATGAAGTTGACGCTGTCGAGTTCATGGCTGATTTGGTTATAGTTATAGGCACGTGCACTCACGGCGTTTGATAGGTTATTAGATCTCTATTGGATGGCGGGTGGGTGGCTAATATGTTGTACACATTTCACTCAGTATCACCCCTGAAATGAAAACAGTATTTACACAACTGTCGGCCGTATTTAAATACCAAAAATTACTACTGTATTCGATTTTTCATGTCAAACTGTAGACAGTTTTCGATTAAAAATTTATGTTCCTCTATTTCCTATATGTAATTGATGTCTATTTTTCGGCACCATGTAAATATTAATCTATCCTGTATTGATTCACTGTGACACGAGTCTGTGAATACATGTGTAGCTATTGGCAAGGTCAGCAGACTGACATTTCGGGGTTATTTTTGTTTTTACAGAACGACTGGAAATCCTAGTAGCAAATCACCGGCTGGGGGAAGCGGCGGTACTGGCGGCGCCGGAGGTGGCAGTGGAATCGGTGGAGGTGGTGAACCACGCACTCCAACTGCTGGACCACAAAATAAGCAGGTGGCGAACGTTAAAGGAGACCATCCCTCGGTAAACTATTACGCGGAATTATTACTTGGTGAAAGAAAACATGTTCAACTTTGTTGCATTATGAGGAGAGGAGTTGGTGAATTTTTTAATATCATTAGTAGACTCGGGGGAACTTGATAAAGTGATGTAAATTGGATTTTTGCGGCGATTGAAGTGCTAGACGGGAAATTACAGTTTCAAATGAATTCAACTCAAACTTTTCTTTTGTCGATGGTAGAATCGTTCGAGCTTTTCTATTCAATTTATATCCATTATCTGTTTTTCAACATTTTTGCGGGTGTCGGTGCACGGAAGAGAGAATTTTTATCGAGTTGACGATATTTTTCGGTGCGACATTGCGCAGTTGAAATTATTTTATTGATTCGACGGATAAATTCAGTAAGAAATCGACGACTCGGCTTCAAACAATAAATTAATATTTTGAATTCGATTGTGCCTTTGAAACCTTGTGGTGGTACGCTGTGACAACAGGAGATTCGCATTTGTAACGAATGAACAGAATGTCTTCTTTCTGGGTGCTACAATCGTTCCAGGCTTTTAATTTAATTTACCTCCATTATCGGCTCTTCAAAATTACAATGCATCCCATGCCGGGTGGTTCCATTTGATTCAGAAGTATTTCATTCTCAATTTTCTCTCGAACGAGAACAAAATCGCCTTCCCTGATCTAGAACTAATCTGATTCGCACGAGTAGATATGTCGCCCATGAAAATTCCAAAACAAAACGTGAAGAGTAGAAAATGGAAACTGTACATTTCGACACAAGAAAAAAAACATCCCTCCCTCTCTGTGGAAGCTTTCAGAATAAAAATTAATTGAGTTCCATTTATACATTTTTCTGTTTACAGAAAGCATTTTTACAGAATAGATCAATCTCACTTGTGGATATGTACATCGACAATAGCGAGCCCAGCGAAAACGTTGGACAAATACACTTTAGTCTTGAATATGACTATCAAAATATAACGCTCATCCTGCGCATAATACAGGTAATTAATGTCTCCCATTCTTCATTAAAATTATGCTCCATTTTTCATGCAATTCATCCACAAATGCAAGCGTTGAAACATTTAATTTTAGCCACTAATTGAAATGAAAATCCATTTCGATGAGTGTCCCTGATACCGATGATATCCATTTTAAACGTCCACTGCTTCAAACTGACGCTCGAATTAATTTAATTAAATCTATATCCATAGATATCATTAATGGGCAGTTGACATAAACTCATTACAAGTTACCATTCATTTAATTGCAACGCGACCATTGGCTGATCGAAATGCTCTGCATCGTTGTATAATTTGCATACCCGAATAAGCTAGATTGATCTCACTGTCGTACGATAATCAGACAAGTTATTTTCCCGGTTGGTGCCATTTAATTGAACGAGAAATGAATTTTCAAAGCTGAAAACAAGTTCTAAAACCGAGGGAATAAAAACTCCCGAAACTGGTCTGACTTATAGATTTTTTTTCTACTTTCCAAGACATTGGAGGGTAATATCAAGTGTTGATATATGAGTTTGTTGGTGAGTAAGATGAGAATGCCTGTGAGACACGAAAATTGTTCAACTTTGGGGTATCTATAAAGAAATGCTACCTTCCACCAAGAAAATGCCTCGTGTCCGACAACTGGATAACTAGGGCACAACCGAGTTTTGAGATAACAGATTTGGTTGAAAGTTGGACGTGTGGGTGGTTTTAAGACAGAGAGGAGGAATCTGTACAGATATATGAGAGAAAAATAACAGAGGATCTATGAACTCGTGGGATTTTCTTTCCGTGTAAACAAACGCATAAATTCTAACGAAACTGTTGACAGCTCGTTAACCACAGCCTGATCCAACACAACTGTGCATTGTTTGGACAGTTTGAAATGGCTGGGGAAGGCACATGTGCTGCCCGTGTCATCCGAAATACATTTTTATCTCCAACTTTTTTTATTTGATAAATTGCTTTGACAACGAAACAGAGAATAATGAAAATTGCCATTTGCAGCGGGTGGTAGTTTTGTGAATATGCCAATATACCAATGAATGAATGAATAATTAAAGTCAAGATTTGACATTCCAAAAAGATTCATATACACACAATCATTCCATCCAATCCTCCGAAACAATCAGAACTTTGTAATAGACGCCATTAGATACAATTGTTCTAATGTATATGATATCTTGACTTTCCAGGGTAAAGATCTACCAGCAAAGGACCTTTCAGGCACGTCCGATCCGTACGTGAGGGTCACACTACTGCCCGACAAGAAGCGTCGTCTCGAGACTAAAATCAAAAGGAGAACTCTGAATCCAAGGTGGAATGAAACCCTCTACTTCGAAGGTAAGATAACGTGACATGTAGTGAGAAATAATATTGTTTTTTTCACGCTCGAACAAGTCCATTTGAAGGAAACGAAGAGCACTCGAATACTCTGAAGATGATGAAGAATGTCCCAATTATAACTAATCGCAGAAGTAATCCGGGCAATTTCTCTTTTAGACAGAACGAACAAAAGTAATGCCTTTCGTTTGAGGGCATTAAAAGCCCACTTGATGAGCTTTCACTGCAAAGCCACCTCTTTATCTTCATTTGAATGGAATAAAAATTGTTGCAAAACTATTGTCAATGCCAGCAATCGATCTAAACCACTGTGTTTTTTGCCCAGACCAGAGTCAAGAGCCAATCCCGACAATTTAGCGTCCATTGTTCGGCGAATGGGCATTTTATCCTTGCGATATATATTCACAGATATAAATACAGAAGACAAATATATTACGTGACTTTAATATAAACCATGAAAGTGATTACAACTCGGCAACATTCTCAACTAACGTCATTTCCAAAAGTAAAAAATACGAAACCAATATTTACAACTTCATTCCGCCAGAGAATACCGTGTTTTGCTCATGACGAATTTGATGCTCTAGTTCTGAGTACATTCTCAAATAATTGAGAGACCCCAAGGAGTACTTACTGGCTGCCCCCCAGTGACTAATTGTACGAAATAATAGAAAATAATTGGTGGATAATGGCTTCCCAGTTTCGCATTTCATTTACCGGTCCAATGGGGCTACTTCATTCTCCCTCTCCTTGATTCTCTCCTCAAGCTAGAAACCAACAGATCCATCCAATCTCCCATCCTTTGTTTAGTATTCACTCCGACTTAATGAACTCTCCTTTTTCACCTAAAAAATACTCACTCCAACACTACTGTCTCTCAATCCCTCTCTTTTTCATTTGTAGAGAATTCCCAGGAATTTGTGTATCTTCGAGTTTAATAGGAATTGAATTCTCCCTTGAGAGATAACAACCCAAAAAGAAATTGGATTCGTGACATGACAATTTCATGATTTTCCATACAACTATGGCCAATTTATCCGTATCATTCTCTCCCGTAGGACAATTCGCCTGTAATGGATGAATTGTTGCTGGTAGTGGAGAAACATCTCAAGAAGTTTTGAATTTATGACAAATCAGTTCCTTTCTATCTTTGGAATATAACACATATGGAAATTTATTACTCCATTATTTTCCCTGCAGAATATTCTTGAGGTTCCTCTTTAAACCCAGACATCTGTTTTACATATAAATTAAATTTTGCTCCTCCCGGCTAGATCAATTAAAAAAATTTCGCCTTCCACATATACCTGAAATGTCTTATAAATAAAAAGAAGGTTTATTAACTAAAATAGATAATTTTCTGCCTTAAAACCAATTTTGATAATAAATTCAACTCTCTTCGTCATTAGTCACCCCCAAACGCTCGTATTTTCGTCATTTCGAGCTCTATATCGCCCGGGAATTCCTCAGCGTCTTATTTTCGTGACCCTCATGCCCTCATTCCGCTGTCCCTTCGCCGCTTCCCTCATCTTCATCCACTTCAACACCACAGCTATTATCCTCATCGTCACGCTTACTAACCCGGCGACTGCTCTCATCCACCCAGACAAAGGCTCTCCCCATCGTCCCCATCGTCCCCGGCAATTCCTGATACATACGAAACCCGAACCCAAACGCGATCTAGTGCGCATTCAACCTCAGCCTCGGCTTTTCTACCCCTTACCTGGGGATTATGGGATTCTCATCGTCGTTTGAAATACATGGTTGTCGATTTTCCATTGTCTTCGCCGATATCAGTTATTCAATACCTCATTTTCGAACTCTTAGTAGGTATCGCATTATTTAAACACCATTTATCTTGCAATAAAAAAAGGTATTCCCTTGCTGGAAGATTTTTTAAACAATTAAGTTCTCACTCATCTAGGAATTAGTGAACATATCGAAATTTTCCGGTAACATTTGTTTACTTATTCGTATCGGTTCAATTTTGTTATTTATATGGTAAATTTTTTGGAATTGAATTCTCATTTATCGTTTAATGAGAATAAAAAAGGGAGCCAGATGCTCTTCCCTTAATAAAAAGAAAGGAACCAGATGTTCTACCGCTTTCTCTTTTCGGTCCCTCTAATGACACTATTCCAGCAAAATGCGTTTGCGGAAGTTTTTTAATCCTCATCCCATTTTGACATTCAGATGAAATATTATAATTTACAACAAGAAATGTTCATTGACCAACAATGTTGTTTTGTTTCCTGGCCTCAAATACTTAATTTACAAAGAAAATGTTTGAATGGAATTCTCATTTGTCCTCTAATTAAAACCAAAACGACAATCAGTTGTTCCTCTCTGCTGTTCTTTATTCATAATGTTCCTATTTTTTTCTCTCTAATGACAGAGTCTGACGCAGATGCTCTTCCATTTCTCGTTACAACATCTCTTAAATTTTGTTTCAATATTTCTTCACAGAATTAAAGCTCCATGAAATAATCTAATTCCAACCTCAACGCTAGATGTCATAATCCCTAATGAAAATGAAGGAATAGAATCCTCATTTATCTTCTAATTCAGATGAAAATGACACCCAGCTGTTTCTCCCCTCTTATCTCCATCCACCCTTCCTATTTTTCCCACTGACAATACCGGAGGCTCTCACAACGCCCTAAAGTTATTTAAGCGTTCAGAAATATTTTTTTCCCAGCGTGAAATCCATTTCTGGTGAAATGTAGTCCTGTAAACTTCCGAAATCAATTTTTGTTCTCTGAGTTTTCCTGCTTTCTACACGTGTTAATATTCCTCATTACTAAGGCTTCGAATCGACCGCTGGCTGCACCCCTTTCACGCCTCGGCTCTTTTTACTTGTGTCTTTTTATTTGAGTCTCTGCTAGAGTCCTTTTCACAATACTCGTAATTGCTGGCATTCTTTGTTCTCCAGATTTTTCAATACTATGTATTTTTTCCTCCTCCCCTCCTCATCGTTGCAATTTCGATGCTCTCGTTAGCTGTTTTTTTTTTCATCGATCCTCTGCTTTTGTTCTATTCTTTTTATCGTGTTCTTTACTGAAGAACCGAAAGCTCTCGTGTTCTCTATATTCACGCTGAATCGGAAGATTTTTTGTTCTATTCTTGATTTTTTTTGTTTCCCTCGCTAGATTTTCCCCACCATGTTTGAATTATTTGTGGAATTCAACCGTCATTATTACCTTGGGTCGTTGAAACCTCAGATATTTTTTTTATTCACCTCTTTTTCTTCATTAAGAAAACGTCGGGTTGAAGATTAATGAGTCGATGTGAATCAGATAAACTGAAATTCAATGCTTACATCGCCAAAATTTCCTGTGGGATTTCGTGAATTATTAATGAAATGTTGGGGAATAGAGGGGGAATTGGAGCTCCTGGGATTCTGTCTATTTTTTCCTCTCTATTTTCACCCACAAAGATGTTACCAATGACTTTGAATAATTTGTGGGCATTCATGAACCTTTATCAACAGCAATCGATTTGAAACGGAAATCAAATCGAATCTGTTGATTTCTTACGCCCCATTTTCATTGCTCCCTAGGATGTATGAAGATTAATGATCATAGGGGTGAGTTAAAGCCATGAAAGCATTCCATTTCTCATTGTTTTATCATCTCCAAGTTTACTATCAATACTTTTCGTGAATTCCCATTACATATCTTTCGATGTGCTCTTTAAAACCTTCTCAGGTTGAGTAAATACGCATTTTCTCCCCATCTTCATGACTTCAATCTTTTATTTTTCTTTCCTCGTTTCCGTTTTTCGTTTTTATTTTCTTCGACAATAACGGTTAACAGCGAATACCCCCGACATTTTTATTGCACTGAGAATAGCGATCTCTGAATGAAAAATATTACTTTTAACATCACGAATGCTGGAAAATCCAGGCCAATATATTTATAGCTTAATTACCAGAAAATTCAAATAGTTCTGGTGATGAATACTAATGTCTCATTGAAAATTCAAGCAAGGTCTCATACGCCCTAAATCGGCTAAAATTCTATTCCCCCAAAATTACGACCTGACTGTAAAACAAATTCTAATATTTTAAATGAAGTAATACATAAAAAATAAGAAACTGGTGAGTGGTATTCTGGATTCATACCAATGCTTCCGATTCTACTCATCCGAGGAGAATAAGATGACCCCACAGAGGAGCAGATTCACTTGTCATGCATAACATCCCCTGGATTTTTTGCATCACGGGTGTTGGCCAAGCGGAATACCTAAGCATTCTCCACCCCCTCCCCTTTATTATTTCAATACCTCTAGAAATAAGAAGCATATCAAGCCCTGATCCTCACTGAGAATACCTTTTTGGCTGTTGCTTTCATGATTCCTGTCGTCATCATGACTCAAAGACCAGCAAATAGCTCCACTGTATCTCCTCGGGGATAAGAATAATAGGATGGAGGGAGGAAAACCAGTTCTATGCACTTTTCATCTATCCAAGACGCTCTATCTGCAAAGTGGTCTCCTCGAAATAGGCGAATTGCAAGGTCACAGAGCCATGAAATATTCAAACCCGTGGGAGAAGGCAACTTTGATCTTTCACCAGGTACCATGTGTATTTGTGTGGGATATTTCAACCCACCCGGAAGCCTCGGACCAGGAGATCTTGAATGAATCCGACGTACCGTGCACAGAATCCAGATTAACTTTGTTAATTCTGTGGAAATTAAACGTTGTTGAATTCTTTAGAGTTCAGTACGGTTTCCACTCTTCAACTGAAGTTTACGTAGATAAGAACTGGGAGATGGTCCCCAATGGCTCAAAAAATTCCCGTGATTGCGGCGTTTAATATTTTTTTAAAATAAATAAAAACCTCGTCAACTGCCTGATTGTTCTGCAATTACTCTTTCTCTGGATTCATTTATAATAATCCTATTTCGTAAATTTTAGGATACTCCATACAAAAATTGCAGAACCGAGTGCTGCACCTTCATGTATTCGACTACGATCGATTCTCCAGAGACGACTCCATCGGAGAAATATTCATGCCTCTTTGTCAGGTAATATCATATCTCCCTTTAAGACATCAAATTTCAATTAAACCCTTCCTGAATATCCCCTCACAATGCCTCTCAAATGATCACTCAGAGGGTATAAAATTTAAATTGAGGAAAAAGCTTTGCTGTATAATAAGTTCACTATTGAATACTTCCAATTTTATGCCCCACTATTTCACACATCGATGAGTTTTACGGGGTCACAGCGGTTTCGTCTGTTCATATTATGTCTGGTTTTGTCGGACAGGTCGATCTCTCTGAGAAACCGGCGTTCTGGAAGGCCCTTAAACCACCAGCGAAAGATAAATGTGGTGAGCTACTGTGCTCACTCTGCTATCACCCGAGCAATTCAATTCTCACGTTGACCCTGTTAAAGGCCAGAAATCTCAAGGCTAAAGACATAAACGGAAAATCAGGTGAGTAAATGAACTGTAACCGCGTTTTAGCTGTTGGTGAGTTTTAATTAAATTTCATTCTTGCAAAAGTCAATGAAATTCAATTAAAATATCCGTGTACATTAATTGAGTTTCGGAAAAAGTGTGGAGAACAGTTTAATGAGTGATAGCAGAGCCATGAAGGTCAGAGAGACGTTAAATTAATTTGATGGAGTTTAATAGATAATGAAATTTTAATGGAAAAGCCGGAAAATGACGCAGTGGTTTGATGAGTGAAATCATTTTTCTCGCAGATCCCTATGTCAAGGTGTGGCTGCAGTTTGGCGATAAAAGGATCGAGAAACGAAAGACACCTATATTCAAGTGCACCCTGAATCCTGTGTTTAATGAGGCATTCTCATTCGATGTACCTTGGGAGAAGATCAGGGAGTGCTCACTCGATGTCATGGTTATGGATTTCGATAATATTGGGCGTAACGAGCTCATTGGTCATATACTATTAGCAGGTAGGGAGAAGGCAACTGCTAATTTATCCGAACTCTGGTAATTTCAATCAATTTGCCAGTGGATTTGAAACAAAACGGCATTTTTAATTCCAGGTAAAAATGGAAGCGGTGCCTGTGAGACGAAACACTGGCAGGACATGATCACAAAGCCAAGACAAACAATTGTACAATGGCATCGTCTGAAGCCTGAGTAGGAAAGGCGAGGGATCATGGGCAAGCGTTTCTCAAATGTAACAACAACAACTTACAATTTCCCAACAGTATCAGCGGCGTCTGTGGTTCGTGTAGTTCGTAGTGGCGTTGGTCATTGTTCACCAGTCACACGTAAACGCAAGTGGAAGGATGATGATGATGCTATGAAACCAGATAAAACGCCTGAAAAATTACCAGGCATCGAGGCGGAGGGTAACTTGGTAGTCAGGCTCATCAAGAAGATAAAAAGGCGAAAGCGGGAAATGAGGGAGTTGAAAAAAAGCGAGGAAAATCCATAAAACACCTCTCTGAAATTTTTTTAATGATAATGAATGGAAAATAATTTTCTCCCCACCTACCCTCGAGCGACGCAAATGGCCGTCCGGTGTTTGTAAATAGCACACGCACACGAATGAATAATGAGGAAATTGGTGGAATAAAAAGTATTTCGAGCGTGGAGTTTTTACATGAAAGATTATACGAGAAAAAAAATTCAATTACACGTTGGTTACCTGACAGAGCGCCCCAAGCGCTTCCGAGGAGGAAAATTATCCACGATATGTCTCCCGTGGATACCCGTGAATCTTTATATAACTTCGATGTGAATTTCAGACGCCCCAGAATTGGCTGGAGTAGAAAGAGGAAAAATGGGAGAAAAGAAAACCTTGCCCGCAGATCCGTTTTTCGAGATAAGAACATTTTTCTAATTGTAGGATTTTTTCCCCTTAAATATGAGGATTTTGTCGTTTAGTAAAACGATACATATTGAATAGTAACGTAATATGTTGATTTGCATTGCGAGTGTAAAAAGAGTTAAGAAATTTTTACGATTTTAGATGGGAGTATTAAGGAAATTCGTTTGAAGTGAAGTAAGTAGTGAATTTCTCGAAACTCTGCGTATTAATTTGATTTTTTTAAAATTATGTTCGTGTTCTCTTTCGCTTGACCATTCCTTTCGCAGTGATGAATGTCCTTGAAACGGAGAAGAGAGGGAAAATCATTCGGAAAATGGCATTCACCTGTCATCGCAGCTTACTAGACTTATTTTCCCCCTTTCGAATGTTAATTTTCTCCCTCGGGATAGAAAAAACATGAAGGGTGTAATCCTGAGTTCACAAAGTGTCAATTTAAAACTTGACTCGACTCTGTACTTCCCTGTCACCTACTTTTCACGAAAGTTGTCGCAGCCAATGACTGTTTCGAATATAATTGCAAAATAATCAACGCAAAGATCTATAAACATGCAACTCCTCGCGTCTAATAACTCTCCGCCGTCATGATCCGACGTTTGTCGCGGCTCCATCGCTCGTGTAACCACAGAAATCTCGCGAAATATCTACAATTATTGCTGTGCACCCAATTAAGTCAACTATCAATTATCAATCTCAAAATGCTAACATCAATCAGCAATTAATGACATTCAACGTACAATTATCCTGAGTTAACAGTTTCGCTGGTGTGTCGATACGAAACAAGAAGTCAAACTGGCTCGTAAGTGAATCTTTTTGATTATTAATATAGCAATCGATAAAGGAAAGAATATTTTTGACGGAACTTTTGTATTGAAACAAAAAAAAATATAAAAATGAAAAAAAAAATGGGAGAACGTGTGAGACACTTTTTGGGGTAAAGAATTTCAGATAAAATTGTGATCGGTGTACCTTATCCATGCACTAATGAAAAAATAAATGATTGAGGAGAGGGAGTGGAAATAGTATTAATTACATTGTACTCAGTAGTCTGCTGTTGTTAACAATAAAACGTAGTAACGATTTGTCCCTATCTGAACATTCCAAACGTGAAAATTATCATCCAAAATTTGTGTCAACATGGATTTCATCAGTTCAACGGCTAATGAATGGCTATCGTAAAAAATCCCAGCTTAATCCAATTTAACAAATCAACAAGTTATTCAATCGTTTACGCAGGCGTAGCTGAACCATGGTGCATTTTAATTGATCGTTGGCCGATTTCGTAAGCTCACGATATATTACGAAATTGCGATTACAATCATGATAATTAAAGTACCCGAGGATTATCCAAATTTAAAATTAAAATTTTAATGAATAATCAGCCTTCGTTTGAGGATATCCGAGTTTTTCTTGCAGACATTCATACAAATAATCAATCTCCAGAAGCTGCGAATGTATTTATAGAAGAATTTCTCCTCAAAAACAGATACCAATTTTTAAATATTTCCTGGCCATTGAAAATGAACAGCTGAATTTATTTCCGATGGAAGTCAAATGGAAATTCTAATATTCAATTACAAAATAAACCACACTAATGAAAGAATGTCGAAAGTACTTGGATATCCTCACTGTGACAGTTCAACAAAATTACAAAAACCAATGCCAAATAAAAAAAAACAGAGAACCAGGAGCCAGATTAGTGGAGCAGACACATCGTCTCGATTCAAGGTAGAAAACCAGAGCATAAAAACTTGGCAAATGTTGTGAAATTAAATTTCGATGAGTTATTAGGTTTTAACTGCAGCAGAGTCTCCCACTGTCTACTACTGTATCGCTGAATACCATATAAAAACCAATTAAAAAGGTTAAACTAATGTGCAAACTATAGCATAGAAAAATTCTAGCGCATTAAAGCAAAGAAACGACGAGATGAAGAAATGAAACGTGAAAAATAGTCATTAATATTAAACACGATTAAAATTAAGATAAATGGTTATACATAATTATATATATTGTAATGAATATTGCGTAGCACAAAATGAAAAATGAACATTAGATACTATTTGTATGTTATAGTCTGTACATACACCATTATCCAGATGCGCTGGTCCAGGGCCTTCGAGAGAGCATTGAAGCATCTGCTCGTTGATTGTCACTTTATTTGGTGAACAATTAATTGGAGAATAATTGGACATTGCAAGCATTGAGGATGAAAAAAATTTGTAGTCGATTACATTAATTCAGGTGGTTCAGCATGTTTTTGGGAGGTCACTGGACCACGCGGATACCGCTTGAGAATAGTATTAAAAAGTGAAAGAACAAAGAAGGAACATGGGAATATCTAGAATTCGTTTTAGGATTAAAATTTATATCGTGATTGTATATCAAGGTACGGCTAACAGTCAGGTGAACTAAAAAAAACGCGATTAGTGAAGAAGAAATTAGTGAGGCAAGTGATTTAACAATGTTCGATGTTACAAAACAAATGAGAAAATTAATAAATAATGAAAACAATTAAAGTTTAAATAAATGACAAAAAAATGTTGTTGCGCTGTTTGCATTGCGCAGGTTAAAAATACCGTCATTTGAAGAGTCTGGGGTTAATTGATTGAATTTGAAATTGAATATCTGACCGATGTGGTACCTGAGTCACGAGAACTAATTACTATCATGTTACTGAAGTTTACGAATTAATACACTGGAAAAATTACTGTTTTCAGGATAAATATTATATCGAGTATAGGTTTGGATTCAGTTCACTTTGAAAAATCCATTCTTTTCGCTTGTTTAATTCTGAGGATACGATTATTTCAAAAAGTGAGGCAAACATACGCTAATTTCAGACACTAGTTTTTCTAGTGTAAATTAATTATACGATTGATTGTGAAAATATGGGACACATGTCTTTAGGAATAGAGACTCGTCTCCTTGCCTTTCGAGAAAGTCCGAAGTTCCTCGAACTTCGATAAAATGATAATTAAAACTGAAGAAGATTAATCTCAGGAGTGTGAGAAATACCGTGTGCATTTTGGGGATGGTAATAAAAAAAACCAAGGGGAATCTAAAAACGTCATATTTTTTACTGTTAACTTTCTTTCCTCCGCGTGCAACGTTGCAAAGCTAAAATGCTGTGATTTTTCAATTGAACAGACAGTGAAAAATTCATCCTTCCTTTCTACTACAAATCCGAAAATAATTAGAATGAGAGATGGCAAAAAACTGCATTCAAATTTACGTGATTTTTTCTGCGCAATGATTAATTAAAGAAAATATAAAACACAAAAAAAAATTATGAAAACTGAGAGATGATAAAACGTAGCACGTATCTGTTTTCAATATACTTGTGAACAAGTTGAGTAATTTACGAATCAATCATTATTAAAATGATGAATAAAGTACACAGAGAGCTGTGGATGCAGTAAGGTCTTTTAGCAATGTGAATGTCACGCATTCTTTATTGTGTCCACAACAAATGAAGCGAGAGAAAAAAAAATTTTCAAGAAAACTAAAATCATAATCGTGATGCCATTGTGCATTCCGCCTGAATAATTAAGTCCTCTTTACGCTCTGAAAAGGACTGTAACTTAGTGTCCGCAAACTATTTTTATATCGCTGAATTTTCTCCTCACAACGCTCCTGATGGTGATGGAAATAATCAACAAAAGTGCAGTATAACAAGAATTAAAAAAAAGAAACTAAATTTTTCACGCATCATGCTCTATTCTTCTACGAACATTTGAAATGCTATTGAGTGGCCTTTCAGCTCTATTAAACAATTTATTTGGCTCAGCATCTTTGCAAATAAAACTAAACCAATGTATATTCTTTTCAGAGCCTAAAGTAACAAAAAAAAATTGTCATACAGTGCCAGGTTAAATCCGTGCGACGACACATAGTCTGATATCGTTGTCTAGTTCATTTAAAAAGAAGAGATAATTAATGAAACGAGATGATAACAATTATTAAACTATATATTATATATACAGTGTAAAGTATAAGCTGAATTATTTAGTTTTTTGTTAAGGGTGGAGGTAACTAGTGAATCATTTGTTTTCTCATTAATTGTTTTTCTAGACGAGGGCTCAAGTAGCTGAAAGACCTATATACTTATTGTATGAAATAACGAGCTAACATACCAGCGAGTGTCTACCCTTCATAAATGCATATCTCTCATCTGTGAAACCAGCTCGTCGAGTTGCACTCGAAATAAAATAAATAGTCAATTTTTTAATATCTCAAATTATAGAAATCATCACCGGACAACTAGATATCGTTGATTGTCCTAGAGTCCTCAAATTCGATTAGAAATTTTCTTGAATGTTTTGATTTCGAGTGCAAATGACAAATTAAAATGCAATAGTAAATAATTGTCCCTGAGTGATGTGCTGTGTCTATATCACATATTACGTTAGTGTTACGTCGTGCAGCCTATGTCTAAAAAGCGCAAATTTAGACGTCACTGACGAAAAATGAAAATGTAAGAAAATCAATTAATCGTGTGTCCTCATGAATTTTTACCTTAATCCCGTTATTTTTTCATTTGTTACGAATTCTCGGAGATATATGTAGATAAGTGCGACGGAAACGTATATGTAATTGAGGATAATGTTGCAAAGTCAATATATATTTCGTTAGCAGAGTGAAAGACTATCTTTATTTCTGTTGTATTTGCATGTTTATTTTTATCAGATGAATTGTACTGGCGCTTTGACAATTGTGCATCGATAATTCCGATAGATCCAGGATTTACTACCTGGGGTAATGTACATTTTTATCATTCGCATATGTCTACTTCTTCCAGTGTTCGGTTGTTAGTGAATCAAGCAATATATTTTGCTCCTCACAAAGTTAAGTCTGAATTGGAAAGATTATATTTTGTCCTCTCATAATGAATTTTGTTCGACTTGTCGAGCGAAAAATCGTCCGGAGCCTCGAGTCATGGCACAAATTGTGTAATTACTCCTTGTTGAGAAGAAGTACAACAATTCGCAAATGATAAAAGAACTGAAGGATCCTTCTATAAATAAATTTATCAATTATCTGAATGTACAAGTACCCGCATCACCACTTCCGTTGAGTCATGATGAAGATATCCCATTCATTCCAATGACAACTGTACTTATGTTTGATAATTGTAATTCGCGAGTTGTGATTTATATGAGCAGACCCAAGTAATGAACGTATAAAATTGTTAGAAAACATTATAAAGGGTGAGATGAGACCTTGGACTAATGAGAAATTTTCAGGGTTTAGGTCCTACGGATGCAACTCCCCATTCCAATGAAAGCAAGATTAAGAATCAATATGAGGTTAATTTAACAATCCTTGGAATGTTGCATTTGAATACCATTTTATCATAAAAACCCATGTTCTGTAAATGTATAGTGATAAACGATGAAAAAAAACAACAATTAAGAATCGAAGCAAAATAAAATTATTGTATGAATCGTTTGTGGAAATAATGGTTATTATTTCATGACCTTGACCAACAATATCCTTGAACTAGGTTAAATCCTAATTCTTCTGAAGGACGAGTGAAAATTTTGAGATTTGGAATAAATTCCATTCTCGACAAATAAAAAATTAACTTTTCTAATTGAACTGTAGCTAATTGTCTAGGAAATCGGTTGTAAATCCCGAATAACTCACTCAGTTACCAGACTCGACGCTGACGCCTCTCACCACCGGGGTCAGTATTAACATTAGTGGAAGCCAATGCTTTAGTCTATATGGTTTGTCAAAACACTGGACAAATACCTGGGAACGCCGTGCGCCACTGTCGATTCTGGTGGCTGGCTGAACTACCCATTTATTTCCGAACATACATAAAACCACTACATGTACAATAATGTACTAACGATATACAATCAGACACATTAGTTATTTGTTCCATTTGCAACCCCCCGCTGGCTCAGTACATTGAGGTAGACTCTCACAACAACACATCCGCCATTTTTGTCAACACACTCTCTCAGCGCCCCCTACAACTTGTTCTAAATCGAGATATTTCGAGTTCGATTTTTTCCAATTCGAGTTTATTTGTGTGATAAAGAATGTTCGGAGGTTTTATCTTGCTCGTATAAGGTTAACCCTACGACAACCCCGAAGGATGGATGTTGACACAGCTAGTGATAATACATCAATCGACGACAAAACCGAGGATTTCTGTGAGAACCCTACACGAGATGCCCTGACAGAGGGGCTCATGAGCCTGCTGAAGCCCACAGTCGATCAGCTGGACGAACGCATTCGAGCCACCAGGTGAGTACCATTCATTCACACCCTCCCTTGAAAATAATCAACCCTTCTTGACCACTCCTAATTTCACGATTTCGTTGTCAGTGCCTTACGTAATATTTAAATTGTTTTGTAGCTGACTAAATTTTAAGATAAAAGTCCCTCAACCATTGCATATCAATAGGATTAATGTTGTTAATGAGATAAATCCTAATTGAATGAATAAATGGATAAATATATTAATGTCACTATCAAAGATTAATTTTGTCATAATGAAGTTACCTTAAACTTCAATGGTGCTATCACGCGGGGAAGTAACCTCAAAAATGTACTTGATGAATGACTTCTGGTCATCAATAACCTAACGCGATGATTCCTTCCAGAATAAGTCAGATAGAGCTGAAGCAACAGATCGAGTCATTGACAGAGGAGCTCGTGAAGATCTCTGAGTACCTCCAGTGTCCCTTCGAGCTCGATAGTTACGTGAAGAAGCTGGTGAATGCCAAGCAACGAGTGACAGTGGTCAGTAACATCCTCCAAACCACCCAAGAACGATTGAACAAGGTACACGACGCAGTGGAAAAGGACACAGCAAAGAGAAAAGCTCTGTTGGATCACAGTCCTATGTACACCACTTCTCGAAGCTCTCAAGACCTTCCAGAGGCTGAAGAAACTACTCAACCTGGACCTTCAGAAACCGATCCAGCAGAGTAACTTCCTCGTCCCAAAGAAATAAAAATCAAAGGAATCGCATGATTCGAATATGAATTTAAAAATGGAAACTCCAATAGTCAGACTTTCTGATCTTGACTCTCAAACTGTCTACGAGCCCTCAGAGGACTCGTTTCTACTGCTAGATAGTTTGGAAGCCGATCTCAATAGTTTCGCGAACTTAAAGCCAAATATCTGCTTGGAGATTGGCAGTGGCTCTGGCGTTATCATAACAGCTCTAGCAATGGCATTCAAACGAAATAATTGGCCTGGTTTATTTATCGCTGTTGATATTAATCCAGACGCTTGCAGAGTTACTAAAAATACGAGTATTATAAATTCAACGAGTGTAGATATCGTTCGAATGGATTTGGTGTCGTCCCTGAAGGCTAATCATTTATTTGATATATTGATATTTAATCCACCATACGTTGTAACCGACTCTAGTGAGATTTTTGATGAGAGACTCATCAGCAAGACGTGGGCTGGGGGGAGGGATGGTCGAGAAGTTATGGATCGATTGTTTCCGTTAGTACCAACGTTATTGTCCAGTCAGGGAATCTTTTATTTGATTGTTATCAAGGAGAACAAGCCGAGTGATATCATAGGTATTTTTCAGGGGCTTGGAATGCGTGGAGGTGTGGCTGCAGAGAGAAAAGTGCGTGGAGAGCACTTGTATGTTCTTAGATTTGTTAAGAATTCCAAACAGTGATGAAGTAGAATATTTTTCTGATTATCAAACTTAAAGAATATCTACCAGCAGAAGAGCTTTTTGGAAATATTTAATTCTAGGAGAGTCGAAAAATCACATCTTCAGATGCGACATGTATACGATATCTGAAAGTCCTCCTAAAAGCGATTGTAAAACGAAATTAATCCATGAACACTTCGCTGCTGCTTTTACCCCTGAAAGCATTTTGGCGTTCACAATTTTAATAGTTTTAACTATAGTCATTCCCACTACGGAACACATAGATATTCTATTTTTGAATTTCTATTCTTCTCTGTTTATTGTACATTATTTTTCACAAATTATTTATTTCCATTTTCACGTTGACGTTTCAATGGAACTATGATATTTATAGCGTATAATGGAAATGATATGTAAATGAAAACTCTAAAGCTTTTCTTCGTTTTATCAAAAGTATAAAATAAGAGAAACATCATGTTATTTTGTACATTATCTAAGAAAAAGAAATAAACTATATATGGGCATAAAGTAACTGTTTAGGCACATGGAAAGGTGGAAGGAGAGGGGGGATATTCTTGAAGCGAATGGTGCAACTCAATTAACTGAACACACGAGTGTCAATGGCATTCTCAAAACTTTCTGAATGATGACTATCTCGATTACTCTAATTATTCAACTATGATCAACTTTGATGTATTAATTTTAATGGACCCCCAGCGGGTACTCAGGATTTTTTTCCCTTGATATTTTCTGGAGCTTCAGGTACATAACTGCAGCACTCGAGGTGGTGATGACGAGGATGGAGAGGATGAATGAGAAAGAGGTGTAGAAGCCCGTGTAGCTCATGCAAATACTCTGCTCGAAAGTTAATTCTGCAATCGCAGTTTCTTCCAGACTTTCGAGGGACTGACTCGACGCTAGGGATAAATCGTCGGGCATTATCACACGGAATCCACGGGACATTCGTAGTGGTTGCGATAGAGCACCTGACGATACGTTTGAGGGAGCGTACGAGAGGTCTCTTCTTCTTCTACCTGGTTCGATTTGCTATCAAGAACAAGAAATTTATTATTGTGAATTGAGCTTAAAGGCAAAAAAATATTTACAATTAATTAGTTACCTGATTAGCTTCTGGACAAGCCTCGCAATCCGTCTTACAAAGTTCTACATTGCACTCAATAAATAGATCCATAACATCAGGGAACTTGAACGCCTGGAAGAAGGCATAAGCGATGATCGAAGCCCCCGTGTTCATAGTCTCCTTTGTTTTTTGGAAAGCCCCGAACAACTTAGGTTTCAGGATACACCCCCTCTCGTCCGTCAACTGCACCACATTCGTGGAGTCCTCATCTCTAGCCACGCAGTCCCTGACTTGAAGATCGAACGCCGGATCTCCCTCCACCGAAACCACAAGAGTCATAGGTTCTCCAATCTTAACGAGACCACTGGCTGCAGGAGCGAAGGGTCCCTTCCCAACCTGAATGTCCAGTTTTGCCGTAGCCGTGTCGCCACTGAACGTCACAATCTCCTGATTCAACATATCCACTGACAAACTCACTGTTAATGGCTTCTTAATGTTCCCCTCCCACAGACAGCGCACCCTCCTAACGGTGTCCCAGACCTCCTGAATCCCCGGCTCATTTTGAAGAACAAGAACATTTTCCAAATACGACTGACCCGCCTCACCCTCGAAATCATTGATAAACTCAGTTCCACACGAGTCGAGACTGACCGTGAAACTGTACTTCGTCTGTCCTGAGTTCTCAGCTACATATCGACACTCAGGAGTTCCATAAAATCCCTTGGAATAAATAACTCCATCGAACTGTCTGTTGAATTCAATATTTATTGTCATCATGGTCTTGCTGCACTCCACCTGGAGCTCGTGAATATGCGGAGGGTGCTTCAAGTCGTCATCGTCAGGTGCAGGTGTTGGAGTTCCTGGTGGTTGAGTCGGGCTTACGCCCGGTGTACCAGGCCGGCCTGGAGTTACACCCGGAGTTCCTCCAGGGGTACCAGGCCTTCCTGGAGTTATACCCGGAGTCCCTCCAGGTGTGCCTGGCCTTCCTGGAGTTACCCCGGGGGTCCCAGGTCTCCCTGGAGTTACACCCGGGGTCCCAGGTCTCCCGGGGGTTACGCCCGGTGTTCCTCCAGGTGTGCCTGGTCTCCCTGGAGTGACTCCAGGACCGGTCGGCGTTGGAAATCCTGGAAACGGACTTGGTGATGGATATCCGTAAGAATCAGTCCCTCCGCCCCCGGGCGAGGGATACCCCCCAGGTGATGGAGTTGGAAAGCCCGGAGATGGAGTTGACGACGGATAACCAGAAGTGGAGGGATATCCGTACGAAGTTGACGGTGGTAAATATGTTGTCGAAGATCCAGGATAAGCCACAGGTGGTCCAGAGGGACCAGTAGCACCTGTTGAACCGCCGAAGGGCCTGGGTGGACTGCTGGGATAGCCTCCTGATGGAGTGAATCCGGATGACGAGGGGGGAATATAGGTGGGCCTTGGAGATGAACTGAATGACGGCTGAAAACTTGGGTAACCAGTTACCTCGTTCAATCCTGGTGACGGGGATGGCTCACCCGTTGGCGCTGGCTGGAATGGCCTCGGTTTTTCCGGGGGCCGTTGACTACCGTAAGGCGGCAAATACCCATTACTCTCCTGTCTTGCTGTTCCAACCAATTTTACCTCGTTAATTACTGCTAATTCACACTTTCACTCGTAAGACAAATCTCGACTGTTTCTAGTCTAAATTTGCTAGAGGGAAGTGACGAGTCTCAAGTCAGATGTAAATTAGGCTCATCTGTAATGGTGTGCATAAACGAATGGATTGAATAATGCTCATCACACTCACTTTTGCGGGCTCCTTGACGATAAATACCCTGGATCCAATCGAGGATGTTACGGGCCATTATGTCAGATGGAGTGTCGGGTGACCCGACGAGCCTCGTCCGCTCTGGCGAGAAAATTATTTAATTATTTTGAGTAGATTTCGCTGCACTCATTTCCATCTGTTCAGTAATAAATCAATTTAGGGGGGGCGGCGTTAATGATAGGGGAAGGAGGATTACTCCTCGTTCTCTGCTACTGTTTTTCTGACGCTATTCAACGATGAATAGAACTATGATCTTTTACCTCGGCCTGCAATTATGAAGGTACGAAGCTGGGGACCATATAACACTGCAGAGACACTGTTATTGCATCAGCTTGGTAAATGATTTATTATTCGAAGGAAACATTAAATAATTAAATTTCTTAATTCAAACGCGTAAAAGAAATCTCAATAAATTCGCGGTTAACCAGAATCCGCACTTCCCGATTTTTATTAATGCCATAGACCAATTAATATCTTTCTTTACAACTCATATTCTTCAAAAATTGTTCTGATGAAAAAGGAAACTCTGAACTTTAGTCCCATCTCGCAATAATGAACGCAAGAACCTGAGGAAGAATCAACGCTCCAGGGATATTATTACAGCATAAGTTTAACGACAATTTTATTATTTAAATTGAACTTACCATATTCGCGTGTGTGTGCGAAACTCGAGAGGGCGATCACCGCGGTACACAGAAGTGCTGCGTTGCACCTCATCCTTGTTTCTGATTAAACTAGAGAGAGATGAGAATAAAATATAAACACATAGAAAATGCTGGAGGCATAATGACGATAAAATTACACAATACTTCGCGTAGGTAACTATCGATCATCGCAGATGATGATCATTGAGAAAGTAGAAAGCGAGCATTATCCATTGTGAAATGAATGAGCAGAGGATATTCCATCCTTGAGGAAATTCTGTCGTTTAATGAAGAATATAGAATTGTGATAAGCCGAGTGTCGATTGAAAAATCCATAAACATCATTATGCAATTGTCATGTGTACTCAATGATTTGTTGAGGTATTTGATATGATTGCAGATTAGTGTAGTGGAATAGCCCACGGTCTGGGGAAATAAGGGTAGAATAAATAGCGAACTTTCACTGTCACGAGATTAGATGTTAACTTTCCTGTCGCTGTGACCTTGTATCCGATATCCCGGTCATGAGCTTTTCACTATTGACGATACATGGTACTCAGTTTCAGCTATTATTCAATCGATTTTTTTTATTCACCAGAGTGATCAGATGATACCGTGCGACAGAGCGAGATGAAAGCCATCGAGTGCGGAGGAGTCGTGCGAATAATCTCCTGTGGATGTACATGGAGTAAAGGTGAAAGGTGAAAGTCTCATTCGTGTATACTCATCTTGATGGCACGATCTTGAATACATGTGCCTCGATTCTCTTTGCAAAAAAATATTGAGGATAGTGGGTATAAAATAAATTGAGGGGAAAAAAATTGGATAATACGGTGGATAGAAATTTGCCGATTTCGAGATCTCAGGGGAGATCAAATGCCTGCGATTATTGGAGAGGAAGGGGTGGGAGATAATGTGAGGTTTTAATTAAAATTTCTGTGGTTACTGTTTGAGGTAATTATTGGAAATTAATTCACGGGTAATTGTGTAATTGCAGGGGGTTTCTGTAATTTTGTAATCAGCGAATTATTCACTCGATAATGATTCAATTTCAGGATTTTGATGACTGAGGGACCAATCAGTGGGGACATGCTAATGAATTGAGTAATGGTTCGTGCAATGTCTCGGCATTATTACTGACGAAAATGATAATTATGAAGAATAGTAATTTCTTTGACCTTTGCGATGATGATTCCCCACTGATGGGTCTTACCAAACAGTGACAATTTAAGGAGTATTGGGAAAATGTAAAAATTTATGTGTCGAGGAGGAAATATATCATTTGACAGGTTTCACAATTGAGGACATGTTGGCAAAATTGCACACTTGCAAACTGGTCTATGAAAATAAAATTGGAAAATTGTCGACAGTTTTTTCGGCTGTTTCCTAATACTTCTATGGGGTTATAAGACCTACAATTTTATTGATTTAGCCTTCCCCCTAGAGTGGGTTACCTCTGGTACTGAGGAAACATTGAAATTTATGTACCAGAGGTGGAGAATATATACTACAGGGGATTTTACAATGGTGAATAGTTACTTGTCGCTGTCTAATTATCCGCCAATTAACACTGACTCGAGTGATGTTTCAGCAGGGGTGGGGGAATTTTTGCGTAAAACCTCGCGGGAGCTTGGGAGCTGTATCATCTTGACTTAATAATCGTATCATTGTACCCCGGCTTCGTGGTATAATTATCGTGCGAATTCGTGATATTTAAGCTGTCGTCCGTGCAACGATTGCCTTCAAGTCCGTTTTTTATTTTTTATTTCCCCCCTGCAGAATATATAAATTTTTTTTTAATTTCACTGTTGTTTTTTTATTTTATTTCATTTGCGGTTGGTTCGAGAGCAGCTTCATCTGTACCACAGCTGAGTGTACACGCCCCCGGGGGCTATTTCAGATGTGGCAAGACGGTTTATATTATATCCTGTATATACCTTTGCGATACCACAAATGGCTTGACTTTTCAAGATGAAAATTTCACGGATTTGCGTGAATTATTTTTTTTTCATTCTCTTCCTTCTATTTTCTTTATTGCCCATTTTATTTTATTTCTGTTTGTTTTTATTCAAGGACATGACGAAATGTTAGATACTTTCTCACTTTGTGTACGTAATTAGGCTCTCACTTGGGTGAATTTAACGTCCGGAAATGAGTTGCCTAATCAGACACATGAGCTGAAACTACTTTGAATAAATCTTCAGGTTTAAATTCCACATAATCGAGATTGTCTCATTGTCTGTGTGAACATTCATTGATACACATAATCATTCTCATAAATTATACTTCACACGGAGGGCAATCCATTGTGTCACTGAGCTGATTAATTTACCTAACTTTTTTTCTTGTAACAAGAAGACACAGAATAATTATTCCTAATTAATAACGTCTTGATAATAAAAGGGAAAATATAATTTTTATCTGGATTAATCTTTCCCAACTAAATTTAGAGCCGTAGAATGAAAATAAGTTTGAAAAATTAATTTAGATGACCTGAAAATGGTTGTGGTTGGTATTATTTTCCAGTCTTATAACCAGTAATTTAATCTTACTGATAATTCCCGTACGCACTTTAGGATGAATCAAGAAATCACGGAATAAAAGGTGAAAATGCGAATCAACCTTTCAGAATCTGCGCGGCGGAGCGAAGCTGGGCCATGGTCAGGTGCATCGTTTTGGTTATTTAATTACCTCGTTAAATCACAAAACTGTGAATATTTTATTTTTACATACAGACAAAAACTTGGTGCTCATGCAATTTCCCCATACAGTTAATACCAAAACTTTGAATATTCGTGGAAAATTCAGTAAAAGTGAATAGAGTCAGTATGTGGTCAGCCGATACAGTGTGAATAAATGGTTTATAACTTTCGTTATAAGCTTTCAACGGACATAAATGTTGCGATTATACATGCATTATAATATTCAATGGTGTCGAGTGAGATCTTGAAGACGATGGAGATATTCGTAGAGATCTAACTGATGATTTTTATCCATCCGATGGATTAGATGGCGAAAGTCAACATAATGCCGCGTCTGTTCATGGGGAACTTGTTGCCTATTGACCTGACGACTATCACCAATTACCATTACTAACTGATTGATCACTCGTCCCACAACAATTTAACCTTTTTACCTAATAATAGAAAGTGGATGGGATTGCGTGAATTGGCGGATTACAATTGTCAAAAACAATTTTTATTGAGAGATCTTACGAGATGTTGGAGATTCTCTAGGAGCGTGAGAAGTACACATCACTCCTTATATAATTGTGGAACAATTGAACTAGATCATAATGTCTCAGTAGCGCGCTCGTAATTTATAAAAATGAACTCCAACTTTAATAAAAATTTAAAAGGAAATTTTTCTGGTCACTTATTGTGTTTAATAAAATTTCTATTTGCGAGAAAATTATCTTCGAGGGGAATATATTCTATATGTTATTGCAATTGGATTGTTAGAATTTTTCACAAACTGCAGGTACAAGTAGACGAAGGGTACGAACCTCCACAAATGCGTTGAGTGCGGCACCAACAACTCGAGTAAATCAACCAAAAACTCTACCACTATTTAATTGAATCTGTCAGGATGTAGGCGCATAAGCGCTTACTTGAGAAAGGTGAGAGTGAATAGCTGAGAGCATCTTCATTCGTTCTTTATATAGGTATTGTACCCCCTTTACTCACCCGACTCTGTGCCTGCTTCATGTATACACGTTGAAGAAAGAGGGCCAATCCAACTCCTACCACAATCCCCAGGACGCTTTTTATATTCCACCTAAGCCGGGCATTTTCTAGAGTGTACATACCCCCCAGGTGCTACTAGGCCGTCTCACCGACTCTCAAGTAATTTTGCATAGGTATGATTTTGAATATGCGCGCGTGCCTCTCGTTAGCATTAACCATTGTCCACAACCGCCAGGGTCACGTGAGATTTGATTTTGATTATCGTCTAAACTGCTCTGCAATTGAGTTAAGAGAGTTATTTCGAAATGCTGATGTGGTCGTGACATGCACGTTAATTTTTAATTGAAAAATCTTGTGCTCTAACGAGGGTCTTACAGAACTGTAATTGATTTTATAAATTTTCGTTGAAATGTCTTTGTTCGAGAAATCCTTTTTTGCTATTACCGCACAGGTCCAGCAAGGCTGAAACAAAAAAGAATCGTGAATTCGATACGACATGGTATTTTAAAGACAGTCACTACTTTCGTGAATAGATTATGGTAAAAGCGAAACTAAATGCAGTCATTGGAGACATTGATATTTTAATTAGAATGATTTTTCGAAGAGATGCACAATGATCTTCACGTGTACAACTATTATTTATGTATTCTTTTGTCACTATAAGGTGGTGGAATTTAGCGTACGGGAACAATTCAATTAACCGTTCATACACATTCATGCACCCCTGAAATTCACTTTCTAAATATGTTCCCAATTACTCAATTTCAAATTCATTGAGGTAGCAAAAACGGGTGCTCGAAACATTCAGGCTAATCACCGTCTCAAATACCACAAAAGTGCTATGTTATATATTATCACCAATAATTGTTCCTCTTAAATACGTAAAACCTTGAATTAACGTCATATGAATTATATTTTTCTAGCAATAACAAGAGCCACACCTTAATTAGACATTATAAATTTGAGAAATGCAAAAACCTGGAGTAGAATAGATCAAGTGTAGCAAACACGATATTACATCACGAATCACTTTAGCTCGAGGGTAAACGTTGATATTCTTCATGTCAGTTGATGCGGTAAAGGTCAGAGATGGACTGAATTATCAGGACATCGGCATAATAAAAATTTCGGCTGAGCACTTAAGTTTTTAACAGTGTCCATAAATATGATACATCATTATGTTACATCGGTCTCGTAAATTCGAAATTCTGCATGTAATACTTTTTAAAATGAAATGAAAAAATATGAATTTTTTGCATAAAATTATTCCTAATCAATCGTCAAATAACAGGTGTTCAATACGGAAGTCAAACTAATCAAGTCTCATTCGACAATTCTCTCCAAAACAAATATCAAACTTCTGTACCCGCAAATTGTGCTAAATACACATATCGCAGTCGCCTACCATAAATTATTTGCCTCGAGATGTATCGGTAAACATTGCGTAAATTAAGGAAAATAGGAAATTCGTCCGTTTGAAATAGAGAGTGCCTGGGAAATCTCGAGGTGAAAAGCCGTAAAGAGTTATGTGTCGTCGCGACAACGTCATACAAATAAAAATCAAACAGGTACCATTGTCGGTGCATGTGTAATATTAATGAATAAATTATACTGAAGATTCCACCACAAGTGGCTTCATCTGGGATTCGGATTTTTTTATGAATTGAGGAAGAATTGTTCGGTTGGACTGAACATGGATTGCGGTAACTTTCCCTGTCTCATAAACGGTTCAACAAGACGAAACCAATTTCGAGGGATTATTTATGAGGGAGATACATCAGGTGGAGATGATTTTTTGCTTTGTTTGTCAGAGATTATCATGTTCGCAACTTTTCTCATTAATTTTAGGAAGACAATACGCCCAGTGTGCAAATGTTAATGGGGTATCGACAACTGTTTCGATTAGGTTGACAGCGAATATTATTCCTGAAGTGACATTTCATTGTTAAAGATCTTCAGTTAAAATTTCTTAAACATTTTTAGCCTTCGATGGTACAGTCCAAAGCTTTCCATTTTCACGAATAAATTCTCCGAAAAATTTCAATTGTAAAAAATACTCGTTCGCGGGTAGGGAAGGATAAGGGTAAACAGCACGGCGGGGCAAAACGGTATCTATTGCTCAGTAGACAAATGAGTTGATCCTCCCAATCACAAATTTCTCCCTCAAATTTAATGAATCCTATTAAATTAAATGGTGGAATAATAGACCAAATGAATGAATATTTTCATCAACAATCTATTACCAACCGTTAACAAGCCCTCACTACCCACATAATCAACAACCGATCGCGTTCACCAGGTTCTCCACCAGTAGATGTCCTCACCTGTCCGACCAACCTGTTCACTTCGAGATGCTGTTTTCGGCATGCTCTCCCCATTGAAATTCCATCATCTGAAAAAATGGAGACACGAACGCGTGGATAGCGGGAATCGTCTTTGGAATCTCCCGAGTCTTATGCCCCCTCCCTTTCCCCCCACCCCCCTTCAAACCTCGAGGCCAAACGCACGTTTCGATTGGAGTGGGGCCCGCTGAAAGTGGCCGGAGTAGTAAGGCCCCTCTCCAAGCATAACGAGAGGTATTCCCAGCACACCTGAAAGCCCGCAGAGCTGAAACTCCACTCGGCTTGTGCACTTATAACACCGTGAATCCTCAGTTTGGTGCTACGAAATTACATCCCAAACCCATTTCACTCAACATTGGAATGTTTTAATGATTATCAAACGTCATGAAGACTAAGTACTCACACGTTAATAGCAATGTAACGTGATCAGTCACTCGGTATCCTCAACAGTGAATGAACAATTCGGTATCTTTCTTGTTGGAGCAAGTAGTCAACTAGTGTGATTGAGACGACTAACAGTAGAAACAGCGGTATGAGGTACGGCATGACAGTGCATGGGAGAGGATTTAGTGCGTTTATCAGGAACATGTGGTGGCTGCTCTTCTTCCTCGGTCTGGGACAGGTAAAAATATTTTTTATATTATTTATCCAGTCACCAATGCGTCATATCCACCGGTGGGACTTTTTATGTAGAAAGTCCGACGCGTCACGAAAATTCCAAATGTCACAAAAAAATTGAGACAACGACTTCGGGGAATATTATGCCCTGCAGAGAACTTCGTTAACCATTTTTTGACAGGTCTGATAGGCCTGAAGATGCCTGATTGCATTGAGAAAAAAGTGAATCAACTTTTTCCTGCTCGCGATAAAAACAAGATGTACTTTGAAAGAAAAAACAGGTTTGAGACGAGTTTTAGATGACGGATTACCTAATCCACGCCTTTACGCAATTTTCTTAGGATGATTTGTTTATTTGCACTGTGCAAAGCGATTAGTCACGAGATGTTGGATTTTGGGGATTTCCCCATGTACAAAATTCACTCTTCTCTTGTTTTATTATTTTAAGTGCTGATGGTTTATGGCCATTTCCCTTGGTTGTAAAATCAAGGGAAATGCCCCCAGTATACTTTATTAGTTTTTAACCACCTCGGGATATTTCTAAGTGTATCTGCTAAATAGAAGGAATAGTAAATAGTAAGAGGAAATATTCCGGGGAGGGGGTGAAAACTATATTACCCTCTTTAGGGCAAGTGAGTCTCTCTTGTCTCTTTTAGTTAGTCTCTTGTAGATATTCGTCGTATCAAGTGCCTTCTGTCTGAGCAGTCTTAGAGTCTTTTAACTATTAAAATCATTTATAAAATAAATCAAAGTGTTTGTTATTTAATACCATATCCCAACAGGTTATGGGCCCAGTATAACGGCAAGTGATTTCGCCTTATTATTATATATAGAGTGATAAAATAACAGTGCGCAATAACAGTGGTAACTTACATAAACCTATAATCAAAATGGAAAAGTTAAATCGAAATATTAAACCGTTCAACGGAGAACGTTACGGTATTTGGAAAACACGAATTGAATATTTATTGACAGAATTAGACGTTATAAAAGTGCTTAAGTGTGAAGTTCCAGCGGAGAAAAATGCCCAATGGCAACAAGCTGAAAATATTGCTAAAAGCGCAATAGTGGCAAATCTGGCAGACTCCTTCTTACATTTGGCAAAACGGGAGGATACTGCCAAAGACATTATAAATAAACTTGACGCTACATATGCAAGAAAGAGCCTAGCGTCAGAGTTGTCCATCAGGAAAAGATTGCTAAGTTTTAAATTACAGGGTGATACAACCCTAATGAAGCATTTTTCCGAAATGGATGAGATATTTGAGGAATTTGTTGCAGCTGGTGGTTTTGTCAATGAAAATGACAAAGTGGCGCATTTACTGCTCACATTGCCAAATTCTTATGATACCATAGTAACAGCCATCGAGCAGTTACCTCCAACTGTCTTTACTCTGGAAAATATAAAATCAAAACTGCTAGATTTTGAGACGAAGAGGCGTCGAGAGCAACAAGACAATAGTGCAAAAATATTAAACTTGGAAGTGCAAAGTGGAATTCAAGGACGGCCGACACCACATAGATTTCAAAATAAAATAAAGAACTCCAAGAAATTTATCAAGTGCTATCACTGTGGAAAACGGGGCCACGTGATGGCAAATTGTTATGCGAAGAAAAATGGAAAACCAAGAGAAGGTGAAAAGAGACGACCAACCGCACATGCAGCCCAAGTAGCCGAGGACCAGGAAGTAAATGCAATGTCCAGTTTTGCATTTATGATGGGGAGGAACTTGCCCAAAGTAGAGTTCAACAATATCACCTTTATTCTGGATTCCGGAGCAACGGACCACATAATCAATAGGAAGGACTTAGCAGCTGATTTTGAGCAGTTAGACAAGCCAATGAAAATAGCCGTTGCAAAGAATAATCAGTTCATCACCGCAACAAAACGAGGTAATTTGAGAGTGACCAGCGATCAAGGTATAAGCGGAATTCTGGAAAATGTCCTGTTCTGTTCCGAACTACCGCACAATTTATTGTCGGTCGCTAAGATGCAGTCAGCTGGTTTTTCGATCATCTTTGATCCAAATGGAGTAAGAGTAACCAAAGAGGGTAATACTGTTATGTCTGGTGAGTTAAATCGAAATTTAATTACTATTACTTTTAATATAAATTCAAAGTCGGTCAACGCCGTAAGTAGAGACATTAATTACGAGTTATGGCATCAACGTTTAGGACATATTAGTAAACAAAAATTTTTAGAATTGAAATCAAAAGGCATGTTTGAAGATTTTCAAAGTTTAGATGGCATAGTACCTGATAATAAATTATGCGAATCGTGTATAAAAGGTAAACAATCGCGGTTACCATTCAATAAAGAGAAAAATAAAGAACATGTCAAAAGACCGTTATATATAGTCCATTCTGATGTCGCAGGCCCTGTCACTCCTCCAACGTTAAATGAAAAGAATTATTTCGTTTTGTTCATAGATCAATATACCCATTACTGTGTTACATATCTAGTTCAATATAAATCAGAAGTTTTTCATGTATTCAAGGATTTTGTGGCCAAAAGTGAGGCCAAATTCAATTTAAAGCTAGTAAATCTGTATTGTGATAATGGAAGGGAATATTTATCTAATGGCATGAAGGACTACTGCACAGAGAGAGGTATAAGTTTCCATTTGACAGTCCCAAGAACCCCACAACTAAATGGTGTGGCCGAACGTATGGTGAGAACCATAACGGAGAAGGCACGAGCAATGGTGGTTGGGGCGAATTTGGATAAAGAGTTTTGGGGAGAAGCAGTTCTCACTGCGACTTACCTAGTAAATATAACCCCAACCAAGGCTTTAAAATGTAACAAGACACCATATGAAATGTGGCACGATAAAAGGCCAATCATGAAATACTTAAAAGTATTTGGGTCAACCGTTTATGTCCATGAAAAGATCCTCAAAGGAAAATTCGATGAGAGATCATGGAAAGGTGTCCTTGTCGGATACGAGCCAAATGGCTACAAAGTGTGGAATAGCGAAAAAGCTAAGTTTATGGTTGTGAGGGATGTCATCATAGATGAGTTTGATTTTGAAAGGTCTAAGCCATCTATGAGAGAAAATGAAACTAAAACCACCCATATTATGGGAGAGCATGATGAGTCTCGTAAGCCTGTTGAAGTGAGTGCAATACCACTGAGAATGCACAACCCAGAAGGGTTAGAGCATATTGAACAGACGGACGACTGTGCAGATATGTGTCCTCTTGCATCTGATGTAGAAAAGGTATCCCCTATCCAAATTGAACCGAGGAGAAGTGACAGAATTAAAAACTTATCACCTGTTTCGTATGATGAAGCTAATATACCGGATGATTGCGTTTTGTCAATACAGTCAACATTACATGAAATTCCGAGAACATTTCAGGAAATTGCAATTAGAGAAGATAGGGTTCAATGGGAAGAAGCAATTAAAAATGAAATAGATTCCTTACTACAGAATGAGACATGGATATTAGTTTCTAGGCCAAATGGGAAGAACATAGTCGATTGTAAATGGATTTTCTCTATAAAAACTGATGAGCATGGTAATCTTGCAAAATATAAAGCTCGATTAGTCGCGCGAGGATTTTCTCAAGAATATCTGGCAGATTATAATGAGACCTTTGCTCCAGTAGCTAGAATCGCGAGTTTTAGATTTATCTTAGCCTTCGCCAATCAATTCAATTTATTAATTCATCACATGGACGTGAAAACCGCATTTTTAAACGGAAATCTAAAAGAAGAAATATATATGAAAGTACCGGAAGGCATAGCATGTCAGAAAAATCAAGTTTGTCGATTAAATAAAGCGCTTTACGGATTAAAACAAGCGGCGCGATGTTGGTTTGAGGTTTTCGAACAAGCTCTCAAAAGGAAAGGTTTTAACAATTCGCCAGTAGATCCGTGTATATATGTTTTAGATAACGGGGACGTAAATAAAAATATATACGTAGTCTTGCATGTAGATGATCTAGTAATAGCAACAGCTGATCTAGAAACTATGAATGATTTCAAGATGTATCTAATGACGCAATTTTCAATGGTCGACTTAATGGAAATTAAATTATATCTTGGAATTCGAATTAAAAGAGAAAATGATCAAATATCATTAGATCAGACAGCGTACATTAACAGAATTTTAGAAAAATTTAATATGACAAACTGTAACGCTGTAAGTGCCCCTCTTGAAAGTCGATTGGACTACGCAGCTTTAAAGTCTGGCAAAATAATCGAAGCACCGTGCAGAAGTTTAATCGGATGCCTTATGTATGTTATGGTGTGTACAAGACCTGATATAAGCGCAGCAATAAATATTTTGAGTAGATACACAAATCAGAATAATGACGAACTATGGAAATGTCTTAAGAGAGTGCTTAGATATCTGAAGGGAACATTAGACCTTAAATTAGTCTATAAGAGAAGTAATTTTGTGAATGCATTGGTGGGCTATGTTGATTCAGACTGGGGTAGTGACGAAAATGGCAGAAAGAGTACTACAGGGTTTCTATTCCAATTATTTGATAATTGTACAATCTGCTGGAACACTAAAAGGCAATTGTCAGTGGCAGCTTCATCTACTGAAGCTGAATATATGGCCCTTTTTGAGGCAGTAAGGGAAGCCCTGTGGTTAAAGTCATTAGCTACAAGCATTGAATTAAAGATTGATGGTCCCATAATTATCTATGAGGACAATAATGGCTGTATCAGCATAGCCAATAATCCAATTAATCACAAAAGGACCAAGCACATTGATATAAAATACCATTTTTCCAGAGAACAAATTATCAGAAAAGTAATTACATTGGAGTATGTTTCAACAGGACAACAATTGGCGGATATATTCACTAAACCTTTGCCAGCGCCAAAGTTCATGGAATTGAGAGGAAAAATGAATGTTAGATGAATCAATAGATTGAGATCTACCTGTAAATGTATATGTATATGTACATGTGTGAAACGTAATTTTTATTGTTAATTGGTTTGATTAGGTTTTTCTGGGTTTCCCTAATCCAATGCAGTAAATGCTGAACCATATGTATTTGCCCCAGGAAACAGTCAGAAGGCACAATAGATAAAAGATATGGAAGTTTAATATTTCAATTATTAAGTTAGAATAAGGAGAATTGAATTTTGAGGGGGTGTGTTGGATTTTGGGGATTTCCCCATGTACAAAATTCACTCTTCTCTTGTTTTATTATTTTAAGTGCTGATGGTTTATGGCCATTTCCCTTGGTTGTAAAATCAAGGGAAATGCCCCCAGTATACTTTATTAGTTTTTAACCACCTCGGGATATTTCTAAGTGTATCTGCTAAATAGAAGGAATAGTAAATAGTAAGAGGAAATATTCCGGGGAGGGGGTGAAAACTATATTACCCTCTTTAGGGCAAGTGAGTCTCTCTTGTCTCTTTTAGTTAGTCTCTTGTAGATATTCGTCGTATCAAGTGCCTTCTGTCTGAGCAGTCTTAGAGTCTTTTAACTATTAAAATCATTTATAAAATAAATCAAAGTGTTTGTTATTTAATACCATATCCCAACACGAGACGATTCAGCATTCTTGGCGACTGAGATTCCAGAAGTTCTCCGGGGCGCGGTCGTGACGCTTTTCCTGCGATTGAAAATATTTAATGGCGATATTGTTAACCATTTTGGAGTCATTGAATTGTTATTGTTCCATTTATTTGGAGATGGAAACCACGGATCGGTTTGTTTGGATTTACCTGAGGAAGAGAAAGGAAGAGAAATGCCGCCTTTTTTTGTCTCGAGGGGTTTCTTATTGAGGGATACTGTTACGCGCACGTGGGGCGATTACATGATTATACATGTATATATATATTGTAAATTGAGTACAAAGTGAAGTGAGGACACCTCATGGACATTATAAGACCGCCCACTGAATGTGTCAGCCTACGACTGGAATTTTTTTTCTTGCGCTTGACTTTTTCGTTTTGTTTAATTTAAACTCTACGTCTCGCGGTCGCGCGCCTTTTTTTATGCACCCCCAGTGAAAACTATACCACATTTTGTCCCACCAGGACATACGGCTATGTCGTTCGCCTTGAGATGCATCGCGACGGAGGAATTATTCGGTCTCAGGCAAAGGAACGTATTATTTTCTGAGAATTTGGAACGTGAGACTTTTCTATTATTTTTTCTTTTTCGAAATTGTTGGGTTGTGTCGTCTTCATTCTGATGTGAAATATTGTGCAGTTAATTGCAAAATAATGGGATGAAAATGCGAATTTTTTGGCATGTGGGGATTATGAACATTGCACATGCTATTTGAGGAATTTCTTAATGGGAAAATTTGTTGTAGAAACGTCATCTTTATCGTATAATTAATCGAAAAATCATGGTATGCAAATAGAAATTTTTTACTTCTCATGAGGAAAAATGAGAATTGCACTCGCTCCTCATGGAAAATTATTATTCATTGCAAAACTACCTAGAGGAGAAGGCGAGGCTGCTCTCTATTTTTTTCCCCAGTTTTTTATCCACCTATCATTGAAAACTGAACCCCTTATAACGTTCCCTACTTTATTCTCTCTCAAGATGAAGTATTGAGCGGAGTCGTCTTCATTCTCAAGCAAGAAATTGCATAATTAATTGGAGCATAATGACATGGAAATGTGAAATATTTTTTTATTTCCCTGAGAAGAAAGAAAATTGCACTTGTTATTCAATAAAATTATTATTCAAGCAAAATTGCTTCTTCTCAATTATTCCTCCCTCCAATTTTCATCAGTCAATTATTGAAAAAGTAATGTTTCTGCCATTTTCTCTCCTCTGTTTGTTCAAGACAAATCGCTGAGTTGAATTGTCTTGACTCTAGAGCGAAAAATTTAATAAGTAACTGAAAACTAATGAGATGGAAATGTAACGCGTTGTTCAGTCTCACGGAAGTTGGCTCATTGGTTATTTAACAAATTTATCATAAAAGAGAATCAATTTGTTCAACAATTACTAGGATTTTGCCAGTATCACTTGCCGTAAAAATAATGACCGATAGTACTGTTTCTTTGCGACGCCTTATTCGCTAAAAAATCATTAAATATGTCCAAGTATTTTGCAAGATTTTCTCCCTCAAATCCTTCAAAACGGCATAATTACCGAGAAACTAATGCAATTAAAGCGCACAGGCATTTAAGAAAATAGCATTCATACTATTAAATTATCATGTATGTATTGCAACGTACCCCACGCCTTCAGGCGATTCTCAGCAACTTTCCCCCCTCCCCCAATGTTTATTTGTTAATTATTCTCAAAAAAAAAAAAATCCCGGAGGCTTTTGTCAGGATAACCCTCGCCAATACTCGTTTCAAGATTGTTGAACGTCTTGCACTGAGATTTATGATCCAGTACCGAGAGAATGCAATATCGCACACACGTCGTAAAATTCCAGTTCCCTCCCCCTTTTTTAAACTAACAAAAATGGCTTTAGCTGTTGATCGTCTCGTCCCTCCCCACCCATCGTTTTGCGGGCCAACATGCAATTCTTATTTAGCAGTCTGCGGGTCTACCCTTTTATGGGAATGCATCACCAAAACCAGTTTCAAACTGAGTGGAGACAGACTTTCGCTCTTTTGAGATACACCATGGAGAGAAAATAAAGATAAACGAGATAAAAATATGGTGAGAGAACAAACGTACGTATGAGTATTATCCACATGAATAGGAGGCGAATCCTCGACTACACCTTTGAACCAGAGGGTGCAATGACTCTCTGAACCTTTTTAACTTTATTTATTTTTTGTCTCGAATGTACAGTCACGAAGGGTTACCCATCCTTACCACGATGCTAAAGGCAATATCGAAGTGGTTCTCGGGTTTATCCAACAAGGTTAACAACCCCTTCCACCACATTTCGTCTGTAACCACTGATATGACGCATTTGTATTGTGCGAGTCTTTTCCTTCGCAAATTTTTCAGCTGTGGGACGGAGGGAGAGCTATCTATACCGATTTATAACCACTCAAAAACCAGTGCTTTAAGAGGAAATTAAAAGTCATGTATAAATACATTTCGAAATAAAATAAAAGTGTTATCGCGAGAGCTCCGAATAAACCCATTCATCTAATCCAAATAAACCACTTCTCTTTATTTATATTTCACGTCAATCGCGTGGAAGAGATCTGCCATTGGCCCTTAGCCACTTAAAAGTCATCGTAAAACCTGTACTTATATTTCTCCCCTGTTACAATCATCAATTCTTCTCTCCTTTTTTC
Source organism: Diachasmimorpha longicaudata (assembly GCF_034640455.1). Taxonomy (NCBI): domain Eukaryota; kingdom Metazoa; phylum Arthropoda; class Insecta; order Hymenoptera; family Braconidae; genus Diachasmimorpha; species Diachasmimorpha longicaudata. Next base: position 7,250,852 of record NC_087235.1, read on the forward strand.
CCCTCATGCCATTTTTTCCACTCGCGTAATTTTCACCTGTTCAAACATCCAATCGACAAATCGATCTTGGCCTCGAACCTTCATTTTCACCTCACACGCAATAACTGTAATTTAATATAATTCACTTTCGCCTCGATTTGATAAAGCCGCGAGCATGAGCCCAAAAAAAAAAGATAAAAATGTCGGGGGAATGAGTGTGCGGAGCTTCTGCAGAATCATGCTCTCACACTCCAGTGACGAATGGGATGAATGAGTCGGCGGAGGTGTGGGTACAGGGGAGAAAATTATATAAAAAGGCAAATCATACAAATTGCTCACGCGAGGGCTCGTGTCATTTTCGGCTGCAAACGGGAGCGGAAGCTTTTGCGGCGTTTATCCGTGAGGAGAGAGTGGCTTTTTCTCCGAGGGTTAATTGATGGGACGGGATTGTTCCCTTTGAGAGAATTATTAGCATTGCGCATAGATAATAGACTTGTGATGATAGTAATGAGAGAATTTTCTTGGAATTATTCTGCGTCAATTGCTGATATTAAAAGTAATTTTCTTCCATTAGGAACTCAGTGGTTTTTACCTCAATTTTTATTCATGTTGGCGCTTCTGAACAGGAAGTTCCTCGCTGAAAAAATTATGCAATAAATTCATCAATTCGCAATTCCATTTTAATTCGTATTTTTGTCCCGAAGAGAATGAAAAATCACTTGGAATTATAACTTCTCAATGGGGAGTTACTCATTGAAAAACTAAACCAATGAATTATTCAATTACGAATTAATTACAAAGAACTAGCGTATTTATTTATAATTGTGATGGCCCCTCCGTTGAATGTTCTTTCTCAGAGTTTCACCTTGAGCCATATACCTTCTCCCCAAACAGCAATCTTCCTCCATGACTTTTGGTTTGAAAAAAAAATTGCTTTCTCTGAAATCAAGATAAACCTCTTGTTCTCCATATGTACGATAAAGCCGACGGTTACGCTCACTAACCGCAACGTAATCGTCCACTCCAGTCATCCTAATGTGCGCTCTCATCAGCGCATCTCCCTCTGTCATGCTTTCGTAAATAAGAATTAATCGTTTTAATCAATCGAAAGTATAATGTTGATATGAATATATCAGCGGGATCTTGTGGGCAATCCGGGAGGCATCCAATGCCACGCCCGGGCATACTTATCGCCATATATAATATCATCGAGGATAAGAAGTGGGCTGGGCCCTTACCTTCTTCTCAGACCAGCATGAAATTGAAAGTTGTGCGTGGGTTGACAAGTCTCCATCCCCTCTACGAATTTTCATCGCTGAAAAAGTCGACACGACAAAATGCAACTTACAAACCGGTCTCAACACGGGATTCATGTTATCGGATTTGTGATAAGGCTTGGTTATGCCGGTTGAACGGAAATATGTCGATTGAAAATTTTTGATGAATATTTAGATAGCATTTGGTGGATTAGTAAAGTTGAGAAAGCTGGGATTTATCGGGTGTCTCGACTGGAGAATTTTCATGGTGATAGATGCATTGGAATTTTCATCGAGTTCTTTATTTAGGATTATGTAAGGGAAATACCGTAAATTATTCAGGAAGTTAGGATTTCCTCTGCTATGAACAAGAGAAGAGAACAACAGAATAATAAATCCGCAATTTCAAATTTTATGCGTTGCATTCTTCTCTGGGTTGTTTGCTGTTTTTGTTATGCCTTCCATTTTCATCCAATAGTTAGTTCGATTAGTGTCGATTTCAAGCTTTGAAAAGATCATTTCTATAAAAAATCATTTCTGGTGATAAAAAAAAATATGTTTACCGTGGAAAGTTAATTACCACATGTCGCGCAAATTTTCAACATGACACCGAACTAAAATAGATATTGTACTTGCGAAATCCATCGGAATGTTCATTTACATAACTTATTACTGGATTTTCCAAGAATATTCATTTTTAAATTCCGTAATGTTGGAAAAAATGTTACGAGTCACTGACATCTGAGCGGAGACATAAAAAAAGACCACCAGCAACATAAATTAATTGACAATGTTATTTTTCCGTATTATCTGAATCTCATTGTTACATGAAATTGCAGTTCCAGGTCAGTGGACAACTGTTGGATACGGACTTTCAACCGACGGTGACGGCAACGTGTAAAGCTGGATTCATGACAATACGGGTTAATCTGAATGAGAGTTTTGTGGGGGCTGTGCACGCAAAGGACAAGAGGATGCCACCGTGCATGGTAGTTGGGAATGGCTCCAAACAGGCAACTCTCGGAATTAATCTTTTGGCACAGCAGGGGGCCCCCGATTACTGCGGCGTGCATGTTAATAACGTTAGTATATAAATCAGACTGGAGTTTCAGGATTATTAATTAACGAATTTGTGATATCATTCGCAGCACACTGACGAAAGATCCCTCCAGATTGTTGTGAGAATACACAAGACCCTGGAGCTTGCGGATGACAAGTTTTATGTAATTACTTGTGGCAAAGCTGGCTTTCCAAATTCCAAGTAATTATCTGCATTGAATTAATCAGTAGATCCTTTAATTACGAATTGAATTGATTTTTCTCTTCTCATTCGTCTCTACATTTTTGAATTTTTTTTTTTCAAAGAAACGAAACATCAACAGTATCATTGTCCATCCTCGATAATGATGGTCGTCGTGTGAAGGAGGCAGTATTCAGTCACAACTACACACTGCGAGCGGAAATATCGCGGCCCGATGGTTCGTAACTTTAGCCCATTATCATCCCAGTGCGCACCGTTGCGCCTGAAACTCCCCCGTCTGTCTGAAACGATCACTCGTTCCAGAGGAACGCATCCGTAGCATCCGGATATGCCATTGATATTTTATCCGATGAATAATCAATTATGTGTCTTGATAACCCACCGCTGTCTTTTGTTCAGCAATTTTCCTATTTTTCTTTTCTATTTAGGGATCTTCGGGATGAGAGTGAAGTCTTGCTTTGTATTCAGCGCAACGAGGGACCCCGTCTATTTGAGTGATGAGAGAGGGTGTCCGACTCTTACCAGAGGCATCACCAAATTCACTTACGATAAAAATACAGGCATTGCCGATGCCACTATCATCACTATGTTCAAACTGACTGATCACGATCAAGTGCATTTACAGTGTAACGTAGCTGTTTGCAGAGGTAATAATTCTACTGGTGAATATATTTTTCGAATCAACCGATCAATCAGTGGACAATTGCGAGTTCCACAGAATCAATTATTTTTCTATTAATCAACAGGAGTTTGTCTCTTCGCTCTAGTAAATAATTTTCTAAATATTCAATTGAATTGCTCTTCAAATTTCATGAAATACACGGTTTTTATGATTTTGGAAAGCTTAAAAAAAATCCGGAAGTTTAACCCAACTACGGGCATGTCTGCATGTAACGGTATGAAGCAGACATTTATTAGTGAGCGTAAAAAATACGAGTGATTTAATTTCATGCAAAACCCGAATTATTGCTGTAAAAAATAAGACTTGATTTTACGACCGGTCTGCGAGCGATATTTTCGAAGCTGAGGAAAAATGAAAAATGTAGTCATGTTATTTTTGTAATGATGCTTATCCCAAAATTTTTTAACGAGTTATATCTCGAAAAACCTGATTTTAAAGGATAATTACGCAATTCACCAACAGCGTCATTTTAACATGTCCAGTAACCTAGAGTTAATTAGGATTTAGATGAAATTTCATTGAATAATAAATAGAGAGTACTAGTAACCATAAAAATGATAATATTCAATGCCTTGAAATGGACGCCAGACTCTCCATATAAATGACATACTCTCCCCACTGTATTCTCCTTTAGTAGTCACCTACTGCGTTTAATTGACGTCACCTCTAAAAATAATAAGAACCAAAGAGCCATCAATAGAGAACGTGAGAGCCTCCTCCACGCAAAACACTAATCCTAATACAACAAAAACAACCCTGAATATTCTAAACCGGTATGACGCCACAAGTGGAGCATCAATTCCCTCAATAACAGTCTCCACTAGTTACCTACAATCTCCTAACGAACCCGTACTGTTATAATAGCTCGTGAAAGTCGATAGAATACTCAATTACCAACATTTCATATTTTTTCACCAACAGGAAGCTGTGGAGTGCCCGTATGCGATGGAGACCCTCCATCGACGGGTGTAAAGGGTCGGGAGGAGCCAGTGGGGCCCGAAGAGAGTTCCCTGCTTGTTGGTACCAGTGTATTCATCCTCATGCCTGGTGAAATACCTCGTAAGTCCCTCCAACTTGAATTTCTTCGTCTTCAAAGTCCCCTGCATGACTGGATAATTTAAAAAAATGATTTGCAGGTTCGCTGGCTGTTGGAACTGAGAGTCTTCACTCCCAGTGGTTATTGTGGCTGGCGATAGCCTTCGGCATTCTCTTTTTGATAATGCTTATTATAAATATATTCCTCTGCTCAGCTATGTCATGCAGTTGTGCACGCACAGAAATAATTGAGAAGGAGCCGTCGATAATCGAAGATTACGATCCATATCGCAGTTGGCCGGGCTCACAGTATGGCTCCAGGTTCGTTAAATATTTTATTATTTTCAGAGGAGAAAATAAATTCGGTTATACCAGGTTTTTTCCTGTCGTGGACATTCAAAGTGAAGCCGTGTCAGGCACTTTATTATAAATCTTAAAAAGTTATAGATTATTTTTCAACTCATTTTGCTTTTCAACCATTGAATTTGTTAATGAAGTGCCACTCAAAGTACTCGATATCTTCCCGCATAAGACCTCCCTCATTAAGTATTTATTTTCTCCACAGGAGTGAATAATTCGGATTTAATTATCCCTCATAAAAATCTTGAATAGAAATGCGCGCGAAAATTCGATACTTGTTGGCGTAAATCGCATAGTGCGATGAAAACAAGGAGAAATTAATTATGAGTCAGAATAAGTGCACGGTCAATTGATCCTCATCCCCGTATACATGTAATCCACGTAGTGCGGACACGCCTCTGGAAATCCGCCAAGGTTCGCATATAACCGCATACCATAACGGTTCAACGATTCACTGAATTATTCCTATCGCAGTCTCGTGTTTTGAGATGAACCAGAATTTATCTTTATGAGATCAACTCTGGATACGTATGATCTTTTATTCCACGATAACAATTTTATTCATATACCAGTATATTGCCTCCAATCTGGTGCGAATAACTGCACTGAGTATTTTTACTATTTGATAAATGAAAAAATATCGATCGTGTGAAGTTGATTTTTCGATTAAATTGATACTGCCAGCGCCATAAATGAAAGTGTAATAGAAAATCCTGGCAGTTTCGCTGAGAAATTTATTGGAGTACTGTTGCAATGTTATCATTTAAATTTATTGGTAAAATTCTCTGGAAATTTATCCTTAGAATTCTTTGCGTGCAGGCAGGTCCAAATCCAAGTGTCAGCAATTTTCAAATTCATGTCATTGTTCAATAAAATCAGTAATGACAGCAAAAACCCATTTTCATTTATGGAACTATACTTTACGATTATTTCAGGTACTCACTGAACGGTAAACCAGGTTATCCGTCCGGCGGATCAACGATGAACTCGACGCGATCGATATCGACAAACAGCGATCACTATGCGATTGTTCACTCACGTCCAGGAAGCAGGTACTCAGGCCCAGGTCACAAGCACCATCATCATCATCATCGAGGTCCACCCTCCAACATCGGCTCTCACTACTCCGCAAAGTGATGGCTCCACCCCTTCCATTAAAATCCTTGCAACGAACTTCGAAAAAAAAGAACAAAATAAAAACAAATAAAATAAAAACGGAGCGAGTCCAGTTGGCTCGTTACACCCATAGACTTAATTCTCTTAGTCATGAAGATGAAATTTAAAAAAATGTTAATAACTTGAAGACACCAGTGAAGAGCAGATCAACTAGGTGATTGATAATCACGTGGAATAATAGTACTTTGTAACATCAATTTATTATTAAGGTTATCTGTAATTGAGTCTGTTGAATAGACTTAATTTTTGTACATAAATTTTTATTGATTTTAAAGTATTATTTTCATTATTATGCCTAAATATTACCTCTCTCGTTTTCAGTTTCATCACAATTTCTCTCTCTCCTGAAATTTAATTATTTTTTTTTCACCTACGTACATTTTAAATTACTGTTTTTCTCATCTTTCTTACAATGAAATTCTCAATAGCCTGACAATAATTCATTCGAGATATATTTACGAGTTTTTTCGTTCGCTAGAATAATATAAATATCAACAATAATATTTAATAATTACTGTTGAAAAAAAAACCGTTGACTAGTATCTATTAGTAATACCCATCGATCAGTAGTTCAGGTGGAGTTCATTATAATCGAAGTTAAAAAGGCATTGTAAATGCCAGAGAAATAATAACAATTTCAATACCTTGTCAATCAATTCATTGCACATATCTAACAAACTTCAATAATAACAATTTCCTGGTAATATTAGTCGCATTATTACTACAATTAACTATGTTACAAATCCAACGATGTTTCGTAAATGAAAAGGCTGTAAAAAATCATCTCCTGTGCGTGTTAAACTAATAAAGTTTACTATCTTCATAAATGTCTGTGATTTCAAGGGTTACAAAAAAAATTCAAATCAGCGACATGTCATGAAAGAATAGAATTTTTTTTCTCCTTCAGCTTATGAAATCACTGTTGAAGGTACCATGAACCTGCACAGAATGACTGATAAAAGGTACAAAAGTGTTTTATCGAACACACATGAAAAAACTGAATTGACAAAAAAGGACTTTCTATACAAATTTTTATTAAATTTTCATTCGTGATCTATAAGAACTCGAAGAAGAGTTCCATTGTATTTTTGAACGAACATTTGTTTCCTGGAAGAAGTCTACAAATTTTAGACCCTTTCTTCAAATTTAATTTCCCTAAAGTCAAGAATTTATTGCACTAGAAATGAAAGAAAAAAAATCGTATTACGTATTTTTTGAAACTAAAATTGTCATTCTTATCTTACCCAATGAATCACTGAGGAATAATTATCTCTCCATGACAGTTTTAGTGGCTGTTTGAATCGCCCGTGGGACGCATCGAGGACAGAGTATATCTGTTTTACAAACACGACTAAGCATATTACCCAATACTTGTGCTGTGCATGGTAGTGGTAGTGGCTGTGCAACAAGTAGTTCAGCCTCCATATTAGGTAGTACCTCGGATTGATAAATAGACATTGAGAAATGATGACCACAGGTGAAGACAATTGTGTCGTCATCGGACTCTAGGAATTGCGAAACATCCTCGGGATCTTTAATATGAATAAAAGGTCTTGGATCGCTGGACTTGGAGGAGATGGTGCTGATGATGTCCTCCATCATTTCCCCAGGGGTCTTGCTCTCTTTCGAGCTGAGATACCCAGTCATTGGTGGATCATAACTCCCGTCCATGAGCATTGAAAACAGCTCAATGTATTCGAGACTGGGTTTACCTTCGTCAATATGATGAAGGATCAAAGTGCAAACTTGAACACTGAATTTCGCTGACACATAATCGATGACTCTGGGAATTGAAATGTCAACCTCATGATTGCAAAAGAGGAGAAGCCCCAGGGGATAGAAAAGCTTCCTTATGTTCTCCAGGAGAACTCCCTCCAGCACCTCCATGTCCAATTTATTCTTAATCCAAAAATCGAAGATCGTCTGCAGTACTTGGCGCATTATTTTGTACGCAGTCTCATCGATTTCATTGATATAGAACTTGATGAACTTCAAAGCATCTGTGGTCATGAGATCCGCAGGCTTGGAGTATTCCTCCCCCGAGATGAAATCACCATTAGTTAAATCATCATTCCTGTCCTTTAAATGGCTCATCTCCTCAACGTCGTTATCAAGGGCGCCCTCAGTGAGGTCCAACGAGATATTATCCTCACTCTTTGCGTCCTCACACAGCTCTTCCGAGCCCCCTTGACAGTCAAACGTATGCAATTCCTGTTCGATAAGTTGAATGCAATCCAACGATTTGCTCGTTGACATCTTAACTCTTTTCTTAGTCTCACTTTCCTCCAATGAATCAACAATATTCTTCTCAATCTGCTTGACAAAAAGCTCTGTATTCTCACGAACTTTCTCATCAGCCTCACTCACTCTATTTACCAATACACTATCATCAACGGAAGACATCGAAGCAGTCTTATAATTATTAGGGTTGAGTGTCTTCAACTGATAAGCCAGTGAGATCGAGTAGTTATGCTCCAACAGAGCTAGTTTCGATCTTGCTTGATAATTTTCCAGCTCATCGCACTTCTCCATAATTTTTCCAGCATCGTAAATCCCATTGAACTGCTCCAGAGCATAATGAAGGGTTACATCTCCATACGACCTCTCCACGAGGCTCAATGGTCTGACTCTCCCAGCTAGAGGTGTCACATCATAGCTCTGGTATGTAATAATAGGAGTAGGGATATGAGGAACTAAACTAGGAGAGTCTTGAGCCACATGAGATCCATGAGGGAGTCTCACCACTCGTTTCGAAGATTTAATAAGAACAAGTTTCTCCGCTACATTACCACCACTCTCCTTACTGGGTGGACGACCCAGCTGTGCTAAACTATTGCTCCCCCAGGCTAGGACTCCTCCACCAGGCTGAATAGCCACTGTGAACTCACACCCACAGCAAATCCTCAATGTAGCTGTCCCCAGGTGCATCATATCGCCTCTTGTGTCGTTCATATTGGCATCCTCTTCACTATTCTGAGCTCGATGTCTGGAGTTGTTTCGTGGAGGTACCTGAGCTAGTATAGAAACAGCGTTGTAGGTCAGGGGAGTCGGGATGGGGACATCCTTTCGGGTTCTGTTACCAATCTGACCATCCAGGTTTCTCCCCCAGGTGTACACAGTACCATCCTTGGTCAGCAGTGCAGAGTGATGGCAGCCCGTCGATATCTGAACAATCCTACCGTTCACCAGTTGTGTGTCCACTAGACTGGGCTTCAGGTGGAGTTGTGTCTCCTCCAGAAGTCCCAGGTTTATGTCCCTCAGGCTCACCACAATATTCGCTACGTTAGGACAATTCTGTCTTCGCTCATTCACTGTCTTCATAGCTAATTTTTCGATGGAAGATACGTCGCTCCTTGGCTCCTCGTCCCCTGATTCAACACTTGGATCGAAATCCGCTAAACTCTCAGCGTATTTCTTGGCGGCCGCTCGAAATTCAAGAAGTTTAGATTTTTTCTGTGCCTGAGTTTGGAGACGAAGTACTTGAGGACTAGCCCCCCAAGTGTAGAGTTCGTTGCTGCTCGACAGAGCGAGATTATGAAAGTACGACGTAGAGATATCGGAGATCGGATCTGGTAGCAATGAAACTCTGATTGGAAGTGTGGATTTGGTGGTGTTCCCCGTTCCCAACTGCCCGAAAATGTTACAGCCAAAAGCATAGACAACTCCATCATCAGATAAAAGTAGAGTGTGTGCATGTCCCGCAGCAACGGTTTTGATGACAATTCCGAGGAGAGCTTCGACGAGAGTCGGAATATTTCTCTCATTAGTGTTGCCATGCCCCAGCTGTCCATGGACGCCCCACCCCCAAGTGAAAACTCTTCCGTCCATGGTCAACGCCACCGAGTGGTACTGACCAGCCACGGCATCCACAATTACCTCCTGAGCCAGCGAAATTACCAGTTCTGGACTTGGACACTGGAGAACCCTTCCCAGACCCAATTGCCCATATTGACTCCCTCCCCAGGCATAAACTCCGTTATTTGTAACCGCCAGAGTATGATTCCGTCCACAAGAAACACTCAACACCTCCATCTCCATTGTCTTGAAGATAGTGATAGCCTGAGGTGACCCGTACCTAGATATCGATGGCCCAGTACCCAAACATCCTTGTGAACTAGATCCCCAAGTGAAAACATTACCATTCCTGATCAAAGCCACGTGTCCATAGCCAGCTGACAACAATCTTCTTCTGAAATTGACATTCGTAACGACATTGTGGCGTTTTTCAACTCCTGGATGATTGATCTTCGAGACTAACAGGGGATTGTGTGTGAGGACAGGCGAACGCTTGCTGATGAGGGTCAGCAATACGTAGAGAAATGTCTCAATCAATTCCTCAACAAGTGAGCCGGTTTCGTCGAGAATGTCAGATGAATCCAGAGAGTCACACTGACTCGACTGAGAGCTGTGAGATGTTGTTCTTCTTCTTGCCCTGTACTTCACCAATAGTGGCCTGAAAATAGGATTCGTCGGATCATAGAGAGTAACCAATCGCTGAAGAACGAAGACTTGAAGATCTTGCAGATTTGATAGGACGAAGGACATGTGACTCCGGACGAGGGACGGCGTCGACAGCATAGACTGAAGGAGACTTGGTTCACTGATACAGATCATCAATCCATATTTGCTGTTCAAGGGAGTCGTTGATGACGCTGGGTACGACTGCACTGCCCTGATGAGAACATCAAGGACCTGAGCATAAAGCCCTCTCTGACTGGCTAAATGATGCAGAACTTTCCAGAGGCATGTCTGACCCACCACATCGACCACCCATCGTTCATCATAGTACGTGTTCCTGGATAAAAACAGGAGGAATTCCTTGTATATCCCAGTCGCCTCATTTGGAGAGGCTCTAAGGACTAATTCACTGAATGCGAAGACTGTAAGATTAGACAGATGAATTCTCGTAGTTGTCGTAAGCTCAGTGACAGCAGGTGGTACGAGACAGTGACCTAGACATCCAAGGAGTTTTTCAGTGTGTCCAGTCGCTGCGGTCTTCAGTACTCCCTTTAACAGCCTGCACCTGGATAATTTGTAAAGTGCAGCTGCCTCTGTGAATCTACTGTTAGCAAGATGAATGTCGCCTGCGCACTCGAATAGCTGAGGAACATTGATACCGAATACTAGGCCGAGCCTTGCAGCCTTTTCAATATCTCTTTTATTGTTCTTTAGTGCCAGTTCTATGAACACATTTAACAAGGGCCTTCTCAGGACAATTTTGTATATACCACAGTTGGTGACGACAACACACGTGTCTACGGGTGGAACCTCCACATTAAGATCGTCGATTTTCGAAGGAAGAACTTTTTTCTTGTCGTCTTTGGAGGATTGCTGATCATCAGTGACAGGTTTGTAGTCGGAAGCCCTGAAGACGTGATTGATTACTTCTCGTCCATCGTCAAACTGAAACCTCGAGATTATGGACTCTGGGTTGAAGTGGGAATCTTCGGCGTTGTTTATTCGAACCTCGGATAAGGGACAGGAGATCATCCACAAGGTTCTTCTCCGTGGACCAGTCGTGAAGAAGAGCCTTTGCGTTAGGAGAATGTCCGTGCAGATCTCAGGCATCTTGTACATATGCAGAGGAACGACAGATACATCTGTTCCATGAATGGTGATATGATTCGTCCCCTCGCAGTAGGCTGTGTACAAGTGCTGACCCTGTCTCGTATATTGAGGGGACAAATACGTGTCTTCTGAGAGGAGTTCCGGGATTACCAGCGTGTCTCGCCTTCCCGAGGGGTCTGAGTCCTCCGTTCCGCTGCTACTGCCACTGTCTTGACGAAAAACTGAGCTCGGAGTGTTTTTATTTCGAGATTCAGCAAGTTTTTGTTTCAAAGACGCTAGTTTTTCGACTGACAGTTGCTTCAAGCCTTGCAGACGAGACCTCGTGGGGAAGGATTTTGTCTCCTCAACCTCAATCGTTCTGGAGTGAAAGGGCGAGGTCTTGTGGAGGGAGAAGATGCAGCCATTGGTTCTCTGCTCAAGGACCAATCGCCATTGCTGACGGGTTCTGTTGGTGATGAGTAGGGAAACTATTTCTAGGCTGTTGTCCTGGCAAATATCTAAGGAAGAGATAGCCCCTCTAACCCGGGTCGAGCCTATCCACTGGCCGGTCTCCAGATTTATAAAAATTACTTCACCATCCTCAGTTCCAATTATGCCGATATGACTGGACTGGGTTACCCCCTGCCACCACGTGAGGGCTGTGGAACGAGAGTACGAGGACTGCAGGTCGACGATGGGAATCGGTGTGACATCCGTGGTGGACCACTTGTGATCTACCACCTGGGTTTCATCCACAAGGGCCAAAGCTGGAAGCATGTGAAGGGAGCCATCGATACTTGCAGCCAAGAGCCATGTACCTGTCGGATCGAAGCACAAGGCCGATATCGTACGGTTCGGTGCTCTGTACCAGGGAATCCGCTTGATCACCGGGAGCTGGTGGATATCCGAATGATAGTATATTCCCACATCTGTGCGCCGAGTGGTGAAGGCCAACAACTGACGACGACCAACTTCACATCTTGCACTGTGGATTATTCCCGAGGCTTTGATCAGGCAACGCAACTCGAAAAGATTCTCCTCAGAGAGGTCAATGAGAGTCTTCTGGTCATTTTCAGGCTCAGCCTCAGCCATTACATGAAGTGATCCGTGGGCGACAGGGGCCACTGCAAGTTTAGGGCTTTGGTCACTAGGTTGATGGGGGTTCGAGGGGTTGGAATGGAAATTTGAAACTGAAATATTTCTTCATGAAATTTGAATGTCCTCGCGCTGAAATATTGATATCATTCAAAAAATTGAAAAGAAAAACATATTCCCAGACTTCAGTTGACATAAAAGTACTTCATGGCAAAATGAGATTTCAACCCACGTGTATTTTGGGTGTTTGTTTTGAACATAAAAAATCCTTTGTATTGATCTTTAATATAATTCTCCTTCGTACAATATTGTGACCCTTCCGAATTATAAAAAGTATGTGAAGTTGGGAATTGAGAGAGAAGAATACATATATCGTAAAATAAAAAATGGATAACAGGCAAATTAATTGCGAGGACGCAAATAGAAGGAAAATAAAGTGAGATAAAATAGTGTAAATTTAGAACTCGCCCGCGAGTTTACATTCTTTGAATTATTGAACGAATTTATATTAATAGTTGGTAATGAAACGTATATTCAACTGGGAATTGGTATTTCATACTTCCTGAACTCGAAAACTTGACAAATATCGTCCAAACTTCATTACCAAACTTTGCTTAGGGTTCCCACGGTTGATTAATGATCGTGGCCCCTAGCCAACAATTTTGATAAGGATGTGCTGAAGGTGTTACCTATACCTTTGACACTGCTATTGCAGCTGTGATGTCAATATAAATGCTAATTACTGAAAATCTGTGCGGCTATTGTAGGACGATTATGATATGACGAGGATTTGTCAATTATTTGTATTGATTCCAGTCGTGTGTGGGAGTAATTTCAAGAGTTTCAGCACTTACCTATTTTCGGAAACCGTTGCTCAGGTAAGTGAATGATTTTTGGATAAATCCTCGAGTCATGACTACAAGTGTCATCCAGGACTCATTGTAATGTCAAACTGCCTTTGAGGTTATGATCATTCTGGGATATGAAGGAGCATTTCTAATGCTGATGTTTCTGTATTTTTCCGGGAAAATTTGAAATGTTCAGATGTAAAAGTGAAGATGGGAGGAGGAATTATAAAAGCTTGAAGTCATTTTTATAAATAATGAAAATTTATCTTCAATTATCGTGTAATATTCACAATATACAGCGCACTGGTCCAAATTGCATTGTAACAATCCTTCAATAGTCATTGAAAAGATATTTTCAACTGAGATTCAATAGAACGGAAATAAAAAATCCCGAATATTGCTCTGTCTCATAAAATTTAATAAAAAATAAAATTTTCACAATTTTATGTACGTACGTTCGCTTAAATGCACAATTATGACTATTTTGTTTTCTCATTATTTGCATATAAATTGTAATTATGTACATACACTCAAGTACTTCGCATAAAACTGCAAATATTATTACAAAATTGTGAGCGTTTAAGGTGTCTATACCTCAAATCTGGCATTGACATTGTCATCGTCATTTTTTATGTTGTGCACAATTACTGGGAAAAAAATAAAGGGGAAAAAATTTTCCTCGAGCCGAAATGTCTAAGTACAAAAATCTCTGACAATGAAAAAAATTTACATTCCTCTCCAATGTACAATGTGAAAAATAATTTCACTCAAGAACAAATTGAAACATTTAAGGCAACTCGTGCTTACGAAAAATCACTGCTTTGAAAGGAAGACATGATTTTTTTCCCTAATGTTTATCTCTTCTCATGTTGTAGTTTGTTGCATTTGACATCGATGTGCGCATTATGAAGTATAAAATCATCACAGCATCAATACGTGGGACGGAGACACTAGTCTTCTTTTATTTACTGTTACGCTGAACTTAGTAGTTCTCTGTAAAAAAATCAAGGTACGGAAATGCATGCCACTTGCAATTTATTCAATGTATGGGATAAGGATGGTAAAATAGACCATTTCTCGATCAGCAATAAGGCCTCGAAATATGACTCAAGTGATTCAAATTAAGTGAGAAATGTATTTTCATTTCTCATTTTATGATCTCAAAGATCATTTAAACCAGGAATTATTTGAATTTCTATAATTTTCAATGGAGATTTAAATCACGTGGACGTAAATTGAGATTCCAATAAGATGTTCCAGAAATTAATTAATTCATCAAAAGTAGAACACATGAAAATAGTCATAAATAGCTGTAGGACGTACTTAGTTTTGCCTCTTTCAATTTTGAAAGATATTCTATAGCAGACCATTTGATCGGCAGATATTGATGATACGAATGAGCTATTGTCCCTCCCCATCCCTCACAGTAATTATCTTACGTGGATAATTCTCTTCCAAGCAGTCCTGTACCAACGAGCCCAGTCCGAGATCTACTCCGATTGAGTTGTGCACGTCTCTCCGCTAAAAACCAAATTAATTAATTAATCACCCGCTTCTGCGTCAACTAAGAAAAGCGATCAATTTAATTTGTTTACACTCAAGCCAATAAATGTCAACTGAAACTCTTCGAAATGAGTACTCATCACACCTGTGACTATTATCATTATCACACCTTGGCCCTCACCATCCTTAGAATTTAAACAGGAGTAATTCCTCGCATTTCTACACTACCGATAGAGAAAGGTCTAATTAAGCGTAATCCCTCACCCAGAATACCTGATAAGTCTCCGAATTACTATGATAATCCCCATTCCGATCCTTCATTATCTCTCGAGCTCAAGGTCGCGCTCAAATACAACACAATCAAAACTAACTCACCCATTAATTGTAAACCACTATGCGTTTAATGAACATTCAATACACAAAAAATATAACGTATAAATAATTGAAAAATCCTTTTTAAAAATATAAATTAATTTGTTAACATTCCTCGTAGAGTAACAGTTACCCGTAAAAATTAATCACCAGTATAAAAAAAATAAAAATCATCCGTCATCAGTCGGGCTCCTGAGCTTATTAACCAATCCCTTCATTTTATTAACAATATCTGAATCACTCAATCTTAGCTTACTATACTTTAAAGTAACAACAGTATCGTCACTCCCAGGAGTGTGCCAGAATCTCCACTTTTTTTTGTCTTCAGCCGGCAGAATAGTGGATTTATAAACGGCATCCATTCTCGGTGAAGTAAGACTCTTCCTCAATTCAACTTTGACAGGTGTAACAGGATAACTGGGGATGCTACTGGCGGACTTTACGGGCACATAAGGGCTGTCATGTGACAGTTGAGTTATTCCACTAATTCCACCAGGGCTTATTCCCTCAACATCGTTGGTAGTACTCAGTTTCCTAGGGGTTCCCTCACCCGAAGTAAAAACGAAATCATTGCTTTCCCTGACAATGATGCTATTCTGATTCTCGTCATGAGTCTTGGAAATGTCATAGAAATTCTTCGTTCTGGGAAGCACTCCATTGATTCTTCCCTGATTCCTGGATCCCACGTCTTCCGAAGACAAGGAATACCCCTGTAAAGAGCCCTCACCCTCCACAATATTTCTAGGAGTCGAAGGAATCAGCAGATCTGGCATCGATGAGTTGGTGTTCGGTGGACTCCCCAGATAATTGGCTAGACTTCGTTTCCTTCTTACCTGCTTCGTTCTCTTAACAATTGCCCTCCTCACCATGGTATTCCTCTTGCTGCGCTTACCAACAATGATTCTTCGTTGTTTAACTGGCGTCACCTTTCTCGCCGCACCCAACAGAGTCTCCTTGTACAACGACGGTTTATTCGCTACGATAACAGGTGTCTGGCAGAGAGTATTATTCGGTGTACACACTCTCTCACTGGTGTGGCTTTTGAGCTCCCCAATTACAGAGTCGTAAGGAATCGTTAAGTGGAACATCTTAGACACTTTTTCTTTCAAGGATGAGGTGGAATTCCTGCGTTTAGGTGATACTGGCAGTTTTACATCAGCAGCGGAGTCACAGCTGTCACTTCTTCTGACTTTTTGGAGATTTTTCTGCACTTTTGTTGGAATAACACGGTGAGGGGTTATACCGAACGTCGGGGATTTTAGGGCATTGTCAATTGGAAGGTATGTAGGACTGTTTTGCGGCTTACGTCGCATTTTTTGGAAAGATGAGACCCGAGTTATGAAATTTTCCCGTTTGGGGGCATTTTTGGCGGCATTCAAGAGACTGCCTTTCAATTCAGACTGATGGTCCTGGGGTGTATTGCAGGAATTTAAGTTTATGGATAGAGAGGGTACAAGACCTGCTGGTGATAAAGAATTCCCTAGGTTCGATTCTGTCATAATCAGGTGTGTCGAATTAGCCAAAGTTCCATCGAAGAGTTTTGGCTGACCATTTGAATTCCACCTAAGTATTCTAGTAGCATCTTTAGTCCTGAGAAGCTTGCACTTACCACCAGCGGCTCGAGTTTGACGCTTTCTACGTTGATCAGGACGGCTGAATGCCGAACCCGTTTGCAATGCCTCCATCAGACTGTCCATTACCCCCTCTTGAGTCTCATGGGCGTTCATATCTACTAGGGCACGTTTACGTGCTGCACGAGCTGCACGCTCGACTTCAGCTTTCTCACGTGCCTCACGCGCTCTTCTTTGTTTTTCTTCCCCCTCACGCAGCTTTATTATTTCTTTTTGGGCTTGCTGTAAGTATAGTTTTTGAGTTATTGTCCAACTATTGCAAATAGAAGTCTGTGAGAGAGTCTCGCTATTTCTGTTCATTTTGGTAATTGTTAGTTTAAACTGAAGGATTACAAAAGGAGTCATCACGTTTTATTCGTCTATCCATTTTAGGAATACGTCTATTACATGTCATATAAGGAGTAAGAATTAATTTAATAAAAATTGACAATTAAAACACCAAGCTCGTTTTGTTAATCACAGAAGTATTGAAAACTTAAAAATTAAATACCAGGCATATTTAAGCGATACTTTACCACAAAATCATCCTTAAATTTCTTGATATCCCCGAAGAACTCTTCGATCGTATATTTTTGTTTATCAAAAGCAAAGAAGTCTGAAATATCCGTGTAAAGTGTCTCCATATTTTTGTACATGCTCTGCATCACTTCAAACGACTCCCT
Organism: Diachasmimorpha longicaudata; assembly: GCF_034640455.1. Taxonomy (NCBI): domain Eukaryota; kingdom Metazoa; phylum Arthropoda; class Insecta; order Hymenoptera; family Braconidae; genus Diachasmimorpha; species Diachasmimorpha longicaudata. The sequence continues at coordinate 7,268,259 of NC_087235.1, forward strand.
AGCTTTTTTCGCAAAAGGCGCCATAGTGTCAATAAAACAATCCTGTTCGCTCTGTGGTATTTTCGAATTCGCCAGATCCTGTTCTAAATTCTTGATATTTGACTCCATCTGTCTCAACGTGCGTTGAATATTCTCCATGGACACTCTACTAGCCCTGTCAACATGCAATAACTCCTCCCCGAAGCTCAAGCACTCTGGAAACTTCCTCTCAATAGTGTCCACAAGATAATGCATCAACGTCTGTTTATTCTCGACATCTTTAGTGCTAGTTAACTTTGTGAGAAAGCTAATTTCAAAGCCGAACGCCTGTCCATTTTTCGACCCTGAATTCATGTAATTACCGAGTAATAAAATGAGCTCGAGAATTCTCGCGAATTTTTTACTACTCTTGACTTCTTCGCAGGCAGCTGTACCAGCAACAATGTCTGGCTTAATGTCCTGTACAACTTCCTCATACCTGAGTTTGAAACTCAACGATCTTAACCTTGGCATGAGCCTCTTTATGGATGAAACTGTCACACAGAATTGTTCAGCCTCAGTGAGATCATCGTACTGATCCTTGAAGGCCTGTAGTTTCGTCAACTGATCAGGTGGTGGTAAATACTGAATGAGACCCTGGAGAACATTGTCTGATATCACTGGCCCTTCACATCTCAATAGACAGCTCTTAACTTCCTCGTAAGACATGTGTTTCAATGTGCCCCCCAGAAGAATAAGGATATTCTGCGCAACTTTGCCATCGAGTACCTTGAGATCTTTAACCTTTTTACTCGTTGCTGACTTGTCCACAACATCATCGACCTTTCGGCTAGACGGTTTTGACGAGAACTTCTGAGCTAAACCATTCAAAATATCTGGACTAGCGAGTTTATCCTCTTGAACCTTAACCCAGAAGGATTTTTCACTCAATTTTTGAGGTAGAATGGCCTTCCAATTGGCCCTCTTGAGTGGTCCATCAACTTCCCACTTCTTCTTGGGTTTAAGACCGTGTGGCAGTACTTGAACAGCCCCCGCAAGAGGTGATCTCATACCCCCAGGAGGTGGTGGAGGTCCCATTCCCGGTAGTGGAGGTGGGGGAGGTCCTCCCATGCCAGGCATTGGTGGAGGTGGTGGCCCTCCCATACCTGGCATGGGTGGCGGTGGTGGTCCACCCATTCCTGGCATAGGAGGAGGTGGTGGACCTCCCATTCCAGGCATAGGGGGAGGTGGCGGGCCAGGCATACCTGGCATCGGTGGTGGCGGTGGTCCCCCTAATTTAGGAACTACCCTCGCGCCACCAGACTCCAACTCTCTGATTTTATTCTCAGCATGCTGAAGCTTCGCCTCAGCCTCCTGCTTACTTGATATCGCTTCTTCAAGTTTCTGGGACATTTCGACTAGTCTCCTCTCTTCATCAGCTCTCGATTTCTCAACTAGGGTATCGATTAGGGGTTGAACGTCAATTTGAAAGCGTTTTGTTGCTGAAAAATCTGGATCGCAGCCAGAACGATGTAGAACTATCTGCGAAACACACTCTTCGATTAATTTGTAGTAGGCTGGCCTCACCAGAGCGTCGTCCCTGATGAAGAGTAAGTGCTGGAGAATTGAGAGGAAGTAGGGCTCCGCCATCGTGTCCATCACCATATTCTTCACCACTTCAAAACAATCGTTAACATCGTCAAGCTCTAATCTAACATGATCAAACCTCTGGACGAATTCCTCGTAATCACCCTCTTTGTAATCATTGAATATTTTTAAATGTGTTGTCAGATCTTCAGACTCGTCTCTCTCCAGTGCCTCCAATATATCCGCCAGCCCGATTCTCATGACTTCGTTTCGAAGGTGCAATCGAAAATCCAAGTCATCAGCTGATGATATTATGGAGTTTATCAGTTGCAGGCAGACTACCCGCAAATTTTCATTTTGCTTGTTCATCAGGCCCTGAACTATTGGTAGAAATCTTTCACGCCCTTTGAATTCTCCGTTCATTGTTATTGCATCGAGAACCTTTTTGTGACTGTCACTGTCTATCAGACATACTGCACCCAGTACTTTTACAGCTTCATACATCACCGAGGGTTTACTGGGCTCGAGGGAACGGGCTACAATTGTCAATGCCTCATGGTGGTCTAGCATCTCCTTCATTCCTCCTGTATTGTTCATTATCGCCTTTAGACATCTTATGCATTCGTACTGTATTCGTTCGTAACGATTGTCACTGGAAATCAATACAATTGCATCAGAATTCAGAATACTTCGGTTACTTGAAAAAATGAAAAATTATTCATTAATAAACATATGAAGATATTCTGCCGTAATGGCAACCTGGATTTCTCAATAGTCTGAAGATAATCTCATGAACTTCCTATTCATTAGATGAGATCATCAATACCTTGGTGGAAATGATGAGTAATGTTCACAAGATGAAAGAAATTCCTCACATTCTCAGTTTCATCGTAAAATACATCATTATGAAATAATTATTTACCTATCGTGATGAACAGAAGCACTTACGTACGCATTAAATAGAAAAAAAATAACATTAAATCCAGTGAGTGAGGATTAGAAATACATCAACGGTATTATGTAAAACAAACAGGTGTAATTTATGCAAAAATTTGTGATCATAAAAGATAATGGACACTTACTTTCTGTAGCACTCGTTGAGAGTTGCCAACACTTGCTTCAATCCTTTTGTACCGAATTCCTGGACCCAGCTGAGTGGATTGTTAGTGAGGGCAATTCTCAGAGATTCGATGCAATTGTATATTTTGTTGACACTCAGATCAGGCTGTGCCAAGTACTGAATGTAATCAGCTGGTCTATCGAATTTTGATCGATTTTCTTGAATACTGCCTTTATAGTGTAAAACTAGCATTTCTTTTTTCTTTGCATCTGGCTGTTGCCTCAAGGGCTCCTTTTTCTCTTCTTTTAAATTCATATTTGCCTGGGAATTACAAATAAGTAAGGATCCAAGCTACGTTTATCCGCTTTAAAAAATAAGTTATCATGGGAAAACGAAAACAACCAAGATACTGACACAATAGAATAATTTTTTCTCAAACTAACGACTGATTTTGGAATTAATTTATTGTAATGTAATTCCCGTTATGTGGCTCATAAATTTCTCTACGCCCTGAGAACAGCTTTCATCACCTCTTCATTATTGCAGCCAAATGCAACAATACTTCTCTCTCTATTTCCCTCTCTCTCTCATGAATCAATGAACAATTCCCAATTGATCCTAATTCCCCTCGAATTCCAATTAATCAATTAAATAGTGACCCTCGAGGTCATCGCAAATAAAAAAAATTACCAGCATTTCCTCAAACTTCTCATTGACCGTTTCCTCATCCATCCTCTCAATAATGGCTCGTTGCTGTTCAATCTCATCGAAATCATCACCGGAATTTGGCCGGGGGATTGTGTTGAAGCCAGTGCCACTTCTGACCCCACCCCCACGGCCGGATTTCTTGGGCCTTCCGAACCATGTATCCAGCTGCAATTGAACGCACAACAATTATTCCGAGCTAATGCAAATCCACTGAATCAATTACGTGAAATTTCGCATTGTCATACAACTATCGATTGTGCAAACAACTTTTTTTTTTCAACAGAAAAGATCATTCAGAATCTTGATTGAGCAATGGTAAAATTCTCAGAACGTTTAGAATACAATGACTTTCACCCTTGCACTTCTTTTGTCGAGACAAGTGATCTGCACAATGATTTCTAATTTTTGCGTCAATCGATAACACACCCCAAAGAAATTCCATGCTGATATATTAGGTGTACACCTCATTATTCCAAAACGAACATTTAACAGCACAATTTTCCACAATTTTCACTAGTGTCACGTGACAATTCGCCCCGCAGGAAACTCAACTCGCGACTGAGAATCAGGTAATGAATAAATTTAACATTAGCATTTTTTAAATTTCAAATTTATCGCGGAAAATAACGTGCTGACTGTAGGCCCCGAGAGATCGGAATGCCGCAGTGAATTGTAAAATGAAAAAAAAATGCCAAGCTATAGTTCTACCGCAACAACAAGTGAGCATTTTCATAATTATTGATTAGTGATTCATGTGGCATACAGGACCGCCACTAGACTTATCGGGAACACAATGGGGCCAGAGTGCTAATGTACTCTATTTATCAATTTTATGCCCCCTTACATGCGTATGTAACAGCATGATCGATGAAAAAAAATTCACTATAAAATAATGTTGAATAATTAACATATCATGGCATTGAGAGAAATGTCGCGTGATTCAGGCACGTCCTTGTGCCTTTTCTCCTCATCTCAATGTGCTCATAAAATATTGTTAAGCCGTAATTGATAAAGTTAAACAGTTTCATTCAGTGACAAATATCCAAAAATAAACACGTGATGTCAAGATTTAGCTTCATTCAGCAGAGCTGTCTGCATGAATAAAATGATTGTCAGGACTACTTTATCCTCAATGTCAATGATCATTAAGAATAAAAATAAAACTGATCGTAAATGAGTAGTTGAGCTCACTCATTCTGTCAAAAGCCACTACTGGAGGCGAATAAAATGATCACAAGTGGAAAAAGGCCGACAGCTGAGAATCCTTAATGTCAGTTAAATAAATAAGGTAACATTCAGTTGTCATTAATCAATTGTTGATTCCAGATAATTGAAAGCTTTTGTTGAAAATAATACGGCAATTACTGACTCAATGAAGCGGCGAAAGACTTAATTGGATGAATTAATCAATTATGAGGGCGATAAATTATCACGATCAAGGCCACTAATTATTTTTGACTAAAATACACCTAATGATAAAATAAATTGTTAAGCTCACCCATTCTGTAATCATTTTTATTCCAAATAAATCGAGTGACTGACTGAATTGAAAAAAACATCACACAGCGCACGTTAATTACAATTAAACCAACTTATCCTGCCAGATTGATAGACCTGTCGAGCGATACTTTGCGCAACATCATCATCCATCATTACCACACATCAATAATTCCTCTATGCCCTATATCCGTTACAATTCACCGAGTTATTAATAACAATGACACTGTAACCACAAAAAACACTCCAACAAAATCACACGATGCTATCAGTTGACAATAAACCAACACATGCATGGCATTATCGCGATAAAAAAAATCACTTGACACATAAACGAATAAGCATTGAATTCAGTCCGTAAAATATCGGGAAATCCGTACTGAGGAGATCATTGCAATTTATTATTGATGAAAATATTAAAAATTCGTCGGGATCGATACAAAAAAAGGGGGAAACTGGGAGAGTTTTAAGTGAAGGTATGACGGAGTAAACGGAAGAGAACGGGAGAGATTCCTGGATGATAGCGAGGTCAGTTCCGCATAGAAGAGTGGACCGAACGAGACTGGTTCAGTACCTCCAACCAGACTCCACGGCCTCTTGCCAACTCGCTTTTTCCCCCCCGCTCCTCCTAACTTCACCATCACCGCAGCGTAGGTGTTTCAATACAAAATAAAATTAAAATCAGAGATAATGAATGATCTGAGGAATGACGATTAGAGGCAGCAAGACCTGCAAGTGAATTAAATGTCGGGGATTTAACAATGAGAGATAGCGTATGACCTGAGAAATGATCAATTTTAATCAAATAAATCTGGAACCTCCAGCGAACAGAAATTTTAATTAACGTGTCATTTCTCTGTACTCAGTGTCAACGTACGAGAGAATGTTAATACGTTGTTTTAATGTTTATGAGGGATTTTCACCACGAGAATGGGCCCTGATACTCCGTACGGAATGGAATATTAACGGGTTTAACTGAAGATTAACATAACGGTCATTGAGAAAATTAAAATAAGAAATTGAGATTTTTTTTCTCGGTTGTTGATGTTTTTTTTTGGTGCCACGAGAAACTGCTTTTCATCTGGCTATGCTTTTATCAAGGGAACGAGTTTTGAGACTGGAATTTCACGTATTAACCCATGATATTACCGGGTCAGGAATTCCAAGTGAGAGAAAACAAATAATTCAATCGGTTATTCAATCCCGAGGATTCGTGACGCGAATCATTAACGAATTTGTTGGAATATTAAATTGGGATAATTGAGTTACGTCAATTGTTTTGGTATTACTCGTGCTACTGATCATTGAGAGAAAGTGATAATGATGACTAATAGATTGTGGTTAGAGAGTTGGGAACGGTGGTTGATTATTGGAAATGGGTATGGACTAGTTGTTCAATGGAACAATGAAAAGTGAAAGATGATAATGAAAGGATGCTGGGGGATTTCGCGGGTGAGCTATGAGAGGAGTCACGTCGTGGCATAAAGGTCGATGAGGTAATCCTGGGAGCTGGCGTCACTGCGACGTCGACACGCCTCCGGTACACGACAAAAAAAAAATTGCCATGTTCTTAATGCCCCTCATTATTTTTTCTTATTTTTTCTTATCATTAAACAACTTTATTTCTTTGGAGCACACCCGCAACTTTGATTCATTCGCGCATATCAAAAGACCTCTTATCAGGTGAGTGTGATAGAGAATCAGTCAACCTGGGTGTCAATTTACACTCAGTCCCGACAGCTGATACTTATGATGGATAAAACCTATTCTACAGTTTCCTTCGACTATGATTGGCCTCGAATAATTATTTGAAGATTCTAAAATGATTTAACCAGCTTTTTGGTGGCGTATTTTGAAAGATTTGTAGATAAACGTCAGGACTTTCATTAAAACTATTTTTGAAAGATTTTATGTTTTTCCAATCTGAGAGTTTGAATTGAAATCTCCATTTTCAAGCGCTGGGAGATATTTTATGAACCTGATGAAATAGAAAGTTATTTTCGAGAAAAACTAGAAATTAGATGTGATAATACTCAACTCTTTCAACATCTTTAGTTTATTTCAAAAGTGAGTGAGCACTTCCGAATGCACAAAAATTCTCAAATATTGTTTACCAATAACACCACATTGTTGAACACTCTTACTATTCTAAATGTGGACCCAGATATCCGGCACTCAGTAATAAACTCTAAATACCGGTTTGAGAAAACAGAAAAGAAGTCTTTTTCCAAGAGACTCGTTTTTATTCGACAAAAAAAAAACGATTAATGTTAGTGCGAGGACGATACTGGTGATGACGTCAGTCGTTGGACTGACCAATGCCAAATGTTTTATTTTCACAAATAAAATATCGCACGTTTAACAAATCTACCACCAAGGACGCTTATTTTTACGAGCCATTGTATTGAATTGAAAATTTTTCTGAATGAAAAACAATACATTATCACTCACTTTTTCCGCAGTCTTGTACCAACTCTTTCGTCTCTGAATTGACATGATACAATTAAATGTCCTACTTTTCACACCGGAAACACGATTACGACATTAACTCTAACTCGAATGATGGCCAACTTGTGTTTCAATGTCTTTAATGTTTTCATGCACTCAGTTGTGAAGGAAAAAAAATTCTAAAACTGGTCTGCACGTATTCATCACATGCTGCAGGCTCACGTTGTTGAGGAGGTGGGGTAGACGGGTAGTATAGCAAGTGGCTGCGTTTGGTGCAGCTCAAACAGGTGGCTCCATACGTATCTATCGAGTTCAATCGGTCGATTATAAATGTTGGATGAAGGTATTCAACGACTGAGTGAATTGAATCCTTAAGAGGGTATTCCAAAACTCCACGTGAGTCATTGACTGTGACGAGCGAAAATGAATTTGCGAAGCGAAAAATAATAATTCATCAGTGATGTGTTCTTCCATTCATAATAATTGTGACGAAAGTAACAAATTAATTCATCCATCTCTCGCGTCAAAAGCAACGCAAACATTAATGTTTTAAATACTCCAATGTTTTCCTACTAGCAATGCCACCGGCATTATCTTATCGCTCACATTCTATTATTTTCTCCACATTGTCGCGCAAAAGGTTCCCATTACTTCTCCTCAAATGCAAAGAATGCAGGCGCCAGCAGAATTAGAGAAGTTGAAAAATAAGCAGTTTAGGAAAAGAGAGAAGTTGAAAAAACGAAAGAATGTTGTTTAATTGGACGATAGGGAGTATGAGTTTCGCATTCCTCTGCATACCAGATTTCACTGTAAAGGAGTAACGTCGTCGTTCGTTGTAGGGGGAATTGGGGCGAAAAGATGATGATTGCAAGCGTGTTGATGATTTTTCGTATAAAGAGGGTCACGGGTACATGAAGAAGGTAAAGACCGCACTTCCAGGACGAAGATTGTTACACGCCAATATCTTACAGCGTACGTTTACTCTGTTGCCCAGAGGCATCTTTAACGTACCGTTACACCGTCAGTGACTAACTGAGCCGAGTATCTCACTCGGGGCTACATAAAACGCTGGCTAATTTTATTCTATATAGAATTTTTCATAGATCTAGTCGCCATCAACGTTTTGTGATGATACTGCAACTAGCTAAATATTCGCCACTGGAAGATCCAATTTATGGAGAGGTTTTTAAAAGTTTTACGCTATAAGGAAAGTTCTCGACACTTGAAACAAATAAATATGAGCGTATTACTGCAAGATATTCACTATTTCAATTGTCCAACTTCCTTCAGATAAAAAAAATATTTTTCAATTTTCTATTTCCTTGTACTTACGAAGCCAGTGGCTGGTCTCTCTCTTCTGCCTGACATTTTCCAAGAAATATCGGCTATCGATTGTCAAACATTTCTTCTCTGTAAAAATATAGGTCTAATTACCAATTTGACAAGTAAATCAATGGACTTATAAATTCTTTGTGATGGTACGAGTAATAAATCTTATTTGCTGCATTCTTCTTCAATTGTGCATTAATGAGATTGCAATAATTGATACAAAAATGAATTTCTCGTGTTTTATTGAATGGAAATAACAAACGATCGATTGCAGAACCGAATAAATTACGAAAAATCAATATTTGGCGATTTGATTGATTGTTTACCCCGCTGAATTAACCCGCCCAAATGTATTTGGTAGGTCCTGTTTACACATGATAATCCGATGGTCAAATGTCTCAAAGAGGCAGAATAAATATCATGAAGGTATAATCAAAATTCGAAGGACCATGACATCATGTTTTTTCTGTTTCCAGCTATACCGCGACTTTATTATTATTATGTGCGATTACTCACTAACTCGTTGATTATGGTCTGAAGACTTCCAGCATTGTTCTAAAGATAACCACCGAACTTTGTAGCGATTATCTCTCTGATATTTCCCTTCTAATTGATTGATACAATAGTACTCGTTAAAATTTACTGGTGTCAAATAACCGAGAGGAATAATGAGGCTTCATTAGCCTGATTTTATCACTATAGGTGGGAATTTAGGAAGGAACACTTCAGTTTTACACTTAACAGAACACTTGAAGGATCATTGAGCAGTTTTTGTACTTTTTTTATTGACGAAAATCACTGGAAAGTAGAGAAATGCATTGTTTCGGCAAGGAGCAGTTGAAAATGCCCGTTACAAATTGGTGTTGGCTTGCTGATTAGTCGTTTGATACGTTCGTCAGACAAGTGGTTTTTTAGAGGTTAGGAAGGATACAGCGGCGCAGTAACGGAAGTACACGATTCCCCACTCGATGTTCAAATTCGAAAATCCGGATTTTTATAGACATAGGAATAAAAAAACGTAGGTCAACCGAATGCAGGGTCAATCCATATCGGTTGAATGCATGAGGCGATCCTGGTTTCCTCGATGTCGTGTTTTAACAATAGTTAATGATGATAATTGTTATTTTTTAATTAATAATGAACGCATACACAATTATGAAGGCACCGCATTGTATTGAAGACACCGCTAAAAACCATATAGAATCGTTAGTATTATGAAAGGACTAATTTTTCTTTTTCTAGCCGTTTCTAGGATTTCTAGCAAGTTCGTGAGTGAATTAAAGTAGTGACCGATTTGATCGACCCCTTTCAATGGCGCCACCAGAGACTTCTTGTAAGGTTTCATTTCGGCAGGGAGCCACGAGAACAGGAAAGATATACGTAAACAAATGTTGAAGTTCCTCTTCCATAACTGAACTTCAAATAAACAAAATACGTCTTAGAGATTATTAAAAATTTAGTTAAACAAGTGAACATCGGGTAAAATGTCCGGGCCAATAGTGTTGTGTCAACTTTGGTTGGGAGGGGTGAGTAAGGAGTTAAAAAAACAATATGATTAGAACTGAGGGTTATGTGTAGCAACCGCAATCGAGTTAGCTTGTATATCACTGTACAACCTCCTAAATTTTCCAGTTGGAACCGTATATGACGGAAAGCTTTATCATGAATGCATTTCACAAAATGGGGGAACAACCTCAGACGGTCAAAGTTATGAGGAACCGCTACACCGGCGAACCGGCAGGTTATTGTTTCGTACACTTCCCCACAGATGAAATGGCCCTGGATGCAATGCACAAATTGAATGGAAAAGTCATTCCAGGATCCAATCCAGTACGTAGATTTTTTTCACGATTTTTGATCTTTGAAAAAAAATGCAATTAATTGATCAATTAATTCCCAGGCTGTAAGATTCCGACTGAATCATGCCAGTACCACAGGAAAGCCAGCAGCGGACAGGGAATTCAGCATATGGGTCGGAGATTTATCTACCGACGTTGATGACTACTCACTCTACAGAGCTTTCGCAGCAAAATATAATTCAATTAGAACAGCCAAAGTCATTTTAGATAGCTCTGGATTCAGTAAGGGATATGGCTTCGTCAGATTTGCGAATGAGGAGGAACAAAAAAGCAGTTTAGTGACGATGAATGGGTACAGGGGGCTGGGGACCAAAGCTCTGAAAATTTGTAATGCCGTACCTAGGCCTTGGAATAAATTAGCAGGGTGAGTAATCAAGGATACCTCATTTTGGACTTCTAGTGCGCCGGGAAGGGATGTCCATGATTGGTTAGTGCTTCATTTATATTGTTTTATGTCTTTCCAGTTCAACTCCTCCTCAAATGTCTTCGGAGTACTCTTCAACAAATGTCAGCAGTGATTCCTATAATTATTACGATACTTCTTCCTACTGGAATAGCTACAGTGCGTGGCAGCAGGGTTACTACGAGAGCGAACCCACTTCTGATAACTACAGCAATTATGTTTCTGAGCCAAAACCTGAGGAGGATGATTTAGAACTCATTGGTATGAAAAATAAGAATAAACATTCCCTTCTAGTGAAATACACTAATCCGGTTGATTATCGACTTTCGATCATAAATGTTTTATACTTATTTTAGAACACTCACTACCAGTGGATATTGATAAGCTTAACAGAGACATAATTGAGCAAGACTATAACATGTGGGATGCTCTGGAGAGCTCCAAATGGATTCCATGTGATACCCTTGAATTGTGCTATTAATGAGTACCTATGCTATACCTACAACTTCCAAAAACCATTTTAATCTAATTTTAATTTTGTAATTAAGGAGAAAAACAAATGGAGTAAATGAATAAATACATTAACGATTAATTCAATGACTTCTATTATTTACATTTACGATTCTGTGACATCCCACGGTTTCTCTAATCTTTGGAGATCCCATGGATAGGGATTTTTGTATAATGGAGGCTCGACGAGGGCAACTCCACCCTCTTCAAGCTTTGATAACAGTAAGTCGACTTTTCCTCCCCTCGGCATATGCGGACTGACGTGAATAGCGAAGATCCCACTCTCTATACATCTCTCCGCGAGGACTCTACCTATATTCATGAAGGCAGAGCTGTCGTGGTATCTGAATCGAGAAATACAAATGAATGAATACCTTTTGTTAGCATTTTTTAAAATTAAATATTCTTTTTTCATTTTCACTTACGAGTACAGACGTTTCTTCAAAGACCATTCCTTAGTGGTTGCTGTGATAACCCGACCATTCTCTATATGCTCTATATGAACTTCGACGTGTTTAACACTTCGTGTGATGACTAGTCTAAAATTTTCAACAAACCAATGATATTTAAATAAAATTATTAGAGTTGTTAAACGAAAGGGAAAAAGAATTTTGCGCCAGCCCTTATTCATTCATGCAGAAGAACAATCATTAGGAGAACTTAGCAAAAGGAGAAATTAACTAAAAATTGAGGAACATTACTGATGCCAAAATTTCCGCGAGACTCTCTCCAGATGATACCCAGCAGGTTTTCTAGCGATCCTCAATAGCTCCAAATTTCTCGGATTCCTGTTAGACACTTCGGTGCATTTGTCGACAAGAGCTGCATTTGAACCGATTGCACTTATCCTAAGTGTTGAAGGATTCAACAAGGCCAATTTCCTCGTTAAAATACTCATTTTTTACTGCAAATCTCAGTGACTCCAGCACATTATCACAACACTGCAAAGTACGAGGGTAATGGAAGTCCTAACCTCTAAAGAGTAAAAATAATGGCGGATTTTCAAGAGCTCCCGTCGTAGGAATATGGAAAAATGCCTTGCATCTTACTAAAAAATGGAATTATCTGACCATCTGGGTTCAGATATTTCAGAATTGTTTACAAGAGTCAGCTGTAGAGATTTTACACGCCGAAATGTTCCAACGGATTTCAATGTCTTTTTAGTGGATTAGTTGATATTAGAGAGTGCGTTAAAATTTTCAAGATGAATAATAGGGATTTGTTGAATATGGAGGAGACATCCAGTAGTCATAAGTCAAATAAGGAGACTCTGACACCTTATAAAATTGGCGTTACTTTGTTGATAAAGGAATACTGCTTGGCCATGCCAAAAAGTGAGAGAATATTCTCTAAACAATGAACGCAAAACAATCGGTTTGGTTCACCAGTTAATTCGTATTTTCTTTGACTTTAGCTCCTCAGGAACGTCGAGATTTTTGTATTCTTGCATTGAAGTTGATCCAGGTAAATGTAGTATATCAAATATATTATAGTATTTAGAGGCATGAGATGGAAAAACTTTGGCTTACTATTAGTTATCAAAATACTTTAATACTTCTTGAATTTCAAAAACACTTGCAGTCCCCTGACATGGACTTGAAGGCTCTCATATTTGCCCTATACAGCACCGAATACGTCCTCCAACGTTTAGCAAGAAAAATGGAGGTAGAGTGCGTGCACTTATGCGAAAAAACGGTTGGGGTTGAGGGTCTCCTGGAGCTCTTCGACGTCCTAGCACGACTGATAAAATCCCCCCAAGATCTCCCCCTTACTACTAATGCTCTGTGCAGGAGTTCAGTATTAGGTTTGTACGTTAGAAGAACCATAATATTTTTTGAGGAGCTCTCGTTCTCGGAGGTTGCACAGCTATACGATGCCTTTGTCAAGGACTTCGATGAGGCTGCATTAGCCCTGGTAAATGCACGAAACCTTCCGACACCAAAGATAGACCTGGGGAACATGAAAGAGTAAGGAAATTCTCCTCGGGGGTTCGCATTTGCCAAACAGTCTCATAATTTGAAAAATATTCCCAGGCAATCGAAGAATAAAAATATCTGGGACTGCAGAAGGGCTGAACTTCTGGTCGCCCAGCAAGCTCAAGCGCTCCAGACAGACGAGCACAAGGCGATGCCTCCGGCAAAACTGCAGACACTAGTTCGAGAGTTACTGTCTTGTAATCCTTACTATGCTGAAGCCCATTACCTGAGTTACCTTAATTGCCTACGAGTCAATGAATACTGTGGAGCCCAGGACAGCCTTTACCATTGTTTCGATAGATTGGCACCTTTAGAGAATAGATCACTAACTGAGGACAGGTCCAGGACCTTCCGATATGCTGCATTGAACTTGGCGGCTCTCCATGCACAGTTCGATCATAAAGAAGTAGCTAAAGCCGCATTGAAGGAGGCGGTTATGATGGCTCAGGAAGCTGGAGACAATGTTTGCTTGCAGCTGGCACATGCTTGGATGTATCATTTGTCGAAGGAGAATAAGTGAGTGAAGCATTAACTGATGATTTTATAGAACTATTTTAAAATCTTGCTGTCATATATTTTGTCAGGAGTCAGCTGATTGAACGTTCGGTTGGGAAAGCAAGTATGCTGGGTATAACCCACACAACTAGTCTGGGATTGATAGCCTCGGCTCACAATTCAGCACTGGAAGGGAAAAGTCCATCACACGTGTTCCTGACACTGATTAAATCCGATGTTTTAAATTGTCAGCATTCCATGAAGGATCTCATGTCAATGTCTTACGCGGAGAAAGCAGCACTCTGGGCGTACTATGGCAAAGCTGAAATGTCTATAGTGTCCTCACAATTGCTACTGCTGCATAATTCGGGGAATAAGAAGCAGACGATGTTCAATGGGTCCTCGACGTGTCAAGCTGTAGTAAACATTGTCAATGCTTTAGTCGAGTTCGGGGAGTACAACCTCGTGGATGTTTTGTTGGATCATGCGAAAGAGAGGTTCCCTAATGAACCATCTAACAAGGTAACATTAATTTTCGTTGAGGATATCGAACTGTCTTTCATAATATCATGCTGTTTCTACGCGGTAATTTTGATTTTAGATATGGATGCTGAGTCAACAATTATACCGATTAACAAAATTAATGAGGCACGAGAAATGGAGCGATGCAGAAGCGATAGCAAATCAAATATCAAGTTTAGACCCTATTGAAAGTAAATTCCGACTGGCTGAAGTTGCACTGGCGAAAGGAGATTACCCAACAGGTTTGGAGCACATAAGTAACATCGAAAAAGACGAAGACCTTAATCCACAGAATAGAGTCAGGGCGATGATTCTTTCTAGTCAGATCATGAATTCATCCATCCTCCCAGGGAATGGCATCACCGGGACCAATTCTCTAGTTTCATTGAACGCAGCTTTGGAAATGGCGACGAAGTATCACCTATCGTATTATGAAGCCCTCGTTAAAATGCATCTGGCGAATGTACAGGTACATAGTAGAATGTTTACGATTGCAAACATGACAATCCTATTTTTTATTCATAAATTCTTTTTATGATATCCCATAAATATTAACCAACTTAAAATTTCCGGGTGTAAACAGCTGATAATGGGAATGCCGAATCAAGCATCAACCCTCTTAGACGAGGCAATAGTACAAATCCTGGCGCACGGTGGCTGGTACGACCAGGCGCGTGCCCTAGTTGTCCACGCAAAGTGCCTCGTGGCGACGGCCCCCCGAGCTACAGAGAGACGCCGAGTCGTCATTCAAGACGCCATAAAAGCTCTCCTCAAGGCCAAGACTCATTTTACTAAAGTGGAAGCCTTTGGCAAAGTCAAGAACACGGTTTATCTACTGAGTTTACTATATAATGAGATTGATTTGAAAGCTGAACGTAATCAGTGTGCCTTCGAATTTCGACAGCTCGATGAGCAGTATCCTACTAAGTCTAATACATCAACGTTGTATTAATATTGATATCTTCTGCGAAGATGTGAAAATGATCGTCCTACGATAGTCATACGATGTCATATTTTGAATAATTATTTGATTATTTTGGCATAGTCACTGCTATTTACATAAAAGATGACGATTCCATAAAATCTGTCATAAAAATACAAAGTCGCGACGGAATTTAGAAAAATGTGACATTTTTACTGCTGTTTATATGGAATATACGAGTCGCGTATGATTTGTGGCACAAAAAATGTCATAAAATTCAGTAACTGTCATGAAATTCTGAACGCTCTGACATTGTTATTGCTGTTTAAATGCAGTATGACGTTACGTCAAATTTGTGTCACCAAATATGCCATAAAATTAAGGATCGGCCGTGATCTATTTAGTTAGGATAAAATAGTCATAGGATAATATCATTTGAATTTGAAAAATACTTATAATCTTGGATTAAAATGAAACAAGAATTTGCAAAAAATGACTCAACCTTCTTGAGAGATTAAAAAACGAGGGAATGAAGTGGTTGGAATGAGTTAAACCGGAAGAAAGACTCCGAAAAAAATCGTTTAAATATTACGCGGTGCTACAATCGAGCGCCTCTCGCGCCATCCACTCTATCCCCATGATATCCCAAATGTAACAATATATATCGTAGAGCCGGTTTTACTGAATTCTCAGTGTGCCGCCGGTTTCGCCTTGTGACGGGGCTGGATGCCTTCTATGTCGCCTGGCTAAGAAACAGCCTGGAGAGTGGCACAATATCATTTTTTCCAATTCCCCTCCATTCTTTTTATACCAGACACGCTCTCCCGGGTTTCATCGCGCACGTTGGCGTCACTCCACTGTGACGACGAGTTCTGTGTGCAAGTGTTTTTTTATATACGACCGAAACGCATCCACCAAGTGATAAACGAAAATTTAAAAACGGAAGTATTGAAATTCAAACTTCGCAGGCAAAAGCCACTGACACCTGATGTCAACGTCCAGTGGAGTCTCGTGTTGCCGCGATTCATTCCCGATTGCCTCATCACCAATTCGCCACTTAATAAAACCGTGAATTTTGAAATAAAACGCGGGACTGCTCAAGGAATGCGCGGCATTTAAAAATTGATAACGCATGTATTTACGAAGAATTAAAAAGAAAAAAACGGAGCGAGTTCGTTCCCCCCTTGGATCACGGGCCATTCAACCTTGGCTCCATGCATCCAGTGCAGGAGAGAAGTTGCTGCGTGGTACGCGGTAACCGATAGAAGGGAAACCGTGTGAGAAATGCGGAAAATATTAGTGACTGAGTGAAACAAAGCACCTGGTCCAGAGAAAGAGAACTGGAATTTTTTACACTCTTCGATGCTGAAACACTCATTCATATCAGTCTCGCTGTTTGTAGGAAGTTTCGTCGTATGATTTCTTCAGGTGGCGGAGAAGCATTCGAGTTATAAAGATATAAAGAATAATTTAAAGGGGCAAAAAAGGATTGACGAGCCAGAGGAATCAGTAAGAAGTTGCCGCTGCTAGTTCCGAGAACAACTCAGGCGGGTTTGTTCACTGGAGTTTGTTCCTGCCCATTACCTCGGCCACTTGGTTGCGGTGATACACGGGGGTCTTCAGCTAAACTACGGGTACAAACGTGAATGTGTGCGTTGAAGACTCTCTTCTCCCCTACTTTCAATGCCCCCCGCCCCTTTTATTTTTTTTTTACTCTTTTATTCCTTTTTTCAAAGTCTTGCCCACTATCGTTTTATCTCTGTCTCTCCATCCGCTGTGATCCACCGTCTGGCTTCAGCACCGTTCACAACGTAAATTCATCGTAATCCCATTTATTTATAACAGAGTGCGTTTGGGACCGACCAGGGGGTGAAACAGTTGCCATTAAGACACTCATGATTTATAACGATGAATTGTTGTTCCGTTGTTTTGATGTTTATTGGACAAGCCGCGAAAATCTAAAGCGCACATTGACCTTGGTGATGTGAAGAGTGCTTGATCCCAGGTGCGCATACACAAAGGTGCATCCTCCTGATGGAATTCAAGCTCAACGTCTCGTAGGCGTCCGCAGTCGAGACGCTTTTCATACGAATGTGGGGAATGAAATTGTCGAGTTTATTTTCTACGATATTACTCGCCGTCATTTTGAAATTACTATACGAGGGGGAAAATCACACGGAAAATTGCTGCATAATATAGGTAATCTGAGGGTAAAATTGTTGTCCAGAGATCTTTGTTGGAAATCAAGAAATGGAATGTAGAACACTAATTTTTCTATTTCTAACATCATGTTTTCGCGAACAAAAATACATATCAATATAATGAAAAATCAACCTCGGGTCGATCCGGTTTATTGCTCCACTGAATGCCTCAACTCCAGTTCGATTGGAGTTGACAGAGGAAATAAGTTCAATGTCGTTTTTCTGTTAATGACAAAACTGTCCATGAAATAGCAATTTTCTCATCCAGAATAATGTCCCTTATTTTCCTAGCATCTCCTCCTCATCTTCAATATTCATAATGGGCTTTGGTATTGTTACCCGAGGGATTTCTATAATAGAATTGTTAACATTCCAGCGAAGATAGGAAAGCATAATCCACGTAAAACGGGCCGAGAATGCCCTCGAAGAAGCAGTACAATCTCGTTCACAATGATGAGTACGATACGAGGATCCCGCTGCACAGCGAGGAGGCCTTTCATCGTGGCATCGTATTCCATGCTAAGGTAAGATAATTCAAATAGCATACATCAAACGAGAAATTCAGAGGGACAATGAGACAGTTGTTGGCGCCGTCAGACGTCAACCGACCTACGACGAAAAACTAAACGTGAACTGAACACAATGAGGCCATCGACTACGACAACGATGATATTTCTGTAACTCAAATTATTGCCCACTGACTTTTTCGCCACTCTCCCGTGCTCGTCGACATGACGTCATTGGCTAGCACGTGGTTTATTTCGGAAACTGGTATCATCCCTCTCACGCGAGACACCTAAATCTCGCGGGATTATCCATCCGTTGATTCGTCATTTAAATTCACAGCATGGGACGAGATACGTGCAATCACGCCAGGGACGATTCTGTTGACTAACCATGTTATTTTTTTCATTTTCCTCTGGTTTTTAGTTCATCGGGTCCATGGATGTACCGCGACCCACTAGCCGAGTGGAGATCGTGGCGGCGATGCGACGGATTAGAGTAAATATTCTTCTACCGCTCTCTTACTAGCTCTCAAATCCAATTAATAACAATGACCATAATTTGTTAAGTGCCCCTTTAAACTTTCTTGCAGTACGAATTTAAAGCGAAAGGTATCAAGAAGAAAAAAGTAACTCTGGAGGTATCAGTGGATGGTCTGAAAGTGACTCTCCGAAAGAAAAAGGTAAAAGTCTAATCCATACGCCTTAATTAATCGAGAGAGTGAATGAAAGCTAATTTCAGTGAACAATTTTTCTCACAGAAAAAACAACAATGGATGGACGAGAACAAGGCATTCCAGATGCACTATCCAATCTATCGAATATTCTACGTTTCTCATGACAGTCACGATCTCAAGATATTTAGCTACATAGCGCGGGATGGAAACAGTAATTCCTTCAAGTGCAATGTTTTCAAATCTAGTAAAAAGGTGAGCCATTCGCGGAAATGATCTGGAGTTAGTCCGCTAGGTTCTTCGAAGGCTTCGCTCTAAAAATGAAACGGTTTTTCGTAAAAGGAGATAATCACACGGGTTTTAATGAAAAAGGAAATGAAGGAGAAATAAGTCAATAATGCTAACGAGAGGAGGAGGGGCTAAAGGCTCAGGAAATCGCAGAAGTCACGGTTCACAGGTGAATACTTGTGTTGGGAATGGTAATTTTAAACATGCGACGTGTCATTCCGTCCAGCAAGGGTCTCCATCGATCATATATTTCTTCGTGTGCGTTGAATATTTGATTGAAATTTACGAGTTATTTGAATGTATCATGGTCCGTCGATTTGAAACCTTATAGTAGGCGACGTGAATCGTATTCATTAGCATATGCTCAAAGAAATAATGCCTCATCTTGGAAGGAATGATCCCCAATACTGCGCGTATGAAAATTGAAGAGATATACTTTTTGGAAATTGCCAGGTAATTTCAAATTTAATGCTAAATATTCCGATTGAAAATTCAGATGAATTCCAGAATTCTCAGTTTCTATATCCACTTTAGTTACCCAGATGTTCGCTGAAAATGTTGAATTCAAGTTTTTTATAGAGTTGACTCTAGGAATAGGAATAGGGGAATTTTTCGAGACAACCTCTCTTAGAAAACAAAATCGGAGGATGAAAAGCCTTGATATATTGATTAGTTCTTAAGACGATTGTTTAAAAATCGTCTTGAACTCGCGATATCATGCCGTTAACAGAGTATTTTATAGAAGAATATTTCTAGCCATATTTTTCACTTTAATTCTCAGGAACTCGTGAAAAACAAAAGCCCGAATATAATTGACTTATCCCGTTTCACAACTTTACAACCGAAATGACGTGTTTCCCGCGAAGCGTGAAGCAGATAATGGAAAAATTTCGCTTCCAATGTTCGCATTTCAATGCACCAGAGATGGTGCCAAAAAAAACGCACAATAAAAATTCACCCAAAACACTGATGTTTATTAATACAACGAATTTAACAATATTTCCCCCGCAAAACAAAAGTGCGTAATATTCACTTGACTCTCAAAATGACGTTTTGTTATAAAATTCATTTTTGTTGTTTTCCATTATGATATGTGATTGTATTAGTGGTATACCTCTGCCAACTAGACAGAGGAGGGAAAAATCGAGAATTATTTAATCGTGTTGACTGGCTTTTCAGTTCCACACTCACTCGCTCGTAAATGTACGGTTTTTCTTTTTGAATAACGCTTCGAACTTGCCTCTAATGTGTCTGTGTGTGTTTTAAGTACACGTCGGAGTTATTAAAATAGCATCCATAGTCCTCTGTGTCTGCGAGTGCGGGCTACCGTAGGCAATACACTCCATCGGCTCCCTCAGTTCTCGGGCATGTCCGGTTCAACAGCGATCATTGATTCTTCGATTGAGAATCATAATCGATAAATTCACTAGTCATCCTCGAAGCACCCCAGTTAAATGAGACAAAGTGATCCATCATCTCCTCCTTCACCACCGTTGAAAAATTAATAAATTGTGCGAATCGCGGAATGAAAGAGCTAGTAGAGTGACATCTGAGTCTAGCGTATTTTGATAAGCGGTTCCGAACACTGGAGTACGCTAAATTAGTCGTGAAATGACGGATTCATTTCATTTTTCAACTTCAGAACAAATAAATTGTTAGTGGATATTGTTTGAAGCGGAAACTGTAGGCGTATTCATTGAAATCTCTTCATCTCTTGAGGTTTTCATGGAGGACTGTTTTCTCAAGTGATTTTCTCACCTGTCTTCTCAAGAAAAATTATATTTCTTTAATCACAAGAACTTTATTAAAATTAATTACCCTGGAGACGCCACATCTGAACAAGGGAAAGTGAACGATCATTTCCTCCCTCTCACTCTCAATGAAAAAATCGTGTAAATAGTGGAATGGAACAAGTTGAGTGACACTTGAATTTCAGCGTGTTCTCCTAATCACTTTCTGAGCACTCTGGAGCACATATGTGGGTAATGAGGACGGCTCTGTGCGTCACAGGCGCCGCGAGTCCCTGAAGACCAGGGTCAAACGCGTTGACTCTCAGGTGCCCCAACAACTCATAATTTTTTTTTAAATACAAAAGATGTTGAGAAATCCCGGGAAGTTGACGATTGCCTCGGAAGTGCCGATGAGTGGAGGTGGTCAGAGTCCTGGTACGCCTGAGCCAGGCACTCCGGGAGGTAGTAGACCTCGAAAGAAATTGTCCTTCAAGGAGCCGGAATTTTTTGGCTACTTGAGGATGAAAAAGCCGTCATTTAGGGCAAAGCCACCAGTTCCTAATCCTCCTCCGGCCTCTCATCAACCTACTCGTGTTGCGTTGGATGAGCAGCCGTTTGAGGAGGAGGATGAGGACTTCGAAGAACTTCAGGTAACACTTACCTGAAAAAAATTTTTTTAATTTATTAAATTTATTAACTTTAAACTTGATAATCATTTTTCCCATAAATCCAAGCCAATATCTCTCACAAGAGAATTAACTTCGCACTTTCTATGAAATAAAAAAAACAACTGCTGAGAGGACTGTAATCTACAGATATGTTTTTTACCGTTTGAATCGTAGAATGTCCTCCGCGAAAGGTATACTTTGAATTGTATTTCTACATTTCAAAGTAATTTCTCTGTAATTTCTTTGCAATGGGGGAGAATATTTTTTTGCTAAACGCGGCACAGTAAAATTATACTTTCGTCAGTCTCCATATCTTTTCTATCATTGTAAAAAAAATACTCCAGCTGTGTGGAAAATCTTACTGCAATTTATTGCTATTCAACGGAAGATACATTTCACTGCACAATTAGCTTTCGAATAATGAAATATACCAAGATTTTCTAGATGATTTTTCTCCAACGTTTCTCTCCGCACACGTATAGACATATTTTATGAGGAAGGGAAATCTGCGGTCTAAAATTATTACAGTTATTGACGATAAATTGGTGGATATCGTATCGTAAATATTGAATTTAACGATTTTATGTTCAACCGGTGATTTTTATCGCAGAGCCAAGCCATGAGGGTAGTTAGAACGGTCGGACAGGCTTTTGAGGTGTGCCATAAATTGAGTATCAATGCAGCGTCCGAGGAGCGCGACCAGGAAATTGATAAAGAGAGGGAGCGGAGCGACGATCATCTGCCTCGTAATGAGGATTACGAAGACGAGATGACGAATGATCGACAGCCGATCATACAGCCACGCTCACCATCACCGAATGTACACAAAGATATGTCACTCATGGGGGATGGGGAGGATACAGGAGTGGATCAACCACCTGCGGTTGCACCTTGTATTATCAGAACGCATTCCTCGGCATCGCCTATCAGGCAATCGCCATCGGTATGTAGAAACCCAATCACTTGAATTTCATATAAAAAATGCCAAAAGAATGAACAAATATATCTTAGAAGTTTGATATCTTTTTTAGTCTTCCAAGAATTCACTGGAATTTAATCTCAGCTCATTAAGAACTGAACCCCAGATACAAGCATCTCCCCATTGAATTATTAAAGCTATCACTTCATCGCATTTACCCGGCAGTGAATTTTCGCGAAGTATCAATCATGTACTCTGCTAAACTCGGTGGGTAAAAAAATTGCATTCCAGGGAACAGTTCCATCAGAATGTGGAGACGTGCTCCTGCTTGGTGGAAATGAGTTGACTTCTCTAAAACATGAGATTCAATTACTCAGGGAGCGTTTGGAGCAGCAGGGCCAGCAGACTCGTGCAGCTGTGGCGCATGCCAGGCTACTCCAGGATCAACTCGCTGCGGAAACTGCAGCAAGAGTCGAAGCTCAAGTGAGTCACATGTAGCTAATTCCTCTCACGACAAAGACCAATATATGCCTTTCACCTACGTTTCTAGACAACTTTCAGGAACTGAAAATTGTCTGAATAACATGAAAGATTATCTGAATTTCAGAGGAACAGATGACTAATCATATTAATTTATGTTTAAAATTCAGATAAATTTCTGCCACACAATTGCTTCACGATATTTTTTCAAAACTTCCATAAGGAAAGTCAATTTGTTTCGCTATAATTTTAGACGAGAACACATCAATTACTGGTCCAGAATAAGGAGCTGTTAGAACACATTGGTGCCCTAGTGAGTCATTTGCGTGAGCAAGATCGTGCATCTGGTATCCATGGTGCTGTACAGTCACCAGGTGCTCAAGGAACAAATAATCTCATGAATCAACAATCACCAAATGTTCCCGACCTGTCCACTCTCGGCCAGGTAACGCTCTATCGAATGACGCCGTGATACTCAGACATGAGAAATAAAAAAAATAAACCTCATCCAGCTCAACAATTTTTCTGACAATGCATTTTACACAATTTTTATTTTATTGTTTACACTTAATTAATTTTAAATAACTCGAATTGTAGCTGCCTATTGTTTTAGCTTTTTAATTTTTTTTACGAACACTTTTTTTATTAATAAAATAAGACAAATGAACTGAAGAAATTTATGTGAATTCTTCGACCACGTGGGGGGAGGGGGTAATGACGTTAATAGTGAAGGGGGCTGGAAAATGGGGGTGAGGGGAAAATACTCAATTGCCTGCTCCAAATATTTTTTATTTATACCACTCGGCTGTTTAAAACTGCGCATATATACATTAGTCTCTGTCGTCTTTGCTGACATAATTTTGCTTTGCATCGAGAAAGATAGAAAGAGAGAGAAAGAGAGAGACATAGGCAAGTCAACGTTTGTGAAATTTTATGGTCGACTCTGTGCCACCACGCTGCCTTCGTACGCCTCTAATCCAATAATAAACTATTCGTGTGGCTGTGCCTAAAAAGCAACGTTTATGTATTCACGCACGTGGATACTTTATTAGATGTTTCATTTTGCCATTTGTTTTGCTGGTATCATGGAGAGACCCTTCAACCTGGATTTTTTAACCATCTCAAGGTAACGAATTATTGAATACTCACCCCTTAACTGCTTTTTTATCTGATGACTCCTGGCGGGGAAAGAAAAGTACAAAAAATGCTGGACAAAATCGAAAGAGGAATTCTATCTTAAGAATTTTATTGAATTTCTCGTTAATTTTCTTTCTCCACGGGTTAAACGATGGCGGATCAGATTTTATCTGATAATCGAATGTTTCTTACAGTCTCACTCGAGAACACCTGGCCAGAGCTCACCCTGGGAGCTAGAACCACCGTCTTTCACGTATTCATACACACCAGATCCCCTCTATGGTACTGGGGGACTCGATCTAGGGGGGTACGGTGCATCCAATGATCAATTGCACTTTCAGACGCAGCTACTCGAGAGATTGCACAACATAAGTCCTTATCAGACACAGCGGTCACCGTACGCTACACCCTCACCCTATCCCATGCAAGCACCGAGTTTTCTACTGTCGCCGGCTAATAAACCATCGGTAATTTATTTGGAATTTATGCCATTTAATATGAATATTGAATGTCAAGTTGAATTGTCAGTGCCACTGTCCAAAAAATATTTTCCCAGTGTTTACTTCTGTAATTGGAATTTGCCCGATGAATACGCGACAAACATATGTTTCAGAATTCCCACACATCCATGAGGCTTTCACAAGGAAATAGTTTCGCCTCGTCTCCAGTGATGTCTCATAAAATTCCGGGATATACTTCCCAATCAGAGGATCCATTATCAGATCTCCATGCCCTCATAAAACCCCTCCCCTGCACGCTCCCCCGTCAAAGAAATTCCCTGCACTTTGCCAGAGATACTCAGGACTCGCGACAGCAGAGAGCCAGCTGTCCTCCCCAGACGACAGTCATCCTGGATCCACCCCCTCAAAGACGAAAAGCTGAACAGCCGAAACAGGACAGCCCGAGACCACAAGGGAGTCCTGCTAGGGAGACCCCGAGCAGGGAATCCCAGTCCATTGACAAAAACATCCCTAAAAGCAGTCTCGCGACAATCCTAAGATCACCGGGACCTCCACCCTCCAGGACAACCAGTGCTCGGCTCCCAGCACGGAATGACCTCATGAGCCAGGTACAACGGAAAACCTGGGCACGCCACACGACCAAATAGAACGGGGAATATTTTATGTATGAGTCGGTTTCCAGTTCCAGGTTGTTTGGAATACATAAAGACTAATTGCTATAGGATAATTCATTATTTGTGTAAAGTATTTCCGTCTTTTTCAAGAATATTTGAATGATATTTTGGGAAATAATCATCATGTGCTCATTTATCCTCTCCCTGTTCCTCAAGTTTTTTGCTATCAGATGACGGCTTACGCCATTAATGGAAAATACCATTTGTGAAAGTAGAAGAAAAAAAATATTTTCTAAAATTATAGTCTCTCACGTGATTACGTGACATTGAGATAATAATTAATGAAGGGAGAAAACATTTTACTACTCTTGCGCCCAGGAAACGCGATACATAAATTGTTTTAGTCCGATATAAAATTCAAAAATTATGGGGAACACTAAGGCCATTCGCTCCCACCAAAATTCTGGGAATTCAGTCTACGTTAATGCCTGACGCTACACACAAAAAAAATTTGGGGGTGCAGTCATGCGAGGGTGCAAATGAGGCCACTTCAATTTTCGCCATGTGAATCGATAACCCTCGAGGGTATGGAAAACACTGAATATGAAAGGACGGCAATGGTGAAGAGCTAATAATCAAGGGTGTGGATGGTCACCAGTTACAAGGTGCGGCTAGCAAGGATTTTAACGACGCCGGCGTATTGTTTCGCGCTGAGGCATAAGGGAGATACGTAAAGTCATTAGAGTAGCGACCAACGGGGTGTTCGAATCCCATTATCACGTCAATTTTCTCCTCTTCCTCTATTTCCAATTTCGATAAGGGTTGATGGCCCAAATGGATAGTGAAGAGGAAAAACATGGGGAGAAACCCAATAGTCTGCCGAAGGATGAATTAGGGGTGGGCATATTACGTGTTGGGTCAATCAACCGGAGGCGGTCGTCATTCACGTCTTTATCGTCGGAAAAGGTAATCTCATTCGGCATCAAAACTCATATACTTAGAGACAAAAATTTGTTGAGATATATATCTACTTGCCACCAGTAAATCTACAGCAATATTTCTATAAAACGTGCTAGTGCCAAATAAATGTCCTTGTAGTTGGTAAATACTCTTGGCACAAGAAATCTTTCTCTCAGTATAGTAAATGAAATCACTGATCACTCATCAGCTTGTCTGGGTAATTAATGCTCCGGATATTAGCCGATTTACTTTGTTTTCCTTATGGGGCCGTTTACACGCGATATCCTCGCCGTTGCAAACTCAACCTCGTAAATTTTCCGTCTAATGAATAAAAGGAGAAATACAAAAGTTCATTTGAACTCCCACGTGTTTCGTACATCATTTATGATCAGGACCAGAAAATACAATTCTAAAGATTGATACAGAGAAATTTCCTTCCATCTTAACAAAATTATTTCCAAAATTTCCATGTGCGTGAAAAGAGGATACGAATGACACCGATTAATTGACCCCATCCTACGAAGATTAATCCCTATCGAAATAGAAGAATCATGTCGATGAGGTGATTTTCGTGGATATCCTAATAATAGCGTGTGTCACGCATACTTGAAGGGAATATTCGGAGAGGGGATGTGGGAGCTTCGGCAGTGATTAGCTGAGGGTGTAGCCAGGTGTGGCTGCAACACGTGTACTTGAGGGATTCAAACTAAATCCGCGTCTAGGTGTGGTGGGATTATTCTCACTTTCCGGTTGGAGCTCAGTGTCCTCAGTGTCGGTTGTTCTTTTCGCTGCATTTTTTGTGTTTCTGGAAACCTACCAGGGAACTGAGCGCCCCTCTGTCACGTTTGCACTGGACGAGGACCTCCCCAAGACAGAGGATACGTGGAGGGGCTCATCCGAGTTGTTCGAGGAGATGCCACTGTCTCCGACGCTGTTGGCACATGGCGGGATTGATACTACTGAGGAGGAAGAGGACGATGATTACTCGGTGTCGGTGTCTGCGATGCTGCAGAGAAAGACCTCCAGGAGGTCCAGTCGGAGGAAAAAAAGGGGGTCTTCGGGGTTCTTGAATGAAGACGCCGCGGATATCCCTGGGAGCTCCAGGAGACGATCTTCAGTTTTTACTACGAGCTCGGGAGAGTAGGTGGATTGATTTCAATAGTGAAGTGGCCGCGGTAAATAATAATCTTTCGGTAAAATAGCACTTGCACGCCTTACAATAGTTTATTGAAATGTAATGTTCAAAATTTCGCGGAGCACTTATTAATCGCAGGCTGACCACTTCTCTATCGCCTCTGATCTCAATTGCTGGAGAATTGCAATTGTAATTTGTTTAAGCACAGCGATCTCGTTCGACGGGATGGAGGAGGATACGGAGGAGAAGGTCAAGCAGCAGCAGATATTCGAAAAGTTGAAGGTGCATAAGGAAGTTTTGGGGGCTGTCAAACATCAGCCGTGGACCCTCAGGAAGAAGGTAAAATTAGCCAGACAGGCAAAGTCGTACATCAGGCGGCACGAGGGTGCTCTTCAGGTACGACTCGCTCAGAGTAGGAATACCAGAGATATTCTAGCGCAGGTCTCGATTTTTATGAACAAAGTAAGTTCTTGAAAACTGATGTGACGTATTAGGAAAATTTCTTAATCTTTCATTTTTGTGGGTATCATTTTTCTATCTCAACCCAACATATCATTTTCTTGGATGTAGAAATGGCAGTACTTTCGGAGGGAAATAGTCAATCTCCAGACATGGGTAGTGCCTTGGGAACTCCGAATAAAAGAAATCGAGTCTCACTTCGGTTCCGCCGTTGCCTCTTACTTCATTTTTCTCCGCTGGCTCTTCTGGATAAATCTTGTTATATCCTTGATACTGACCGTCTTCGTCGCAGTCCCGGAAGTTCTGACGGCAGATAGAAATTTGGCGGGGAATCGCAAGGTAATGCCGCCGGAAGTGGAAGCTAAAGCCACGCACTTATTGACACTCTGGGAGTTCGAAGGAATCATAAAATATTCTCCTTTCTTCTACGGATGGTACACCAATCGAAATTCGGAGGATGTGGGATACAGAATGCCCCTGGCATATTTTATCGCTAATCTTGTCATTTATACCTACAGCTTCGTCGCCATATTGCGGAAGTAATAAATCATTCCCCATAATTGGAATAAAAGTAAAATATTGCGTTGCGTTCAATTGATTAATTTCGGTTGGATTTGTAGAATGGCGGAAAATTCGCGGATGAGCAAACTATCGGAAAAAGAAGACGAGTGTGCGTTCTCCTGGAAGCTCTTTACAGGGTGGGATTTCATGATTGGAAATACGGAGACTGCCCACAACAGAGTTGCAAGCACAATTGTGGGCTTTAAGGAAGCCCTTCTGGAAGAAGCGGAGAAGGAAAAACAACTCGGACAGTCTGTATTTCCCTATCTCACTTAATTCTCTATCTCAACTAATTTCACTCCTTCGACTAATTATTTCTATTCATCAGCTGGAAAATTACAACAGTTCGAATTCTCGTGAACCTCGCCGTACTATTTCTCCTTGCATTATCTGCCTACGCAGTAGTGCAATTAGTGGCAAGAAGTATGGAACCCGAGGCGACTAGCAGTTGGTGGAGACAGAACGAGATAACAGTAGTGATGTCTCTGATCTCTTTCATCTTCCCTATATTCTTTGAGGTCCTAGGATTTGCTGAGAACTACCACCCTAGGAAGCAGTTGAGGGTGCAGTTAGGGAGGATTATGCTGCTGAATCTCCTCAACTTGTACTCCTTAATCATCGCCCTCTTCGACAAGATCAGCCACATGGAAGAGGAGCTGCAGGCACTTAAACCAAAGGCCGAAGTTCCTGCGATGTCGTTGGACTTTCCTCGCTGTCGTGAGGTTACAATCCCTTGTGAGACTTGGAGATCAAGTACTATGCCTATATCCACCCTCTCATCAATGAAGTCAAGGGTCCTGACCACTAGTTTAGCAGCAATGAGTGTGATGTTGGCCACAAATTCAACAGAAAATTCAATATTTCAACCGAACGCCCTGGAGCTACGCTCCAACGATCTTTTCGGAGAAACTCTCATCAATGTCGATGGATCCAGAGATTACGACGCTTTGATAACGTTAGAAGAAAATTCAACCATGTCTGCGATGTCCGAGAATCGAACATTAGATCCATCACTGAACGATCGAGAGGAATCTTATCCTGCGGCACAAGATCCTCAAAATCCTCGCGATAATTATGACGACTACGATGTCAACATAAATCATGATGAAGTCTCAACATCGACAGAGGACTCAAATTATTTCACAACTAAACAAGAAACTGTCACAGAGGAAATATCAACGCCCAAGTCTCCAGATCAAGATCAAAACTTGAGGAGGTGCGTTATCAAAGTTTGTAACGTGTGTGAAACTCCAGAGTCTGGACAGGAAGACAGTAGAAACACTCAAGTGAGTCTTGTCGCGATTTCTAAGCTCAATACAACGACAAAACGCAAGTTAAACAAGTTATGCTGGGAAACAATGTTCGGACAAGAGCTGGCGAAACTCACAATGATGGACCTAGTCCTCACGATCATTGCGACATTGGGAGTTGATTTTCTCCGAGCCGTGTTTGTGAGGTATACCCACAGCTGGTGGTGCTGGGACTTAGAAAAAAAGTTTCCCCAGTACGGGGACTTCAAGATTGCGGAGAATATTCTCCATTTGGTAAATAACCAGGGGATGGTGTGGATGGGGATGTTCTTTAGTCCCGGATTGAGTGCTCTCAATCTTGTTAAGTTGGGGATTCTCATGTACTTGAGGTCGTGGGCGGTAATGACCTGCAATGTGCCACATGAAGTGGTGTTCAAAGCCTCGAGGTAAATAATTTTCGTAAATAAATAAAAATTTGAAGAAATTAATCGAACCATTCTTATTGTTCAGGTCGAATAACTTTTATCTCGCACTGCTTTTGACGATGTTATTTCTCTGTGTTCTCCCTGTGGGTTATGCTATTGTTTGGGTTAAGCCTTCTTGGCACTGTGGACCTTTTGCTGGATACCACCGAATTTACTATATTGCGACACAAAGTCTAAAAGATACTCTACCCCGAAAAGCTCACAAGTAAGTGGTGAAACAAAAAAAATAGTCAACTTCATCAATGAAGACCATTCGATGAAATGTATCTAAACACTTTCAGGGCTTTGGACTACATCGCATCCCCCGGTATCGTTATACCTCTCATTGTCCTGATGGCATTGATAATTTACTACATGGTCTCCCTAACAGGCTCTCTCAGAGAAGCCAATAATGATCTCAAGATTCAGTTGCGGTATGAAAGGACTGAGGAGCGACGAAAAATGTTTAAAATTGCTGAGAAAAGGGGACAGGGTCAGGATACTCCCTTCGCAAAGTGGAAGAAAATACTGCCACCAACAGGCTCACCAAAACCTGTAGCGTCAGACCCACCGAAAATTTCAAAAGGTTTCTTACTTGACCGTAACTCTAGTTATGAGATATGGTTGTCCTAGCTTGATTGTTTTTCAGGGATTGGAAATATTCTCCAGGAAAAGCGTAAACGCGCCATCGAGAGAATTCGTACTTTGACGTCTGAGGCTGACGAGGCGACCGACGCAGAACCATTATCATTACCGGTTGATCCACTATCGCCAAAAGAAGTTCTCTCGGAGAGAGATATTAGTGAGAACTCGGATGTGACCAAATTGTAAATTCACAAACAGCATTGGATTTTTTATTCAGAAAAGCAATTGCCGAGTGTCTCACTAAAGTTGTTATTCTAGGGGGACCAATATACCACGCATTCACATAGATGGAATTGACATGAACGCAGCATTACCTGAATCATCGGACCAGCATGATCCGACGCCCTCAAGAGAGAATGACCAATTACAAGAAAATAATAAATCAGCAGAAGAAAAAGGGGAAACAGATAAGTGATTCCCAAAATACATGGATAATTGCAACGTGATGCAAGTAGAATTGAAATATTGCACGTTCATTCAAATGTATTCACTTTCAAAAATTGTGATATAAATCTTGCATCTCAGTATAACTGACACTGGGTATGTCTTTTTTTTTTAAATATGACTCCTAACGTCCTCGATTAAGATCCCTAAGCAATTCAAAAAATCAATACTGCAATATATTTGTCTCCAAACTTCAAAATATGCAATTGTTTTTTAAAAAATTGTTAAAGATGTTCTCCCTATGTCCATGTGAAAACGGTGAAACATATGTATACGTTAAAACTTAGGAGCCTATTTCGATTTTATACAAAAAAAGTCTGATCATAGTCTGATCAATAGAAACTAGACTATAACAATAAGGTAAGTCCAAAACCACATTCACGGTGAACTCAGAATGAAATATAAACTATGCACTTCAAACCTTGAAACAGTCCTTCACTCAGTTCATCTGAATCTCCTCAATATTGAGATGAGCAATGAACCTCAATCTCATCTGCAGTGCAGGTCTCAACCTCCTGATAATGCACTCGACATCAGTCTTCATCATATCCCCGACAAACATGTACTTGATGTGATACAGCAGGTCACACACAGGGTCCATATACTTTAAAGTAGCCTGAGTCCTATCAATCTGTTCCAACATCTCATAAAGACTAACTGTTAACTCCACAACACCTTTGGGCCTTTCGACATTGAATCGAGCCAGAGTGGGTCCAATGAGGTGACAAGCAAAGATCAATTGCTCCTCACTAGTGACAGCAGGCTGCAGCTTCTCCTTAACGAACTGTGGCATCGTCGTGATGTGCCCCACACCTGCATGGTGCCAGATGGAGTGTGTCAATGACAGCATGTACGAGTACTTATTTTCCAGTAAACAATTATGAGTGACATCAAAATTGAACATCTGGAAAGGAGTCAAATTATTATACTGCCACTTGGCCAAACCAGGACTGTTGATGGTGACAACCAATCGGTCATAGAAAGCAGTCCAGTAGCATTCCGGGAGAGCCGCCATCAACAAGCCCACACAGTTGATCCACAAATGAATGTCTTTAGAAGGAATGACAGTATATCCTTTGGCAACGACATCCAGCAGAGCATTGGCTACGGAATTTGGGGCGACGGGGACTGCCATCAGCTCGACGCAAGTGACGTACAAAGCGTGAGCCGCTGGATTTGGAAATTCATTGAATCGCCAGTCGACTGAAGGGAAGTGTGGAGTTCCTGACATTGTCTCTACGATTCTTCTCACTAGTCTGATATAGTAGTCAAGTTCTGGCACCCAGGAAACAGCCTCGTCAGGTACTCTGGACATATAATGGAGGAAAGGCTCTGAGAGAGCCCACCCAGGTGCCCTGATCTCTCTCAACGAACCCAACACAGCTGCCACCAGTCTTCTCTTCAGTTGCGGTTTATCTCTCAGTTTCTTTTCATAATAGTGAAGAGTATTATACAAATAGGTGACTGGTCTGTCGTGAAACTTGTACAAGCACCCCAAATGCTCCAATAAGATCTCCAGGCTTTTGATAACCGGGGGGATCTCCAGGTACCTGTGAACAACGATATCGAAGACTGGGAGAAACCTCAGGCAGACGTTGCCAAAGTAGACAGGGAGATTCTGATACTGGCTAGGTCCCCCACTCGTCTGATCCATAATCCCCTCAGGGGCAAAAGTCTCCGGAAATTTTCGATGAAATGCCAAGTGTTTCTCGTGCCAGTTGGACTGCTTCCAGTGTTCCGGGGAATTCTCTTTAACGAATTCTTGCACTCTATTACGGAATTCAGCGGCTTTCAAGAGCAGCAATTGAATAATGAAGAAGCACACCTGTGCCTCATTACCCTCCTGTGTTCTCAGTGCCAGACAGAGTACCAACCTGTCAATTGTAACAATATTGTACTTCCATATCATGTGATTTATCGTGTCTACACACTTGTTGACGTGCTGTCCCCCTACACTATTGGCGAATTCGAAGACAAGATAATCGCAAAATTTTCTCAGATGAGCGGAGAGAGCTCTGGCTCCTATTCTCTCCAGAATTTTGTACGCAATTGGACTGATACGATCTGTCTCCAGAATCATCTTCCACAGAAGACAGAGGAATAGGGGAGGGGTACCTGGCACTGAGAAATGAGCTATTATGTCATTCTCGTTGCTCATTGACGCCCAGTTTCGGTACTCTTCCTCTACAGCCTTCTTTATCTGCTGTTTGTTTTCTCTTGAGATACTATTTTGCTTGAAAAATTCACTGAGAACTGGAGGAAAGCACTCGAGAGTGTGGATGGCCCAGGAGTGTGGGGTATTCTGCATGATTGTGATGAGTAGCTCTTTGCACCAGGCACCACCTACAGGATCAGAGCCTGTTCCAGTCACGTGCATGGATCTCGCTAGAGTCAGGACTAAAGCTCTGTTTAACTCCTCCGACTCCGATGATACTAATGTCTTAGGTTCGGAGAGAAATCTGGAAAGTTGGGGTTGAACTTCTGCAGATCCCAATCCAGTGATCATCCGGAGTGCTGTACTCTCCACACAAAGATGCAATTGAGTCTGATTGGTCTGAGGAACAGCTGCCAGGCTGTGAAGGTGAGAGAGGATCTGGAGACGATAATGTGGCTGAATGTGGTGCATTCTGTAACTGAACATTTCCAAGAGAGTATAAAGAGTTCCCCAGGCGTGAGATTTGAAGACTTGAGGGAGCAATTGGCTTATGAACCCTTTTATTCCGAGACTCTCGATCTCAGTGTACACCAGGAGGCGAGAGTAGGTTTCCACTAAGGCAGGAGCCAGAGGCATGTTGCTTTTCGACTGAGCTAGTTTGATAACATGAGTAACAATGCTGTGAATTAAACTCATCTTCGAGTGAACAGTTAGGGAATCTAGGATGGACATTGACAAGGGTGTGATTGGCCCTGTCACTAGGGCGGCATTGTTTTGGAGGTTTGACTGAAGTGGCTGCTGTTGTTGATTCTTCTGTGTCCCTAGAACAGTGTCGACTAGAGTTGCCATGGGCCTACTGAAATATTCTTGATATGTAGAATATGCATTGCATAGAAGGGCTATTCTGTAGTCGGATCCCATGCATAAGGAAGTAGTTGGCATCACTAGATGTTGAAGAAATTCGTGATGAGCCTTTAAAGCTGTTGGAATAGGCCGATGAATATTTGCATGCTCCAGTTGAGCCTTCTTTAATAAGTGGATCCAAATACAGGTGATCGCCATCTGATGGGTGCAGAGGGCTTGATTGTAATCTGGAACTGGTAGAGGTTCCTTTTCAGGGTAGAGAAGGTCATAAAGCTTCAAGACTGGCAGGAAATTAGCCAGAGGATTTCGCTGAATACTCCCAGAAATGAATTGCAGTAAAACCCACATCAAGTGATCCCTTCCCTTCTTTAAGTCTCTCGCTGCTAGCTTTTCATGAATGGCCATGACGATGTTGGGAAAGGAGGCGAATTGGAAGAGGATGAAGTAGATCAACTGCGAGGAAAGGTGCAGCCATACCCAGTGATTCGCCACGGTTCCGTCGACACCTTCAGTCTGAACCGTGTCGTTCTCAGATCTCTCCATTGCCAGGATCACCAGCTCCACCATTTGTTCTTCAAGAGCTACACAACGTTGCTTGTGCTGCTTCTGGAGGCCCAACATTGAGCAAACCATGTCTCTGGAATACGGTTGTTCTAAGACGTAACGGAGAAGTTCGGTTTGAGGTTTAAGGAGGTCCGCGTCGTACGGTAAACTTCCTTTTAGAGAAAATTTGAGGCTGGATGGATCCAGTAGCCAGGGATTTATTTGGTGATCAGCATATCC
Organism: Diachasmimorpha longicaudata; assembly: GCF_034640455.1. NCBI lineage: Eukaryota > Metazoa > Arthropoda > Insecta > Hymenoptera > Braconidae > Diachasmimorpha > Diachasmimorpha longicaudata. Next base: position 7,302,928 of record NC_087235.1, read on the forward strand.
AGTATGCTCCACAACAGGGAGCATTTTCGAGTGGCCTATTTTAGAAACCATCTGAGCAACTGGACGAAAACTTTCGACAAAACTTGAGAGAAGTGAGGCTAACTTCCAATGCGGCCAGTTCTTGTTATCCGGATACACTTTCTGAATTTCTGTGATGATGAAGTAGCTGGGAAGAAGACAATTACTCCTGTCGAAAATATTCTCGAACACGTATTCTAGGGCTTTAAGTTGGGGCTGCACTGAAGCGTTTAATCGGATCGGGATCGTTTGAGCTTTTTCTATACAACCTCTCATTATCTCGCGAACACCTTTGTAGTCTACGCCACCGGTTATTCGGCGTATTAAACCGAAACATTCAACCCAGAAATCTTGTAGGTCATAGACAAGTTTGTCACAGCTTAAGATTGCTTCACATATCATTCTGGAATAGGACGGGAGAAGTGATGTCAGTTTTGGCTAAAATCGGGTGGCAGTTCATAGAAAATAAATGGAAATGCGCTAAAGGTGTAAATAAAAATCCCATTCCAATAGATATGGAAAAACTATTGATGCTAGGACTTTGACAACTTTACCTTGCAGGTAAGACGTTACCGCTCACCAGGCCTTCCAGAAGCCCGAGCAGCATCTGTAGACGACGATGATTCGTCATTCCTGCAGCTAAGAGGAGGAACTGCTTTACAGCCGCTTCCTGCTGGTCGGCAGCGAGTTTGCCAATGGCTACACTTAATTCTGTTTGCCATGACTTTGTTTTCGCGAGATCGTTATCCAAATTGTGTACCAAGACGCAACTAAAAGCTTCTTCGATGGCTTCTACTTTCTAAACAATCACAGAATAAATGTAGCGAAAATAATTACTGTCGCTGCCAATTTAGCAACATCACAGTACTTAGAATTCTCACCAGAATCTCATTAACAATGTTTGATATTTGTGTTTCTCCACTCATTTTTTAATTTGATGTATGTACTTGAATAATGGATACAAACCGAATAGTAGGTTATGTAATCTCTTTAATAGCTTGTCACTCTGCATACTCTAATTTGACATTGAACCCCAGGTTAAAGCCCCAGAAATCGATATTTTACCATTTATTCAAAGGTATTTGCCTGATGAAATGATTAAATTAAGTCAGAACCAATCCTAAACAATCAACGCTGTCATAAGAATACAAGATGCCTCGATATTAGTGGAGCCATTTTGGCGTTTGGCGGGTAGGTCATTTCTATCACTGAGCAAAAAATATATCAGAAGGAGCTCTTGCTGCCCTCTCGGATGTTTCATATGACACCATACCAATTTGGTAAAAAAGATTCTCACCTCTTTTCACTTGTGGCCGTAGCCGTAGGTGGAGAAAGGGCAGAGTTAGGGTGTCATTTGCGTAGTAGAGCCCATTTGACAGCTGATAGGGGTGGAAAATAATCCCGAAGAATTGCAGATCTATTCACAGATTGTTGATTATATTTGTGGCAAACTGAGTGATTCGGAGATCAGACATCATTCGAAGGAAAATGTCAAAAATAGAGGAGGGAAACGCGCATATTCGCGCAGCTGAGAAAAGGTATTGAGCGTTTGGAGTGATTTTTGGGGTGATAATGACGTTTTGATGGAAATTCATCAGTCTGACCATTCTATTTATTTTTTATGAAGCTTGAAGACTAGTTTACTCAAGTGGAGACCGGATTTTGAAGTCGCAGCTGAAGAGTACAACCAAGCAGGTAGAACTACTCTGATTTTTGGAGCATAAATGAGCATGAATTTTTAAGGGTGTCATGTGTGTCCTTGAAATATTATAAATTTCTCATTATGAGGGCAATTGGCGAGGGGCATGCTATAGCCACGGGATTATTTCTTATATTCTGAACTTAGAAACGGTCTATCTGTTTTTGAAATCTTTCAATCAAGACTTTGCGATTAATGTTGTTATAAATGTTCTCTTCCTTTGCTGGAAATGAAGCCACTTGCTTTCGGATTGCAAAATCCCTGAAGCAATGCAAGGATGCCCTGATTAAAGCTGCAGATTGCTACAAAGAAAATCGAGCGTATCCTTTGGTATAACGAGATAGGTTATATGGTCCTATTTTTAGTATTAATATCTCGAATTCTTGTGACTCCGCGAGTCACTGCACGTATGAGAGAATGATTTCATCACATCTGTACCTGAATTATTACTGAATGAACAAAAATTTCATTATTTCCCTTGACTGTCATTAATTATGTTAAGATGGTTCCACGCGGCAAAGTGAGTTCACAATTTTTTTTAATCTTTCAAGTGTTTGCATGTAAAAAATATTTCTCCACATTTAGGAGTCTCGAGCAAGTGATCCTCATTTCGAGGGACTTAGGAGAATTGTCAGAGATCCCAAGACTCGCGAATTCCTCATGCACGTGGTACCAGCAGCATGGATCACCAGAGTCTGGTGCTACTGTTCTGGATAAAGCTGGTAAAATGATCGAGAATTCTGATCCACCTGCTGCGTTACCGCTGTTTCAGAGAGCAGCTGAGATTGCTATGGTATATTAATTTAATACTGAATTTTCAACTTAAAAGTGGAATTAAAGTGATAATGAATGAGAATAACCGTAGCGGGAGAAAAAGTTCTACGAAGCTTGTCATTTTTAAATAGGGGGAAGACAGTCCAAGGCAGGCAGCTGAGCATCTAAGCAGAGTAGCAAAAATTCTAGTCAAACTAAAGAACTACGATGAAGCTGCTAATGCGATTAGAAGAGAAATTAGTTGTCATCAGCGTATCGAGCACACCCCATCAGTAGGAAGATTAGCGGTGGTGTTGGTGCTCATCCAACTTGCTCGATGCGATCAAGTCGCCGCTGAGAAGGCTTTCAGAGAGTGGGGAAACTACTGTGACGCTCCAGAAGTAAATAACCCGCAAAATCCCACAAATTAAATTCATCAATGGGCTAGTTACTTGAATCTATTGTGCTCGGATTCTAGATTCAAACACTGGAGATGCTGCTTCAGGCTTATGACAATGAGGATGCCAATGCAGCCAGGGCAGCCCTGAACAGTCCCTTCATCAAGCATATGGACGTGGAATACGCAAAATTAGCTAGGGGACTTCCACTACCTCAACAGGAATACGCTGTACCACCTGCTGGTGTCAGAGCCAATGCTGCACCACCATACGTATCACCGAATCTTGACAAGCCGTCTGCTAGCCGTGAGACTGTCGAAGCTGAAGTCAATCATGTAAGAAATGCTTTGAATTTATTAATTGATTTATAAGTGCAAAGTCACGGTTTCTCCTTTCAGGACACTGCATCAATAGAGAAAGGTCTTGCCTCCAGCCATCTATCAAGTGAATCTCCCGAAGATCCTCAAAAGACCCCTGAGACATCCCCTGAAGAGAAAAATGAGGAGGAGGAGGACGAGTACGAAGGAGGCTTGTGCTGATCACTCTGCCCTTTATACGAACGCCTCTTCATTTGTTCAGTTTACCGAATTATAAGAAAAAAAGAAATTCAGGCGCATTTTATCCTGCACCCGACTGTCATTACAACCATGCAGTTCTGCAAATAAAGACGCTTAGAGCTATTTATTCACACGCATTTAACGTATTAAATGTCGATAAACAATAATTTATTGACAGTCGTCAAAAATAACGAGACTATTTTTGCGCGCTGAAGTATAATTACGCTGTAGTTGAGTAGATTATTCGAAATACTTGTTGAATTATTCAAATAAATTATTCTCGTTTTTTTTACTATTATTATTCGGATGAATTTGTCATTCAGGTTGTTTTCTAGAATTTGTTGATGTGTATTTTGCGATGAAGACTGGGAAGATGATGGTGATTATATGTAGGTTAGAATAAACGTCTAAACCTTGAAATCATGTGGATCTTTTTAATTCCTGCCCCACAATTACAAATCACCTTTTCGATGATGCTGCATTTCATAAATTCCATTGCACGTATATTATTTTTGAATAAAATATGCATTGACATAGAAACCATACACAGTGGTTGTCAGATGGCGCAACCGGCTTTCTGTCCAATTGGGCAAATTACGTGTGTCATCGAATGGCTGATGAAAACACAAGTTATGAATTTCGTTCGACCACGATTAGTAACATTCGACGTTACTGGAACATTATTGCAAACGAAATTGGAGCATTACAGGGAAATTGGAGTGAAATACGGTGCCCCGGAGCTCGATCTACGACTGTTGGCGCCAAGTTTCAAAGAACATTTTTCACGTTTGTCGAATGAACATCCGGTTTTTGGTAAACACACCGGTCTTGGCTGGCAGAAGTGGTGGAAGAATCTTGTTTATGGAGTTTTCCGGGATCAACATCCAGGAATATCCCACGATGTACTGGAGAAGGTAATTTTTCATAATGTGGATCCTGCTGTTTTCTAATAGAACCAACAAACTACCAATCCGTTCTTGAATGGGGGATTGTTCCCTCTGTCTAAATCTAAATTTTATTCTCATTGATGACAGGTATCACACAATCTAATAGAACTCTATGGCACGAACAACTGTTGGCACTTGTACCCAGGGGCCAAGGACCTCCTGAGTTACCTGAACAAACAGGATATCGTAGTTGGAGTGATATCAAATTTCGACGACCGTTTGGAGGGAATCCTTGCGAGCACTGGCCTCCGAGACTATTTTTCTTTCGTTCTGACGTCCTACAACTATGGATCCGAGAAACCAACCCGCAAGATCTTCACTGAGGCGCTCAGATTAGGCGAACAAGCGAGAGGAGAGGCAATAATACCCGGGGAGGCTGTACACGTTGGGGATAATTTCAAGTTGGACTATGTTGGAGCAAAAGATGCGGGATGGTATGCATTCCTCATGATGCATGACTGCGACACAAAAGACAAGTACAAAGATATTTCAGAGTTTGAGCTGTTTAGGGATCTTGATGAACTGAAAGATCATTTCAAGACGTTATTGGAGTAGTTATTTAATTAATCCTACATCCCTCTAGTTAGACGATTAGTTATGAATTTAATGCAAATTGCAATCACTTGAAGAATAAAATTATAAACTTCGAAACTACATTTTCCTCATGTCTGACTTGACCATTATTCCATAATGGGATTTGTAGGATGCGTGGGTTGACCATAACAATTTATCGTGAATAAGTTGTTCTCCATGCCAGTGCAAACCGTAAATTTCTCAAGTACCTCGTCATTAATTTGTTACAATCAAACGCTTTAAGTTGTTAATATCTATTCTAAAAAATAAGGAAGCTGGGGAAACTTTATCATATAATCGTACATTCCGATACATATTCGTAGACACGTTTCCCATTGCGAGCACGTGCTTCTCTCCCACGAGTGAAAGAACACTCCCTTCCATAATTATTCAACTATTTTTAACTCATTTTTCCAAATTGTGAGTGGGTATCCCATAATAAATTTAAACCTTTTTGAATCATGTTACATATTACAATGAAAATTCGAGCAGCCGTACGGCACTTTCCATTCACCACTTCCCTCCATGAGACGAAAATTAATTATTTGTGCCATTAAAACATCAAATTACATTGAAGACAGTGGCAGGGTATATATTTAGAACTATACTACCAGTGTTCAGTGTTACCCATGCTCCATGACATGGCCACAGCTGGTATGAACTCCAAAAAGAGTTGTTATGAAAAGTGGAGGAGAGCATATGAATTTGAAAGCTAAATTTAATAATAAAGTAGTAGAGAATGAAGTACTTGGAGTCGCAAACATGTGCAATCCTGTTGTCTCCATGTTTTCAATAATTCTCGCGGTATTGTTCAAAGACCCTGGAGTGCATTAGTCCCTCATTATCGAGTTCATACGCCCCTGAGTTTAAAATGCAACAGAGTCCCCTTTATGGATCACAGGCATGAATCGGTGCAAGATAACAGTCTTGCGGTCTTGCCTTCACTAGAGCGAGACAAATACCATTATGTGGGTGGGACAGTATCAGTGCCCAGTTTCCGGGTGGAAAAGATATCCCCATATCCGTTTTTCCCCATTTCATCTTCCCAGAAAATTCAAATCAAATTCAAAAGAAGAATTCTGAAAAACTTCAGCACCTCCCCGTGTTCCTCATTCCCGTTTTTTTTTTTTTCATTCAGGTTTCGTTCCAGAGGGAGAAGAAAGGTCGGGGCCTTTGAGTGCCGTGGGGACAGCGTAGGAGAGAAAATACGACGGAGACAGTGTGAGGTAAAAAAGGACAGATGATGGCCGCAGACCTCTTCAGAGAGCACGCTCTTTCATTCCCTCCACACTCTCAGTTTGCTCTCCACCTCCAGTTTCCCTAGTTACGTTCTCTCCTGTATGTGGGCACAATTTAGACCTCTCCTTTGTAAATACATAAAACTCTTCCGCGCTTGTGTCCGCTCAGTCATCGTGGGATTTGCAAATAGCCCTGCAGTTTTGGATCTCATTCACTCCTGTGTTTTTGACATCTTCGTGAAGGCTCCATTATTGATTAGACCGGAGTGATTGCAGTGATCTAAGGTTCGTTCCTAGCCACCTCTATCAAGCTCTGAGAAAATTCATTAACATTTCGCTGTGATAGAGCCTGAAATTCTTCGATTTTTCGGGATTTATCGGAAGGCCAAGACGCTACCCCCTGCCGCGGGGGATAAACTAAACTACCGTTGGAATTTTGTTCACTGCAGTACATGCTATAGTCCAAACACTACATCTGCATTTACAGATTTACTCTCACAAAGGTCCCCACGTCAGAAGACAATATACTTTGAAGGGACTGTCCAGTCCCAGTGGAGACGGGGATTTTTGGTCTCATGTTAATCATCATGATGAGCACGAGCCCATTTATCTCAGCTCGGGATTTTAATTTTTTCATGTTTTATTATATCTTCAATACCGAACAGGCAAAAGTCCAAACCAAGAGTTTCGTTAAAAAAGTAAGAAAAACTCCAGCGGAATATTAAATAAATTCACTCGTAGTCAATCCTGCATATGTCGAGACTGAAAGGAGACCATATATTCCCGTACTCATTGAGACTGAGATCATCTACCCGAAGACGTGAAATAAATAATTACAGATCATTTGTTCCTCAAAATATTCTAGAACTGAAGGCAAAAAACTTTCTAATTAATTTGATCAATTTTCCTTGATATTAGTGGCTTGGAGTTTTTTATTGGCAATTACCCCACGTCTTAAATCGTTGTCACCTAGATCCTCGGATCGATAGATCAGATGGACCGAGCGATGAATAGCTGTTACCACTGATGAGCGTAACCAAAGCGACGGAGGAAAAAGTAGAAAATAAAAAATTACAGATACTGAGAGAAACGCAAGATTCAGTGGTGCGCCGGTTCAGTCAAGCTCGGGAGCCGCTGGCGGGCGGATGGAAAAAACATCATCGATTGAATAATCGATACTGAGATCGTTATTGTACATAGTTGTTCGGGTTTAACAATGGGGAGGCGATTATTGCTGCTGGCAATAGCGATCCTCTCTCTAGTCCTGGGAGAGCCAGATCCGTCCGAGGAGTTGTATCATCGGATACCCCAGAATAAAGACGAAGTCAAGTGTTACGACGAGTCTGGAAGGCCTCAGGTATTTATAAACAAATTAAAAAGATTGCCTTAAAAAATTGCAGCTCATTGTATTGAAATTTCTTTGGAAAATTAGTTGAACATTGAATAATCCATTATGCATGCCTCATATTCACAATCACAAGCACTTTCGGTAATCTTTATCGTTCTCTGTCGTCTTCATCTCGTATCCTCACCCACTCTCGGATGAAACCAACGTGAACGAGGGGTTATCGTTTTGTTCTCCGAATTGCTTCAACTCCCCGTTTTATACGTTTTTTTCTACCGAAGATAAGAGAAAAAATCATGGAACGATAAAAAGGGACGAAATAACGAAACGATAGACATATTCATGTGACTATGCTTCCTCTTTTGGGTCCACACGATAGATAAATGTACTCAGTAGCCAGTAATCAAGGACAAGGATGAAAAATTCATAACAAAAACAGTTAAATGGATTTCATTCAGGCATTTTGCGACTTATGACAAAAAAAATATTTTAGTTAGAGAAATAATTTGTTAAATGCTGTTTTTTTCTGTGTCTTTTATAGAGGTGTATTCCACCATTTGAAAATGCAGCCTTCAACCTGGTCATTGAAGCGACCAATACTTGCGGGCAGGGTGGAATTCCCACAGAATTCTGTAAGCAGACACGTGTTCAGGAGAAATCCTGTGACATATGCCGATGGGGAGATCACCCAGCTATCTACTTGACTGATCAGGATAACAATGAAAATGCCACTTGGTGGCAGTCTCAAACAATGTTGGAGAATGTCGATTGGCCGAATCAAGTGAATCTGACGCTTCATTTGGGTATGTATGAGTTCTTCATTCATTGAATTCCACAAAAATATCACACGAAATGGTATTGATAAAGACAAAGTGGGTTCATTCAAGTTCCGGTGAGCTCTGACCCTTTATCTATGGCATTTGAGATAAATTTGTAGAACGGGGGAACATACCTTGCTTTACATGTGGTCCATTGGTGTAGTAGCTTCACTTATCTTCATTCATAAAAAAAAATGATTTTCAGGGAAAACCTTCGATATCACTTACGTGCGTGTCCTGTTTGAGACTCCCAGGCCCGAGAGTTGGGGGATTTACAAACGAAACAATGATAAATCTAATTGGGAGCCATATCAGTACTATTCGGCATCGTGCAGGGATATGTATGGACTTCCAGACTCGAAGGAAACCGTCCGGGGAGACGACACTAGGGTTCTCTGTAATTCTGAGTATTCCGATATCTCTCCCCTGACCAAGGGAACTGTTGCTTTTTCGACGCTCGAGGGAAGACCCTCGGCTTTTCAATTCGATACAAATCCGGCATTACAAGTATGTTTTCCCCTTTTACTACAGGTTTAGGGATATTAATTTCAATTTGCACTACATACATGCCCTCACGTTCTAGGAATGGGTGCAAGCAACAGATCTACGATTCAGCCTCGATCGTCTGAACACTTTCGGTGACGATGTATTCGGAGATCCAGCCGTCCTTAAATCTTATTATTACGCAATAACCGATATCGCTGTCGGAGCTCGTTGCGCATGTAACGGCCACGCCGGCGTCTGCATAACCAGCACTGATGAAGACAACCTGAGAGTTTGTCGGTCAGCAATTGCTCACATTTCTCAATCCCTCCCCCCCATAAATAAATTTACTCCAAAACATATTGGTTCACTATTTACACTGAAGGAAATTTTTGTTTCCACTTATTTATGAGAAGTATTTACTTTTCTGGAGTCGGGGCATTCAGAAGAGATATTCGATTAAAGAAATATAGCTCCCAAGCTAATGAACAGTTGGGAAATTGATTTTTTGCGCAGTGTAGTCAACTTTTAATTTACTTTTTCAGGTGTGAGCATAACACTGCCGGCCCAGACTGTAACGAGTGCCTCCCGTTTTACAATGATGCACCTTGGGGCCGTGCAACGCACACTGATGCCCACGAATGTAAAGGTAAGAAGAATTTGTCGTCAAACAGCGACAAGTGAAAAGAAAGAACGAGTTGTCGTTGGTTTGACTTTTTTTACGAGCTCCACTCGCCATAAATGGTGACTTTATCGAGGGGCCAGCTTTGCCATATATGCACTCACCGATGAGTTGTATGAAGGTGGGGGATATGACAAAGCGAGCTTGCAGCATCAGTCTTGAAGTTGTTCCCATGAGATAGTGAATCTTTCGATCATTAGCTATATTAATTGATTCAAATGAGGAAAAATCTGCTGATTATTTTAGTGTTGGGGGGGATTTTTATGGGCTCGGGGTATCGTAGCAGATTATTGGCAAGATATTACCAATCTTCCCGTAAGTCTTACAACTATTGACAGAGAGTTCATTTGCTAAAGTGATTGGAATTGCCTTTTGCAGCTTGCAACTGTAATGGATACTCGGATAGATGTTACTTTGACAAAGAATTGTACGCTAGAACTGGCCACGGTGGTCATTGCATCGAGTGCAGGGCAAATAGGGCTGGTGCCAACTGTGAGAGGTGTAAGGAGAACTACTACGAACGTCCTGAAGATAATTACTGCATCGCTTGTAACTGTAATGAAATAGGTAAGGGATTTTAATTGACTCTAACACAAAGTTTGTTACCTCTTCATTAACATCTGTCTCTCAATTAGGTTCGAGAAGTCTTCAGTGCAATAGTGAAGGTAAATGTCAGTGTAAGCCTGGCATAACCGGTGATAAATGTGATCGTTGTTCTGCAAATTTCTACAATTTCGATTCGATCGGTTGCACCTCCTGCGACTGCAGCCCAAAAGGTTCCCTGGGAAACCAACCCAGCTGTGACGCTCAAACAGGTGCGTGTTCCTGCAAAGAAAACGTCGAAGGTAAGCGTTGTCGCGAGTGCCGTCCAGGGTTTTTCAATCTCGCCCTGGAGAACGAATTCGGCTGCACGCCCTGCTTTTGCTTCGGTCACTCCGCCATCTGCAGGCCTGCGAACGGTTACTCAAAGACAATAATTGAGAGCATGTTCGTTAGAGGTAATGAGCGCTGGTCTGCCAACGTAGTAGGAAAAACCCTTCCCCTTCATTACGACGCAGTCACGCAAACAGTCCAGGTATCTGCCCCAGAGCGCGATAACGTTTATTTCGTGGCCCCTGACAGATTCTTGGGTGATCAACGAGCTTCCTACAACCAAGACCTTTATTTCACACTGAAAATCGGTGAAACCGATCCTTCGCCAACAGCAAGAGATGTCATCCTCGAAGGAGGCAATGGAGAGCAAATAACCCAGCCCATATTCGGTCAACAGAACCGACTGCCCTCGGTGACCTCTCAAACCTACAAATTCCGCCTCCACGAGCACCCGAACTACGGATGGCAGCCACGCCTCTCAGCTCGCGATTTCATGTCAATTCTTTCGAACCTGACTTCCATCAAAATCCGTGGAACTTATACACACCAGGGTCGTGGTTTCCTAGACGACGTTCGCCTGGAGACAGCCCTGAGAGGAGCCGCAGGGCAGGCAGCAGACTGGGTGGAGCATTGTCAATGCCCCCACGGCTACGTCGGACAGTTCTGTGAGTCCTGTGCCCCTGGCTTCCACCACGAGCCGCCAAACGGCGGTCCCTTTGCCCTTTGCGTACCGTGTAACTGTAATGGTCACGCTGACATCTGCGAGGCTGAAACTGGTGCCTGCATTTGTCAGCACAACACTGCAGGAAGTAACTGTGAACTCTGTGCCCGGGGATACTACGGGCATCCTTTGAAAGAAACACCTTACGATTGTCAGCCCTGCCCGTGTCCTAACAACGGCCCTTGCATACTTCTGGGAAACAATCCAGACCCAATCTGTTCGGAATGCCCACTGGGGAGAACTGGGGCTCGTTGTGAGACCTGCTCCGATGGTTACTTTGGAAATCCGGACAGAGGAATCGCCTGCAGACCCTGCGAGTGTAATGGAAACATCGACCTTAACGCTGTGAGGAACTGCAACCACGAAACAGGTGAATGTCTCAAATGTGTGAACCACACAGCCGGATTCCACTGCGAGGACTGTCTCGCGGGTTACTGGGGGGATGCCCTGTCAGACAAAAGGGAGGACGGCTGTAAGTTGTGTCAGTGTTTCCCAGCTGGAACTCAAGAAACAGAAAGTGGAGCTGTGGCCCCGTGCAATCAACTGACAGGATTCTGCGCCTGCAAGGCTCACGTCATTGGAAAAAATTGTGATAAATGCGAGGATGGATATTACCAGATATTGTCCGGTGACGGGTGCACCGCCTGCAACTGCGACCCCGAGGGCTCCTACAACAGAACTTGCGATGCCAACAGTGGACAGTGTCAGTGTCGTCCTGGAATCACTGGCCAACGCTGCGACGCTTGCCTCCCATATCAATACGGATTTGGGAGGGAAGGTTGCAAGCTCTGTGACTGTGATCATATTGGATCTCAGGATCTTCAGTGTGATGCTAATGGACAGTGTCCTTGTTTAACCAATGTTGAGGGAAGGAGATGCGATCGTTGCAAGGAAAACAAGCATAATCGGCAGTATGGCTGTGTGGACTGTCCTCCTTGCTACAATTTAGTACAGGATGCTGTCAATGCCCACCGAAGGAGGCTCGTCGATCTTGAAAATACCCTGAGGAAAATCAACAGCAGCCCGACCGTCATCAAGGACTCTGATTTTGAGAGAGAACTTCAAAACGTTGAAGAGCGGGTGAGAACACTGTTGCAAACAGCGAAAGCAGGATCAGGAAATGAAAATAAAACACTGGTGGAGCAAATTGAGGAGCTACGAGATCAACTCAACCAGATTGACAGAATATCGCAGGGAGTTGATGTGACGGCGGCGGAAGCCAAGAGAACAACGAGCGAAGGTCTAACTAGTATCGATGAGGCTGAGAGTGTTCTTGACAAGATTCACGAGCAATTGACAGAGGCTGAAGATTATTTGGCGACTGAGGGAGCCTCGGCCCTGGCAGAAGCAAAAAAACGTGCTGAACAGGTTGGCCAGCAGAACCAACACATGACTAATATTGCTCATCAGGCGCGTGTTGTAGCTGACACGAATACAAATGAAGCAAAAAAAATTCATGCCCTCGCTGAACAAGCTAGAAATACATCTCAAGAAGCATATAATCTTGCTAAGAAGGCAATTGCACAGTACGCAAATATTAGCGAGGAGATTAGGGAGCTGGATAATAAATTGGAGCTTCTGGAGGATCGCTTCGTCGAGGTGAAAAATTTAACGGGCACAGCGGCCGCAAAAGCAGCAGCTGTCGCCGACGAGGCGGTATACTTATTGGTACTGGACTTGACAGTTCCCACAGTTGATATTGAGAAACTGCAAGAACAAGTGGAGGCTGTTAGTAATGAGGGTCTAATGCTCAAAGAAAGAGCCCAACTAATGCTCCAAGACAACGAGCAACTGCTGTTCGATCTAGAGCAAAAAATTCACAAAAGCGAAGAATTATTGAATAAAGCGCAGGATCAACTGGCAGCCACTGCAGAGTTGCTCTCAGAAGTCGACGGTGCCAACGAAAAGGCCAATGACGCTGTGAAGCGGGGCAATCAGACGCTGGCGGAGGCTCAGGAGACTCTGAAAAAATTGGGTGAATTCGACGCTGAGGTACAGAGGGAAAAGCTTAAAGCCCAGGAGGCATTACGTAATATCGAAGAAATTCGTGTTATGGTTGAGGAGGCTATTCTGAAAGCTGCGGAAACGCAAGTCGTGCTTAATGGGGCGGAACATAATGCCGCTGGGGCACGTAATATCACTGCCGAGGCCCAACGAAATGCCGACGATGCTGGTACACATGCTAATGTCATAAGAACTGAGGCGAATAAAACTAAATTGGAGGCCTGGAGGCTTAATAACGAGGCTGACAAGCTACATACGAGAGTGGAGATGACGGACTCGATTGCGAAGAAGTATGAAGTCAGGGTTGGGAGTAATGTGAATGTTACGAATGATGTTAATCATCGGGTGGGCCAGGCAAGGACGAAGGTCGCATTTGCAAGTCAGCAGGTAGATAAGACACTTGCTGACGTTGCGGAGATCATTGGGGAGCTTGAGGCATTGCCAGAGATCGACGACGCTGATCTCAATCGTCTTGAGGAGCGTTTATTGGCAGCGGAGAAGGAGATTAAAGCTACGAATCTCGATGAGAGAATTCGTGCGCTCACGGAGGCGAAAAATTTGCAGACCCAGTGGGTCAAGAATTACGAGGAAGAGGTGGGAAGGCTGAGGAATGACGTGGAGAACATCGATGAGATAAGGAAGGCACTGCCTACCCAGTGCCAGAACCGCTGGCGTTTGGAGCCTTAAGTCGGCTCACGTGCCATAAATACTTAACTTAGATTCTATCTAATTGAAAGCCTGTTTTCTCCTTTTTCGCTAATTAATTTGATTATTGAATTGAATAATGAGAGCTTTATGAAATTTACATTTCTACCAGGGGGACCGTTCAAACTCGTTATGGCCCCCTGTTTTTTCTCTTTTTTGCAATATTACACGCGATACCAAAGACTTAAAGTAATCAGCTCTCAATGACAATCATGAATTCTTATCTCGATTAGTTAACTGCCCGTCATTTCGCCTCTGTGTAGATACATTGATGCCTTTCATTCACGTTTTATATTTGCTGACTACAATTCATTTTTATATTTGGTATATTAAAATATACAGTAATTTTACCAAACTTTTATACTTCAACTGTAGCTTGAAATGTAGAATTTATTGTGAAATCAATAAAGTTGATATTTTAAAGGTAAATGGAGGGGATTTTTCCAGGGACTGGAGGAGCAAGCAACACTGTTATCGGTGATTCAATGAGCTTTTCAAGATGACAGATATTACTGGTTTATTTTTTAATACTGAAAGAATTGGAAGTCATGTTGGAAAAGTCTCAGGCGCCGGATGTTTTCATCATAATTTGAAGAGTTTTTTTTATTATAGTTTCATAAGAAACAAATGTAAAAGGGAATTGAAGATCTACCGTGCTAGGTAATACATACAAGAGCGTCCCGAAGAACCGATATAGTAATTATCTCTCATAATTATATTGATTCATTTGATTATAAATAAAATAATTAGCACTAGCAAAACCGCAGTCAACACGCCAATGGCTACCCATTGTCTCCGATCTAAAACAAAATGGAAAGTAATATCGCATGCGTTCCAGATTTTTTCACATACTCCTTGATTATACTCAAGTTAATTTATTGCATACTCCATGTTCATCATAGTTAATATCTTTCTTTCAGTTTCTACATTTGTTAGTAACAAGTTACGCAATATCTCCTTCGCCCAGTCTGTTTTATGTAGTTTGAAATTAACTAAACAAAGATATACAACATCTAATTTTGCTTCTACATGAGGTACATATGTTGGCCTTACATTTGGCTCTTGTCTATCGTTAAGAATAATTTATCTAGATGTTAAAGTATTTTTTTTCTGTTACCATGCATTCGTTAATTCTGTTTGGTTTCTGTTGAAACTTCAACGACTGTTCCCTCGATAAATATCATCTAAACAATCTAAAATTTTTTCCATTAGAATCACACAATTGACATAAAATTTTGATACGAATCACTCTATCAACGAATTCATCTTAATCTTTACTTCTATAATATTCAACGGTTAAGCTCCTACCTAGTTTCACTATTCTTGTGGAGGACATTTTGATCTAAAA
Source organism: Diachasmimorpha longicaudata (assembly GCF_034640455.1). Taxonomy (NCBI): domain Eukaryota; kingdom Metazoa; phylum Arthropoda; class Insecta; order Hymenoptera; family Braconidae; genus Diachasmimorpha; species Diachasmimorpha longicaudata. The sequence continues at coordinate 7,318,090 of NC_087235.1, forward strand.
CAACTCAGGTTCCAAACAATCATCGACAATCATCAATAACATTTCTCATTGGTTCGATACATCATCATCCAGTTTTGGAAGTAATAACTGGATCCACCTTTGTATCCCATTAAAATCTTACAAAATGTTATTTTTTTCTTCATTCAATCATTAACGATAAACGTGAATCGATAAATAGGCTGTATGAATTCTCGCCAAAAAATAACGACTTTTTCCAGTTTCATATCAATGAATATTACAATATCATCTTTGAGTAATTGTCAATAACAAAGCGGAGGAGTTGTATTATCAGCTATTTTCCTTGAGTCATTTTCCAATAGTTTTTTTTTCTATGGCACAGTTGCATTGTAATCTTTGGCAATTATTTTCCCCAGTATTGTTAGTTTCATTTAATTAATATTGCATGTGTCAGAGTGGTCAAGTGGATGTGTTTTAGTCGGCAGAGCACATAAAACAATTGGTTATTGTTGTTGAGAGTGTAGAGAGTGAAGATGGTTTTTGTGGATAAACAGATACATTGGGTACAGAACTGGTAGGAGCTGGAATGTAATTACTATAGTTACCATTGCTCATGTGGAGGACCTTAGCCATTTTTTTCATTGTTGCATCGAGCTTGGAGTCTGTCACCTCGAGTTCATTTCCAAAATCATCTAACATTCTGCAGATCAAAAAACAAATTACTTGTGATCTTTTTTATTACATGGGAGTGTGTGTGGACTATGACCATACACAAATAAGCAGAAAATAATTGAGTGAACGTGAACCAAATCATAACAATATAATTTTCATAATATAAAGTGAATATACTTACACAGCCTGCTCATCAAGTTCCGAATTAATTTGTCGTGAAACAGTCTTCAAAGTACCAATACTCTCTCCTATCATTTCCAACTGATCATCTTGCTGTCTCATCATCATCCCTTGCTGCTGCATCGTTTCATCCAGAAATTGCCTACTCGGGCTGTCCACCTCATTCTCCAATTTACTGTATTTGGTCGTGCCATGATTGACCGGTGGCCGAGTTGGGCTGTTATCCAACAGCGGCTGTAAACCCCAAGAACATGAGACCAACTCTCAAACATCCTGGTAACTCAATCAACTAATTAATTAATCCACAGTCACCATTTCTGTCACAAACAAATTGCGCGCTCCCAACCAAAACCAATTGATTCACAGGAGGTTATATTTACCGAAAATTAATCTGTCAAAAGTTCCAGTGCCTGTCACAGAGGGCGTTTATGCTATTTAATTTTGAAAACTTGACATTTTACGAATAATAAACAAATCTCCTCCCTTTATGACGCATTTAATATTGTTTATGATATGTCCACGCGGCTCGAGATGATTTAATAGTAAAAGAGTTTAGCCTCTCATTAAAATAAACAATTGAATTATTATCCTACCTCGCGGGCTGTGCGATCCCGATCTCGTCCTCGGCTGAGGTTCATCTTGTCTTTCATAGTCTGCAATGAGAGAAAACATAATTAACTGTGTCACACAATAATTATCCTTAAGGCATTGGCCCTTTTGCTGCCCTAAGAATTTCCGAGAGACCTTCGTAGCTATGGGAGAGTTACAGCTATTGAAGGAACCTCAAATTTTACCACCGTCACTCCCTCACGAATGAATTATTGATATGGGGGAAACAATTACCTTGACCTCGTCGCGGGTATGATCAATGAACGCTCTGCGATAAGTAAGTTCTTTGTTGTCGATTTTAAACTTTGTTGGATTCTTCTCTACAATACGTGTGATAGAATTAAGGAAAGCATTCCATAGCTAATTCAATAAACCATCGGTTATTATAAAATAATAAATATGAAAAGGATATAAATCGTATCTTCCAAGTCCTCGAGGTCCCATTCGATTGATCGCAAGGCGTTTCTCAGTTCGGTTGTGGTCCACTCAAGTTCCTCTTTCGATACCGGAAGCCCACCGGGTACCAATCCGATGGGTGTTAATGCTGATATATTCACCTGGGAATCACTCCATCGGCCGTACAAACCTCGTGTCTTGTTCAGCGCTTTGCATACCTCGCTGTCAATACGAAAACCATCGAAAAATATAAATAAAGGGAGGGAAACATACTTTGCTCCTAAAATAGCGCTCTTTGTGTGGGGAACCGAGGGAACATGTGGAAAGCACTGACTCTAAATTGCAGTGAGGAAGTTGTAAAACTGGATATGTCAACTTCGGCAAGTTCTTGTGAATGGGCTGAATATACCAACTGCTTTACATTAATTTAAATATTCACATCCTGAATTATTTTATTGATCAAGTCAGCAGGAAGATTGACGATCGTTCTGTTACTAAAAGGTTCGATAATATTTTTTGCACTGGAGAAAATCGTCACATTGTTTACAAATTGATACTGCACGTTCATACTGCACTTTAAATGATGTGATTCATTTCTAACTCTTCTAGATTATGTTTTCAAGTGGTTTATGATTGAAGATAATGACGGCGACTTTGTTGGCCGCAATCGTTACAGGCAATCGTCTATAGAAAAAAATTCTGGAAAATGAGGGACAATGCAATGAAATATGCCAACTTTGAGAAGTTTTTATGAATATTTCTCAATCCCAAGGAAACAGAAAATTCCACAGGGACATCCTTAGTGGATTCCCCCGAGCTCCATAGAAAATATTTTCGGGACAGAGGCACAAAAGGCTTTCCCTTGGATTATTTAATGAGGGAAGAATACTTGTGGCTCATTAAAATTATTTTCACGATTCTTTAGCACTGAGATATAAGCATAAAAAGTTCCCGATTCTCAGTGACAGGTGTGCTAGATAAATGAACGATTCCTTCAAACTGAAAAGCTCCGCGACATTTTTCCACAACTGATCTCTTAGTGAAGTTGACTTATCCGGTCTCACAAGTTGATAACCGATCTGCTGGTACGGGATGAGTGAAACCATTATAATAACTTACTCTTTGACGACAAAGAATGGATCCTCAAGCGTCATGCTCATTACTCACGGGAATTTAAAAGGGCGGCCTGTCTCGCCGCCTCACTTCCCTCAGAGTGTACCTCACCCGTGATTTAACAATCATCGGTCAACAAATGTATCCACTAATCAACATAAAATTTATTATCACTGGATGACTATTTAAAGCCCCGAATGCGGATTAAATCGGATTATGAAATTCCAATTGATAGCAACGGAGAGGAAGTGAAACATTTTCAATTATATTCTCGTATTATTATTCCTTTCCTTGGATTCTTTATTATGATGTCCGGTCGAGACGTTGGAACGACGTCCGTGAGACTGCACAGGGCACTCTATTTGTTCGATTTTGACGTTTGCGCACGAGGGGTTGTGTTTTTTAGGGGAAAGGACTGGAAGAGAGGCCCTATTGATCCCGCCAGAGATGAGGCGAGAGAGATAGAACGCGTGTGAATGTGTGACACATTCGATTCGATATTCAAATACGTAGGCGCCCGCAGCGCCATAAACATACATCGGTAATGAAGATTCCGATTCGTCCCCCCACCCCTGCCGCGCGACGCCATTCGCCTCCCCCACAATATGGCGGTGCATCGGCCATTTCACACACCCCTACTTTGAGCTTCCATTGGGTTCTACGACGTCGGCGTTGGCACCCATTGCAGTTGGTGCTTCCTCTTAATGTGATGCCCATTCTGCTGAATTTTTTCTCGAGCATTTCATATTATTTTTCTGTCAATTTTCTTGGTTAATTGTTCATCGGTGATTGGAAACGTGAATTTTCATATTATTGGTGAGTGTTTGGTGGGTGAAGAGCTTTTTGGGGCAAAATGGAGTGATTTTTGTCGAACCGGTACTGGGCTCAACTTGTTTAATGGACTCGTCGTGCGTCGTTCGACCATCCGGGAAAATTTGATTTGTTTATTCATTAATATCGGAGGGATTGGGTCAGAGGTTGGGCAGGTGAACTTTGCAAGGCGATATACAAGAAATTAAAATTAATAGAGGATTGGAGCAGTGACGTGTCTGAATATTGATTGTGGGCGAAACTGTGTAATAGGTGTTCACTTTTTTTTTGCAGAATACAACAATGTCGTTCAATCGTGGGATCAAAAGGAATTCCTTTAGCAACAATCGAAATCCATTCAACCGAGGGACTGCAAGCGGTAGTGTAGGCGTTGGGAGTGTGGCGAGTTCTGGGGGTAGCAGTAGTGGTAATCGTGGGGTCAGCCCATGGGAGAGTGGAGTAATGCCACCAGGACGAGGCATTCTACCAACACCGACCAACAATTTATCGCTGAACTCACCACAGGCTCAGCTGGTTATTGCTAGTAACCTTTTGACTAATTTACTGAGGACTCAACAAGACCCCTCACCAGCGGTAATGCATAATGCTATATATGACGTTTTTGTAGGGATCTAGGTCATAGAGTACTTTCAAATTTTAAGTTTACTACTCGATACTTTTAGACAATTTTCGAGCTCCTTCTTCGAGTGCAAGTAGGAGTAAGTTAAATAATTCTCCCCATTTTTTTTTGTCGTGAAATGTTCAAGATTCTCCGGCAATTTAGTAATCATGATTTAGTCTGCACAATTTTTTTTCTGCATGATTAACCACGACATTTCAATTGAATAATTGACCACCAGGTGCCATCCTTACTGAGCCTCGGCAGTAACTTAAATCTCGGCCCCAACTTCCGCAACCAACAGGCGTTCAGTGCTCCAGGTCGCTTCACCGATAGACAGGTCAGAAGCAACAGCTTGAAAAATCAACGATCTCAGCCCTACAACAAGGTAAGTAACGAAGAATACTCCCTACTATCCTATTCTCCAACAGCACAATGACTAATTGCAAATGAGGAGTCACATCGTTTTATCTCTGAGTATTTGATTCTACTCATCATCGTCGTTCCACTCTAAATCCGATACAAACAATCTCTAAGAAATCTTCTGGAGTCCGATTGGAGTCTCCCACTAATCAGACATCGAAGTTTCACATTCAAGCCCATTCATTAAATCCTGAAAAATGTCTTCTTTGTTTGAATTAACCGACAAAATGAGAAAACATTACGAAAAAATTGAAATCGTTGCGAGTTCCATCAAATTACCGGACGGGAATTTATGGATTTATCCCATTGTTCCCAGTCTGTTAAAGTCGTGTCTGTGACACGTCTTACCTCGACTATTTTCTCAGAGTCTCCGCTACTCTTAAATAATTATTGTTGTAATTGAATGAAAATATGAGTGAACTTCGATTCGACAATGTCGAATCAAAATGTGCTTTTTTTTATCGAAGAAAAAATATCTCACATTGGTTTTTCAACCATTTTCTGTTCTCTGGGTCGTTTCGATCCACTCCAAAACAAAAACATAAACCATACAAACAAATTAGATGGGTAACCGTGCCCGCGACGGATGGCGTGGCCCATCATCCGTACAACAATCTCGTTCCCAGTCCGGCAATCAGCGTGCCAATGGAAATCGAAATCAGCATCGCAACGATAAAAACTCTAAAGCAAATACTGCTAAACAAAATCAGACGATCAAAAAGGAACCAGAGGATGTTCAGAACTCTGATAAAGAAAAGCCGAATACCGAGACAGTTGTTACAAGGTAAGGATCTCATCCAATCACTATTATCCTTCCAATTCGCCGTATGTTTATTTTATTAAACAGGCGATTGTAAAAGATAAACAGTAATTATCAAGCACATTCGATGTATGATAATTACCAAATTTACTGTTCACATGATATATACGTCGGTGATTATCCATAATAATTAATGTTATTTTGGTTGTTGGACTCTTTATTTGGTCCTTCGTGACCTTACGAAAGGTTCGATTATCAATAATTCGTCTTCACAACCCTGGACACCACTAGCTGGGCCGACAAAAAATCTCTCAAACTTTATCTCAAACTCTTGTCATCCTACGTGATACAAATATTCTATTGAAATTAATAACCCATGGAGTGTAAAAAAATCTTGTCCCTTGTTAGGCTCTTGTGCTGTTTCTAATTTCACAATAAAATTGTTTAGCAATGACCAAGGAGATGTGCAAGACGAAAACACCCATGTTAAAATTGAGAACGACGATGAAGCGCCAATGGAGATTTCCCAAGCGATGAATACCCCTGAAGAGGAAAAAGACTCTTCGGATGCTCCAGGTTCTGCAGACAAGAAAAAGGATGACGGAAATGGGAAAAAGTCAGAGGCCAGACATGCTGAGAGCCGTTATGCGGTTGTTGCCATTAATCAGATGTTCTGTCACGTGTGCAACAAGCACATGTGGGATGGATTTTCATTCGAAAATCATCTTCGAGGACGGGCTCATCAGATTATGATGGATAAGCATGATGAATCGTATAAGCTGAAGGTCGATCTTATGCGACATGAGCTGCGAATCGCGGAGGAACAGAGGGAGATGAGTTTGAATAATTCGAAACGTCGCGGCAAGAGGGTAAGGGAATATTCATGGGAACTGTCAAAATATAGTAAGTGGCTTAAAGTACCAAAATAAAATCTCTGTTCCCAGGTTGCGGTGGACCTAAACGTTCGTGAGTACTGCACAATGTGTGACTTGAACTTCTTCGGAACACTTTCGAGTCACAGAAAGAGTGACAAGCATCAACAACTGAAAACCTTCCTGCATCCTCGCTGTGGTCCTTGCGTCAAAGAATTCCACTCAAGAATAGAATACGACGAGCACTGTCTGACCCCTAGCCACATGGTGGCTGTAGCGACAGAGGAGAAGAAGAAGAGTACGAAAATCAAACTCCCTAAGGGGGAGTCTGAGGTTCGAACAGTTGAGGACGAAGAGAAAGAGGTAGGATCAGTCGCCAAGGTTATCGGAAAGGACGAAGAAATCTTAGACGAGACTCAGTACATCACGGACATCAGCGAGAATATGGATATGAGTAAGGTGCCCACTTTCCGGGCAGCACGTCATAAGGGACTTGGGCTTGGCGCTTCCATGGTGAAGGAGGTTACAGGGTTTCACTGCGAGAAATGCAAACGTTTCATGTTGACGCAGGAGGATGTAAAGGCTCATTTGAAGACCATGATTCACTACAGGCACTTTTTCAGCGAGATCAAAGCTCTGCAGGCACCTTCACAAAGTGAAGAGAAGTCTGAAGAAAGTAAGGATGCGGAGAGTAAAGATGACGACGAGTCTGCTGCAACAGAGGGTGATGAAATTGCAGCCAAACGTCCAAAACTCGAGATAGGTGATCAGCAAGATCAAGAAAAATCGTCGGAAGAGGCGAACCCTCTGCCCGCTGAAGAGGAAGAAGTAGCTGAAGATTATGATAACGAGGAAGGAGACGACAAATACGATCCCATGGAGGCTGAAGGAGAATCTGAGGAAGATAAAGATAAAGCTGAGGGGAATGGAGCGGAAGAAGCAGACAATTCCAAAAAAGAGGACAACAAAACTGCTGACGTTTGGGAGGATATCGACAACGAAGATGAGTCACAAGTCGGTAATTTGATTGATAGCGATGAGAAAGTCGAGTCTATTCCGGAAACTTCTTCGCCCAAAAACAAACAGCCCGAAAATACCACCAGTCCAGCTGTTTCAACACCTGTCACCACTCCATCGACCCCTGCCACCCCTTCAACCCCCACTGCTCCTCAGCCTGCAATAATCAACAAAACTCCCAACAATTCGCCCGCTAACACCCACTCCGCGGGTAAGAATCGTGGTCGGGGATTCCGCGGTGGTGGGCCCAGGGGACACCAACGAGCTAGACGTTCTCGGCGATAAACTATTCAAATCGATAATCAATTATCAGAACGACAAACAGACGTAATAATTCCTTGTCTATGTAAATCTTATCGCGTAATGTCAGTGTGATGAGTTCAATATGTAGGTAATTACAAAATTTTTATAATATGCACTTTGTGCTCACTATTAACTAGGACTTATATTCTCTTTTCTTCGACATGCATATGATAGGGTGTTCATTATAGCAATTTACTGTAGATCTTGAATTTCGGAGGACTTTTGTTCATCTTGTGCGTTGAGTAATTATAACGTTTAAATAAAACGTGAAGTTTCATTCCAGCAATTCGATTAGATATGAATATACTACATGAGTCATTGATTTCTCCGCTGTATTATGAAAGTCAGTAATAAATAAATCATCTGTGGTGGAATTTGAAAGAACAGACGTTTTCTTCACCTTTCAGTTATCTATTTAAAAGTCGTATAATGTCTACATGCTCGTGGTCATGGACGGAATAGCCAATAAATTGATGAGTTCCATTATAATTGATTGTGGAAAATTGTATTTCTCATTTTCTACACACAAGTATATTACAAAAATTTATTGGTCCTAACTAGCCCTCTACTCTAGGACTAAATGAGTCTGAAGGAATTCATCCACTGAATCTGTATCCCATTTTCGAATGTCTAGGTTCTCAACGTTGCCTTCTGCATCATACAATTTCATCTCGGGATCCAGACCCCGAATGTACTTAATCTGGAGATTTTTGTACTTTTTCGGACGATCACTCTTAATGAATGCCTGGATCTGAGGGTAAGCGCCGAATTTACAGGTACAGACTTCCAATACTGCTTTTGGATAACGCTTCCCTGAGGTGTCATCGTCCTTAACACAACACTCTCGGCAATGATCCCTGAATTGGTAAATCGTCTATTAGGATAAAGAATGCTGAAAATGTGCTTCTAGGTTATATTTGTGCATTTAGTTTAAACAAAAGCTACGGTAAGGTCGAGTGTTCTTAACTGATCCCTGTCCGAAAATCCCTAAAACCTATCCCTTTACTATATATGAATCACTTCGTGACAAAGCACTTGCCGAATCTCATTCAGGTTAAAATCAGCTGCTTGCTTGCACGTGGAGCAGAGCAGAGTAGCTTTATTAAATCCTAGGGTCTTGCAGTCTTCAGCCGTAAACTCTCCATCAACAAAAGCAGCCTGGAGTCAATTAGTGTTCCGATGAAAAAAAATTCGAATGACCATTTGGTCAATCATTTGAGGTTATACATATCGTATATCAATTCACTGTTAAAATGTCTAAACTTACCCAAAAAATTAGTAATAATCCATAAAATAATTGCTTCTGATGCATCATATTTTATTCACGGATAACTAACTACTGATTTATTTATTGAAAAACACTGTGCAACTATGGTATGAGTTTGTGTCAGTCGTGTCAATACAGTACTGGCAGACCAATGAACGATCAGTAGGAGAGAAATTTAAAATTTCTATGAACAGTAGGGGGCTCTGACTGATTTTTCTTTCCGGCGCTATTTTTTTTCGATTAAACAAATTTTTTGTAGTGAAATAGTTGATATTCTTCTAGTTCAGGAATAAATGAGATAGTTGGGAATTCCTATCCATGGATAAGTCAGGACAAAAAAGACATACGAATAACGATCGATATTTTTTTTAAAAACTGTTATTGTTATTAATCGTAGTAATATGATTATTGACAATGACGCGGCTATGTGCACATTAAAACACCTTATTCTTTATCTTACAAGACCAGCTTCTTGTACACTATTTACAGTTAACTAAATAATCTTAATCAATTGTATATATAATATTTATATAATAATATTTCTTGCTTTTTGTTTTATGTCACTTGATTTATAATAAAACTATTTTGTATTCCTATGTAAAATGATCATTAGTTAATCATTGTTGCAGGTGTATCTTTTTCATCTATTCATTTAAACTCTTAAGTTATTATCGTCATTATTTCAATATTTTTTTATGATCATTTTCAATGCATAAGAAAGAGAAAACAATTGCTCAATTAAACAAATACATCTCATTACTTTTCTCCTCCATAAATCATAATTACCTCAGGGTTTCTGTACAATATATAGGCTCTTAAAACTCTTCAATCTTATCACTGATAATATTTATTTACACTTACGAGTGTAGAGGATAGTATCAATGGGGTTTAGAGGATTTCTTTTTTATTTCTTTTTTTTTTGTTCAATTATTTCTTGTCTTAATGCTGAGTTCTTAGTCTCATTGAGTTTGTAAAAAAACGACGAATGAACAATTTTTAACACAAAATTTGTAAAAAGTTCATCATCTCCGATACTCCTAAAAATTGTCTTCTTGTCACTCTAAATTTGTTAAGTTTAATTGTTAATAATAAATTGTGTACATTGTTTTTGAGATTGCTTGGAATATATTTCGCAGGACAATCTTTGGTGTATCGATTACGCCTCAACAATTTTTTTTTTCACATAATTTCTCTCATGATTTTTTACTCATTCAATCTCTATGAAACTATAGAAATAAGCGAATGGAAGATATGCTAATTTCTCTCAAGTCCATCTCGATTATTTTGTTCTTGTTTCATTTGCTCTGTACTCAAGTCGTATTGATGACCCACAGTGCAAGACAAAATAGTGAGGGCGACGTTCTTTCGGAAGATAAAAAAGATCTTACGGTTGCACAGCCGTTTTGTGAAAAACGATAAACTTAACATTGTGGATTAGTTTTTTAAAATATTTTCATTTTATTCAATAGAAAGTAACGAACAAGCATGTGGAAAATGTGAAAATATTGAACGTTATTTACACGTGTAAAATCCTTTTCATGTCTCCGTTTTCTTTCCTTCTTTTTTTTCTTAAAGTAGTGTGAAGACACGTCAGAACGACGCGAAGACATGAAACTCCGGCGTTCAGAAGTTTAATTTCTTCCCGATCATTCGTAATAATTATCGTTATAATTTCCACATTGACCGGATTGATCGTCTCCATATTTCCCCACTCATTCATTAACAATCTATAAAAAAAACACCGGTGGATCAATGGCACGAACAGTTGCTCTTCATTCACGTTCAGCCGTGAGTATTACGTACCACATTAATAAACGAGAGAAGAAATTCAATGAACAACGTTTTAGGGTAAAGTTTTACAACGATTCAGACTGTCAATAAAACAAAATGTGCGCACTTAATTATACCGCTGAGGAGAGGGGACATTAATAAATAACTCCTGCCAATCATTACTATACAACTGACAGAAATAAAAGTGGAAACAGAAAGAATGTACTAGCGCGACTAAGGTAGAAGGTTTTCTATATTAAAAAAATATATGTAATGCTCTGTTCTGTTCTTTTTAGCTGCATCTGTACAAAAAAAACACAATAATTGAAAAAGGTCAACTTAACTTTAATGACTCGGATAAAAGAACAATTTCATTACAAAAATTCCAATTTTTCTTTTCTTCACTCAAGTTTACATTTTTCCTTCGATTATGGCCATTAGATATTTACCGTTTTTTTCAGAGCCATGCGCATTTTTCTATTCTTGATCAGAACCATTACCTTTTTTCGTTCATACACAGACACATTGTTCACTCTTACGATGTTTCATTTGATTAATAGTCATTGCGGTGTAAACGACTAATGTCGGGAAATATACCCATAGTATTTTCTTTTCTTATTAAATTTTTCTGTACCTAGGGATTTCTCTTCAAATCACAATTGAATCTGTGGTGATTCCTTTTTTTTTTTTAATTTTGTACAAATATAGGAATTCAATGTTTCCCAGGGCGATCGATCGGTCAAGGTATCAATCGTTATTGCTATTGAGCAGATTGGTTTGCACATTCATTACAAAATTATCATAAATCATATGTGTGTGCAAGTGTCAAAGTTTCATGATGGCACTTTAAAAAAATCATCGAAAGTTACGCTGATTAAAACCCAAAAATGCAAAAAAAACTTCACTAGAAAAAAAAAACCATCAGGCGAAAACACAATAACTATAAAAACCAACAAGTGATACCTCGACCCAAACTCACCATTAATTCCTCATGATTACATAAAAAAAACAGAATGTACATACTAAAATTTATGGTGAATTTGTTGGGGCACTTTGTGATTTATTTCACTTTCACCCTCAGATCATTTACATATAGATTCAATAATTTACATTTAGAAAAAAAAAAGAATTGAACAATGAAGAGAAAATCATTACAAACAAAAAAAATTAAAACTGAGCAGAGCTCGTTTTTCTTCATTTAATTTTTTAAAAAAACGAGTCACTTTGTGTATTGTGTTTGTGTGTACGTGTCCAACACTGAAACATTACTTTTATCATACATATATGAATATTATTATATATACATTACTCGGATATATATATAATATATACATATATCTAAAAACTTCTTCTCTTTTTATTTATAATAATAGTAAATAAATCTAATAAGAGCCATTGATTACGGTATTTATACAATTATCATTAATTATCACCTAACTTGGCATCCTTGGGGTAGAGGCGCTGCAGCTGGACAACCCGGTGAATTGTGGCTCGCCGTTGTTGTCTGACTGATTAGTTTCACATCGTCCTCACTGGAAGTCTTTTTCTCCCCACTGGTCTCCTCACACCCAACATCGCTAGTATTTTTATCAGCATCTGACGTAATCTGTTCTACTGGAACAGTCACAGTATCACTTGCACCGGTTCCTACACCACTGGTACCAGCTGGAGCCTGTAGCTCATAACCCTGATTGCACCTTGTCAATTTTAACCTGATTGGTGTTACCTTGGCAGACCTAACATTACCAACCGATGTGGTAGAGGTGTTCTGATCAACCGGTTGTTTTTCACTTGCACGATTGTCCGATGGATAAGGGGGATCATTTTTAGAGGTTTCATTAGCACCAGAGCCAACACGAACCTCTGGATTTTCAGGTTGACTGACACGTTCATTGGTAGCACTACCTGATGCCTCTAGAGTCTTATGATGAGGCTCTGTTCCCTTGCTGAGCCTTATGATGAGCTTGGTCGTTGATGTCCCAGCCTCAAGTATCTGAACTCTGCCCTCTTTGCCCTTCTGCTTCTTTCGCCTCTTTCCATTTTTATCCTTCTTGCTCTTCTCCTGCGTCATCTCATCATCATCGAAGCCAGCCATTATCATCCTTCTGAACTTCATACTCTCCCTCTTGAGCTCTTCAATACTTGGCTTGGATTGAATATTACTAAGTCTCTTTTTAGGGGGTCTTATTTTACTTCTATCCTCTTGCACAGTGCCCATCTCCTGTCCCATGATACTATTTCCAATTTTGATTTTAAGCTTTGGTGGTGCGCTATTGACAACTCCAGCTGTGGTCTTAGGTTGTCGGCCCCGCCGTCTATCCGTACTAATGCCAATTGGCCTACGACCCGACGCATCATCCTCAGGTGCTTCTGGAAAGCCTCCACCCCGGTCTTTTCTTCTTTTCTTCTCCGTACTATTAGCATCTACCACAGCCCTGTAATCTTCTCTAGTCGGGAACACAGCCACTGATTTAATTGCTTTAGGTACTGTAATTACAGGTCTATTAATCGGTGGAATGTTAATTGGTGCAGCAGTGACACTCCCAATGCCAGAGTCTTCGGTGTTCATGTCAGCCTGAGAGCAGTACTGTCTCAGTAACTCTTTCTTTCTCATTCTTCGAAGACTCGAGGTACCAGAGATGCCTGAGGCACTAGTTGCCGATGGTGGAATTATCGCTGGGGCTTGTTGAGCTAGTGGAGGCACTGATGATCCTGCCACGTAATTGGCATCCAAGAATGGGCCCTTGATCTTGACTTTCAGCTGATTTCTCGAGTCTGATAATGACATTTTAATGCCATCACTTACACTCGATGACATTTCCATACTCGGATCATTGAAGCTGGTCTTGGAGCTCAAGGCATCTGATTTCGACAGATGAAGGGCATCTGCCAATTCATCCTCCATGTCTGGTAAGGTTGGATCTGTAGCAACACCGGAGAAAGAGCCGAGAATATGATTCGCGTATGTTTGAGCATGAAGAGATGATGTTTGTCCCTCAGCGGTCGAGTTATAGGTTCTCATGTCAACCGGACCTGGAAGAAGAGGCATCACAGTGTCCGTGAAGCCCTGGCCTGCACCACCAGTAGCCTCTGTCGTTGTGTTGTACTCAGAGATAGGTGGAGACTTCTTCTGAATACTAGGACTTGATAATGACTGAGTTCCCTCTTTCGAAGTACTTGATTCACGTTTTTCACTGACATCGGTCGACTTTTTCCTCTCCCTCATGGTCTTCAGGTCAGCAATGTTGGTTTCATTCGTCGAGTCCTCATCAGAGTCAAAATCATAAACAGTGCCTACAAGTTTGTTCTGAATGGAGTCGTCACTGTGAATGGTATTGCTGAGGGGTGGTAAGATCGGAATCACCGCATTCTGACTGTTTCGCCCTCTCCCTCGGCCCCGGCCCCTTCCACGACCACGATAGCCCTGTTGAGAGCCCTTTGGTGCTCTAGGTCTTCCCCTATTTGTCGTTGGGGCTTTAACCAGTTCTTGCCTGGGAGACTTGCCAGGAGATTTGCCCTGGAGAGAGCCAACTCTCGCTGACGTTCTCGTGGGTTTGGAGGGACTCTTTTTGCCAGGCTGACTAATCTTTTGATCTGGTGGTTGTACATTTTCAACTACTGGCTCAGGCAGTTGCTGAGCTTCAGATATAGTGGTTGGGTAAGTCATGGGTAACGCTGAGGATGTTATTTCGGGTTGGATCGTTTCAGGTGTTTCCTGTTCCTCTGCAGGCTCAAGATTGGGAGGAGGTTGAGTTGATTGAATAGGTTGAATAGGTTGAGAGGGTGGTGGAGTCGGAATTTTCGGTGGAGATACCATAGCGGCTGTTAGGGCCATATTATGAGAGGAAGAGGTGAAGGCTGCGGTACAAGGCGAGGCTTGCATATTGAGGGAGTCATCCAAGGGCTTAGGTACATGAGGTAGTAAACTCTGTGGGGTTGGAAAGGGAGCGCCAAAGACAGGAGGAAACATACCAGTGCCTGGAGAGGGATAAGGAAGTGGTGCTGCACATGACTGAGGTGGAAAAAGTGAGACGGGGCCCGCGTAGGCAGTCGAGTCTGCGTATGGATGGTAAGGAGCTCCCTCCATAGAACTAGGGGGAAATGGGATAGGTGCCATTCCCTTGTACGGGGGAATGGAGGTGTGTTCTTCGTTAGACGAGGCCGATGTTATCGATGACGAGGTCGATCTTCTCGAGGGTAAAACCTGGCTCTCTGCCCATCTCGTATCCTGCCTGCTAGTGTTGATGTCGTTGTAGGGAGAACTGCTTTGGGTGTAGTCTTGCCTTATATCGGACGATGCATCCTCTTTCTCGAGGCCCCTGTCAATCTCACTAGTTTGATCGTCCTCAGTATTCGGTAGTGCCATCAGATGTCTATTAACCATCTCCATGGGCGTCATCTCATCCACCATAGGACCGGGCAACTGTTGATCCATCATCGGTAACTGTTGCATTGGCCTCGTCTCCGGATGTTGATCCAAGTGAGCTCGTACCATTGCATGCTGTTGTTGCATTAACTGATACTGATCCTGCATATTGAGGTTGAGTTGAGGATGCACCAAAGTGTCAGCACTGTTATCTGGCATATCATTAGGAAATCCGTGTGAGTATCTGTGGTTTTGACTCTCCATGAGTTGGTTGAGATGCTGAACGTCATTGGGATTGAAATTCTCTATACTCGGTGGGACCCATCTCTCGTCCGCCTGTGCTCTGTCCAATTTTGCTCGTTCAGCAATGGATACTTTACCTGACCCCAAGTCGTCAATGGGGTAGGGTGCGTAGGGTTCGGCGTTGTTTGGATAACAGGACTTTCGTTTTTCCGCGATTGAGTGGTTTTTATGAGTTTCTTCAGGACTTGGAGGGATCTCTTGGATTTTTTGTGGGGGCGACTCTGGAGGCAACGTGACTTCCAGGGGCTTTGGATCCGTTGGAGGAACTTCTAATTTTTTAATTGAAGGAGGCTCCTCTTTCTTCACTTCCTCAATAATTGGAGGCTCTGAATCGAATTGGCTGGTGTTTGATTTTTTGGAGAGTTCCATCCGAAGCTTCTCGACGAGGTGAAGAGTTTCTCTCGCGCTATCTTCCTTGGTATCCTCCTTGAACCAGAGCTCATTGTTGAAGGAGAAGGTCAGAGGAGCTTGACGCTCCTCGGGATCCCTTGGTATGCTGAAGCCATCGTCATTGATATCATCATTGAGGATATCTTGTTCAAAGTCAAAAAGCTCTGACACACTGGGATCTTTGCACTGTCCATGCTGAGGGGAGAATATGGAATGACTGATGGATTTTCGACGTTTGAGGATCTCTTTTTGGAACTGAACATCCGTTACTTGTTTCTCGGGGATTGTCTGAGGTTTTTGGAAGGTGTCTTGCTCCTTGTTGAGTGGTGGATTATCCATCATAGCCAGAAGAATTTCACGAGACTCAGATTCAGCCCTGTGGTCTCTATTTCTTCTCAGGGCATCCACAAGTTCATCCGTGTGTTCACTATCACAAATCGCAGAGATCTTTGGAAGGTCTTCACTGGTATGATTCTTACGCCCCTCTAAACCATGTGATTTCCTCTCTTCGAGCCTAGATGGTTTCTCCTTGTGAGTATCTTTGTGATCTTTGTGAATATCCTTATGGACATCTTTGTGAACATCTTTACGAACATCCTTTTGTGTTTCTGCATTCAATTCCTTCTCGTACCTCGCCTCAACCCCCTTAGCCTTGAAGAGTTTATCTAGGTGTTCTCGTTTCTCCAAAAACTTGTCAAGACCCTTCGAGGACTTCTTTGGACTATCACGTTCAGCTCGCCGCTGTTTCATCTCTTCCTCAAGGAGGAGTAAGTGCATAGGACTCTTGTTGCCAGCCTTCTTCGCTTTTCTGTCTTCTTTAGGTGACTCAGGACGTTGCTTAGGTGTCGACTCTGGTTTACTAGGCTTAACAGTTTCCACCTCAAGAGGAAGTTCTTGAATTTCCTTAGGTCGTTCCTCTTCGATAAGTTCAGGGGCCTCCTTTTCAACAATCTTCTCGCTTAACCTCTTCTCATTCTTCTTGACCGAAGTCGCATTCTTAAGAGATTTGTCTTCCTTTTGAGTAGCTTCACCTGATTTTCGTTTTCTTGCCTCACCAACCGACTTACTTCTTGGTGTATTGCTCGTGCTGGACTGTTCCTCGTCTTTGCGAGTTTTCGTTGAGGAGGAGGACTGGTGCTGCAATTGGGCTGGTTTTGTTGTTGATGTCTTTTTAGATGATTTGTTCCCAGATAAACTTCTTGACCCATCATTATCTCTAGACCCACTGAGCACACCCTGGTTAACACCACCTTGGGATTGAAGTGACTTTTTACTGGTAACGTCTGGCGCTCTCGTTGAATCAATTTTCTTTGATGCTGGGTGTGTTGTTGATGAGGATGATGATGAGGACGATGATGATGAGGATGATGATGATGATGATGATGATGCGAGTGTGGATGACGATTGCCGCGACTGGTTTGAATCCTTGGTGACAGTTCTACCTGATTCTTTTCTCTCAGTAGGCGGCGGTGGAAACTCGAGTCCATGCCGCCCGTCGGAAGTTTTAAGCTTCTTATCAGGCAGCTTCTTGAGTTTCCGCCCAGCCACTGTACCACGTTTATCAATCCCCTCCGCGGCATCGTCACTCATAACTGCTTTACCTGTACGTTTGTTCGTTATTTTGTTCTTAGATTGATTGCGAGTGTCACTTTCGGATGACGTCGGTGATGAGCTTTGTTCCTTCTTTTTGGTTGATGACACAGAACCAGTTCTACTTTTACCATCGTCAGAATCACTACTGGATTCTGACGAACTGCTGCAACTACTGCTCGAGCTTGAGTCACTGTTGGTACTGGAAGATGCTTTTTCGGGTAATTTCTTTTTGGGTGGCTCTTCTTTCTTCGGGACTTCATCCTTCTTGATGTCTTTCTTGGGTTTTGTTTCTAGAGATTCTTTCTTGGGCTTGGTATCGCCACTTTCAGTTTCTGGTTGAACTGATTTAGTGCCGAGACCGCTCTTAATGTGCTCAGCAGCCTTTTTCGCTGCTTGTCTCTGCGGTACATACGCCAGAATTTCAGAGCCATCACCAAACTCTTTATCAAAATCGTAGATGTCATTGTTTTTAGAGTCCTTTGACACCTTGCCTTCCTTATTCTTCTTCGTGGAAGGCTTGTCCTTCTGCTTCGGAAGCTTAATCTCCTCATGCGGTGACTTTATCGGTTCAAGGGGCTCCTGTGGTATTTCCTTCTTGGCTTGTGACCTTTGCATTATCTCAGAGGCCTTTTTAGCCGCTTGTCTCTGGGGCACGATCAACGCCGACGGAATATACTCTTTCTCCTTCTTCTTTGACTTAACATTCTCCTTGTTACTCGCTTCGCCGTCCTTCGACTCCTTGCCAAAGTTCTTTAACGCATTTTTCGCACTATCAGCAGCTGAAAATTGCTTAACTGCCGCTTTAGAAATGAATGGGGCCGATTGAGCAGTGTGCTCCTGAGAGTCAGAGTCTGTTGAGTATATGGCAGATGCCGCCGAAGGACCGACTCTCGTACTAGTATTGAGGGGAAATAATTCATCACTATCACTACCGGAGGCACTGCCAAGTTCCTTCTCCATGTGCTGCAGGGTCTTGGACCTTGCTCCTGTGCTATCTTGCTTATCACTCTCACTGCCACCTGTCGCTCTCGGTCTGTCAGGTGCACTCGTCTTTTTCTGCTTTCTCCTGCCAATGGTTTTAGTGGGCTTTCTCGGTACTATCGTCGTTGGTGTGGCCTCCTCCTCCGTACTGGAGTCAGTTTCCAATTTCATTTTACTCTTACTACTTGATTTACTTGTCGATTTAACCGTTGGCTTAGCTGTATCTGTTTCACTACTGCTAAACGATGATAAATCACTGGTGTACAAGCCTTTCCTCCTAACAGTTCCATTGAAATACAATTTTTTATTCGATGCACCATTGAAATCCGGCTGTGATTTCTTTTTATCATCGCCGGACACTGGCGTCGGTGATTTTTTACCCTCTATCCTAGCAATAATAGTGTCAAAATCACGAGTGTGATCCTCACCATCGGGATGTGAATACAAACGATCATAAATCGACGGCCCATGATTGGCCTCAGCCACAGCAGTTGCGACTGCCTGTGGTAACTGTGGACCCGAGAGAACGAGTACCTGTTTATGAAATGTTTGTTCACGCAATCGTAAAAATGTTCTGCACAATTTCTCCCGCCTATTGACCATATAACAAAGATTTCTAACTCTTTCAAGATCTTGACGCAATTGCACAAAGGTGCGCATTTTCTCAAGATCAGCGGCTTGTCCCTGTGCACGTGCACCACTGCTTGACAGTTCACCACAACGAGGTGCCAACAGTGGTTTGTTGTGTCCAGCTCTTCTCTTAAGTTTCCAATAATTGTAGATGTAAACAATAGCATCGGGATCAACGTCGAGCTGTTGGGATGTGATATCCTTCAGATTAACATGCTTATCGAATTCGGCCTCAATTTCCTGAAGTTTGGCTGCTCTTGCTTGATTCTTCTCCTCAGATGTCATGTCCTTACGCTTACGTCGTCTCGACTCACCCTCCTCCTCCTCGGAGCCAGCTTTATCACCCCCACCACCACCACCGCCACCACCACCACCACCAACACCAACTTTGTCCTTGGTATTCGTTCTACTGTGTTTTTGACAATAAGATCTTAATTTGACACCATCATCAGCCATTTCGTCCTCAATGATAGCCTTCATCTCCAAACCATACTTAAATGCACACGTTACGTGATAAGCTGTTTTACATGTTTTTATACTGCACTGTATGCAAGCACCAACTCGTTCACGACACAGTACGCATATTAGTGCCCATCTACTCTGTGGTATACTGGATATTTTAGTTATTGGCTCCATACGTTCGACACAACCAATACTGACTTCTGGTATCCACAGTGCACAGGATACATGGGCCCACTTTTGTCCGCTGCGGGTACACTTCATTGCACCCCCTTTATTTGGACACAATACACAGTCAGGACGCTGACTTAGAGAGCAAGTACGGCACAACCATGAGCCCTCAGGTATTGCCGTTATACCGTAGCATGCTTGATGCACGCAGATATTGCAACAGTCACAGAATACCATTTCATTACCCTCCTCAGAGTCGGGTGATCTGCATACGTCGCATATTACATTCTCATCGTACTCGATGCCGAGGCCCTCTTCATTTTTAACTATTGTTTGGATGCGCTCCCAACAACGGACCTCGAGCTCCTCGATAACGCGCTCCAGCTGGGGCTCAGTTATTGATGATTGACCAGCCTGAAACAGATTTTTTTCATTAGATTCCATAATTTTTTTGGTTCCATCGTGAGGAAAGTAGAATAAAATAAAATCGTAGATTTGCCAAAGAGTTCAATAGCAGGCATATTTCTCTTATTGTTGGGGTGTGCTACCCCCTTTCATTTACCTGAGCTCTCTCGCCATTGAGTACTTCGAGCCATGCAATATCAGTATCATCGAGATCATAAGCGCACGCCTTTTCGGCCCTGGTTGGTGTCGTACTGAGGTGGTGGTCTTCAGGATTGAAATAATCATCTCGTGATATCCTGATGAATTTCTTAGGCCTGTAACGGTGGGAAATGGGGGAAAATTCTTTAAATAATTTGATGATGAATTATTGACAGAAACGCATAAGTAATAACAATAACAAATCATTGACATATTATCGGTGTATCGGTATTAAATCTGACAACATTAAATAATGTAGTACTATCAGAAGGAAAGTAGGTCAATTCGATCGTAAATTATTGATTAACTATTCATTTATCTTTGGATTGAAAGATATCATGAAAAGATTCTGGGAGATATTTTTCATAGTTTCACAAATTTGGCGCCGGAAATGTCTAACAATTCAATACCTTATTAGCTATAGAATAATTTTTATAAGTAATCACTCGAAAATGTCAAGAGATATTTCTGAACAGGGCTCAAATAACCCTGTGATTGAACTAACAGTAAACTCAGATAAATACGAAGATGTTGGTAGAGGCAAAGCTTGAGAAATACTCTCTATTCTTCAGAAATGGCATATCTTGCTCCGCAAATGAATTTTTCCATATTTAATAGTTCTTTCACTTCTTGTTTACGCATGCAAATCTATCACTACCACCACCAATGAGTGAAAACCAAAGATACTCACAATTTAAAGTCACCATGGATTTTATTAACGGGTGATGTCTGGGTGACAGTAACCATGGGCTCCGGCAACGAGTCAGGATTTACTGGTACCTGGACGCCTCTTTCCCATTCCTGTTTCCACTGATCAGTAATAACCCAGTACTCATTAGGACTGAGTGGTTCACTGTCTGGCAGTTTCATGGCGCTTATAAGATCTTTACGAAACAATTCAGCCGGTGCTTCGGCCGCTGAGCGATTATAAATACTGGATATTTTGATATCACTCAGTGGTCTCGGTGTCCACGATGCACCACCGCCACCACCATTATTACCACCTGCTGTTGGCCCCTGACTCGACGACGCCATCGTTTCCTCCTCCTCGGACGGTCCCAGGGCAGACGAGCTAGCTGATGCGCCCGTTGCCGTTGGGCCCAATCTACATTTGCGCCTTTTAATTGCCCCCGGGCAAGTCGCCAAGTCATTGTCGTTTTTGTTTATTCGTTTTCCTCGTTGTGCCATTACTAACTTTACGACTTTATCTAGAGGCACATGTAGGTGAACTTGTAGTACCCTGTCAAGTACGGTAAATCTTTAAATCATCTGATTATCCTAATTACAGCAATTAAAAGCACACCAATGTTGTTACTTACTACATAGCTGTTCATATATTTGTTGAGTAACTCCCTCAGTGAATAACTCTCAAAACTGCAACAAAATTCATCATCTGTACAATATAGCTGGTCCATCACTCTTACTTATCGTTATTATTGATAATTCACTATTAAAAACCAACAATTGGGCAATATTTATGAATATCGTCACTTTCCACAAGCAAACAATCAGCATCCCCAATAACAAATGCAACTGGAATCCTCATATTCACGTCATACTGACTGAAACCAGGGTTTTAACCCCCAGATTACTGTATTGCAAACCCATGCTCGGTAATAATATGTGTAAAACACAAATAATCACCATTGACTGATAATAATCGATCAGCATCATCTGTACAGTCGTAATCGCCGTGTTACCAGCGGCCAGACACTTTATCAATGGTTATAAACGTTGAAAGCGTGACGATTAGACTCTCAGTTGACGTTTCAAACGTATAAATAACTCCAATAGTGGCCCGTAATCTTCATTCAATCACTTGATATTTGGTTTTTGGGGGGACCGCCTCAGCTGTGGAATTGAAAAGTAAAAAAGAGGTTATAAAAAAAACGTACGTCTCAATGAAAATAGCGATTGAAATATGTTAAATACGTCAATTGGTAATCGTTAAAAGCCCTGAATTACAATATAATGATGAAATAATATCCCCCAAAAGCGTTAATAAGATGAAAAAATTCACAGGAGGTTTGCTACCCATCCTTAAAGATCATGTAAACATTTCATATTGTCGTTATACTCCAAAACACTTCTATACCATTGTTATATTAATGCATTAACACTCACATCACAATCACATTTAACGATGAATTAATTTGTTAACATAAATAAGCATCGTTTACGCGATTATAATAACGAATAAAACGATGGAGATGTGTCGTTCTAAGCACGAACAAAATGCCTCACGGCTCCATTACGCTGCCTGTGCTCCTGCTGCTGCTGCTGCTGCCCCAACAACATTGACAATACAGATGGCAGCACAGTCAACTAAATATCGCGCAGTACCACACACGCAGTATACTACACTGACTAAAATCCTAGCACTCCTTCAACCATTTCGCCCATTAAATACCTTATTATTGATCTATTAACTCGATATTACTTTCATTTCCCGCCTCAGAATAATTTTGAATGTGTGAGTCATCGGGAGCTAGAACTTTCGGGAATAACATGGAATTTTTTCAGGCCAGGGTATATTCTGATCCTCCTGTTTCATCAGTTTTCTTCCATTTTTGTTCTCGTAATAAAATCATATCGAGAAAACTCGCAGGATAAGTGCAGGAGCCTAACCATGTCCTCATTAGCAATTCCAGTCAATGTATATCCCGTTCATGCTTACTCAAATTCATCGGTGGATCTGTTTCAGGTTGGATCATGGATTTTCTGTTAGCAGAGATTGAAGTTATTTTTTTTTCCACGATTTTCAAGGGCTTTTTCCGTTGGTATCATTGAGATGATGGGATTCTTTGACGTTTGACCGCCGGTCAAATGGTGCCATTGACCACGCGCACCGATCTTCCTACGCAACGAATCGATAATAATGTATATGTATTTTACATTAATGTCGGTGGCGAGGTGCCGTTTGGCGCCATCATGCCTGGAAACAATAAGAAAGAAAAATCTTTTCTCTGTCACGTGATACTTAAATGTGAGAGGAAGCGACTTTTTCTATTCATTTTTGCTAGGTCTCCCTCCTCTCCTGCCTAAGCTTTATTTTTTCGGGAAGGGGATTATGGATCACTGACATTTTTCTAATGGCTGGCAGGGTATAGGTGGAGGGGGTTACAGGTAGAAAACGTCAGAACGCCCCCTCATGGCAGTTTCCACTCGTTTGTTTATTTTTCGCTGTATAATTTTTGAAGGAGTGAATGAATTTTATTCATCACGTTTTTCAGTTGATTTTACGAAGTTTCTTATGGGGAGCGAAATCTTATTTGTGATTGGAGATTCAGGAAAATGAAGAGAAAACTCTGAAAACCGGTTTCCAATGGCGGGTAATTGCCAGCCAATCAGAGAAGAGTCCTACCTGGAAGGTTTTCAGAGATTCGGAGAAACCTATCATTCGTGTCGTGAATATTGAGCTGGTGTTGTGTGTGATCCTCGAGTGTTGACAATCTAAATTCAAACTGCTCACTTTTCTCACGTGTTCATTACGTTCTGAGTGATCTATATTCATTTTCAAAATTGTTTTTTTTTGAGAGGATACAATGGAACAGGTAAAGGGACTATTTATTGTTGTACTGATCATAACCTAGCAGGACAACAATTGAGGTTCATGCGAAATTAGCCGAATAAACAAGTCAATGCTTGTCAATGCTAAATTAGCCGAATAAACAAGTCAATGCAAACAAGTCAATGAATTATTCAATTTAGTTCCTTCCTGGACAATATTGAAACAGAAGATTGATCATTGTTTTGTTTTGTTATAGGATTTAAAACCAAAGATTGATCAGGCCTGCAGAGTAGCCGAGGAATTCACGAAATTGTATTACGAGAGTTTGGATAAAAGACGATTTGTAAGTTTATCTTCACTTCAATTCATGTGACAATTCAAATGTCAAACAAAATGTCTGAGTATTTAGAAAATATAGCTCATCTCTTATTTCATTTTTTCGGATTCATTGATTGATAGATGATATCGCGGTTGTACCTGGACACTGCAAGTTTAATCTGGAATGGCAATGGAACCGAAGGAAAGGACGCGATTCAAAAGTTCTGGCTCGATCTACCTGCAACAGACCACACCATCACCACCCTCGATGCTCAACCCATCACTGGTACTTGACTTATTAATTCATGTATTCATCGAATATGAACAGTTAATTAAATAAAAAATTCTTGCACAGGCCCAGCAGTTTCGGATCAACTAACATTTTTAGTTAAAGTTAGTGGCCAAGTAAAGTATCAAGAGAAGACACCTAGAGCATTCACCCAGAACTTCCTCATAACCGCTGTTGGCGACAAGTGGAAAATAGTCAGTGACTGTTTCAGGATGCAAGAGGCGACAGAAAGCACCTGATAACCTTCAAACCCCCAAATTAGGATAATTAATTAATTAATAAATTTAAAAAAATAATAAAGACATCTCTTTTGACATATACTTTTTATTCTCAATCCTATATCAATGTATAAAGCAATAAATTTTGTATGAGCGAATCAGTACGTTGGTCAATTAATTTCCACATTCTTAATTCATTTTATTTTTCCTGTATACGTATTTTTTCGTTTTTACGAAGAGAAAAAAATTAAAATATCAATGACAATTGAAAATTATAAAATAAATACGCATATAAATAATATTACAATTACTATAATACACATTATTATATAAAACATGATAATTCGTATCTATAATTCATCATTCATTCCAGTATTTAAAGTTGTTCTTCAGTGACTAAAAAAGACCTTTTGGAGTAGATTGAGCACAATCGTTCAGAGATGATAAACTAAAAGACATTGAGAAATCAATAGCAATATTTTCGTACGATTTTTTCCCACGATTATCACAGGGTAAAAGAAAAAACTAGAAAAATTGATGGGATAGACGGATGAGGCCCGAAAAATTGCCTCTCTCTTAAGCAAATGGCAATATTAATTTGATGAAGAGATGCTTGCTACGTGGAGGTGGAGTATAGGCAGTGTCTTGAATACAGACATGCAATCCATTCATCCGTTACTACAAATGTACGTCTACTCATTGTTGTTGTTGTTAAAGCGTAATCCCAAAGAAATATTTAGTGAAAAGCGATTTATATTTTTTCGGGTCTACGCTCTGGAAGAACAATATTTGTGACTGCATTCCCACAGTGTATAAACGAAGCGCACGACACTCAAGGACTTTGATTATAATTACATGATTCTCATCTCCAGCCCAAAGGGATTGGCAAATTTATCACCACCACAAAGATTATTTCAATGTAGGCGCACAATTAATTATATCAGTCGTCGTCGACTCAAAATTTTTTTTTTGTTTTTTTTTACAAATACAAAATCGTTTATATTGTCCCTCGATACATAACGAAACTATCTCGTTTTATTTTTTCAAAAATTTTTTTTGTTCACTTAATTTCATATTTATATAATTAAAATGCGCTAAACGCGATTACCATATACTAAGCGTTTATCCTCGTGACGTTTTATAAAATTACACGTCTAAAAATGAGTGATGCGACAATAGGATTAAGAAATGGTTTTTTTTGTAGTTTTTTTTAGCATAAAGTTTTAGTTCAGTTCCACACGCCAGTGACAAAGTCGACAAAAATGACGAAAGAATGAAAAAATATCCCACGACTTTGATTTGCCATATCAATTTTCTGATCAGAAAACTTGAATCCAAGACTACAATATTTTTCTTTCTGTACTCAGTAGACATAGAAAAAACCCTCAAAAAGGTAATTTTAGTTTGTTTTCTGCAAATATAAATTGTAAATATCGTACCATTTCGTAAGTATAGTATCAGGATATAATAGCATCGATTCACCGATTAGCATTTCTAAAAATTATCTGTTTCTCCTTAATTATTCATTAAAAACTCCTGGCTTCGCTCGAAAGAGAAATACTGTTCCTTCGGTCGCTTGTTGTTTTTTGTTTTTTCTAATGACTTAGATATATGGTTTATTTATATATTTATATATATACTATATCTTCATTTAAAGATACCGTCCCACAGAAGTTGAGAAAAATCAGAAAAACGATAAATCCAACGAAATGGAAAAATAAAACAAAGCCACTTGCCTGAATCCCAATTTTGATTAGAAATTGCATTTATCTCTGTACCATATTCGTCACGTCTTTAATCGTATTCTGTACGTCACTAAGTAGTCTTGTATTCTCTGTGATATTTCTCGTGCCAGCGGCTCTCAGTTGTCTCGCTTGTAGCTCCAGACGCGACATTAAATCCCGAAATTGAAATCTGGCATGAGGTGGGACAGTTCCACTCTCGACTGATGTTATTCCTTGAAGAAGCCCATGAAGAAGTCCTACTTTATCCGACAACTGTAACCAGCTGGCCATAACAATGCCAGGAGTACTCTTCAAATTAGTGATGCTTGTCTCAATGGCATTCGCCAATTCCAGGACATCGTGTTTCGCTGCCTTTCCGTCCTTACTAGCATCCTCATCATGCGAAGATTTATCGCAATTAGGAGTCGCGTAAATCGAAGATCCAAAGTATTTGCCAGAGGAACCGATACCCTTCGATGGTTTCGCAGGCACCACTGGCTTCTCTGAGTCCCCAGAAGTGCTAGCCGGATGCCAGCTACGACCATCGCTCTTACTGGTCGCTGAACTTCTCGTCGAAGCCCCACTGTGATCCTCCGGACTCTCCTCCCCAGGATCCAGCATGTCCTGTTTATTGATTCCTCTCACCCCCAGTTTAGGACTCAGTGGCTGATTATCAGAGGAAGCCTCCTTGTTCTCCCAGAGTCTCTTCAAACTACTTATACTCCCTGTACTCCTACGTTTATCGTCCCCATCGTCAGGCTCTGAGGCGTCCGTGCTAGGATCCTCCGAGCGCCTGTTCTTCTCATCCTGCTGAGACTTCTCAATGTTATCAACTTTTCTCAATCTCGCTTTGAAATCTATTATCTGACCGTCAGTGTTCTCCTCTCGAGGATTGCTTCGTTTGTCAACTTTTTTCAGTTTAAAACCTACATTCCCAGAGTTGAGGACATTTTCAGTCATTGGAGAGGGGAGCTCCTTGATGATTGTCGGCTTCTCTAAGTGCTGATCAGGGGTGGGTTCCATTCCCTTCACATTGGACATTGCGTACTCATTCTGAATAGCTGGCTTCATACCGTGCTCCATACTGAAGCTAGCACACAGTTCCGACAATAATTGTGATGCAGGGTCCAGAGGAAGAGACGAAACATTATTGGATACACTGGATTTCTTTGATGAACCTACGTTTTTCGAGTCAGCATTTTGGCGAATTTCGTTGATTAGCTTGAGCTCCAGCATTTCTTTCATTCCAGGCTTCGAGTTGAATGTATCGTTACCAGGCTCATTGTTCATTGGAGGTGGTGGAGGCGGAGGGGGCGGTGGTGCTTCAAGAGGGGGTGAGAGAATACAGACAGTTTCATTTTTGGCAGAGCTTGCATCCTTGCCCGGTCTGAATGGCACTTTTTTCTCATCACTAGACTTGGCAGGGCCCCCAGTTTCAGTTGGCACCTCACGACGCCTCAAATTCACACCAAAACGTGAGGATGCCTCCTTTACCGATGGCTCCGCCGTTCTCACGTCGTTATTCTTGTCATCTTCATCTGGATCTTCGCGCGACCTTCGTTCAATCTTCGATTTTCTCATACATACTGGAGAGCCCGAGGGTCTCGGTGGATGTGTGGCTTCGTTAATTGACGTTGAGTCGTAGTGCTCCTCGTTGGGGGGCGGTGGGAGGTCAAGAGGAGGCGGTGGAAACTCGAGATCCGCCAGAGTTGGTTGAATTGATCTTGAGGGACTGGCTGTTCTGAATGTCGATGTATTTGGCGAGCGAAATGTTCGCAGACCAATGCTCTCGGGATTGTGCTTTCTACCTGACATACCACGGCTTCGTGGGGAATTGGGGGGCTGATAAGTATTGACAACTCCACTTGATGAATTGCTCCTAGTCATTTGGGGCTGATTTCTGAGATTATTCTGACGCGGTGAGAGCGAACGATGCTGGGATAATTCTGCGGCTGGATCGTGATGCGGTGGGTGAGGTGGCTGTGGTTGGTGCTGCTGGTCAATTATGGCAGGTGCCTCACCACCAGACGGCATTCCACTCTGACGCAATGATTCCAGATAAGCGCCGATTCTTGCACCCTTGGGCAGCGTGCCATAACGATTTATTGCACGCTTAACATTTTGCACTTCCAGGGCACCCACGTGCACCAGCTAGAACAACGGTTCATACCGACGTATTTATTTAATGCATTCAGAGTTTTAATGGTTTCCGTTTTAATGAAAAAAATAAGCTGTGACTATTCAAGCAGTGCTAGATGCATTTACCGATGGACTCTGATTGAATTTTAATGACTTAGTTGGAAATAAAGTGGGAGGCAACCAAAAACATGGCACAACTACTGGCTACCACCTTCGTAAAAGCTTCGCGTATTTGTTTTTATTTGGTTTATATTTTTATTTATTTTTTTTCATTTTGTTCTGTTATTTATACCTTCTGTGGTAGTACTTCCTTAGATGGATACTGTCGTGTTTTAATTTGTTTCTGATTGCACTGTATGTTGATCTCTGGTGATGCAGATCGCTGTAGTGGTGGTAAATTAGGCTCAGCAGTACCCTGGGACCCGTCACCGTCCTCATCCATCTCGCAGCCTCCCGTCGGCACTGACGCCATTGTCACGAGATCTCGCGTGATACCTGGTTTTTTTCAAGTTCAAATAAAAAAATAATGTGTGTACTAAAGCTTTTCTCTGTAATTTTTGAGTTTTTGATAGTGTCCACGTTAGGTAGGATCACTGAATGATGATTATTTGTTCGTATAAATTTTTTTATGAATGAGAGGCTGAAGCGTAATCGATCAGAGGTGGTGGCAAGCGCTGTTCAAAGCACGAGCGTTTTCATTAATTCGATTCATTTTGCAACTTCCTATTGCTCAGGTCATTCTCCGTAAATCTAATATTCAATCCTGGTTGGCGGTTTTTTTTTCTTGCCAACTCCTAAAGGTCGTTTCGTTCATTTAACAAACGGTTTCCTTTTGTGCGGCTATATTAGTAAACTCACGTAACACTGCTTGAACTCGATTAAAAACTGGATGAGTCGATAAAAAAATAAATGAGTCGAGCTACGATGATTAATGTTTCATGTGAAAATGATGGTAAGAAAAAAGTGATAGGTTTTCTTTAATATGAATATGATCAAATAATACTAGAAATTCTACATTTACGACTGCTAATTTCATTGCCATGCAGATATGTACATTATTAATTATCTCTTCTCATGATAATTGTGGAGAAAATAAATATTTTGATAAATTAAAGACTAGTACTTTGACAGTGTAGATCGGGATTCGTGAAATCTATAAATGCATGACTTGATAAAAAATAATAATTGCACTATGACTAATTATACATTCCGAGCTGATTTCGTAACACAAGTCATATGAGAGAACAGCTCTTAAAGAAAAGAAAAAGATTCCGGGAGAATGACCCACGTAAATATTACACTGTATTTTTTTTTATTCAAACCGAACATTGATTCTATGCACGATGCAGATTATCGTAGGGGTTGAGGCTCAATAAAGATTCATTTAGGAGTAATAATTCGTTTTATCCCCATAAGCGACACGTGCATTATCTTTTATGGATGCTTAAAATGTTTTGAGATTCAGTGAAATACCTTCAAAAACGTTATCAATACCATTTAGATCGGTCCCATCGTCTAATGTAACAGCGCCTACGTCAACATTTTGCTGATCTTGCTCCTGGTAAGCTGAGTCACGGAATGAACTGCAGGATGACAATAAACTGCACAGAAAAGAATTGAAAATAAATCAAAATGCTGAGACAGTTGAACACGAAAAATCAATGGCGAGTTACCTCGTTCTCTTGGGAGGTGCAGGTGCTTGCTTGCCTTTTTTATTCGTAGATCGACGCATCTGGACAATACTGCTGTTACCTTTATTTGAATGACCACTCATGAAGGTACTCAGTTTGGTGACACTACTCGCACCGTCTGAATCAATGAAAATGACATGAACAACCGATTTAATACCATACACTGAGAAAAACCAAATTTTCAAAGGAGTACGTCTTTATTTATATTGAGATATTGGTGGTTAAAATTTTTTTAACATCAAAATATCTCACACTAAACAAAAACTCCTTAAACAACCCAAATAAACCCGTACTTCTGAAAAAACTCGTGTCATCTCAGTGCAGATAATGAATTAAAAGGGAAAATGTAAGAATTACAATTTTGACCTTGCGTTAAACCTGAGGTAGACAGTTGATCGGATACGAGGACAAGGCCATGAATGTTCCCAGTACTTCCAGTCTGAGACTTCTTATAGGACAAAGTTGGTGTATCACCACCGCCCTGCAGTTGCTTCTCTACTTCCTCACTGATACTGGAGTCTTGAAACATATTCTCCAGAGAATGATGAATCTCCTTAAAGGTAGGTCTCTCAACAGCACTCCATTGCCAACACTGGCGCATGAGTTCGTAAACCTTGGGGGGACAGCCAGGTGGGCACTCCATCCTGTAGCCCTTCTCCAGCATATGATACACATCAGTCAGATCGACCCCAGGATAAGGTGACATTCCATACGTTGCTATTTCCCAAAGTAGAATTCCAAAGGCCCAAACATCAGACTTTGTTGAAAATTTATTGTACGCCAGGCCCTCAGGTGCTGTCCATTTGATAGGAAATTTGGCACCGGCATGTGCTGTGTACGTATCATCTCTCATGAGTCTTGCTAATCCAAAATCAGCAACTTTTACCAGGTGATTTTCACCAACTAGACAATTCCTTGCTGCTAAATCTCTGTGAATAAAATTCCTACTCTCGAGGTAGCTCATTCCACTCGCAATTTGTGTCGCCATGTGCATTAAAACCACAGCATTGATCTGATGTTTACTCTCGTTGCGTAAATAATCAAGAAGATTTCCTTTACTCATAAACTCAGTTATTATGTAGAAAGGTGGTTCACGCGTGCAGACACCGAGCAATTGCACCAAATTTCTGTGCTTCATTTCTTTCATAATAGCAGCTTCTTCAAGAAAATCTTTCAACGCCATTGTGTCCTCCTTCAATGTTTTGACAGCAACAGTCATATTGTATCTCTTCCAAACAGCTTCATAAACGTCGCCATACTGTCCACCCCCCAATTTGTGTCTCATGACAATGTCAGTACGATTGATCTCCCACTCATCAGGCTCCGGACTTAGGGGAAATACCGTTGGCTTATTGTGTTTCGGTGCTGGATAAAGCAGTTGCGTTATTAATCCATCCGCCAGCATTGAATGATGATGAACGAGTTCAGCGAGTGTATTAAATTTACTCTCAGTTGTGACAAACATCTTTCCATCGCTGTCCTCATTTATTCTGTAGTGGTATACTCTACCCTCGTATCTTAATGAAATACTTCGTTGTCCAGGACTACTCTCAGACTCGCGTACGAGAAAACTACCATTGATACCGGAGCTCAATAAATATTCAGCGGCATTTCTTGCTATCCTTCCATGATACCAGGAATGTTTTTCTAAAGAATTAACCGGCGTTACATAGTTTGATGGCACCCATCCGACTTGGCCGGTGCTGGAGTGGGCTTCACACCATTCACCGCTCTTATTGTAACTTAATATCCGAACTTGTTCGCCTGGAAAAAATAAAAGGAAGAGAGAACGTTTTAGGTGAGATTGAAACTGCAGTTGACATCGATTAGTTACTAATTGAAGAAGAGAGGGGGATTATGAAGTGAAGCGCCGAGGAGTGGATGGATAATGAACGGGTGATACCTTTTTTTAAGCTAAGTTGATTCTCCCCACCAGCCTGAAAGTCATAAAGTGCAACAAACAATTGTGGATCATCTTCCTCCTGTGCTAAAAGATTCTCCTTGCTTGTCCATCTGTTAGCAGCCTCGAGTAGACTGCCACCAGTGACACTCGAGTGTTGAGAAAAATTAGACTGCTGTGACAGTGACTGGACACTTGAGCCACTCGGTGGATCACCCTCGGGCAAGGCAGGAATATGTGGTAGAGGCCTACTTTGCAAAAGTGCTTCTGCAAAAAATAATATAATAAAATGAATGATGTAATGAAGAAATAATAAGTCACGATGACTGATGATATCGATTGACAAAAATTATCAAACAATGAGAGACATTAATCAAACGATAAAATCATAATAGTGTAAAAAGGTAACAAATAACGAGACATTTGGAAAATCAATAATGCATACAAATGAAACACTCGTTTGTGACATAAAAGAAGCATGGAGATGGAGGAAAAGGGACGGCAAGAAGTTTTGTAAAAAAACATGTTGATGGAAGGGGGGAGAGAGGGAGGTGGGAGGGGACGTTTAAGGTGGATATAAAAAAAAGGGACTCACCGCTGTGCTCCGTGAAAATATTTGATCCGATGAGCCGCGATTCCTTGGGATTTCTCGGCTGCTTTCGGGCCTGTCTCACTGTCGAGCCGGCTGGCAAAACTCTGTCCTTGGTCTGTTGAGCACCCATCGTTTGACAATTACCATAGCCCTTGCACTACTCTCAATCCTTCTGTACTTCTCTCTTTCTCTCTCTCTCTCCCTCTTGCTGCCTAACCCCCACCTCCCCCCAAAGTTCCCCCTTTTATATCGAAAGACAATCCACTCTATATCCTCTCTCTCACTCACTTCAACCCCCTGACCGGTTTGCCACTGAAATGTGTATCCCGAGACAATAACTCCTCCGGCGCATCGACTTCCGGCACCCCCCCAATTACGTTTTATCAACAGTTCTCTTCACATATTATCAGAAAACCAACTGTCGTATTTTTTTTCGATTGAGTTTAATCAACATGAGCACTCGATGATACTATGTATGGACTAGACTCGTTGTAGACTATAAAAACACTGTTTCACTGTGGCGTGACTTGTATGCACTTAGATTCACATCGTCCTCGCCGCTTTTAAAAATAATTTTCTCCCATTTTTCCTCTTTGACACTGGATTTCGTTGACTTTTTTTTCACACCAAGTCGATCACTCCCTCTGTTCTCTGCATGTCAATTACATGTCGGATACACGTACTACGGCCATATTTGACAGCTTTTGACGTCGATTATTTGGCTCGTAGGTGCATTGCCATAGGGCGAGGAACCCGAGCCAGTCGAGGGAGAAGAGAACACTGAGGAGAGAATGGAGAGAATCACACGGGATTCAAAGGGTGGGGAGGATGTGTAACTATTCTCTCTCCTTCTCACTCTCTGTCTATCCTATTCAACGAATTGAGAGTCCATACAATTTCTGTGGGAACTCTCAGGAGTTTTTGGGGGAGTCAGTTGGCGAGACGTGTATGTGCCTGTTCCAGAGTCCTGGAAAATCCAGGGGGGAGAGAGAGCCAGACACGCTCATTGGTTACCCCACGGCGCCTCTTTATTTTCTAAGGACTTTATTCTTTTTTCTCTCTTCATATTTACCATGGCTTTTCGAGAATCTCCATGGGGTTTGCACAGATACAAAACGGCCAATCGGATAATGCATATGCCCTCGGAGCAACTTTCAATTGGATAATGAGTCGGTCGCCAGCATCGTCGATGGCGCCTCTCACTGCCGGGGTCAGGACTAGCATGGCGTGAGCCTCTTCGTTAGTCTGTAGGCTTTACTCAACTACTGAATAAGTACCTGGGGACGTCATGCGCCACCGTCGATTCTGGCGGCGGGGTGAGCTACTCGATTATCGGGGGAATTGTAGAACGCAAAGACAATCAATATATCTACAATGATGACTGACGATGTACAATCATGTACATCAGTGTTTTCCCATTTGCAATCTATCACTGGCTAAGTACATTGGGGCCTGTGCGAATTCTCGTCGGGAATTGATCCTACCACACTATACTGTAGCGCCACCACATTATACAACGTCGAAGCTCACGGCCCACGGCATTTCCAAAATGGCGGTGACTAAGTGCTTCTTCTTGGAGGTGTCGCAAAGCTTAGAATAGTGTCCCGTGTTATCGTGAAAAAATTAGTGTCTAGTTCCGTAAAACAACTGATAGTCACCCTCGACTCACGCGTTTTTCTCATTTGCTTGAGAAGTCTCAGACGAGCAATAAAAGACATAATTGGGCACTTGATTGTTCGAGACAGTGACTTTCTAGTGCAATCTTTTGAGACATCGTCAAGATATATTGAGTGAGTGGGAAGATATTTGGACAAAGCTGCACGTGAATAATCATGCAAGCACCTCAACAAAATCAACAGGGACATCAGCAAATTGCTGGTGCCAGTGTTATACTCAAGATGAACGAAATTCAGCAGCTGTCAACAGTGGGTACGTAAATCGATAAATGTAAAATTTATTTTCAACATGTTTAAATATCAACCACAAAAATCCCTATTTTTTTTCTTCCAACCTACAATCAGTGAGCTAGATCAATAGACAACTGTTATTGATTTTTATGATGTACTTAGAGCTTGGTCATGATCATAACTGTTTCCTCATCTAATGAAGGGGATGCAATGGTTTATATAAAAAATTATTTTAAAAAAGACAGCGGGGAAATTTCATAGCTCATTGCACCCGCATTTGATAAGTTACCTACGAGAGGCTAAGCCTCCATGAGGGAATGTCGATAACGGCGCGTAAAATCTTGCTTACCTACCCACTTAAACTGACCGAACCTCATAACATGTGGCCTCAAGCCCAAAAACCTTCAATCAGCCATGATTTCTACGGCGACAGTGCTGCCGATCTCCCCCATAATCTTTAGTATTAGTGTGTGCAACAAAGAATACAAAGGAGGTGCCTGTATTTTGTTCTCTTCCCTTGTTCTCCCTCTCCCTTTTGGTTCCCACCACTT
Source organism: Diachasmimorpha longicaudata (assembly GCF_034640455.1). Classification (NCBI taxonomy): domain Eukaryota; kingdom Metazoa; phylum Arthropoda; class Insecta; order Hymenoptera; family Braconidae; genus Diachasmimorpha; species Diachasmimorpha longicaudata. The sequence continues at coordinate 7,353,195 of NC_087235.1, forward strand.
CTCCAAAAAACCGATGGAATATTCCACTGGCTGGCATTCCCATCTGCTATCCAGACCAACTGCCAACTCCTGAAGCCTTTTGTCGACGCCAGGAGTGTAATGTTATATTGCTTGGATTGTCATTTATTCAAAACAAATTAACTCAATCCAGAGGATGGTTTTTATACCTATGAATGAAGTGGAAGCTCCTCAGGAGGATGCAGAAGTCTATTAAGTTTTCAAAAGGCTTTTCTACTTCATCTGAAGGGCTTCAAAAGACAGGGCACATTGAAGTGATACTCACGTTCCTGTTCGTTTTAGCCCCCACCCGCTTTCATTGCATTTACCTTTCCCCTACCACTAAATATATTTATATATCTATATATATTCAATACATATATACGCATCAGTATAGAATTTAGAAGCGTGAAACCTGGCCTGGGCCGCATTGAGCAGACAAACATTACCGAGTTGCCAATGAGTTGACTAGTAGTTCGTAAACGTTGGACATAATCTTCAGTTATAGTTCAAGTGTAACTTGGAGACACTTTGGAATATTATTCCAGAAGTATTGAATATACACTGGTTTTTACGAGTGGCACCCAAGTGTCCTTTATTTTTAGTAGCAATACCGTGGTGTCAATAGGGCAGAAGTGATAATTGAAAAATGAATTGTGGACAGATGTCCGGTGTTAATATTATCGTCAATGGAGGGACCAAAGGGATTAGTGGAGATTTTATTGATAATGGATCGAGTACTTGGCAGAGAGGACAAAACATCGTTGTGGTTAGGCAGGATGGAGACAAAGACAGCATTAATGGCGAGCAAACTCTAACGCTTGCTGTCGATACTTATTGTTAGTTAATTTTTGGCTGGCACTTGTTTTACCTATTTAGGAAATTATTGTTTTGACTTTGATTGAAAATAATATTTGTATACCTGGGAAGGAAAACCGAGTACCTGAGTCAGATTATTTGCATCTACACGCGGATTAGAATGACCTGTTTCTTTCCTCTGGTGCTTAATATAAAATTTGCGAGAATTTGTCTGTATGGGAGAATATTTTAGGGAAATATTTGATTAGTGTTGATTAGTTTTCTATAGAGTAGCCATTTTCATTGAAAATTTTTCCTGCTATTTTTTCTACCAGGGCTCTTGGAATTGGCCCACAGGGAGTACCAGGCGGGTGACTATGAAAATGCCGAGAGACATTGTATGCAATTATGGAGACAGGAGACTAACAACACTGGGGTATTACTTCTGCTGTCATCGATTCACTTCCAGTGTCGCAGGCTTGAAAAGTGAGTTCGATTATTAAACCGAAAAACCCCCGAATGTATTTTTTCGCCCAGTAATTGGACGTAAAAAGGTTTTAGTTCACATAACAAATGAAATGACTATTGAATACTTGAATTTACATCCCCGTTGTGGTGGTTTGTTGCACAGGTCAGCCCATTACAGCAGTCTCGCTATAAAACAGAATCCGCTGCTGGCCGAGGCGTACAGCAATCTCGGCAACGTGTACAAAGAACGTGGACAGCTTCAGGAAGCCCTCGAAAATTATCGACACGCTGTCAGGCTAAAGCCAGACTTTATCGATGGCTATATCAATCTAGCAGCTGCCTTAGTGGCTGCCGGGGACATGGAGCAAGCAGTACAGGCATATGTCACTGCTCTGCAATACAACCCGGTTAGTAAAAATAATACAGAAATCAAAAGCAGATCCCCACAGATGAAAACATCTCTGAAGACAATCAGACCCGAAAATATCTAGTTCTACTCTACAATTTTTCAGGTGAATCAATGTCGAATTTTTCTTTTCAGGACCTTTATTGTGTGCGGAGTGATCTTGGTAATCTTTTGAAAGCATTAGCGAGACTTGATGAAGCCAAGGTAAGTCTGAGAAGTATTTTTAAAAATCTGTTGAATTTCCACGTGTCACATTGATTATGAATTAGTACTCTCAAAAAAAAAACGTTGATTCCGTACAAGGGCCATTCTAGCGGTGAAAAATTGCTTGTGTAGACGTGATAATGGGTTTCAAATATCGGTATACTATTGAGTACTAATACGTAATGTGCATGTGGTTTATGCGGGCGCAAGTTCTTGAGGAATGTGTTAGAGCGAAATTTGATGATAAAAATAGTTTTCATAAAACTGGTAATCAAAAGCTCATGCAGAAAGCCACCTTTCTATGGTCACTAATGCGAATTTTGTTGACACAACAATAGGATGAACTTTTTTGTGTGCAATGCGCGCGTATAATCTTCATAACATCTGCAATCAAAATCCAAAACTGATAATAATGGGGTTGTTATTGAAAAATGTAAAATAATGGGTTCTCTCAGCATTGAAGTTTTTTTTGATTGCAGATAATACATTGTACCTCCTTTATCTTCTGAAAAATGTTTTCAGCAATGTCTGATGTCATTGAACATGATTTAACCCACATTAAAGTATCCACCTATTATGTGAAATCAGTTCTTTGCTCTGTTGACGTAAAATGACATCACACATTAATTGTGAAACTTTATTGGCAATTTGTGCGCGACGTAAAATCACCATTAATCGAGATGAAATATTTATTGAAGGATGAAAATGGTGCTCTTACGTGTGGAAAACAATTGTTGATCCCATTTCCACATTTTCATGGCATTGGAGGGTGAAAATACATTTCAATTTCATTTAGAATTTATGATAAATGGGATCAGCAGCGCAACGACACTAGTTGTTAAGTTCATCTCATATTTTTCTATTCCTTTCCACAATTCTCCACTTTTATTTCATGTACAGCTGACATTAATCATCCAGTAGTTATCATCACACCATTATTGAGCGCGAGTTTACTTGACTTCGAATATTGAGAATGATTTTTTATGCTATTGATTGATGGCTCGTCTTGACAGCATCAGTTCACTTTGCATTGAGGGGTGTTCATGCAACGTGTGCTAGTCCAATGAAATTATCAACAATAACCCAGCCAATTTCTTTTATTCCACAAGAGTGGTCAAGTATACTGCTGCAGCGCGGCGCTGGCGAAGATTCAAGAGAGCTCCCACGTTCGCCTATAAATTCATCCTGAATACCATAACTATCAGAATGATTCATTGATTTGAAGGAAAATATATGAATATTTGATATAACAAAAAAAACCCAAACAGTTTCACAGAACGAGCTAGCTCTTTTATTCAAATATGCAAGCTGACGATTGAGGGGACGTTTTCTGCTATATTATTCACCATTCCCGAGGGCTCGTCGGTTGTGTCTCATTATTGTTTTCCCAATTTCTGTTTTTTTTCTATTTTTTTTATCAACAACTCGATCAGCCGCAATTACTTTTCACACTCAATGACAACAATTGGCAGAGAAAGATCATTACAATGCATGTGAAATTTATTTTTCTTTATCGTTGGAAAAGAAGTTATTGTATGATCAGACGACTAGGAGTGGCTGACGAGTGTAGACCTATCATTAGGAAGTTGATAAAACAATTGAGTATAAATAAAAAAAAAGATATTTTTGAGATTGAGGTGATAGTTTTGGTAAAGAGACATTAACGCAGCTGTCTTATTGTTGTGGATTGAATGATCAACTCTAGGAGGGGAGCATGGAGCAATGCAAACGTTCTGTATCCACCGGGTTCCTTCGTCAAAGGGTGCAAAACAATCTGAATCTGGTTATTCAGTGATACACACAAGTCACTGTCGATTGTATTAGTATGAGAGTGATTACTACCCATAAACGTCAACCTACCGAATGGGTAATACGAAGGTAAAGTAGATCCCGAGGTCGGTCTTCCTGTCCCCCTCCTTGTGATCCAGCTATCACCAGTTTTCTTGAATATATCGTGAAATAAATTGCCAATGACTATTGAATTGAACATTTGGTAAGTAATCATTGAATTGAATTTTAAATATAGCGTAATTGTTACGAGTATTATTTTTTTTCATTCGATGGTGATTTATTCCCCTCCAGTACTGTCCCATGTGTCACCGACTCCCACCTGAGACCGGCCATTTCACCCAATCTCCCTCTTTTTATTTATTTTTTTAGGTACGGATTATTTACAGAAGTTTAAAGGTGCTAGCCCGTTCCTCGATAAGCGCGATTGTCCATTCTACTGCACTTATCTAGGGGTCTCACTCGATTACACTGATAAGAAAATTTAATAGAATGGCTTTTGGTTCAATTATTGTCGACTGTTAATGTCTTATATCTATTTCTTCGAGTGGTAAATGTGGTGTTGAGTCCACCAGACGCATTCCGGAGACTCATCACCACTTTCATAATGCGAGTGACACTCCTAAGCGCGTCTCAATTCCATTCCCAATGCTCCCGGAGTCCTCCTTATCTCTAATTCTCTAAAACCAACAGTCTCCAGAGTTAGTAAAAACTAGTAAAAATTGATGCATCACCGAAGCGATGTTATATCTTTTGATTGAATAAAACGAGGAGACGAGTGTTACGTTTGATAAGAGAGAATGAAAAATCTTTGCTCATCGTCCGTTCTCTGATATAAACGTCGGAAAATAATGACGTCTGGATTTAGATCGAGCGACCTTATTTCTGAAATTGTGCTAGTCTTCCTCTGTCTATCCTGGATGATGAAGGAAGTTCTCGTAGTCTAAAAAAGTACAGTAGAGAGAAAAAAATATCCGGAGTACCTATAAAAGTTGGATTGCAGGGAATTTTCTTTATTACTTCACACCCCAGAGAATCACTGGCCACAATAGTTCTCACCAACACTCGTTGACTCTTGGAAATTGATGAGAAATAGGGTTGATCTATTGAATCAGAAAAAGTATCATTGATTGATATTTGGGAGGATCTCCAGCAAATCCTGGCTTCATAAAACATTGTGACGTGTTCGTTATTAAGGAACTGTTAATGGATTAAGTTAGACAATGTTATTCATTGATCATTGATTTTTTTCTTGTGGATATAAATTCATGATGAATTAATACTGACATATCACAATGGCTGCAGGCGCGGCGCGACGAGGACGGGCAATTTCAAGTATAAAGTTAAACTGGACAAACAGCGCGGCGCGCGCCACTTTTCAGAATTGCGAGCAGCAATGTTTGTTAATTTGTTTAATATTTTTATATATCTGACTCTAGGCATGCTACCTGAAGGCAATCGAGACGCGCCCGGACTTCGCTGTTGCATGGAGCAATCTCGGTTGTGTCTTCAATGCACAGGGTGAAATATGGCTGGCTATTCACCATTTTGAGAAAGCCGTTGCATTAGATCCCAATTTTCTGGATGCCTACATCAATCTTGGAAATGTTCTGAAGGAAGCCAGAATCTTCGATAGGTGAGTCTATCATTTAAATTCAGATTATATCATTTGATGGAATCCTAGTACCTTTACCATTTCAAAATAATTCAGGTCTCCCTCAAATAATTTTAACTTGATTCCCTTGGAAATTCCTGCTTATTTACAAACTGCAGAAATCCATTCATTTGAGAAATTGACAAACAAGCCATAGAAACTCCAATTCCGAGACCCAGAGTCGTATCCACCCACCAATCCCCATCGTTCTTGGCGCAGACCCTTTATTGATTCGAAAGACTCAGCTAGATGCGGCTATCGCCCTCTTAAGACTAGTGTATTCAATTCCGAATTCACTGATTTTTTATTTTCCTCGCATCGTCAAATGATGGCACTTATACGCGGCCATCATTTCTAGGATAATAATAACAGTATACTCGAATTTCTCGTTATCGTTTGAGTCGTTATCTTTATCATTCGGCCATTACGCTCAGTCACGTTGAATTTACCGTCACGGTTCAGGCATTTCTACTATCAATCCACTTGGAATCAAATGTCCGACGTTTGTGTAACGATTGCTTGAGTTCTTCGCGAAATTAACTCTCTAGGGGAAAGGTGGGTTGAACAAACGGACGAGGAGAAAAAACAATTTGGCAGACCGTTACCATGAAGATTTATAAGGTTCGAAGTTCAGGTGGAAATTCCGGAGAAACTTTTGGCTTGAGTAAGACTACGTTTTACAGCGCGTGGAGAAAAGCCGTATTTTTTTATCCCTCATTTCCTTTGCTTTATCGTTTCTCTGTTTATTGGAGGACAAAGGGAAGAGGAATGAGAACTGGGGAAACCAGCAGAGTTATGTCGAGAAACCTTCTGATATCACTTTGATTAGGGAGTTGAGATAACGGTTGCTGTTAAGTTAAGGCATATAAGCTAAATCTGGCTAACGTGCTAGCGTCTTCGACTGGTGACCCGAGGATCACCGGTTCGAATCCCGGTGTCGTACCGACTACAATTTTTTCAAAAGCACAGTTTGATCAATTGACGTTGACAACTGATAAAAATTGAACGTTGATTTTAAAGTCTGTGCTAGAAAGAATCAACTCAGTTATTTCGGCGATAATGTTTAAATTATCCTTGATAGTCACGAGTTGTACAATATTTTTAATGTTTCATTTGGAAGGAAACTTTGAGCGAAATTGCAAGAACAAGATGTTGTTTGCTAAAGTCGGGTAATCAACTGTCGCTTTAATTATTCTGTGGTCATGAGTTTTAGTAGAAAAAAACTTGAGTTTACGAGCAGTTACGAGATTCATTTGTAATTCGGTGAAGCAATTGGGAGCCATTCAGAGGATATTTGTCTTTCAAACTTTAAATTCTCATGGAAGGTTCCTGCTCTGTCTCTTGCGACCTTTCCTCCTCTAATTGTAATCAAGACCGTGCAAATAGAGACTTTATTGAGTGAAGAATACTTCATTTGTGGCCCCAATGACTTTGAAATTTAATATAAATAGGATAGGGATGTTCTTGAATTGAAGAGACTCCGCTCCGAAAATATTTCTAAGTTGTTTACCGGGAGACGCCAAGTCGTCTGAAAATACTAAAGTTATCATTGGAATATTCCTAAGCCAATAATACGTATCTCCATTATCCCTCACTCCCATCTTCCCAATCGATATCGATAGGCCACAAAGAGAATAGAAATGGAGGAAATCAAGAGGAGGAATTTATCACATTATTCACAGTCTCTATTCCCTTTTTATTATCCTTACAGTATTCTTCCATTGGCGATAGAGTGGACCACTTCTATCCCATTCCTGACCTCATTTTCTTAAATCGCTCATTTTTATCCAGCCAACGTTTACCTACCACTCTACAAGAGGCTCTCCCTCTTCAACGTGCAAGACATCAACCCGCCGACCGCTCGTGAAAATAATTTTCCACTAGGTTTCCTCGCGTTAGGTGACAAAGAGCCACTGTTGTTGAATAAAAAGAAAAAAAACCACGTTGGAGATTCACCGGCAGATTTTTTTTAGCTTAAAACCTCGGTCCATTAAGAAAAAGTTTTTATACTTCTATCAAAGAGAGTCTTTATATTTTTCGTGGTAGACTCAAGAAACCTGGGGCTACTCATCGCGCATTTTAATTTGTTAGTTACTTTTGAGCTAAGAGAAACACAGGGTGTGGAATACGTTGGAAAACAGACTGACTATGTCAAATGAGAATCATCCGAATTTTAATTTAAAACAGTCAAAGGTTAGAGCTTAAATCCCATTGAAATCAGTCCCAGTGAAATGCCCCGTGTCATTCCCAGTATGTTCAACAGAAAAATGGGATTGAAAATAGAGTAATACGAAAAAAAAACGTGGAGCATTTCAGGAGTCACATGAATTATGATCTTAGATTTCGCGGAACACGCCAAGTTGAAAAATTGAGAAAACCCGTGGAGAGATTCCCCAGTTATATCTTTATCAAAAACCACGGTAAGGTCTGAAAAGCAGCGCATGAGCAGAGCACTATGAAATCGATATTATCCCAAATTTTGCAACAAGATACGCCTTTTGCATTTTCATCGCGTATCTGGAGTGAAGAGTTCAAAATTCAAGGGGATGAAATACTTGATTAAAAGCTGATGAATTTTTCGTGAAACTTGCGGTATTATGATATTTAGAATGTGAATGAATGGGAATACGACATTTCAAGATAAATATTTGAAGATATTTTTTTTATTACAAATATTCCATACGAAATGGCCTTTAATCAGGATTTATTGGTATATGATCGACCCCATTTATTTATGGGAAAAGAGTCTTAATTCCTCAAAGACGACGCCCTTTGACACAACTCGTCATGTGTTGGAAAGTCAAAAATAAAATAGTCGTAATAATTCAAAGATGATATGAAGAAGGTTTTATAAATTTCAGTCATTTAGTCTTCACAACAGAGTTCTGAAAAATTTCAAGAGATATCCACCCACGCCTGTCTGCGTAATATATAAAAAAATTGATTCACCAACTTTTTCTATCTTATATTATGTAATTCATTCGGAAATTATCTTTATAAACAATAAAATACCTCAGTATTAAAAGAATGGATCTCCTGAAAGAATAGAATGCGTTCGCGAGGTTTAAAAACCAGTAGAAACATATGGCTAGTGGATATTCAGCCAGATCCTTTCAGCTCCACTCCACGTTTTACCCCGAAGACAATGAGACCTTGTACTTGTGAATAACAAAAGGGAAAAGTCACCTTCACGTACAAATCAGCCTGACAACCCGCAGCCCCATGTGGGATATTCTATCTGCTACACTCTGGGAGGCTGTCGCCAGACACCTCCAAGGGGGTTTCTCCAGTGTAAGCAGTGGCTAGAGAGGAAGAGGGTTATGGAACTGGCTGCAAAACGCACGGCGCTCGACGCCGACGCGCACTTCGTGCGAGAGAGGACCTCTAAGAGTCACACGGCATAACGGCACAGCCAGTAGTTTAGTTCGTAGCACCCGGAACACGTCGCACTGACACAATCCTTGTCCAACCCCCGGGTTCTTCGAATCTCTATCTCTATCTTCCTCTTCTTTCTATTCGAGAATTATTAGAACAGTCTAGTTATCTACCACTCTACGAATTTTCATACTTCAATTTTTCAATTTACCTCTTCAAGTAGTTTATTGATATCTCAAGTTTCAAGGAGTCAACAGCAAGACGTTACTGCCCATCGTCCAATAATGTTCGAGGATCACTGTGTTTGATAAATAATAGTATCAAGTGGCAACTTGTTTCTAAGTAGAATTTTACAATTGCTTTGATGTTTTTTTTTTTTCATTTTTATGTAATTGTTCTTATGTTTTAATTTTTGCTGTCATCATCAGCACCTCGTATTCTCCTAGTTCAATCCTTCTCCATTCGTGACCTTGATTAGTATTCTGAGTTGGAATTGTCAATGTCACCCCTCCATTTTTCATCTTTCTTCAATGTTATTTTTATGGGTGAATTCCCAAGATTCTTTCACTTCCCTTCATTAATATCTCATGGAAATTTGTTGTTATTTAGTATTTAAAAATGGATTACGGTCTGGAGTAATCATCATTTTGTATTTTTATACTTGTTCTTCTGTCCTATTTTCAAGTAGCTTAGTAATATTTTTCCATTCTACTCGTTATCTGTATCTGCTTCATTTTCCTTTGCAGACGTCACACGTTTTATGCTTTAATATAAAAATTTTATATCGTGAAGCTAGTTCATTAAAATGAGTAGCAAATAAAACTTTAGCACGCAAGTCGTTCCTTACAATCATTGATTATGTTTTTATCTTTTTTCTTTCAAACGGAATTCGTTGCAAATCCATACAAGAATTCGCAAGTGGCCATGGCCCAAGGGCTTTCAGCCAACTTTTGATCCCTATATTTATCATTTAAACTTTCTCTCTTTTCTTTTCCTCTTTGGGGTTTTAAAATGTTAATTTCTTTAATTCTTCAAATCCTTCGAATTATTACGATTTTTTCTGTAATCAACGTAGTTGTTCATAAGTTCTCACTTGAATTTGGTTACCTTTGCCTCGTTCATTTGCCTGTTTTGTTTTAATATAATTCGGTTCTGTGCACCCACGCATCAGTGCTTCAATTCACTCATCCTGCATCCGAAATTAATCGAAAATATACAGGGGCCTCCTTTATCCATTAAATCAGTCATTTATTTTCTGACTCTCGAAAAACATGAAAATCAGAGCGTCCTTGTTCAATTTCTACTGTTTGGTTAAACTAAAAGCGAGGATTAGTTCCACTCGATGAAAGCTCGTATCTGCAGTCGAAAACACGCCACAGCTCATAAACTTTTATTTTCTGATCCATTGTAGAATTTATTCATTCGCGTTCTCCCCTCATTATTATTATCTTATTATTCTGCGGAAACCAAAAACGCGAGGGAAATAGATATTAGGTTTCAGAAAATTCGTCCGTATGATCTCCGCCTCTCTGAAGATTGAAACTACTCAATGGCAGATTAAAACGCATCTAAAGTAATCTCCGAGATTGAAGTATCAAGTTAATTAATGACTACGAACGGAAAGCAACAACAGCAAGTTGGATGCCTGCAAATGATTGAGTGCTCGTGTTCTCAATAATCGTGCATACCCTCGAGGCAGAAAGACTAAAAATTAAATAGTTATAATAACGACATTGACTACGATTTAACAGACTGAATAACTTAAAGAGATGGTTAAACCCAGAGGAATAGTTACACTTCCAACAAAGTGCGCTTAAACGACAACTGGAGAGACTGACGTGTTTACCAAGTGAAAATATCGATCTACACGTAGTCACGATCATCAGTCTAGTTTCAAGACAAACTCCTGCCAACAAGCCTGACTAATTCACAATAAAAAAGACGGTAAAACCATTCAGTGAGAATAATAGCTGCAGAAGTGGGTGCAGGTGATAGCAACCAAGAGACTGAATTTGAAATCATCTGGGCATTATGATGATGCACAATTGAATAACAGGGTCCTAAAAAATTGTAGATTATTCGGCCAATGACGTTTTTATTTTTGTACTTAGAATTTTTCCTTCATATCAACTAAGTACAGTGATCATTAGTTGTACAGGCGTTAGTGAAGGTATCAGACTGAAATGTTAGGGTAGTTATGGCCGAGGTATGGAGTACCAGTGTGTCATTGTCTATACGGTGATATCACCATCGAGCTCAGTTGCACCATCCATTCGTCTTCAAATTGAAAATACTGTCACGAATCCGGTTCCCACTGGATGCGTTGCATGGATCAAGTCATGGATCAAAAGGTGTTTGTCTTTTTTCCATAAAAAAACAATAAATCCTCGCTCTAGGGAGCTCAACTGCTTTAGGCAGAGAATATTTCACACGATTGATAACGAATAATCAATTTCCTTCACCACGTGCAAAATTTTATTGGAAATTGGTTTAGCACAAAAAAAATCGATTATGCGCGTTCAAGCATTTGGATTTAATGTGACCACGTCTAGGTCGTTATACATGCATGAGTGCGTCGACATGTCATCGTGTTGTTTGTTAATGATACTAAGCGTTGTGTAATTGTATAAATTTGCACAATTTAAAGTTTCCAAAAGAGATTCAAGCGGCCAAAATCGGTTTATCTCAGTTTACCACTTACCGAATTTCTTTGATAACCGGAGAATTCAGTTAGAATTTCGATAGGGGGCGCTATTCATTAGGTGGAACGTCACGAACAATGCTTTATATAAAAGGATATATGTTCCCATGTCAAAATACTGGAAATTTGAAAAATGGTAGTTCGAATGATAAAATCTTTAGTCACAACTGTAAAAGCTACCTGGCAATCGCTCATGAAAAATATCCGCTAGTTCCTTGTTTGAATATAGACTTTTAGTGTTCGTCCTTGAACACTGTAGGCTATTTGATGAAAATAGATGCTTGATGAAAGGGTAAACAACATTAACGCTATACCGATATAAGGTTAAAAAGATGAAAAAAATTACTGAGTGTTATTTTAAACGCATTAAGGATGTGCTGTTGGAACTTTCAAACTTGGTGAATTGAACATTTCATCGGATATCTAATAACGCACTGGATGGGGTTTAATAAATAGCGGCTTCACCAGGCATGCTGGCCTTTTTCAGTACTGATAAGGCTGGTCAGTGGGTCGTGCTAGTGACATGCAAGTCTAATTGCCCCTTTTCATTATCTCCTTGTGGAATCTCTATCCTTGATCAGGAAATTAATCGACTGTTGAGTCTCTAATTAGATGTTATTAATGAGTTTTCGCTTACTTATTTCTCCAGAGCGGTTGCTGCGTATTTGAGAGCCTTGAACTTGAGCCCCAATAATGCTGTCGTCCACGGAAATCTGGCGTGTGTTTACTATGAACAGGGACTCATCGATTTGGCCATTGATACCTACAGACGAGCTATCGAGCTCCAGCCCAATTTTCCAGATGCATACTGCAATCTGGCCAATGCACTCAAGGAGAAGGGACAAGTGGTTGAGGCGGAGGAGTGCTACAATACTGCTCTACGATTATGCCCCACACACGCTGACTCTCTCAATAATTTGGTAATTATAATTATGTTGATCAAATTGTGGCAGTGTCAAGTAATGGGGGAAGGCTGGGAACTCTTTAGTAAACTCTGATGCTTAATTGGAAAAATATCGGTGAAGTTACGTCAAATATGATGAAAATTTCTTCGCAGGCCAACATAAAGAGAGAGCAAGGATACATTGAGGAAGCAACCCGTCTTTATCTGAAGGCCCTCGAAGTATTTCCCGAGTTTGCTGCAGCCCACAGCAACCTAGCTTCTGTATTACAACAGCAGGGGAAATTAAATGAAGCTTTAATGCATTACAAAGAAGCAATACGTATACAACCAACTTTTGCTGATGCTTATTCAAATATGGGGAATACGTTGAAGGAGATGCAGGATATTCAGGGTGCTCTCCAGTGTTACACTAGAGCTATTCAGATTAATCCGGCCTTTGCTGATGCACACTCGAATCTTGCCTCAATTCACAAGGATTCGGGCAACATTCCGGAAGCCATTCAGTCATACAGAACTGCATTAAAACTCAAACCAGATTTTCCAGATGCCTACTGCAATCTTGCACACTGCCTGCAAATTGCCTGCGACTGGACTGATTACGAAGCTAGGATGAAGAAACTTGTGTCAATCGTTGCCGAACAGTTGGATAAAAATCGCTTGCCAAGTGTGCATCCACACCATTCCATGCTTTATCCACTTTCACATGATTTTAGGAAGGCCATCGCAGCAAGACATGCTAATTTATGCATTGAGAAGGTGAGAAGTGAATAAATTATATTCTGCCAGAGATTAATTCAGTATTGAAGTGATGAAACATAATGAGGATGCTGTGCATCATAAATATTAAATTGGAGAGTAATAAGTTCTTTGGAGACAAAATGTCAAGGCAGTGTTTGTGTAGTTGATGGAATTTGTTGTTTTTATTGTTTGTTCAAATCATATTTGACTGCTAGATAGATTTGTTTTTCTCATTATAAATTGACTAAAAAATTAATAAAAAATCAACTTGCAGATTCACGTGTTGCACAAGCAGTCCTTCAAGTATCCACGTGAGGCAGGTCAACGCTTGAAGATTGGTTACGTCTCTTCAGACTTTGGTAATCACCCAACGAGTCACTTGATGCAATCAATTCCCGGTCTCCATGACCAAAAAAATGTTGAAGTATTCTGCTATGCATTGAGCACTGACGATGGCACTAACTTCCGTTCTAAAATCGCCCGTGAATCGGAGCATTTTATCGATCTCTCTCAAACTCCCTGCAATGGGAAAGCAGCAGATCGTATTAACAACGATGGAATACATATTCTGGTTAATATGAATGGTTACACCAAGGGTGCGAGGAACGAGATATTTGCATTACGACCAGCGCCCATTCAAGTTATGTGGCTTGGTTATCCGGGCACATCTGGTGCAAGTTTCATGGATTATTTGATTACTGATGAAGTAACATCACCTCTGGAATTAGCTAGTCAATACAGCGAGAAATTGGCGTATATGCCACACACGTATTTCATTGGAGACCATAAACAAATGTTCCCCCATCTGAAGGAGCGTCTGATCCTCGCAGATAAGTTGGGACTCAAGGGAAAAGTTGCCGACAATGTAGCAGTGATAAACGCCACCGATCTGTCTCCGATGATTGAAAACACAATGGTAAAGGAGATACGTGAGATTATCGTTGCAGATTCGAAAAATAAACCGGTAGAAATATCCCTGAAGGTTGCTGAATTACCAACCACAACACCAATCGAAACAATGATTGCTTCTGGTCAATGTCAAATGTCTGTTAATGGTGTGGTAGTTCAGAATGGTATGGCCCCAACTCCTGTCAACACTAAAACAGCAACTGGTGAGGAAGTACCACAGAATATTGTTATCACTACTAGGCAACAATATGGACTTCCTGAGGATGCTGTTGTCTATTGCAATTTCAATCAGCTGTACAAAATTGACCCATTGACTTTACATATGTGGGCGTATATTCTCAAGCACGTACCAAACTCAGTTCTGTGGCTTTTGAGATTTCCAGCAGTGGGTGAACCGAATTTACAGGCCACTGCACAGCAACTTGGTCTTGCACCTGGTAGAATTTTATTCAGTAATGTTGCTGCTAAAGAGGAGCACGTTAGGAGGGGACAGTTAGCTGATGTTTGCCTAGATACACCACTTTGTAATGGCCACACCACCAGCATGGATGTTCTTTGGACTGGAACCCCTGTGGTTACTCTACCTGGTGAAACACTAGCATCAAGGGTTGCTGCCAGTCAGCTCAATACCTTGGGTTGTCCTGAATTGGTAGCCAGGACACGACATGAGTATCAGGAGATTGCTGTTAGACTGGGAACTGATCGAGAGTAGTAAGTTTTTTAAAATTTCGACGAATTATTCTACTGAATCTCTTCATGGGGAGAGTTCCTATCGATTTTTTCCTAGTCAAAAGATTCTACGGTTGTACTTTTCTATCCCCAATTGATAAAGTGAATTTTAACAAAGTTTTTTCTTATTTTTCCAGCTTAAAGGCCATTCGTGCTAAAGTGTGGAAGGCACGTTCGGAGAGTCCACTGTTCGATTGCAAGATGTACGCAATGGGAATGGAGATGTTATACAAAAAAATGTGGGAGCGTTTTGCACGTGGTGAAAAGCCCGATCATATTGCGGCGATTGATAAAAACGAGAGCCAGCAGAATCAAAAAGCCACGACAGCATCATAAATACATTACAATACCTCTTCTCCTTTTCTCCAACATCTCATTAACATTTTTGTTCATTCACGTACAGAGAGAATATATTTTCGTTCATTTATTTCTTATTGTGTGTGAGAACTATGGTCAAGAGAGATGATTTGAGAACTGTATTTACCTGTCACGAGGCCTTGGAATATTTTTTTTCTCCACCAATTCTGGAGGAATGCCAATGAAAGAGGACGATGCGCTGGAAATATGGGGGGGGAGGGGTAATATTTTCTTTTTGTATCATAGTTTGACGAGACTAGGGTAGACATTAGAAGTAATTTACAATACGTGATAATGTGAGGTAAATCTGTGAGGAATGAATATGAGGGTTGGTTACAAAATGTGACAGATCTGGGGAATTCATGGAGATACGCCTATTGTTAGGTGCATTATTTAAATTTAATTTATTAAGTACTGGATCCCTATGTTCACTCACGTCAAAGTGTCGTTTATCTTTCACTCTTTGGTGCGAGATCTTAATTTGCTCACTCGATTTTTCAATTTTCGATTAGTTATTTGAGGAATTTCGAGAGAAATTTGTATAAACGTAACGAGCGTAAAACTGTTAATGAGATAAAGATTTAAGATTGAAAATTGTAAATAAGTAAACCCGTAGCTCTTCTTTTGTTGGTTGAATTTTTTTTTTATGAGAACTTTGGATTTCAGAGTAGATAGTAGGCCACCTTTTGAGAATATGTGAAATAAACATTCAATCGAATGTCTGAGAGGTAAGACAAAATGATTATATTATGTGTAGACAACCTGACATAGCTATGTAAATCCAGATAATAAATATACCATCTTAAGTACATGATGAAGATGAAATCTCCTCTTGACTCAATATTCGTTGTTTCCAGAATCACCTTTATTAGAAGGTAATGTTCATTATGCAGAGATTGTTTTACCTCACAAACAAGAAACCATTTGAAAAAAATGTTATGGAAAATCTCTATTTGGCCTCGAAATAGAATAGTTGTCCAGATGGTTTTAGACGCGATAAGATATACCTTAAAACTCACCAGATTACAAAACATCTTATCTTTTCAGGAAAAAATCATTAAATGTGAGAAATATCCATTAATCGATATCTCGAGGGAACTCAACTAGTGATTAAGGAATCAACCTAAATAACAACCAAAATAGAACTAGACAGCCTTGAATTTTATTAGACGACCTTTGATCCGGATGTCAGTAAATTCTATTTTCTATTCAACAAACGAAATTTCCATTTCGTTTTCACCTATTCTGGTAAACTAATGACATTTTCAAGTGAGTTCCGTAGTCAATAATTTTATTGGCTTTGCCAAAGGCATTCCAGACAATTATTGAAGTGATTGGAATAATGAGTTTGAAATTCAAGGACAATTTTTTAAAGGTCGGGGAAAACGTAGGAAAAATTTTAATTCTTCCGCCTCACATTGATCTACGGAAACCTGTTTCCTATTCAACGAATCAAATTCACTTTTTCCCCTTTTTATTAATCTAATAGCATTTTCCGACTATATTTATCAATTGTTATGACATAGGTTGAGATGTTTCGCATAAAAGTTCGAGAAAATCCGTGGAAAACTGTCTCGCCTGAACTAAATAAATCAAATAAAAATACGGCAAAAAACAGGAATCCTATCAATTTATCAACAGATGTGTTCGAGTAATTTTTAATTCTTCTCATGGCTAGTCTCGTTGCGTCACATCAATCTAGCGAGCCTCGTTTTCCATCTAACCAGCCCTCCCCCGCCCACTTCGGGGAATAGGTCAGCGGACTTGATAGCACGAAGCGGCACATTAATTAATTCCAATTGGATGAACCACCGTTCAGAGTATATGTGTTACATGGACTTTATCGGGGACAAAACCGAGTCGTGAAACATTTCATTTCATGAAAATAATATGGATAATTTGAAGGATGGACCATTAATGAATGCGCCTTCTTTCTCCGGCCCTTGTTGTTGGGTGGAGAGCCTCTATCTTGTATTGCCACTCCAGAGTGACTCGTTATGATTATCACTCGATATTTGAATCGATTGAAAACCTTGGGTCTAGTAACCCCCGAGCAAATATATTGAATTTATTCATCAATGTATCGCAGTAGTACGCAAATCCCTGTTATAGCATAGCTTAGAATGACGTTAACGTGGTATTATGAATAAACTTTAGTTGAGGCCTTAAGTATAGCAAGAAAAAGGGTATTCAACAAATTTGAAAAAAATTATTCATGTTCTTATAAATCTTTTTTTTTTTTAAATTGGAAAATTTTACGAACACGTAACTTTCTAATGGAAAATAATTAGCCTAAATTTAGCCCATTCCAGATCGGTGTTATTTATTATGGAAAAAACTCTTTGCGATAAAAAAACGAAGCAATTATCTACGTTATTATTCCATTCGACCGTAGATTGAAATACAATTTTTATTTTCAATGAGTTTGAAATGTCAGCGGTTTTTAACGCCGAAACATTCCATATTTCTGAGCTGCGTCAGCACTGATAAGAGATACTCGAGTCGGCATTTTGTCACGGATTGAGAGTTGTAAGTTTATATTTCGACATCACCTTTCATCCCAGTGGTTTTTCATTTTCACCTAAGCTCATTCATTTATTAGCCCGTCATCGTTGTTTATGGATTATTCACTGACATTTTCACAATCTCCCATATCTTTTCTCATGATAATGTAGGCTCATCGATCACTCCTGTATGACCGATTAAAAGTCACAGTGCGTTGTCAGTGGCATTACGATTCTCTATGAAAAAGGGCGTTTCCAGTGGCTTGTGTATGTTGCATGATAACCTAATGCAACCACAGGGGGATTGACATACGTTCGCATTTTCCGATTTGTTGACGCGTGCATTCACGGAAAACGGCTGTAAATCATTCTGCCCACAACCCACTAGATTTTTTTCCATTCAGATAGAACATTCGCTGTCTTCGGAAGTGTCGGAGTATCCAAATTTTTCAAAAAGTCTGAGTATACAATTTTGACACAATGGAATTGTACAACTTCCGGTACTCAAAATTTACGCGCCATTTCAGGACTTCAGAGGTACTGTGCGTAAAACAACCACTTTACGCACACTAGAAAATTTCAATAAATTAATTTCTCAGGTCAGAAGCATTGCCATTTTGTCTGGCAATACCTCAACAAATGGTTTTGACCGTTTTCTTTGGTATTACCGAAAGAGATAAATGAAACGGAAGTCTCGAGGAGTAATTTCTTGACAACTCATCGGTAGAGAGACCGATCGGCCTGTTGGCGCTGGCCTCACTCATTTTTGTTCTTTCTTTCTTGGGCTTGTGTACATGTGGTTGTATGTGGGTATGATATCCACGTATGTACATGCGTGTGGTGGGCGTCAGGGACGCTTTGGCCTCTCCACGTGTATGACCTCTGCTCGTCCCAAAATTCCCGGCGGCGGTTCCCTTCGTTCCAACTAAGCCCGATTCCGCAACTATGGTCATCAACAATTTTCACCATTTTTTAAAAATATTTTCAACGCTAATGCTCTCTTCTCGCTGTCAACTTTCATGGGAGCTAATTGAGGGAGGACCGGAAGCTGGAGGGATTCTACATTCTATCTGGAGATGCAGTTAAATAGTAGTGGAAATAACGTGGGATTACATTAACATCAGCAGAAATAGGTCAAGTGTTGGAGGACGCATTATCCGAACACTTGAACCATCTGCGAGCAAGTGAACCAATCAATTTTCCTGCAGTAATGGTTATTTTTTAAATATACATAATCGCTCGATTTATTCCGGGGGCCCCTGAATGGAAAGAAAACGCATAGTCGTCCCCCTATAATTTGTAAAAATATTCGCTTTCGAATGAAGTTTGATAATTCGATCATATCAACTTCATCTGTCTTCCAAACTGAAACCCGTCTTCAGTCGCTTCTCCAACCACTCCCTCACAGTATATACCTGTGTGCGTTTCTGAACGATCATAAATCTTGCCCCCGAAAAAGAAAAAAAAATGGTGAAGTGGAAGTTTGAAGTCAGGGGGTGGTTAGAACCAGAGAAGCATAAAGAGAATGAAATAAAATGCTTTGCAGCCGTCACTAGTGGTTGGCCGGGGTCTTCCAAAGTAGAAGAGAGGAGGTGGTGGCGGACAAACGGAGGGATTCCATTCTGTTTTCTCTCTGGGTGTTTCGCAGTAACGTTTAAAATCAAACGAATCAGAATTTTACCTAGACAGCGAATGGAAACCATTGAGCGATACCTAAACCGCTCCAAGGACTCTCGACTCTATTTTAGGGATTTTTGTGAAGGAGAAACGTGTTTAAAATGCCATAAGTCTGAGAAACGAAACGGTGCCTCGTCCTTTTCACCATTGGCCAATTGTCTCTTTTCAATTCAAGAATTCATTAAATTTATCATTCGTTTATTCTAGCTGAATCCGACAGTCAGAGTGTCATGTGTATAGAATAAAGGATAGGAATGATGAGAAGGACATGAATAATAGGCGGTTGTGCAATGCACTGTTAGAAAATTATTGACATTTCATGGACAGTTGAGAAATAAATTGCTGGAGAGTGACATTGAATTCCATTTAGAGGAGAAAATCATAGTTTTTCAGATTCTCGTGAAAATGCAATCGAATTTCAGATTTTTTTCTGAAACTTCCCCGAATTTTCAACAGAGAATTGAACAATCGCTAAAACCTATCCTGGAGTTGAGTTGCCTTATCCTGTTTCAGCTCTCCAGTTGTGAATCAATTCCCTCTTCTCCCCTAAACCAAAAAAAAGTAAATGAACGAATAAATAAATAATTAATCCACAGCGAAACCCATTTAATTGTCTGATCCAACTCGTCCCACTCTACTCAACCGCTGGAAAAAATGTGGAAAAAGAACGATAAATAAATGGAAAACCTTCTTTCAGTAATTGTTATTACGAAACAGGGTAACTGGTGCAACTAGAAAATGGGTAAAGTGGGGGAGGTTGAGTGGAGCGAGGAGGATGGGGGAGAAGGGGGGTAGCAACCCCTTGATTTGAGCGCACTCTCTGGGTGGAAGTTATCGATTACCGGACGAGGCCACGACAGGGTGAAACTGGGTCGGAATGACTCAGGAGAGGGGTTTATGTGAAAGGGACGGGAAAGGGGCGGAAAGCATTCACCACCCCTCATTCTCTCTCTTTCTCCTATGACATGCGCATGGGAATCAGCGCAGAGGATTCACAAAGAGAGAGTGAGACAGGATGAAAAAGAAAAGGAGAGGGTGCGGGGTTGGTACACGTTTGCGTTCGCATTTCACTGTAGAATCCTTGACATAAATAATCAGTAGTAGAGAATCGCGCGGCCCCGGTAGCCATGACAACGACATCGATCGACGGGCCACGATGTGGCCCATGTCACTATCAAATACATAAAAAAAAAAATTTTAAATGATACTTTTTCCGTTTTCCGTTGTCTGGGCAACCATGTCACTTTTTTGGTATCTTGTCGATGATTTTTTTTTTTTTTTTTGATACTGTGAAACATTTTGTGATCCCGGAAGTCCAGTCCACCTGACCACCTCGCACGGGCCGAGACAGGTGCAGCAGCAAGAGCCCCTCGGTTCGACGAACCTGCGGGACGAGAAATCAAATGAATTTTTTTATCGTTTTTTATTTCAATGAATCGAGCTATTGAAAGGGGTTAATCTTCAAGGAATATTGCGGCTATTTGAGGGTAATTTTCCTTCCAAGTGACATGGTGCCTGATTTTTACCACGCACTGTAACTTTGAGGGTAGATCCAGCGTAAAA
Source organism: Diachasmimorpha longicaudata (assembly GCF_034640455.1). Lineage (NCBI taxonomy): Eukaryota > Metazoa > Arthropoda > Insecta > Hymenoptera > Braconidae > Diachasmimorpha > Diachasmimorpha longicaudata. The sequence continues at coordinate 7,373,967 of NC_087235.1, forward strand.
TTTTGAGTCGAAAGTTCCTCGTGAACTTGGCTGAGCGGCGCGCCCCTACCGAGGTTTGCAAGTTTAAATTCCACCAATCACAGCCTCGCTACGCTCACTGGGTCAGGGGTTCTCAACGCAATCATTTTTGAATGAAAAAAATATGCGGTTGTAACATTTTTTTTTGGCTGACAGAACAATTTCACAATAAAAAACGTCAGCAACTAGAGTTCAGCTGGACAGGCATTTTCTTTTCGTAGGTCTTCAAGGGGTTGTAGGGATGGCCGAGACCAACAATGTGCCGCCACACAAGAGCGCCTGAATAAGGATCTGTCTGGTAACACAGACGAGGTTACGAAGGTGAACTCGAGGACTTCAGGGTGTGCGGATCCACCTGCGGACCAGCATATTTCAGCCACTTATTCCAAATTTCCGAAAACTGCGAGAAGTTTGAAATTCACGGAGAGATTCCTCTGAATTTATTAAACACAGCCGTCTTTTTCCACCGAGACAAGAATTTGCAAGAATATTCTCAGTTGGAGATGTTTTTTTCCTCTGAGATTGTTCTGTTTCATTTGGGCTTCTTTCGGGGGAAGTCGAGGGGTCGTAAAGTGGATGTAAGACGTGTACGTGCGCCTGGCCTCGCCCCAGTTACTTCGTCACCCTCGAAAATTCCCCTTGGCTGCCTCCACTCTCGACCTCCCTCGAGATCCTTAACCCTCTTCTTGCTCCTACTCCCTCCCTCTTTATCCCGCTTCTTCCACTATTCCTGCCCCTAATATCGATCTCCGGGGTACGCCGCGCTGACTGGAAGACGAATCGGTTTTTCCTGTCCTGTGGTACATCAACGAGAGGCGATGGGACTGTGAGTTCCGTGGGAATGTACTAGTTTCTGGATGTCCAGTCTCATGTGCGATTGAGGCAGACGCAGACCATCCAACTTGATAGCATGAAGAAATGACTACAAAGCTTGTCGCTTGACGTTTTTCGATAACACTGGTAAATTATTAATTGGGAGTCCGACATGATCTTATCACTATGATATGATATGATATGATCATTACGATATAATTCCCTGTAGGGGTTATTAGGATATAATTCACTATCAGTATCGAATAGAGTGTCTAGAGGTATTAATTAGACGTTGGAAGCCTCGCGATGTGGCGTCTGGGTATTTTCATTTGGCTTTTCTCGCACCTTGTTTCAATCCAGGGTTTCGGATTTCGAGGGTTTCATTATGAGGGCCTCCGAGAGCCAGAGGTAAAAGGGGCGAGGATGTTAATGGAGGAGTGGATTGAACAGCCTCTAGATCATTTCGATGTGACCAATAATAGATCATGGAGAATGAGGTACTATGAGAATAACCAATTCTTCAACAATACTGGGCCTATTTTTATTATGTTGGGAGGAGAATGGAAAATTTATCCAGGCTCCCTTCAGTCGGGAATGTTATTCGAGAATGCGAAAGTTCATGGAGCCATGATGTATTATACGGAACACCGGTATTACGGGAAAAGTCACCCTGTTGTGTAAGTTTCTATTCATTAATTTTTCATGAAGCCTTGCTAAAAATATATTTTTTCACTGAGCCCACTGAGTTCATTCATTCACGACTTTTTTTCTCGCTGATATTTTTAGGGACACAAGCGTTGAAAATCTGCTGTTCCTTAGCGTCGATCAAGCTCTTGCAGATATTGCTTTTTTCGTGGAAACCGCGAAACAAAAATTAAATATTTATGATTCTCCTGTAATCGTATTCGGTGGGTCTTACGCAGGGAATATGGCAGCTTGGGCGCGCATCAAGTACCCGCACTTAATCTCGGGGGCTGTGGCGAGCAGTGCACCTGTTCGTGCAAAAGCCGATTTCTATGGTAACTTTATGTTTGCAAGCGCAGACAAAGTCATAAAATACGTTTTATTATAATTTGGAAATTCATAAAGGGTCTGTGAAATTCAATATTTCCCCTTCTTCCGCAGAATACTATGAAGTAGTCAGAAATTCTCTGAATACTTATAGTGAGAAATGTCCAGCAAACACTAAAGAGGCTTTTTCAGCCGTTGAAAAACTCCTCACAGGAGAGACTGCAGATCCGAAAAAAATTAAAGATGACTTTAAGTATGTCGCTGTGTTTTTACAACCGTGAAGCTGTGATTATCATAAATCGTTTTTGTTAATCAAATGGATAACTGAATGTGCTTTCAGCCTTTGTGACATTCCAGATATTTCCAATTCAAAAGAGCTCGCATGGGTTATCAGGTCTCTAGCTGCAGTAAGTCCAGGTTACTGAGTTCACTACGACAAAAAATAAATTTCAACGAATAAATGTGTTTAGATATTTGCCAGTGCTGTACAATACAATTCAGTGGAGATGAACGGAAAAACTTCAATTGCGAAATTATGCGATTTGATGATGACACCTTCCGGGAATGCCTCGTCTCCATATGACCGACTCGCAACCGCATTCAGAAGCCAGTACCGTCGCCAATGCGTGGATTTGAAATACAGCCATTTCATCAATACCTATCGCGATACCTCTTGGGAGTCTGAAGCAGCTACGAGTGACAGTAAAACTTGATTAATTTTTTATTTTTCTTTTCCATTAATGTCTATCACAGACAGATAATTTATTTTTCGATGTATGGCCTTAGGCCTTTGGAGATTCTTCTCTATCATTATAGATTATGATCAGATATTTTTTATTGACTGTTCCATAGTGAGACAGTGGACTTATCAGACCTGTACGGAGTATGGCTACTATCAAACATCGAACTCTTCACAATCCATATTTGGAACAATGTTTCCGATAGATTATGATATTGAAATGTGCAAAGATTTGTATGGTGAAAAGTGAGTCCATTAGTTGTCTCGCAAACGGCAAAAGATGAGTTGGAGAAGAGAATGGACTTTCATTTTCAGTTTGGTTGTAGCTATAATGGAGATACCGTGAAGAAGAGTGTCAGGAGAACGAACATTATGTACGGTGCAGATCTACCCGATGTAGACCGGATTATATTCACTAATGGTGATGTGGATCCGTGGCACGCTCTATCAGTACTTAAAGATCTAAATCCGCAAGCATTAGCAATTTTGATTAAAGGTTGGTAATTGCAAAAACGTTGGATTTAATGAATTTAGTTGAGTATTAACTCCCAAATTCTGTACAGGCTCATCACACTGCGCTGATCTACAGTCTGAAAAATCGACAGACGTAGAGGGCCTCAAGGATGCAAGATACCTTATTGCATCAAAAATTTCCAAGTGGCTGAACGCCACTTACATCGGCTATTAAATATTACTGTCCTCAGATTCATTACTCGTAATATGATTATAATAATCTTTTCCCTTTGGGCGAAGAAGGTAAAAATAAAAAAGTGCACAAAGTCAGTTAAAGGAACAGCAGTCGACCTGATTAGAACGGTTCCTCGGCCGATCCGCTACCGCAGCACTCGATTTCTTGAGAAAAAATTATTCAGAACGTGACATAACGAGCATTAGTGAAGGTAAATGCAGGATGAGCGTATAAATATGAAAGATTCTCAAGGTTCCCCTAGATTAGCTTGGCCTCAGCAGCGTCACTAACTACTCGCTAACTAATAACCGTGCACAAACGACATAGTCGCCGTCATGCGCAAAGAGATTCTAAATGCCAGATAAATTCTACTCTGTTGAAATATCCTATTTCTGTTAATGGAAAATTACAAAACATTTTTTTTTCCAACGCCAGTGGCCTCACATGTGGGAGCAATAAAGGGGGAAAAATGAACGGAGGAATGGGAAATATGCATACCAGGAGATGTGAATATTTGTCGTTATACGTCAATCCCTTTTTCGGTGTATGAAAAAGAGTTTTTCAACGGGGCTTTTTAATGTAATGGATGGAGGGAATGATTAATGGCCGGCAAGAGGAAAAGCTTTATATCAGAGCCATCACAGGGGCTGCGTGTAGTTCAGGAACAAAGACGAAGAAACAAAGGGTCGACCCTGATACGAATAAATGTAACCAGCTCAGTGCAGGGTTTGTTCTTGTTTGTTATTTTTTATTTTTCTACCGGCACTCAGCACACCAGCACCAGTGTAAGTCGTTCTAGCATCAAGAATTAACAGTGCTTGAAATGAGCAAATTACTAGTGGAGAACTCTAGACCCTAACAAACGTCTGAGGAAAATGATTGTTTCTGATCTGGACGAGTGAGCTTCCTTTATTCATCTGAAATTTAATTGAGTAGAATGAAAATCTGGACAAGTGGATTAAACGTTTCTTCGCGATTCCTCTTCATCCACTCGAACATTGAATTTCACTTGAGGTAATTAATTAAATTGCCAAATGAAAGAATAGAAGAGTTATGTTATATCTAACGTCTTTCCGCGAAATCTATTTTGCGATGCATTTGGCTCGTATGAGTACATCAGCGGAGTCAAAGTATTCCTCAGCGCATTCGTTACATAAGGAAACGATTGACGTATATATCCACATCGCTGACTCACCGAAAATTCAAATAACCCGATGTTGAGATAAACCCAGCGGCGCTGGTGCTTCATCAAAGTGAATTTTTCACTCTCGAAATTTCCACAATTTACGACTTACGAAAAATAAATAAAATATTAACAATCGCTATAACCTCGTGTGAGACCATAAAATTGTAGAGTACTGAGCGCTTTGTTGTTATCCCGATATAAATTTCCGTGTGGAACATATTTCAAAACTGTTGAAAAAAATACCAGAGCAACACTACGAATGCAATGTGGAGTCCATATGCATAAAAACGATATCGTATATACGATGGCTCGATGGTGATCTATAGTCAGACCCTCGTCCCATATTCTTCCTGCTGAATATCGTTCTCGTCGATTGCAGGGTCCTCAGAGTGAATTTTATGAATATCCACGTGGCGAGAAAGATTAAGATTGTGTTGAATAATCTTTTTCATTTAACTGGTCTAGAAATTTTATTGTAGCATCATTGCCAGTAGAAAAAAGAAAAATGCGATTCCTTTTCTTCGCGACAGTTATGGAAGCCAGTAGTAGTGTTCAAATGAGAAAAGTAAGGTCAGACACGCGGAGCTTGTGACTTGAAATCTCTTTAATAGTGAACAAATGGTACTTTACCGCCGTCAAATCTGTTCATTTCGCTTATATTAGATTGAATTTCACGGGCCGAACCCCAGAAACAGAGGATGTTCGCTCTCTGTGGTAAACAGCCTTCGAAGAGCATTGTTGAAAAGTGTCTTTCATGGCATGCTCTGTTCTATCTAGATATCCTCACGAATGAAGCAATTTCTCACTCGCCATTTGTGAATTCCCCCTCGAGGAATAACATAATAGTATAAAAAATCGTGTCAAGTGAACGGGTTACGTTGGAGATGAGTTGATATGTCAGAAGAATAGCTGAGTCTCACTCAAGTGCCTGAGAGTTGGTAACGATCTCTGCTTCAAGGCTGAAATCCCCCTTTTTTACGGTTACGCAACGACACACTGATCGTGCGGCGTTGCAAAGGAGTTTTTGCCTGAAAATGAGAAGGGAATAAGGTGGAGTTTTTATACATGTATAGGAGACCAGTGCACGTGGGACGTCCCGTCACATTTCATACGGCAGTACTACACGTCCGTCGTTTCAAGTTTATAGCGCCACAGGCCCCCTTATTAGAAAGCTCAAAGACTCTCCCTGCCCCACCACTCCTTTCGCAAAACTGCATCATTAGGCCTAGGAGTATTGGCAATCCTCAAGATTGTTTTTTTTTCCAAAATACTGAGGGATCAAAAACCGAAGGATTTTGTTCATTTTTGTTGAAAGGCGCAGGTGCACCTTCGAAATGATTTTGTACTGTAGATTTCGAAAGCCCAATTTTCTATCTGATACCGGTGTGTTGAAGGACTTATAGAACAAAATAGTATTTGAAAACTAATCACTAAACTGCTCCATAAATTTTAATGTTACATCACCGAATTTTCAGAGTGAAGTTCTTAGAAACTGCCTCCAAAATAAAACTCTGAATATTTTGAATGAAACATGCAAGATAGTTAAAAGCAAACAGGGGTCTCAAGGGAGCCACCATAAAATTCACTCTTATTGTGACTTGTCATGAATTTAAATGATAAAAAATCTTGACGAATTTCCCAGAATCATGAAAAAGAGTAATCGACAATCTCAGTACGGCAGTAAACCATGTCAAAAGTAGAACGAGGGAAGCCCGCGACCCACATCGTCCTATTGCCGGTTGGAATGTAGGCCAGGCACACTCTTATATACAATCCCAGTGTATATAACACATGGATGCGTCCAGAAGCACATAAAATGTATCAAACAACTGCTCGCGACAAGCATGAGGGAGTGAGAGAGAAAGAGAACATTAAATAGGTTCTTCGCTCGACTCTGTCAGAGACAATGAGAGATACCAGTGGAAAAAGACACTCACAAAGTCCCATTGTTAACTGTACCATATATTTTTTTCCCTCTGGAACAGAAATGACATGCATGGCTACATTATATGTACGTGAGAGTGCTATATACTACTAGCCCAAGTGTTCAAAGGTTACGAGTGTCTCACTCCTTGTTATATTTATAGTTGGACGTGTGTGAGACATACTTGGGTGTTGCCTTGGAGACGCTTCTTCACGGGTAATCATACGAGTGGAGCCAATTGTCCTAAAAAGTAAAAAGGTCAAAGTGTTCTAACGAAAAGTCCGAAAATGGGGGATTCTATTTTAGGTTCGTTATAAGTTTCCAACCTCGAGGTAAAAATAACAATCACCTGAGCTTTGATGGATCTTCTTGGATTGATAAGTCACCGCTTGTTTGTCTGCACCAAGTTTTGCCCACAATTAACTTCAGGAATCATTATAGTCTTCCTCATTGTTCACTGGAATTAATAGTACCAGTAGCCGCATCAATGCGAAGTCGTAAAGAAGATGGTAAAGAGATGGAAAATTCCAAAACTGTGAGATTCTATTTCGGCATCATTACGAATGCCGACGCGTCATGTAAAAATAACACTTTTCCCGATATTAAGAGTCATTTTTCTGGGTTAAGTTTGAGTTCCACACGACACCTGACATTCTCCCACATAAATCGAAATAAACTAGAAGAAATCACTCGATCAGGGGGAACGTGGCTGATTTGTACTACTTGGATATGCAAAATTATTATAATTTTTTTAGAAGAAATTTGTTTGGACATTATTTGTACACCTTATGCGTCGCAACAAGTTCTTCCACGTACGTGATCGACCATGGAGAAATGTAATGTCTAACGGTTTTCTTCAAACCGCCCACTAACTTGCGACACAGTTGTTTTGTAACTGAACGAGGATGACGGAGGGAAGGCAAGGGGTGTATGTGCAGTACAGCACTGAACAGGGGAGGGCCCATTTGCTGCACACTGGGTTATCGCTTTCCACACATCGGCATGTTCAATTGCATTCTCGGGATGTCTAAGAACCCCAGTCCTTCCATTAGAAAGCTTGAAAATCAATTTTCGTAAATTACCGTTTTAATTTAACGAGCCATCTCCTCACTCACAAGGTTGAATAACAACTTTTAACGCTGAATAAAAATGATACAATCATCAATATAGCTGGACAGTTGATTTACATTCAATAATTTCATTCTATTGACAGATGAGTGAGCAAATGTTATTTGGATAAGAATTTTTATTCCACATGAAATCATAACATCCAAGAAATCAACTGATCCACCATAAGGAAATGTGTAAAATTTCATGATTTTTCTGTTGAAACTTCAGGCATCGTTTTCTAACAGTGTAGTCCCTGTGTCATACTACAATGGATTTCTAAATACTTGAATCCAATCCAAAAGTCGCCAGGTGGCGACTTGGAGGGAAAAAACGAATAGAAAAGGGCAGGCATTTGAGTTTGCACCGCAAAACCGTACGGTGATATCCATATGGTGTATGCACATCACATGCATATTTAAATTCGCTTGCCTTATGCATACACATTAGATCACTACCCACCGAAGTAATGCCATACACATGCAAATAATTCTGGTACACATACACCGAAAACTAACTGCAATGCCAAACAGTAGAGTGGAAATAAAAAAGACAAAGATTCCTGACACGAATTTTCAAGCAAGAAGAAAGATATACGAAAGAAATCTGAAGGAGAGGAAAGAGAGCAGTGGGAAGAGGAGAGAAGTAGCAGAGTGAGTGAGAGAGAAAGAGAATGAAGTACAATTTTAATACGTTCCAATTTAACCTTCTCATCATACTCTATTGAGACATTGAAGTTTCGTGAGTCAGTGGGGAGGGGATGTCCACATGACTCGTTTCATACATACACTTCCTGCCTTGTATACATCATTATGCATACAAGCAACCCTGCGACACAAACGCATGATTAACAACCCACGTACACCAAGTGGCCTCCCGGGCTATTTATCGTGCGTGTTAGCCATGAGTTGTAGATAGAAGGGAATATATTCAGACACGCATCAGCGAACCAACATATATATGTTGACTATATAGTCAACTACTGTTTTAAACATGTCTAGAACCTATCTATATAGTTGTTGTAAACATGGGAATCTAATCACTCGAATTTTCACCTCCTTTCGAGTTGAAGTTTAGGATTTTATTGAAAAGCTAAAAAAAATCAACGTTCTATTCATTTATAATTTTTTGCATTTTCCATTGCTTTTTTAATCGGTTCTCCAATGATACACTCAATCATTTATTCAAATTAATTCCCCGAATCAATTTAATGAATGAATCCAATTAGCCAAAATATTGGTAGATACAGGAGTACGATACTGTACCACCCAATGCAAATAAAATCGATAGTTTCAAGGTAAAACTGTGGAGTGAGATGATACGCACATGCATCAAAACGTGTGGATAACAAGCTATTAATTTTCGTGCATGTTACCGGATATAGATGATACTGATACACCCAGCTATTGATGTGACCCCCAGGGCATTCCCTCGCCTTCCATTTAATCCCTCGAATTTATGAACCACTTCGTCAGCCCCATGACAATATAAGCAAAAGATTTCATTACACCCGAATACAACAATTTTCCCACTACCAGCTCATTTTCAAAGTTTTAGTTGAATGACATGTCATGACACATGCACAAGAATGCAACAATAAACACTCTGCCATGATATAGATAAAAAAAAGCCAAAAGAAAATCCATCCAATTATTTTTTTTGACAAATCACCAACACCAATTTCGCTGTCTGACTTCATCCGTTCCCTTATCCCTATTGGAAATAAATCCTACTCACGTATATCTCATCCTCAGTTCTACACACTTGTTCCCCTCGTATTCGGTATATCCAGCGATGAAAACTGCGGTGAAGGGATCGAGAACGCGAGAAGGAGAGGTCCTAAGACGCGGGCGAGAAAGAGAGAGAGAGAGAGAGAGAGAGAGAGGGAAGAAAATCGGTTACGAAATGTACCGGCAACACGCGCAACCGTTTCACGTCTCTTTGTTATAAACCAAGTGAGAGAGTGAGAGAAATGGGGATGGATTTGTTAGTAGACGAGATAAAGAGAGCCTTGAAAACAACGGGGACCTACGTGCGACGTTAGAGAGACTCTTCGAGTTATTTCCCATAGACTTTTTCTTCATTCATCTTGAAGGGGCCGTAAAGTGACGGAAAAAAATGAAAATAAAAAATTGGAGAAGTGTTTATCGTTGAATGAAAAAATCATGCTAAATAAACACGTGGTGGTTGGATGAAAGAGTGTCTAACGTCATCGAGGGGCATGCAACGGTCCCAGTTCCCAGGGACATGAGGCATTTTAAAGACAAAACTCACAAGTTCCTTCTTTGGATTTTTTTTTTCCTCCCCGCACCACCCCATGTGGTTTTTTTCGGTATTTTTTTTTGTATTCATCTTGGAGGCTTTTTTCTCCAGCAATTGGCGCACAGTGATAAGTTGCTGAGCTTACGTAAGAGAGAAGCATGAGCCGGTGGGATCAAGGTGAACCGGTGTGAGCGGGGACTCTACTGGCACACATGCCCGGTGGCGGTGGGCTGCTTGAAAAACGCCGGGAGGTGAGGGGGACTCGGGGAGAATCAGCGAGAGCCTGCCAAACTGCCTGGGCCGGAAATGCCCGGTTCCCGCCTATTTTTTAACCTTCATCGTGACTTCGCCATGTTGCCACAGTGTTTTTTTTCGGGGGTTACGAGCTGTTTCTTCTTGGGGCCAATTGCTCAATTCAAGGGTAACCAATTCATTTTTGTGGTCATTGATGCCATCTCCGGGTCTGGTATTCATTCTACCATTAGTTCATGCAGGCTAAGATATTGAACTGGCTGATGTGGAAATGGTAGTACGAAAAAGATTTCTCTCTTGGGCTCTCAGGAGTAATAGTGCAGGAAAAAAAGATTGAACTATTTGAATTAAAATTTGCATCACGTTGATTGAAGTTGCTCCATCAGTCTGGGTAAACAGGGCTGAGTGTTGGCATGGAGGACCGCAAGGGGTTGAAAGGGAAATTGAACCTGGGAACGTCGGAGCCGGGGAAGGTGAAGGGTTGTTGGGATGGCAGAGACGGAAATGGGATGAAATGCTGGTTATCCGGGCTAAAATTAAACGGCAACCCGGAGTCCATTAGTATGAGATGCTCCATGTTAATTGGGATAACATGCACGCTATCCGATATTAACTTTGAAATACCGCCTATTGCGGCCACATTCAACATCTATGAGACATCATTGAATCCATCGAATGTTCCAACGGCCTTCAAACAATACGAGGAAGACAAATAGAATGTTTCCTCCTCGATTATTCGAATTCTTCATTGGATGGTACAAAAAATTACCCAACGGGGAGAGAAGTAAGAGGAGTCCCGTGTCTTGCAATTGCGGAAACGATCACTTGGAGAATATTCCAAGGCCAACCGGGGAGGGGGCTCGCACGTGATAGCCCAGGAAACACAGGAGAAAAAAAAACCAGAGGAGAAAGAAATAAAAGATGAGAAAAAAAAATACACAGAAAGAGGTTGAAGGGGAACTCAATGAAAACCCGATGCGTATAACCAGTTTGTTGGCAAATGCCCGAAGAGGGATGCCTCTTCCTGAACTATACCATATCTCCCATTTCCCGAGTGCCTCCAATAAGAAAGGAAGAAATTCTATCAAAGGTCCTCATTCACACCGAATATAAATAAAAATTGCCCCAGTTTTTTGATTTCACTACGCAAACTCACGATAAGATATACAAATATCGTAATCTTTTGAAAAAAAAAATCTACCGATCGAACTGAAACGTTAAAAGACAACATCAACACAGTTTTCACCTCGACAAGAGTTTGATTGTTGAAATCATTAAGAATCAGCGTGGAATAAGCATTGAGTAATCTAGACTGCAGATAAATAGAGAGACAAATAAAACCCCAGAGCCTGGAGCTATCGCGCCAATTTATTGCGAAACTCTTGACAGAGGAGCGGAAAAAATACCAATAATCAATACTAATGATATTGCAAGCAATTTTATAATACTCCATTGATTCTACAGCGCGGCATCCCACGTGTTAGTTGTTCACGTCCTTGATTTGTCCTTGAACGATTCTCATGCGTAAAAAAGGGGACCTCGAAACCCCTGAAAGGGCGTGGTCTACGCACCCCCGCAGGCACGCAATCTCATCCGCCATTTTGCCTCTCTGAGTAGTTGAGGGAAAGGAGGGGCGTGCAGATGAAACTTTTCCAAGGGGGTTCCCAGCATCTCCCCTAAGCCTCCATCTCTCCCCTCGCATTTGAATTTATACCCAAAGTAGGCAGGAACTTGGCAGGTAGCAAAAGAACGGACGGATTCCTATGGCTCGCCGAAACCCCACCTTGTAGAACTCGTTTTCATGTTTTTTTTTCGACGCTTCCCCACGACTCTACGCCTCACATTTATTACAAAACAAAATGTCATGCTAAATAATCCAGTGAGATCGGTACCACAGTGCTATCACTATCACTAGCTCGGTATATGGGAATAAATCGTAGCCACGGTCTTCTCAAAGACTATCATTGCCCCAACTGATAATAGTATAGCGCGAGAAGTGCAGATTGTGCATCTTCCTATAGAATGACTCTCTGAAAACCTTGAACAACCACTGTTTCATAATCGGCCAGCACTCGCTCGACTAATTTCTCATTACAATGTTGTTATATTCCCTCGTAATATCCCATCCTGCACTTTACATTTGTCCTATTAAAGATAAACCTGGTGAACATGTCGTTCTTTATGAAGAATCCCGTGAGTGCCAGTTTTTCTCACTCATTCCTTCGCTATTAATGCCAGAAGAACTAATTGATCATGAAGTGGATATTGTTGAAGTTTTTCTTCATAGAAGGATTGATGGAAAAATAGAAAGAGATTTGCTGGTTATGCATGGCTTTTTTTCTCTGTCCCAAGGCTAACCCATTCCAACAACATACTTTGTACCCTAGCGCACTCCTGGCTTCCCTTTCCCATCCTCATTTTTTCTCCCCTCCTGCCTATTCAATAACGTTGTTTCTTTTCAACGTTTTAGCATGAACCAAGTCGGTCTCATTCTCCAACGTTTCAAATCCCAGGGTTTTTTTTTTAATTCCTTTTTCAAGGAGAGAGAAAAAATATCGCTTCACTCTTGCAGTTTCTTCTTTCCAGTTTTTTTTTACCTGTGAAACGGGTGTGTATGTGGAATATGCCCCGACTGCCTAGCAGCAGTGATGTCATCCGCAGGGCGTTTCACAGGCAGAAGCGTTGTAGATAATACAAATGGCTGATGCCTCGTCTAACGCGGCCTCGACGTCTTCGTTAGTCGGTTATCCGTTTTTTTTTTTCAATTAAATTCAACCAGTCATTCGCAGACAAGAGCACATATACACATGTCACAATGACTGTGTATCGCGCGAATGAGTTGTCTACAATTGTCATGAATTTTTATCATTCATATCTTTTTTCCATTCACGGTAGGAGAGCAACATGTTCTCTTTATTTCGTCACTCGTAATTTCATCTAATTGGGTTAAATAGAGGGGGGGGAGCGCGGTTGCACATTGTTAAGAGTTGAAATAAAAAAAAGAATATGGATTGAATCAAGCCCACGTGACTGTGCGAGCGTGAATCGTGTCTCATTGGGCCTCTCGCGGGACGAAACGAGTAATTTCCTCATTTTACGAACGGAAAGCGTAAACGGCACCATTTTAATTTCACTCGACTGCTGCATAGAAAAAATAACATTCACTTGCGTATGCGTAGAAAATAGGCAAAATATCGGACAGTGTCCCAAGATGACTTGCCAAAATCTAGTTGAAGGAGAAAAAAATCCGGCCAACGGTATACAGATGTAGAGGGGAAAAGTAATGAGAAAAGCTTTCAACTAAGAATTTATCCAGAATAAATTAATTCATCTAATATTCGCATAATCTTGACGATCAGTAGCCAAAAAAATTTTGATGCGAGGTACAGAGACTTGAAAAAGTCTCTCAAACCGTTAAAAGTAATTTCTCAACAATAAATAAATGTTTCCGTCAGTGCCTACCAAAGTGAAAAGATGTTGATGATTACCCCATGTTCAATCATTAGCCTCCACAAACGTACGATGAAATACCGATGGAGATGTGTGCGCGTGCCTCGGTAGTAACGAAACAATGGAAGATTGTAATCTCCAGGGATATTTTTCTCGTGACAAATAATCGCGTAACACATATACGCAGCCACGAAGGACAAAAAAACGTGCTCACCCAACGAACATGCATGAGACTTGCCGGTGGAGTGAGTTATTGTCCAGTGTGGAGGGAAAACTCAAAAAATTATCGTACTTTAGCCGGCGATGAAAAAAAAAAACCAAATCGAGACACCGTAGAACCGGGAAAAAATCGTTGAAATGTTTGTAAGCTTTATTAGCAATTCGTAATGTGTGACCGCGTGGCAAAGATGGCGCCGGGTTGTCGTAGCTGTGAGAGAAAATGGCGGGCTTATCTCTCTCACTCGGTTATTCCAGCTTTTATATGACCACTCGCCTCATGTGGAATCCACCTGCACGATCTCAAATACCGCACCACGTTGCGAGAATATTTATCCGACTATTAATATTGGATTGAGAAATAAATAGGGCGGAATGGTGTCGACATGAACGGTCATAAGCACAAATTAACTTGGGCTAATTAAATAAAAAAAGGGTAATGATAAAGTAGTTGAAAAAAATGAGGAGAAGCAGGCCGTTATTTATAGTAGATAAAGTACATAACATGCAGACGAGAAAGGCAAAGTTGTTGAATGTTTAGAAACAGCCAGGGCTTTGGATATCTGTCAGTTACGAAAGTAAGTGGATTTAGAAAGTACAAGCTTCAGTAGAATGGGAGAAGGACAGCCAATGCGAAGTGAATGGTGCGGCAGTTGAGTGTCTTGTACTACTTTTGCCTGGCGGTAAGTGAAATAGCTTTACTACTGAATCGCCTAGCCATTGCTCGGGCGTTTCCACTGTCTCGAGTGATTATTTCCAGTGGAGAACCGAGCAGGGCTATCCAGGGTTTCAACAAAAAAAAAGGAGCAATTCCCAAATAAATGTTTGGTAAGAGAGGCGCGGTGCTGCAGGGCGTTGTGATTAAAAATAGAATAAATGACGATTTAATGGGCCTCCACGTGTTTTTCGAAAACTTTAAAAATAAAATCCGATGGCACATCGGACTCGCTGCAGTGTTTCCTCTGAACCCAGAGCCTCAATGTGTTACACAGCAAAGGGAACATAGTTTTCACTGCTGAGTCCGTGTCTAGATGCAAGTGTACACGTTAGTTAAATATTACAGTAAAAATAATAATTCCTATTTATTTTATCAATTCACTGTTATCTTTGTACCTCGACTGTGCGTCCGTGAGTTGTTGAATTAGATGATTGTGTCCCAGAGTCGATAGGAGAGAGAAAAAGACTGACTAATAAGTCATAGCCAAGCCAGTTTCTCACCCCCAGTGACCCAACGACTGATAAAGAATCCTCCATGTGGCTCATGTGTGATTAACGATAAAAGTTGACAATTTAAAAAATCTTCATTATGAATTTTATATATTTTTAAAAATAATTTTTATATTGATAATTCAGTTGCTGGGAGAGAACGGGGTATTCGTGGCAGCTGGCGACGCGTAACTAAACCAACTGGGTAGAAAACGTTAGATCACACACTGCCCCAGCTAGAGCCTGCCTTGCTCTACCCACGGACTGGTCACGTGATTTGGCCGTTGCGTCACAAGTTACCCCACACCATTCCAGGGGGGCTTCCAAGTTGGAGAGCGCGAGCGCGTCTCGCCTCTCTCAGCCACCGCCATCTTTACCCATTCCGACTGGACACCGACCATTTTTTGCCCCCTGCTTTTTTTTTCCTCCTCTCTCTCTCTCCCTCTCCCGCTTCGTACCCATTCCCCTCTTTTCTTCGTATTTTATTCTCGCGTGTTCTCGTTTCGGTGAATTTCAGATTCTTTTTATTTTCTTCATTGCACGAAGGCGTTTTTTCCCCTGTTGCCACGCAGTAGTTTCCTACTGTCGATTTCTCAATCACTCGGAGGCTTTTTTTTTAGATTTTCCGGTGGAGGAAGGGGAGATTTTTTAATGAAGGGTCACGAGGGGCTCGGGGGGTTTCATTCGAATTGAAGAATAATGAGAACGCGTTTTACGACTCGAGGGGTGAGGAAGAAAAGGGGAGGAACGCAGATGCTCTCGAACCCCCTGATCCTAGCCATGATGGAAGGTATTCACGTACACACTTGAGGTGAAAAGATACGTACACACATTGGAAATTATAAACTGGGTGTAACGGACGAGGGGAGGAAGTTACCAGAGATGAGAAAAGAGAGAAATACCAGAGAACAATGGAATTGTGAAGAAAAAAAATCAGAGAAAAGAATATGGAAAAAAAAGAGCATGAGGTTGAAAGAAACGCGTATTCCCGAGAGGCAGGTAAGGTACATACGATTTGTTTCTTTATAAAGCAGCGATGTGGCCGCCGGTTGAAGGGGCGTGAGGCACAGCAGGCGATTAAAATCCGGTGACCCAGTTGATACCTCAATATGGCGAACGGCCGTGACGATGCGTGTGCAATGCGGAAGTGCCCGTTTTATTTTCTTGTTTCATTAATTTTATTATCACGATACAATCGCCACGATACTATTTTAATCACACACGATGCCCGACAATTGTGGTGGAAAAAAAACTTGGGAAAATTGGGGAACGACTTGAAAAAAAAAAATCAAAAGAACACCAGATTCTGAGAGAATCACTTGGTAGAATCACGTATTTCCGATTGAACGGTGTTTCCAAATTGTTGATACGATGCCGTGCTCAATTGAACAAAGGAATTGTTGGAGAATGGGATGATTCACGAGTTTGAGAGTGGAATGATTTTCCGGAGGTAACACACAACCGAATGCGATGACGGGCTGCAGCGAACGAGAATGTCTAGTCGGAGTATCCGTCGCGGCACTCTAACTCGCCCCCACTTACTCTACTGCAACGTTGGCACGTCTGCGCACATCGCTACACGATACGATTGGTAGATTGGGTGGACGCGCGAGCCGCGGATTGGGTCACGTGACGCCACGACAGTGCTCGCTCCGGCGAATGGGGGGGACTGAGTGGAGTCGTTGCCGAGAGAATAGTCAGGAGGAGAGGAGAGGAGAGGCTGATGGTGGCCGAGAGAGAGAGAGAGAGGATGTGGTGGGGAGGAATTTCAAGAGAGAGAGCGCGCGCGCGCGCGACCTTTTAATCAAATGGCGGAACGTCGCACCACGAACGACGGTCGAACAGGAACTGGCTGTGCAGCGTGCGGTAACGCGTTACTTATGCCCGCGCTCCTTCAGCCATCGGTGTGGGAAACGAGGGCTCAAACAATGATGTGGCCCTCTTCGGTTTCCCTTCCTTTTTTTTTTTTGGGAGAAAGAAGGGGAATAGGAAACTCGGATGGGGGCGGGATTGCAAGAGTCAACGAGGGGTAGGAAATGGTCTTTGGACACGTGGGAGGTACCATGGACGCACGCGCGGTCAATGGCCATACTCTTTTACCCCTTTTATATAGGATTTTCCCCCTTTGGGGTTTTCGTGCGCCTGGCCTGCTCTGGTTTTCAACAATTTTCGTGGATATCCCCTCTCAACCCTCGGGAATTCGGGGGTTCTTATTACGTGGCCTTCTGAATCTATTGGGTAGACGATATATGGGTATTTTAGGAGTGAATTCGCCGGGGCGAAACCTTCGACCTATTTTTCTATCGATCTAGGGAGTTGGGAAGATTTTCAATGATGAATAAAAGTAGAACACTGCGGCTGTGCACACGAGACCAGAATATTGCATTTTTTTTTTAATTTGCTGGTTGATTTTTCGAGGTGTTGAGGAAATCCGAGGCTGCTCGGAGTTTTAAGATTTTCAGGGGAAATTGAGAAAGGATTGAGAAATGTTTTTCGTGGAACGGTAGCTATTGAGGTCAAAGTGCTCAGAAAATATGTAATTGGTTTGGAAATTTTGGAAAACTATGTCGCAATCACAGAGACAGGCTTGAATATTGATTGCCTTGAAGTAGGAAATTTAGTCATTCAAAAACCTTTTGCTTTTGAGAAAACTGATCGCGTCAAATATAACCATTATTGCGGCCACACTCTGGTGGTCAGACAGTAGCTTTTAATAGTTCCCTGATGAAATTCCGTTCTATTTCCGTTATCATTTCGTCTGCTCCCTAAAAACCCCCGAGAAAACGGAAAGAAACGATCACAAAAAAACAAAGCAAACTAATCTCTCAAAGTTCTTACCCTGATTGAGCCACGTGACTGATCGAGTACTTTGGAAAACGGCACACGCGAGGGGAAGGAACGAACAAGGGAAGGAAGAAAGAAAAATAGGGTGGAAGGAAGGGAACGCCATTGGCGTATTATCCCTCCGTCCTATTTTCCCGGTTCGGGAGTATCCGGGATGTGGCTGGCGATGATAGCCGAGAGTAGGGACAAGTCAAAAGGGGTGGAGAGGGAAAATATAAGTAGGTCGCTTGGAGGCCCGCACGTGTCGTCCTTGACTCACATAGCGATGTGCGCAAGCGCTTCTCTACTCTACGGTTGCCGCATTGCCGTTCGCTAGGGTTCTTTTTCTTTGTTCTCCCCATCCTCCAAAAACTACAGCCCCTCTCCTTTGTGTGGGTTTTCCGTACGTTTCACTAACACGTGTGTTTCATAGGTGCAGAACACAGCGAATGAACACGTACGTAATATCCTTCATTAGCATATTTTTAATTAACATCCAATCAACGAATTTTCGTCGCGAATTTTTGGGAATTTTTTTTTTTCCCAGTCCCTGGTAATGTTGCTCGGGTAATTATTCTATGGAGCAATAGTGTGCATGCGGGTATGTAATCCGTGTAAGCCAATGGGGCAAACAAGTATTACGAGAGCCTAGAGAGGCTGGCACTCCCCGCTCCTCTCTTTCATCTCGTCAAAAGAGGTTATCGTGGAATAAAAAAAATGTCACTTACATGCACACTTCCGCTAACAACACACTCAAATACCCACGGCTAGGCACGCACACGTGTGATGTAATGTTGGTAGAGCGCTTGAGAGAATTTATGTCACGGGAAAAACCAGTGGAAAATTCATTATTGAGAAATGCTTAGTTTTTTTTTCTCAAGTGGATTTTCTCGAGGGCCTCGCAGATGATGGATTCTTACGGAGCGATTAAAGCGGGGGTGGAAATATAGAAGAGAGTTCTCAGGGACATACGTAAGGGGCATTTGGGGATCAGATTGGGTATTATGCGGTGTATTGATCGGTTTGGGGTGGCCTCATGACGAATAGTCAGTCGTGCTGCGGTGGATTTGACCAATTCAAATCTTCGAGGCCTTTATTTTTTGGGGAATATTTGGAAGTGTTGCGGAAATGACATACAAAAAGTAAATGGTAATTAAAAAACATGTAAAATACCTGCTCATGTTACTCACTAATTGCGGAAGGACTATTGTGCAGTTTCAATGATGAATGGAAATCTTTGGAACACCTTTCCAACAAATTAATTCTTCCCCCCTATTTTTTTCTGATTATACAAAGTTTAATGCAATTTTTGGACGGTTTTTACACAGATAAGTTGCTAAGCGATGTGAATCCGCGCTGTCTGATTGAGTATGCCTGCAACTACTGGATGAACGTGCAGAGGCATTAGGCACAGTGGAGCAAAGGGGAAGAGGGGCAAAGAGAGGAAAATAGATGTCAGAGATGTCGTAACACGAGCTACTCACTCATCCCGATATTGCGTCCTTAATTCCCTGAAAACACGGAAACGATCGAGATGAATGCGATACGACAATGCCTCACGCAAGGGGCATTGCCGATTGTTTCGCTCAAAATCCAACTGAAATTCCATTTTTTTCGCATTCGACTGATAGCATTTGATATGAATACTTAGTAAAAATTCATTCGGGGTCGTTGTGGAGAGGAGAGGGGTAAACTGGACGGGCGCATTCTCGATTCGAGTACGCCCGGTTGTTATCACCAAACACTCGAGAGATAACGGTACTCCACGTGTTTCAGAGACCAGACGCATGAATTTGGATTGTATCGATTCTCTACTCCTCCCCGTGGCTCTTCATGTCCCACGAGCTATTCACTGGGAATATTTGCGTTATCTGGTAACACTTAACAAATCTTATGAATCGTACTTTTGCAGGGATCATTACTGTTGGATTGTTGGAGTGGATTTTTGGAATTTTGCAGGAGTTACAATGATTATTAAGTGTATAGATGAATTTTATCACACGTGTGATGATGATTTACTCAGATGTATATAGAGTTTTCGAGTATATACTCGAATTCGCAGCAACCATAAATAACTAACATAAATAAACAACCTAATTGGATACCAAATGATATACTTTTCATCAGTAATTGCCTCTCTTAGGAGGAAATTCACAATCTCTGAGGTTGAATTTCCTTCCAGGAAAGTCTCACGTTATAGCTAACCAACGATACGATGAACTCTTTATTCACATTTTAATGCTGAAATAAGTATTTCATCGAAGGTATATAAAGCGAAATTCACTCGCATAATTTCTAATAAAAAAATATCAAAGACGTTTGGGCCTTTAAGGTGCCTATTCTCCTTTTTTTGTTAGTCCCCTCCTAAGGCCCTTTGTTTACCTGTGTCTATTGTTTAGTGGATGAATTTCTGAGTGGTGAATTGAGGGACAAGATTCGATGTGTTATAAGAGGACGAAAGGGATCGTTACACATGGCCGCGATACACAAAGCGCTTCGACTATTATAGGAGGTTGTAACTCGATACAGGACCCCCTTCCCCTAGTGTCGTATTAGCGCCGCGTGATTGCTTCAATAACTCAAGGCATGCTTCAGATAAGACTCTCGGGTCTTATCTCCAGTGGTTACATATCCCACACGATGGGTTACGCAATGGAACAGTGGATGGAGTATTGAATTTTGAAAAAAGTCTTTTCCAAAAAGACCTGAACTCTTTATTCCGTTGAAGAGACGTCTCTTCGCGTTTCATTGAGCGTCAAATTCGTTGTCTAGTGTGTGAAGTCACTGATCGATTTTCTGGCACGTAAACGTATATTCAATTTTTAAAGTTTGATGAGAGACATTGTCTATTTCTGACTCAACGACTTGTTTATTACACGCGAGGAAATCCGAGTGCCTTTATTTTCTTGAATAGTCACCCGATAAGATAACCAATTACGTTGAGATAACAGGTGTTGAGAAAAACACAGCCGTACAAGGAAAAGAAAATAAAATGTAGGAAATATTTTTGCAAAAATAATTGAATATCCGTTGAAAATAGTTCAGGGGAGTGAGGAATGATTGCTTACCACGTGATTGCTGATTGAGCTGTCGAGTAGTGCCCCAGCTATACTTTAACTTGTATTTGCTTCCACGGTAACTCATAACTGGACGGTTCACGAGAGCGAAGTGACTAAACCGCAATATCCTTAGCGCTCCTCGCACACGCCAATGTGCCCCAATCGTCTGTGCGCAATCGCTGTTGGCACATCGAAAAATTCGGGTGCCTCGCGGTATCAGGGACAACATTGACGGATTGAAATTGGGGGAGAGAGACACGTCTGACGGGACTGCCAGCTGATTCCCTGGATCAATGATTTCAGAGAGGGACACATTCTTTCCCCCGGGAGAATTCTAAGATGGGACGTTTCAATACTGTCATTGAGTGCTCGATAAACCGTCTTGATTAATATATATATAGGTAAATATATAATATATACAGATATATTAAATTTCTTTTCGGCGGAATTGAACAATTACTGCCTCATCACTATGGACGCGCGCGCTCTTCCCGAGACTACTAAAAATTCCAGTTAAATTATTTAACAACGAGGCTACAACCAATATCCGAGTTTACACAATTATTCCCTGTCCAGTTGTATCAATCAAAGAGGAATGGAAAGGCCCGGAGGGGCTAAACCAAATGACTTAGCAAGCGATGCATGCAGTTATCAGACCCAGTGATACATTTATAGAGAATCGCGTGTTGAAAATTACCCAGGGAAATAACAGTTCTAAAATGAGTAACACTATGATATCCAATTGCTGCGTGTCAGAGAGTTAATACAAAATTGTAGAGAGTGAATAAGAATTATTGAAATGTCCGATTGCTCAACAGAATGCTGGATTTAACAAAATAGAATTGAAGATCCACTTCGTGGCACAGTTAATCCCAGCAGCGCTTGTGTTCCGAGTTTTTGAGTCGTTGTCGAATGGGAAATATCCCCGGAGGTCTCTTTGTTGGAGAAAATATCCACCTAAACGTTCATAGAATCCACCTCGTGCACCCGGCCCTTTTCTTGCTCTTTTACTCTTCTGGGGCGGGCTATCCGGAGGGATAACTATCGAGCTTAAGTTCTTCCTCGGCCCCTGGGCTTCCTCTAATAATTCCATTGCACTCTCTGTCTTCGTCACATCCCCTTGGGAGTTATCGATGTGGCGGAGGGGTGGGGGCCATGTGCTTCTGTGCACGATGGAAAGGACACGTGGAGCATTTGGGGAAATTTGGGGGGTAGAAATGTTCAATCAATAGATATTTTATGGTTGGAGAGAGGTATTCACGCAGGGGAGGAAAATAAAAACTGGGCGTTGTTTTTGTTTCGTGATTATTACAGTGAAAAGTAAATCGCCAAGAAAAGGAAAATGATAAATTAAGTGGTTGTCAGATATGTAGGTACTTTCCTAATGGAAAATGAGCAGGAAGAGAGCAGAATAATTTCCAACGTGCAACGCACGATGGATTGCTTGGAAAAAAAAAACGAAAGTGAGAGTGATGGAATTTCAAAGAGAAAGGGATTCCCGTTGTTGAGGAAACGTGAAAAAAAGCATCTCTAGGCAGTCCGCGACTGTACGCATGTAAATGGGTCTGAGTACTTTTTTTTTATGGAATGTATATATGTGTACATATATACATATCCGAATGGGGCCCACGGAACTCGGTGCCTGCTGGTGGGTTTTGTTGCCATGGGCAACCCATTGCATCGACCGATTCTCATCCAACCCCATAAACACGCTGCGACAACCGTCGTAGAAACCTTATATACCAAAAACCCTTGGAGTTTGTAATACATGGAATACCGGGGCGCATTTAGGGCGCCAGTTATGTAGCGCAATGCGCCAGACCAGTCTGACATTGCCGCATAAAGCAAAAAATCACATTTTATACATGCAATTTTTAGTTGAGTTTATTTATTGTTTATTGTCTCCCACGTCACGTTTTCATTTTCTTTATACAATTCTTGGAAGCATTTCCGCTCTTACCTTTCCTCCTACGCGCAATGAATTTCCAATTATCGCTTTGATTGCGCAAATGTTGAGACCAGTAGTCAGGGAAGTCGAAATGGAAAAATGTTTGAAACAGACGGGAAATTAGATCTTTTAATTTTTTTTCAAGGTATTTCGCTTTTTTCACCATAACTTGACATCTTTAGCCTTTTTTTTTCGATTTTCTTGCGTGCAGAATCTCACGTGTTTTCTCTAATTTCCCGACAAACATATTTTCACCGTAAACTCCAAGAAAGTAATAGGAAAGTATGTTTTTTTAATTATGGTACTTATCGTAATAATAGAAAACCGGTTGTGTCTATTTATCATGCAAGAGAGTATCCAAACCGATGGTAGAGATCGAGGTTGAAGAAGGCAAGTTGCCCAACTCCGATAGGTTTAACGGCGGATGCATGTATCGGACGCATTTTAGTAAAAACCAATCTCCATCTCATTCTTTTATCAACTCTAGACTGAATGAAAGAGAAGGACAGTGGGGATTGTACCAAATCGTGAGTAGCCCAATGTGTATGCACGTAGTGAAGTAAGTCGAGTTGATGTTTGACCGGTTTAACCTAAAAACCGTTTGCACGTTGGCTTATGCCAGAGAAGCAGCACGCTCTGTGCGAGCCGATGAGGAAAACTAGGACGACACAGCCAGGTGTCAAGAAAATTAAACTGACTATAAATATATTTTGGAGGCATGCTTTGATGCTGATTTTTAACTAATAAACAAGTGGAGCAGTCGCTGCTCTACATTTCCGAGCTTTTCTGATCCGGAAACTGGTGAACTGCGCTTCACTGGGACCCCCATAAAGCTTCTTTAAAGGCTCTTGCCCCCAGGGTCTGATATTTTGGGCAGTTTGGGCTATAGAGTTCTGATTTTGATTAACTGTAAATGGTCTATATACTATTAACGGGGATTCACGAAGGTGACATCACTCGAAATTCTTTCTCCAATAGTTTTTTGAGTTACCGTTTTCATCTATCTAAATGTAAATGAGCCCACTTTTTGGTGGAACATTCTCCTTTTGAGTTATCACATGCCTTTCAAGAGAGACATGTGTGGACAGAGTCAACACTTACCATGACAATTAGCTCGCTGAAAAGGGAGCTTCATTAATTTGACAAAGCACAAATTATTCTAATAATTTTTCTCTTCCAGCCAAATGGTGAAAAATACAGGAATACGAGATTGAAACTTGGTGTCTATGGGTTCGTGTTTCCTCTGTGGATGCATCGTCGCAAGTCATTTAAAATAAACATTGAAACCAAGTGAAAGGCGTGGGGCAAACACTTGCTGCACTCGGACGTTGGCACGAGAGGTTTAGTAATCAGAGGTTTCAAATTCTTTTCCCAAGCGCACAAATAATCTCGTGTTGGACAGCTAGGTAGTCTCTAACTACTACTGTCAAGAATCTTATAGCAGAGGAAGGGGAAAGTTTCGGTTATAACAAGGAGAATCGAATAAAATCGAAACAGGGAGCATTGACCTTTGGGCATGTGGTTACGAGGACGCGTGCCCAACGAATCATTACTTTGTCCTCCTTCTTAAAATTTCAATTGAATTATTTTCGTTGCATTGCACACGTTGGGGCTTATCTCCTTTGAGTTTTCCCAGTGGCTCTTCCCCCTTATTATATTTAAAAATCATTCACGATGGAAATATCATGGGACAATGGGGCTACATATTTGTCAGGGAGGCCCCGTTTCATCTTTGTAGTTGGGGTATTACTTTTTTGTCTATTGCTGTTTCCCTTTTTCTTCTCTCCTTCTGACAGCCGCTTTCCCGACATTGGGGGGTGCGCACACCAAGTACTTTGCTTTCTTTGTCTTTCGTCACCTGGTCAGTCACCCAGTGTAGGGTCCGTTATTTTTTCCACGATTGTTACGAACTGTTACGATTTACCGTTCGAGAGTACTTTGGGACGCATTCATGGGGAAATATCAAATTTTAAACATTCGATTGTGCAACAAAGTGGTAAACTACGACAATTTTTTTGATTTTCTATGTTACACCGAGTTCTTTGAAAAATTTATAATATTTCTATTATGTTGAAAAGAGAGCTTTATGTGGAGCTGCTCCCGCGTGCTTGGCATGCGTTCTGTTTTTATTAGTTGAAGTATCGATTTTCCTATAAACTCGTCCAACGCTTAGCTAATATACCGCCAGTGGGAAAGAAGTGGAAAAGAGGGGTTACCAGAATTATTAAAAACTGTCCATCTACAAACGGAAAGTGCGATAAAAATCAAATTTTGAAGCAGTAAGTGGGCTGTTTTACGGTATTTTCAGGTTTAGTGTCGTTGGAGAAAATAACTCATGAAATTTGGGAAATTAAATGAGGCGCGGCTCAGGATTGAGGAAAAGTTTGGGGAAATTCCGATTGAAATCTTTCATTCTCGGAATAATTCAGTCAGTTCCGATGGTCGGAAAATTCCTCATCGGTTTCTCTTCAACTTGGGAATATTACTTCTAAATAAATGATTCCGCTTCTTTTTAGTCATTGAAATATCAAGTTTTCCATAAAATAGCCCCTTCAAACTTCAAAGGATGAACAGGATGAAGGGGTTCAAGAACTATTAAAAAACCTTCCTCTCAAAAAAGAACGACGTGCGATAAAAAAAGAAGTTTGGTGCTTCCGTCGGTCTCCAGATGGAGGTCTAACTAACCGGGTGGGCTTTTCCCATCCGCAAAAACCCGAGTTTTCGCTTTGTTCCGTGAGATGATGATAAAAGAAATCGTGGATTTATTCTTCTCCATTTTTATTCACTCTACGACCCTTGAAAACTGCTTCGCTTCCGCGGTTACCCCATTGTACTCTACTTTTTTATGTCACCGCTGGAGACAAGAAAGAAAGGTATACCTTGAGGAATAAAAAACCCGTCGACTGACCTATAGAGAAAAAAAAACCATAAATAGATTCCCCGTTAATTTTAGTCCGTAGAAAAATATCATAGGGCGGGTGAAAAATAGATTACTCGATTATTCAGAAGGAGGTGGGGAAGAGAGGGGGAAAAGTCGATTCGTCTCACTCGTTTGTTGCAAGTTGAGTATAAAAATTTACAAAGTACAAGTGAATACAATCGAGTGTGTGGGTAATATTATATATAGGATCCACTGTATTGGATACCATTTACTAATATTGACCCTGTACTTGAGTCCTTCGAGTCTTCTAACGGTCTTCCGATTAAATGGGGCGAGATTATATCGATTTTCTAAGCATTAAACTGTCTCTTTGTAAGCAGACAAAGCGAGAATGAGAGACATAACGTCACCGTAAATTCATTCCCATAACTCCATCAGCTGCTGAGAGAATAACAGGGAAAGAATTCTTCCCCCCTGAATAAGAGGGTTGCAGAATTTCCCTCATTCAGGTAATGGGAAAAAACAAAGATAGATTTTCTTTCCAGACAAGCCGCCATCCTCCAAAAATATCACGAGTGTCTGACTATTGAAGAGAATCAAAGAATTTTTTAATGAAAAAGCCCTTTTAATGAATGACGAGTAGTCCCTGGACAAAAAAAATATCGCTTTAAATTAATTCTGGTCATTTCATTGCACCCAGAGGAAATAACGCGGAAACAATTCTTTTCCCCAGAATGACAGGTGAAAAGAATTTTCCTTATTCAACTAATGGCAAACAACAATTTCAAGTAAAATGGAAAAAATGCAGTTTCCGAAGGCACGTCATATCTGAAAATACTTCCAATGTCCGAGTAAACCTTGGTTTTATCGCAGTCGAGAGGATTGCGAAATATTTTCAGTTTTCTTAGTTACTGCCGAAAGGCGCGCAGACGCGTCATCCGCACATACGATCATTAGGGTTACGTTTGAGGTTCGCCTGGTCCTCTCTCTCTCTCTCTCCCGCTCTCCCTCGCTCCTGGATCCAATTGCATAACTATTCTCGCTTGGCAACGATACAAGTGGAACGAACAGAGTAATGTGCCGGGGGAGGGGGGGGGGCAGTTCTCGACCGCATTAGGCGAATAAGCAATCCAACCTCAATTAAATAATGAATAATATTGGAATGGTATTTCGAAGTTTTCCTACCCTGGTAGTCGAGCTTCGTCCAGGAAATGATAAAACCCTGTTTCTTAGCCACCTCCACTGTCCCACGTGCTCGTATTCCGATATGGAGCCAGGGAGGGCTAAAAATACCATAAACTCATAATTATTCGATCAAGAAGATCCGAGAATTCCTCTCAGCGATCGTGTAGATAGAGAAAACGCAGTAATGACTTGAGATAGAATGCAAATTTTTCTCAAGGAGTTGACAGAAAAGTTGAGGGTGGGTGGATTTAATACATGGTAGAGGGGCTGGTTATAGAGGACTCGGATGAAATGTAGGCCCCGCGGGTTTTCTGTTACCATGCGGCCTCTCTGAATGCTCGAAGCGGCGTAGGTGACAGCGAGTATTGATCAAACACTCTTGGCCCCGTATTCAACCACTCCCCCTTCTCACTCGACTTTCTCTCTCTCTCTCTCTCTCTCCCTCGTTTACCACCCGAGGGGGTAAACCCTCATCCACACCATCGTGCCAACCCACCCCTCACCTCCCTCACCAACCCCACTCGCCCAATCCACCATTCTACAATGCCCTCACGTACACACTAACAACGACGCTGCGCGATTCTCCGTGTTTTCACTACCGCACCTCTCCTTGGCCCTTTGCAGACCCGACGAAGCTTCGTGCTCTGACCCATTTGGCAGAATTCCCGAGCTTACGCTGGGTATTTCGCTTCGGTATATGTGCTCTGGGTAATCATGGCATTCATTTTCGTTTTGTTTTCGGCATTCGAGATAAAAAGGATTCTTTACTTCCACCGTAAATTAATCCGACCATTTGCATTCATTTATTATTTTGCTTTCATTTGTTAAGTTGCTAATTGATTCAACAAATGCTGATATTCCTTGACGCTTTACAGTAATTCATTGCAAACTCAATAGCAAAGGAGATTAAAAAAATGGAGCAGCTAAAATAAAATTGACCTAGTTAATTCTAAGGTATTTACAAAATAATTACATTGGTCATTTTGCCTCCACCTGGCTGCCAATTTTTTCCAAGTATATCATCGCTATTGGGCTCGCCATTTAGTTGATAAACGCACCCAGCTTCCCTCCACCCCATTCCCCACAAATTTTCCCTGCCTCGTCTGTTTTCCAAGCCACCCTCGGTGGGCCCCCTACTCACGTAACTCGGTCTCGTTACTCGGGTATAATTAAATTTATTAGCGTGCATCGGGTCTCGTTGACAGCGCACACGAGTAATAGACGCGTACATACACTGACACATAACTGCTATTTATGAAAGGGGTTGGGAAAATAATGATAAAATTCCTGGGCGGAAATTGAAAGTAGATTTTCCTTCCGGGGTAAAGAAATGTTATTACTGTGCCCTTTGTGAGCAGAATAGAAGTCAGAGGACTAATGGATATTTTTCCAAGCAGTTGTCTATTAAGTTCCTGTTAGCACACTATCCCTTGTTTATCTAATTTAATAGTCTATATTAAACTGTGATTCACTTTACTTAATTGCATTTTGTTATTTTGAGCTGTGACTCGTCTCACCGATCGCAATTTTTCAAGGAGGAAGGGGGTTAGGGGGCGAAAGAGGGAAAATCTGAAGAGAATAAAAAATCTTAGACAAAACTCTTGTGCTTTGGTTCCGGGTTTTTTTTTCTCCGTTTGGCTTCGGGGCATGTTCCATAGACGAGAGTCTCAAAAGTGGAGCACGCGAAGCTTTTGGTAAATGTGTCAACCGCCACACTGTTGGAGGATCAATACTGCGCCCTCGTTCTCCCCCTCTTCTCTTCCACACCCTCTCAACTCGGTGCTTTTTTTTTCGTCTCCTCGGTGAAGAAAACAAGCCGAAACGCGTTGAGAGGGCAGAGGCTACACATTTCACTGCGGATAAGTACAATCGAGAGCTTTTACTGGAAAAACATCTGCACTATCTCGTTCCAATGGGGTTGAGGTGTGCGGTCAAAAGAAATGGCCAACACTTCGGTATTTTCATTCAGCACTAGCTGCATTGCAGATGAACTTCTTTCAGCTTTTTGGGGTAATTAATGAGTGGAGAATTCAGCGTTCAATTTCTGCTTGGCTTTTCACTTGGTTAAAGCATTACAACGAGTTTTAATTAATTCCGAGATGTAATGAGAGGAACCTATTCTCGGGGTTTAATTTAAAAATTTAGAGAAGGTTGAAATATTCCCTTGGAATAATATTTTTCCACTTTATGACGAGATTATAGAGTGGGGAATAGTGAAGTGGAAATGAAAGAGTGTTGGCCTGTTTTGATTTTATTGGAATTCTCTAAACGTCCGTAAGCCAAAAGAGTTGAACGCTCCAAATAAATCGAGTTCTCTTCAATTCCAGCATATTCAGCAAAATGAAATAGTTTTCATGTCATTGCATTTTGTATACCATGTACTCAATGCAAGTCTAACATATTCAACGATCGATTTAATATCCAAACAATGGCACAACAGTGGATGTCACCCCTGAACGAGTGAGGCATCAACAGCGATAAGGAATAAGTGAAGCTGCGACTAAACCGAGACGAGTAACCTCATTCAGAAAAGCGACCTGCGGAATATGTCCTCGGTTTCGCGTGAGTATGTCCCTGGGTTATAATGTGCTATTGAAATACACATATCCCCGCACGCATGCGTAAAGATTATCCACAAAAACAAGAATAGTCGACTAGGCCCTCCTGCTGGTCTGAACGTCCCCTGACTTTCCTCCAGTTTCTTCCCTTTTTTACCCGCATTGTCACTCTACTCACGATTATTATTTGCGCCCCTGCATTTTTTTCTGAGCACCGCATTGATCCCTATTCCCAGAAATATTTCTCAATTTTGAAAATCCATCTTGATTGAATAATGTGGTAATACCGTCACTCAGAGTTTCCAAGATTATCGATGGAGAGTAAACGACGATGAGGCAACATTAGAAAGTTGACAGTCAGGAAGTATAGAAGAGAGTCTCTACATCAGCCTCCTATTTAAAAGAAAATAGAGGATGAAAAAAGGCATTGAAAGGTGCTCTGCCTCTTGTCTCCACTCAAAATGCCTAACAAACAACACTCGACAAAATCGTACAACAGTGAACAACTCTGCCACTTCACGCATCACCAACTCTTTCACTCCCATCCTTTTTGCTGCTTCTTTTAAACATATGCATACAGCCATGTACTTTGTACCTGACTCCACTGATTCACCTCTTTTATTTTTCCTGTTTTACATAACTCTGGAACTGGAGGTAGTCAGTTGGCTGTTTTAACTCGGAAAAATATATTTCAAGAATTTCGCAGAGAAGGAATATACGAAATTTACCTAATAAAGTGGAAGGGGTGAGAATTTATGAAAAGTTATGATATTGAAGGACCGAACGTATAAAATATTAACCCGTACATCCGTACGAGCTCATATTTATCGTAGTGGACTTTGCTAAGCTCGGTTTGCAGACTTTGCCTTTTGCAAACTGACAGATCGCATTTTGGGGAGTCGATATATTATACAGACGATGTAAAAGTGAAAATGCCATTCGCCCCTATGTGAAGACGATATTTATTTATAGAGCTTTCATGTAGAGTAGTCGTTGGGGCACAATTGATTTCTATAAGTAGTATATTTCCGATGGCTTTATGGAGTACTTGTGATGTTTGAGACAATTTGGTTACTTTGAAAATAGTTTTGTTGATCAGTGAAATACCCGTTAAAATTCTGGCCACAATCCATTCAATCAAAGCCAACGGAGAGTAGAGTAACCGAGAATAACAAATAGCAAATATGAAAGCCATAAATGGCAGGAAAATGGAATCAAATCTGGGGCATTTGCCCGAGACAAAGAGACTGGGTCAGAGGGGGATGGAAAACTATTCTCCCCAGAGGGGGGGAGGGGGGTTGCTGGTGGTGGTTTCTGGGTCGTACAGAAGGGAATGGATCTATCGAGGCTGCAGTCTGTAAACCGCCGGGTAACTGGGTCACTCGGTCAAGCCTTGCATCGATCCATTTTCGCCCTCCACACCCACAAAAATTACTTCAACGGACAAATTTTTCCCCAATATAGTCACTTGGAAACTCAAACCACGACTACCTGAGAATTATCAGAGTCACACTTCGCAGCACTCCAACTGCAATCATCCCCTTTCGATGGGTTGAATTGAAAGGGAGTAAATGAATGAAACTAAGCTCGACCTGCTAAGATCGTTGGGAATGTTTACGGCTGAGGAGGATTATTTACTTCTTAAACTTGTCCTGGCCGTTCCTCCACTGGCCTTAGCCTCGACCTCCTCTTACCTGTAATTCACCCCGGGCTTTGTACTACTATCTCGGTTGTACTACCAACAAGCAATGACTATTATCACTTACGAGTACTGATAAATTCCAATACATGGGAATATTAATCGATACGATCTGGTGAATAGCGAGAATGTACTGTTAGGGTATTTCGGGCTGCCTTGGTATGTTGGAACGGTAAAGTACCCAGTGGGTGCGTTAATTTGTGGGGCATCGATGGAATTTAACATTCTATCCCGTTAGGGGATTAATTGATTCATCTATTTATTGGTGTAATTCGTGTAAAAAGGAAATAGACTGAATTTTCTTCGGATGAGAAATTCAATTTTCCCCAATTTCTACCGTTCTATTATATTTCCACCGGCAAAAACAATGTTGAAGGTGTAATAGGGAGTACAAGAGCGGAGCGATCAGGTGCGGCATATGGTATGGGTGTTGGAGACACAAAAAACGAGGAATAAAGAAGTCGGATTCATTTGGTTTACGGTGGATTACGAGCCGTTGTACCAGTAACAGAGGCGAACATAACTGATGGTACAGAAAAGTACCAGTGGGAAGTTGGTGGGGTTGAAGGGAGACAGAGAGCAATGTAGTTTGTTTTATTTTGTATGTGTACGGGAGTGGAGGTCGTTGACCCGTGCACGTGGAGTGTGGCCCGAAGTAGGCCACGTCGTGACATCACGCAAAATCAAAATGGCCGCCGCTTATACAGCGATGGGAGTAAGAGAGAGAGAGAGAGAGAGAGAGGCTGAGTGAGGGAGCCGAAGAGAGTTCCCACAAAAGCCTAGGCCTCTTATTCCGTTGCTCTATCCGGCTTTTCATGTGTATATGTTATTCATATTTCGGTCGGGGATCGTCTGTGAGAAAACACATGGGGGATTTGATGTCTAATTTTATCTGTATTTTCTTTGTCCGCTTTATCCATAAATTAGTTTTTCTATTCTAGACTTCATTGCTTGGGGAGGAGGAGCATGATTAAAAAATCAAGAGAGACCTAACTTTTTCTCATTTCGTTTGAAATTCCGGGCCAATTTTTTCTTCCGCCATTCCGGTGGTAGAATTATTGCTTTCCCGCAAGTGAATTTGCAATTTCTCCCCTTCATTTTTTTTTCACGATTTAGACATTTTACGGGCTAAATTAAACCTCAAATATTCCAACGGTAGACATGACGGATATAATTTTAACGAAGGCAGGTGGAAGACCGACACAACACCCTGCTCAATTTAGGAATCGTGTTCTTGCACATAAATGGAACGGTTTTTTTTTTATTTCATTGTTCTATTCCAAAGCATCACTTACCTTTTTCGAACTATCACCTGGTAAATGCTCTGGAGTCTTGTATAGTTGTACTTTCGATTTTCAGGGACGCCCCGTTTAATTACTTTTACTCTCGGCGATGTGAAACAGGAACTACATAGGCATTCGATGTGTAACACATTGCATAGCAGAAGACAAGGGTGTACACTGTGTCTATGTGACAGGAAAATGCCCTCCTGTTATGCGGGCTTTTGAGCAACCAGACTGGATTCAAGTTCTCTCCTGGCCGCAATAATTAATAAAATATTAATGATAAAGGCGGTTGGCGGAAGCGAATTAATTTCAGGTTGTCGGGCTCGATTTTGTAATTGCCGTATCATTTCTTCCGTTTTGCAGGCAGTTAATTATAACTTGAGGTGGATTGGATAATTTTATTTAATGCCGAATAGTAGGGTGAGTTGGAAATTATTTTATCGACGGATGGGATAGAGGATCGGACTGGTAACAAGACCGTTGAACAGGAAATTCTCCTCTATGCCCTGGTCGCATAACTTGTAACTTTTATACCATAAACAATTTTAAAGTGTTTAAATTTATAATAACTATGGCAATAATAAGGAATAATAATGAATTGTCCATTCTGTTTTTTTTCTTTGACTTTTATTTTGCAACTGGCCAATGACTTGCCTTCTTTATTTATGTCCAATGAACCAATCGTGTGGACCCAAGCAGCCAAACAACTAATTAATGTATATCCTTGTACATCATTAGTCCATCATTTTACATTTATTGTCTTTGTTTGCATTCGAAAATTGTCCCGCTGAGTGCGGGCTCACCCTGCCGTCCAAATCAATAGTAGCGCCTCTCACCACCTCAGTCCGTACTAACATTAGCGTGCGCTAAAGCTAACGATCTCGCGGGTCAGGCGGTTGACGCTAATGTTAGTACTGACCCCGGCGGTGAGCAGCACCACCGCCGATTTTCCAGCCAACATCCGGGGAAAAATTGAAATGATGATGATTAATTATTTAGAGGACTACAAACACAATAAATACATGTACGATGGTGTACTAACGATGTACAATCATGTACATGAGTTAGTGTTACCTTTTGCACCCCCTCCCCGTAGGCTAAGTACATTGGGGTCACTTCGTCGGTTCGTCCACTTTGTCCTCGCTTGTCGGCACTGCCTCATCTCGTTCCTCATTTTTTACCAATAATTAATAGTTCATACAATCAACAATAAATATGACTGATAACAAGGAGAGAACCTTCATCATGATCAAGCCTGACGGTGTCCAACGAGGACTCGTTGGCAAGATCATCCAGCGTTTTGAAGACAAAGGCTTCAAGCTGGTTGCCATGAAAATGGTTTGGGTAAGTGGCTTTGATTTTCTAAGCGAACGGTTATGTTGCACGTGCTTTTGCCGAAGAATTTTTCTTTTCACATCACGTTATCAATAATTGGAGACTTTCAAGATTTGTTCATCAAGGCAATTAAGCTTAATAAAGTTGGATTTGTTTATGTGATGCTGACGAGCATATGGAATTTAATGGCTGAGTTCAAAAGTCGGTTTCTAATCGCTAGTAGAATTAATTCGAGAAGAAATTCTCTTATCAGTGCAATTATCTTTTTACAAATATCTTTGTACCTCAGATAGTGATATTTCAATGGATATTTTTTTTCTAGTATTCATTTCGTTTTAAATAAACCCCTGGAAATTTATCTCGGCCCGATGCTTAGGTCTTTTTCAATATTTATATTCGAGATAAAAGAATGTTACGTTGATCGTTAAATTTTTTCACCTGGTGGATATTGCTTTTTTACACCAGCCATCTGAGGAGCTCCTGAAGAAGCACTACGCTGACCTTGCAGCTCGTCCCTTCTTCCCAGGTTTAGTGAAGTACATGAGCTCTGGCCCAGTTGTCCCAATGGTAAGTAATCGAATAAAAATATCAGTCGTGTCAATGACAAAGCTCCTATCTTCGTTACATCATGCTAGTCAATCTGATTTAGGTCTGGGAGGGACTTAACGCGGTTAAGACTGGTCGCGTAATGCTCGGAGAGACGAATCCCAAGGATTCCGCCCCAGGCACCATCCGTGGTGACTTCTGCATCCAGGTTGGCAGGAATATTATCCACGGATCAGATTCCGTTGACTCTGCCAAGCACGAGATTGGATTGTGGTTCGGCGAGGACAAGAAGAGCGATGTTATTGATTGGGCTTCCTGGGCTGAGAAGTGGATTTACGAATAAATACATTTCCAGTCATGCTATTAATATTCTGATGACATTTGATATATTAAGAATTGAATAAATATAATTCTTCTTTTTTAAGTGTAAACTCGTTCGATTTTTAATTGAATTGTGTCTGCATAAATTTGAGGATTCCATTTTTTGTAGAATCCATAAAGATGATATAAAAGCAAGGAAAAAAAGGTTGTGGAAAGGGGTGTTTCGTTCAAACACCATTGCATATTTCTTGCTTTCATGTTATGCCATTTTAATGAGATAAATGAAAGAAGAGATCAAATGAGGGGATACGAGAGCAGTCATCAATGGCAGCATAACAAAAGCCTTCAGATATCCCTTTGCAGTCCTATGTAGCTTATGGTGGTTTTGTTCCCAAGTGTCGAAGTCTTCATAACCCTTTCTACGGATATATTCCAGCCAAGGTGAATAAATAATAAAAGAAGAATTCTCAACCATAAATTTCATTCATTGTCTTACATTTTTGCATCCTTAAATTCTATCTCATATAATACATAATGAGTGGCTGACATTTGTCGTGGGATGATAATGATATCAATGTCACAAAAATACAGAATATAGCATATGCCATTTTTTAATAGCCTTTCAACGTCTTTGAGGTATTTAATGAATTGTATGAAAACGTTCAAAAAGAATCGTCCATGTCGTCATCTGAATCGTACGTGTCATCAAGAGTTCTCTCGTCCATTTGGACTTCGGACTCTTCCATATACACTTCAAGTCCCAGTGCAAACTGAATCATCCTGTGAGTTCTGGAAATGTTGGCCTGAGGATTTTCGAGCAGAAGGTCTGAGGCCATTATAGCCGTCTCAAACATTAGCAGGACGAGATCTCTAACAGTTTTATCATCCTCATCCACCTCCACCTTCTGCCTGAACTTCTCAATGATGCTATCATCGGGGTTTATTTCAAGGTGTTTTTTTCCCAGTAGCCTTCTAGAGTTCATAACTCGTTCCATGTTGAGAGTCCATTCATCTTGCGGGGTCGTAATACAGCAGGGTGAGCCAACGAGCCTATTAGATATCACAACCTTCTCCACCTTCTCATCCAAGATCTTTTTCATCACTCTACACAGTTTCTCGAATTTAATTTTGTCCTCCTGTATCTTCTTTTCCTCCTCCTCAGTTAGAGGTAGCACCAATCCCTCCTGACATACTGACATCAGCTGGATGCCATTGAACTCCTGTATCGCCTGCATGGTATATTCATCCAGGGCCGCAGTCAGGTAGATAATCTCCAAACCGCGTTGTAGAACGCTCTCGACGGATTCTGAATTGATTATGTGCTCCCGAGACTCGCCAATGATGTAATAGATGTACTTCTGGTTCTCCTTCATCCTTCCTACGTAATCCTTGAAGGAGCATCTGTTTTCACCAGTGAATGATGTATGAAACCTTAGGAGATTACTAAGTCTCGCTCTGTTCATCGGGTCCTCATGGATGCCGTTCTTCAAGTCCACAGAGTACTCACTGTAAAATTTGTTAAAAGATTCCTCATTCTCTGCTATTTCGTCAAATAAGTCTAGACACTTGTCCACGAGAATCTGGCGAATAGCCATCCGTGTCCTGTTCCGATTCAGCATCTCACAAGTGATGGTCCCGGACAGGTCCTCACTGTCAATCACACCCTTGACGAAGTTCAGGTACTCTGGCAGAAACGAGTCCCAGGTGTCCATGACGAAGACTCGTCTGACGAACAGCTTTACGCCGGGGTTCTTATTGGTGCGGGTGGCGTGATAGCGAAGCCGTTTCGGGATGAACAGAACGGCTTGAAACCCCAGTGGACCGTCCACTGAGATGTGCTTCAAACCCATGTAGTCCTCGCAATCATTCGTCAGAACCTTGTACAACTCTTTATACTGATTAACGGTGATCTCATCTGGATTTCTCGCCCAGAGGGGCTTTGTCCTGTTAGATTCTCCCTCAATCGCGTGCGTTTCTTTCATCTTTTTCCATTTCATCTTCTCTTCTAGATCATCATCGTCTTCGTCACCGATCTCCTCGATTTTGTATTTGCTATACTCCTTCTCCTCGGTGTCAGTGGCAGGCAGTTCTTCTCCACCACCGTCCAGCTCTCGGTCTCGTTTTTTCTCGACCAGCAGTTTTATCGTGTAAGTAATGACGTGCGAGTATCGCTTCACTACTTTCTTGATCTTGGGTGGCTCAAGGTAGTCGATGAACTCTTCTTTCATGTGAAGGATGATCTTTGTACCTCGACTCAGGGGCTCGCCGTTGTCTGGGCGAATCGTGAAAGAACTTCCTGATGACGCCTCCCAAACGTACTGTTTGTCGTCTTTGTGCTTGGTGACCACTGTTACTTTATCAGCCACTACATAAGCCGTATAAAAACTAAGCTCATAGTCGCTGACCATGAAAAGGTCAGCCCCCGGCTGTATTTTCTCGATGAACTCTTTTGCTTCTAACTTGGCGCTTCTTCCCAGGTTCTCCACGAGGTCTTCTTTCGTCATACCGTAACCACTGCCAAAAGAATTTAATTAATAATAGTTTATCAATATTTTAAGATATAGTAGGAAATACATTAACCAAGTGCTTTTTTGATACTCGCTTGTCAATAAAGGTAAGTGTCCTGTCCTTCTTATTGGGAATGATTTTGATCTCCAGTTCCTTCTTAAGATCAAATCTCGTTAGGTGCGTACCAGATCCATAAACAATTTTATCGAGAACCTGTGAACAGGAATATTCAAAAATTGGGATTTTTACTAATCTAATTGAACTTGAAATTTTTTTTTTATTTGAAAAATTTAAGTTAGAAAAAGTTAGTGAATCTCGTTAGTGAAACACCATTAAACTTTTGCCACATAGAATGGAAATAGAGAACTTACCTCAGATATGTAGTAGAGCATTTCACGAAGGAAGAGTTCTTGGTTGGTATAAAACATATGCCCGAAGAGATTTATCAATTGGGCGATCTCACGGTCAAAAGTGAAGGTCTCCACCTGCCCCGAGTCAGCCGTCATCTCCTTATCCGGCATTTTAATGTGGTTTTGAGCAATTAAATTATCTTTATCCACAAGAATAAAATTCTCTTGCACAATCAAACGCAGTAACCACTGGACTTTCCTATTGAACGCTTTATCAACAATAGTAGAGACGTTTACCCTCAAAGCATGATGCGTATGGGCTCGTGTCTGTTGTCACAGTGTCAGACGCTGCGTCTGCGTTGAATTGTATCGACCACCGAATATTCGAGAATCCCGCCGAAGGACCTACCAAGGGATTCTCGAATGTTTGTGTCAAAATTGATACAATTTCACTTCCCTAAAGCCGGAAAAGTTGTCGATAATATGGAATAAATATTTCAACGTTTCATTCTTTTCCTAAACTCCTAGGAGGAAAAGGGCGGTGCTGAGTGGGGAGTGGACTATTAGAGTAATTATAAACTGGAAGACGCGGTAAAAGTTTCTGGAAAAATCACCAAGCCAGTTTAAAAGGACATTCGTGATTGAAATTTGACTTGGCAAATATTTGTTGCTTCAGATAATAATTGAAAATGTAAGAGCATGAATTGTCAGGGTTTAAAAGTTGAAGGGCAAGTTATTGCGTATCACCATTGGCGATATGATGTGGATCGAATCGCTAGAATCTTCCCAGCAGCCCCGAAAATTTTGGTAGGTCATCGATTTTCTGTTATTCTACGTGTATTGCGCGCGCTGTATTTCTTATTTGTATTTACACAGTAGGCTTATAAATACTTGAAATTTTGGACGACTATAATATTATGAATTATTGACTGAATCTGTGGCGGTCACACCTCCAGACGCGGAATATTATTTTTGTATTAGATCATTAGGACTAGCTTGTTTTCACAGGGACTAACAGAAATGACATTTGAAATTCACTCATTTAAATATAAATAAAAGTATTCAAAAAATATTGTGAAGTCAAATTGTAAAGGGCAGATAACTTTTTGTTATGTTTTTTAAGGTCCTTTACGTTTACATCGTTAATTGATTACTCCAATTATTGAAATGGAAATAGCGGTGCTATCACGTCTATTTATTTTTGACAGAAATTGTTTCTCTTTTCCATGGGTAGAATAGAGGGAAGAGTAATTTTTTAAATAGATTTTAGAAGAGAGCAGAAAACCAATAATTAAATTAATTTTTAATTGCGGACTAATGCCAGTCGTCGCACGTGCAGTAGTGCGCTGATAACGTAGATTTCTGAAAAATCCCGGCTGTCGGTATTACATTTCTCAGCGGGGATGGTTTGTATATTTAATCTTATGATTTCTAAAGGAACAACAAGAAAATTGGGATTTCTGGTAAAGAAATAACATCACTAAGACCTTTATTAAATCTTCGACTATGAATTTTATTTCGGATATTACAAAAACGACTTTATAGCGCATGTTTACAAGAATCTGCCAGGATCTGCCGTCCTTTGCTCTCCACCGAGGAATATTGATCCCTCCTACCGAAAAAAAAAATTCTTGGAATTATTGTAACAAGAGGAACATCAAAAATACACCAAACATGGTTAATGGAAAATGTAGAAGGGATTAATTGGCAATTATGATATTCACTTGAGTTACACTAATTCCCCACAAGCTTCATTGATCTTCTCATGCCCTTATTTGCCACCCCACCGAGTCACTATGTAACAACGCTTATTCCCCCCCACCCCGTTGAATAAAAAAGGATTCGAGCAGATCCGAAGAGACTCTCGTACATAAATCTACAAAATCTCGATCAGTGTTTTTTTTCCTTGAGGATGAGGAACTTCCATAAAATTACGGACCCCAGATTCATACATGTAATATACACCCAACATTCTTACAGTAATTGTAATGTTTTTTTTTTCGTATTTTTTTCTGCATTTTTTTTTACCACCATTAATCGTTCTTTTCGTTTGCGCGGTATCTCGAACATTCGCCCCGTACTAATAATTTTTTTTTCATTATTTTATGACTTTACTCCTTCATACTAAAAACTATATGTGTACGTTTTTTTGTTCTTTATATTTCATATATTCAATTTCTTTGTTCATTTTTGGTAAACGCGTGTCTTCGTACAAATAAACGTCGACTTGCAGTATCATCCATGTATATATATATATATATTATATATATTTTTTTTTCGTCATTGTTAACGTACTTTACAAGTGGTACCTAATAATTGTTTCAAGATAGCGCCCGACCTACGGGAGGGGATGCTACTGTAATTTAATTTTTTTTACCATTTTCCATTTTTATTTAAATGTATTTACCGTTAGTATAAGGTTACGCTACAATATGCAGTTAATATTAAATACATTTTTTTAGAATTTGGTACTCACAAAACAACTCATCACATTCGTATCTTCCCCTCATCTCTGATCGTTTGTTGTTCATATTTTTTTTGCTCCTATTTTTCTTCATGTCAATTTATCGATAGTTAGCATTTTTTGTCATAGTAAATAATCATTAGGTAGTAATCGAGTGTGTGAAGGTTTAACTGTACTTGTAATTTTCATTATTTTTCATCATTATCAACGTAGTCTACAACATCCTCTCTCATTTCCTCCGTTTATTTATCTATAATTGCTTTAACTAGTTTTTTTTCCATTAATTATTTGTTCATACTGAAAAAAGGTGCATGCTTTTTCCATTATTTTCATTCGAGAAGAATAATTATGACTAGCAAAATGACGAAAGGAAGTTTTCCACGAGGAGAATTCAAGTTGGAATAATTGATTTTTTTAATCAGTGCTAATTAGATGAGTCGTGATTGCACAATGCAGAAAGAAAAATGCCTTACTTATATTATTTACAAGAAAATTAATGTAATACATAAAAAATAACGATAAATAAATGTACAATTTATTTAAACTCACAGCTTTGTTCTCTATCTGATAAATTATACTGTCGTAGGAGGTTTAATCTGAGTACAACGTAGTTTTACAGCACTTAAATTAATTTTATATTGCGCTCATTAATGAGTTATGCTGCGTCGAATTCTTTTAAAACTTCACTATTAATTTCTTCAATCCCCTCATTTACTTGTTTTTACACTTAATCGTTAAATCTAATTTCCACGGGATTATTGATTTTATCATTAACTTTGCTCACTCGTCGCATTATCGAACCCTCTCAGAAAGTAATTTTATTAGTTTAATTTTTTTTTCAGTGAGAATTTGTCTGTTTTATTACGAAATGTGCATTGAAAACAAAATTCATTACTTTCTATTTGACCTATTTATTACTTTTCACTTCTTTGTCACGCAGGTCTCAATATCCTCACATTTTCATCCTTTAAACTCTGGCATAATTTCACAAAGTAACGATTGTAACGAAATAACAATTGATCATTAAAACTAATTTATTAAAAAGACAATAAAAATTAAATGAAGTGGAATCAGCGTAATCGCATTATTTATCTCTCTCGAGTAATATCAAATTACACTAAGTGCAAACGGCAAATGTGTTTATCCTAAGACGAATTTTGGGTTGTCACCTCATTTTCACGTACCTCTGTACCTCCTTCCGTCCTTCTGATTGACTAAAACGTGTA
The DNA here is from genome assembly GCF_034640455.1 of Diachasmimorpha longicaudata. NCBI lineage: Eukaryota > Metazoa > Arthropoda > Insecta > Hymenoptera > Braconidae > Diachasmimorpha > Diachasmimorpha longicaudata. Next base: position 7,415,028 of record NC_087235.1, read on the forward strand.
TTAATATGAAGTTGGCAGTTTTCGTTAACGTGATTTGAACTGGTATCGTTTTTAAATACGCTTAGTCCTGGATCTTTTGGAAATATCGGCGATTCTAGATATCATCATGGGTAAAAAAATAATAATGGCGAAAAAAAATTGAGTCTTGTAGAAATATGAGAAATTTCGAGTCTCAATTCTCATGAGCATTATGAGCATTTCTATAGAATTGTCATAGGAAAACTTTACAAAAGGTAAACCCTTTTCTCACTACTAGAATTTTTTCCCTCTGTTGTCTTGCCGAACTCTATAGAATTTTTTCACCCTTGATGTTTAACCGATAAAAATATTTGCGCAAAGAAAAGCGGTATGAACAGGTGAGTGAATAAAAAAAATTTCATCTATGAATTTCTTTGCGCAATATTGAATTCACAAATATTATACGGATGTCTAGATCGCCTGAAGCACACCCGAGCCCAAAATTGATTTTAGCTGTTGCATAAACACATTCACAACCCAACGAACGTACCTATAATTTTTTTTACTTCTTGGTACACCTGCGGCCAGGGTTGGAAATGTACTCAGTTTTTAACAGGTAAGAACAAGTAATTTATCAGGAACTTTTTCGATCTTTCTAATTGGCTCCCTGTATTTTGTAACACGCGAGAAAATTAAATTTAAATATTTAGAGATGTGTCACCGATTTTCACTAAACTTTTTTGAATGTTCAATTGATTGAGATAAAATTTAGCTCCTATGGTTTTTATATACTCAAGTAAAATAGTACATAACTTTTTCATAATAGTTTGTTTTCTCTCTTTACATCGAAAACTTAGGCAATGGATCCAATATTCATGTGCTAGCTACTTTCATGATTTTTGGGTATATCACGGAGAACAGGAAACATCGTGAGGTGCATACCTATATCGAGGTGTATAAAAGGCAGGGTAGAACCAAATTTCTGCTCAATCGATTGAAAAATAGAACACTTGAACTGTTGTGGAAGTTCAAACGGTTGTCCCTATAGTGTTGCCCTTTTTACATAGTGAAACTTCTCATCGGTGAATTTAATGTTAATTTTTGTTCAGTCAAGTACCACAATCCCTAGATTCAGTCCCCAGAAAATTCAGGAACTTTGAGATTTCACCGCGGCTGCCCCTTGAGAATTAAAGATCAAGTCTTGAAAGTCAGAGCTAGTACTTAGAAAAATAATGATAATCTCACTAAAAATTGGTGATAAAATCACTGACTTTCAGAATTTTCACTTCTTGAACTCCCCAGTGATAAATTTTTTATAACTGGGGATAAATTTTTATTAAAATCAGTGACGTATCTCTGATAATAAAAACTTTTTCCTCTCTACGGGGGTCGAATGACGCAACTGTCATACCTCGCGAAGATCAGATGGGTACAAAGGTCACCCAGAACAATCAGATAGAACAACAACCAGAGTTTTACGGAAAAGTCGCTCTGAACTGGAGGAAGTTAAATGTTGGAGTCTTTGATTATTTCACTAGAGTTCTGATTATTCGAACCTTCTGGCTATCACGTTCGCATCTTAGATTGATCCTGTTTGTTCCTCCCACATGACCCTTAACCCTCGTCACCTTTATTATTTTTGACTCTCGTGAGCACTGACTGTTACATTAAGAGGGAGCGGCATATTTATTTTTTTACAAGGGATAAGTAAACTTTAATTTCCCACTCTACAGTACAGAATAGAAAATTTTAATTTTTACCGAACGGTCCAACCCTGTCCACGGTCCCTAGAGTCCACTTTCTAACATGTTTATGGTATTTAAATCATCCACTATATATTATTAGTGTCTTTGCACATATGTATGTCTTCCTTCAATATCCCTTCCCATACTTTAGAGTATAATAATTTTATCTAAATAATGTGCGAACAATCACGTGCCGTGTGCCCTACATATTTGCATAATTTTTTCTTGTTTTCTTAAATTTATTAATAATTAGTTTCACAGTACTTTTCAATGCATATAATACTCTGTATAAAACTTATATTTACAAGGTGTGATCGTTTTTTCGAACTGTTTGCCTTTAATTTCCTTAACTCTCACTTCTTCCTTTTGGGTTTATACTCCTAATATATTAAATTTTCACGGGGTACTTATTATTTCGAGCGACTGGGCTGACTTTTGGGATTCCTCCAGTTATTTAATTTATTTATTTACTTATTATTAGTACTCTTACTCGATCTTAACGATATTCTTTCCTATTAATTAAGTAAATCATTCAAATTTATTTCGCAGTAGCACGTAATAAACGTAAATCCTACCAGAGGACAGAGATTCACTCGTCGTGCAGCCAGATGCGACGATCAATCGTTTGTATAAATACTGATGTATAACAAATATACAAAAGTTATGTACACGAGTCACTCCCGCTAATCCACACCACCGCAATTTCACCCATTTCATCTCATATATATTTTTTCAATATACTTTCATTTATGTTCAGCTCAATCGCACCGATAAAATTCAATACATCAACATTAGAGTAAAGGCTCCGTATACCAGTAGTGTGCCATGTTGATCCTAGACGAATCTTCACTACTTTACTCTGATTTTTTGAAAGATGATACTACTATATTTACGCTTAAGCGAAAAGGGAAGATTGTGAAGGAATATGAAATTACACATGTGATGAACTTAGAGGTTTATACATATCACTCACAAAGTTGAGCAGATTGATCGAGTATTCGGATATAATTAGAGACGAGCTGAGTTAATTTATAATGTGGGGCTTGAGATCGGGAAGATATCACAGAGCGAGATACTGATAAAAGAAGGAAAGGATATGGTGTATAATGAACGCCATATAGAAGTAGTTAGAGAAAGATTTAACATGAACGCAAAGCTTGGGTTGTTCATGACGATGTTAATTGGGCTAATATTGATTTTATTTTGAATAGCTTTGATAATATTTTTGGAGGAAGTGAAGTAATGTTATCTACTTAGAAGGCAGGCGTTGAGAGGCTAGCTGATGGCATTACCGAAATGGTTTAGGGACAGATATTATGGATGGGGAAGACTTAATTGTTAGAGCTAATGAAATTAGACGCTAGAGGGGCGAAATTCTAAGATATGGTGAGAACATTTAAAGATCGATTGAAGATACAGGCGACAGTTGAGATCGATAAAGCTAAATGTTAATGTTCAAGGATTTATAATTAATGTTTTAGACGAACATAAGTTGTAAATGGCATCGAGCATCGCTTGCGTACAGTTATTGCTGATGATTTCAATGTGATTATGAATAGTCATCGATAGACTATAAATTTTGAGGGACATTTGCGTGGGAAAAGAAATAATGCAATGTGTAGACTTTTCCGAGAACTCTGTTGTCCCGAGATACTGGCTACTTTGCTGGTAGTTATTATGATAAATTTATCGGTACATCAACATTAATGTTTATACGTTAATCATAAAACAATGATGATAAAATTTGAATACTTTAGTCTTGTTAAATAATATTGGCAGAGAGTACTCGTGTGATTATAATTTTTTTTTTCAAAAAATATCTCACTTACAAAACATTATTCTTATTTCAATGCACAATACTCTTTGTGTTCATCGTTTGATCGTCGTATTTGGCATGAGAAAATAATTGCTTTAACGTCGAAACATAGCCATACACTATTAAATACATCACAACGACAAAACACTAGGTTTTTTTCCGTTCATACTTTTTCCTCTTTTTGTTTATCACTTTACTATTATTAGAGGAGAGACACTCCCAATTCGATAACGATGATATTACCAGCTAATATTTCTTTTTATCTCCAATCGTTTATCAAGGAGCAAAACCGGCGGGAATTTTTTTTTATTGAAAAATTTGTTGTTAGCGGAGGCGTAATTGAAGCGATTGATTGATCACGAGGGTGAACAATAAATTCTACTCAACGCAATGGCTTTGGGGTCATTCTACTGAATTGAGTTGGTCATCGTAACGCTTCCCATAACACTTTCAACAACAATCCTAGTTTTAATAATGATGATTTTACTCATTAGGAGAGTTGTTCAACATGATCGGATTTTATAGTGGGCTGTTAATCAATTATCCACGAAACGAAAAATAGTTATTGGTGAAAAGTTTTGGATAGATTTTTTCAATTGAAAAGTTTCAGAGTTTTTATTTTGAGAGACGCCTGCAAAAACGATAAGAGTAAATTAACCCTTGTTTAGTCTACTTCATATCTTCTTCTACTGTAGTGTTTCCTCGGCCGTTCAGAGGATGAAATAAGCCAGTTTCAGGGTTGATTCACATCGGGGTTTATCCGTTGGGGGATGAAGTGATGAATCAACCCCCACATTCAAGTTCAACCCCATCAATCAATCAATCATCTAGATGGAATCCCCTTAACTGATCGTTTTTGTGCGAAGAATATTTGGAGAAAAAGCTAGCAAAACAATGTTTTAATTGTAGAAAATTCTAGACAATTTTCAAATAGTCTTCGGGTTTTAAAAAATTACTGATAAAAAAATCGATACAAAATTTTCACCAGTCAAATTTCATGTTGATATATAATATCTTCAGGAAAATATCCCTCAGGAGTGAAAAATCAAATTGGAGTGGAGAAAAAAAATCAAATTGAAACCGAATGAAGTGGAGAAAAATGTTCGCAGCAAATCGTGGCTGCATGGGTTCAAATTGAAATAAATTGTTTCACATGAAGTCTCGAGGAAGCAGACGACACGCGAGGCGAATGCATAAAATGAACGCTACGCTCACTTCGATCGAGAGCAATTTCACTCTATCCTTTCATGACATTTTTTGTTTATGATTTCTCTCGTTTCTTTTTTACAACTATGAAAGTCAATTTTTTGCCGGCCTTTTCTCGGCATTCAAGTAGTACGTACTCGAGATAGAATTGGAATATTCCTTGATACGTGTCGGGTGCAAATTCTCGGGCTTTCGACCAATTTTCGAGGATAAATTTACTCTTTACTTCCTATTGAAGAGCATTTCAATGGAATTTCATTTGTCCAGTGAAGACATTCAAACAGAATGCATGAATGGAAATATTCGTTGAAATAAAAATTGCAGGTGAGTATGGGGGGGTTGGAGACGTGGAATTAATGGTAAAGAGAATTACTGTGACATAGGTGAAGCTATTTAGATGGAAATATCGTAGGTTGAGGATGAGAAAGGATTTACTCTCATTTCTTCTTGTTTCATCTTAACTTTTTTGTTCCATCTTTCTTTTCTTCTATTCAGTTCCCTCATACATTCGTTCTTTTCTCACCAATAGTCGGAGCTGTCAGACTATTCGTGAATAGTGGTGCGAGTTGTTACACACGTAGGAGAGGAGACGATAGGAGAGAACTGGGGTACGAAGAGAGGAGTGAGAGAGGGTAGGACAGAGAGGACTGGGCGTGTCTGGTCGATATCCTGAATGGCAAGTTTCCACATCCCGGCGTCCTCCCACTCTCACTCATACTGGCAAGAAAAAAGAGAGTAAGGGAAGAAAGAGAGGAGAAATGGGGTGAGGATCGGCAGAGAAATTAAGCTCGCACGCGTTGACGTCGAGGGGGATTGTAAAGACAAAAAGAATGGGGGTGATAAGGGAAAAAAATTCTGCCGCGAGGAGGGGAGAGAAAGTTGCTGTATAAATACCGTTAATCAGTTGGTAATGGGAATTATAAACGTACTAGACGTTTTTCAGTGACACGACTGAATTGCAATTGTCATGGAGCTACTGCAACGGGAATTGCACAATCCTATTGAATTTGTTCTCCTTTTTTTTAACATCCGCTTTTTCCCTCGAGTTTACACATTGAACGATATATGTTCTTCTTGTGAATGAAAATAGAGAAGCAAATATGGCATGATAAGACAGAAATTGCATGGGGGTGGATAAGATAAGGAAGAGAAAGTGACCCCATAAATATCATTAATCAGTTGCTGATGGGAGAGACAGACAGAGTAAACATTTTTTGTTGACAAATCAAATTGCAATGGCTTTAAAAATTTTCTTATACTTTATAAATGAACAATCTACAGTGTGATGAAGAATAAAAGTAGAATTAATGGGGAATAATAATTTTTTAAAGGACAAAACTCAATGCAGTTGAATTGAATTTTTTTTTTTCCTTGAAACATCTTCAATCTCAACAACTAAATTTTCCTTTGAGTTTACGACTCCCTACTCGAGGATTTCCTTCTCCCTCTTTGGCAGGATATATTGCGTGTGGAATAAGATGGTGATAAATTCATACTCTACTCTCCCTGCATATGGCCCTCCTGTGGCATTCGATTTTTATACATTTTCCGTGCCTCCCGGCCTGGAAAATATTTCACACTTCGCCAGGGCATATTGAGTGTATCGATGATCATTCCATCGTGGGAGGAACATTCAGTGATTCATACATGCGGGAAAATCGCCGATAGAAATTTATGGATGTACGTGAAATTGTAAGAAAAATTTTAATGAATAGATGCTTGAGGTGTGGCGAATGTCTGCAGTAATTTTCCAGGCCGAATTGCCCGATTGAAAGTCGAATGCATAAAAATTATCGTTCAATTATTCTGAGATTGGAACATCAATCGATCATTATTTACATAAAATAATGATAACCATGAAGATCAACGTAGTGAAATTTGGGGGACATCACCCTTGAAAATTCCACTCCATTTACGATGGATCAATTAATTAATAGTAGTTAACAAACTTTGTTCATGTTAAATAAATTCCCTTGTTTTCAATTTAAGGTTAAGGCTGATTGATTCTCCTTGGATCACATCCGGAGAAATGATGTGTGGGAATCACATCAATATATCCACACGGCTCTTTGATTAGTATAAATATTTAATTGAGCAGAAAGGAAAACAATTTATTAATCTGTCACGCCTTTTCAATAGTAATCAATTAATTATTTACTTTCTATAATTGAAATGTTTCCCTTGGAATAAACGTGCGAGTTAATTTATTTTCAACACAAATATTGTTGGAATGAATGTACAGAGCTGGAATAAACATTTTAATTTGATTCAAGTGCGTCATTCCTCCGGATGCCCTCTTGTCCCATAAAAAAAATATGTCCTTGCAACCAGAAACATGAAACACTTCGCTACAGCCCCACTCAACTCTCTTCAACTTCCTCTTCCACTCGAACGACCATTAGTTTTTTTATTTCCTCCTGAAAAATTAAGTCCATCGATTTCCCTTTTTTTTTTCTATTTTCCTGTGCAATCAATCCTCAAACGCAATTGTTAACCCACCGTTTTGTTGAGCCCCGTTATTTAATGCCTATTAGTCATAGCTTATGTCAAACTATTCAGTATAGCTAAATTGACGTTTTTATACCGAAGTTTTTTTTTAATTTCCCTTATTTCTGCTGTAGGTAATTAATCAATATTTTTGCTCTTTTTCATCTTTGATCGTTACTAGATATATACTGGCAATGCTGTAAAGGTATATGTATATAATATTTATAATTTTTCATGTATAATATATAATAATCGTCTCTCGAGGCTTTCTCGGCACTGCACACTACATTAATATTTTTTTCTTTATGGAATTAAACGAGTCCTCACACTCGCCCCGTTCTTTATCAACTATAACATTTTTTCACTTCTCCATGATTTTTTTTAATACCTTCGATTTCCTCATTCACTTTCTCATGAATTTTCTAACTTAATATATATATATTGTATTATATATATATTTTTTTTTTCATCGGTACTTCGTTTTATCTCTCGGCTCGACATCCTTCAGTCTTCGTTGCGCTTTCACGATCCCGGAAATTCGACCTCTCCAGTCATTTCTCCTTGTGCTTTCATTGTTAGCAACATCATTCCGGAATTTTTTTAATCACCCGTTTAATGCACACGTTTTAACGTATTTTTTTATTGACAGGAATATCTACTTCCGGTGCTGACGTGGGGGTGTAATGCACCTCGAGACGTCGATTTCCGCTGATCATTTTGCGTTCCCTCGATCGAGGAAGAGTCATTGAGCGTTAATGTGGACCATTTGGAAATCGGTAATTTTTTTTTCACCGACTCATGGTCATTGATTTAATATATATATATACTTTATTGTTATTTTTTTTTTTGCTTTTTCATGGTTTACTCATTTTTTTTTATTTTACTTCTTAAATTTTCTGGAACGTTCGACGATGTAGGCTCCCTCGGTTGAACTCGGCGAAATTTATCAGATTCATTTAATAGAAATTTTTTTTTTCATTTCTATCAGTGAGACAGAAAATTGGACGACGCGACGAGTGTGCCGCACAGTGCCTGAAAGTCGAAGGGTTAGTCACAGCACGGTTTTAAGTTTTAGTATCTCCGCCGTATTCAACGATGGTAGTCTCTCTAAAAAAACAATTTTCGAATCTACGGCGAAGTATTCCATTAGATTTTCTACTATTCCTCTCATTCCTGGGTGGATTCGTCTACTTCGCCTCCTCTAGTAACACCAAATCGTCAGCAACTACGTCGCTGATGTGGAGATAGATGATCCAGTACATCAGGTTGAAGCACACGAAGCACACAGGAAATACGATGCGAGAGTACTTGTCAATATCCGAGGGTGTTATACCTGACGCGATGGCAAAGTGGAAAAAAAAAGGTTTTTTTAGAGAAGTCTGAAAAATTGTGGCAAAAAATATTATTTCTACCCACTTCTCATAGTGCACATATCTATTCTGTGTCAAATGCAATTCTTACTGTGAGGACTTGTCGATTTAATACGAGAACAATACTGGAGATGAAATTAGTATCAAAGTGGTGAAGGTAGCAATTGAATTTAGCTCCTAATAAAGGGAATGAGAATAAAGCCTTCATAATACTGTTTTTTATCGCAAGTGTGCCTCTCGGATGCTCGGTATGAGAATAATAGATATATAAAAGAGTGGAAACATACATGGTGTACCATACAACTTGGTTATGTCTTTGCCAGGATGTATAAAATGCTGTGGCACTGGTGGTGCTTCCTCGTCGGCCCGTCCATTTATTGTATTCTCCAGTGTTCCACCTTTGCTGTGGGCCTTGGGGTCGTTGACCTTGAACCGCACCTCCTGGACAACACGGGACCACTTACAAGAGACACGGCAGTTCGCCACAGGGTGTTCCCATCACGGTCACAACCCCTTTGGATATTTTTGGGATAGCATGCAACAACAGGGAGATTCCCGAGTAGGTCACCGATCAGTTTTTCAACCTGAAAACCTGACTCTCGATACGTTTCTCAACAGGTTTCACAATCAGGGACTGTAATGCTGGATTCAATTCTATTGTTAAACGATTAATCATCCCTAATGCCTTTGTTTGTGAAAAAAAGTAATTTAGGTCATAAGACGAGTGTGAACGCGTCGAAAAAAAATTATCCATCTCCCGAATACAAAGGAAAATAATGTTCTTGATTTTGCGTTTGTTCTCTCCGTGACATTTCTTTATTCATTAAGGGAGGAGGGAGTGGCTAACGAGATACCCCAACTGGTGATTCAATTTAATTACTTATTTAAATGGACGGAAGGATGAATTTGGAGACCAGAGGTGTCCGCGAAACCTTTTCAGGTCGATAAAATATTTAGGCTACATTCTATTTATTCACTGGGTATAGGGGCGACAACTTCTGATTCTATCAATAATTTCCACTTGAATTTGTATTTTCTGCTGGGGGCCACTTGACCCAGAAAAAAAATTCATCAAGGACAACGGTAGATCCATTGGAGACTCATGGAATGAATCTATTCAATGAGTGAAAATCCGGGAACACTTGGAATCAATTGCGATAGTTTCCTTGACATAAGATGAATTCATGCTCACGAAAAAAGTTGGAAGAGACTACAGAACAATATAAGTCTACTATAAAAACAAAATTAAAATTTCATGAGCAGGTGAGTAATGCTTTTTAGACGAGTAGCATTGGAGTAGATTTCTGGGGGAGAAAGTGGGAAACTCCTTGTCTATTACATATTCTATTTCAAGTTTCGGAACGGAAAGACGGTAATGATGATTTATGATACACCTTTGTAGAACGGTAGAGGGTATTTTTGTCAAAAAATTCTCTCCATGTACAACAAGAGTGTTTTTAATTAAAAAAACACATTATGCTCTGATCGTGTGACGAGGAGTAGAATTAAGTTTTCTTAAATTTTCTTCTCATTTACATCATTTATCCTTATAAATCGTTTATGCAAATTGAAATGATAGGAAACTATTGCTAAAGAGAATTTCCCCAAGTTAAATGAGATTTTCCGAGTACTTTGGAAATTAATGGAGGTACATTGGGCAAAAAGATGAAAACAGAATAATAAAATTGAGAAAGAATACTGTCCCTTCATCGACACAATTTAATCTTAGCCGGGGAGACTCCTCTGGCTGGATAATTAATTCATTCCTCTCTAATTAAAGCAACCTTTCTCATTTGACTGCAGAAAATTCCACTGTACTCGTCTGTTTGATATATTCTCTCTCCATTTTCTTTTTTTTTCAGCCGCTGTGCTTTGGACACTCGCTGCGCTACGCCGGAATATTCCCTCCCTTTTCACCCGATGCTTTTAATATTTTCTTTTTCAACTCTATACACTCAATCCTCTCCTTCCCTATCCCGCTCGACCCCATCACTGAACAATCCACGAGATTAAAAGAAAATTCATAGTGGTAGAGACGGTCTCAATGCTTTTATGCATTGAATTTCCGAATCGTGAATTCATTTTATGTAGAACATCTTTTTAACCGCTCTCTCACGCCCCCAACTTTTGAGTATTTATGTTTGGGACGGATCCAGGAGTATTCCAAGTGTTTCAAATTAATGTTCGGGATATTTGAGTTGGACAGTTTCTAAAATGAAATGGGAGTCCGGAAAATTACATTTTCGAGCTTTTCTTCTTTACTCTCTAGAGCGATAAATCCCCATTCATTGCGACTGATGTTGCGAAAATGAAATTTGTTGGCGTGGCGGATATGTTGAAGATATTCAAGGAGAAAATTGGCCAAGTAGAAATGCTCAAAGAGTATGATTCTGTGTCAATTAATTACACTCCCTCCCTCCCTCCATAATTGCATTCAATTCTATCATCCAGGTGATGAGAAAAAGGGGAGGACCGGAGACCGAAACCAGAAATAAAAATGCAAAGACAGAGTTTGGCTTCTCTGAGTAAATGTAATTCTCATTGTCAGGCCGATTGGGCGACGAGCCCACGTTTTCTAGCTTTTCTCTCCCCCTCCCTTTCATTCTCATCGTGATGTCCCACATGCAAGTACCGAAGAAAATGAGGGAAGTAAATTGATAGACCCAATTATATAAAGTTAATTAACCAATTTCTCAGAGGAAAGTAGGCGAAACCACCTCACTCTCGCCTAACCTCCCTGTCAGCCTTCGTGAAAATGTTTTGTGCTCATAAATTACCCGCAGTCGTACTAAGTGCCCCTCCTCCTTAAGCTTGATTTAGGCCCTTTTTCTTCACAGAGCGAAAAAAAGGACGGAGAAGTGAAAACGGAAGTGTTCTGGCGGTATATGGCAACTCCGAGTCTTCTCCTCGTGTTTCTATTTCTATTTCTTTATTTGTCACATAAAGTGCGGTTGCAGTCAGTTTGAAATGTTTTACGAGGATATAAATTCTAGTTTGCGAGATATTATTGCGAAAAAATAGTATATTATTCAGCATGTGTAGCACGAGCTGATAAGTATGCACGAGCTCGGAGGCGACACGAATCGAAGGCGAGTCGTGTTCTCTGTGCGAATTGGGAGTTTAAAAAGCTCTGAGAATTCGTGGTTTCCTACCCTTAAAACTCACTATATTACAATAAAATATATTAAATTTTTTTCTAGTATTTATTGAATCACCAGACTGAGTGTCGAATCTCCCCAAAAGTTGCCGAATAAAAAAAAAATAAAATCCAGGTGTGTGAGGGAGTACCCACTGATTTTGGCTTGCGGTACTCACAGTTTGTTTGGGCGCATGGTCCCCATGATCTCCAGGCACTCCAGGTACTGGATTTTTTCTCGCTAGTTCAACACTCTCAGCAATCTTCTGTAGCCGGCTTTTCCTCATGGCAATCCTCTTAGCTATGTAACCGACGGTGGCGTACTCTGTGAATCAATAACAGTTGCTAAACACCGTATTTAATGATCAGTGAATAAACCGACCCCAATGGCCAAAAAATGGTTAAATGAGCCACAACAATATCAATAAATCGAAAACAGGGTATCCAATAAATCAGTGAATGGGGTGGAACGAAGACTCGGGCGTCTCCCTGTGTGCGGGCCAGTAAAACTTTAGCCAGGTAGCATTGGTACATAATAGTTTTCGTGCACAATTCCGGAAGTTCGATAGATGAACTTCCCAAGTGTAATAGCCCTCCATAGGCCTCTCTCTCCCTCGCCTGAATATGCACCTAGGATTACATGCTGACGGTGGTGGGTCCTTGCGGTGATTGTTCTGTCTCTGAAATAATCCGGAAATCGTTATTATGCCAGCGACATCTAGAGCTTCTTGCACATCCGCAGCGCCCTAGTGTTCGATAACTATTGCCAATGGTTGGCCGGCAGAGCCTACGATTTCATTCATCTACTATGAAGAATAGAGGAAAGGATTCTGAACTGTAGACTGAGGACGTGGGGCCGAAATATCGAATCGAAAACTTCTGTCTGATCTATTCCTAACTGACATTTATAATGTAATACGGTGTAATTTCAAATAAATTGGAAAGATCACACCATTTGAGACGAATAAAACATAGATACGGGTCAGAGAGAGAGAGAGAGAGAAAGGGATCTTTAGAATGATATCCGGATAGGATATGAAATATTATTACGTGGACACTTCAGAGAGCTGAGGCCAAAACTGACCAAGAAGGCAGCATTCAAAAAAATATGAGAATAAAACTTTTGTCAAGCTCATCTAACAAATAAGGTCAAGGCGAATCGCTGACGTTGATAGGGACTTGTGAGGGAGTAGAATTAAGAAAGTCTGACGGACAGAACTGGCGGGTTCCGTTTATGAGTGATTCCATGGAAAAGTGTAGACCGAAAGAAGAAAAATAAACGCAACACTGAGAGAGAGACAGATTTACCATCTTTGACATGTCTATCTAGATACCTATTCGATCAGACTCAAAAATACCGGTCTCTCTATCTTCGACAAACTAATCTGTCTCTTACCTTCAACGTAAATGATTTTTCATGTCATGCGAGAAACAGAGAGAGAGAGAGAGAGAGAGAGAGGGAGTGATTGGGTGAGGGGTAAATCTGTGAGCAGGAGTTTACTTCACGCAGTTGGACCAACCCTCAAATCACCGCAAATGGCTGAAATACATATATGCCAAGTACCTGTGCAAATTCGTCGAGAGAGGTATCCGTTAAATCTCCTCCGGAACGGCCACCCCTATTTTTATTATTACATTCTTAACGTTAGGTTGGAACTACATACGAATACTGTTTTAGTTATATTTTCGTTACTCTCTCTACATTAGTTACTCGGGCTCTACGTTGCTCATTTCAATTTAGGTATATGAAAAAAATAAGCACTTGCGGATTATCGCATAATGTAATAGAAGCATAACAACTAGGAAGCTAATCATGGCACGCCATTTCCACGTACGAAATTTCTAATGAAGCGGAATATTTCCCCCGGGGGTTATAATATATATCGACGTCACTACAATTTTCCGACTGGGATGAGAAATTGGAATCGTGAGGGGGTATTATAATTAGCGGGGAAATATCGGTTCGTCAATTTTAGGTGAAATATAGCTTGTGAAATCATGCATATCTGGGGGAATTACGTCACAATGATATGACGCCGTTAACGGCGCGGGCTTTGTGGAATATATAAATGGATTTGCCTGGGATAGATAGCAGGAGGGCGAGGGGAGGGAAGAGGGAATGGGGTGACTAGAGTTTCTCAGGAAAAAGGGGTTATTTCTGGCGTTCGGCATACCATGAAATCGTTGAGTGACAAGACTGGCTGCATGTTGGCAACGTACGAACCTGTATAAAAATATATATATTTTTTTTTATCACCCTGTCGGCGCGTCTTTTATCATCCCTCGTGACCGGGTCATCGGAGTATTTCGTCTGTGATGGTACATTTGAGGTGGAAACACTATCAAAGCGTCTGTCCTTCAACTCCACCCCCACTTTCTTTTCGGTAGGCTTTTTTTTAATCTTCTCTTTCTGTTTTTTTTTGTCACACCTCCTGCTCCGGATGAAATCGTTTCCGGAATTCTATTTTGACGTGAATGGAAACAAATTTGGGATTTTTCTTTCATTCCTGGGGGTTATATATCGCGTTCATCTGGTTTTGCTCTTCTATTTTCCCTCGAACGAGATTGGGAGTTTTTTTAGGGGGTTTGGGATTTAATGGAGAAATATGTATATTTTTTTACCCGACGATGATTGAGGTCGCTGGTGAGTTACCGCCTAACGCAGCTCTCGTTCCGCAATTCCATGGGGCGGAAAATCGAATTGCGAATCAGTGTCACACGGTGTTTTTGAATGGAGGTGTATTTTTTTTGTGGGCTCAGTAATTGGAAGGATTCTATCAATCTTGAGAAAAATTTGGCAAAAAATTAATTTTGAGACGTACACGTCAGGCGAAATGTGGATTTATCAACGAAGATATCAAATGACGTTGAATTCACATAGAATGTGAATATATATGGAAATTGAAAACTCTGTAAAAATCTCGAACACCTTTGCCCGTGTAATGAAACCATTGACGTATATGTTTGAGAATCTCATAAGATGAATACCCCATGTATAATAAACAAGATTGACTGAACAAGCCTGGTGTTAACTCCCCACAACCGTCGGTCCCCAGTAATAACCATTCCCTTCCCGTCTACCATTGGAGTGTCACGACGATCTCATGAAAATCTCTTATCCCCGAAGTACTTCACGGATATGAGAGCCCTGAGTACGAAGCCGCACTGTCATTTTCCCCATCGCAAGTGAAAACTACTCCATTCCCGATGCTCGTCACCCTCAACAATATACAATTCTCCATTAACCCCCTTCCCTTTCAGCTCAACCATCTTTTCAAAGTTCTTTACAACCCCGAGAAATGCACCCGATCGGCGCCATCGGCTTTGAAAAGGGAACGATAGGGATAAGGTGGAGCGCATCGTTACATTAAACCGGGACAAGCGTTACTGAGAGATTCAGTTTAAATGGAAAAATAAAAAAATTCTAATCGTCTCACCGCGACAATATAAAATCACGTACGAACACGGGAAAGATGGGTTGAAGTGGTTGAGGATTGACTGAGGGGTTGGGGGATAGAACCGAGATAGAATTTGAATCTCTTGGGGTGGATTTAGTCAGTCGGGGACGAGAGCAATTGCCCGGAGGACTAGACTCCCGTGACTCCGGTTATATCCGAGCCCATTGTCTTTATATTTTCCGCAATTGGAGTCTTACGTGAGACGAGGGAGCGCACGATCTATCGAAATCATTGCACACTGCGTTTTTCATATATCCAAGAGCAAGAGCATTGTACAAATACACTGTAATAATTGAGTTAATTAAAAATCATTTAATAATGAAGTTCTTTCAGCTGTTTCGTAACGATAATTTACAACAGTGTGCACTGTTTGGGATCGATCGATTGTTCCACGGCTCACGACACGATCGCTCGACATTTCAGACCTAATTATTCAGAATGTTGCTTCACTTTTGAACTCTAAATTTTGTCAAACATTAACGACAATGACCAATTAGTGAATGGTAATTTTGAGTTGAACGAGCAAATCGTGTGTCACTCGCTAGTCAGCCCGCTCGATCAATCGAAATCGCTGCACACTGTCGCTGATGCAAAATGCATTATTGTCAAAAATTACGTAAAAATTTCATAATTTTCATTTCACCATCAAAATACGAAAAATACGTGAATAACATATGTCAATTCAGCTAAATAAGTGTGCCCACCGTGTTAGTCTCGTACGCACGGTTAAAATTACGATTGTGCCCAAATCAACAGTAATATTTGATAAACTAAATGTTAGTAAATAAATGTTGGTGCCAACAGTATGCAGTGTTTAGGATCGATCGATTGTTCCAGTACTCGCGAGGATCGAATGATCAAAGTCCTCATTATCAAGCAGCTCCAGCCACGACTGATGCATTAATCAGTCAACAGTCAGCATTTTTTGCAATCATTGAGATTTAAAGAAAAGCCATGGCACCCTCCGACAGCTGTCACACCCATCTGTGTGAGTGGATGATAGTACAAGTGCGTATCAACAATTTTTTTCTCTTTTCATTTGCTTTATCATCATCATCATCATCGTCATCATCATCATCATCATTATCACCATCACTGTGTGTTTCATTGTTTTACTGTGTCAGCGTGTAAGTATTCAACATTCGTATGTTGTTAGTGATTTTAATGGTTCTCAGGGTCGGGGGGTATGTTTATTATTTTTGGGGGTATTTGTGGGCCCAGTGATTACTTACCGAGGAGTGAGGCGAAGACCATGACGAAACACGTGCCCAGGTAGACGTCGATTGACTTGACGTAGGAGATTTTGGGGAGGGCCGCGTTTGTCGAGGACATGAGGGTTGTCATGGTGAGCACAGTGGTTACTCCGAGGGCTACCCGAGCGGGGGTTGCGTTTCGGTTTAGCCAAAAGCTCACCCATGAGATTATCACGATTAATCCCGAGGGTATGTAGATTTGAATCAGGTAGTATCCCATCGATCTCACAAACTGGATTTCACACGCTAGCCGAGAATAATTACCTGCAATTCAAAAGAAAGCAAAACATATTGCACACTATGAGTATCATCAGCATCAATAAGCACTACAATGTAATATCATTTTTTTCAATCAATCGTTTTATTTTTTCATAAATTTTTATTGTCTCTCGGTGAGAGGCGAAACCGGTGGCTGAGAGCGCTGATAATTCCCAGCTGAAAAAACAAGCTTGAATTTTTATTTTTCATCCATTAAGACGTGCAATTATTGAGGGCTAAGGAGGAAATTGAGGGGGGGGGGTGAGGGAGAGGGCTATTATACCAGCCATCTACCTTCTGGGCTTTACGACACTAACCAGCTCATGTACGTCCTTCTCAGTTACTACCACTGGTTTTCTCTGTATGGCAAACACAATAACCGAACAAGCCCTCCACCCACTCTCCACCACCCTCATCCGGGAGCTTGGTGGAGCTCTGCAGGGTCTTAAAACACGAAACTTGCACACTTTGCACCGCTGGGTGGACCGGTTGAGGGGGTAAGAGGAGAAAGCACTTGGAGCTTGCAACGGACTCAGTACATCGTATACCCAGGGAGATCGGCTGCACAAGGTAATAACCTCAGGTTGGGCTCTATACCTAGGTGGCTATTGCCACTGACTCTCCCTCGGTGTATTCACCGTATCTTTCCCCACTGTCTTGGGTTATATACCCTCCGGGAAACTACACCAAAACTGATCCAGCCGAGTTTAACGTGGAATAACTTGGCTCGCAAAGTCGTAAAGACTGTTTACCCGCGTAAAACTTGGCTTTTACGAATCGCCAGGCGATTTTCCCTCTTTCACTCTCAGCTCTCCCTCTTGGTTTGAGTCTTTTCAATTTTTTTGGTTTTTTTCCTCCTGAGTTTTACACAGCCCTGGCTATTGCCGTATTTCTCACTACACTCTCAGCCATAAATACCTTTTGTTGACTTGTCACGTTTTTTTTGTGATCTTTCTGCCTTCGCAGCAGCTCGTGGTTGTTTTGATTCTTTGCAAATCAAGTTTTTTCTTTTCCTGATTTGTCTACTCTTCTGGTCAACTGAATTCCCATTTTTTTTACCAACTCGTAAAAATACATATAATATTATTACATTATTTAATAGAGGTGGGAGTATTGTGAAAAGTCCAACTCAATACATAGAGTCGAATTGTTGGAAATTGAAGTGGATTACAATATTAGTGATATGTCAAGCAAATGATTTGCGTGTCAGATGAAAGATTATTCAGTAAGCTTTCCACTGAGTACAAAGTATATAGGATTTATTCGATAAGGAGAATAGAATAAGCAAGAAACTAGGAAACAAGCCAACGTCGCCCTCACGCATGGTTATACTACTTCTTTTATCGAGGAAATGATGATGGGAATCTGAGAAACGATGCTATTTATAAATTTCATGTCGTCCATTGTGAGCTATTACGAGTTTTTTCATTATTTCTCCGGGCTCTCCTAAGCTCTCGGCCATTTCGATTTTAGGGAGCTGTAATTTTTTCCTTTGGAAAATTTTTTACTCTCCTCTCTTCTCACTTAGGCTTTTTACGTTCTGACGTCATTTGCTCTCAAAAATGATTTCACAGCGGAGGCTTGAATATTTTTTTCTCAGGCCTTCGCACGACTGGAGGGTTTTTTTTATCAAGTAAACGCAAATAAAGAAAAGTGGAGGGATGTGTCTGGGTAACGTCAAAGAGAATGAAGTTGCATATTCGTGGGAGAGCTTTTTTCTCGTGTTTTGTGTATTATACGTTGTCTCTGTTCAACTCAGTATCTCTTCAGCTTCACACCCCTTGCCTCTTCCCTCTCAAGCGTTTGGTCCTCCTCACTTTGGTTGACAGTACATAGTCGTGTCCTCGTTAGTTTCGAAGGAGGTGCGCTTGACCTATCTCTATACCTCGCGTTAAAGTCACAATTTCTCTTCTATTTTTCTTCTTTGTATATGGATAGAAGTATACTTTCAGTTGTTTTAGGTTATTCTCGTACCTCTGACCTTTTTAAAATTAGATTTTTCTCTTATTCTGGGAAATACGAAGTCTGATGGAATGAAGGGGAAGATAATGAAATTGAGATTATTTAATATTTGGTGGAATTCGCGGAATTATCCTCAGTTTTGCTGGCATCCAAGTGATTTGCGTGGGCGGGTTCAACGTACTTCCTATTTCCCCAGGAGCTCGGCAATCGAAAAAGCTCCTCACTGCTAATATTTTACAATTTAAATTTCCCGTAACCTTCTTTAAATATTTTATCACATTATAGTCTCTCTCAAATTGAAGAAAATTCCTAATTAAACATCCCAAAGCTATCGAAAATAATTCACTCCTTTAAAGTGTATAAGATGAGCACAATAATAATAATAATTTGTTTTCAATTCATTGAACCTCCCCTCATTCATATGTATTAATGGCTAAATGAAGGTATGACCTTGCACACAGACTGCTGCTTGGAATTCCCTCATTTTATTTATTAAAAAACCGTTTCACCTCGTCATTTTCTGTTTTTTCATTTTTTTCTCGAGAAAAATGTTAATGTGTTGCCTTGATAAGCACTTTTCTGCAATATCTTCACAAGCAACGCGAACAGACTCAGTGTAGTCACGTTCTTTGCGTACCTCTTTTCACTTCTCCCATGTCCTCATTTTCTTTTGTTCATTTTCACTGACTGTATCCTCCCCTTGGTACCTTTACTCTCATGTCGACCATCTCATTCTTCGGTCGTCCGGTTTCGTCGCATCTCATCACAGCAACCACAGTAGTTCGTGTGCTCTTCGTATCCCGGCAGAAATCCACCGTCTCAATTCTTTCTTTCACATTGGAGATTTTTGTAACTCTCTAATGACGCGATGTCTATGGCTTTTTCCTTGCCACCTTTATGTCTACCAGAATTCTCTTTAATCCACGACAACACCTCGGCTGACAAAAGCTCGAGCGCTACTACTTCGTCCCGTTATTTTTCATTTGGTTCGTTGCTGAAAGGGCCGTTGTGGTTTTGAGGATAAAAGGGGCTAGAGTTTAATGGGCGGTATAGTATCTTCGGAATATTAAATAAATATTACCGCCCATAATGGTGGTAAAACTGATGCTCAATAATTTATCATGTTACGACATAATGCTGGCTGAATTTGTTTGTGTTGCGATTTGTTTCTCTTAAATTGACATGCAAGCGATTTTTTTTTCTTGTAGAACCTTGTGTATTTATAATCCCCTTGCCGGCTCCCCCATTGCGGTGACTTAATGCGTCAGCACCATGCAGGCGGTCGTCTGAACCCGTAACATTACGATCTTGATTTCAGAATCGTAGTTTCTCAACTGTTCGTTAATCCATTTTTTCGAAGCCCGCTCTTTCTGGTTTCTCTTCGAGTTAAGTTGAAGGGACGATAGCGGCGGATGGATTGGTCTTGAGACGTCCGACTCAACCCTGCTATTCATTCACCCTCATCCCTATTTGCGATAATCTTCTCTAGCCGGTGAATAATTTTCCCTCAATTGTCATTCTCAAATTATCGTTGACTTGGGTTCATCCCTCAACTTTTATCGCCTCATTATTTTTATCCATTTTCATTTATTCTCTTTTGTGTTTTGGGGGTAACGAGGTTGAACATCTGAATCCGCTCGGTCGTTATGTCGTCCAGTTTGCAATTTATGGGAGGAATGGAAAACGCGCGTTTCAGGTCCCGCGAATCCCCTCGTTTCGCGTTCTTATTTTCCCTCGAGGTCGATCGCTCGCGGCAGAAGGAAAATCTTTTGAAACAGTCAGCACTATCTGAATATATATAATCTTGGGGCTCTCTTTTCTCTCTATGGATCGTAGCCTTTGGCATCGCTGATCTCGTTGAGCGTCGATGCAAGAGTTACTGACGACTACCCTGATTCGGGGGAAAAAAAAGCGGACAAGAAACTTCTTTTGATGAGGTTTTTCTTTCACTTTGATTATGAATCCCTGTGTTTCTTCTCGTTGGTTTGAATCAAACGAATGCTGGATCATTATCATTGAAATCACTTCTTCCGCATAAAGTTATCTCTCGGCTCTTAATATTTTTCTTTCTCCATCCGAAAATTTCCCCCGTCCTTCCCAAAATGTGCACGAAGGATATGAGAGTTGTCGGTTAACGGTGACACGAAAGCATGTAGCTATGGCCCTACATGGTGAAAACGAGCTATTGTAGAATGACACGGTGGCGGCCTCAAGCCAATGTAAAGCCCCGGTGACAATGTCAAGAGCCCACACTGGCCGACAAGATGGAGAAGTCGAGTACGCAGGCCGTATAGACTGGAGTATGTGAGACAGAAGACGTCTCATTCAACTCAAATCATTAAACATTGAGGTGTGCGACGAGGTCAGGGGCTCTCTAAAGTGCATCAAGTACAAATCCAATTACCCTTTACACTGAAAAAGTGGACTTTTCATTGAACTCTACTTGAATCTTTAAATTCTATATTTTTTCCGGAACGAGATTTTTTTGTATTACAAGTACAACGGAAAATTTAATTACAAATACTGAACATGAAACTCTCCTCAAGGTAATTACGAGTATTTATTCGGGTGGAAGGAACACTAGGTGGAAAAAAAAAGGAAATATCCAATTTACAATCAATTAATTATCCTCCCTGAGGAACTATATGTTTTCGTTTGCAGAGAAGAGAGAAAAAATCTCCCTTAATTCGACGAGAAAATGTTTTTCCCCGAGGCATCCGATGGGTCTAGGGGCTAGTGAATATGTGAAGATGCGGTGGTGGTGGTTGAAGTGAAATACATTGGGAGAGGGCCCTTCAAAGAGGCGCTCGTGCGGGTTATGTGTTCGCTCGATTGCGGTGAGCGTTGCCTAGTCCCTCATCCCATACCCTATTTCTCCCCGTTTTAATTACTAAGGCTTTGATTGTGGCAGGAAAACTCGTGAGAGGTTATAAAGCGAGGATAATCCACCTCTTGACTCAGACGCAAAATATCCAAATATTTCTGATGAGATGAGAGTTTTTATCTGAAATTTTTCAGTTGACAAAATCATTGTTTAACATTTTGAATTTTGCCTGAAGACGCGCATTTTCTGTGCTTAACAAGCTGAATGGAGAGATGAAGAGAATGGGCCGGTTTGTTTCCGGGACAGGCGGAGTGGCAATGAGTCGAGTACGAAGGAGAGATGGAGGGGTTTCGGAAGAGATTGAGGTGGGTAATTTAGCTTCGGGAGGCTTCTGTGGGTCAGTCGGTGTGATCCGAGTCGTAATCAAAGCCTTCATCAAGCTAAGTAAAGCCCAGCATGAAGCCCTCTTCTCTATTGCCATCGTATTTCCTCGTTCCACTCATTACATGATCCCCTTCTATGGCTTTAATACTCCACCATATCCCCACTGACATATTTCAACTCACTATCGACTAGAAAAGCTCCGGATGTATTATTTTGTGTCATTGACACTATGATCGAGGGCAAATTTAGGAAATTAGCATTTGTCGGAGATAGATTATCCTCATATTTCCCTCCGAAAGTTTAACAATTATGATGAAGGGAGACGAATAGCGATGAATTTAAAAGAGGAGAAAAGTGAGAGGATAATAAGGTGCTTGGTGGAGTGCTAGCTGGAGATAATTGTCTCGGTCCGGGTGAGAAGTCATTTACAAGCTGCACAGCGGAAAAGAAATATCTGAGGTAATAGGGAGAGTGATGAGTCAAAAGGTTTCTTCGTCGATACCGTTGATTTAATTTCAATTTCCAATAATGTCTCGAACAATCAACCCTATCACTCATCAGACTAGAAATACAAAGTGGAGGATGATGCTTTCCTACGCATATCATCAACATTTGCATCTCGAATATAGCACATGAGCTCTTCATAGACGCCTACAGAGGTGCTTGATGAGCTCCCCCGTCCCCAGAGTCCAATGTTCTTTCATAGAGTCGGCGTGTCGTGGCGGCCGGCGTCGATGCATTCGAGGCCTCACTCCATCTTTCAATAGAGGCCTTCTCCTCCCTTCCACCCCCCTCTCGATTACATTCATGAATAGCCGTCGATACCGAATGGTGAAAGGACTCCGAGCGTTCAGCGGATATCACCTGGATATCTGTATAACGTGCTTGTATTGCTAGCAAACGGCTGGACTCTATTGCCCGAATGTACACGGCCTTTGCATCCAATAGCTCCGGATGGATGAGAGGAGGAGGAGGGGATTGGAGCGAATACAGAGCGAGTGAATGGAAGGAACAAGTGAGACAGCCGATCACACGTATTTGCGTATCTTGGATGCAGGCGTGCGAATGTGACGTATCCAGCACAGGAATATCAAGATCATATCGAGATTCTGGTCAAGTGATATGGACACGAGTGAATACAGATATGCATTCAATTGTCGTTGCATGGGGAGCGCTGGGGGTGGAAAATTTAAGATGAGAGTCAACTCAAAGGTCTTATTTGAAATTGAATGGCTATTCAGTTCCCGAGGGGACTGGGATAAATAATTTCATGGGCACCGTTTAGTAATAACTTCCAAGAGAACTATTATAAAACTATTTTTGTGAGCTAGTGGTGGATATTGATAGCACCTTAGGGGCTTGGCTGGCCATCATCCACTGATAAACTCATCAATTTCAGGGGCCGGAAATTTAGTGTTTCTGGCCAACACCTATTTCATCATGCATAAACCGAAATAGTGGAATAGAGGAAATTGTAAACTCCGGATGACAGTGATTCGGCGAGTTGAGGATGGCCAGTGGTTAATGGTTCGGGGCTTTGATGTCTCTATTGTGAATAAAGAAATTATCACTCTCTCAAATTTCTAATAGAAATTCTCATAGGTTAAATTAGGGTATTGAACTGAGCGGTAACTTGAGGTACAGAGTTCCACCAATTTTCCATTATTGTCGTCATTTCTCTAGCTGGTTCAGGGGATTTGATGTCTCCGTAAAGAGGCAATTTAGATTATTACTTCGGGTCGTGGAAAAGGGGGTGGGGCGGGTGGGAGATTGCGAATGCGATTGCGAGATTGAAGGGCACTTATTTCGCTGATGTTTTTTCTTTGGTAATTTATCATACGTTACCGGTGGTCAAACTAATCTCCATCGCCCGCTGTCGATGACCGAGGACCTTGAACTGAGGCAGCGAGACCTCGTTGCTGACACCAACGCTGTTGGGACCCTCGTTCCACTTGTACCGGATGTCTCTCATCGTGTATCCGACTGAAAATAGAGAGAGACCCCCCCCTTGCGGTTGGTACATACCTTTCTGGACACACCTGGCACATTAGCGCGTCGCAGGCTCCGAGGGGGCCTCCACGACTTACCTTTTTCTATTACATATTTTAATTCCTAAACTTGTCTTTCTATTTCGAATGAGACTATTGTCTTTATATAACAATAATTTGCTTTATCGTCTTTATAAAATTTTGCCCATTGTACAGCCACGTGCCAAAATAGTCAGGAAATGTCTCCGGTATTCCCTCAAATTCAATAGATTGCTCAAGCATTTTTTTCCATTCCATAATTGAGGTGAAATAAATATGAATTTAAAAAATCAGCTATTGTAAACTGGAAAAAAATACAGATAGATGGCAATCTGTTGAGCACTAAAAAACGTTCTGGAAGATCCAGGGGGCTTCTTGGCTTCTCTCAGAGGGACCATCCATAATAGGTCCTTTTCCGCAATTTTATATATTTAAATTTCTCTCTCTCTCTCTCTATCTCTCATTTTCTTCATCGTCTCATTCCCATTCTTTCGTCAGCGATAGTTAGCGTATCACTTCTCGCCATTCCACCTTTCCTCCACTCGCCAGTTAATTTCTTTCTCTCGCTTCTGGCTCTTTGGGGCGAGAGTAAAGTGTACACAGGATGGACGTGATAAAGAGAGGTACGAGCGTATGAGACAGTCTCTATATATTTCTTTTTATTTCAGCTCTTTCAACTTTTGCATCCTCGCTTGTATGCATTTTATTCTCTCGTTAGTTTTGCTTATATGTACCTGTGGTTAGGCCTATGGTTCTCTCTCGTTGCCTGTGACCAAGCACGCGAAACTGCGGCAATTCCACCTCACTCGCGATGCTGACAGATTTTGAGCCATCGTGCCATTTGTACCGAATATCGCGCATTGTGTATCCAACTGCCGAGAGAACAAAAACACAAAAATCTCCACTCTAACGCACAGTAAGACATTTATTGGTTGGGATACATTTTTTTTTCCTTTATGTTAAATGGGTTCTGGGGTAAACAAAGGGGGCTACATTAATGCGAGGTTACGTCAAAAACATACCTATGAATTTTTATCTTCAAACGGAAAAGCTTTTACGTTTTATTTCTTTGATAATTTCACTTCATCTTGAAATGAAAAAAAAATTATTTCAGCATTTCATGAAAAATTCATAGGATATGTGTTTATATTTACTTGATAGACTGTTTATACCACAGTGAGAGCAATACGAAAGATAATGCATCGATATTGAGCATTGACTCTAATCATATGTCTTCAGTATGTGTAAATATGAAGACCAGTCCTTCTCACCGGTGTTTACTGACAATAATTCTGTCGTGTTACCCCCTCAGTGGAATAACATTCCTCCGTGGCAATCAACATACATCGTCTGACAATAATAAAGAAGGGGGAGCGTACGGGGGGCAGTTATGAGGGGTGTTCCAGAAGAGGGCGGATGGGTAGGGGAAGATAGTGGTTGCACAATCGTTACATCACATTCCAGGATTTCAAATGGCATTCGGCCGCCGGGCACCTGCATAGCGAGCATTTGTCAGATCCTGGATTAAGTAATCTTGAGTATTCCTGATTAAGTCCCCGGGGGATTTGCACGGGTCGTGTGGCTAGTCGCAAGTTTCTTCCTACTGAAGGCCATAATCGAGGTATTCTAATTCGATTGAGGAAACTCATCAATTATTAATTGAAGATTCCCGGTATAAGGGGAGAATGTGGTCTATGGAAATTCAAGTACTTCGGGGAATTCGTTTAGTTTATTTACAAAGACAGGAGACTTCCTGGCAAATAGGCATTACCAGGAATTTCATTCCAACACATCCATCCCCAAAAATTTATTTTTCAATTTGAGGATATTCTCTCCCCCTCGATATCTACCCATCTATCATAGAGAAATAAATGAAAAAAATTGGTGATGAGAAAGCGAATTATTTATTCGTTTACGACCCTCAAATTGAGCATTCAACTTAAAACAGTAACTCAATTGCTCGTTATGCGAATACCGACTGCTTTTCCAGTAGCGAGGGTTCACTCCTAAATGCATATCCCCAAATTCCTGGACGCGAGTGGATCAGAGGGGAGAACGGAAAATCGAGAGAAGAGGTATCATGCAAGGATTAACGCGTTTTCCATGGGATTCATCAATTGAATAGCCGGCTGTATTGAATTTATTGCATGTATATTGAGTACCGTTTAAATGTGCAAAACTTGTTTTTACTCCCAAATACAATCATCAGAGAAATCCACTTAACCTCAGTGCAAATGCGATACACCCGGCTATAAACAATTTTCCAATCGCTGGGAAAAAAGATAGAATAACAAAATCGTGCAGTTACAGAATTTCAGGATTATGGGAGCGCATAAAAATAGAACAGTGAGGATAATTTCCAACATTGTTAAAAAAAATTATTCACATATGTAATACGACGGGGAAAAGGAACGAATAATCGCCAGGGATTTACTTTAAATTACATGAGGGATAAATTCACATATAACACTGACAGATATTTGGTTGAACGGTTATCTGTGATTAAGGACGACAAATATGAAGAGCGTTAACCAAAAAAAAAAACAGAGAAATTATGTAAAAATGTATAGAATTTTGAAAGTGAGAAAGAATTGTTTCGTGCAGGCGTGCGGTCGGTGATTATAGCAGTCCAACAAGCGTACAAAATAGCTCCAAGGGATTTTCTTCGGGTGGGAGACTCAATTATCCCAACGACTCCCTTACAACCCGGAGAAACAGTTGGAAAAAGCAGCGGTCGAAGGGAAAAAGAAAGCAACAAGAGGAGAAATGCACAGATTAGTTTGCACACGAAGGGACTTTTAATGGCAATCGTTGTAAATGCAACATTCCCTGCAACACGTCCCATTTCCAAAATCGATTTCTCCGGATTTAGACATCATTGTATACATGCAAAGTATCATAACCACTTTACCATAAATTTATTACAAATTTTCAAATGTGTGGACAGGCAAAGGTGTTGTATTTTGCAATTTTCACCCCTCAATCTCCGTGTGGGGATGAAAAATTCGATTGTACGTAAATAAATTGATGGAATGAAGGTCTCGCTGTGACACAGGGAGGCAAGGTGGATTTTTTGTTGAGTGGTAAAATGCTATACATCGATAGTGACTATCGAAGGGGTGTGGAAGGGCTGGACACTATTTCCCTCCACTTTTCACTCTAGTTCAGTTCTCACTTTGTGTTTTTGACGTAATTGCATCTGCGGTGTTGTAGTCATGCCCAGGTTTTCTCTCGTGAAAACTCTGTAAAATTTTCTTCATTTCACCGAAGGTTAAATCCAAAGTTTAATTTCCCTGAAGTTATCCATAAATATCCCCAGAAAGATTAATTGATCTTCGTTATTATAAATGCTTTTCTGCATTGACTGCTACTCAATTACAGAAAAATTGGTAATGCAAAATACTGTCCAATTCTATAGCAACTCAAAATGTGCATCCACTTGGCCTCTGTGCTCCACTCTTTGCCGCCCATTTTCACACTATATTGTAATTAATTTAGGTAGAGGAAATTCGTAAAAGCCTTAGAAACAATGGAATCCACACGAAAAGCTTGTAAAACATGCAGGATAATGCAACCGCAGTTGATGCGGTTGTGGACAAAATAAAATTACTTTCGTCAAATTGTTTAAAACATCCTCAGGGAATATCCATAATATTCCCACGGTGAATAGCACCACTTAAATCAGCATTCATCAGTAGCCAGGGGAATGACTTCCCCAACACCCTCATTCCTGCTGCTCTTTGTTTGAAATTCTACGATATTTCGGAGAAGCAACGCGTTTAACCCGTTTTCGTTTCTCTCTTCTTTAGTGTTCACCGCCAGTAGTTAAAATTGAGTGAGAACTATCAACTGGCCAATAAAACAGTTTACATCTTCGCACAAATTAACCCAAGCACGTTTAATTTGACGACATTCCAAATTGAGGAGAGAAACTACTTCGGTTTTTTTATTCATTCTTCAAAATGTCATTGACATTTCGATGAATTTAGAATTTAATGCCCGTATAAAGAACAGTTTCAATAAGTTGAGGAATTAATATTAATGAAATATTACTAATAATCAGTGAATTGTAATGAACTACAGCATGCCAAATTGGGAGCCAAAAATGAAACATCTAATTATACTGATTAAATCTATATTAATTATCTAAAACAGATCACGTTGTTAGAACTTAGGTAACAGTTGACCAAATAATATTTACCAGTTAATGAATATTTTTTTGTATTCACGCATGCGCTTTGGCTAGATGCACAATGCGTCAGAATTCGGCTTTCACGGATATCTGTCAGTCGGCATTTATTTTATTTTAAATTGAATTATTTTTATATATTGCGTAGGCTCCTTCCAGGGCCGGCCAGTCGTCAGTGGCCAACGTCCCCAGACACGAGCTTCAGTGCTGTATGTCGGATGCCTTTCGGGCTCTCTCATTCTCTCATGTACTGCATTATTCAACATTGTTTTGTTTTGTTTTGTTTAAAATATTCAGTTTATTCCATTTGCTTGTATTTGTGGCATATTTAATGAAAAATTAATAATCAAATTAAATTAATGAACAAAATTTTTGGCGTAATTTAACGGCCTATGTACAAAAGGGGCTGCGTAGTCCCAATGACGTAGTTAATTCTCCATCTCTCTCTTTTTTATTATTCACTTGTATTTCAGTGCAAGATTGAGGGATTAATAATTGAAATTTTTCATTCAAACAGAAGTGGAAAAGCCCTCCATATTTTGCTGGATGGATAAATTAATTTGTCACTGGAACTGTTATTGGTATTACACAGTGGAGACCCTTCGGAGGTTGCATAATATGTTGGCATTACACCATAGAAATAACAATTTTACACAAATCTAGGTGGCATTTATCTCTAATGAAGTAAGTGATGTATATTTTGTTGAATTAAAAATGAAATCTGAGTGGGGCGGGAAGGGTGTGGAGGGGGGCACTGCCGATGCCCTTCGGCTCGTAAATTACCTTCCAATTGTATAGGTAAATGAGAAAAATTCATAAATTTTTCCCTCCCCTCTTTCTCGAGGTAGAATGCATTGAATAAACCTTTCGGTCTTGAGGAAAAACTCTTGGGGATATGAATTTCCGACGTCTAGGGGCTTAAGAAATTTTTAATAACACACTCGAGACTCGAAGCCAAGTCTTTTCTTGTGAATACTCTCTATCTCGTATGTGAGGTTATGTATGAGTTGAGGGAGGATCGGCCAATGCCCCAGTTATAATATTTTCACTCACGCGACTGTGTCGAACTTGACGGGGGATTGCCCGCTGCAAATCGCAGTGAATATCATGCCGAGAGTAAGAAGAAAGGGGGCGAAAAAAATTGTTGAAGTGGGAGGATAGGAAGGGCCGAAAGTAGTTCAAGTGTCTCATTAGTTCAGCCCCTCCTACTTGGTAAGGATGCGGGAGATGTACGAGTTGTCATTTCTGGAATGTTTTTCTCGTGATAAGAGAATATCAAAATTAAAAAAAATATCCTTATGTTGCATTGGAAATAAGTTCAAATCTATCCAAGGGGTGAGCTCAGTGTATAATCAGACCTGATTATGTCGCTTTGTGATTGATGTTCCTGTTGTGGATTCGATCGGGCGCAAAAATTTAAATCAAATTTTAGGAGTATTTTGTTCATTAATTTGTCAGTTTATTCTATTCGATTGTGAGTAAATTCATTGATTTTTATGATGGATGGATTATTTTATATGAATAAATAATCCAGGGAAATGATTTACTCCGATTCAATTTATTCGAATTGCATCAAGTTGATCTTTATGTGTATCCAATATTTTTGCTAATATAAATTATCTTTTAAAAATACAATTATGAAATTATATTTTATCGGTAATCAATGAATTTAAAAATTTTCCTTGAAATAGAGAGAAATACTTAAAATCAAAAGTTGTAGTTGATTCGAATGCGTCATTTCTCTGGTTGCAATTGTCAATGTATTTTTTTCCCTCAATAATTCATATGTATTGATATGTGATAAAAGCATGTGCTGATTTTCGCTGCACACTGGTGCAATATCTCGAATATCATTGTATACGAAAAAAATATGAATATTCATATATTTATGTGTAGAATCTGTGAACTCTGAGTGATTGAGTGATGCAGAAATGTGAATCAGAGCGCGAAGAATGAGTGGATAGAACGAGAAGAGGAGGAAGGGGGGGGGTGGCAGTAGAGGCGTGTAAGTATAACTTTAAAAAGGGGAGTGACAAAAAAAATGGGAAGTGAAGAGGATAAAAGGTTCTCCATACAGATATTTGAAGAAAATGAATGAGAGAAAACGAAGCGTTTTTTTTTTCAATCGACTGAGTGTGAATCGGTTTGCTTCGTTGATCTGAAAAAAAAGGGGGGGAGTGTATTTTCCGACGAATGGGAAAATCACCTGCAATTGAACTGAATATATCTGTTGAAATCGATTTGAGGATTCAAGCGGAAGAGAATTTTTTTGTTGGCGTATGTAGTTGTGTGTGACGAATGTCAATGGCTAATTAGTCAATGGTTGATCCAGGAGGATTGAATATTTTTAATTAGTTATTAATTCTGGTGGTGTTATAGCAATTGAAAATATCACATTGTATTTCAATCGTGTACTTACAACTCTCGATCTCGATGTGGCACAGTTGTCGATCCATCGGGAAATACTGAAGATTCATGGGACATGAAGCTGTGATTGTTAAGCTGCAAATGGTAAAATATGGTCGTTAAAATTTTTATCCAGAATTGCCAGCATAGGTCTTAGGGATTTTCATTATGTTACAGAAACTCAAACTTATTAATAATACATTTCCATAATTGAGTAGGATGACGTTTAATGAGTGGATCTCATTGACTCAACTCAGCATAGCAGCAGCATAATATTTTCATCAAAATTTTGAGGATAACTACCACACACATGGCGAGCATTTATCCATATTCATCGCATCAAGTGCATACGTGTATGGCGCTTGATGAAACCGTTTGCCCATTGGCGTGTGTACTTCTAGCACACCCTTCCTTCCCTTTTCCTGTTTCATTCCACTCAGCCTGTAGCAAGCGCGCTCTTTTAAATCTCTCGGACCTCACCGTCCAAAAGTGGTCCGCACCCGGCGCATGCTTATGCATAAATACGCAGGATATACGTATATTGGGTGCTCATTTTGTCTTATACGGTTTAATTGCTCATCCCCACAGCCTAATAGCACCCTTCACTTTTTTAATCCCGTCTTGTTCTCTATGATTATTCAGCCCCGTAAAAATTTCTACAACATCAAATAGAATAATTAAAGATAAATTTTTTTTATTCAAAACATTGGGGAGTTACTCTAAACTGGCTCGGCTTTCGAAGGCTCTCCTTCCAATTTGTCCGAAGCCATTGAATAAACCATGAAGCCTGGTGGTTTTAACTGCGCAAAAAAAAATCACCACTCCCAGCAATCAAATCCGTAGAAATCAACCCAATTGTTCCCACACCAGAAAAATTCATGTGCCGTTTGAACACTCGGCCCTCATTTTTTTTTGTAATCAAAGCAATGCCGGCAGAAGGACCATTATCAAAAATTTATAATCCCCATCCTCCACGGAATACATCAAAGTCCGAGTTGCATAGTTCGACTGTCATTCACTGTGTTCATCCAACTCGGTGAAAGCATGTGTTGGTGTTCTAGTGAACCAAGCGGCGCTATCGCTATTGCTATCCGCTAACCCATGCCATGATGAATGTTGTGCCTCTCACTGCCGGCCTTTACTATTCTATCTCCCTTTTCATCTGCTGAACAACTCATCCCACCCTTCCCTATACGGCAGTCCTGTTACCCGTTTATATGCCTGCTGAGTGATTTTGGCGTGGCTGCTAATCCGGCTTGGTGCACCAATGCCCCTCGTTCGCGCAGACCCAAGCGATAGTTCGCTCATACACCGCACCGACTCATCCCCGAAATTATGATAAGGCTCGATGAATTCATGGAACGAATGGCATTCGCCTACCAGGGCAAGTAGCCATTCGAATCTCACTAACAATCTCGAGTGGTTCTATTGAATTCAGATTGGGTAATTGGTCATTGACCTGTTCCAACCCTTCCATTTCTTTCTCACTGTTTATTAGCTGATTAGGTTTTGGAAAATTAGCCAGTGCTGTTATTGTTTAATAAATGGATGTACAGCACACCGATGATAACACTTACTAGGGTAAATGCAAAATATTATAGCCGTTGTTTAAAGGAGCGATTCTGTCATTTTTTTCACCCTAAAATACAACCGGAAACTGGGTCGATGCTGAGTGCAATAATCGTAACTAACGGTATACCCCGGAATATTGACACGGAGGTCGGTATAACGTTGAAGGTTTCCCTGAGAACGAGCGAGCTCGATGAGGGGAAAATTAAGGGGGAAAATACCAAAAGAAAATATGAGACTGGCATCCTATACGTTTGATAACGAGGCCGTCACACGCAACCAACGTTTTCTCTCATTTTACGCCTACCTCTCCCCTCCCCCACCCAACTCGTCGATCATACAAAATTATCGTCTGGTTTCCAGCCCCTTTGCTCCAACATCTTTCTTCCATGGCCCTTGGTTTAATTCGTTTTTTTTCAGCCTCTAGTCCATTTCCCCGGGCATATTCTCAGCGTCGTCGGTCGATGTTGGAGGGCAAAGGGTGTGTTCACGCCTCGATAGGAGGTATTACGGCCACTCGCGCTATTTCTCGGAGTCATTAGGGAATTATTATGCACATTATGAGATTCTTCGACTCGCGAAAGTACGTTTTTTTTTTCAAAAGAGTTTTCGGGGTAAATAAGGTACTGGAGTATTTTTCTTTCATCGTGAAGTACGGAATTTAACGGACTGACAGGGGTTTTTCATCATTATAACATAAAAATTGTACGGTAATTGAAAGAAATTATTAGTTTAATGTGCAAGGAGGGATTTAGCCCCAGCCTGGTACAAGGGAGAATAGAATAAAATGTTGTTGAATATTTGACATTAAAGTGCCTTCCGAGGCAATCGGTTATGCATTTAATATATACGCATGCTAATTTCCGCGTGTGCAAATCACAGAAAGGGTAAAATGTTCATATTGTAGTTGCAGGCGTTCCAGAGAAAGGTAGAGAATGTTGGCGAGTTTATGGGGTGAGGGGAGTGAACATACACGGGGTTAGGACACAGTCGGGTAGTCTCCGGATGGTACGGGAGCCGCACGTACTGTATAAGTTAGATATGCATGGCTTCTGAATATAGCCCGAGCGTTAATACGGGAATACTCCTGGGCAACCCCGTGGGCCATGGGTCGAGGAAACCCAAATGGGACGGAAAGGGGTTCGTACACTCGCTATTACGCTAAGTAAGAATAGCATGAAATTGAAGGTGGGCTGCTTGTGATCCCTCTTCAAATTCATATTCAATTCTGCTGGCTTTAAGACCCTTTGTTCCGAATTATGGAACATTTACGATATACGAGGGGAAGGTGGGCCCTTCGAAGTCACGTGAAGTAGGCCACTTATTAATTTTTCGGGAAACGTTAGAGTACGAATAGAAGGAATAATGACACACAATGACAACTCACCGTATACTTCGTGTTATGCTTCCCGAGTGGTGTATTCGTATGAACTCGTTGCTGGTGGTGGCAATGTGGAAGTAAGACTGCTTCTCATTGACGAAGAACGTATCTGGTACCCATATATTTTTAATAAGTTCAGATCCAACGCTGAGTGTTTCCACCCCTGGCCTCTTCGTGAATGCCAGTCTTGGATCAGTCCAAAATTGCCGGAAGTAGAAATCCAGCGTAAAGTCCTGCATTAATCACGAGTTGGTAACGTGACAGAGAGAAAATTTCGTTTGCGTTAGTTTGTGACTTGGTAATTATTTTCTTCTCCCTTATCTCTGGGTAATAGGGCTGAGGAAAGGAGGGTCTCACTTTGAATATGGCACCCTCCCCAGAGAGAGGGAGAGAGAGAGAGAAAGAGAGAAAGAGACAGAGAGAGAGAGAGAGAAGGATATATATCCATGGCAAAGAGGTAACACAACCAAAAAGGGTCATGAAGTGGAACGCTCGGAGGGAAGAGAAAGGTATCTGCATTTTCACTGAATAGACGAATGAAAATGTAAATTAAGTAGCAAATCACGAAAGTCTAATTAACGAATTTGTATCAACTCCAGTTCCCTCCGACGTCCCTTTACTCTTCACCACCGTCTCAGTTATTTTTATCCCCTCTTGCGTCTATTAAAACAAAGAATGAAGAAAAAAGAATGAAATGGAGTCCATAAACGAAGCTGTCGTATATCCATTTATCACTTTATTTTTCCTATCGGAATGACATTTTCGGCCGCTTAATTTCACGAACTTTATGAATATGCATGTATAATTGTGGGTATAGTCAAGCAACGCTCTGATGTTTTAAACGTTTGTGTAATAATTGCATTCGTAATTAAATGAATAATCAACGATTTGAGGAATCGAGGACAGGCTGATTCTTGTACGACCACTTCGTTTGTTGGAGCTCTACCAAAGTACACATTCATTATTGGTGAATTGCCGTATGAATTCCTTCGGAATTTATAAATACTAATTTGACGTTTTGTTGAAGGGATTTGAATGAGGAACAGCAGAGTTAAAGCTCAA
The DNA here is from genome assembly GCF_034640455.1 of Diachasmimorpha longicaudata. NCBI lineage: Eukaryota > Metazoa > Arthropoda > Insecta > Hymenoptera > Braconidae > Diachasmimorpha > Diachasmimorpha longicaudata. The sequence continues at coordinate 7,449,519 of NC_087235.1, forward strand.
ATGAATGAAAAATAATGATTCATGACGAGAATAAGTTTACTTGAGAATGGATTTAAAAATCGGGGGTGTGTTGGTGTCGCCAACACTCCGAGTCTAGATCTACTTGAATCATCATTTTTTTTTATTGTACCATGATTGTTTCGTTTAATTTCGCTACTTAGTTCCCATGTAATTATGAATAATATCAAAACTAAAAACACGATGATTGAAAGATGGCGGTAATTTGTCTCCCATCCTAGAAAGTTCATCATTTTCGTGTATATCATGTCTCATATACCAACAAACTCCCTCTAATGCACGTAATAGGACATGGATGATCGTTATCCTCAATTTACGATACGACGTGACCTTACGGTAATTACCAGTCCCTCAAGTTGTGGGGAATCTAAGCTCATGAAGAATATAAAAGCGTCGCGGCAAACTTCCATACCCCGAAAGATGTCTGCCACCCTCTGATCTTCCTCAAATTATGATAAATTCGAATCACGTGGGGTGCCTAGAGGGAAGGGGGAAGAACCACACTTTTCGCATGTTTCGCCCCCGTAAGTTTCCTACTTAAAAAAAAAGACTTCTCTTTATTTCATGAAGGGCGGTAATGAAAGAAGTTACTGCTGCGTCTTTAAATCAATCCAAGGCCTTTTACGTCTTCTCAATTGATCCTGACCTCGTATACTTTCTGCAGGGTTTGATTAACAGTTATCTACTGTAGCACCACCCTGAGGACATTTTATTTTTCGTGACAAACGATCGCCATCTCTCACATCGATGAAATATTCTTTCAAAAAAATTAAAAGTAAAGTAAAGTTTATCCTGCGTGAATAACACATCTGACTTATTAATAAAAGATAAAATCTAGGGTACAATACTGTCAAGTTGTATAAAATTTTAAAGACTCTGTTACTCGTTGACCAGGATAATGTGGTACTGTAATGGTGGATGACATAATGGAGTATTAAATATAGAGGTGGATACAGGGGAGGGAGAAGTGAAAAAAGAGCGAAGAGAGGAGTTATTTTTTTTATGTGCGCCAGTGGAGCGAGATATAGTATAAGGAGTTAGTGGAAGAGAGAGAGAGAGAGAGGGGGGGGGGAGAGAGGAATATACACCCGGAGTTGTTAAGGAAATATTCATGCCACATGCACCAACATGCGTGCAGCTAGAGTAGTGGATACATCGTAGTCCAGCTGCCTGGATACACAAACACAACTCAAAAACCTATATCAGCATATGGAGAGGGCTGGTTTTGCCAGGGGAGAGTTGAGTGAAAGGGCTATATGTATACACATGTAGAAAGCATACGGCAAATGCGTTCTCCAATGGCTTGTGTGGTCGTCTCACCGCATGCCTTACGTACTCTGTGAGGAATTGGCATGTAAAATCCAAGGGTTTACTCGTAAAACCGGAGAAAGTTACGATATACACCCACGGGCTCTCAAACCAACTGGAAAATCTTTGGATGCATGTTACGAATGGACTGACACCGGAATATGACTTTTTGATTCTCGGAGAATACGAGGAATATGGTAAAACATGGAGATGGGAAAAATATTAGATTCATTATCAATTCAACGGGATATAATTTGTTCTCCCGTTGAGAACAATATTATTCGATTCGTCAAGGGTTAGTCAATAGTTTTACGTATCCAATAACAGTTGATAAAAGGGAAATTACCACTGAAATTCAGTCATAATGCGGCGGAGTTTCCTGAAACTTCCACTCAGCGTCTCCACAGATCTCTTGTTATACTACTAACTTGATCTTTGTTCATTTACCACAAACGAAAAATCTTGACTTACGAGAAGATGCACGCAACAATAACATTATAATTTTTAAGAATGTACTCTTAATAATAATAGCCCTCGCTTTTTCCCAAATCCATATATTTTTTCAGCATAATTCACCCCATTTCCCTCAGCATGATATCCCCAAATTCCCTTTTATCGTATGTAAAAACCACCCATAAACTATACGGGCATACACTTATGAGTCTTGGCAAAGTGCTTGAAAGTTTACTTCACATTCGCCCGACTTCCCCACAGCAGGGGTGAATGATACATATTCCAGTTCTTCGGCGACCCTTTTTTACACCCCCTTCCCCCTCTACCCCGCTCAGTTCACCACTCCCCCGTCCTCGTCCCTCCTGCGCATTAGCATTTTCTCCACTCCAGGGATAAATAGGAAAAAAACTTATGCTCCAGAAATTCCCCTAGATAATTGAATGAATTCAACTCCATGGATTTTTTTTTTTGCTCCATAATTTATCATCACCCTTCCTCTGGCTATATCTTTTTTTTTCATCCTCCTGAGATAGCATTTGGATCGAAAATGAAGAAAAGAAAGTGCATTAAGGTTCTCACTAATTTCTTGAAACTGACATCAAGTAAAGAAGAAAGTTTCCTCTAGCTGAGTAAAATGGGCACTGGAGGATGGTGCGGCGAAGGGGAGTAACACCGAGGGAGTGCAATTCTGTTTGTAGAAACCTCTTCCTGCCGCCTCCGTCGACGGGTCTCGATTTTAATAGGTCAACGGAGTTAGCGGCGAAGAGCTTTAATGGAACCAGTGCATTTTCTCACTCACCCAATCCCGCACCATCTCTTCCAGTCCTCTCTCACTCACTCACTCACCCTCTTTCCCTTCTATTTCCCCCCCGCTCTATCCTACGGGCACTCGCCTCTGTGTTTTTTCAACTTCTTTTCCACTCCCGTTATTTCTCTTTTTTCCCCTTCCCTCTAGCTCTCGCGTGGGCACAGAGAACTCGGAGATGAGTTGAGAGACTAAAAAGAATGGAAAGGGTAACTTCCCGCACGAGATACAAAGCTTCTTTGCCACAGGGAATGCGATACAAATCGAATTACCGTCCGGCCGATGTGTTAAAGCGTCTCTTAAGACGTCATTTTTATCAAAGGAGAAATTGTGGAAATGCAGAAAGACAAAGTGGCTTTTGTGAGACGAGTCAAGGGGGCATAAATAGGAATTTAAAAAACATTCAAGATTTCTTGTCCAGCAGTTGGCCAAATACATTAATGGGGATGTTTTTTTAAGGGCTGAAAAAATTACAATTTTTTCACTGACTGAATTCACGCCTAATAGAGGGAAGGAAATTTTCGTACAACGATGGGAAGACTGGGTATCGATAACATTCAGGATATTCGATACTGAGGTCTGAATATCCTTGGGAATGCTTGCAGACTCACGATCAGCCGGTAAGATAACGGAAGACGATGACAGGGTGGATCGAGGTGGGGTTGGAGTGAGGAGTACACGGTGGGGTTTATAGGTGCCCTGGGAATCCTCCGTGTACCCCGAAAAGCATTTCGTATTCCTCCGTTGGAATTACAACTCCAGATCCGTTATATTATTCGAGGGGATGCAAATATCGGAGGGGTTGTAGACAATTGTCTTGAGTTACTTTGTTTAGTGAAAGTTGAATGGCCAGTTGGACTTTATTACCAGCTTTATGCTTTCCATGGCTATGAGCATGGGGGAAGAAATTTTTTTTTATGATAATAAGTGCTTTTATTATTATTATTATTTTAATATTAGGGAAATGTGTACGTCATTGGAATTTCCAAATGATTTTTTTCAGCGAAATGAGAAAAACCAAACTAAACACAATTAATACCCGACGTAATCAAATCCCTGAAACCATTTCCAACAAATGAAAACTCAAACAAGCCGGTGAATGCATTTGGACCCGAGGATTAAAAAATCCATGAAAATTCCAGCGAATGGAGAATTAATCGGGGCGAATAACCAGAGCAGTAAAAAATCCCCGAAAACATTTAAACTTAAAATTCAATTCAACTGATCTATTATTGAAAAGTGTAATAAAAGGAGCGATATTTTCACAAGCAATACTCTCTGGCACTCCTTACCTAAACCTCTCTCATCACACAAATGAATGTCGAGAAATCATAAAAATATGAGGATAAAAAATTGATCCAGCCAAGCGAGTTCTACAATTGGACGTGTATATATGGGATATAAAATTGCCAAGTGCACCTGCCATCCACTCTCGGGTAGCACTCAGAGACGGGTGACTGCAAGTAATCGTCTCTTTGGATGCTTTGGAACAAAGAGAATCACAAGGGAAAAACCGAATTGTAAAATGTTTGCCAGTGTTCCAAGGGCAATAAAGAAGAAAGAAGGGTTGGAAAAATTGGAAGAAGAACCGCAAGGGCTGGTGGAACGATGTTAAAAGTATAGATGATACAGTTGAGGGAGGAGAGGGACAAGTGGCAAGTTGTGGCCTGGGGTAGGAGGAGTAGGAGGATTTTGTCATTTGGTATGAACGTGTCCGTGCGATAACTCTCAGTCGGTGGAGAAAGGGTTGTTGGGGGTGGTTTCGGATGCTGGCCTCGGTGATCTGGTTTGCCACTGGTGGCCCGTTTGGCTAGTCTCCAGGCGCACTGCGGCCCCTCCCTACTACTCCTCAGGGTCTCTCACGCCGACGAGAACATTTTCCTCGTGTGTCTTCTGAGTTCTTTCCAGTCACTGAACGAGATTGTATTATTACTGTATGCTCGCGAGAGGGGAGGTCGGTAAGTTATCGCTTCACAAGAGGTTCTTCCTCAATCGGTTTCATTTCCCAAAGTAAATAAAGATTATTTTAGAGGGGATTGTGTAACGAGAAATTTATATTAAAATTTCACTGAAATTCTAGAACCAATATTTTTCAATAAAATTCTATTGAGGGTGAGGTATGCGGTGGGACAGCAGGCAAACAAGCACAATGAAACAACAAAAGCAACAACAAGCACCTCATGTACCAATGAAGCGTAAAAAGTATTCTAGTGAGCAGTGGAATATTAATTTCAAAATGTTGTGTTTTGAAAATGTGTTAAAAGCCCATTGAGAAGTCGTTCGGCATTCGTAATAATCACAGTTCCATTGATCTCTGCGCTTCGAACGTTCTTCCCCCCATTGTCACGATGTTAACATACATTTTTTACACAAATATGAAATTCAAGCATATACATGACGCGGGCGGCGATCAGAAGCGCACTGCACACACACTGACAATATTATCCGTTCGGTAGCATCTCGACTTTCTGTCGTTTTATTCAGTCTTTTGTCATTCAATTATTTCAATTCATTTTGTCAATCAACCCGAGTCACTCTTCGAGACATCTTTTGGCTGTTAAACAACTTTATAAATATCTTCATATTGCGTTCCTCGGGGGCCCCCGTGTGTCAGACGCAATTTTCTCTTCACAATTTACTTTAATTTTCATTTGTTATTCAATTTTGCATTACTGTAAACAATCAACGAAATGGAGAGTTTTTAATTCGTTGGTCGTAGACATGCGAGGAGTCAAAGATTTAATTTTGAGGGATTTTCGGTTGGATGGGGACCATTTGGGGCGGGATTATCAATTTTTTTTTCATCACTTTTTTTTTTCTCAACAATGAATACCGCGAGTCACGTTCCAGGTGACAGTGTCGACTTGATTTGGTTTCCGCACAGGGCTCAACACCTGGGGTCCAGTCTCGTACATTCAGTTCCAAACGTTCGTGCTCTCAAATCGTGTTAACACATAACACATGGCATAGAGAGAATATCCCTCGAGGATTCGGGCCAATTTTGCCGCCAATGTTTATCATTTCACGTACTACTCGTGGCTTTGAAATGTCTACATTTAATATTTATTAATTTTCACCGGCCAGGAGGAAAATAGACGGTCGAGAGATTGATGGTTTTTTGAATTTTCATGACGGTACTCTATTTTTTGTCCGAGGGTCTGAATCTGAATGTACAAACCGGAGCGTCAGTCGAATGCTACAGGTTTTGTTCTCAACGATGTACACAGTATTATTCTAAACCTAGAATATACAAAAATAGTCGTATTATACATGGTAATACTTTTATCAGTGGCCAGTGGAACTCGAGTCAAGATTCGAGTATCTTCAAATGTCCCGATATTATAATATTACGACGTAATGAATCCAATACTAAAAGACAATTCACAAACCGATTTCCAATGAATTATGAGGTCCTTGTACTACCTTTGGGCTCATTCGACTCGACACCTACATTTAAATAATGTCCAAAAGTCAAATACTGTCCAGAAATAACCAACGTATGGGTCCAAAGTTGGACATTGCCTAATGAAATTCAGTTCTAGTGCCAAGACTCGAGAAATTACCTTCGACTTCCGGTCCAAGCCAATGTAACGGATTTCCATTAGAGGTTTGGCTCGTTAGAGTGCTTGAGGAATGAGAGAAGGGGGTTGTGCCTCAAGGGGTGTGTGTATATACACGAACAGAAGGCCTCGAGTTTCAAGACTTTCCAAGCCACTATCGTGTTCTCGTCTCCCTGGCTCTAGCTCCCTCGAGCGTTTTGTGTTCAAACGCTTCTCATTCCCTATTCTCATCTGGACGACTTTGGCATCGATGAGCTAGTGCCAGTGAAATGAAAAAACAGGGCGGGCTGGGGAATTCCGATGGTTTCACCAAAGTTTCTCCATTCCGCTGGAGAATCAGTAGACAAAAACCATTGATTTTATTGAATCTTAATTGAGTATCAAATGTTCAACAGCTAAACTTTGAAGTTGCTAAATTTCGGTGTTTATGGTGATTTTGTTGATAGAAAAATGAGAGGGACGAGAGGCACTAACTTAGAACCAGTGGTTTGAAGGGGAACAATAAATAAATCCTCCTATAAATGCGCATCAGTTGAAACGGCTCGATACTCCGATAACCCACCGATTAATTCAATATCTGCTATTAAACTCCTGAACGATTCGAATAAACTCGTTCTCTTGACTCAAGTACCACATGGAGTTGGGCCATGCAACGTAATACACTGCAATCGTCAATAAAATTCAATCATAATTAATATATCAGATTCATTGCGAAGACTGCGGAACGTAACAAGGTTCCCTTTTAACAGTTCAGCCAACGATACAGCCGTGACGAGCTAAAAATTGTTAGTTTAAAAAATGCCAGTGAGATATTTATTTAGTCAAAAAAATGGAAATCTTTTCCTGCCAACACAAATTATTTTTTGTTTTTTGTTTCTCTGTATGGCCAGCAAGTTTATACGAATCTTGGATCGTCTATTGGTTGTTCGATGAGGTGAAATTCAGAATCTATTCGATATCTATCTCAATCCTTTCTGCCATTCCATGAGGAGGGGAGGGGGGAGAGAAAAACTTGCTCGCATACAGAGAGACACAAAAGGATGATGGCAAAGGGGATGAGAGGAATTTGGGGAAGAGAAAGGGATTTGAATCTATTGAGGTCTTTATCGCTCGATAGATGTCGCCCGTTGTGGACAGAAATGCCGAGGGGTGAGGGTTTTAACAAATGGATGGAATATCACTTTGGACAGTACTCGGGAGTGGAAGAGAGGTATGATCACGATCCTGATTGATACAAAAAATCTCGGTAAAAAAATGCCAGGGAAAATGCGGGAGTAAGTGATTTATGGAAGAAATTGATGAAGTAGAGGATGGCGAGAATTCAAGTGAGAATAGTCTTGAGAAAATTTACACGATATATCGATTGGATTTTTGGACACTATTGGCCGAGAATGGGGAGAGCAGTAGTAGCTACGAGGAAACGCATCAGTTATGAAGGATCGACCAAAGTGGCCGAGGAAATGGGGGGTAGTTACGAGCTGGTGAAGGGTGGGTTATCAAAGAGGCGCACTGGCCTATCTGTCCTTTTTCCCTCTGACCAATGGTGTCGATCGACAGTGCTGGTGAGTTTTCAAGCTCATATCGTACGTTCTCGTGAAATCAAACGGAAGGGAGAGATAAAAAAAAATGTGACAGCCGGGTGAGAAGGGGCTCGGCGACAAACACGTAGAGGATTGGGGCTGAATGGTGGTGCATACCGTTGGGAGGAAAGAGGTCGTGATAAATTCCGGGGGATTCCGTTGCCTCTTGGTCACACATAGGAAACCGGGAATGCAGTTTAGCCAAGTTAACGCCCAAAATGACTTTTTCGTTTTTATTATTATTTTTTCCTTGTTCCACTGTCGAGGGATTTTTGTGGACGCGTTTTCCTCAGCATTTCTGGAACAGGGAGTGTTTGAAAAATATGACTCGAAGGAGCATCAAAGCCAGGCATGATCAGACCTTTCTTGGTGGTTTTTTCAAGAAGAAAGAATGAGGGGGAGGAATTGGGGGGAGTTTGAAGTGCCTATAAATGACTTGGAAATAGAGGGATGCCTTGATGGCATTGGTAGAGTTGAAAAATGAAATAAAATACCGGAAGAATGTGTGGAGAGAAAAAATATAGGAATAGGCTGTGTGAAATCGAGCGATTGAGCCCAAGTTTTCAATGTTTTTTTCTTTTAAAGGGGAAAGGGCAAACTGTACCATCATCACTTCGGACACGGAGCTGATGCTGAGGACATACATGGTGACGCCAACCTCCACGGGTGGACCTGCAATCAACAAAAATACCAAAGCGCCTTGCTGCCGTTCTCATCTTTATTAAATTTGTCAAGCTTTTCTTTTTCTTCCATTTCAAACTTTCAATGATTTCTATTATTGGCACTTTTTGTGTCTCTTTTATTTTATTATTATTATTATTTTTTTTAATATGGCTTTAGCATCATCATCAACAGTAATCGAAGCCGCTCCCCCGATCTTCCTGGTCCACGTACGTTACAATCTATTTTTGCTAAATTCCCAATACCTAAACTACATTTATCGACCTAAGGTCTTTTGGGTGGCTCGTTGTTATCTAGAATATTGATTCATCATTAATTCATAATGGATGAGTTTACGGGGCTTCTATGAGTTGTCAAAAGACTCCCTGAAATAACAATCGCTCGTACCCTGCACGGAACCAAATCAACGGGACTCGTTGCTCTTATTCCAGGCTAGAAACAGGTGAATCCAGAGGAAAAAAAAAATTATATCTTTCATTGCTTTCTTGTCTCATTGTGTCTGATTATCTTCCACATTGATTATTCATTATGGGGTATTTGTAACGTGGGAAATTGGAGAATTACCAATTGTAAATTGAGGCTTGCGAGAGTGTCACGAACACGGCAAATAAGAGAAGATTTTCTCTTCTACTAGATTCATTCCGTAATTACATCACCGACTTCTTTATTTTTCCATCTCTTTTCATTTCTTTCCCCCCATTTTCCTCCTTCTCGAAATTTCCTCTCACATTTGTTCATATGAATGCGTGTTATATACAATCCGCGTGTACATCGTATGTGTGGGGTGTGTTTATATCGTGGCTCGTATGAAAAAAAAAAATATATATATATAGAATAGGGGTGGATGGGGTTAACCGAAAGGGGCCAGTGAAGATTATCAGTGCTGGCAGCGGGCAGCCCATCTCAGCAGCCGCGGCATAGCAGCTAGCGTCTAATGGGATGGCATGTAACCTATGTATTATATGTATATATATAGATATATATGGGATGCTATATGCCGCGAGCGTAACTCGACTTCAGCAAAAGTGGAACATTGTAGCTGGGGAAACACTGGGCACAAGAGGAGAGGGACACGAGGACGAAGAAAAAAATATTAAGCGGGAACGATAGAGGGCGTGTGTACAACCAACCACGCAAAATTACGAGCGCAAACTAATCATGAAAGTTTGCGGCAAGTTTGAGCAATTTTGTCGGGGTAGAATAGAGGTTGAGGAGACAGCAGAAAAGAAAAAAAAGAAGCGAGGAAAAATAAAAGGGATAATGAAAGACGTGTGGCGGCTGAAAGGAACGAGTTTCGCTCGTGGCATATACGATAAAATATTCATAACATTTAAATGTGTGAAATTAATTTCATCAACGCGGGTTCGCTAGGAGACGCTAGTCGTCTCGTTTCTGGATAATATTTCCATTCTTGTGGATTGATATTGCGGGGATAGGTGCTGCTTTTGGTTAGTGGCAGACGCGATCAGGGATATGACAGTATGTACATTGAACTTCGCTGAGATTCTTAATTTTAATACGTGAATGATAAAATATCGTAAAAAATCTTTAAACTTTAATTATTAATATTGAAATTGTATAAAAATGCATGCCGGTGTCTAAACGACATACACGTTTTATTCTAAAATGTACTAAGGTACGCACCACATTAACTTATATTTAAAGTGTGAATAGAGAATATTCAATAATAATTCAACGCCCTGTGATTTATTTTGTAAAAAGATGTGCGAATATTTATTCTTAGGGCATGATTTTTAAGTACGTAAAATAATACAGTTAAAGTTCATCTACTGATAAATAATAAATTCATCCCAGTGCCAGTGTGTATCATCTAAACAGTCTTAAGTCCCGGGAAACGGGGGCGGGGGGATGGCAGGTTAGAAGAGTTAGAAGAGAAACGTGATAAGAACAGAAGAAAAAAAATTCGAGTTAAATTTTACGGTAATAAATCGATTGAAATGGATATATTTAAACGGGTAAATTACATCACCTCGGAGACTTGGTGTAGCTCTAAAAGTCATGAGGAAATACGGTAGAGATCGAATAGTCGTGTGTAAGGGGTTGAGGGTGGTACGGCGGGATATTGAATTAAGATCGACGGCGTTGTCGAGTCGAGGGAATCACGGGAGCGATGGAACTAATTTTGCCAACGGACACTCGGCTTCTGCCTTTCAATCCGCCGGAAGAGAGGGATGAAATTTCGTGTGTATACATTGAATTTCCTCTCTCAACCCCACTGTCTCACCACCGATTCTCTCCCTCTCTTGGTGCACACTGAATCCTCTCGATTAAACTGTTTCACCCACTTGCCCTTCCACTTGACGTGACAACTAACATCCCCCACCCCCTCTCCCCAGCCATTTTCCAACCCTTGTGCCTCCACCAATGTTGCTGCCCATATCCGGTGTTACAATCGTCCCAACGGTGACGAATGTTCCCCTCTCGAACGTTCGACGTGCCGCGTCCCGGTGTAATTAACTCCCTGACCTGTCCCGTAAAATCGCTCCCGTGACTCTGGGTATAGATCGCCGACACGCGTCGATATATTGTAGAATTATAGACGGACGCGGACAGTGTACTATTTTTTTCCCCCCTCCCCCCCCCCACTTTTATCGACGTTTTTATTTCAGTTGTAAATCACGAGATTTTTGTTGTGAGGAACATAAAGTACTGAATAATAAAATATTTTTGTCTTATCTATTGTGCTTGCTGCAGAGGGATTTCGAGGATTTTTTCGGTGGTAAAATTGATGACTTTTAGAGCCACACCAACGTCCAGGAGGATAAAAAATACAGAATGTCATTTGCATGGATTACCATAACGTTAAAAAGATATATTTAAAAGAAGAATTTTACTTGAAGAAAAAAAGAAGGGGGCGGGGCGTGGGGGGGGGCTGGGTGTGGGGGGTTATCTGGGTATTATCGTTTGGATGAGAAAAGATATAATAAAGATTGAGGGCAAAAGGGGGGTTGGGGGGTGATTCATGTAGCGGGAAAATTATTCTGGTGACTTTTAACGAATCGAATGATATTAATTGAGAATTATAATAATTGATTCAGCTTTTTTTTTTGAATGAAACTTGTTAAGACCTAAGTTAGTACCATTTTGACTTCTGATAGCGAGCTGATACTCAAGACGTACATGGTGACGCCCACCTCGACAGGAGGACCTGAAATGAAGGTTAGTATAGCTGAGTCGGCCCAAGTAGGCCGAAGAGACCAAAGCAGAAAATGGGCTACGAATAAAATTTCCAAATAACTTATTTATATATTATTTTTCTTTTTCATTTTCAATTCAACAAAATTGATACCCGCAATTATCAAAGTACTCAGACATAAAACTCCATAAGATAAAATGCGAATGACTGATATCATTATAAACGTTGAAGAGAATGGATCGCTGAAAGTGTTGGCGCACATTTCACTGTAAATACGTCGAATTCGTAAACTAACATTAATCTGACGTGAATCAGGTAGACCTGGTATATAGTATAATTTCCTTTCTCATGTTATTGAACGTGTAGTTATCTATGTACACAGCTAGCCATCAGCCATTACTATGAAAACCATTCCCGATATACTCGCTATAAATACCTGGAATAACTCGAGCCTATGTTCATCAGAATTTAATTAATTCCAGTGGTATTAATTGTCCAATGTTTTGTCATGTTAAATATTAGACAGCTAGCTGTGGGGAGTAACTAAAACACTGCCGAGACTTTGAACACAATTCTCCCCTCCCACTTCATCATGTGTAGTAATTTAAATAAACCGAAAATTTTCATTATAAATTATTGACAGCTAATGATATTGGAAAAGTTGAGCCTCCATTCTCATTTAGCTCATCCATTTGATAGATATCGAGTTATTATCGTAGCTCGTGCAACTTTTCTGGCATTATACATCATTACGAAAAGGTGATAAAATTAGTTTAACCATAACCCATACTCTTGGGCGCACAAACTTTGTGTCATAAACAACATTTCCCTTAACACCTTACGGCCTCGCTCACTATACGATGCATCTCCGTTTTAACCCTCATCCCCTTCAGCCGAGCCCAACTGAAGCCCCGCCAACCGCCTAGCAACCTGGTTTTCCACGTTGTCTCCAACCCATACGTGACGAACACCCCACCAGGGACTCGTATTTCACGATATTGCTGGTGCGAGAGAGCATATCCCAGGTCCATGCACATATCGGGCCATTTATAACGGGGTCGCCTCCAGTTCTATACTGCTTCGGCAATACCTGGTGATAGTGATTGTAGTCTGATTGATATTTGTAACGGGGTATATTTAATTTTTCCCGATGTACACCGCTCTCTGTTTTCCCTCCAATACAGCGAATTTTTTTTCATTTGCATTGTTGCTCAATTCAAAAGCCAATACTTCCTCGGTACCTTTTTCACTATAGAGCACCGTCCAATTTACCCTGACAATGGAAGTGTATTAATTTCTCCACATTTTTCGAATGAAAATTTCACGTATACAAATGGCAATTAAAAAGGAATTGGAGGATTCTGGCGGTTAAAAATTGCGGATGATCTTCCCTATCTCGCGATTTTCTGATTTTTCTATGGCGTTTGATTCAACTAATATCTAATACTAGTTATTAATCCTGATGGGAGCCCGGGGCTATTTCTGCTGAGATAATTCGCGAGCGAAAATTATTTCTGGTTAGTTTACGTAGGAATGTAACAGAATAATTCTGAAATTCTCATTAAAATTTTGTGGTCTACCACCGACGAGGTAGGAGAAAAGTATGTTAGCTTTTCGAAACTAGTAAAATTCAACTGAAATTTACAGCATTATTGTGGTCCTGAATATAAAAACCCATAAAAAAAACAATGATTTCTACGGAACTCGCAGGAATTACTTTAGTCGAGGTACGTCAACATCCGCAACGGAAATTTTGCCTGGAGGCAGGCAACAAATCGTCTATTTTGTATTACTTCACAGGTCTTTATTCTCAAATGTCATTTTTACCTTTGACATTCTGCAGAATTGCCGCCGATAAGTTGATTTGAGATATGAAAATTTCATGATTTCTCTGAATCTCTCAATTCTTGAATTGTGTTACTATTCTACCTTTTTATATAAAAGTTCAAAGGTAAATAAAATGAGAAGCAGACACTCTTCATCCCTAGTATCGTAATAATATTCCTCTCCCTTGCACTCAATGTGAGATATATTGAAACTTGAACGTGTCTCCGAAGCCTCTGTGATGTCACACATGCGAGTCTCTCTTTTTCTCTCTCTCTACCCATAGCTGTCGGTACTTTATCAAATCGGTCTCTCACTCTCTTCTATATAGGATGATCTCCACACAGATATATGTATCTCCGAGTTCTCACTACTTTTCCTCCCACGTCTGGTGCTCTCTGACTGAGTCTTACTCCTCTGGTCGCGGCTTTTCACTGTGCAGTCTATTCAGATAGTAAAAGAGGGAGATAAAAAATAAGTAAAAAGGAGGAAAAGGAAATGGGAAGGAAGGCAATCAGAGTAGCTATTGGCACTCGACCACGTCTTCCACGCTCTTCTATTAACGATGAGAGGGCTTGAGGCATTCTAATATACATTCCCTCAGTGAAAAGCGCGGAATCAGTGCAATTCATGAAATCCGAATAAAATTTCAACCTGAACTTCTTTCATTCCATTCATATCGTGGCAGCCACGCATGTTTTTCCGGATAAGGACATCGACCCTCTTTAAACCGAATTTGAAAAATGTGAAGGGATAATCTTTCGATGGATTACACTTCTGAACGATAATTCTCAGGTGGGGCAAAGATGTGATTCCCTTGAGCGCGAAAAATGTGCTCATGAAGGGTCATATTCCGTGACTGGTTGTTGTACACCAGCGCCGAGGATATATAAAGGTAGAAAACCAAGTTAAAAAAAAAAAGATGGAGGTTGTGTACAGTTGTGCGTCTGTGAAAAGAGACGATGTAGAAAGAGAGGATTTGCAGCCATCGCTCTTTCAGAATCGTGACCGGAAAACAGGAATTTCGTGACCGTATCCAAAAAGGCCGCGGGAATAGCCATCCGTAGGTAGAAAGGTGATTGTGAATAGGAAGGGATCGGGGTTGGAAGGAAGAATCGTGATTTTTCTAAATTCGAGACGTATCTGGGTCGAGTGGTGTCCTCGCTTTATTTTTCCCCCCCAAAAAGAGAATGAGGTCTTGCATAAGTAAGCAAGGGCCAATGATCCACGTACACTTCATATTTCTCAATCTACATAAAATTCATATTTGCATCCCTTCTCCAGAATTGACAATATCATCTCTCACAGTTTGTCGAAGAGAGGGCGCACGATTCTCCATGCTCGATTGCCTTTTTATTGCAGCCAACAACTGAGTGTTTTTATGCTGTGATGAGAGAGAGAGAGTGGTAAAAAAAATACTAGAGATGAAAAACAAAAGGCCAGAGTGGTGAGATGAGAAAGAATAGCAGAGTAGCGTTTATACCATCAGCAAAGTGTGGTACATGGAATCGTATACAGTACAGGAGTGTGCTTGGACCTTCTCTTCTCCTCGTCAGGACCAAATGGGGCTGCTGTTAACCGTAACCAGTGGCAACGAGCAACCCAACCATCGATCCGAGTTTTACCGAACAACTCGAGCCCCGCCCTATCGCCGAGGTGTCCCGAAAATTTGACTTCTCCCGCGCTCGCGACCACAGCACAATGTCGCGCGGCTGAATGACTTGATAAGGGGTGCAACAGAGAAATCAAGGGATGTATGAGCAATGGAACATGGCTAGGAGGATGGCAATGGGGTGAGTTCAGTGGTACATTAACCCACACTCACTTCCAAATTGCCCCAATCAAACTGGCCACCGCGTCTGACCATTGCTCGATACATTCCCCATACGACTGTGCTGTGGAATTTCAATGGAAGGAGGAAGATAAGTTGGTATCAATTTTCACACCATTCAATATAGGCTCCACCTCAGTTAGGCCACCCCTACGTCTCCTTAATCAGGGAAAATAATTAAATGGTGTTAGTGAGCTTCAGTGGGGAAAGGAGAGAAGTATGGGAGCGTGGATATACAATTTATTGGGAAAGACGGAAAAAGTTGAAAAGCAGCTATCGGTGGGCTTTGAACATTGGCAATCGCCGTTGGTTATTGCTTGGCACCCCTGTACTTTATTTTCCCCATCAACTTTGTTTTTATTTTTATTTTTTTCATCGAGTTGTTTCTTTCTTTCTCTCTGTCACTTTAGAATCTTCGACAATCGCCCACACAATTGGACCATTGCTCCGTCTCCATCGACCTCGCCTGCCCTTATTTCGATACGATTGTGAGTGTCGAACTCTCATCCCACCTGCGCGGCTTCCGGTTGTGTAGTATCACGACAATGGACGGGCGTACAGAAAAGACGTCGGGGGGATTTCCCCCCGATGGGACTTGACAGGGAATTGTGAATTAATAAAAAATGATTCCGATGGAGCAATGGAGACGCCTTTTTTTTACACAGCTGTTGAAAAATCTGTTGGGAGAAGTTGTCATGCTGAAACCCTCAGGAATTACTGTGGCTCATTGTTGCGGAATTTAAGCGATGCTCCATCAGCTTCAACTTCACTTTTTCATTTCTATTTGTTGTTGCTCTCGTTGTGAATTTTTTCTTCTGGCAATGATTTATAATGCATTTGTATGTGGGTTTCATTTGTGGTAGAGTAGATGCAGTTCATTTTGCGTTACTCAACTTCTCTCCCCTGGAGATCTTTCAGTTTGTGTGCTCTATTGTCTAGAATATTCGTCCATCAAGTGCTTCCGCAGGCATTTTTTTCAGTTATATTTTTTTTGTAGATACATTTTCCATCATTTTTCATTTTCACTTTGTTTCCCGACCGCTGGATTCTTCATTTTGCCCTCGACGCCATTTTTTTGTTACTGCTGCCCCCTTCCCCCCCCTGGAGACTTATGTTCTTCTCCGTCGTGGGCTCGTAAAATTTTAAAGAAGATTGTTTGGAATTCAACCGTTATGAGATTCATCGAGGGAGAGAGAGAGAGCGAGAGCTTTACAATGTCGGACGAAACGAAAATAAAAGACTACTAGTATGAGGTACAAGACGAGAATGGAAATCAATAAATAAGCGTAGATGGATGATTGACAACTTTATATATATCAGGCTATATATGTCTTAATGGCTGGAAATAATGTACAGGTTTATTGAGTAAATTCCCCTTGAACAATGTGTTTCAAAGTCTCGGCTGCCATTGCGAAATCATTAAATAAACAATCTCATTTGTTTATCTCTACACGTTCGTATGGAATCCTATCGAATTTTAGTGATAAAATATTCTATCAAAAATTTTGCTTCTAAGACTGATTTTGATGCGAGGTTGATGCGGCTATCGACACAACAGAAAATGGGATGAATTAGGAGGTATTTTTATTATTCTCGAAAAAAATTAACCCACCAATGTAAAATTGTCAGTCAATTAAATTAGAGAATTCAAAAGATATACTTGAGTAAGAAATTATTTTGCTAAAATGATGTTCACAGGAGATTCGAGCGCGTGCTTCATTAGGTACTCACCTCCGTAGTTCGGCCTTACTCTTTTATCATAACTAATGGAAAAGGAATCTAGGATCGCTGAGATGTTGACATCGCCCAACATACTACCACCAACAGCGCTGAAACAAAAAAATAAATATCATTTTAATCATCGATATATCACTGACGGACGTCAATTCAACATATAAACGAAGGCAAAATGCCGAGTTGTCAGGTTGGAAATGAAGCGATTTATTCTGGAATAGAAATGTCGATCAAACACGTTCGGTAACCCCACCCAATATTTCCAGAAACTGTTCCAAATAGTCCATTCAATTATGTATTCGATTCAAGTAAAACCTATTTAAATTTGAGTGAACTCAAATTCGCATTCACAAACTTCAGGGGCTTCCATTCATATTCGACCGCATGTTGAAAACTCATTCCCCGGAAATTTCAAAAGATACGAAGCCTCCTGGTAATTTGCAACCAAAGGAAGGCATCATAAAACAACGTACTTAATGGCGGCATTAAATACCACTTACCCCCCTGCCCTTGTGCCTCAAATAATCGTTATCCTCGATCAAACTACTGGCGCCACTGTCATCCAGGAGGCGCTGTACTCCAGGCTAATTTCCACACGGGCGCGTTTATTTTAAATTTTAAAAGACTCACTCGCCGGCCTTAGTAACAAAACAAAGGGCTAAAAGCCGAGAAATATTAACAAAAAATGAGAAAGAGAGAAGGAGACCCGGGGGAAAAGGTTAATAAGGCCAATTAAAGCGAGTCTCTTTAGAGTTATTCTTTCAGAGTTAATTGAGTCCTGAAAAATAGACATAAAAATGGCCTCAATGAGAGGAACGAATACTTAGTACATAAAGCATAGCCAGAGAGAGAATGGAAAAGCAAAACGGAGGGATAAGCCAGAGATGGGGATGAGGAACCGTGCCAAATTCGCTAGTGGTGTGTGATAAATTACATACCCCTCTCCCACCTAATATTTACAGACCTCGCCACCATGGGGTGGGGGCGGGGCGTATGTTTCCTGGAGCTTTTGAAGTCAAAACGTTGGGAGAATTATTGGGCATAATTAACGATCGTTACCATGAAAAATAGTTTGTTATATCGCCCTCTCCTGCTTCCGCCGAACTCTTTAAATTTCAATTTAATCAAACATTTTTCAATTAAAATATTTTACCATCTCATAACTCTTCGATCATTGAAATATTCAAGGGAAAAAAGAATAATGGGAGCCGAGAGTTTTCAAGTCGTCGCTGAGACAACTCAATGATCACAAAAACTAATTAACTGACTTTATTAGAAAACTATTCCTGTGAACCCCCTCATAAATCCTCGATTTTCCTTTTTCTCTTCCTCTCCCCACCCACAGCTTCCTCTTAATCCAGAGCTCTTCCTCACCCATTGGTACCCAACGACATAACTAATTAAACTACTCCATTAGTATAAAATCCACAATCCCCCGCAAAATCCTCAGTCTCTCGTCCCCACCGTGGTGGTTTTATAACACTCAGCCGTCAAACCCACCTCATTTATTTTCATTCATTATTCCATTTTGCATTCTACTATCCATTCGATTAAAAGAGACCGTACGACGGGAATCACTTGATAACTAATACTTTTAAAATCCAATAATCAGCACCAATCGATTCCTCAAGAATACTCGAGACTGACCAGCATTTTTCGCAGAATTATTCCTCGGTATTTCCCTGCGATACCTGGGAAACTATTTAATCTCCCAAATAAGTATCATACCATTGCTCGAGACTAGTCAAGGTAGACTCAGGATTCTACAAACTGCATAATTACCATTGATATATTCTGCGGCGGAATAAAGGATCAGCGAGACGCATCCGCCTAGTCGTACCCCGTGAATATCTCAGGGCAGGGGTGTCTTCCCCAGCGTCTCTATCCGTCGAGTCGGAAATCAATCGATGGGGTACTAATGACATTCGGCTCGCCGCTGGCGGTTCACTCAGTAATTGCTTTAGACTCTCCGGAAATCACGCCGAATGAGACAAGCTCCTCATATATACTATATGTATACCTCCCTCGTCCTACTCCCCCCTCCCCGGTCTTTTGTGGTGGCTTGTGCAACAGATGTAATTCAGAAATGAAAATAAATAAGTGTTTGGAGGGGTTTTTCAGTGAGGGGTAGTGGATAGACACCAGTGTTACTTGGAAAGTTACACACCGAAGGACACACTCGAGTGTCGATATACACCTGACACTTGTTGGGAGGGGGATGTTAAGGGTTGAGAGTGAAGTGAGACAGAGAAGCCACTCTAGAATTGCATAATGAAGGCACGGACTGGTGTATCCGAGGAAGCCTCTTGACGTTGTACAACGACGCTTCGGGGTAAATATTAGTCGATTGAGTGGGAGTGGTTAATCGAGTGACGAGAAAGCTCTACCCTGGATGTCGCCTGAGTACTCGAGACTGCGGATACACGTGATGGTTTGTCAGCTCTACTTGTTTATTATCAACATTTTCGTAATCTTAATTCAATGAGGTAAATGAATAAAGGAAAAAAAACTGAGAAGGTATTTCTTCTGGAGTTGTAGAAGGATTTCGAGACAGCGACGAGACGTGATAATTGTTCATATCGTAGTAATGAAAAATTTTTATAATGCTGAAATTCAATTTCTTTGTCTAATTGCAGTTGTGATAGTTTGTTCAGCCTTTTTCTTTCTCTCATTTCATTTTCACTGCAGCTAAAGAGTCTTTGCAATTCAGATATCTTCATAATAAAAAAAAAAGTACAATTTCCACAATCACGTCTGAGGCACTATCTCTCGGACGAGTTTTCTTCGCTCAAGCTTTCATCAGTGGTTTAAACTCAGAAAACCCCCAGTGGATGTGGGGTGTGAGCTCTCGTTATAAAACGAAAGCGCCTTCGTGTCAGACGACCTCGTAAAACTTGATGGCCGACTGACTACGGGGTTGAACGGTTGTTTTTACCTCGCCAGCATCATCACAGAGAGGAAGAGAAAAAAAATCGATGATGGAAAAAAAAATGGGCGTCGAAGCAGTTCAATCAAGCGAGGATAATTAGTTTCCCAAATGTTCCATGTAGTTTAGAGATAATTATAGACAAATTCGTTGAGTTGGAATTAACGCTATTCGGATGAAAATTTTCACCTTTCCTTCTGTTGTTTCTTACTGATCCACCCTCTGACAAAAGAGGTCACATCGGCTACCATGTCAATGGGGGGAAAGGTCACAACGAAAAAGTGGTTGGTAGGTCGGAAGCTGACATTTTCCAAGGCTCTCACCCCCGTTAAATATTTATTGTTCATATTTTTCAGAAATGCGAAAAAAAGCGTGGCACTAGCTGGTTAATTTCTATGCTTGTTTCTATAAAAAAAATGATTATTTCAAGATACTCCTGATCAAAAGATAACTCATTCTCCCTTTATTGCTTTTTCTTCCTTATTTTCCACCCTTCCACATCACCTCGCAACGAGAAAGTTGGTGCAGTAATAGGATCTGTCCTGAGCTCCTTACGGAATCCAAGCGAGCCGACCGTAATCCCCTGAGCTTTTTAATTCCGAAGAAAACTTGAGTTTCACCGGATCCTAGAGCTTGAGACTCTTCTATGTCTATCTTTACCATTTCTTCTGCATTTCACCCTCTGTCTTTTCCATAAGATGAGAATCGAAACGGCTGGTAGAAGGAGGAAACACACAACACCAATGGGGAGTGTCCTTTTGAAACAACTTGTTCTCTTTCTCATTCCCCTCAACTAAATGCTAAAGTTGCTCAATCGTTCTCGCCTCCTTTCACCATGACAGAGGTTGAATAATTCAAGCGGTACACATAAATTCATAGAAACATTGAGATGATTGGTAGGAATTGTTGATGAAACTGTCCGTAATACTTTTGAAAACGGAATTAGATGATACTTATCAGACCATCATTAGTTAAGTATCCATGAAATTTCAATCTTTTTCCAGCGCTGTAATCAGTTTTAAAAGAGGAGGCTCACTCTAAAAAAAACTCGTTAATTAATGCTTTATTCCCTCCAGAATGATCCCGAGATATTTACCCCCAATTTCGCATTCCCAATGAGCACACCCATCGATCTAGCCCCTCTAAAGCTCGTGAGGGTAGCATATCGATTTTTTTCCCCCTTTTATATTTTTTTCCGCTTCTCCTCTCTACCCTCATCCGCTCGCCGGATTACGGGTCTCGAGACGAATCGATCGTGAATAATTCATGATAAATAAAATAGCTGAGGAAAAAAAAGGAATCGTTTGAGTGAGATATTGAGACTTTACCCGGGTCTACGGGTTTACCTATTGAAAAATCGGGGAGAGAGGGAAAAAAAACCGAATGTACTTGGCTATTTTATTTCTCTGCTTGTTTTTTCCATATTAGAGCGTACGTGAGAGATTTTTCCCGTGCGATTCGTGAGGTTTCAAGTGTATTATTCCCAGTCTTGTATGTTAATTTTTCAACAAGAGGAGAATAGGACAGCAACTCGCAAATTCAACCGGATGAGGAGGAATACGAGAATAGAAAATAAATAAACGAGTGAGGGAGGAAGATGGGAAAAATTCACTAGAAATTCTGCGGTACTTCCGGTCAGTGGATAGAACGTACATGTTTATACTGCGTCGATCCTGGGGTAAACTAAAAGTTTACTGTGGAATGAAAAATAAAAATTCTGTCGAGAATAAAGCAGACGGATGTCGAGAAAGGAGAGTCACCGGACGTTTTTTCGCATTTCGCAAATCCCACCCTAGTTAATTATTCCACCCTCTATGTGGGAGGAACAAACAAAAAATAGTCGATGTTTTTTGTTTTCTTTCTCTCAGCTAGTATTATTCTATTGATATTCAATGCACAAATTTTAATATTCATTTCAATATATCAATTATTGCCGAGAGAAAAAGCCCATCCCGTCGACGCTCTTTATGGTTTTTAAAAGATGAATAACGACATTTTCAGTGACATATTCAACGACATTTTTTTTTTATTCAGTAATTGTCGAACTCACCGAGCTCTTCTTGAGAGTCATAAAATTCGGATTCATTGCCGTTCGATTTCTCCTTATCGTAACGAGCAATCTATCGTGTCGTTTCACGTTTAGAACCAATCGAGGGACTATCCTTACAGAGTTGGAATACTTCCACCTGACGTAACGAGATCCAAGCACTCGTCGATAAGACCAATCATTGACCTCCTGATGTGATTCATCTGGAGATAAAAGTGAAGCAGTAAAGATTCCCGGGAATTTCTTATTTTTCTCTCGCCCTTTTAATCAACCGATTTCCACCGCGTACGACTCGAAAATTTAAGTATTTTATTGCTCATTTATAAAGTTTAATTATAAATGAACACTTTTCTGTCGATAAATCGGCCCTTGAGAATATCTCTTGTGTGGTCCAAGTACCTCTAAAATTTCAATGAATTTTCAACGATATCAGAAGCCACCAACACACCACCGTCACAAAGTACTAATCGATAAACTTTTGAAATCATGTTTCCACTCGTCAAAAGTACACTCGTCAGACTCCATTCGCTTCCTCCTTTCTGTTATCATTATTGGGGCCACTTTTACGACGTGAGGGAACCACGTGCAGTCAGCCATCTGTTCCGCTGAATCGCACCAACTTGGGACGAACCATCTTCTCTGAGAACTTTTCTCTCTCGTGTATTTCATCACTCCTTCCACATCTCCCTCTCTCCTAACCATCCCCGATGTCCTCCAGCTTCTCCCCTGCTCTGGCCATCCGAGCGAACGGTAATCGATCAACGTTCGCGATCATATATCATTCTTCACCGAATATCCAAGTAAGCGTAATTGTTCGATCATTTATAAAACTTTTATTTTTCTTCATGTGCCAACACTCATCCTCCATTTCGTCTCTCGCAAGATGATCAATAACAAAATTGTGGAAAAGTTGTGCTGCAGTTTGTCAAACTGCCTTTTCATCTTTAACTCAAAAAAAGTCAAGAAGAAAAACGAGACTATCCACAATAATTCGGTAAATAAAACGACATTTTGTTGGTCGTTGAAATTTTTCTAATTTTATTCGACTCCAAGGCGACTACACGCAAAAGGAAGAGAAGAAAAAAATCAAAGGGACAAAAAGGCATTGGCCTACATCCAATCTGCTTTACGACGCCCGGCAATATACAGGAGGCAGCAGTGCATGCGGCGAGGGAATAGGGGGAAGAGTAGTTGCTATCGTTCGGGGTGTAATCTTCGTTGAAACGATTCGACCATTTCCACGAACGTTAAGAAGAGCCCTGTGAATCGAGATCGATTACCATGTCTCCTTTCGTCACCGATATCACGGAATCTAAGGCCTTCTAAACCCCTGAAAAGTGGCCTGGTACAAGCAGGTACCCTTCAAACTCAAACATTCTTACACCAGTCCGTGTATTCAATTGAGAAAACATCAGGGAAAACTGTAATGTTACTATTATGTGGGGAGGGCAGTGAAATGGTTTAATTTTTATGAGGAATAAAGAATAATTACATCTCATCCTCCAATTTAATCTCACTGTTCCCCAGACTATATTATTTGCTTCTCTCCAAAGTCATTTTCCCTCAAAGTATGCGAAATTATTTTCCGTCATTCCCTCGTAAAGATATCCAATTTCCCACAATTTGTCGAACAAATAGATTTTGTCCATGGAGATGCTACCTGGAAAATCGTGAACATCGCCTGGAAAATTGCATGGCAAACAGTGTACGATGAAGGTATAAGGTTTGCTATGTGTTTCTTCCGTGTCTGATGCCTTATACAACCCCCACCGGCGCCCTGTTTGTCCTCTCCATTCGCTCTGCTGGTCCTAAAATTGCAAACAAATCCCACACCACTTTTCTGTCTTTCTTCATCAGTGAAAGAAAATCCTCGCTATCTCCGCCTGTATCCAGTCTAACCCACTCTTCATATATTATCCAGCTCTAAAATGCGAATGCCTTCTACCACCCCCCTCCCCTCTTGCCACTGTCGTCCAAGAGAACATAGATGTCCATAACGCATGGAGAAATTCTAACGGATTTTACTGATTTTACTTTTGTTCAAAATAGTTGTTACATCACTGCTCTGAATGCTTTCAGGCATAAAATCAGTGAAATGCATGATTCTACCACATTCCAACAAGTACACCATTGATCACTGCTCTTCATAAACAACCGTTGAATAATTCCCGTCCATCCATTTGCATTTGTTGAGTCGTTAATTTCCGCAATGGAAGAGACACTTTCCCACGAATTTAATTAGCAAGTTAACGGACAATGGCGATAATTGGATGAACAAATTCTTGGGCATTTAAAGGGAAATTGTTTCAATTGTATGCTAGTACTTCATTACTATCAATGCTCCTATTCATGTTTATTCATTCTCGCTGTTTTTTTTTCACAAAAAAAACTTTTAGTTCGACTGGATACGATTTGAGCCCCTCTCGTATTCTTCAGAGTCTTCATGTTAGATGGGATAATTAACGAGATTGTAGATAGACGGTTAACGGAGAACAACGACAAGTACTGTATAACAGATTTACTATTGGTGTATGTACAGACGACATTTACGGAGGCACTTCAAAACAAACAAAGTTCTCATTATCATTATTACTACCTCCTAGGGTAGACGAGCGGAGGCTTATCTTGTAGGCACGCGATGGTCGGAGTTGTTCAGATTGTGGTGCAGTCTATCGTCGCTTTACTCAAATCGCATCCTCCGATAAATGAAAGAGAAAGTTGAAAAAAAAAGAGTACAGAGACCAAGTTTAGTCGTCGAGTGATATATCCTTTGATAAAAGATACTTTACTGTGGTGAATGTTGGCATTGTAGGGTGGATATGCACGAAGATAGAAATACCAGTAAAAGTTGCCCAATTTCATAATAAAATGCTAATGTTTGCAAAAATTCATGAACTCTTGGTCTTAATTAAAATATTTCCTCAGTGTTTTCATTGAAATACCGGGGTTTAACAGTCAAGAACTTGAATTTTTGCCCCGACCTTTGTTGTGGCCCTGAATTTCAACTTCAAGTGCAGCCGCATCAGGGGTTTGAGCATCCAAGTTTAACGTCAGTCACTGTGGCATTTACCGAGACGCTTAACCAGTAGAATAAATAACAACAAAAAGGAGCAAGTAAAAAAGAGGGAGAGGGGAGTTGATAAAGAAAAAGTAGTATTTTGCGCGTATAGGTTGCCCTGACTGAGCAAGGAAGAGCGAGTGGTAGAGGCCTCGCGTGCTCACCTGTCCGTGAACACCGGATCGGGGTGAGGGAACAAGAGAGCGATGGCAAAGATAGCCGGAGTAACGGTGATAATGGAGTACAATTACAAGAATGCCGGGGCTCTGCGGTCCCTTGTCATCGTCCAGGTTTGCGTTAGCCTCCTCACTCTCTTGTACAGCTATATCGGCTTTCTCCAGTTTAACAACTCTCTCTCATGGTTGCCCCTGTCCTTCCAAGCGTTAGCCCGTCGCACCCCTTGCCCCCAGTCTCTGGGGGGTATAATCGATTGGAAGGCAGAGAGTGAGAGAGGGTATACATATAACGAGGCTATATGTGTAAGGAGGGACACTCACTGGGTCAGCCGGATTCAATGTCACTGCACGCGGCGTAGTGACGGTAGCTCTACGTGTTTCTGATCGATAGGTACCACCGAGGGCGCACATACAAAACTTACCAAGTGCTTTTACTAGAAGGAAGAGATCCCCCGTGTCGCACGCACTTGTGATAACCACTGCTTCTCCACCCCCTACTTCAATCATTTTTTCCATGTTTGGATAGACACGATAGTGGAGGTGTGTCACATTTATCATACCATGTGGATCAACAGCTTGAAATTGACACCCTTTAGTGGACGGAAAAAGTCAAATCTTATCTGCCATCAGAGATTTACGATTAGTTTGGAGATAACAGTGATTTATGACTTTATAGTTTTTCTCCTTGTGAATTTGTTCATTGTATTTGTGCCAATAAATTTCCTCAAGATTTATTTTTTTCTTCATCAGCTTCCGCGAAAAAGAAACGGGGCGATAAAATAGGACAGACCGGTCTGCGATTCAGCGGGAAATAACGGAAAAAGGGTGAACAGTCTGTCTCTATCTCTCCTCCAACCCTTAGCTATCTTTCATAACTTCGGGGCTCTTCTCCCTTCTTCGCTTCTCTCGGCAATGAGCAGTAAATCAAAACGGTACTTTTCCATCGCATGCAGATAACCCGGCGAGCACTCAAAGACGGCCGGAGGGAGGGAGGGAGGGAACCCCCCGGGAAGAATGTGCGCGTTGATGTGAGGGGGTGGGAGGGAGAGAGAGAGAGAGAGAGAAGGAAATGAAAAAAAAGCTTCTGGGAGGGGCGAACAAAACAGGCCAAAGAAAAAACGGAAAAGTCACTGCGGCAAGGCTGATTACGGCCTCTCCAGGGTAATCAGTTTTTATTTCATCGCAACGTACTAATAACAAACGTTAAAATCATTTTAATCGACATGGAAAAGTGGCTCGCATGAGCGATTTGTATCTTTGAATGGCGTTTAAATAATACCACTGGACAAAATGTCACACAGTCATTTTCTACTACCCCATTACACAGTATTTTTATTTATTTTGTAAGAGTGGAAACGAGTGATAAATTAGGTAGCCTTGGTGCTCATGATAAAATTTAGCGCTGTTCATTCTCGGAAAATCCGCGACTCCATATATTTAGTCTAATAAAATTTTCAGGAGCTACCAAACTTTCAATAGAATTTCAAAATAGACTTATAATCAAAATATAAGGAGGAATGAGAAGTTGAGACGTGAAATCATGAGCTCCAGTTCCCGATGGCGCCTTCCAATAACTTCCACGAATTCACTGACATTCCCAGAGAAATACCGGAGTTCAAGCAGCATGAGCCTTCCTCAAGCCACCCCTCCTCTCTGTCCTTTTGCCCTTCTGGCCCTTCTTTCCGCTGAACCACTTGCACGTTATACACGTACTCTTGACTGCGCCGGGGTAAGTTGTCATAAAGTTGCTCTTTATCTTTCCGTCCTAGTGGTCACAACCAAGACAGCCCGAGTAGTTCGATCTGCCAATCACGAGTTTTCCCGCCGCGTCCGTGATACATGTAGCAGTGTTAGTATCTCTCTTCGTCTCTTTACGTTGAGCGCATCCTCTACTTTAAACTCCGCTGGCAGACGTTGGAACACCAATCGAGCGAAACGATAGGCACGTGCCAAAACTGCCGGCACTTTTCTCAGATGAATGTCAGAACTCGCAAACTTTCAGTTAACTTGACACGTTTTAAATATAAATGTTGTCCCGTCTTTTTTAACACGAGGCAAATATTCTGCACAAGTGCCTGAAGGCTTAGAAAGATGTTTATGATCGGCCAGGGAACACCGGGGAAAAAGTCGCCAGTAAATATCATAGACATAATATCCTAGAATAAAATTATCCACCGAAGAAATATCGGAATCTCTAGTCAAAGTATTCATGGAAAAACACCCTTTATTTGCTCATCAATATCGCAACCCCCAGAATGAATTAGCTGTCCGCGAAAGGAGAAAGCTCACAAATCTTCGACAGTTACACCCCGCATTGAAGAGAAGCAAAGGGAGGTAGGAGTAAGCATGGGGGCCAGTAGAAGCGGTGTTCGAACGCATTCCAAACGAGTGCACCCGGCGCTCAGCGGCACGATATTTCCCTGGGAAATACTTCCGTATCCGCCATAAATCTTTGAGCGCCGAGTTTCGAGTGAACCCCAATTTCCACGTGCCACGCGTTACTGTCGGATGCATTTGCGCCACTGACCCCACCCCACCTCCACCCACTCAAAAAATGAATGGATTGTTCCGAAAGACAAAAAAAAAAAAACTTTGGAAAATGTAATCCCCTACAGGCTCGCTGCACGTACATTACTCCTGGATCGCTCTCTGAATAATGTTTTTTCAAATTCGTTTGATGGATTTTTTCTGTTTAAAAATAATTTGACTCGTAAAGTTGGGAAGCAGCGTGTGCTTATCGATTGCAATACACCTAAATGAAAGGAAAAAAAACGAAATTCTCAAACACGAGAGAGAGTTAGTGCCAAGTACGAAATTTTTTTGCCGTAAGAGAAACGAAAACATTTATGGAATTGTAGACGGCGCCCATTATCCTACACAACATCGAATATGGTCAATAAACATAAGATATCATTGACACGAATATTCGAGTCCACAATGTGCGATGTGATTATGGCTACGGACGCATCAGCCCCGGAGGTTTGGAGATCAACGTTTAGTGTTTGCCGAGTAAATATCCTCTATTCATGAATGCATCAAACCACTGTTAATTCCCCTCGGCCTTTCACCTAACCGAATAAACAACGTCGGCAAGTACCGAAGTTAATCCACATAAGATTCCCAACCTTACCAATTGAATTACAATAGTATAATTTGTCAAGTCCCATGAAAATTCAAGCACTGACTAGTGAATGAGTCGGCATACTGTTATGTGATTCAGTCGTTTGTAGCCCCATCTCCCCTCCCTCAAACTGAACGGTCAACCACCTATATTTTACAAGTTAAAGTTAATACTCACAGGGTTACAAGTACAGGCCACCATTTCTCTGCACTCCCATCACCACATTGACTTCCGTTTTACATTTAATTCACTCGACTTCCTCCCCTCATCAACTGAAATACCAAGAGCCTTCAAAACCCCAAAACTCCCACTAACCCGTCCGTACATAGATCAACAACTACCTTCATGTCTGTACGTTGCTAAAGTCGAGAAGGCAAATGAGTGTAATTGAATCCCAGGAGATGTACATTCATCGGTCTCTCCAACCCCTCTGGTTGGGGGGGGGGGAGGTGAAAACATTTTAACTTGTAACGCTCAGGAAATGCACATTTGCTGACCTCAACTCGTCAGTCGGTTCTAATTCTCGCTCTGGTAAAATTTTTACGTGAATTTTTCACCTCTTTATACCTTCCATAATAGATATTTTCAATGTTGCGAAGTTTACCCTGTCTTTACAATTTTTGTTTGTCAAGAAAGAAAAAATTAAATTAAAAGAAGAAAATTGACACTACCCTATGACGTACATACAGTCACGAGAATATTCCACGGTGCGAAAACTTGTCGCATAATTGATGCGTCATATACACAACTTGGAAATAAAAAACTAACTGAAGGTATGTATATGATGGAGCTTAAGTTTAATCATTTTGATGCCCTCGCTCGGCAAAAGAAAGAATCATTACTTTGCGCGATTGCTGCCACTTAGCGAAACCGCCGAGACTTTCCTCTTGCACTTATTTCTTTGGTTTTTTTTCAAGAGGAACATAGAATCGTCGTTCGCCGCGATAAGAGAACTAGTGGCAGTCGGGTATATCTACCTGCTCGATCCAATACTGCATTACATGTTGCGCCTATTTGTAGGGCGGATCGCGTGATCTTTTTCACCGTGGAGTTGGATACTTTGGCGGTACTGAAATTGAGAAATCTCGTGTGCCTCAACTCCTTGATTGCATAAAAATTGTCGGCATTCCCATTCCCTTTCTCTTCTCCTCCACTACGCTTTCTCTCATCATTTCCCGTACTCCATTATAGCGCTATTTGCTCAAGAATTATGGCATTATATCTAGACGTATTAAATAATTTATGACTCAATTACAGGAATTATATGAACGAAGTTCGATATTAAAGATTATTGATAATTACGGGGTTTCATCATAAAAATTTAATTAGCATAAAGTACGGTTTTTTTTACAAACTTTATCAGGAAATATTTCTCATCGAAAAATATCTCCAAAGTCCCATGGAATTTCGATAGTTGGCTAACATTGTCAGAGAAAAAAAATACTAGAAACCTTTAGCTTGTTTACCCTCAGCCCTAGCATTACTCTCCCCTTATAACTGCCGATAATCGCTATTTTTATATGATGAAAGGGACGAAGAGGGGTTCGCTGTTGTACCGATAAGATTCCAGGTGCAGTGTTTAATTATATCACTGCCCCATTAGCGTGCGAAGCACTGCACCACGATTGTAATGCGGACCCTTTGTAACACCGAGGGGTAAAGCATAATTATTCTTTACGTTTTTTCCCACTCGCTCAATGCAGCGTGGATACCTGCTTGCGCATCTGTATACACCAATATCATCCCCTGCCCTCTTTAACATTCCCTTGTAATTGCATCAACGATCATTCCACATGGTCATCGGGTTTATTTCATTTATTCAGGAGGAAAAAAAAAAAACGTTCGCCAAATGAGGCAGAAAAAAAGCCCCCATTTTTTCACAAACACAATGACAAAAATTAATTCAAGCCCTCAGAGTACATTGTCACACTCGTTGAGAGCCTACTCGAGTGTGAAAAAATTATCATTTCCTCTGGCTTTCAAAGAAATATAATCTTTCATCATTCTAAAAGTAGTTTGATTGGAAATGGTTTCCTCATTTCAATCCAGTTATCACGAACCCAGAGAATATACGAATTCGTTGAAGTATATAGATGGGCTGCACGGAGGGTGATGGCCTCGCATTGATTGGCAACCCTGTCGGCGTGTCAAGGCTCGCCAAAGAACCTTTTCCCCTTCCCACACATGTGCATACTTCAATTTGTCTGGCTACACAGACAGTAACAAATACAACCTCGGGGCAATAATATGATTGCCGGATTTTACCCATTCATAATTGATTGACCTCATACCCATCCATTTCTTTCATCTTCCTACATTAATGAGTAACTCTACACTTCCTACGGATTCGAGCCTTGAGTTTGTCTATATGTATATACCGCGCGTAATAATTAGCGTTATTTCTTTTCCTAGCGGACGAGGTTATTCTTCTTTACATATTTTTCAGTGTAATATCATTATTGTGTGCTATTTGGAGCGGTAACCGTAAAGTTCTCTCGAATATTAAAAACTCTCTTCTCGTCTTTAAATTTGTAAAGGTTTAGCGAGTCGAAATGTTCAATTACTTTATTACAAACATTCCCTCGTCTCTGGAGAAATCAATTAACTCGCACCACCTAGGTTCTCAGAGGCCAACAGGAGCGCGGTAATTTCTCAAATTCTCAAAATTCTCCCCATTCTATCCTCATTAATCGAAACATTATTCCTTTGCAGAAGGGAGAGAAATGGAGGATAAAATAGCTGAGGATATGAGGCGCTGGTATACTCGACAACAGGGAGGGGGGTCGTTGCAGCACTCTCCTCCCTTCTCGTTGCCGCCGACTCACCGTCGGTGACCGAGTTTATGTTGGTTGGAGGTCCCATTGATTTCCTGGGCCATGTCAAGGCTGCACGCGAGCGCCCCTTGAGCCAACGTCGACCCTCTCGCCATTTTCTGCACAACACACAACAGGCCGACGTTTGAGCCGAGAAGCTCAACTGGCACCAGTACTAAATCTTTAGATATATGTATATGTATATATGTATATCCCACTGCTGATAGATTTCAAATGAGAATCGCCACTAGATCTACATGTCATTATTCAATCCTCAACGCAATATCGGATAATTTATAGAATTAATGGAGTGCAAGAGAGGGCAATGAGTGAGCGATTGGACTGGGGGTGCAATGGTAATAATACATTTGTCAGGCATTGATGAGACATCAAGGTAGGAATAGAACTACTCGCTAATAGTGGCTATAGTGAGCACTGATAGAGGGCATTGGACAGGATGAATACACACGCAGGTGACTGGGGGAGAATACGGTGAGAGGTTGAGGCGGGCGGTGACTAGTGTCAGCGGATCGTGTGGAATTCGATTGGAGCTGGGTGGCTTGCTTGCGACAACAATTCCGTGAATTTCGGTAATATCCGCACATAAGGACTAATGCGACCAAGCAAACCCATGAACAGTGGGTGAGAATAGACATGCGTGGGAGGTGTGCAGGTTGAAATCAATGCGTGCCAACCCGACACCCTCAATACTACCCTACCTAAACCTACACTCCTAACCACTACAACCCCACAGCAAAGCCTAAAAAAAGATTAATTAATAAATGAGTCCCTTCAAAAATAAACCTACGTGTAATTCCAGTTAATTAAAGTCGACGAATTTCTCCTTGTACTCTGTAAACAATAAGATATTTCAGTTTACTCGCACAAACGGCTATTCACAACAGGCAGAACCTTTTTTCCACCCCATTCTCCCTGAAATCACAGCGCGGATGAAGTACACTACTTCAACAAAGAGTAGGGGAATACACGTCGGAAGAAAAATGACGGTAGGATGATTACTCCCGGAAATTAAACGCACCGCCGAGCTCTGAATATATAGTTTCAAAGTACCACTGACTATGGACAAGTGGGGATAAAAGAAGATGGAGAGCATGAGCCTGTGTGATGCACCAGGAAGTTATAGAATAGATTTAATATTGTAACTAATACACCGAGAGAACTCGGGGTATCCAAGAGTCCGACCACCGCAGAAATGAATTGTGGTGCTGGAGGTCTGTGGGATTTACGGAAAGACGATGACGCTTGGGGTAGCAAACTTGAGCAAATTCAGCCACTCCCTCATCTCATCCCTCTCCTCTTTCTCTTTGTTCATCACTGTCCTGTCGTTCTTGAAAAATTTCACATTCAATTACCTCTAATTGTTTTTTTTTATATCGCTCCCTACCCATTTCTCCGCAAAGCTCACGCAACCATCTATTTTTTCTCTCATCAGAGAAGGAGAAGGAGAGGAAGACGGAAGCCTTCCCGTCCGTCAACATCTATAAACAAAACAATATTGACATTTCTTCTCTGAGCGAGTAGATAACTGGAAGGCTAAACCGCAGGGAAAAAGGTTACTCCCAGCCTACATATCCGTAGAGAAAAAAGTTGGAAAATATTTGCGAGGAATTTTGCAAAAAAGTGACACAGAGATCGAGTCTCTCACGTCGTGGAATATGTCTGAAATACTGTTTCGTTACTAATTTATTATTTCTATACAAAATAATAATTCTAGTCAAGTTATCCCTAGAGTGATCGTGGGGGGTTTCCCCCCCTTGTTGTCCGGATAGAAGAGGAAATTAAAAATTTCCATGGTCATGATGTAGAAAATATTTCGTGCACGAATTTACTCCATTATTCAGCACTGACAGGGAAAATACACGCGGGCTAACCCACTACTCTTAACGTTTTGTAATTTCATTGGTTCTGTCGTTGATGTGGTTTTCAATTTCATTTCCTACTCTCATCCAGGCCACAAACTCTCCACTAGTACAACAAAACTGCAATACACAGCCCAGCGGCTCTCTCTGCCCTGTGCACACATTTTTGCTAATAACTTTTTAATGCAGTTAACGTAAGTAAATAGGACACTACGTATGAGAAATAACGTAAACTGTTGATGTTTAGAGTGAGTAGAGTGGTTATACCTCATTCTACGCACAAAAAGCCGGATTCATATAGTGAATTGGGGTTTTTCGGGTGCATACAATTTCCAGAAACTCATACCCAAGTGTTTTATCGTGCGAAAGCATTAGTTTGCGACAGTGAATTGGCAATATGATTTACGAGGCACGTACAAACTCTACCATTTCGTACACTCAGTATCCAGTTGCTTCTTCTGGGTGGTGGGATATTTCATGCACAACCAACAGTCGGCAATAAAATCTATATGGTGGAGGGAAATGCTTGAATTGCAGTTACCACGAAAATCAGAAGGTGGAAAAATTGGCGGATGTGCAGGAGTTCCAGACAGGATTAATAATCTCCACCTCCAGTTAGCTAAGCAAGCAGCATTGCTAAGCTATTCTCTCCTGCATTTTTTATGACAATATGAATTATCATGGCCGGCAAATAAAAATATCCCAAATTCGGACCTTGCAAAATCAAAATTGGCATTATTTTAACCCCACTCCTAACCCCGGGATTATATCGCGTAATTGGATTACATAATTAACCCGCTGGTTTAGCCGCGGTGTCGCCAACTACCATCAGCCACTGGTCTGATCCCACCGCATTAATCGAGATACTCGACCCACACCCACAACATTTCCCCATATTCCTTTCCCCTCGTCAACAATTCACCAATTCCTCATTCTATTCTAGGCCCGGTTCTCCATAATTCCAACTAATAACCTGTAAAAAAATTCCCCAAAGATACTTCAAAAAAATGTATTCTACATCCTGTGATAAACTTCCGGCGGTCTCATTTGAAAAAATTTTCCAAAAAGCTTTTCCTTGTTTGACATAAAAGGGAAGAAATAAATTTTTTAAAAACAGGAAAATTAGAGGAAACTGTAGTGAGCTGACGCAGACCGCAATAATTTGAATTTACGATTGGACGTATACCGGGGTGGTCGTTGGGCAAAATAGAATCTCCTCTGTGCATGTGATTTCTCATCTGTCGTATTCCTCTCTTTCAACTCGAACAGGGTGTACAAGGGGTAGGAGCCACATCCCCGGCTCAACGACAGCAGCTACACATTGACTGTCTATTGGCAGCCGTTGTCTTCCAATTGTATTTATGTCCTAGTCATGCACTCGTTTTCCAGCGCCTCCGTACCATTTCAACTCAACCCTCCGCCTAATTAATGTACTTTGTTCAGTAATCCGATAAGCTTTCGTGAGCGCAGTAGTATATCCCAACGCTATGGGAGACACACGTCTGATCGTTTATTCTCACGTTGGTATTCTCCTGTACCCTCGATTCGGCCCCAGGAGTGAATCTGCCATATAATTACTAAATGTTTTTCAAAAATTTCAATTTTCATCTGGTACTGTTGATAATTCAGGAATTAATGAAAATGTACCTATCGATTCCTACAACCCCACCTTTTATATAGAGATTCGAGTTTAAAAATAACTGAGTTGCTGCAAGGTGAGTTACGAATGGAAATTGAGATGAAAACACTGTATTCTGTGGCTGAAAGATAATCACAATGATTTAATTGGATTTTTTATGGTTTTCCCTGGAGTTGTCTTTCCTTTTTTTTTCACTCAGGTCATAAAAGGACAATCCAATATTGCTGGAAATGCTATATGCAATCTATTTTTTCCCGACCTGAGCGGTAAATCCTGGCGGAAAAAAAAATCGATGTCAAACTAGGCAACATTTAATATTTGTGTTAAGGTTAAAAAATTAAGATATAAACATGAGCCCTTGCAGCAATAAAAAACTGCATTCTATTTTCTTCATAGCGTGCTACCATTTTCAAGTAAATTAATCACCAATTTATCTCGAATAATTTGCTTTCCCTCCCCCTCCTTACTGTTGTACTTAAATTTCTCTGAATATAGGGTTAACATCGTACAATATTTTTTTAAAATAAAAACTTCGAATTAATGGATGAAAATCACGTTGGGGTTATTTCATAGTGACGTTTAATATCGAGGCCTCAATTTTAATGTGAGAGAGTCACGCATTATGTAAGAAGTATACATCTATGAATGCCTCTCCCCCAGTGATAACCGATGAAATCCTCCATTCACCCCTAAATACCTATAGTACCCGAAAATCCAAACAATTTTCATTCAATCTGCAATGTTTTCATGAAATTTAATCGCCAATGAGAGACATTGTCGAATGAAAATCATCTCGCTTACTCGAGTTAACTTTGAGTACCGACTTGAGGTTGTGGGATGAGAGTTAAGCGGAGTGCACGAAACGAAGAGGCGGGGAGGTGCTGGTGGAGAAGAGATAGAAGGAAGAGTATACGACTAGAATAGCGCATACAAAAAGGACTGGATGAGGACTGCTAGAGTGAGAGAAGGGAGGAGCACCGCTGAACAAAGTTTTCTACCATGAAACACGGGAGCCTGCGGAGTACCGATAGTTACGACGATAAGCGTTTCCATCCACTCACCCTTTCTCGTTCTACCGACCTCCTCCGCTCTGGCCCCTTACCACCACCCATTCACCTCATCCCCTCTCGCCCTCACCCCAATGTGCATTGCGAAGTTTGTGCCTTAGTTTAGCTGAAAACGCGTTCGCATTTCGTCATGACTCAAACCCCTTCCTTCCATCCTCCACTCGAAATGTGATATAAACGTGAGACCCATACAACCCTCTTCCATCAACCCTTCCTCCCCTATTCCATTCTATGGAACTATTCTCTTACCCTCCCGCCCCTTGACGTCGTTGTATTCAGTAGAGCAAACTCGTTGCGTGCACCTTGGTATACAAATCCTCAAAGTGCAATCCTTTAGCCTTCATACGAAAATACCACAACCCCTCTCACCCTGACGTATTCAACCCTTTTTCTATTCTTATTGCAATACTTAGGAACAACCGGGAAAGGAGATGATGCGGCAAAGTTTTCACTAGAAGGAGCCATTTCAAACTCATATCTTTCTAATGATAGAAATTTTCGTGAAGATAATCTGGAGGGGTGATTTTTGACGTCATAGACGCCGGACTTTCCTTCTGGTTCATCACCACGAAGGAAAAACAAATGGGAATATCATTGAGTGAATTCCATTGTATTTGACAAAGCGCGCGGGTACAGTGACGCGACGAAGGCGGTTTGATTAGAGGAACACGATCAGCCTGAGGGCGTGAAGTGAATTGAAATCCGATTTATACTCGTCCGCTTTTCAACCCCCGTTATACACCTTGATTCTATTGGCGCCTATGTCTCTGAAAGCAAACCCTCTGGAGGCGACCACGAATCGCTTCCTGAATACAAATAATCGATTCGTGAATAGAATCAATCAAGTGTGGCCACCTGATTTGTTTACTAATTTATTCAAAATTAATGGTGAAAAAATCACACAACAATTTTCAGTTTATTCAAAAGGGCGATTTTTCTTGGAAAAATTCTCTGGGTAATTCGTCTAGCCATATCTCAGCTACAAAAAAAGATAAGCCATTATTCACATGTCCTGTGGTCCGTGTGATGCATCTATGAAATGATAAATGGCAGTCATTTCAAGGGATTTTCTTCCTGCGCAACAGAGCAAAAGATGCCATCAGTGATCACGAAAGTCCCATGGGTAACATTGCTTACCATTTTCACAATGTTCAATGGTAATTCAAAGAGGGCGCGTGTGGCCGGGATAAACAACATCATTGGTTAACCGTTTTCCTCTCGAAAAGCGACTCTCAAAGGAGATTACTCCTACTGAGAGGCAACAATTCGATTTGTACGTAAATGAAGATTCATTTCAGTATCCTTTTAAACCAGAAGTCCGTTTCAGGGCGGCATGACGGCTCCCACCGGATTGTGATTGTGAGAGTGAGAGAGACAAAGGGCTAAAGAGAGAACTCCTGTGTTCATTCTCCCCCCTTTTCTTGTCAACGTCGCGCGCATATCTTTCCCTCTTGGTGGAAAATTAGATTCCCTGGGGATATGCCAGAGTCATAGTTATACATGTGGAAGAAGTGGAGGGTGAATCCACGATTCGTGGTCCGTGAATATCATCCGGCCAATGCCACTAAAGACGAGTCATTTCCGTTTTAACCTCCCACCCTTTTGAAAAATAAAGCCAGAAAATTAACGTTTTACCCTGTTCGTTTGATATTAAATTATGGCACGTGACATAAAGTGTCACTGTATAATAAACATTTCTCTTAATGTCTTATTTGACGATGCTTGATGGTGACTGTGGGGCTCGGAAGGAAGAGAGGCTTGAAAGCCAATTGCCATAAACCGAAAGCCACATCTAACCACAGGCATTAAAATCATGCCATCTCACGTCTTTGCGCCACATCTCTATCATGATTTTCACCCAGTGAAATATAAATTGCAATGGAGTATAAAACCCAACGGAGCACCTCTACCACCTATCCATCGCCTCCCCCCCTCCCCCCTTTAACACCACACATCGAGGCCCGACACTATTTCATCAATCATCCAAGGCACCGTAAGCTCGCATTAATATTCGCTTACTATCAAATATGCATCACTTGTTTGTAGGTGCCGTTGCTTATTTATTTCCATGTGGATGGCCAGTATAACACGTCCAGAGAGGATACTCACTTTCCTCGACTAATCGCAAAACGCTCGGTATAAGTCCTGAGTGCTATCGAGATATTTAAACGCTTGAGGTTAAGCAATACCGATATGTCTGTAAAAATAGTCAAGTGAGCGTTCTCCGAAAATTCACATTTCAGCTTTAAAAATTGGATAGTGCATCGTGATAAAAATAACCTCCATCATCCATCCGCTCGTTGAAAATTCACTGGAGAATGGCTACAGTTGAATAGAATTTCCCAAGTGTGTAAACAACATCCGGAAGTGGGTCAGTTGGAAGAGTAAAAGACGGTGGTCCCCTATCGATGGGAAAATTAGACTTCAATGGAAAGAAAAGATAGTTCTATATTACACAAGAACAAATGGACGGTGAGTGGGTTTTGGTGAGTCAATCCCCTTTTCTCCACAGAATGGAGGACACATAGCGTCACGACACCAAAACATGATTAACCCGATGAGATAGATTCCCCTCTCCCTTCATTCTCCATCCCCTACACTTCCCTCGGTTTCACTCATTTTACCAATACCCAGAGCCTTCGGTTGCACACCCAGGTACGCTCTCGCGTACTGGGTCATCGATGACGTTAGTTCGATTTCATCGATGGGGGGAGGTGAATTCTCACGAGATGAAAACTTGAGTTTCGATACGATACAAATCGATTTCATAAATCAGTGTATTTACACCACTCAGCATTCTCGTCCTTTTCTATGCCCAAAATAGATAGATAGATACAAATGTCATTTCTATGAATTCCTAGGGGAATTTCATTCAAAGGAATTTGTATTTTTTTTTCTGTCTTTGGATTTCATTGGGTAAATGAGAATGAAAATTTAAATAGCAGTAGGAGGTGTCCCTTCCGTTCAATAAATAAACTCGTATGCCCAATCGATTCCACCTATTGGCTGTACCAAACACTCACTCCACTCGATGATTAACCCAGCTTCCACGTAGCACAGATCACCACGAGATTGAATTTGTTTGATAATGGTGAAAATGGTAACATGGCGCTTCTGTAAAGACCCACTAGTACTGATTCAATAATTTTCCAACGCCCATACCCGCCATATTTCCAATCACATAAACCAAATTGGATTAATTCGATGATAATTGTTAAACCAAGAATCATACAGTTGTTTAAATTCATAATAATGGCGTTATGTGAACTGAGATTTAACTCGTAATGTGATATTCGCCAAGTCAAAGTTTGTCGGGTGAGAGAATATTTTGAACAGATGCGACGGTAGCGACACTGGGAAAATTATTCACGACTTCATGAATAAATAACCGGATCCGTTGACACTTGAGAACAAACACCGAACTTCTTCATCGCGGGGCTCATGGTGACACAGACGAGTCATTTTTTATTTGCTTTGGGGTGACAAACCGGGGGGAGGGGTTACGATTTGCACAAAATTAGCCCCATCTTTAACGTGGGGAAAAAACGCTTCAGCGAAAAAAAAATTAATTCAAGATCATTACGACCACAGGAGGGGTAGAATCGACTGCGAATCACCTAGTAATGACTCCGCTAGTAGGTGATAGAAACGACTTGAATACATCAAGAAGATTCACCTCAACCGATATTGACAACGAGCTTATATTCCAACTGTGTCCGAATG
The DNA here is from genome assembly GCF_034640455.1 of Diachasmimorpha longicaudata. NCBI lineage: Eukaryota > Metazoa > Arthropoda > Insecta > Hymenoptera > Braconidae > Diachasmimorpha > Diachasmimorpha longicaudata. The sequence goes on from NC_087235.1 coordinate 7,488,920, forward strand.
AGAAAGTTGGTGAAGTCGGTTTATCCGTGACCAAGTATTCACCACTGGGAGTGGCAGATTCAACGGCACCGAGGGGGAGAGGGATGGGCATTAAGAAGGACTTGACAGCGGAAGATGAGTGGTTGCATGGGCGAGACAGAAAAACCGTGGCTGAGGAATATTTTGGAGCTCTACCATCGTCGCCACGGGAGAAGCTCTCTTGGTCTCGAGTGGCTCTACCACGATCACTGATACTGCACTACAGTGAAGCTACCCCTTGCCTCTTGCCAATTCACTGAGAGACAGAGACTACTGATGTTGGCGAGCACGTGTTTTCTCAACCCCGGTGGCGGAGGGAGGAATTGAGAGGGTCCAGACATACAAGACACGGCGAAGAGGGAAACAGGTGGAACGAAGAAGAACCGTAAATATTGATAATCGCTCGACCAGGACGACTTAGTTGGTGGTTGGTATGAGAGAAAGGGGGAGGGCAGGGTGGTACAAAAAAAGTTGAAGATGAAAAAAAGCCGATGAGAGAGAGAGAGAGGGCGGAAAGGAGAAATATCTTCTTTGCTCTTGTTGCCAGTTCTCCACTCAACGAAAATGCTTTATCGACAATCGATATGACGGTTATATCCAGACTTCAGTCTCTCCTTCCGACGATGTAAGATCTTTTTTTAAAGAGTCGAACAATGGTACTGAAATGAATCCACTTAAACAAAAGGGACGATGAGACGGCAGCCAGGAAGCGACCAGAACTATAGATTTAGAAAAATAACTCATTTTTCATGAAGCAATACAACTACAGTTAACAGATTATTACGGTGCAGGGGTTGCTGGTTATAATCCCTCTACATTTTTTTATTGAAAACCATTTAATCAGGGTTTCCAGATGCCATAGCCGTTCATTGAACATGAGGATTAGGGGATCTAGGAGCTTTCGTGCGAACGGCCGCGGAATTCAAAACCTCTCGGCTCTCCTCCCCTTCTATAATTTAGGTGTATTTGGTCCTGGTACCCTCGCTTTCACAATTCTGCCTTAGCGATAAATGCACGAGAGTCCACAGGGGATTCTAGTTAAAGCGAATCACGTGCGCCGACACTCTATGTCTTAAGGTGTGGCATAGTTGAATAGGATGAGAGGGTGAATGAGAAAGAAGGTGCTTAGGGAGAGGGGAACTGGGGTAGTAGTTGACAGGAGCTGTAAAGTTTTCCGGGAAGAGGAGTAACACGATCGAGGAGGGATGTTTTTTCTATGATCAAGGAAATGACTGCATCTAGTGGAGAACCTATTGAGTAATAATGTCAAATCAAATTGAAAAATTTTATTAGCACAATGAAAACTCCACTCGCTATTTATTGAAGCTGACGTTTACACCACTTCGTCGACAAACCGGCATTATTAGATTTTCCTCGAAGAGTAAAAAAAAACAACGTGGATGCCATGTGACTTTGATCAATGCAACTGGTACATGGCGACGTGGAGATGATGCACAAGAGGAGTGGTAGGATCGAGAGACAGAGTGCCATCACAGGGTGAAGTTGCTTTGAAAGTTTTCCTACCACTGCTGCCACCAACACCGCTATACCATCCACTGTCTCTCATCTTTGCGTATATGTCAAAGCTTTTTCAGGCTTTAGCACGAAAATTTTCCACTTCTATCCCGGCTGTGTCGTCGGCACGTATTTTCAGCTCTCACTGAATCCCATCCTCTCCATTTCTCCTGCCAGCGAGCCCCCCGCCCGCCCCTTCCTCTGCTCTCTTCCCTCTTCAGGTAAATTTACCAACGATACCCACGTTACACAGGATATCTGCATGCCTGATGACACTGTCGCACCATAAAAGTCCCTCAACATGTTGTATATGCATTTGAGAGTTAAAAAAAAATAGGAACAGATGTACCAGTTATGGGTAGAAAAAGATAGTTTGTAAAATATGGGCCCGTATTGTTGAAGTGGCAACAATTTAGAGATTAAAAAATTTAGAAAGCTCCCTCCATAATTTGCTGTGTAGATTAAGTAAATACAGAATTGAGGTATTTTCCTCTTTGCTCGGGGTGTAGTAGCTCACACACGCGACAACGTCTCCTTGGCTGATTACACGAAAAAGTTTTGAAAGTAAATAATGGACAAGGGTAAAGCCAGAACATGGAAACACTCTCCATCATTTCTGAATATTCAATATTTTTAAAATCAGATAATGTCGTTCGTTAGGCTAAAAATAAGTCTTGAAAAAATCCAAATCCCATTCTAAAACGTAGGACTATTGACGTAATCTCTTGTTATTGTATATGCAAAAGCGAATTGGTAATTAGCGTGGAGGGTTTATTGACCAAGGAATTTATAATGAAGTTCTACCAAATTAGTGAATAGAATGGCGATGACGTTAACTTGATTGCCCTAATGCCATTCAGTTGAGTCTAAACAAGGTGGCAAGGTTTAGTTATCCCCGGCTGTAACAAGGTATTTTACAACATCCAAATCCCAGGTATATAACGCTGTAGATGGATATTGTAACCTCTCTAAAAGCGTTGGGGAGGCCTTGCTTTGCATACATTTGTTTGCCATGTCGATGCTGCTCTCTCAGGTCGTAGCAGCCCAGCACTGGGGCTTTTCGTTCGCTTCCACAACAAACACTCTGGCACGCACGCCCACGCTCGACCCGAAATCGATTCGCGACCGCGGTATGGCTAGAGGAGGGGAGTGACGATGCTCTCCGGATCGCTGGACCAACGGCTGTCGTGCGAGGGAGACGTTGAGATGGTGAAAGGGAGAGTGAGAGCCAGCAAAAAAGGGCTGAGAGTGGAAAAATCCAAAGCCCCAACAGAGAAGAAAAAAGCAAAGTACTTGAATGAAAAATAAATAATCCAGTTATTTCATTTGACATTCGTTCATCTTGAATTTGGCAGACCATTTGGCGCATGTGGTCTAGAAACGAGTGACTGGGAATAGCATAAAATTACACATGTGCGTGAGATGGGCGTACATCGTATATCGGATTAAATAGACACCATCAAAAAGCCCAACCCATCCATGTCACGTCAATCTACATGAGGTGGATACTTGAGTTTGCCAATCGAGTTGTGTGTGTGTGTGTGTATTTAAAAGCTGATGTGGCCATCATCGACACGATCGGTAGCCACAAAAGCGCTTTGATTACCCACTATCACGCATCACCCATGAGCCAAATGACGATGACAGATGTTTTTGATATTACAATTGGTGAGAAGAGCCCAAAGTTTCAAGATGTGTGATTCAAGTATATCTGGACAAGTTTCAGGGTGAGTTGAGAAGTTTTGGGCTTTCGGTTAATGTTGATGCTTTACTATGGGATTCGGTCACGCCAAGGATGTAAAGCCGAGAGACATACATTCGTGTCTCGTGCTATATGTACTGCCGGAATTTCTCGGAAAATTCATCCAAGTAATGAGGCTTTGGATTAAGGCCTGGGTTCCTTCAAATGTCTCGTTGACATTGTCATTTGCAAGAATTACCATCCAAAGAAATCCTGTTTGACTTCCAAATTAGCTCGACTTGGCCAATAAACTCTCATCAACTTGATTGTGTCCCCCCCTCCCGTTGTTACTGGAGAATAACACAAGGACACCTCGTGTGTATTGCTTGAAAGGACAACGCCTTTAGAGACATTTGTCGGTAGATTGGGTGCATGAGACAAGTTGACTCGGTTATCCTAAGATCAAGGAAGGCTAATTTTCAACGAGAGAGAGAGAAAGTTGCTGAGAGTGCATGCGAATGGAGTAACAGGAAATTATGCGGTATCGCTTTGCTGTGGTCGAGCCCTCATTTGCCTTGTAAGTCACCTTCTCTCCTCCACTTGCTCACCCCCTTCCTGCTTCAACCAGCTTTACCCCACCCAGTTTAAAGGCCAATAACGCATACCTCGTGGCATTGAGGTCAGTAATATGCTACGTACCCCAATGAGTTTGGCGAAACAAGTGATAGTAAACGACGTACCTGTCAGCCACCACCCTTCAATACATCGAATAACACCCTGACAAGGTCAGAAGAAATTTGAAATTTGTACTTACGCAGCATAGACGAAGGGCGAACGATGAGTGGCAGGTAAAAGGGCAACAGTAGCTGCAAGGAGTGCAAAGCTCCATGAGGCTGCGTGACACTGCATCCTGTCCTCACCTCTATACCACCACATGAGGAGAACTCTGTTGATAAAACCCTCAAAGGGTATCTTCTTGATCTGTATGAGAAAAAAAAAACTTGAATGGTGCGATCCTTTAGGATCTTCTTCTTCTTCTTCTTTCTCTTCCTCTCGTACCACTAAAACACTCTCAACTCGTGGGCTTCCTCAGCCCGCCCGTGTTATCTCTATCTTCACTAAAATATTTTTGTCTCGTTTTTATCACTGAGTTCCAACGATCAGCCACTTCCCAGCCAGGGGAAGTTGGCGTATTACTGACTATTGCCAGATCTACTGGTGGTGTCTTCAGCCTTATCAAATAGACCAACCTTCATATCTCATATCGTAATATGCTCACCAAATTATCACCAAAGCACTTCAACAAAACTTTTTGAGTGACTTCAACTCAATTGTCACACTGATGAATCCCTCATATTATTATTGGGTTGAAGTGAAATCTCCTTCCCCTCTGGCTGCTGGATTAACTTTCGATGGTATTTTGAAAAATTTAACACTCGTGGAGGGGTTGAGATAAGGATGAGATAATCTTTATGCCGTCGTTCGAGCTTTACAAGGGAATTAAAGTAAAATTGTGAGGGGATGAGGAGCGGATGGGGTAAAACTTGTCGATAAATTATTTTAAGGACCCACTCTCAGCAGGTCCTCGATTAGGTCCACTCCTATGAAGCGGAAGCCTGCTTGGCGCCGCCAGTCTGCCGGTCGCTCCTCTTCACTTTTATCCTTCCACTGGACATTTCTGGGACGGTCGCACCCGCGCTACGCCGCGCTCGGGAGTGGCGTCCCTCACGGCTCACCCGGCCGGCGCATCGCGCAGACGCATTTATCGCCGTTATTACAAAATTCTCCCCTTCCATTTTCCCATTTCAACTACCCCCTTTCACTCTTTCACCTCTCTCTCTCTCTCTCCCTCATTCACACAGCCAGTCCACTTTCATCCTCAAGCCCCTCTCATCCTCATTCTACCTCTCCACCCGCGCTTCTTATCCCTCCATTCGCCGCTCCGGTGCTGCCGATGCACACTCACCCGCACACACCAATACACACACACCTTCCCTACTTGCCCTCTGGTGAAAAAGGGAGAGGTTGGAGGCTGTAGGAGAGAGGAGAGCTCCACAGCCCTTCTTACCTTCCCCCTGTTTTCTCCCTTCATTCGCTTTTCTACACGGGCCGTTATGCTCGTGGCACGCGCTTGCACGCACATACATATGAGTACTTGCTTTTTTCTCGCGAAAAATATAGCTAGAGATATCAACTCGGAAGCTGCTAGGGTTAGATATGCCTCCGGAACGATGGCTATGTTTTTATTCAGATAGTTTTCAACCTCCTTTCATTTTTTTCCTCTAAGAGGAAGCTCTCAATAAAACACATTCTCAACTTACTGCTCGCAAATTCGTCCTCGTTTATTTAACAATGGAATTTTTTATTTTCTCGTTGTTCAGAAGTTAGAGGAAGGCACAAGTTTCAGCCTAGAGAATTTTTTACGATGCTGAATAGTATATTGAAAGATGGGAAACGGTACACGTTTATTGTGTTTACCAAGATCAATCGCGTCTGATATGACGTACGTTTTTCTACTTCCTATTGAGAAATGCAAGGAAAGACGAAATTTTACTATTTTGATATATGGAAGAAGAAGGAGTGTATACATTACGCTCTTTATGAGCATTTTTCCTCTGGTGAATAATTATGTATCAAATGGAGCCTAATAGACCGTCAAGTGTCAAGTGAAATTCAGGGAATTCATCAGAATTTTTCAGTTCTTAATTTATATAAACTTACGTGTCTTTACAAATCTTCTGAAAGTTGCCAATGTAATCTGAGTTTCGTCGGGAGCGAAATTAGCTGAGGGAAACTTTGAATGGAAGTTTCTTTGAATTAATTCGTGAGACCCTTATGGGGTTGAAGGTAGGACATTTCATGTTCCCCTAATCCAGCGATAACATTTTTGAATTTATTAGCCACGGGCTAAAGATGACAGTCTCAGCAGTGGAATGGATGGGTCGTAAGGTTTTTTAAATCTCGTTTCACCGTATGAAGCAACGATATTCCTTTATTCTTTGAGAAGTAATTTTTTTCATCGCTGCAGTGGACGCTCACATGATACTTGGTTCATTGCAGTGGTAGGAGTCTAACTTAATTACCTTCCGGTTTAACCGCCACTTTTCCAAAAAAATTCCAAGATCTTGTGGATTACTTGCACTCGTAGCCATTGGTCTGAAAGATGTACTCGTATACAGTGCAAGAGGATAGAATTTCGAAGCATTGGATTACATCTTTCCTGGACCGCACAAACTCTCGAAGAATCGATCGAGCGTTGAAAATCGTATAGGCCAAAGAGGACATAGAGATCCTTGCGGCTTTGCCAACTTGTACATTGTGGATTACACATAACTATAGATTCACGAGCCATAGAGTGAAAAGCAGTCTGTAGATACTGATGGAGAGGTGGGAGTTTTCAAGTTCTTTCACGCTCTAGCAAGCCCAAGAGCCAAAGACCAAAGGAGCGAACTATTAAAGCTCGCTCGAGTCTTCATATAGAATCAAGGAGAATGAGGGAGATGGTGATAAGCCGAAGACCAACTGATGCTCGCTCCAAGACAATGACAGAGACTAAGGTAATCGTCTTTCCCGAGGACTACCCCACTCTAACCTTCTCCTATCCTTCTTACCCACTCTATTTCTAACCAACCTCCTGGTGTTTCTCCTGTCGATGAACGGATAAGCGTAAACGAACAAGGTGCCCTCGTTAAAACGATACCCACCTGACCGGGGGAATGCAAGTGTCGACACTGATTAGAGTGAAACAAATACTCAGATTATTGTTGTTGTAAGGCATTTCGAAAACAAAAGATTCGAGAGTTTATTAAGTCTATTGTGTCTGCAAATTTGTAGGATACGATAATGATCGACGTCGGGAAATCTAGATAGACTCTTTGTTGGATGAAAGATGTTGCTATCAATCCCTTCTGTTAGTGGATACATACTGGGCTAACAGAAACAACTCCTCACCCCCTCTGATATTACAATGAATATAATGATGGGAGATTCATTAGAGGTAAAATGAGAGAAAAACCATTCTTACCGTTTTATACATTATCTCTATATATACGATCAAGCGACTTGGCACGGGTATTTGCACTGGATGCTCCACAACATCCAAGGGTAGATACGATGTCACAACAATTTTGTGGAGCGCAGGAGGAGGCAGGATGGATACAACCTCGAGGAAAATTAATCCTGCAACATTAACTGCTTCACTTGTACTTTAACTTGGGCAATTGTTATTTTTCTTATGGCAAAGGCAAGTCCTGTTGTGAAATATTTCTCTGAAGAAGCAATTGCCTGGAAGAATTTTCCGGGGAACAAAGGTCCGGTAATCCCCTTAGAATGGACATTTTCATGTTCAATTACTCAGGCTATCGAGCTAGGGCATACATTCAACATACGTCATTTTATTCGTTTGGAGGATCGGCAGCTGTGCCCAATGGGGGGGTAGAATAAAAAAAGAACTGAATTCACTTTGACCTCTAGAAAAAAAGACACTGATACCCGGTGGGCACTCAAACCAATTTGCTTCCCATCTGAGTGAAATGTCACATATTAGACAGCCCCACGGCTCTCTCTCCCTCTCTCACTATTTCTTCGCGGTATTTGTGCAATGATGGTTAGACACAAAAAAGGGTTAAACAATAATCTGTCAAAATTATCACGTCAGTGGGTAAATATATAGCAAGAGCGGGCAGTAGTGGATTGGCAGTAGAGAGTTAACAATTCAATGGCATTTCATATGTTGCATTGTCCTCAAATTGGATAGAATGATGGTTGGCATAAAGGATGAGGGTGTTGGAAGGGTAACGTGTAATTTTAGTCAGTGTAGTAATCCCTCTGATTATGGTTTTAGCCAGGAACACTGTAACCATAGACATGTACGTCGTGACTGGATGCACCATCTGATAGGGTCTGTAACTCCAAACAGAGGAGAGGTGAGGCGGGAGGGGATGTGCTTGAAAGTGGTACAAGAGAAATACATATACCTATGCAGATGAATCGACGATGCCTCTTGGTAGCTAACACCCTCTGAATACTCGGCGTGTGAAGCAGGGTGGAAAGGGCGACTGTTGGAGTGTGAGTGAGTTTAGCGTAGCGTTATCTAGATGTAGAGACGAGGTACGTAGATTGTGCCATCCCAAGGGGGCTACTAGTACATGGCCAGTTGTCAACGTGTCATGCCGTATTGCAAGCATTTTCGCCCATAGCATCATTTGTATACAATATCTCTTGACGATATTGGAATCCATTTGCCTAATGTCGCGTTGTAACGCTCAACGATGGGTTGAGTTGATAATGTTGATAGCTGAGTTCGTTAATTGGCGTTAATTACTGGTGAATTGCTCATGGTAAATTGCCATTGTACATTTACGAAATTCCACATCATTAAATGCACGTTATATATGATATATACATATATACATCTCGGTAAAACTGATAAATAAATTTATGAAAGAAGAGTCAACGAGAATGGAAAGGTGAAAGAGATATTGGAAGTATTTGAAATGCATTAGCAGTATGTTTCAGCACGAAAATGCTGAACCCAAGGGACCGCATGGAGGAAGCAGGTGGAACAAGGTACCAGCAAATACAGTAGGAGCATCCGCCAACCGGCTTGTTCAGTTGGCTATCGCTTACAAGCTCGAGAGAGGGAGTAGAATCCCAATGACATTTGCACGAAGCGGATGGGGCTTCTTCATACACACACCAACATTCACCCACATACATACATACATACACTGCTGGTATGTATGATGTTACGAGTGAATACCATTGGAAAGTTTGGCGCTTGCGCCAGAGATTACGGTGAAGGTATACTAAACATTTTGAGTGTACCAGAGTGAGACAACGAGTCTGGGATTCTGGCTGTGTCGCCTGGGATGTTCCATCTATTGATCTTGGTCAAAGTTGCGCGTCGAAACGTGTTAGTAAGAGGCTACAACAGAGTAAACTTATCTCAGTCCATCTCTTCAACTATATCTCTGTTCTATTCTTTCCTCAAATATCCATTTCCACATTCCTTTCCAAGATCCACCAATGAATTGTACCCCAAAAACAAACCTCATCAAATTTTATGGTGATCGGTGAATTTCAATCTTTAAAACGAGGAAAACTTTGCACCCAGAGAATTTACCATTGATCACTTCGATCTGTCATCAGGCACTCTCTCCATTCAAGCTGGATATCTCCGCGCTGTTCGCATGCGCACTCCAAATAACAGTCTATAGTTATCCAGCATATAATCATGTACATATAGTGAAACAAGACAATGTAATAGATCACAGCTATGTCAGGTATATCACATCGGATAATATCGAGTTGACCTAAGCGCTTAATGTTTGTACCTTTGGTCTTGGTACTCACGATAACTCGATACTGATAGGCGATTGAATGTTGAAATGGAAATGCATTTATAGTGAACGCCGCCTGATCGACAATGCACCGATTAGTCCAAGATTACAACCCTGATTGCTCAAGATTCACGACGATCAATCAACCGGGATTGATAAATTATATAATTATATAATTTCTTGATGATCAAAGGATAATTGCATTGTGAATGATTAAGTCGAGCTTCTAATGTATAGGTATTTCACATGCTCATACTCCGTATCAACCTCTTATACTTATCAACTTCAATGGTGAACAATCACTGATCTCCGTAAATCCTCGGAATTATTGGGACGTCTTATGTTTTACTGATGATTGTCCGTCTCACCGGAAACTTTTCATTTCACCAAGCCATATCTTGCTAAACGGTTTTACGCGCAATGTAGAATTCCATCTCGTAAAGGGAATGTTTTACTAAAGAATAGTGAGACAATGGCAACAAATAGGGGGAAGGGGGGATGGAATGGCTGCTGCTACGTTTGATCGACGTAACCCTGGGGTTTTCACAGCTCGTAAAAATCTCTCGGTGAAAATTGACAGGGCTTCCGGATATACACAAGCTACGAAGATTGGCAGCTGAAGGGGGTCGAGGCTGCAGTCGAAGAATAAGGGCAATTCACACTCTTCGAAATGACTTTCAACCTATCTCACATATTTTATTGCCTCAACTGTTTCACAAGATCAAGAAGAGAAATAGGAGAAATGGGGGCGTGGGAAAGGTATAAATACATTACACTTTCCACCCTATCTCCTGTACTCGTCACATTTCCTTTACCCCCAAAGATATTTCACTAGATTTGAAGGATGGTAAAGGGTACAGGCATTGGAAAGTGCGTGATTTTTTTGCGATGAAGTGACAGCACTTTCACCCACCGATAGTTCGGGTAATCGCAGAAGAAAATACATGAAGAGAAAACACTTGGCACGACTCCTAACCCACCTGTTTTCCATTCATTCAATTATTTTTTTCTCATAAAAGAAATGCATTTGTTTTTTTGACAATTTGAATATCGTGGGAAATTCGATCGCGGGTCTACGAGTATCTCGACATTTTTCCATGCAAGACAGAGGTGATACCCGGAGGAAAAACCATCTACATAAACGGAGCGTTTAAAAATTACGAAAAATGGTGACACATCGTTCAACATCCTGCAAGAATAATTGCCAGAGGTTCGGAGGATTTTTACTCGTCAGTAAGAACGTTAAAGCATTATAAGCAGTAATCTGCGTCTATAAATTCCAAGTGCCGTCGATTCTTTTTCTTTGTAAGCCGTGCTCCCTCAAAACGTACTCCTGTAATTCCTCACGATTGATGACGTCAAATCGCGGGGGTTGGTTGAAGTTAACTGAATTTCGGGTGAGGCTGTGTGTCGGCGCATGCGAAGTTCGATTAACGCAATCGCCTAGTCTACACGTGCCTGAGTGTGAGTTCTCTCTTTATCTCTCTCCGCCGCAGGGGGTTGGTACAACGATATATGGATTGTGTGCGGCGGCCGGGCCCACCACGAGAGAAACTTTAAATCCGGTGAACGCGCCACGACAGAGGTGCCGCTGGAGATCTCTAATTCCCTATTCTGTCACTCATCTATTCGCTCCTCCACTATCTGGGTGTCGTCGTCATGACGCGCGCGGCGAACCGCATGCAATCGTCCGTCCTCACCAAGCGCCAATTGCTTCTAGTCCCGACTCCAATCATTTCCTACCTGTAGCTTCCTTCAATTCTGGACGAGGGCGAAATTCTCCCAGGGATTAAAATTAGCTACAAGTAATAAATACATAAATAGAATGATAATGACGAATCATTAAATTTTGTTTTTCCTTCGCCCCTATACATATATGAACTTTGGACGTAAAAGGCTCTTACATTTTTTTTTAAATTCTGTCTGTACCTCGCTCGGAAATTCAAACTACGATTTTTCTTTTAATTAGGCAAATCTATTTACATCAATTCCACCCACGCAGTTAGTTTTCAATGATTCTTGTTTAAATTATTTAAAATTTATAAATCTACATGATAAAGTGATCACTCCGCGACAGTCACGTGACTCGCCCGACCCACGAGATCATTAATCTGTCCTCCTTCCCTAGCAGGTTTATACCCGTTTGTATTGAACTTCAAATGTCTCCGTAGTTTCACATTTATTTTTAAATAAATAATGTGAGTTGTTATATCTTTGTGCCCCGAGCGGAACCCTCATACCAACGTAGTATTTGTAAGTGGCGACCTCTAGGTGCCTTAAGCAGAACCCCAATGCCATCAAGGTATTTGTAAGTGGCGACTCTGGGTATCGCTCGCGAAACACACACAGTACAGAGCGCCACGCATGACATCCTCAAGTACTTGTTCAGTGTTTTGATAAAGCATATAGACTAAAGCAGAGGCTCATGTCCATATTAATACGAACCCCGGCGGTGAGAGCCGCCACCATCGATTGTGGCAGATGGGCGAGATGCCCGATTATCGGAGGAAATTTTGAACGGCTCTCTGCGCCGAAATTCCATTGAAATTGCCGCGGCTCATCGCCCGGCAAATATTATACCATCATCCGCCACTCAATTGCGGACTTATTGTACATCGGATTTTTTAATACCAATACCATTTCCATTATGCCATTCTCAGAAAGCCAACTGGCGCCTATCGCTTCTTATCGTACTCAAGTTCCGTTAGCCTCTGTAAATTAATGACCAACAAGTGTTTCCAAATAGCAAAACCGTCGGGAGCTTTTGTCAGTTGTACCCGTGGCATGATACGTACCGTACGGTTTGGACATTCCAATTTTTAAAATTCAATTTGGGAACAACTAAAAATTTTTCAATGGGATTATTAGAGATCCCGTTGCATGTTTCACCTATCGCAATAATCTGCGGAGGGTCCGAATCCGATTGGTGCGATAGTGTGTGGAGGAAGTAAAACTCAAAGAAATAAAGGAAATAAGACTCATAACAATCATCATCATTATTCACATTTTCTTAATAAAAATAAAAAGGTGTGAGTGAGGTGTGTATCGTGCTCAGCACGATTTTACGGTATTGATTTACCAATTTCGTTAAAGAAACTGGGGAACGCGCAGGCCCTACACCATGAATGACGCGCTTACGTATTGGTAATAAAGCCCGTGAATTCAACCAGCTGTAGACACATTTGAGCATCTTGAGTTGGATTTTGCGAGGATGAAACTCGATCCTCCAATATTCCGACTACTGGTCATTAATTTGTGTCTTGTAATCAGCATTACCACTGGTGAACTTGAATATTATCAGGGTAAGTTTGGGAGTTGTCACTGGGAATGTCATAGGGGTTCAATGCAGTGAGCATGATACCACTTATGAGGGTTAATGACACTGTTGAATAGTGAATTCTTTACTGGATTTTTAAATATTGTTTGTTGTCAATTCGGATATTGCGTCAAGTTCATTTGAGTAACTGTCATTGATGTAATAAAGAGGGAGCAGAAGGGAATCACAATGAGATGCTGCAGCATATTTTTCCTCTATTATTTAGTTCGGGGAACGGTTTGCAAATTTATGGTCTCATGAAAATATTAGATGGTATTAAATTATATGCTAGTGCTGTAAAACTTGTTTTCTATTGAGATTATGATGTGACTGAATTTCAGAATGAGAGTGACCGGGCAACTCACATACTCCCCCGAAACTGACGGTGCATAATATTTATTTTGTACCTTGATTCGATTGTTAAGAGTTTACCTAATCTTAGTTTCCATTAAAAAATTTCAATGTCAAGAGTTACTTGAACCTGTTCAGTGTACAGTCATGCAGTGAGAATAAAAATCAATTATTCACTCACCGGTTTAATCGCACTGTCACGCAGATGTTGACCCAGAACCATCGGAGAGAGACGTAAGGCTGAAGCAGATGGAGCGTTACCTTGTCTCCAAATCGCGTCTTCGTCTTCTACGCCGGGACAGAGCATCATTGTATCGTCATTTACCGACGTACAAAGATGACACCTACCGTGCTTCTGAGCGAGAAATCCTGGAGGCCCTTGTGGATAATCCAAGTATTCTAGAGCTCCTAGAGAACAATAAAGAAAAATACATAAAATCCCATTCTGATTACAACGGCCGGGCATACCCGAGCTCATTAAATCGACCCTACATAAGTGTCAATTTAGAGCCTCTGGAAATACGGGGGTACGAGGACCCTAAGCTTCAAATACCCTATCCCGATAATAGAATCAATGAGAATATTTTTTTCGATAACTCGCCACGATATGACTTGAAATTGGCTTCTCCCATTAATAACGAAAATCATTATTATGGAGACAATGATAGGATCGAGGGTTCAGTAGAAAGGCTAAATGATAAATTATCTCGCTTTAATAATCAGAGACTTTATAATGCTCCAAGTCAGGTGTCTCTGGATAATAAAGTACCGGATTTCACATACCATTTTGGTGCGCCAAAAGATGAAGAGCTAGAGAATACATTTGCAACCAAACCAAATGATCCTCGATATTACGAGAAGGTGGAGCATGTAACGAGAAGAGAAGGACATCCTAGAATTGAGGATCCTATCGAGAATAAATTAATGAAGATTGAAGAAATCCCCACTGACTCGAACCCCGCTATTGTCATTTTTAAATCTACTTCAAGTAGTGATAGACCAATTGGGGAGAGAAATGGGAGGCTTGTTGAGATTATGCCTGAACCGCAGAGACGAGCCGAGAAAGAGCCCATTATTACATTCACTAGAAGCAAGGTGAACAATGATGTGTACTTCATTGGTAAGTTGACAAGCAGACCATTATTGATAAAGAGATTAAGAGCTTTGACATGTTAGGTTTTATGGTATGATATTTTCGAATATTTGGAACAGTTATAAATTTTGTAAAATGCTGGTGCATAGCATCTCATAACAATTTTACCACTCCATTGGATTATGTTTTATTCTACTCATTAATTAACAGAAGAATTTATTTTTAGCTATTGTTGCCGGGTGCAGTGCAGCTGCCATGTTCGCACTCGTTCTCGTTAGTTTGACGTGGTGCAGGTGAGATAATTAATCATTTTCCTATTCAATTTTTAATTTAACTTGAAATAAATTGCCATCCACTAAGAATTGTAAGCGATTTAGAACAAATTTATGTTTAAATAGAGAACATTTTTTTGTTCTTACTTCATTATTAATTTGATTATTCTTTTACCGATTCACAAGCACATTGGACGAGTGGAGGCTTATGGCGATTTTTTTCAATCTTGATTTACTAAATATTTTAATCCGATCAGGCTGCAACGAGGAGTCAAAGCAGCTGCGGATATCGAGTACCCAGCTTATGGAGTGACAGGTCCCAACAAGGATGTTTCACCATCGGGCGATCAACGACTAGCTCACTCAGCTCAAATGTATCATTTTCAGCACCAAAAACAGCAAATAATTGCAATGGAAAAGTACGAATCCCCAACGTAACCAAGAAAATAAAATAATTTTCCCTTTATAAAAAAAATGATAATAATATCAATAATAATAACTATGGATCATGGAATTGTCATCCTCAATCTATAATTCTGCAGATCAGCAGCATCGCGTGACCCTGGATCAGTCTCTGAAGCCGAGAGCGACGAGGAAAACGAAGAAGGTGATTATACAGTGTACGAGTGTCCAGGCTTAGCACCAGTAAGTTTGTCGATATCTTCTAATCTCTTTTCACTTGGATTATTGAGTCACCCTGACTTGGATGATCTCGTTTATCTCAAGGCAGGCGAGGTTGAAGTGAAGAATCCCATGTTCCATGACGATCCAACCCCAGCAACACCATCCCAGAACACCAAAGACGAGGAGCCACATCACTAGCTTCACCACTATCCACAGAATTAAACGAAGTAACCGAAAAAGCAAGGTGGCAAAATTATGAAAATTTATTATTATGACTATTATTATTCACATTGCCCTTGACAAGTCTCCTGATCAACCAGTCAAATATTATGGAAAGTTGTACAGCAAAAATTCATATTTTCTGTATTGATTGTAAAGAATATTTCTTTACAGCATTTTCTTTTATAGAATATCATCTATAGGTTTTTCATTTTCTATGGGTGAGAGGTGGAATTGGAGATGCACTCACTTGTGTACACAAGCTGTGCTTATTTTACAAGGTATACACTTATCAAAAATTTTAGTATATAATCTAATGTCAATCGTCCATAGTATCGTGACGTCTTTATCAATTCCAAATTCTGCATGCATCAAAATATAAACAATATTAATTGTAAAATTGAAAATAATGGGTTTTGAAAGTGAGGTGGTGAAGGAAGATGAATTGCCTTGTTTTTATTTTCTACAGAAAAATACTGAAACATTTTTTCAGGACTTCTTTACAGCTAAGGAGATTCTTTACAGAATATAAACGACAAAGTTACCATATCTCTTGAATTAAAATATCGTTTATGGGTTTTGGTGATTAAAGAGAGTCCATTAGTTATTAACATTTCACCCATTATATTGAAAATTACAAAAATTTTAATTACCTCACTCAGGCTGCAAAAGAAATAAAAATCACAAAATTAAAATAATGCACACAAAAAAGAATCGATTGAAGGAGTTAAACAATTCCTAGTCGTTCACAAAAATCTCTATTTTGACCAAATAAATATATCTAAACAATATACGTAATGGTGAGGACAAGAATAGAGAACGCAGAAAATAAAGACTTGTATCTTGTGCATTGTCCAATGTACATATTATCAATTAATATTTTGTGTGACCATTCAGAAACAGAGCATAGAATATTGTAACTGAGCATTTAATTAATGTATATATAATTTCAAATGTTGAAGAAATTATTAAATTTATTGGAATTCAATGAATTTATAATTTGATATAGAATTGAGAATACTAATTCGGTGAAGTGGCGAAACGTAGAGAAGAATCTTTACAATCTTTGACATTCATTCCAATAACTTTTCTTGAAATAATCAAGGAATAATCATTGGATTTTGTTCATCTCGTTTTACTACTCTTGTAATTCTATTCCCAATATTTGTAAAAAAAAAATATGAGTTTTTATATACTCCACAATATCTTCCTAAAAATCATGAGTAGGGTCCTGTATCTGGTGCAATAACGTTTGTAACGGAACCAATTGCCGGCGATAGGTCTTGATTGATGATATATGTTTTCTGTGAGCATGAATTGCCGGAAAAAGTACTTGAAAAATATTAAATAAAAATGCTTCGAACACTTGCATGTACCCTCCACCATCTAACAGGTGAGATGCTATCATATTCCTTTATATTGTGTACTAAAATAAGAAGAGGAGCTTTAAACAAAAGTGTGTGATGTCGTGCTGGCCAAAGACATATACAAATATATTAATATAGATATATTTTAGTTTATCCGCTATGGATTGTAATGAGAAAATGAATAATAAAACGAAAAAAAATTTAATGAATTATGTCTATAATGTACTGTTAGATTAATGAAAATGTTTTTTAGTGATTGATGGGGAAATTTACCTCTCCTGATATTTAGCTCTGGTATTTCTATACACCAATCTATATTGATATAGAGACATATTGTAAAGGTGAAATGTGACATTGTTCCTTATTACCTTATGTTAATCATGCCAGGAATGGGTGGACTTAAAAGGGACTGTAAGATGACCTCTTCCTGTTCATCTAATCGCCTAATGAAAAACTCTCAAGACATTTTATTTTTCATGAATCCTCTAAATATCAAAGATAATTAATAAGTACCATTACTTTGACACTGAGAAGCAGAAACGAGAGAAATAAGAGGAATTATTCCAACATCCTAACAAAAGATCATTCTTATCGATGTTGTATGTATGTATTATCTGCCCATTATGTTGCCGTTTAGTTGATAATTCTGTTAGCATTACTACTGAATTGTCAATGTAAAGCTTGAAAGGACAATCTACGAGTACAAGAAAATTAACACGATTGTATGACGTCTGTTAAGTGGTTTTAAAAATGCCAAACGAGAACGATGAAAAAATGAAAAAAAATTCGATGACCGATCCCTCAATTGGCTGTAATTATTTCGTTAGATCCAAGACTTAAGTATTTGATCATTCATCGTTTTCGTAAAAGTCAATGAAAGAATATCTAATAAAATTAAGTTGATAACCTTCTGGTAACCATTCATAATCACACCGGAATAATTATATGATTATTATTTTCTTGAATAAATTATGTGTTTTGTAATTGAAATTCCTATCATATCACTCAATTTGAAAATAGTTTACTTGGACAAGGAAAAATAAAGCTTATTTATTGTATAATTTGATAATAGTTATTCGAAAAAAAGGGATCATTTGATAAGCCACTTATTCTGGAAATAATTTTTCAACTTGTTCAATAATTAAAAATGCACAAAAAACTTCATAATTATTTTTTATTTATTAATAACCACATAAATTCAATACAGAAGATGGAATAAAAGACGACAATAATAATAAATTGAGAAGTTGATTCTCTTATGAGTTTGCAAATAAAAGAGTATAATTCGTCGTATTGGAAATATAATATATCTCCATTAGGATACAACTTAGGTTGGAATGCCGAGGGTTTTGCGCACCAAATTCTGAGCTATTTTTTCAAACTCAGCCCTGTCCTCTCGCCACATTTTTGCGGCATCCACGTTGGCACCACTCTCGTCATTAGGTTCAGCTAACATGCTCACCACACTGAGTAAGATTTTCTCTACACTCTGAACTGGACTCCATCTCTCTGCACTACTTTCGTAGCCCATGGGGTCATCACCCGGAGCATGTAAAATGCTGATACATACTCGGCCGTCGGCATAAACTACATTTTGTAACACAAATCTTTCCTTTAATATTTTCCATCATCATTTGTTTCATTAAAATGGTTCAATTGATAATAGTAATAATAATAATAATGAAAATAATTTCTTACTATTTGGATGGAACATTTCGCAGGTGAACTGCATTTTTGGAGGGCTTAAAGGGTAATCCGGAGGAAATATCAATTTTGCTGGAAATACTCCACCCTCGAAACATGTTCCTTCTGGTCCTCTGTAGAGAAAAAAGGATTACTTGAATTTTAAATAAATGATTTCCTATCCCATTTGGCATCCTTTGACAATACCATTCAAGACCTTGCATCATCACTATACATAGAACTACATAATAATAATAATAGCAAAATGCATAAAGTTCAGGATTATTAAGTACGTACGTAATGAGTGCTTCCCACTCGAAAAAATTCTCTTCATTAATTGGTCCTGCAACAATACCTTCTGGCGGATTTAATGTTAATTCTGAAATTTGACATTGGAATATCAATGGTATGCACTTACCGAGTAATTATCGAATATAAACATATGGAGAACAACAATGTTAGGACTGTATCGAGAGTAGCAAGACAATTTTATTTTATATCTTACGTTTATACTCAGCCATAAGGCGTCTCAATGCCGAGCCCGCCATCACAATAATCCTATTTTTTCAATAGTTAAAATAACTTGGTCATGTCATGACAACTTTGACGAGGGAAATAATCACGTAACCTACATTCCACTGTTTATTTGAAGGTTGTTATACAATTAACTTCGCACTAGCCCGAAGAAGACAATTATCCAAAAATTATCTTTAGGTTATCTGCATCTGGCCAATAACCTTTGAAAGCACCAGCGTTCAGATAATAATGAAAGGAACTAATTAGGCGCGTAGCTGGTTCCAGGCTTTGTATATGTATCAATAGAGAGACTGCGTTGACCAGGGTTTCGCTCGATGTATATAATTCTATATCTATATCTTTCTCACAATTATCTATTTATTGGTACGCAGATATATATGAGATCCGATTTTACACCATCATTTCGACGGGTGGATTTTAAATTCTATGCGCGCAGGCGCGGAATCTTGAATCAATAGGATAGGTATATTTTGAGTGAAGCGGGAGAATTAAATTGGTACTATTAAACATAGCCGGAAAAAACAACCGAGTGTATATATGCGTACTAGAAATATGTAAACCTATAAGTATCCATGTATTAGGTATTTTTATTCACACCCACCGAGGCTAATTGACTAAGCTTGCTTCAAATCGTTACTCTTTCTTCATATATTTAGCATTATTTGGATTTGAAAGAATCTTGTAGTAAATAGCTGAGAACATTACACTTGAGCTCAAAAAGCTCGATATTATGGAATTTGCTAACAGTAGAAAGTCAGCAGAATCAACCCAAATGGTAAATGTCCTAGCTGTAAATATAAATGGAAAAAATTGTCAAATATAAAATAATTAAGTAAATCATAAACACCAATTACATTCCACCTACTTATATTTGTAAATGCAGATATAAACCAAGTCAACAGCGACACAGAGTCCGCATTTTTGGCACGAACAATGGTAAGTAGTTGAACAAGTTTACCAGAGGCGGAAATAGGTGTACACATCGGCTAAATAGTGAAAGAAAAAACATACGAGCCATAAAAATATGTTTAGATTTCAAATTAAAAATTTCATTGAGGTGCATAGAATGCAAGGAACTTACCGCTAAAATAGTCAGAACGAATTTAGGAATAACTTGAATTACAATACAGGTACCCAGAACGAAGTAGCAAATGGCGAAAGAGATTGAAGTGTTATTAACTTGATTACGATAATTCAAGACTAAATAAATAAGAACGAATTGCTGAGCGAGAATTACAGGATACTCCAGATAGGTCAGCAGTGCATAACCATTTGTATAATTGTAACTCGTCATCACAGTGTAACTGTACAATGGAAAATAGAACATTATTCAATGTTTTATCGAGATGATTATGAAAATAACGACAAAAAAATTACTTCACCTTGTGAGCTCCAGCAACAAACCGAATAATGAAATTCCTACAGAGGACTTGATAGCCATGAGATACCATATCTGTGGAATTTTTAGAATAAAACAGGCGGAAATAGTGATGATACTGAAAGTATTTGCAATCGCCTGGATATCCATTTTCATTATTCCATGAGTTTTTGCTGTTTTTCCCTTTATATTTCAAAAGTTCTCAGTTCATGTCCAAATTCTACAACCTGCCTGGAATTATTATCAATAAATTATTGACAACTTCACATATAAGGTTAAATTAATTTTTTTTACTACTTACCAGACGTTAGAAAGCGATATGCTCTCTAACATATGACAGAGAGTAATAATAGAACCTTAATACTGCATCAAGTATTATTAACACCTTGGAGGCATCCCTCGGACTTCTGAGGAGGAGGTAATATAAGACACAGGTAGGTAGGTAAGGTTATTCATACCGTTCTTTGAAAATCCACCAAAAATTATCACTCACTTTCAACCTCCTCCGCGCGCGGCGCAAAGGTGAGAGGGGGTAGAACGACGCCATGTGTTCGGCTGTCATTTCCCGCCAAAAATGTATTATTGACACTGAATTTTAGGTTGGAAACTCTATTGGAGGCGTCAGTGCATAAATACGCTCACCTTGCCTCTCCAATTCTGTTAAAGTTTTTTACTCTTCATTTTATTTGTATGTTGTATTATTAATTTAATTATTCTCTCCTAGTTCAATTATCAATTACTGTAATATTGTGGAGAAATATAAATTATGGATTTCGAAGATGCCCACACGAGACAGTCTCGAGTGAAAGACGAGATTGGATCCCAATGTCAGAGGTTGTTTCAAAGTTTCCTAGAAGAGTAAGTACTATTTTTTTTTTCAGTGAAATTTTATTGAAAAGTTTGAGTTTGAGATTGACTTTGAAACTCATTGAGGATAGGTACAAGGAGGACGATGAAGTCAAGTATTTAGAGCCGGCGAAGGAGCTTGTTAGCCCTGAACGGAGTACTCTGGTTGTTTCTTTTGATGATATTGAGCGATACAACCAAGCACTTGCGACAACAATCGTCGAAGAATATTACAGGTAATTAAAAGAGTCAGGATAAAACATTTTAGAGTAAACCCATTGATTTAAGAATAATTTGAAAACTCGCTGGAAAATTAATAAAACAGAGATAATTCAATTTAGCTTTAGGATAAATTTTCAATTTCCAACTGCTCGTTTTTCTTTTTCGATTCAAGTCTCTTTAATATTCAGAGTTATCAAATAAAGTATTTGACTTTTTTATATTTTATACTCTATTGATGATGATAATGATTTTATCCCTCAGAATTTACCCCTACCTCTGCCAAGCAGTCTGCAACTTCGTGAAAGACGCAGGGGAATTGAAAAAAGTCAAAGAGTGCTACGTGAGTCTCGTTGAAGTTCCAACCAGACACAAACTCCGAGAATTAACGACCTCAAAAATAGGAGCACTCATTCGCATATCAGGACAAGTGGTTAGAACTCACCCAGTGCACCCAGAGTTAGTGTCTGGAACATTCATCTGTGTCGACTGCAATGCTGTTATAAAAAACATTGAACAGCAATTCAAAGTAAATATCTCATTTCTAATCCAATATCAATTGTCAAATTATATCTCCGGAAAAAAATCCCCAAAATTTTATTCCGCGTTTTTCTCAAAAACTACCCAACTAGGAAATATTACCTTGAATTATCAAATATTTTTTACAAATCTTATAATATAAATAATAACTCTTTAAGAAAAAAATAAATTATTTATAACTAAAATTTTTCAGTTCACAAATCCCACAATATGCAACAACCCAGTTTGCCTCAACCGTAGAAGATTCGTTTTAGATGTAGACAATTCCATATTCGTTGATTTTCAAAAAGTGAGAATCCAGGAAACTCAATCTGAACTACCTCGAGGATGTATTCCCCGTTCTCTTGAAATTATTTTACGAGCTGAGGCTGTTGAGACGGTGCAGGCAGGAGACAGGTACAATAAACTTAACGACTCACTGGGTGATAAAATTCATTGCTTGTAAAACGAATTATTCAACTGCAGATATGACTTCACGGGCACTTTAATAGTCGTGCCTGACGTGGGAGCCCTTGCATTGCCCGGCACAAAAGCGAATATCAATTCGCGGCATAAGGCTGGGGATCAAAATGAGGGTGTCAAGGGGCTGAAGGCTCTCGGGGTTCGAGAGTTGAATTATCGTCTGTCATTCCTCGCATGCAGTGTAACTGCGACCAGTCTAAGGGTAATTACAGTTTTACAGAAGCTAAAGAAAATATATGTAAATTAATTAATTCTTGGAGAGTACGAAAATAGTGTGGAGAATTCAATACTGAATAACAATAATACTCAATCAAAATGTCAGATCAGACATGTTTTTCTAGCCGACAGAAATTGCCGAAAGAATAATCAAACAATAACATGGTTTATTAACCCTCTTCCTTCAGTTTGGAGGAACCGAAATGGCAATGGAGGAAATCTCCCAAGAGATGATGAAACGCCAAATGACCGAATCCGAATGGAATAAAGTCTACGAGATGTCTCGAGACAAGAATCTCTACGCCAACCTCGTTGACAGTCTTTTTCCCTCAATCCACGGAAACGATGAAGTAAAAAAAGGCATTATTTTAATGCTTTTCGGAGGTGTTCCGAAGACCACCCTAGAGGGCACGAATCTTCGAGGAGACATAAATTGTTGTATAGTGGGTGATCCCAGTACTGCTAAATCCCAATTCCTAAAGCAAGTCGCTGACATCTCTCCCAGAGCAGTCTATACCTCGGGAAAAGCCTCTTCAGCAGCTGGATTGACAGCAGCTGTCGTTCGAGACGAGGAGTCAGGTGACTACGTATCCAATGGATTATACTTTTCACAATTTTTTACCAATTCATAAGAGTCCTTCATTTCATCAATGAGTTATCGCATATAATACCACAAGAGCTCCGAAATTATCGGATATTTCCCGATAGGTTCGTTGCAAACAAATGAACGTGTCAAGTTTTCCAGTTTAAAAATCACGAGCGCGAAGCGCGAGTGATTTTTCTGGAAAACTTGACGAGCTTATTTGTTTGTAGGGAACCTTGAGGGAAATATCCGTATCCGTATTAGGGAAATATTTTCATATTATAAATGAGCATATGGAAGTAATGAACTGCTGAAATATTTTTATTTTCCCAAATCATGTTATAACAAAAGTGAAAAATTAATAATGTTTCTTATCGCTGCATTTATCCCATATCTAGGAGATTTTGTCATCGAAGCTGGTGCACTGATGCTTGCTGATAACGGAATCTGTTGCATTGACGAGTTCGATAAGATGGATCCTAAGGATCAGGTGGCTATTCACGAAGCAATGGAACAGCAGACCATATCAATAGCCAAAGCCGGTGTGCGAGCTACACTCAACGCAAGGACTTCCATTCTAGCAGCTGCTAATCCCATTGGCAGCAGATACGACCGGACCAAAACACTACAGCAAAATGTTATGTTGACAGCTCCCATCATGTCTCGTTTTGATCTATTCTTTATTCTGGTTGATGAGTGCAATGAGGTAGTAGACAATGCCATCGCCAAAAAAATTGTCGATCTCCACAGCAACACTATGCTAATAATGGGGGCTATTTACGATCAGCCCGAGATTCTGAGATACATAAACTTTGCGAAGCATTTTAAGCCCTCCATAAATCCTGATGCTGCAGAGCTCCTGACGGAGAGCTACACTGTCTTAAGACAGAGAGAGGGGGTGGGGAGTGGAAAGTCCACGTGGAGGGTCACTGTGAGACAACTGGAGAGCCTGATCAGACTCTCTGAGGCACTTGCTAAACTGGAGTGTGCGGATAAAGTCACTGTGAAGCATGTTAAGGAGGCGAGGAGACTATTGAGCAAGAGTATTGTCAGGGTAGAGCAGCCTGATATTGACTTAGAAGACCAGCCTGGAAAAGCCGACGATATCGATATGAGAGATGCACCTCCATTGATGGAGGCTTTGAACGCCCTGGGAGATCAAACCAAAGAACAGGGTGATATGGAGGAGGAGCTCGAGGAGGAAGAAATTCCTAAGAAAAAACTTACAATGTCGTTTGAGCAGTACAAGAGTCTCACCAATATGCTGGTGCTTTATATGAGGAATAAAGAAAATAATACCGAGGATGAGGATGAGGCAGGGATCAGAAAATCAGAGTTAGTTGCTTGGTATTTGGATCAAATTCAGGATCAAATTGACTCGGAGGAGGAGTTGCTGGAGAGAAAAGCTTTAGTGGAGAAAATTATTGATCGCTTGACTTATACGGTGAGTTTACCTCGGCTGCCGCGTTTTAATTGCCTCACTTCACGTTAAAATTTCATCTCCTAATTGGCGTCAGGTGTCCTGAATAATTTTTATTTATATTTCAGGACAATATTTTCATCACCCTCGCCAATCGTGAATTGGGAGAAGCAAAAGGGGAACATGAAGAGGATCCCCTCCTCGTGGTTCATCCAAACTACGTCCTCGACATCTAATTATTCATTGTACGTTATTCAATTTCATTCTCTTATATTCCCTATTTTTATACATATCATTTTTTTCTGTAATAAAATGATTGAAAAATGTATTTTAAAAAAATCACATAATTATCCTAATTGCTTAACTAAAGCACTCATTAGTACTGAATAATTGACATTGTCAATGGGTCAGGGAAATATCAATGGCCTGCTTTCTGTACTGGAAATGAACAACTGCAATAGCTAAATTTTGATCTGGGGACATAATGACCTACTGATTCGTCTACTGAAAATATATTTTATCCAAGGAATACTGACTGACAGGCCCGGCAGTAGTTTGCACCGGCTACACCTCATGAAAATACTGTAAATTAATTTACCATCGCACACACATCACATGGATCTCTGAATGGAAATATTGAATCCTGTTAATTTTTGCATTCTTCAGTAAAAATAATAAAAATATGGGAAAAAATTGAATTTATTCCCCACCACCAACAATTGATTGTTCTATCATCACCCTGTTCCACCAATTAGCGATTCACGACTAAATAATTGTGTATTTGAATCCCCCACGGCGCTAATTTGCCCGTATATCTCCACATCTGGCCGACATTATTATTCAACATGTCGTTTACAAAGTGTCGATAACAATTGTGTAGTGGAATTGACAATACGATGTCGTGTTTTGATCCATTGAAAATAGTTTTTAGCCATCATATGGGAAAATGGTCATTTTCAGGGTTTCAACGAATGAGACCCCCACCCTAAGGGGCATACAGCCCCTGAACCCCTCTCCGGGGCCTTGATGGTAAACAATAGTGTGTGGCAACCGGCCCGTAACGTTGGTTTGTGGTTCTAGTGAGTTAGCAGCAACTTCACATTCATTCTAAACTTCCATTCACCAGCCTTATGACACAAATAACTATCTTATCAGTTTGTCAACGCATCACAATTTTTATTAATCGTGAATTGAATAAAAAATGTCAACAAGGAGCGTGAGTTCAAATGGATCGAAAAAAGTAATAATAATTTGGCTTTAACTTATAATTTATTATGGAGAATACGATTACAAAGCGTGCGCGAAGTGAGTTTGAAAGGCTGTTGTTAACAAGGACGTATTTTTATTATTTTGTTTTATGACTGGACCGTTCATTGAAAATTAATTTTCGCAATATTTTAATATCTTGGGTAAAAATAGCTTTTATTGCTAGCAGGTTTGATATTTTAACGAAATTAAATCATCTAATATTGATTTTCGTCTATTAAAAACGGCAATTTTTCCAATTTCAAAGATAAAATAGCTCCAGCAATAAACATTATGCTATTACATAAGGTTTATCAAGTTTTATCGCTGATTTTAAATAGTGATTTTTAACCTTGTCATTAATATGTATTTTATTTTTATGAATTGATTGAGAACGATAAACAATGGGCGATATTTATGGGAGATTTATCTCGGCTGCGGGAGGTAATATCAAATAAAAAACAAAGTGAGAGGCATTCGATTTTGTGGAAATGTCTGGGTGGAATTGATGCGGCCGTCAGAGGTGTAGGACAGGTACCCACTCGTTTTATTGCCGTTAATTATTTTTCTTTGCAGTGATGCAAGGTTTGATGTGTCTCATTTAGGTAGTGTTCGCAAACAATCCTGTCAGCGGCTTGCTCATCATAATTACCCTCGGATTTACTTCTCCTAATGTATTGCTGTTTGGATCGACTACGGGATTCCTTGGATTAGTCATTTCATATGTAAGTGAAATTACTAATACTATTGTTTGGATAATTTTTACTATCAAATGTGAACGTTACAATCTCGCTGACATTTATGTTTTCAAAATGTTGCCTTAGAGTTTGCAATTATTCACGTGTTATATTTACAGCTAATCCAGGACCCGGGGTCATCTATAGAAAATGGCTTGACGGTTTATAATCCACTGCTGATTGGTATAGTAACGAGTTCCATATTTCCGACGGAGTGCAGTAGTTGGGATCGATTGACTATGCTTATGATGTTTTCCGGGACGATTTTTAGGTGACGATGATGATTGCGAAATAGTTGTCGTATTCATTTCGATAATTTTATGAGTACATTTCAGTGTGATACTCGCGAGAGCTAAT
Organism: Diachasmimorpha longicaudata; assembly: GCF_034640455.1. Taxonomy (NCBI): domain Eukaryota; kingdom Metazoa; phylum Arthropoda; class Insecta; order Hymenoptera; family Braconidae; genus Diachasmimorpha; species Diachasmimorpha longicaudata. The sequence goes on from NC_087235.1 coordinate 7,515,940, forward strand.
GGGAAGGGACGTTTTCCTGTTATCACATTCCCATTTAATGTCATTGAAACCATGATTCTGATCATTCTCACAATTCATCACAGAAGGGAACCTACACCGGAGGGAATGATTGATGCTGTATCTCATTTCAATTGTCAAGTAATTATTGAGTTAGAGAGACTACAAAAATAAAAACCATGTGACCCAAGTACTTGGATATTTAGCAGTGAATGCAAAACTTTCATTTCAGTCAAATGAAACATTGATAACCGAATCAATGATCAATACTGACATTGAATCAATCTGTAAGACCATCCACATCAATTCGACATATGTCATCGATTGGGGAATGGTGAGAAGATCTATTCTACCCAATCAGAACGAGATCCATTAATATTGACTACTCTGTTAAAGGTGTTTCGCGGTATCGTGACCTCATCTTCTCAAGTATTTGCTGTTGATAATGTGATTGCGGGTACTATCATTTACCTTGCCATACTGATTTATTCACCCACTACTGCCCTGTTTTCATTAATTGGTGCGATAATTGGGTCGCTTTCAGGTAAGAAAAAAATGAAGGAAATTCGTTTGAACGCATTGTTAGACTCGGAAATCTTAAATAATATCATGAAGGTGATTTTGATCCTCTCAGCCGATTACAGATGGATCTAATCGATGAATTATTGGTAGGAAATTGAATCGGTTGAGAGAACATGTCCGGACATGTTTGCAATAGATACTTGGATATCCTTAATATCACATTTAATTCCTCTAATTACAGCTCTCGGACTTGGCGTGCCACATGAATCCGTTTACTCCGGCCTGTGGGGCTACAACAGTCTCTTATTAAGTTGCTCCTTCGGCGGAATATTTCTCGTACTAAATACCCAAACAACTCTACTGGCCTTTATCGCTGCGATATTCACCGTTCTCTTGCAATACACCCTTAATTTTTTTTTCTTAAAGGTATTAGAAACTAATAAGAAAGCAATGACTGCTCAACGCAATTCTTTCTCTTTTTCATGTTTCAGATGTCACTCTCCGTTTTAACAATTCCCTTTGTAGCAACATGCTACCTCTTTATTAGTGTGAGAGATGTTATGGATCCTGTGTTCCCGGAACCCATGATCGTGACATTTCCAGAGAAGCATAGAGCACAATTTCAGCGAATTCGCAGATCCTACGATGAAAACGAAAGTCCGCAAAGTGTTTAATTATCAATTATTTGCATTATTAGCGTAAACAACTCCAGCGCAAGAAAGACAAAATAAGAGCTGAGTGGAAAGAATGTGTTGATTGATTTTTGTTGCTGTTTTCAGAGAGCGGATAAATACTGAATTTTCGATTAATCTTAATTGACGCCACGAAAGCAGTCGTGATTTTTTACTACGCATACCTTAGAACTTGAATTATTTTACTGCCTCGATAGGACTGCCTAAGTGTTTCTTGGCCTGTGAAAGATATGTAATATGTGCCACATATGAACAATACAAATCCCTCATATGTTAATGGCCAAATTGAAAATATATCTATTATAAATACTGAATGTGTTGCGGCTAATTCCTCTAGCCCAAATCTCTGTATTTTTCGTTCCATTATCATCGGAAAATAATTGAAAATGGAACAATCAATTATTGCCCTCTGTTGACAGACAATAGATTAGTGATGGAATATGGGAAAAGAAAAATAAGCGAGTGAATACCGCGGAAGGAATAAGAGTGAGATAGAGAAGGAGACGCATGCGTCCTTTAATGGCTTGCGCCTTCTCTGATACGTATCCCACATACCCCAGTATCCAGCAGCGTCCGCCCCCGTTGCGGCCCATCCCGCCATCCCCAGCCTACAACCCCAACCCTGACATCCATCTCTCACTCCCTCGTATTCCGCTGGTACAGTGATGTTGGCATTTCGTGGACTCTACTGCAACACCGTGCGTATCGCGAGAGTATCTAATTTAATCTGAATGATTTAGATGCATGACGCACACGCGATATCATCCTGACAATGACCTTTCACACAATATATAACAATTGTCAGAAGGATTAAATAGTTGAATTGAAATCGTCAAGAATTTCGGACATTTGTGACAAGTGTTTCTAAGCAATTGTGCATTAGTGTGCATAATTACCACATTCAAAATTTATCAATTCAGACTGTTTGATTCCCCAATAACGCATAATAAATATTTCAATAATTAAAGTTTTAAAAAATTTCATGTTGTCAACATGCAGACTGTTCCATTATACTTGTTAATTCCAAATCTCGTTCCTAGTGCTTCGACAAAATCATTCCATTTTCTGAGAGACGGCTAATTGAGACAACCAATAATTTGACGTAAGTAAAATTGATATAGAAAAAATAATAATAGAATATTATTTTTTTTTCAATTCATTGTAGTTGCACCATGGAAATTCATGCTGTGGAAAATATTCACCGGGGGGCTATCCACCCACCACCGAATTTTCCACACTTTCATCCCTCTTATTATTTCAAAGTGTAGTAGTAGGTCACGGGATTGGAGTTACTTGTAGTAGTTGTACTGTAGCATGACCTGATATGTATACTAGCTAGTCAGCAGAATATTGAGGGCGGTAAGGGGGGATTGATAACATCAGTGAATATTGTTTTTCAGTTATCCAGAGGGAGAATAAATGAACAAATGAGAGTTGAGGCCGCTCAAGGGTATGAAATATCAGACAGAGAGGGAAGGAGAGAAAGAGAACGAAAGGGATGATAATAATGAGCTGAAGATAAAAATACGAGTTATCAAAATTAAAATTAATATAACACGGAATTTAGTGTCTCACAAATGACATTTAAATGGCGAAGAGATAGCAGTAGTTGAGTAACACCGATGATTTCGGTGTTGATTGTCGTCTCAACCCAGAAGATATGACGGTTATGCCTTCTGGATCTGATGTTGCTGATAAAGCGGTTTCCACTGAGGACGCCTCGGAGATGGTGCAGCTTGATGCTGTTCTTGCTGTACTTGTTGAGACAAAAATAAAGGCCATCAAGAGAGCTTCATTGAGCTCATCCAAGAGCAAGTGGCCCAGTGCACCAGCTAGTCCGAGAAGGCCGAGGTTAATGTCCTCGTCGACGGCCTCATCATCACAAAATCGTAATCATCAAGATCATTTTGATATTAAACATTTTGATAGGGGAGATATGGAGCAAAGACGGAAGACCTATAGGCACAGACGGTATGATTCCGCACCGTGTCAACAGTACATTGAAGAGATCGATGGGCAGGGTGCTCAGCAGGAGCATCACAATGCAATAGGTAGATCTTTATTTATTTAAAGTAACAATTATTCCATTCTCTTGATAAATAGTTGATAATATTTTCATGAATTCAAATTAGTTCACAAGGAATTAAAAGCCCGAAGAAGAGCATCGGAAATGATACATCGAAATCCAAAGAAAAAACGTCGCTACTCCCGTCGAATAAGTTCCCATGTACTCCACAGTATTGACTCACCCATCGAACTCCCCGAGCTCCTCGACGTTGATCGTCTACACGATGATTTGAAACTGATACATTACGAAAGAAACCGCGATGCACTGAGTGACACGGGAGATTTTCCGAGCATACACCAAAGTGCCTACGTCTCCCAAAGTGCAGCGCATCTGTGAGTTAATAATTTTCCAACACTATCGATAGTGTAGTTTTATCATTCATTTTATTATTTATTATCGGTTCTCTACGCGATTGTCCCGTTTTCTCCGATGAAATTACTAATGAAAGAGCTAACAGCGGCTCAATGTTGATAAGGACTAAAGCATCGGTAGACTGTGTCCTAACAAAGTAGAGATGTGACCTAGTTTTGCGATATAGCATTTCTCGATTTGAAATAGAGGATTGCATAAATGCACCCACTGATTCTTGTTCTATTTATATTTCCATGCCATTTTCAATATAACAACTATCCATTTTCTCTCTTATTTATCAATATATTATCCATTTTCTTAATAATGGAAAAATTACATTGAATAAAATGATAATTCCATTCAATTTCTTCAATAACAATAATAATGGCTGCAGTAATTGAAAAAACAAAGCGTCCGAAGATTGTTTGGTAATTGAACATATAAATAGACTTGAATTTTTAACAAGGCATTTATTCAATCAAATTAATAGTTGATTATGATTGAATGTAGTAAATTAGCGTATGAGGATGAGGATTATGTCGCACTAAATCTCGAGGATGAGTTTGACGGTGCATCCATGGTGTCTGGTCATTATCCCCGGGACTTACCCCGCGACCGACGGGATACACTGGGTGAGCGTTATCATCGGCCTCGGAGAAAACACAAACGAAAAAAACATAGACATGGGGTATTTCTTCCCGAGGTAAATCAAGTCCCTCAAGTCGTTCTCATTGATCATGACGAACTACCACTCCGCGCGCGATGGACTATTGTCGCTACTGCCTGCCTGCTCTTTGCCATGTCACTACTACTAGTCGGTGTTACTTTGAGAATGGCACCAATCATCGATGACATGGGTGAGTCCGACATTATTTCATTGTTTTCGTAGAATGTTGTTTATTTGCATACGTAGACCTTTACATCTACACACTCGATAATATTTCTTACAGTTGGAGTGTAGAATTTTAGATATCTCTGAGAGGAGTGGCATGTAATAAAACATGAGTTGAAAGAATATTCCCTCGCAGCTTTCATAAAAGACGGTTGGATATATTGAAATTGTGTGTGAAATGGCTCGCTGAATCGATTTTCTGGAATGATAAAGAGGGTTTGTTGGTCCCCGGGCGAGAGTCGCCAAGTCCTGGCTATCGTTTCACAGCACCCTTTCTCTCCTCAATTGTTTTCTCGTTATTCTCAATCCGATTCATTGTTTTGCCACAAAAATATCAAATATACGAAACATGTAAATATAAATAGTCGTAGTAGGTAGGAAAATGAATCCCTCTGTGATAAATAACCGAAGTGACATGTCACGAAAGAAGGAAGAAATAATATTGGCAATGTCATTAAAGGGATGCCCTCTATTCACGAGTTAAAAGTATAACTTGCTTTGTACATTTTACGGGGAAGGGATACATCCCTATATTGGAGCCTAGAGTCGTCGAGTGCCCGAGGGGTTGCGAGGTCGAGGGTGTCTTATTCACGTCACTCTAAATTAAAGACGCCTGGCCCCTGGATCTTCAGTCTGTTGCGAGATACCCGTGGCCTTAGTGGTCCACCCGGTTCACCGGAAGCTAATCAGTTTCAAGTTTTTTTTTTTCGATTTCTCTATGTTTATTACTCCTTGTGAGAAGAGTTTTTTTCGGTATGAATGAGTGATAATTGTGTATTATAGATGGGCTTGCGGAAGACGGGGAAAATGTTAAATTTTTTTTACATACTTATTTTTTCTTTTCAGGAAATTATGTTGGTTATTGCGGCAACATGTGACAATATTATTTTAAGCGCTATGGATAATCAGCTATCGATTATTCCCGTTGAATCCTCGGATTTAATCCTCTGAGTTCGGTTCAATTGTTCTCGTGAAAACGGTAATTATATAGTGGTGGAAAATTTCATGTTACAATGCCGGAAATACTCGATAATAATTAACCCACCCGGTTTTTATGAGTATATTACTAGAATATTATTATTGTTAATACGGTAGATATTCTTTATCATAGTAAAAATACTATGATTTAAACCGCTGAGGAAATTTATTTTTCATGAAATCATTGGAACATCTTAAATCTCAATTCGCGTAAAACAAGCATTATATGTTTAATTATAACAAATTCGATGGTTATTAATGGTCATTGTAAAATATTTTAAAAGTTTAATTGAGGAAGGGCTTTTTTCTTCAAAGAAACATAAAGTCCAATGTTAAATTATTATTAATCATTTCGTAGTGCAAATTATCATGTCAACACTTGATTCAATATTCAAACAGGAAATTCTTGGAGTTCTTTGAATAAATGTTGGCACTCATCCAGCCGAAGTCTCATTCACCTAAAATTAATTCTGGACCAAATCAACAAGTTATACGTACTAGATGCGTTGGCATAGACAGAATTTTTCGCAGGATCGTTGGCTTGAGAAAATACATCGACTGATAGGCCAGACAGGAGAGATTTTTCATTCTCTAATTACAGTTTCGGTAATTAAAAATGGGCGTATGGGAGTAACTTTCTGATCTACTAGGCGAATTTAACGTACTCTAGCACTAGTGGCTACACCATAAATATTTGGATGAGTTTATTTATTGCTGAGAGTTACGGGCTGGAGTACTGGCTGAGTGTGCGAAGAAGCCGTGGATGGGATGATGGGGTTTGCAGCATCTCAACTGGGCTGGCATAGTGGTAGTATTATAGAGTATAAAACAGATACGTGAAGCTAAAAATAAACTCCAAGTAAACTCAAGGGTAGGGTACAGGATAGACCACTAAATTTTTTTCTCTTTTTTAGTTGGTAACAATTAGTGAGTGAGTAGTGGGACGAGATGTGATGAATAATGTTTATTATTATTATTATTATTATTAATTTCTTTTTAGAGGTAAAGCTCGCAGTGCAGAACCAAATTTCTTCGACATTACTGAACATTAGTGAGTATGGAATACTCTTTCAATGTCCCATCGTCCCCGGTTTTATTGCCGGATCACAGTGACGATGAAATATTATATTGCATAAACACATTAAACGAGCAAGATAATTGCGTTGTTGCCGGCTTGAAGCCGTCAAGTCCTCAACCCCTAGCATCTCGATCGAACTCAGTATTTTGGCTAACTGAAAAAGCTGAACGATCCCGTCACTCTGTCGACTTTGCTACTGGTCACTTTCGTGCTAAAGCCGGACCCAGGGGTTGCACCAAATTCACTCCGCTGGGTAAATTTGTCGTTTTTAATATCGTCCCTCTTCATAGCCCATCTCCGAGTTATAAATATTGATAAAAATTAATCAGGGAATGAGAGACGAGCAAGCGTTCGAAAAAAATCACCGAGTGGTCGACGCAGAAGTTTGTCAACCGAGAAAATACGCCGTAAATCATCGGCAAGAGGGTTGAGTGCCCGAAAAGAGGTGGATGAATCGCAGACACAGATAGAGCAGAGAAGAAGACACAAGAAAGTCGTTGCCCTAGTCCTTGGAATTTTCATATTTTTACTCGTGGCATCTGTTGTTGTAGTCGTGGTAACACTGACCCACAGTTCGTTTCATTCACCTCCAGTGGGGAATAGGGAATTAGCCAGACATCGGGCCCAGCAGAATCAACCGCTGAGTCATTCCAAAATGATTTGTAGGCCATATTAATGAATTTTTATCATTTTTTACGAGGAGCTACGCATTATTTGACGTTAAATGTATTTTAATCATTTTCCCATGGAATGAGTATAGAAAAGAATACTTAGATATCCTTCAAGTTGATGAATTCATAAAGTTCTTTGCGCTCAAATGCGTAATTCCTCTTCATTAGCCTTCCATTAATATAATACAATGAAAAAAAAAAAATGTTGAATCTCTTCAACATCTCAATGGAGGAAATTTTAATCTGTTCCAGTTCGCAAGGAGAACGAGGAGCTGTTAAATGCTTTGAACCGAGACACATCTGTGCCAGACAATAGTACAACAGCTCCACTTTAAAACTTTTTACCAATCCCTCATCTACGAGGGAGATTGTTGGCTGCTGATGCCAGTGAGAACCGAGAATCACAACTCACAATGAAGTAAATGCCGTGACATCGAGAAAATGAGACACGATATACCCCTTTGTTCAAGCCGACTGAGGATAATCTGAGGGTGAATTCGTCGTCAAATGTGAGAGTAGTACGTCAATACAACTAGTATTAGTACGAACTGCTCAATTTTTGGTTCATCCAAATACAGCAAAGACATACCTTGACATGAATTTGATGTATATAGGTGTTATGTATGATGACGACTCATGTTATTAGTTTTATACACTAGTGTCACGCAAATTGACAATGGAGATTACCGAGTCATTAAGATCAATGCATAGCTATTTCCTCCCAATTCTATGACAATCAAATTGTAATTGTCAAGTGGGGAGATGAAAGTTCAGTTAACATTTTCCGGAATACCTACTAATCTGAAAAGATCTCAATATTATTTTTCAGTCATTCGATCATTCCATTGCACGCCGCAGTAGGTCAATATCAAGAGCACAAATAATTTAATAATAGTAAGAATAATAATAATACGATTCTGTCAAATTTCGAAGGACCCGAGAGGATTGTTTTGCTCCCCAGAAATGCAATTATTTTATACGTCCAGAGACTCTTGCACTTTTTATTGTCTTCGGTAATTGAATTACTGTCTTCAATGGCCAAACACGTAGTCTTCTAAATAAAGCAGACAATAAGATTAAGATGTTGTACCCCTGGAGTAAAAAAAAAATACAATGTGACAATGCCAACGGCTAAAGTCCACGTCATTCTATTTGAAAAGACAGAGTTGAATTGGAGGGATCTAGCGAACGGGTATGGCCTATTGAATACGCAATCCCACTCGTGAATTTGTTGATTAAATAATTTTACATGCGTGACACAACGAATAATATCAGAGAGCATTAAAGAGAATTTATCACGGCGTTATGAACGTGCTGGAACGTTCACCGTTTGTGAAAAGAAAAATAATATTTAATATTGAAATTAATGTAAAGCAGATGAATATTGCGATTATATCTAGAATTTTCCGAGTTCCTTTTACTGTATTATAATGCGTTCAATGATGAACAGGGCCTTGAGTAAGAAATTTAATGCCATCTTACTCCCTATTTTTTCATTCTATTGACAATCTTTCGCTCATGATAATTCGCTACGATGATTCAATTCCATTTTGACTATTAACCGGTTTTCAAATTATCTTATGTAATTATCAATTTTTCGAAACTTCAGTCAACCATCATTTAAACTATCATCATTTAGCAAATAAAACTCTCTAAAGCATTTAAGTATATTCCATAATACTTCTAAACTATTACGAGACATCGTTTTTTTACTCAACGAAGGAACCAAATGCAATCAATCCGCCTGAATCTCTACCGTTGACAATCAATCTAATGGGAGAAAGACTCTCCACTGCATACATCCTATCAACAATATAGCCAATGTATAATTACAATCGATGAATATCAAAATAATATAGATGATTATGAAATAACATAATAAAATTTTAACGAGTGTTGTGACAATGTATGTTGTGCCAATGAGAATTAAATAACGGAAACGCATAAGATCAAAATAACGAGATATTTATGTTTATATATATATTGTCCTATTAATGCATGCATGTATCATGGTTATCAATTACGATGTAATATCCAAATAGATTGGGTTTTAATTGTTACGTTACGAGTATTTTCATTAATCCCAGCCCCTCACATTTGCTAATGTTTCTAAAATCCTAAAACAGAATCTAATCCCTCAGGTGTAGTATAATGGATTAGGAATAATGAAAATAATTAGAAATTTCTGTTAAACAACCGCCCTAGAATCAACCACAACAATTTCATGCTGACATTAACAATTTATTTTTCATATTTCAATCAATAATACACATTTAGGCACATGCAAAGTACAAGTGAACTAAATCCATGAACAATAGTTATAATTTGGCAAACTCTCAGCAATATACTACACGAAAACATCTGCACATAGATACTCAGTTTATTTTATAATTGTCTCACCCTGCTTCAAAGGGATAGTCATGCAAGATTGCTCGCCAATAATAATAATAATAATAATAATATCAATAATCTAAAACCTACGAGCTATTGCAATGAAATTCAAATTCCGTGCGAAAGGGGCGGACCACGTAATTCTCAAACTACTAGAAGAGAATTGTTAAGTAACATGTGTTTCAGTCGTTTTGTTGGACCCTGCCTCAAAGGGAACAAAAAAGATCTTGATATAATCGTCGATAATTCCATTAAAAAAATTATAGATGTTATCGATGATAAATAAATAACTTAACGACTAATTACAAATTATCAGTCTCAATATTCTTACACCCTGCCTTAAAGGGATGAGAAGATGGTCATGCGGAATTGCTCTGCACACAATGTAAGCTGTTGGTAACATGGTAGTGGCCGTTATCGATTATTCTATTAGATTGATTAATTAGAGTAATAAACCACGTTTTTCTAAATACGTACAACTGCTCTAGTTATTCAATCTCAAATGGTCTAATACCGTTTCACGGTCGCTATATTTTTCCGGATTTACAACTCGGTAATTGAGTAGTATCAACAACGTCATTAATAGTATGCACGTACGCAGAAAAAAAACGCTAATTGTAGAATCTTGAAATGGTTACTTTTACGATTCAACTAACGATACTTCGCTCATGTTTTTTTTTTGATTATGTAAAGGGGGAATAATTGATCCATTTGGAGAAAGCTCAGTCGTCATAACTGTGTTTTAGCATCAATTTTTTTCATTGAAAAAACCAACTAAATAAAATCAATGGAGTGAAAAAATTTTAAAAGTTCAAGGAACGATATTGAATGATCTTCTTAAAAATTCTGCGAAAAAAAAGAATGCAGAAATTCAAAAACTTTACTCTAGCATTATCGCCTTATAAATAATAGAGAAAGAGGGGCTAATTTAATCTGCCGAAAACATTAATAAACTCATTTTCAATGAAAAAAATTTACGCCATCGTGCAATAAATTGGAAATCGATAAAAAAAACCTCAGAAAACATTGCTGACATGCATGTCAGTGAAGACCCCGTCTTCAATAGTAGCCGCCTTCTCTCTCCTCTTGTTCCTCTCTGTTTTGGAGCAATTGAGCTCCTCTTGAATCTCAAACAACGACTTACCCTTTGTCTCCGGAACCCAGAAGAATATAAAAATAATCCCGACAAAGCAAGAAGCACCAAATCCTCCCAGAGAAGTGTAAATCCCCCAATTATCGGTAATCACTTGATGCATCTTCGAAACTATGAATGCCAGTAAGGAAGCCCAGAGTGATGCTAGTGATACAGCAATGCCTTTGACATTAGTCGGAAATAATTCTCCAAGCATCATGTATGACAAAGGGCTCAAGCCCAAAGCAACACTCAACTCGTAACATATAACTGAAACGTCCAAAACCCATCCAATGTCCCTCAATTCCTTGTCCATCTTCAGAAAGAATTTGAAGAAGTAGAACATGCCGGCGATTGTTAAGGAGACTCCGGAGAAAAAAGTGGTGATGAGGAGAAGAGGTCTTCTGCCAAGTCTATCGACGAGAAGAGCAGCACCGATGCCGGCGATCAATTGAACTACACTCAGAATTATCACCACGATTCCTGGTGACAATCCCGAGTCGCTCTCACCGATGATCTCCTGAGTGTAGGATTCTATAGCGGCCAGTCCAGAGAACTGAAGGACAATCTGAAGTCCAAAACTGATGATTACAGCCCTTCGATTGCCTTTGGTGTCGAAGAGATCCCACAAGTGTCCCCTGTTGGTCATGTCCCTGATGACTGTCTTGGCGATTTGATCGAGATTCTCCTCGAGGGCTTCATTATTCTCTGGAGAATCACTGTACTGCTTCAGTTGTTGGAGATTCCTAGCAGCTCCCGCTCGGTCATTCTTCATCATGAGATAATACGGGGATTCCGGCATAAAGGCAAAGGTTACGAAAAAGAGGAGGGGGATAACAGCGCAAGAATAGGCAAGATATTCGTAGCGTACAAATGGACCGATGGCGTGAGCGTAAAGTTCTCCGAAGGTTACCATCAGCTTGATGAATGAACCCAGGGTGCCGCGTATGTTCTTGTCTGCTATTTCTCCGATGTACATAGGACAAACGACGTAGACCACCCCCTGGCCAACGCCACTGATGAATCGAGATGCATAGAGAATGTAAGGCTTCCGAGCGACGATTATTAGAATCCAGCCGGTTAGCAGGGGCAAGCCTGATAGCAAAAGACTAGCCTTACGGCCATATCGATCTACGATAAGGGCTGCGATCAAACTTCCTGGGATTGTGCCTAGGAGATAAAAGGAGGCAATCCAGGAGGCGTCATCTGAGCTCAGGGGAATTGATGAGGCATTAGATTTTAGATAGGGAAGACTCGGAGATGTCCAACCGATGTGCGAACCAGTTATCGCCAGGGATATTGTACCTAAAATTATTCATTTTTAATTTGAATAATAAAATAACATGTTATAACCACTAATTCTTACATTAATTCAAGAACGGAGAGGTATTTAAGGTATTACAATACCTCTCCATGAAATTTAAGTAAAGAGCCAGATTCAATTTAAATTCATGATAAATAGAATGAACCGAGGGATTACTTACATTAATTCCGGGATTAAAAATACTTACCAGTTATAGCTGCGAGATACTGTGGCCACTGCTTCGTGTCTTTCTTGTTATGTATCTCCATTCTATCGTTTTCTTCATACCATAAGACTAAAGAATAATAATTTATTGAACATACACTGACAACTAGGAAACTAAAATTGAGAAATTTTTCACTCACAATAACGAAGAAAGTTTTCGAAATGGATAAGACACTAGGCTGGCACGATGAAGATCGATTCGTAAGTATCGAAACGATCGACCAGAGCCCGAGACAGTGGATGATTCCTATTAGAAGTCAAAGACGCTGGGCGAGTAGATTTTATACTCAATCGTTTGAACTCGTTTATCGGTGTCAGTCTGTCTTTATTCTACGGCCATGTTTCGCTCCCCCTCAACACTTATTACGTGTGTTAGAGAGACGGCGATTCAACAAGACAATTATTGGAGTTACATATTGGGGCAAGCAGAAATTAAGTTTATAGTAGCATCTATGGAATTATCCAATGGATATTCGCGAAAACATTCTAATAAAAAATCATGCAACTTCAATGATTTTAGTTACAATAAAATTTTTAATATACTATTCCCCTAGAATTTTGATAATACGTAAACCCAGATAAACCCCTTCGTTTGTCAACCGTGTGCTTTACATGAAGGATAGAAAGTCATATTAAATGATCCGTAAATTATTCCATCATATCACTTATTCAGATGTTTACAGTCTTCCGTATAGAAATCTTTAAGTATTTTTTTTTCAAGCGATCGGATGAGGAAGATAATTAATTATTACTGAATAATTTCATAATGCGCAATTTATCGTGAATTCTTATCACAACTTATCACCTTGTAGAATCCACAGGTGCGTTCAAACATTTGTTCTGGAATTTTGATAATTTATTTTCTCATTTTCCAGTGGAAATTTTGCTACGTCCAATTGTTTCCCTCTATATATTATTTACAATAAAAAAAACTCATCGTCTGTTAGAATTTCGATAATCTTTCTCCATATTCTAACGGAAATTTGGTGACTTCTCATTGCTGCAAAGGATACAGGATAATCAAATGTCTGATATGTGGTTATAAAAAGAGAAATTTTTACGTCACGCAGGCAAACTGGAATAAACATTGTGACTTATTTAGGATATGGAATGGATGTTTAAAAAAATATTTATCGCTCGTAAAATATAATAATCTACGTGATATCCATTGAGTATGAGATTTTGTAAAGATTTTAACGTCATTTGATTAAAAAATCGGAAAATGTAGAATCAAGTCAGTCGAAAAGTTAGAGTTACTATTTGGCGCCTGTCAGACTTGAGCATACAGCATTCAAATTCTCATTAACATGATAAATTTATTAACACTGAGCAAACAGAGGTGATAAGACTGTCGTCTTCCGCTCCAATATTCCATAAATATCTGAACCAAACAACGAGTGTCAATTACGCCTCATCAAATTGAAATAGTTGAGAATTAAATATAAATCCGCAAAGTTTGCGTTATATTAATGACACCTAAATCGATTCCAATTATAAATTGGAACATGGGTAGTAAGGGGTGTACATATGCTCCGAAATGATGAAGAGAGATATCGATCCAGGCCACCTTCTGCGTTACAATCGGCTTGAGGGAGGGAGTGGCAGGGGGGAGATGTCAGCTGAGGCGCTTGGAAGTACACCACCGCGAAAAGGTCGAGCACGATTGGCCTCCATGTTGAAACTCGCTGATATAAACTGTACGGCAATCATATCTACATATTTGTTTTAATTAATTCACATAAATATTAATATGTTTACAGTTTCTCTCAATCATTGAATTGTGCTTCCAGTGGTGGTGGATGAAAGAGAGTGAGGGACTTGATGTTACATTAGATGACTATCTGAACAGTTTGGCAAGAGGAAACGTTCATTAAGTACTGGGATAAAGTGAGATTGGTAAAATGTGTGGCAGTTTCACGTGCTCCAAAAATGCTCTGACAGCATTAAATATTCTTTACATTGTAAGTCTGCGTTATTTATTTCCTGAGCTGATAGTAATTCACCATTCGAGGTTATTAAATACATTGAATAAATTTTAAAATTACTATAATTTCATGTCCCCACAATAGTAAACAAGGAAATATAGGTTTTTAAAAATCCAGATGACTGCTCACATACTAATATTCAATAATTACTATGAATTACAGGTTGTAGCATTTATCTTGATTGGCGTTGCTGTCTATGGAAGGGCATCAGCCCTTGTGACTAATCTTCCCATCATCGGGGGAATTCTTGCCTGCGGAGTTATTCTAATTCTCATATCAATACTGGGACTCATTGGAGCGGTCAAGCATCATCAAGTGCTTCTTTTTTTTGTATCCTTTTTTACACTGTCACAGTCTATCGAGATTGTGAAATAATGTTGTAGGACATGTTACCATGTTTTTCTTAACAATTTTATTCACTAGTATATGCTCATTCTCTTCCTATTGTTCCTGGTTCAGTTCAGCATCGCCTGTGCATGTCTTGCTGTTAATACTAAGCAACAGGAGGAATTGGCGGAGCAGGTGATGAATATGTTCAAATTCCCGCATTCTTCCATGTTGATTAGTGCTGGTTGCTGATTTATTATTTTTAATTGTTTTTCGCAGGGATGGAAACGCGTTGGTCCCCACATCAAAGAGCAAGTCCAGACAACATTCACGTGCTGTGGATTCAACAGTTCGATGGGAGCAATCGATGATCCCGCTATGATCAACCCTTCATGTGACGTCGTAAACGTACGTCTTATAGACTCAACAAAGCTCCATAATTCTCTTACAATTTATTTAATTTTTTTTTCAGAAAATGTGCTGTCCAGATCCTAGTCTCGATCCAGACTGTTCGTGCAAACCCTGCATGGAAAAACTTCAATCGACGATCGATTACGCATTTAAACTCTGTGGAGGCATTGGTTTGTTCTTCAGCTTCACTGAGGTAATTCCATTCGTCTGATATTAATCGTACATCTGATGGATAACTATTTGCCATCTTCTAAAATATTAATCTCTGCTCTCTCTCTCTCTTTCGATCTGTCTGTCATTTACAATTATTATCTCATCATTATAATGTCAGTGTTAAAATAATGTGATTATTATTTGTGGCGTGTAGAGAAATGTTATAAACACGTGTTTTTTCCGAGTTTGAATCATTTCTCAATACGTTCTTAGCCGTAGGTGCTAACCCATGAAAAGAAAATGGTAAATAATTCTAAATTTGCAGTTTGTTGGTGTGTGGTTGACGGTGCGCTACAGGAACCAGAAAGATCCGAGAGCTAATCCTAGTGCTTTTCTCTAGTCTAATATCTCCATGACCCCTGTCACCTTGCACGACTCGCTAACTAGATGGTGGGTGTGGGTTTGTCCGTTCACAAATATCATTTTCAAAGATATCATCATAAAAATGAAGAAAAATTTCCTGAAAAATTTTATGCGTCAGTTTTCGACCGAAGCACTTAAAACGCTCCAAAACTGATATAATTATCGCTTGAAATCTAAGAAAATTTTCTATTGATTTCGCCAAATTTTTCTACGAAATTTTTGATTCCCGACATCATGCGCATATACGTACTTGTGGCATTTAAGAGCTAGCAAATAACAAATACATGTCTGGCACTATTAAAAAATGTGATGAGTTTGCGAGTTAATTAGGTATTTCGGGCATTTTTTTGTAGGTAATCGCTGCATTTTTGGCGAGACGCTATCGCAATCAATTGGATCCTGATGGAAAAGCTGCGAGATCTTTGTTCCCCAGACTCAATTATGTTCAGTGATTTCTCATGGGGGATATTTGTCGTCTACCTTACAAATACACAGAAATCCAAAAGTGCTAATCAAAATTCCAAAAAAATGAACACATCAATAGATTTCGTGTGTTATAGACACTCTAAAAAATATCACATCTTAGGGAACAGGATCAGTTTCTTTGCTTTCATTGCAACGTACTACGGTGCAGGATGGACACATTTGACGTTTTTTTGAATGCTCATAATTCAGTGTTGTTTTGATGAAATCCGACCATGACCTACTCCATCAAAAATATATAATTGTCAATTTAATGAGATTAGACTGAGGTGTAGGACAAATCGCGGTAAAATGAACCCGGATGACATTTATTTTTAGGTTTATGACTCAGGAACAAATTTATTAGGTGAAGTGAATTCAGTATCATCGTAAAGGGAAACAATTGTCCTATCCATGCCCAAAAAAATATCCCTTTTTTCATTGAAAGTTAAATGAATTGTTGATATAAAAACACAAGTGTCCATTTTGCGTCATCCTTAGTTATCCTATTGATTTACAATTTGCAAATATTTTGGAAAATATTAATGTGTTTTTTCTCTCATTCCTTATCGAAGGCATTCGTATTTTTTGTAACCATCGACAGTTAATTTTCACTAATCTTGAAATGTGTAAATCTTTTGGAATGTGCTAATAACCAGAATGTGTGCCCTAGTCAGCCACGAATAATAGTTTTAGAGTCATGAGGACAAGAACAAGAACAATATAAACCTTGAAGCGCCTTTCAGTGGAGCAATCTCGAGATTTTTTTGTGAATTGATTTGTTTTTGGCATTTTTATAATTTTCCCTGAATGATTTATGTATCAAAGAGGCAGATGTATCGGTTTATCGAGACTGATGAAGTATTGTTGTCAATTAATATCGTTTATTATTTTAATTTTTTTTCTGATTGGGTTAATCTACTATATACAATAGTATAATAAAATAGTATCTCAACTTTTACATGTAGACGCAGAATTGTAAAATAATGTTCAGTTCATTGTGTTGGGTGTCTAAATTTGCTTCAACTTTCTGCAATAATTGATGATAATAAAGAAAACTAAAAGCAGAATACAATTGGTTAATTTTTTTGACAATAACTTCAACCAAGATCCCTTGATCAACAACCGTAAAACAATTTTACGTGAGAATGAGTAAAATTAAAGAACTGACCACATAATGGAATTGTTAACAAAATTGTGAGTAAGATATTTGCATATTTAATGGGTGATTAATTTTTTAATTTGACTTTTTTCAAATTAATAAATTATTGGAAGAATAAATTAAGTAAATGCAGTAAAAATACATATATCGACGACCGATAGAGTATAGCTCTTCTATAACATCGTCCACCGCTTACTCTTCATCGGCATACCGGACAAACCGCACCAACTAGCTCACTTCTCTCAGTCGCATCTGTTTCTTTACCGCGTACGTCCATTTGTAATTGCCCGACTCATTTATCACCGAATATGTAGATTTTTCCCAATTATTCAATAATTTAACTTTTAATTATTCGCGATCTTTGTATAATTTCCTCTCTCTCTGTGTTACTCAGTAATTTATTTATTAAATTCCCTCTAATGTTTAGACATTCAGTTTTAAAAGCAATCCGCGTGCTTCTCAACGTATTCAATCTCAGTCTATCGTTCTGTATATCCACCTCAAGTATTTATTTATTGTTCGTAAAAATATTAAACATGATATTTGCCTGTGTCACCGCGGGACTTCTCTATCTCGCCACAAAATACCACGACAATGTATTTCGAAGTGTTAAAAGTATCTGTCACAGTATAGTTAGCCAACATGATAATGAAGAGCTCAAGAATCACAAAAAATCCGTTCTTCCAATCACGAAAATTATATTAGCTGATTCACCAGAGAAATGCGACTACGCTGTTCAACGTATTCGAAGGTGAAAAGATTTGCTTTTATTTATTTCCTTTGAGTTTTATATTTAGTGTTATTTGTTTTCACTATCCCTAGTAATCCATTCCAAGAGTAGGCAGAAGCTCTACTTTCTGTTTTGATTACACATGGGTCACTTGAATTTTATTGAAAATATTTCCCGAGGAATTCCAGTGATGATAATGTCTTAATTTTATTTCAGCAATTTATGCCATGGTGTACTCGGTTTCGACTGCGAATGGGTGAAAGAAGGACGGATTTCTTTATTACAACTTGCCACTCACAATGGAGTATGTGCTCTATTCAGGATTGGGAAAATTGGATATGTACCACCTAAACTCAAGGTATTTTAATTTTGTTAGGTTTTTTTTTTAATTACTTCAATCCTTATTCAGCCGTATTTAATTACTCTGAAGGAAAAAAATGGAAACTTTTGTTTTCAGCAAAATTTCAATATATTAAGGACTAAATTTTTATTCACTAGGAATTATTGTCAAACAACTGCATTTTGAAAGTCGGTGTAGCCTCCTTCGAAGACGGTAGGAAGCTGACAAACGACTACGGGTGTCGAGTGTATGGAACGGTTGATCTTCGCACACTAGCCGACGGACTAGGCATTCCTAGTAGGAAGAGCCTAGCTGCAATGTGCGTCCAATATCTGGGAATTGAACTCGAGAAGATAATCGAGGTGAGATGCGGTGATTGGGACGCTGATACTCTAACTGATGAACAGATGGCTTATGCTGCGTACGATGCAATTGCATCGGTACTCGTTTATCGAGAGATGCAACGAATAGTGAAACGCAAGCGTTCTCCTCTCCGCAATCTTATCCTCTATCTAAAGAGTTTATATCACCGTCGCTATCACCAAGCGCCACACTACATCCATCAAGTCCCTCCAGACTTAATGGACATAAAGTACCGAGCTACCCCAGAGACGCCCTCAAGCCCTGAGGCAAATAACAACAACAATTTCACAAAGAACAAAAATGTTCCCACCTCAAATCCTCAGAAGCTGAGTAGTATACCAACGAGAAAAGAGCCCCTTTACCATAACTGTTACTTGCAAGCACCGGATGGTGAAATTCTCTGCACATGTGATCGTAAAAAAGCCGAGTGGTACGTGACCAAGGGCCTAGGGGTGACAATCAACGAGTCACCTCTCACAGTAAGACTGAACTTCGAGCCTTCAGGTAGGGCTCTAGGTCAGGTTGGCCAGTATTACACGCAAGTTAAAGTAAACCAATGCGTGGTCTGCGGTGCCCAGGACAAATTCATTAAGAAGAATGTTGTCCCAAGGGAATACCGCAAGTACTTTCCCCTCGTGATGAAGGCCCATCAGTCCCATGACGTCTTACTTCTGTGCCCCATGTGCCACGAAATCAGTAATAGACATGATTTGGATCTGAGGAGACATCTGGCATCGCTCTGCGATGCTCCATTGTCAAGATTATTGCCTCCATCGAAGACGGATCTCAACCATCACAAGCGAAAATTGATGTCAGCTGTGAAGGCTCTCAGGGATCCCTCGGTACCATTACCTCCTCATCGTAGGCAACAACTTGAGGCTTGTGTTCTTGAATACACTTCACCAAATTCACCCATCCTTCAGTGTGATCCTGAGGTCGAGGTTCCCCTGAAGTCAAGTCGGATTGAGTTGACTGGATCTGTGTCGTCACCGCCCTTACAAGCGAGAGTGACACCACACGGTCTGAAAGTTGTCGAACACTTCACCAATTCCCATAATGGACTCGTCGCTCTAGAGACAATGTGGAGAGAACACTTTCTCACCAATATGAGGCCTAAGTTTTTACCAAAATTATGGTCTGTTCGTCATAACCAGGAACGTTTGGAGATTAGGCAAACGCAGAATAGAATTGAACCACAAGATGCCAAAGTCGCGGGTCTGACTAGGTGAACTATCCATTTAATTTATTTATTTATTTATACTTATCGTTTCGAGAGAAACAACAACGAATTTTTTCGCTATCTATTGCTGTAGATTATTAACTTTGCAGGGACTCGTTTGTGAACGAGTACTCTTGTTCTTTGAATTTTCATATGATCTATCAATAATGTCATAATTAAAGAGTATTTATAATTATTAGTAATTATGTAAATTTAAATTTATAAATCAATGAAATTATAAACTTATGTACATAATACTTTGAAATTTGAAATAATAATAATAATAATAATAATAATAATAATAATAAGAGTAATAATAATTGTGGAAGTAACTTATTTTGATTTGATATGTAACAACTCCTATTCTTTTTTCTTTTTTTTAAACTAATTTGAAACAATTACTATTAGTAATAATCCATTGAATATAATTGCAGGTAATCAATTTTCAAAATTTTTAAGAATGTTAAGTAGGGAATCTCGATATGGAAGAAATTGCTTCTCATTCAAACACTCAATCAATTCCTATATGATTTTGAAATTCTAGAATTCAGATATTTAAAAATCTTCAAACCACAATATAAATTGTCAATGCAGCACGACTAGTGTCCTCTTTATTAAACAAAAAAAAAATATTACATACTTTATAATCTCCCTGAAACTTGATAAATCATCAGGTACGTATCAACATCATTTATCTGATCGTTATGATATAGTTAAGTCAATAATATGTACAAATTTGCAGTAGCAAAGTTTTGTAGACTAAAAGGCCAAATTTATCAGACATGTATCATTTGGTCTCGTCCTTGGCAGGCTCTGGATCCGTTGTTTTATGACTGTGTTGGAGTTCGTCGTCTATCCTTTCTTTCGCCCTCACAATTTTGGATTGAAGATAGAATGAGCCACCCTTTGCCCGATCGTTTGCCTCCATGAGATATTTGTAATTCTTCTCTATAAGTTCCTTCTGGTCTGGCCTCTCGACATTCAAAATTCGCAAGGCCTCTTCCAGGGAGAGTCCAGTCTTGGCATTGGCTGCTGCTCTCTTAACCCCTTGAGATCCACCTCCAGCCCTCTTGGCTGCCTCCTGACTCGCCGCTATTTCCTGACGCAATGCTCGCGCAAATGCTCTTCCCACTACCTGAGTGCCTAGCACTATTATTTGGGCTATGTACTTTGCCATAACCTGGGAATTGCCACTTTAATTCTCTTCTGTTTTTCACTAATCACTGTCGATTAAGCTTATAATAGGAACACTCGGTTTTTAGTTTTCACGCAAGATGAAAACTTTCCATCCAATTTTCAAGAAATTTTGAGGTTAGTTTGTTCCATCATGGTTTAAATGTTGGACTAACCTTATTCTCTGAGAGATAAATATCTAGATAATAAAATTATCTAAGATAAGCCGCGGAATATCAAAGGGGCCTCATACTCTTCGATGTTTTAAAAATTAAACGCACCAGAAAAACTGACCTTATAAATACAATAAAAAGAATGCCTTAATGATGTGCCTTAAGGTCCTCAGTCAATGGCATATATTGCAAGAAACTTATTCGTATCATCATTATTATTTCATTTTGCTTCCAATGAATTCCATTGAAAATAAACAAATTTAATCAAAAAAACTTTGAAAAAGGAGACCTAAAATCCTTTTTCTTGAATTATTCGAAATTCGTCCTAATGGTTATGTTTGACTGAAAGCCGATTTTATTGTAATAATTGATTGGAATAACTCACCGGCATCGGCTGAAAACAACAGCTAAGTTTCACCTCTCGAATCGCCTCCTTGAATATTCATTCGTAAGGTGGAATGCTTTTGAACCCAGCGATGTTCAAAATAATAATTGAGTGGAGTTCATCGTTTGTTATGAAGTATTCCATGATAAAACCACTACACATAACTCAAGAACTCACAAACAACACTCATCGTTACGGCTTCGGGTTTGTTATTTTCCGCTTACAGTCATTTGAAGTCATCACGAACTATTCACATTACTCCGGGATTGCCATGTTTATTTTCGTCATCACATAAGGGCCTTTGGTTTTACCTCACTACTCTGAATACGTATCCTTTACACTGTTGGGGTGGAGAGAATTTCGGCCAAACATTTCACGTAGACTTTGCCGAGTTTTGGAGGGAATTAGGAGAGTCGTTTAGCGTTACTCCGCGCATGCGCGGTCTGTCTGCTTGCAACGCGCAGGCTTGAAACGCATGGCGTCCTCGCCGAGTTGTAAAAGCACATCATCATCTAGATACTTGACATACAAAAGGATATTTGAATTCAACTCAAGGCCTAAACGTTTCAATTATTGTATTTATTAAAGACCACAGGGATTCAACATTAATTCAACATTTACCAACAGTCACATTACACCGCCAAGTGATTTGGCTGCCAACAACAGGTGACTTGTTAGGTTATAAAAAACTTATGAAACTTTCGCATATCATTCAAATATCTCCTTGGTCCATGATTGGGCTCTTGATTGTTGCTGTTGTTGTTGTTGAGTATTCAATCGGGTAATGGGAGCTTGTTGAAGTGACTGAGAGCATTCGCCACTGACGCCAGAACCAGGTTATACAGCGGGTGAATGATTTCTACCGAGTTTTGGTGCTTTCTGCCTACTATTAATGGAGTGGGCGAATTTTGGGCTATGGATAGACCGCTGAGGCCGTAGCATGTGTGGTAGATGTCTCGGTTTCTGTGGACAAATACATAATTAAGAATATTTATCGGACTCAGCTAAAGAAAAGTGATTAAAGTGCATAAGTGTCCGGGAAAAATTAATAAGTAAAATGAACCTCTTTGATCGACAATACCTCGACAATGGCTGAGTGAATTTCAATTTTTTTCTCGAATATTATCTTTTCATTATTTTTTTAATGCGTTAGGGCTCATTGAAATTACACCATTCAATCAAAAAATATTGACGATGCACACAAAGAGATTCATTTTATGGGGGAATACAAAAGTGAAGTGAGTGATTGTGAAGTGATGAAAGAAAATCGTACTTCTCTGGCTTGTCGAGGATGCCGCCGTAAGGATGCTGACAGCAAATGAGTAAGTACTCTTGGAGAGCCGCCTGATCAAATAGCCAGTAGTTAGTATTTGGTAGATTAGCTTCGTTGGATAAAATAGCGTGAATCAGAGGGAAGGAGGCACCCTGCCAAAATGAGTAACAGCCATCAACTAGTTTATTTGTTCTTCCTTGGAAACCACCTTCCAACTGCATTTGTTTATTCACCAACCATCGCTAAATAGAAAAGAGAAAACTAATATGCTCATTAAGTTGATAATAAGAGGATAAGATGATTATTTAACTGAGTTTTTGGTAAATATTTGTATGTGAAAGAAGATGAAGCAATTTCACTACCAGTCTAGAAACAAAAAGTGGATGATAAATAATTTTTGCACATATTTCGCCAACTCATAAATTTTCAATATTTTTCCGAAATCGATGGTCAGATAATGTTGTACCAATAACGAAGGTAAATGACACATATGAGTCTTTCCAAGGAGTACTAGAGAGGCCAATCCGCAGTACGTATATCCTCCATGAGCCTCCATCCCCGGGCACCCTCCGAAACCACCTTCCCACGTTTGACATCGAGCTATCCACTGCTCGGTATTTTTAAATAACGATGGCGTGTAAACATTGGTTAGTTTAGCAACTGCAATTGCACAGTATACTCCTCTTATGTCTATTTCTCCATCCCTGTGCATGCTGAAGCTACCATCCTCGTATTTGACTGATTTCAAGAATCTATACAGAGAAACTCTGTAACCACAAAACAGGCAAAGGAAAATAAATTAGTTTCAATGATTTATTCAAATCGTCCTGTTTTGCAATTGAATAGTTTGTATTCATAAATTAATGCAAAATGGGGATATTAAAAATATTTAGACATAAAGTATGGCATCGAGATGGATGTCTCTATAGGTCGAAGGGGAGTATGGGAGTGATGATTAGATTAGCTGGACTAACCGATCAATCGCATCATACGCTTCCCTAGTCTCAATTATACAAAGCGCTGAGACAGCGGCGTAAGTGGAGGCCAGATGGGGATGTTGACCAGGACCACCTCCGAATCCTCCTCGTGGATCTTGGCATTTCGACAGAAATTGAACAATTTTCTGGTACTCGTGATCCTCCAATCGCTCTCCAAGAATTTGTAGTGCGTGAAGCGCCCAGTAACATAGCCAAGGCCTACTGCAATCTAAACACTTGAAAAGACAATCGATTAACAAGCAATTTACTCGTGTTTTAGGTGAAACCTTCTATATCGATAAAGTATTTGTTCGTCTACTTGGATATTGTGCTACAAAAATATGCTACTTTCAAAATTGTTTAAACTTGTGGTAGACGGAAAATCTAATGATTCTTTTCCGTACTAAGTTGTAAGTACTTACTTCATAAGCTGCTGAGATATTAATCAGGGATTTTTTTAAAAATCCAATGTGTCGACTTTTTGTCAATAATGGCTCTCTGTTGAGATTATATAGTTTCAGGACATCTCCTTCGACCTTTTCCTGGTGAAAAGAAAATTCTATAATTGATGAATCATCAAAAGTGAAATACAACTTTTTCAGAAATAAATACCTGTTCTTTTGATGTCACTGTTTCAATGCCTTCATTGTCGTGGGCTGCCTCTCTGAGCTTTGAATGGGTTCTCACTGACTCCTCTTCCTCAGCATCATAAAATTCTGTTTTCCACATATTTCAAATGACCCCACTTAACCTCGTTCTCTCAGTTCCACACAACTCTCGAGGATAACCGAGAAGATTCGAAAAAATTGTTGACTATTTTTCACTCTCTTTCGTATAATTTAGGTTCTCTCCACTACTGTCTCCAATTTGTCCAATTTCTGTGCATGATCGGGGGTATTGGTATATCAGATTTCTAAAATCCCATCGTACCTACAGAGCGTGATTAGAGATTGTAGGTAGGGGGGATTTCGTAGCGGCGTCACTGTGTAGACCCCAACCTGGTGGGATACTGAGTGCAAGGGGGAATTATTTTTTTTTAGGGAGGGGGAATGGAGATGAAAAGTTGTAATATATTTCAAATAAATTATTGAATTTTCAGGTGTTGATATACTCCTTCCTGATTTTTATTTGTATCGATTTCGTTTGATTTGTTGTTTCCAAAATTCATGAAATAGTAAAATTTTTTTTGCCACTTTTTTCTCTCAAAAATAATAAGTATTTATTGTTTTATTAGATAAAATTGGAAACATTATCAAAAACATTTTTTTATAAATAAGTGAAGAAATGAATGGAGAGCAAATCAAAAATAAGTACGGGAGGGGGATTAGGTGCCAAATCTTTCGATGCTCTGCTCGTAGGTTATTAATCAATAAAAGACTGAAATAATTTTAAAAATTATTCTGGACGTTTAAGCCCATTTTTATGATAAAATGAAGAGCGCTAGAGACAAAAAAAATGATTGAAAATTATTTTGTCAATCTGCTGTTATTGCAAATGATTTTTCTGAAAAATGGACGAGACCATGGACTGGTGGAAATGACAGCTAAATGCCAATATAATTTTTAATGAGTTATTTATCTGAGCACTTCTGACAAACACCTATTTGTAATTTCTCCTATACGCACTGATTTCCCAATATTTATTAAAATTCTCTGTGAAATTATTCTCAACTTTTTCTAGTTTTGTAAGAATAAATATTTATAATTTTTGGAGACCTCACAGTGGCAAAAATAATTTTTTACTGACTCGCTTTCTTAGATAAAATTCAATAAAAATTGATCTAGATAAAACTCAGAAAGGAATATTAAAATATTGAATTGAGGAATTGGATTAGAAATGAAAACATTTGTTATTTATTTGCATTCAATTTCTACTGATCATGACAATAAGTAGTTTAATAATAAACCCATCGCAGAAGTTTTTGAAGGAGATATTCTATTTTGAAAATTCTTTGGATGTTTTCAAGGTCAAAATAGTCGAACGAATATTAACTATATAATGCATGGGCAGATGCTTAGTTATTAATCATTATTTCCCTTCAAATAGAGGTAATCGGTAAATATAGGTAATTGTATTGTCATCTCACTTGGATTACCATGATTTCCATGAATAGAAAATACTGGAACGCTGATGTTCAAATTCGGATCCTCATAATTCACAGCTTTATTGGGGAAGATGTCTTCAGGATTACTGAGGAACTGGAATGGTATCGCTCTGAGAATAATATAAAAAGTTATAGTCCGGTTATAGTTGCCTAACGGTGGCTCTGTTGGAATTCCTGCCAACGATCAAAACAAACCGTTAGGCAACGATCAAAACAAACCGATCGTTGCCATGTGCCTAATTGGCATTCTTTCGATTTTGGGGCGCCACTTCCTGGACAGCTGGCTATTATCCTGCGTAGGATAATAGCCCCCCATCAACTGTCACGTGGGATTGGAATTCGGAGCAATTCCATCGATCGCGGTAATGACCCGTTCAGTCGTTTTTGGGTATTTATTGAAGACACAACACCAGTTTTCACCGGTCATTTATTATCCTGAGTAAGTATACACGGATCACTTATTTTTCAAAATAATTTATTTGACTTATACTTAACAGGCTAAGCGTTTATTTTTCACATATAATACCACAAGTGGTTCAAAATTATCGAATATTTCCCGATAGATTCGTTGCAAACAAATGAAGGAGTCAAGTTTTTCAGGCTAAAAAATCACGAGTGCGAAGCACGAGTGATTTTTCCTGAAAAACTTGACGACTTGACGACTTGACGATTTTTCTGGAAAACTTGACAAGCTTATTTGTTTGTAGGGAACCTTGAGGGAAATATCAGATAATTTCGAAGTTCGAGTGGTATTCGGGGGATTATTTTTTGCATCCAAATCTTGGCCGATAGAATTGCACCATGAGACATAATTTTCAACGAATTGCCATTAATCTGTCAGATACAATTGAGGGTTACTTCAACATTTGTTTTTTTTTATATATATCAACATGCAAAATTTTCACATATAATACCACAAGTGGTTCAAAATTATCGAATATTTCCCGATAGATTCGTTGCAAACAAATGAAGGAGTCAAGTTTTTCAGGCTAAAAAATCACGAGTGCGAAGCACGAGTGATTTTTCCTGAAAAACTTGACGACTTCATTTGTATGCAGGGAACCTAGAGGGAAATATTCTATAATTTTGAAGCTCGAGTGGTATTCAGGGGATTATTTTTCCTATCCAAATTTCGGCCAAGAGAATTGTGCCATGACATGAAAAGAGGTTTATTTGGTTAAGTGTCGTTTGTTTACCAAAATATTCAAAAAATTATCGCATGTAATACCACAAGAGCTCCGAAATTATCGGATATTTCCCGATAGGTTCGTTGCAAACAAATGAACGTGTCAAGTTTTCCAGTTTAAAAATCACGAGCGCGAAGCGCGAGTGATTTTTCTGGAAAACTTGACGAGCTTATTTGTTTGCAGGGAACCTTGAGGGAAATATCAGATAATTTCGAAGTTCGAGTGGTATTCGGGGGATTATTTTTTGCATCCAAATCTTGGCCGATAGAATTGCACCATGAGACATAATTTTCAACGAATTGCCATTTAATCTGTCAGATACAATTGAGGGTTACTTCAACATTTGTTTTTTTTTATATATATCAACATGCAAAATTTCCAGTGAAATTTCCAAGAATATCCGCTGAAATACCGTGTTGACTATACAAAATAACGTCGAATGGTGCAATCCTATTGGCCAAGATTTGGATGGGAAAAATAATCGCTGATATTCGAGGTAGGCTATACAAAATATCAACAAATGGTGCAATTCTATTGGCTGAAATTTGGGTGGGAAAAATAATCGCTGATATTCGAGGTAGGCTATACAAAATATCAACAAATGGTGCAATTCTATTGGCTGAAATTTGGGTGGGAAAAATAATCGCTGAAATTCCAGGTAGGCTATACAAAATATCAACAAATGGTGCAATTCTATTGGCTGAAATTTGGGTGGGAAAAATAATCACAGTAACTTATTTGACTTATAGTGAGCAGGCAAATCATTTATTGCCTGCTATTAAATTGCTAGATAAAGACAAATTAGCCATTTCATCATACTAACGATTCTACATGGTTTTTAGCGGTGTCTCCAATACAATAATAGTAGCAGCAGACGAGTCCTTCGACTATTTCTCGGAGGACACTTGCAGATTTGAGATTTCCGAGGTGTGAAAATTTTTATCAGGTTCGTAACATATTTGAAATTTTTTTAGTTATTCTCTTTGGTTTTCATGAACCATCATAACCTACGGTAATAAGCTATTTCATTGTTGTTTTTTTTCTCATTATTCTCAGATAAGAGACTATTCACTGAATGTCTCCTAGTTGAAATTTTCACCAAACATGTCGAAAATTCGCAAACTCTCGATCCGTGGAATTCGCAATTTCTCTGATACAGAGGAATCCACGATAGAATTCAACTCTCCCCTGGCCCTTATTACGGGTCTCAATGGCGTTGGTAAAACCACTGTCATCGAGTGTCTCCGCTACATAACAACTGGAGAATTTCCCCCAGGCTCAGACAGCGGTATGTCTTTTATTCACGACCCTATGTTGAAGAACCAGACATCAGTACAAGTGCGAGGTTGTGTAAAAGGGGAAATAATTGATTACGAGGGCAAAATTATCACCGTGATAAAGACAATCGAGTACTCTCGATACGAGAAGCAACGGAAATTCAAGATCCTCGATAATACTGTCAGCGTTCTCAATCCGCAGACTGGAGAGGAGACGCAGCTGACGAATCGGTGTGCCGACGTTGACGTCAAAGTGATGAATTCTCTGGGGGTGTCAAAAGCGATATTGAACCACGTGATCTTCTGTCATCAAGATGAGGCCAATTGGCCACTGGATGAAAATAAGATGGTCAAGGAGCGATTCGATGCCATCCTGGGGATGCCGATCTCCAATAAAGTTGTGGAAAATTTTCGGGGGGTGGCAAAGCTCACAGAAGCCGACCTGAAGATCGCGCAAATCGAAGAAGCAAGATGTGCTGACAAAGTTACTGAAATCATAGCCAAGGAGGAGAAGCTGGATGAATTTAACAAGAGGAAGAGTGAAATTGAGAAGAATATAAAGAAGATAAACTCTGAGTTGGAGTCGAGAAACGAAAGACTGCGAAAGATTAGGCAAATTGAGACTGAGTTCACCAGACTGAAAGCTGAAGATGAGAAGGATAAAATAGCGTACAAAAGGGCTCATGAGCAGTGCGAATCATTGCAGTCGAGGTTAAAAGAGATTTACGAGGGGAATGACGCGGAGTTGAATAAAGAAATAGAGTCTTACGAGAGTACAGTTCAACAGAAGATTCGGAGGATCGCTGGGATCGAGAAAGAGATTAAGGATCTTTTGGGGAGTGAACTGAGTCTTTCGAAAGTCATACAAGATCACAGGAAACTCAGGGGGACTCTGCGACACCAAATGGAGGGTCAGGGGAAGGAGATAAAGGAGAGGAATCAAGTCCTGAACACAGCACTCGCCATTTGGGGCTTGGAGACCATGGAGGATTTTGAGTCTGATGGTGATGTTCAAAGAAGGATTGATTCTATTGAAACTAAAACAAAGGAGTTTAAGAAGTCTATTACCGATAAACAAATGAAGCAAAATCAGAAGGAGAATGCACTGGAGAAGAAAGTAAAAGCTGCTCGTGACAAACGATTGACCATTACTTCCGAATTGGAGAGGAGTGAGAAAGAAGTACAGGAGATGAGAAGGACGATTGCGGAGGCTCGATTGAAGATTGAACAATCTGATGACTCTGTCAAACGACTCGATTCTGTTGGTGCTACGCTCGCAGAGATGGATAATGAGATCAAGAAAATCCATGATTTGATGGCGTCTGAGGATCTTCCCGATAAAATCACGAAGGCGATGAGGCAGATCGAGGAGATCGAGGAGAAATCTAAAAAGCTTGAGGAGGATATGATAGTGGTGCACAATCAAAGTACTCTAAACGTGAAACTGGAATCATTGAAATCAAATTTTCAGGCCAAAAGTAAATATATTGAACAACTGAAGTCACAACACGAGGAGAATATAAAAAAATTATTGAAAACGGATTCAGTACCAGAGTACAATCTGAAAGAGACCATCGAGGAGGCCCAGAAATTTTTTTCAGAGAGGGTGGAACGATTATCCAAAGAGATTAACACGAAAGAGTACGAATTGATGGCGGTGGATACAGCCCTGATCTACGCCAAGATGGAACTGAATGTAAAAATCACAAACAACGAATGTGAGAAAGAAAAGGTGAAAGCTCACTGCGAGAATTACACGAAGTACGATGAAGTCCTGCTAGATCAGCAGGCAAAACTTAAGGAGTTACAGGATAAGAGAGGGGTGATTGCTCACGAGGGGTTTGCATACCAGACCTACGTTAAGGAGTTCAACAGGAACTCTTGCTGTGCCTTATGTGAGAGGGACTTTGACTCGCATCCAGAATCCCAGAAGCTCCTGAATAAATTGAAAAAGGGAATACACGACCACCCAAGCTCATTGACAAAATGTGACGGAGAATTAAGCATCGAACAGGAGAAATATAATGTTCTTCTCTCAATAAAATCGACGGTTGAAGCCATCATTAAATTCGAAGCAGTTGACAAAGAAGATATGGTCAAAAAAATCAAGTTGAAGGAGCAGGATGCCCTCGAACTAAAGCGAAAAATAACAGAACTGAAGCAATCAAAATGGAAGCCTGAGAGGAGTATTGAACTGGCGAAATTGATGATTCCAGATGTGACAATTTGGGATCGTTATTCTCAGGATCTCCTACAGATTGATGTTGGTATTAACGACCTCCAGGAGGAGATGTCCTCTCGAGGACACACTAGCACCAAAACGATGGCAGAGATTCAGGCAGAGAGAGAGTCCTTGAAAACATCTATGAAAGAAACGCGTGAGAAGATCACTGAATTGACAAGTACCCTCGAGAGTAGGAATGCACAGCTTCACAAAGCAATGGCAATGAAAACTAAGTGCCTGGAGGAAAAACTACAAAGACAAGAAAAAGCTGAGCAGCTAGAAAACCTAAAGGCCGACCTGAACGACACGATTACTAAGGAAGGCGCTTTGAAGTCGTCAGTTCGAGAACTTCGCCAGCAGCTGATGGTAGCTGACGAGCAGTGCAGCGAGCTTGTGAGAGAACTATATGATTTGAAATTGAAAAATCAAAACGACCAGGAGAACGACAGGATGCTGATGAAGGATTACGAAAAGCAATGGGATTCTCTCAAGTCTCTCCAGGAAAAGATCGCCCTCTTCAACTCTCGCAATGTGAAGAGACAGTTGGAGAGTCTCGATCATGAGGTGAAAGTTCTGCAAAAGGATTGTGAGGAGAAGGAACAAAAGAGATTTGAAAAGGAGAAGCAGTTGACCCAGATGATAGAAGACAACGTAGAACTGCGAAAATGCCAGAAGACTCTTACACAACTCCAACAAACTCATAAACACCGAGAGGAAGAAATTAATCTCCTGAACTATGAGGAGGTCATGAGAGAGCAGGAGGAGTTAGTGAGGCACATCCAGGAGGCAGGGGGAGAGATAAACATGGCCTCTGGGATCAGAGGAGACATTATGAAAAAAATAGATCAGTTGAATGAGGAACTGAATACCGAAGAGTGCAAAACAGCTCGCACAGCCCACCAACACAAAAGTATCGAGGTCCTTGTTACCAGAAAAGCTATTAATGATTTCATAGCGTCTGCAAGAGTACTGGACGTAAGCACAACAGAGGTTCACAAGAAGAGACTAAGGACGATTAATTCGGCAATGGAGAAGCTCTGGAAGCTCATTTATTCGGGAAATGACATTCAGTCTATTCAAATCAAAGCTGAGGCTACTTCCACGAGTGGAGTTACTGACAAGAGACAATTTAACTACAAATTGGTGCAGATCAAGCATGGTGTCGAGATGGAAATGAGAGGCCGGTGCAGTGCTGGTCAGAGGGTACTCGCCTCTATCATTCTTCGATTGGCTTTGGTTGAAACACTGTCTCAACAATGTGGAATCCTCGCTCTCGATGAACCCACGACTCATTTGGATTTCATGAATTCGAAGAAAGTCGCTGATGCTCTTTACAGATATCTCGCCTACAAGGCACAATATGAGGAGAATTTCCAGCTGATTGTTATCACTCATGATCAAAATTTTATCAAGAGATTGAGTAAATTGACCTCGCAGAGCTGTGCTCAGAAACTCTACATGACGGATAATGGGCTGACTAGTGTGAGAAGGACGTTGCTAAACAGGCAGAACGAGGTCGAAGTAGTAGAGATAGAGGACGAACCTGAGAATAGACCTGAAACGCAGCCATCAGGATCCAGGCAGGGAGCCATCGCTGGCGATGGACGTTCCGAAGAAACGAACTCAACCGTACAACTTTGAACTTCATTTCTCAAAATACCTATTATTTTTTGTCATTAAATTTTGTATTTGTATTGGGGAATCGAAAGGAAGATTTTTGTTTTGAGAAGAAGCAATGCCTTTTCATCATCAAAGCATTCTGAACTGTGAATAATTTGTTCTCTGTATAATGTTTCATTGATATTAATTTTCGTTTGTATATCTCCAAAGTAAATAATAAATATTTGAAATTCTATTCTTAACTTTCTTCAGTTCTTATGGCATTCTTACCTTC
This sequence comes from Diachasmimorpha longicaudata, assembly GCF_034640455.1. Classification (NCBI taxonomy): domain Eukaryota; kingdom Metazoa; phylum Arthropoda; class Insecta; order Hymenoptera; family Braconidae; genus Diachasmimorpha; species Diachasmimorpha longicaudata. The sequence goes on from NC_087235.1 coordinate 7,548,482, forward strand.
ATAATTGTGTATGCGTTCATTATTAATTAAAAAATAACAATTATCATCATTAACTATTGTTAAAACACGACATCGAGGAAACCAGGATCGCCTCATGCATTCAACGGATATGGATTGACCCTGCATTCGGTTGACCTACGTTTTTTTATTCTTATGTGGGGGGGCTCCGTTCGTACTTGTTCAACTGTACAAATGGTCAACTGTACACAGAATGTTCAACTTGAATCCCTGCACAGTGGTGCTCTCATCGTCTGAACATTCTGTGTACAGTTGATCAAGTACGAACGAACCCCCCCCCCCCCCGGTGGTGGGTGGTAATCCAGGCTATTCTACATTTAAAAAATACGTATTTTATTGATAAACTATTCACTCCTAAACTGTACAAGTGCCTTATAAATCATTCCCATTCGTTTCCAACTGTTTCAATTCCATTACATATGAAAATTAATTATCGTTGGGCTAACTACAGGCATGTAAATACAACGATAACCCTTCATCTGTTGCCTCTGTCAAAATTCTCGGGCAAAATGCGAATTGTTCATTAGAAAAACATTTTTCCTTCGTTGTTTACCTCGAAGTTATGTAATTACTGGTTTTAGAGGACTAATCAGGTCTTTTTGCGGACGTGATGATGTGCTGGTTCGTATTATCTACCTTATTGAGGTTATACCTTACTTAAAACACGTTCTTCATTCGGACTTTTATAATAATAATTCAGAGGATCTGGGAATGGATACTTTATTGTGACTACTACAAAAAAAACGTTTATTCAACTGTTTTTCAATTATTCTAATTGACTAAACTATTGATTCCTCCTTTCGAATCGATAATTCATCAATTACTCAAGTCAATGCATGATAATTTGCGAGCTTTTACATTAATCTCCGTGTATCCCTTGTCCTAAAACAGAAACCACCAAGCATCCTCACTTCCAAGAACGTATCTCTAGGATCTACACGGGGTGGTCACCAATGAGTAAAATCCTCGAGAGAGTAGTCGAGACAGAAATTGGCTCTGAATTTCCGACAGATCATCTAGAAATTCTCAATTTTTACGGTACCGAAGTCGCATTCATCTGGAACAAAGATAAACTTATCATATTCCCATATCATCCAAACTTCACACGTGATGGGGAGATGCAAATAATTGACTCACGCTCCTTGGTAATTGAAAAATTAATAGCTCCAAAGCCATTAAAAAGCATTTGCAGTTACTTAGGAAGAATATTCATTATCTGTGAGCCGACAGGGATCTATAAACTCTCGAAGAAGCTAAAGTTCGTGGTCCTCAGTAAAACTGGAATAGGACTGGGTTGCGAAGTGCACCAGGTCCTCACTCCAATCAAGGATTGCCTTTATTTAGCTGACAAAATAACTAAAAAATCCAAACCCCTCTTCCAGCTGTATGAGAATGTGAATTATCGGAATCAGAATGGCATCATTGTCTACGATTTAAGACAGATATTATTAAGTGGCGATAGTGATGATGATCATGGTGATAAATACTGTTTAATTACCAGTGGAAAGAAACTTTTCAAATTGCTTGATCAAAGAGTGATTATTATTTACACGGAGGCTAATTTTATTACTGATATTCTCCCTATTAAAAGAGATAAAAAGGACTATGGTGTGGGGCTCATTACTAAGGGCAATTATTTCGTTCTATTATTGTCAGAAAAAGATCCGCATTCGCTGATACCCTGGAAGAAGTTGTACTATGATGGAATAATCACAGCTGCCACCATATACGCTTGCCAGGCCTCTACTAACCAATTATGGTTTTTTTACACTAATGGGCAAAATATTTATCACAGAACAGCACAAACAGTCTGCTGTGGTCATGACAGCAATGATAATGTGGAGATTGTCTATACTTCCAACAAGAAAGTTATAAATTGTGTGACAACTCGTGGGACTAGACTTGTGATGCTTTCTAGTGGTCAATTGATAGAGTTTAACATTGTTAATATGGAGCCAATCACAGAGAAGAGGGAGTTTAATACGTTGAAAGAAGAAATGGTGAGGAATGCAAATATTATTGTTGATAAAATTTGTGAAAGAGCCAAACAGCTGGAACTGGTGAACAAAGAACTTACTTTGGCGCAGAGACGATTAGAGAGAACCAGTATCTATTCTCATAAGGAGAAGCCTCAGTATTCGCCAGCGATCAACATTTTCAAGGTAGGAGGGAGGACCTACCTGAAGCTTAAGCTTGAAGGACTGCCATTGGACAGCCAAGTATTTGTTAATGTTGCAATTGATGGTGAAAAAGAATTTGCTTCAAAGATAGTTCGCCATCGTGTGACAATTCTGGAGATTCCTCTGGAGGTTGAGGGAAAATTGAGGGAAGTGTACAAATTTGATGTGAGGATTGACCTAGTAGCGGCTCACCATGAAACCCAATTGTGGTGCATTTTCAATAATTATGGAAGTGCTGATGGCTCTTGTAGGATCGCTACAAACGGGAAACAATTTTTGAATGCTAAGCTCAATACTTTAAGGAGTTTGATTGACAAGAAGGGTATTGATTACGTCAAGTTGCGGTCCATTAAAACAAGTATTAGGAAGGAGTTGGGTAATTGATTGTTTTCCATTTTTTATACGTTTTTTACTACAGGTTGCATTGATGACAACCGTGAATTTATACATATACAGAAAGCTCTCGAGAATTCTATTGAATATTGTTTCCATCTTTCTACAAACAATAAAATAATTTTGTTATACTTACGAGGCTCTGCCACTGTCAATTGTCGGGGGATTCGAACAAATATATATTCTTGGTCTTCTATGCCACAATTTGGCGAAACACGCTTTGAAATTTTCGGAAAATGCCCCATACAGCAAGGGATTGACAACAGTGTTGAATTGCGCAATAATCAGGGCCCAGATAAAGTAATGGGATTTTAAAAAGAAATTAGTGTCTTCTGTTGGTCTATGGCCATCCACATAAATCAATAGCATTATGATTGTAATTGGTAACCACATAGTCAGGACTACGAGCACATTGAGAAGTAGAATTCTGACAACTTTTACATGTCTATGCAGTCGAATTTCTTCACTTTGCGAGAGACTTCCGGTACGTCCCTGACGAGCCGTAAATGATGAACTTCCGGAATATTTTCTTCCTGTCCAGGCTACTAGACCCAAACTTCCAATTACTGATAATTCCGAATCTCGTCGGTTGCCGGGGGGAGCGTCTACTGTCTGTGCACATACCATTTTCATATCGATTGTCATTCTTAAAAAATCTCATAATTTTTCTACGTTTTCTTGGCATTCATGTTTTTTTATTGACTATTATTCACCTGAGAAACACAGGGTACCGTCCATTTGCTTCTTGCGTCAATTATTCTCTGGAAAATTCTGTGATAATGGTAGACTAGGAGACACATTGGTAGAAAACAGGCTAATATTACAATAGAAATGATGAAACAGAGGGAAATGTTTATGACTTGATTCATCGGGAATATCAAAGTACATATAGCTTTTTTCTCCAATGATTCCTGGCAATAAAAATAACAAAAATTAAAGTTATATTGAAAATCATTCGTTCCAACTAAAGTTGAGAGATTCACGGAATTCCGTTAACCTTCCCGATTTTTTCTACTCTTGTATGTTGGAAATCTCAATTTTAACTCACTAAAGTTGTGAACCATAGTGCGATGGGCAGGAATAACGTGACTCCCGTTAGCCATGTTATAGCGCTAGCTATGTAAACCCGGGATTTTGATAATATACTTCTGTACGGCGAGACTGCCAAACATCTGTATCTGTCAATCGATATCAGTGTTAAGGTCCATAGTAATACAAATCCACAGACGAGCTGAAAATTTATAAAAAGATTTTGAAAAAGCCATCAATTGTTTTAGTAATTTATCATGAATTTACATGAAATGAAAAAAATTTCAATTTATGAATTTATACCTGCGAATAGGGAAGAAATTTACACATTGTTTCTCCTAAACTCCATGATTGGGTGAGTCTGGTGTATGCAACGGCTGGAATGCCAACGGAAAATAATAGATCGGCAACAGCTAAATTAACCAGACAACGATTTGTTGGTGTTTGCATTTTCTTATAGTGGAAAATGCACACTATTATACCCACGTTTGTGCCAATCGCTGTGATGAATATAAAGCATAGTACGGTAGCCTGTAATAGTTGCCAATGCTTAATCCTTCTCAGTTACTTATTTTTATAATTCATTTTGGAGAAATTTTGAAAATTAATTTTTCTATTGTTGCAAATTGTGTTGTCATTTTTTCGATTGATTTCTTATCCCGGCGAGAGTGCAATGAACATCGGGATCATGCACCAATGCAGAAAGTTGTCATTTTATCTGGAATTGTTGAATTTTTTATGTGTGGATCTACTGAGCTGACTTTTCCATTGACCAAAAAAAATGCTCTGCCGCACTAACTCCGTATTTTTACCAAGAGAATATCTTAACGTTTCATTCTACTAACTTACTTCAAATTTGCTGATGGCTTCGCGTTGTCCAAATTCACTGTAATAGGAAAAATAGTATCTGGGACCCCATTGCTGATCTCTTCCGAACAAATATGAAGTATTCATTTTTATCCTTCTTCATTTGATTTTCTAAAACAATGGTAGTACACATTTGTTTAGTTAAAGTTTTTAATAAAGTAATTCACAATGAATCGAAAATTAATGGGTAATGCCATCTTAAATTTTGGGGCTTGGCTACAAATAGAAATATGAAAGTTTCCCAAATACCGGATGTACCCCATGATCAGCAGATTATTGTTCGCTAAACTTCGCCTGTTTGATTTATCGATGCGTGGAAATAGTGAATGTTTATGGTTTTTTTATTTCATCAACAAATGGGAAAATTCGCGAGCGTCAATAAAAGCTCACAATGTTTCGAAGGCCTGACTTGAAAACTTGTTAATTATCACTGGGCATTTAATTATCAATTGTTTAGCTCAACAATTCGATTATCCCACCTTTCAATCAACAGATTAATCGAATATTATGCATAATTTCTTTGTAATAATTATTGTAAATATCACTTACGGTAGAAAATAACACTGCCTCACATTTGTACGTATCTATATGATTTTAAACAATCATTTGTCAATCACTCGCTCTGCAATAAGCATCGATACTGAGTCGTGCATGGTTCCAACTGACTAACGCATCACTCAGCATGATCCGTCAAGCACTTTGACGTCTGCATAGATGCAAGGGGCCGTGGGAGTTCCAATGTTTCTTGTCTTAAGAGTGATTTCTAGTTCCAATCAATTACTCATCCTCATTCTTCCGACATGTTTAACTGGAATCGCACATTCATTATTTTTACAAGAATCCAAAAATGTCCAAATACTCTGTGATTTCGTAATGAACAGGTGGGCAATATCAGCTCTATTATTTCTCTAGTTAGACTTCCGGTTCTGTAGATGGAGTCAATAGGAAAATTGTATGCGAGAGTAATTAATCCATAAAAGGGGGAACGTTGTGAGTTTAATAGAGTAATGTGAGGAACAAGGAAAGGAAACAATGCTTAAAAGGATTTATAGGGTTAAATAATTGATTGATAAATAACTAAAGAAAAGTGTTTTTGAGATATGCTTTAATAAAATCAAATCGATCTCTTTCCTGAATCTCAATAAGTACAATAGAATAATTATATTTTTATACTCAAATACCTCTCAATAATAAATGAAATGCAAATTTGACTTAGAGTTTGTTCATTACAATCAAAACTATTTACGTTTACAAGTGTCGTTCTTCTTTAATTATTCTTCTGTATGGAACACATAACTCAACATCACCATTCTTCATCAATATAAATTCATATATTTGCTTTTATCTTCTATTCATAGATAACTATTAAGTTTAACATGTTCACAAACCCCTAATATATTCTCAATAAATGATACGTATTTGTTTGATTGAACGTGTCAGGGAACATTGGTTCCTGTGGAATTTTCCTTATTTGAAATGAAACTTGAAAACTTGTAGCTACAACTGCAGTTAATCGAGAATACTACGCGTTTACAACAAAATTTATTAATTCCATCAAAGCACCAATACTCACCATGCAGACAGGCACCTTCTGACAATAAATTCCTCAAATTTTTTTTACAAGTCATGGATCATCTAGTGACTTTTGCGCGCAGTCATTAAAAGTGCTTTTTTTTTCATTAAACTCGAACAAACAGGACTAGTAGCTACTATCATTTCCAAGAATTCTTCATCACTGATAATTATCTTCTTATTGTCTGCGACATTACTAAATAAATAACTAAATTATCAATGAGAAATAATAATTTTCAACTCATGATACAATTGGATTCATGTGAAAATACGAATAATGGCGTTTGTATCCTATAAAATATGAATATTTGAGGGAAAATATTACATAAATATTTTCTATTCGTTTTTCTGAGGAACAATCAAAGTTTTTTTTTTTAACTCATGAAAAGGAAACAAATTCGTCTCTGATATTCTTCACTCAATTTTCATATACAATAAAAATTCATGCAATTGAATCATTAAAAAGGTCTAACAGCTTGTTCAATGCTAGTGGATTGTTTGCTCAATGAAATACTCACAATTTCCCTTTCTTTCTGGTATAAAAAATAATGTGCTACTTGGAGGCATCCAAATATGCCGGATACAACCGTCAAGCTAGGTTTAATTCGATGGCATTTGCTACCCAAGGTATCTCATAATTATCTCCCCCCCCCCTCCCCTGAAAACATAATTTGAGAAGTAAGCAGGCACTCGGAATCTATACGAAAGAGGTAAACATTTAACGAATAAACATGATTAAAGAGGACTAACGAACATTATATAAAAGATTATTAATATTAGGCAATCGCACTTAACATTTTTCATCATGAAATTTGACTCTAATCCCCTTGAGAATTCTTTAGACGTGCTTATTTTAAACTAAGTAATTAAATCTTTGATTGGCTGAGTATTTGTGTCACATGTATCATAAACATTATAAGGTGGTGAATTAATTTTCATTCAAAATACTTTTCATGGTAAATGATAAAAATTGGAATGGTATGTACAAGTGACAAAGAAACATCATCGTGTTGTCTCTGTAAACTAATCTGCGACGGGTTTTAAAATTTTTTTTTCTCCCGGGAAAACATAATTGACCTGACTCGAGTAATTGAGTGGAAAAGCAAATATATAAGGTTTTGGCATCAGTTTCCTGAGCAGAAGATTTAAAGTAAAAATTCAATTCGATTGGTAAAATGTAGCAAAGAAATTTAGCACTGTTTCAATTAGCATACAAATGAAACCGCGTATCTGCTATACTAATTAAGTATCTGATCCATTCTTAAGGCTACAGCAATAATTATAAAATGTCACGTTGTTTGATTGGTACAGTTTGAACTTGGGCTGCAGCAACTATTCGTTGTTAATTCATTAGCCGTATCGATGTTACTCGCACGGCCGTTTTGCAAGCGTTAAGAGTCAATGTGCTTTGAAAGAAGATTCTGGCGCTCTTCTTCATCAACTGATGATTTTTTCGTGGATAAACGCGCTGCTTCAGCCTGACGTGATGCTATTTCCGCGTCAAGGTTTAATTTTTGACCTTCGGGGGGATTCATTGGAATTTCTTCGATCTGAAACATTGATATCCTGATTTTAGAATTTTGTGGGGGTGTTATGATGTTTTATCATTTGGCATCGAGACAATTTTGCAAGCATGATTTGTTTTCGATGGATATCCAAGTACTTTATTATTATTATTTATTTATTTATTTATTATTACAGTATTCAATTGAAAAGTGTAAATTTAATTTCTTATTTCAATTGAACTTTGAGAGAAAAAGAGATTATAATTTGCAACATATAGTTGAAGGATTCCTTCCCAAAAGTAAATGAAGAATGAAAAAAAGTCAAACCTTGACAGGTGAATTCTTCAATTGTCCATTAGGCCCATTCCTCGGTACAAACTTTGAATTAGTCATTGGACTGGCACTAACTGGTAAAGGTGACGTTGGTGCAGTTGCACTGCGTACTGGTGACTGCTGTTGACGGGTATCATTGACTTTGTGATGATGTCGACGTTCGTTACTGGGCGTTGTTGGCATACTGTGATCATCCTCATCCAATGAATGAAGTAGCTTCTCAACTTCATCATCAAACTGATCCTGACTCGGTGATGGATCTTTCTGGCTTCTCTCCAATAACGTAGCTCTTTTAGCTGCCAAATACAGTGATCTCTTAACTTTAACGTAGAAAACTTCGGTTATTGCGCGCACTGTGTAGTCTGGTACGAATGTGTGACGCAATATGGCATCCAAATTTATTGATTGGATACTTCCCAGACTTTGAGGATTTGTTGTTGTTGGGGACTCGGTTACTGAAACATTCGAGGCTAATTGATTGATTCAAGCGATGACCATGATTGTAAAGAGTAGCTGTGAATATAACTCACCACCTGAAAAATTAGGACTCAGGGCTTGACAACCGAAATAAGTAAATGGGCCACTTTCAAAAATAAGATTTTCCTTTCCAACAGTCACCTCCACACGCCCCTCAAGAATCAGGACAAAGTAATCAACAGCTTTGCCCTGCTGATATATTATAGCCCCTGGATCATTGCGTGCCTTCTCACGAGACTTAACTTTGATGTGATAAATGATATCTTGCTTGAGTAATCGACGGAGAATTGTTTCCGATATCGTGTCGGGTTTGAATGAATCCACAGCTAGAAATATACCAAGTTAGATAATATTTCGATGCAAAAGAATGAGATTTACTCACTCGTTGATAAATATTGAAACGTTGCCAATGTCAATTGTGGAGAAATGTGAATTCTTTGGTTTTCCTTTTTCTCAGCGAATACCGTAAAGTCCGGCATCATCGGACGATTGTTCAATCTCTTTCGTTTACTCCGATTATCAGCTGTTTAACATGGAGATAATAATCGGTTATTCTATCATTGGTATGTGGGTCGGAATGACATGCAGATTATTATTGGCTTACTGAATACGTCTGTCTCGTCCATTATTTCAGCTTGGATCAACTCTTCTATTACATCCTCTAGGGTTACCAGGCCAGTTACTTCGTAAAATGGATCACCTTCACCTTCGTTATTGACTCTCTGTACGAATGCCATATGGCCTTTGTGGCCTAAACAATTAGAGATGCAAAAAGTTTATCTTCAAACTTTTGAAATGATTTCTTGCCATTAATTTTTCTCTTTCGATATGATTTTTACCTTCTTTGAACTGCTTAAACATTACATCAAGCGTGACATCTTCAAAGACAAAGTTACATGGATTCTGATAGTATTGGCACAATGTTTTCAATGGAGTATTGTCATCAGGATCGACAAACGCTAAATCCTTAATGTAGAGCATCGTCACGATGTTGTTCCTCTCTCCTTCGTAAACAGGAATTCTTGAGAATCCTGAAACCGTCAAATAAGGTTAGTAGCACCTTCAAAAGACCTTGAGTGATCGATAAGTTCTCGAGTGGGTGGCGTATTGTTCTGTGATAAGGACTTGCATGGGGATGATAAGTATTACTCTCTTCGATGGCTTATCACTAAATTGGGACAATGGTTTTTAGTAGCCCTCGTTCTTTGGGATTTACCTGATTTCATTATTTCAGAGACGGTTTCGAAATCTAGAATTGCGTTATAATCCAGCATATAAACATCCTCAATTTTAGTCATCACGTCGGAAACTGTCTTCTTGCGGAGTTCTAGAGCGCCAGCTATTATATTCACCTCGTCTTTCTCAAGATCGTTGTACCCAGTCGTCACCTGATGGCATTTATTTGTTTCATTTTTCATTCTCAACTTTTATATTTTTATTATAAAAATGGTTTGCTGTGCAATTTCTAGATACTTCGAAAAAAGTGTTGACATTTTTTTCTCACATATGTGTTAAGGCATCTAATTTTACTTTCAATTTTGTACAATTAAATTGTCGATGTTCTTCTGCTAAATTTTTTGGTATCGCATGACTCTATGACGTCATCCTAATCAGTATTTAGTAATCTAATCCAAGGTATCATTTTGCGGAAGTCTCCACGTGGTAAAATAGTAGTGTTTCAATTCAATTGGGTAATTGAGAACATCCCCCTTGATTTCCCTAAGTTTTTGTGTTTTAAATTACATCATTGTCGTCACATTTACCTTAACCAGCTCCTTGAGACGCTCACGGTTATAAACGTTTCCAATTTCTTCACCAAGCATGAAATCCAGGAACTTACTTATGGGATAACTCAGGGGAAACGTTATAACCATCATTAGTTTTGTTATGTAAATTGTTTTGGCACCCACGCAGAGTCCGTGTCTACTGCAAAATGCCTGCAAGGTTAATCGTTAATTCGTGTGATATAATGTATCGCTTATCACTTGATTTCTATTTTTTTTTTCAACACTCACTTGAGGGGAGATTTCACCGAAAATTACGATCGCCAAGGTCGAGCATACGATAGCAACTTCTCCAGATGTTAGATCATCCAATAAGATTGTGAATATTGAATTTACTAGAACATTTGAGAAGAGGATAGAGCACAGCAAATAGTTTCCATGATTTCTAACTGGTTGAATTGTTCGTGCATATTTACGTTCCTGGAAATGATCAATAAAAAATAATGGAAATATTTTTTTCTCCGTTAAGAGAATTTTATTCTATGATTGCGAAAGAGATTCAATTTATCGCAATTGTTTCATTAATTGAAAAGATATTGAAGATTATTTTAATTTGACGAACCTTTTCAGTTCCAGTATTACATAAAATTTTTAATTCAGTCCTGTCCATGGCCATTAGTCCCAAATTCAGTCCCGAGAATAGTGCTGAGAATGCTAGACATGTGAGAATAATAGTGATTTGAAGCCAGAGGGCTAGCATTTTTTCATATGTACGAATCTGAAAGAAAAAATGTAATTAAAGAGTTATTAGTGATGATAATTTTCACCAGATTTATCAGCCTCAATCCGGATAGTCTTAAGCATCGAGATAACACTGAATTGAGTTCCATTTCTGAAACAAAATAATAAATAACAAAATCCTCAACTCACTGCTTTATGACTCTCCATTCCCTGATGCTTGTAGTATACCCGTTTCTCCGTTTGTCCTCCATTGGGGTTTTTCACTTGCTTCACACAAATATAGAAGGGTGAACCCATGGGCAGTATTACGTCGACAGTCGCTGTAAATTCATCCGCATTTTGAACCTAAAATTTTTATTTTATAAAAATAAATCATAAATTATTGAGGTTGTAAATAAATGTTACAAAATCAAATAATTTTATGTTATCCCTTCACAACTGTAATCAATCATCATTAATTAGATTCTTCATCCACTCCCCATCTACTTAACGATTTTTTTTTTTTTTCGAAACAGCTCGTTCTTGACCTCATTAAAAATTGATGAAATATTAATTGAATAAATTATAAATACAAAGTTAGCTAATGCAATAGTAAAATAGAATAATACTTGAAATTCATCCGATTTTATCCGAGTGCAGGACTTGTCTTCCTGGGGCTTCTCATCTGTAAACACGATTTTCGTATTATTCTTGAGACCACTACCAAATAGTCGTAGAGTTGCTTCTCCCCCGGCCAAAATTTCGGGCATTCCATCCTGGGCAATGAAAGGCTCTTTGACAGCATGCTCCACTCGCAGACCATTGATATTGACATCATTGTTAAACGATAGCGAAGCTACCTGAGGGCTTGGAACGTCTCGTTGTAAACGACTACTGCCTTTTCTACAAACAAACCCAAATAAATGATCCATTTTAATCTGCATTGATCATTGAAACAAAAATTACAATGATGGGCATCCAAGCGATACAGCAAGCTTTCGCATTCGGAGCACCAGATATTAATGACTCATTTCTAGATTAAAATGGAAACAAACATATGATTGAAAATACCACTAAAATCACAAACAGATTGAATTATAGAATCGAGGATTCACGACTAATGATTTATTCCACTCATTCCAATCATAAATTCAGAAATACAAAATCTTTGATGGAATTTTCCTCAATTGTTCATATAAAATGTCACTCTCTCAAATGAATATTTAAATTAGCCATTGACACAATAGTTTTTCATATGTTTGAAACATAAAAATGACGTAGGATACAGAAAAAAAAAATCATTAAATTCTATTAAGACATGGTTAATTCACAATTGATAGTTTTCTTCGCACATTGGATTCTAATTGAGAATTTTGTTCTCTAATGAACTTGAAGAGTGATTCACCGTTATTTTAAAAATCCCGCACTCATACACTTACTCAAATAGAAAATGAAATGGAATCTCCATCCCAATTATTCATCATTTAATTCCAAATTTATAATATTTGATTAATCCATACTATTTTGCTTCTGCAATTGAAGTAATAGAATAGCCAGTGTAAAATTTTCGTTCGATCAGAATGGGAAAAATTAAATAGTCGGTAAATACCTATATTATTTGGATAGGTCAATCCAGTGATCAAATAGGTCATTGGATTTGTCTTCAGCTATTTGTATTAAATTACATGAAGCTAATAGGAAAAAACTCGGAATAACTTTTATAAAAATATTTATTTAACAGCTCAATATAATAAATCGCGTATACATCAATTTATACAGTTTATCCTTTCAATACGTTTCAGTCGACAGATCAGCGTAGCAAAATTTAATATAAATCTTAAACCTACGGTTACATTAATCCGTAAGTAGTGAAACATCGTCAGATGTAGGCCAATATCTATTTTTATGTATTCAAAGATGTTAGACCATGCGGGATTTACACTCAGTTTATACGCGAAAATATATTTTTCTTTCAATGAATGAATTCAGAGACATGGTAAAATTTCTAATCAATGTTTATCATCCGAGTCATAAAATGAAGGAAGGAACCGTGAAATCGGAGTTGCAAGTAATCTTCTTAAATGAACGGTTCCATTCGAATTTCACAACTCTCATGTTCAGCATTTAAAAAATAACGGAAATGGAATGAAAATTTTTGAGTTTCATTCGACTAAGATCCAGCTAGTGACGATTGAAAACAGTCGGTTTTATTCTCTCCCGTGAATAATAGAAAAATAAAGAAAAGAGAAAATGAGCAATTACTGGACGACTTCGTCACCTGGGAACAAGGAAAATGACTCACACGATTGTGCAATAATGCATTATAATTAAGTAAAATGACTGGTGAAAATGGAATTGAAAAATAGAATTTATAAATAAAGAACTTACATTTTGTTGAGGGAAAATTCGCTGCCAAGATTAGTCCATGACGTCGTATAGGACTCGTCGACACTTCCAACACAGAAATAGACACTTGTAACCTCAAACTTTTCAATGGATGATAATTTGTATGTTGCAATTTCATGCCCTTCCGGTGAAATTGTTAAGTCCACTCGGGTCAAAGGATTGCTGTCATTGTTGCAGGTATTTTCGGTATTCGACCAATGAAAGTTATTGAGATTCCCGAGGTGTTGACCAGTAACTAGTACTAGTCTGTTATCACTTGCTACTGATGATGTGGTGGTAGTGTCACTGGAGTTTGTTAATTTATCACTTTTAATTTCAGTTATCGAAGTGATTTTAGGTAGAAAATCCAGATTTTTTAGAGAAATGGATATGCCCGTGGTGATGTGGAAATATGTGAAAATAATAAGAATTAGGATAGCCGGTTTGAGCGTTCGGCCAACATGTTGCGCCATCGTGCGACGAATGTCGCTCAGTGTGCGCAGTCCGCCCGGCGACGCGAGTGAGTGAGCGACTGGTGAATGTTGGGGGATTTTGAGTGTTTGTGTTATCTTGTTCGGGGAGGAAAACGTGTGCGGATTGTTGTCGATAATCGTGGGGTTGTGTTGGTGACCGAGCTGGGGGGAATGCGCAGGCCTTCATCTGGGCCAATCCAACTTGACGGGGTTACTTTTTGTTTTGAATAAGAGGGAGCCTTCGTACTGGCGTCCTGGCGTCATGGCTATCGGCTTTTGGAGGGAAAATTTTCGAGGGGTTCGGTGCATTTCTCATTGTAGAACAAAATTAATTGATAATTCATAGCTAATGGCCTCATTATAGCTATCTTCTTCATTTATCCTTTTGAGGTTCATTACATTCTCGAAAAAAGATGGAAAACATTGAGGCTATTTCATCAAAACAATTCTCTTCATTTGGCTTTCTTATGGGTATGTTTTATCATATTTGATTTAATTTAATGTTGTATTTGGATAATATCATGAGTTTGCTGGTGGTTTTGATTGAGAGGAAAGTCGTCATGTTTGTGATGGAGTCCAGCAAGTGGATTTTAAGACAATTGATTTGATGATTATGGTGTTGAGTAGATTGTTTTTCATTTATTATTTGCCCTATTGTTGATCCAAGTTTTACTTGTATTTTCATGAGGGATGCTTATAATACGAAACTTTAAAAACTATTACAACACAATATTTTTCCATTGTTATTATTTTTATATTTGTATTTGTAACTAGAGCTTTTTCGAGATCCATTTAATCCCAGAATCCAAAGATTTTCGTTTTCTTTTTCTTTTAGGCAGGCTTTTACAGTTTTAATGCGGTGTCATTCGAATAAAACGTATCTTCATGAAGGAGTGTATGGACCAAGTGGATAAGTGTGTTAATTAGTGATTCAGTGGATGTAGGTAATTTGAAACAGGGCGGAAGTGGTGAAATTTAACAAACGAGATCAGTACCCAGTTGTTTTTTTACATCTCCTTGATATTGAATTAATTGCCTCAGTAATTGAAGATTTTATGAGTAAAGAACAACATGAATATTCCCCATAAAATCAATAGTTGCTGACATGAATTCCATTCAATTCGATTTTGCCAATCGCTTCTTTATCAAATCGATTTTCGCTTTTAAAATGTGTGTACCAGTGTTGTGTAGTTATAGTGTATATTTACAAGTAAAAGTGTTCAATGGGATAAACATATTCAACAAGAACATGAACAACATCAACCGCTTGGTGAGTTAAAAAAGTTTATTAAATTTCATAATAACAATTAAAAACTATGCGATACCACGTATTCAATTACAAAATTTCAATAATAATCTGGAGACGAAGGAATTTACCAGGCCCAGTTGCCATGATTTTGATAGCCGTTTTGTTCATACATACTTGTGTGATGGGAGAATACTGGGGGAATAACCGGACGATGTTGATAGTTTATCGGTCGCACTGGTGCTGGTTGATTTACTGCTTGAATCGAGGGTGGTACAACATGATTTTTGTGGACAACTTGTTGGGTGGTTGGAGTTAGGGCCGTTGAATGGGCATAATTCGAGACTGTTGGGTGGGGTAAGTGAGGTTGAATCAGTCCGCCGTTAAAGTACTGATGGGGATTCAGGTTGTTATTGTGAACTCCTGGTGAAACTGCCCAGGGATGAGCTGCGGCATGATGATGCGGAAGAATATGGTTGTAGTTGTTGGTAGCATAGCCTCCGTGGTATCCATAATGACTGGCTAGGGCATTGTGATTGTAGTAAGGTGAGTGGGCAATTGGTCTTGGAAGCTGGTGGCTTAAGTAGGCATTTGCTGCGACCATCAAACTCGCGTATGTTAATATCTGCATGGAAGAAGGAGTCTCTTAGCGGATTTTTCCTTCCTTACAATAAACTTTTGTTTTAGAGATAGGAATGATTTAAGGAAAAAATTGAACGTACTAACACCGTGTAACGGCCCTTCAAAACAAATTCATTTTACAGTTCTTTCCCAGTATTCAGTTTCTTTTAATTGGTTACAGTTGATTAACAATAAATAGGGACATAACAACTGATCAAAAATTCAATTGAGACCAATCTGAAAGCGTTCAATGACTTTCCTTCAAATCATTTCTTGAGATAGCCAATCTTCAACAGTAAAAAAAATATTGCCAAGGGTTTGACGCATATTACCTTCAGCATCATGATGAATCACAGATAGATACTCAACCAAAATAATAGTAGGAATAACTTCTTCAAAGGATTTCAGTTTACACACTGAACGATCCAGCATACACGGCGAGGTATTTATACCACAAAAGGTCCTCATGAGTGATCTATCGCGGTAGTTGCCCGGTCAATAGCCAAGGAAAAAAAAATGATAAAAATAGGCGTGGTAACGATCACTGGCAGTTTACTCTGTCCCCTGAAACAAACGCCCTGAGCGAATTAAGCCTTTTCCACAATTTCCTCGACAATTTATTATGATTTTTATTGTTGTGTGTGCACAACTTGAGCCATGCATATTGCATATTGATAGATATCTCTAGTCTATTAGATCTTAATGAGGCCGGTGCGAATTAAGAAAAGCGATAAGTCGTCGTAAAAAAGCAGATTTTATTGCTGGTGTGAGTGATATAAATGTAACAATTGCCAACGACTGGTGAGGACTGTTCGGTCCAGTTGAGAATCATATTCCCTCGATGTCACCTAGCCTCGGGACACTATTGCACAATATAATATAGTTGGAGTAAATTCCTCGGGGCATAGGAGAATTTTTCCAACTTATTTTTTTCAATCAGAGTTCAATGGTTTATGTATATATAGTTCATATGTTCTTGGTTTTATTTTCCTGAATATAGCAAACAATTCAGTATTCCATAATTTTGTGTTATTAATTATTTATTGTAATAGAGTCTAGCATTGATGGGGTTCGCAGTTTCTTGTGATCATTTGATGCCCAAATCTACTTGAAAACGATTAATCTTATAAAAATGTTGTTAAATGTTCCAAACAAAAAATTCAGATATTCATTTATCCTCGCTCCGTAAGAATTAAATGGATTTCGCAATGACCAACAAGGCAGTATTTAAGTTTTCTTTTTCAAATTAATTCAATTGGCTGGGAATTGATATTTCGTGAGGTATTGAAAGTGTTAGGATAATGATCCTCATTTGGGTCATATTCAATTGCACACGATCATTACAATTAATATTACGTGAGAGGCAGAAATGTATGAAATATTGTGCTAATTTCACTTAGAAGAAATATACATGGTAGTTGAGTGAATATTTGAATTCGTTGAGAAGGAAAATTCATCGAGATGAACGTAAATACCAAATCTCCGCATTTAAAGTCACTATCCCTTTATCGGTACAATGCCGCACTTTGTCCTCTAAAAGTTGTACTGGAGCTCGCAATTTCGCATAACAATTTAGTGTTAAATTACTCACACAAAGTTTATCAGCTTGGGAAATGAGTAATTTGCTCCATTACTAAAAAAACTTTGGCAAAAAAAAACATCTACTGTCTGAGGGTAAAAATGAATTTATTTATCTGAGTATGAATAAGGTCTAAGATTAAAAAATTATCATGCTTAGAATTGGACCATTAGTACGATTGCGAAGCCTGAAGTATAAAAACAGTTGGTCTAACTTGAGTTGTGTTTAGGAACATTCTGATAATGGTCCTGAAAGTCCAGGTTCGTGTGCCGTGGAGACGTGATTGCATTAGCATAATTGAATAACTGACTCTAAAAAGTATTATCCGGTCTGAAGGAACTCTCACATACTTCTTGATGCCCCTGATGATGTCGACAACCCCCATCCCTTTGCGAGCTCTGAGTGAAATTTTGCTCGAGATTCCTCGACCTGTCCCGGCCAAACTGCGTGCTAATGAAATTACTTAAATACTGTGTACCAGGTAATACATGATTCTGACCACCACTTGATTGCTCAGATGTGTCTTTGTCATCAGTAATGGGTATCGCAAGTGATGTATCTCTGAAATTGACGTGAGAAATTTGCGGTGGTATTGAATGGTCTGCAGGAGGAGTTGTTACGTGATCCCGTTGTTGTACAGCTACTGAATAAGGTGGTGGGTTTGATAGTCTTGGTCCTACTGCCTGGACTCTCTCTTCACCTGCAGTAGGGGGAGTCGGCTCTGCACCAATCACAACAGCATAGGGTGGCGGTAAATCTGTTATCCAATAGTTTTGGTAGGCTGGTGGCTCCACTCTCTAGAACAGTAACAAGTGCAGGATATAATGGGAAAATTGGTTCAATTAGTATTGGATAGGTTGGTCAACTACTGACATCACCGCATGGTGCTAGGTCCCCTGATACAGTGGTTATTTCCCTTCTTCTGTGATCGAAATACGCCTCCTCCGTTAGTATATCACGTTGTACATTTCTTCGTGTTGTGAAGGCTGCGTATCCGCAGGCGATTAGAAAGAGCAGTGTTAACACCGCTAACGCTATCCACATGTACTTCCATCGTAAAAGAACTGAGGCAACCATTGCCGCACTTACCCATGCTACCAGCAGTGTGGCTAAGGATCGTCCGGAGCATTCAGTTTCCTAGATATCATTTCAATATTAAGCTCTCGCCATTTCACTTTTATGTACGAAAGGTCAATAATCATTTTTACAGTTTTTAATTCAAGATCCATCTAGATTAAATTTGAAATTTTAGTGTTATCCAGTCATAATCATGGGTTGTCGTGATATAGTAGAATATACACCAGTGGAAATTGGTTTTATAATATTTTTTTATGATGATAAGTATTAGCTGTCGATTTTAGTATTCGAGGATGGGAATAAGGAATGCCCACGTAAAAATGACCTGTCTTAAAATGGCACATTGGTTTCATCTTCTCCAGTAGGTTTTTAGTAAACTTGTTGAAAAAGGGAACAAAAGTGCCCACTTTAAGGCATTTATTTCTGCGTGAGTGAGTGTTGAACAAAGTCGAGATGACATACTCGGTAATCAAATGGGCTAACAGTATCATCCATTGCGGGCACTTGTATAATGTAAGCAACCAACTTGGAAGAACGATGCTTCAATGTCTCTGTAATTTAAAAGAGAGTTATTGAAATCATTTAAATGAGTTTATTAGTTAAAAAATATTCATACTGAAGAGACATTCGAAGTCTAATGATCAATTAAATGGAAAGTCCAGATACTAGCGTTAGTCAGTGATATTGATGATTTCGCTGTGAATGGGAATAAACGAGTGAATCTTTGGTTTGTTAGTTTTGTTTGAGAGAAAAAAAAAATGAACGTACACGCCGTGGTAGTGGAGACGATGCTGCTACGACATACAGATCAACCGGATTCCGCATCATTCTGGGATCTGGTTCGGTTGCCAAATACGCGTGGCGCAATGAAAACGATACTGGCATTTATAATATTTTTTTTACTCAGTTTATTCCTCAGTACTTTTGAGAATATCAATTATTGGATGCTGTGATCTGTCATTTCAGGGGATAAATTTGGTAGAATCAGTAATATATTATTGACTCATCTTATTGAGCACTTGTAAGTGCTGACGCACGAGCAATGGATCGTTAAAATTATAAATATGAATTTTATAAAAGAGAAATTAGAAAAAAAAATGGGATCTGCCAAAATGAAAACTTGTGGCAATGCAAAAAATCATGACGTAGTTAATATACGGGCGAATATACTATATAATCACTCCAAATAACATTATCTTTACAATCGCCACCTTATCTATAAATGTGCAGTATGATAAAGGCTTGGAACAACATGAAATACTGGGAAAATTGAAAAAAACTACTTATTAGATCACTGAATATATAAATATTTCTAAGGAAAAAAGCGCAAGAAATCGACACAAGGGTAATTAATTTTTTTTCTAATTTTCGAAATTATAGAAAAACATACTGGGCATTAAACTTTTAGTTATGTCAAATATTTTATAATAAATATAGCGGTAATTCCTGTTGTCGTCATAGTGCCACTAGTTGTTTAGAAATTCAATTTATCAGTTAAACTTCTCATAAACGTATCTAATAACTACGTACGAAGAGATAAGACTATGAATGACCCAGAAGCATTTTTCTCTCTCATTTTTCTCTAATGAAATCACTCCTCTGTCATGTAAAATCAATAGAATAATAATTATGGGATTATCAAACCATATGTTTGCGATGCCTCCTTAACTCCCAGATGTTTATATATCTTCACCAATTCCGCAAATTTTCTCTTTTGCACGAGCAATCGCGTATAATTATCATTCCATTTGAGGTAATTATCTAACGTCGAATTATTTCATCGTACCTCCCCGCCATATCTTTGACCTTTAGCAGAACGTCATTGAAATTTTTAATTCACATTTCAGCGGTAGCAATTTGTGGTAAAAGTTGGAGCAGTGAATTTTGTTTTATAATTATTCAATTCTACTCGATGTTTTTTTATTCCAATGACACTGGGAAATATCAATGATGACCAGACAGTCGTTTGGTGATGACTGAAAGACATTCCACCTATCTGGTGTTAGCACCTGCGATAAGACTGATAAGGTTCCATTCCTTATACAAGTCTTCATACACATAACTCCTTGAATTGCAATTTCAATCACAAGGTTATTAGAGACACTGTCTACACCCACTTTGATTATGTTTCGTACAATTATGATTGACAGCAATGGCCCTTTAATTTATTCATCAATACACCCCTCTTACCCTGGAAGTTATTTAATAATTTTTGTACACATCAGGTTGTAATTAAATAGTGTCTTTAATAATATATTGTTACAATTATCGATACGTTTCGAGTGTCATTAAAGTATTGTTTTATTATATACAATTCCTTGATTCTTAGATTGACAATTAATCATAGAAACCCTCTACATTATTTAAAATAATCATCTAATTATTAATACTTCATTCTACCGATGATGATGCTGTGATGATAAGGCTTATGTTACCTAAATTATTCATATTCAAAAACTAATGCACGCATTAAGGAATCCTATGGAAAGGCCATTTTTCGTCTAATTTGAGCAAAATAGCTTGTCTACACACTTTAAGGACGTGTATATTTATCAATTCAAATTGATTGTTTTTCTCTTATAGAAATTGTAAAAGATAGTATAGATTTTTCCAGAGGATTACATTATATGTGTGATTTGCATTTTGATGAATTGCCGAGGTATTTTTGACATCAACCATGGTCCAATTTTATATTTTTACGTTTGGACGATGATCAAGATCGATTACCGAGTATTTGAGCACATTAACTTTTCATGATAATAATTTTGATATTATTGATAAATCACCACCGAAAGTGAATAAATAAATGAATGCGTAACAGCGCAAACACACGAGTCTGATATTCGCAGTCACGTAAACAGAGTTAAACATGGATATGCAAGAGGCCAGTGCTTATCAATCGAGATGAGTACTGTACCGACAATTATACTACAAACACTTAACAGATGCTGAAACAGGGGTTTTGAAATTTTATTATTTTTCGCGATCGACGATGAATTTGATTATTGAAATAAAGGAAAAAGAATGATAAATCATGATTATGGTAAAAGTCTGGGGTTGAAGCGTCCCATATGGAGAATCAAACCGGTGGGATTGTGACGAACGAAGTACAAAAATGGTCTATCTAATTTTAGTCTTGGCTTATCGATGTCTTCTCTCTGTATTGAGGAGGATGGCTCTGAAACTTTTGATTGATATGTCTTGGGTTCTAATGCAAATAGCCGGGCATTTCTCTGTGTACCCGATGGGTAAACTTCTACGTGATGCCTACCGCTTTGAATATTCTCATCTCCACAGGTACTGAATAGATTCATCTGTAAGAATGATTTTTCGAGGTAAATCTTCAATACACCCAACTTCCAAACTTGGCCTCTCTTATTTATTATACAAACTCACCTGCAGAACATCCGTCAAATGTAAATCAATACCAACTCCATTGATTCCCTTGAGATCTGCATGTTTATCGAACAAATCTTGCAGTCCCATTTTCTTCAATGCTGCAGTAGCATTTATGACACTCCTGTGACTGAATTTCGGTACTTGAAGTTCTAGGCCAGGTCGTGGAATAACCACCTTGAGCAATTTGTTCCAAACTCCATCGTGAGTCGCGCCCCGGATAAGTCTCTCTTCCAGGAGTTCTACATTATCCCCAGGTGCGGTGAATCCTTGTTGTCCAGGAATAACAAAAATCATGGAAACTAATTTGTGTGGACCGCCTAAAGCAATAGCCGTGGCATCGAGATTGGGCTCATAACCAGCTAGTATTCCTGCTCTCCAAACGGTCGATGGCACTGGTACTAGTTTTCTTTGTCGTACAGCTGGTGATACTGCAAAATAGAGTTCTCCGTCTCTACCATCTGAACTCGCGTCCTTGGAGTTGCAGTCTGTTTGAAAGACATTGGCCGATAAAGCGGCTAATGGCGAGATCAGGGGAATGGTATTTGATCGAACGAAATCCTTTATTCTCCCTCCAGTTTGTTTTCTCACCATTAAATTAGTCCTTCTTCTAACTAAATCACTGATTGTCGCAAAATTCACTTCGGCAACAACTCCATCGTAAAACTGCTGCGCTTGTTCTTTATAAAAAGGCAATAACTTTCGAATTTTTACCCTGTCCGCGAATAGTTCTCGTACAAAAGCTGCATTTGCTATTCCCTGCTTGCGAGCCAATCCCACGGAATCCGTTACATTTTGGAAAATCAAATGAGGATTGAAGGATGCAACATCATCTAGTTTCAGCAAATTATTCATTTTCTCGGATGTTGGACCTCTGGCACCGAGAAATACCATGGCTAGCATGCTTGTCATTCCAAATGGAGACACTGCTAACGATCTTCCTGAACTTAAGCCCTCATTAGTCGCTGTCCAGAAGGAGAAGGCAAGATCGTTGCAGAGGTTTACGAAGTAAGAGACGTCTGGTTCTAGAGCCTTCACGCTTAAGTCTAAAGCCTCATCGGTTTTTAAATGCGTCAGGGGAATTCGATCAGTCGGTTTTTGCTTTGGTTCGGTGGTTGTTTCAGGGATAGGAGGGGCTGTGATCGGCTCGTCAATTGGCCGTTTTGCTTGGATCTTTGGATTTACTGCTGTTGAGGGTGATTTTTGGGGGATCAATGTCCATTTTTCAGAATTCTGATAGTTTTCATGTTTCTTGACTGGTGGAGTTAGTGGAGATGGGGTTGTCTTCGGCAGTTTCTTATCCGATTGGGATATATGATTTATAGGGATCAGAGGGAGCTTCTCCATTATTTCCATACTTGAATCCTTCTTCTGATCCTTTATCTTCAAGGTTTTGTTGGTTTGAGAGATTTCGGTTGTTGGAGGAAGAGGAGGAGAGGGTGCTACTGTTTCTCCTAGCTTTTTGTAAGGATCGTTTTCGTAAACATTCAGTGATGGAAAGGGTGTTAACTTCTGAGCAACTTCTTCATCTTTCGTATATATTTTTTGTGTTACATTATTGCTTATCGAAGGCATTGGTTTTACTGCAGGTTTGTTATATCTGTGATGAACAATGGGAAGATCCTCCAATTGAATCTGCGAGGGGATTAATGTAGATATCGATGAGAGATTTAAATTATCTTCTGTTTTACTTGCTGCAATTTCTTGGGCCTCTGTTCTCTCACGATCAGTTACATTTTTTCTATCATCTTCTGTTGTTTCTAAATTAGCTTGTGATGATACAGGTACCTCTGTTGATGTTGCCATGAAATTTACATCTGTTTTTGATACTTGATTGTTTAATTTAATTGCCGGAGTCTTTGGTTGGTCAAGTGTTGTAGACTCAACTTTTGTTTTATTTTTGTAAAGCACAGGGGCTATCTTGTGACTGTGAACCATTGGAAGTTCATCGAAATTAATCTGTTGCATCATTGCTATTGTTTTATTGTAACCCGCGGTCGATTGCCATTCCTCAGTGGTCATTGCTTCAACAGTTGTTTCTTCAAGTTTCACTTGAACATCTTCTTTCTTCTCTCCATCAACGATATCAACTTTATTGATAATTAACGAAAGATTTTCACTCGATTTTTCATTGTTTGAGAAGCCAGCAATTAAGCTACTAGAGATATTATTCACTGTGATACTTCCTCTCGCAGGAAGGGTTAAATTTACAAGTTCTGGAGCGGCTGCATGTCTTTCAGGTACCAGAGACTCAATTATTTGATTGACTGTCGTAACTGGATCTGTCAATTGAATTCTTACCACTGGAGACTCTTCCACGGATATCATTGAATCATTCACATTTGGAGAAGCTGTCGTCTCAACCGGTGCCATTATGTCGATTCTAACGATTGGGGTTTCTGTGGCTTCTGTTGATACTGATGGCCTCAGTTTCGAAACCTTTACGGTATTGCTATCATATAATGTGACATTCATCTTATTAGAGGGAGTTGTATTTGTGAATATTGGTAGGAGTGGGTTAGGAATTGATGGCTCTCGAATTGACGGTGATAATGAAGGGACGGTGCTGGAAACTATCCCCTGATTTTTCACATCTTGAGAGGTCGATGATGGACTGCTAGAGTTGGTGTTTGTTGAATTGTTTCTGAAGGGTAATGAGGGCTCGATTATAGCTTCAGATATTTGAGAAATCATACTTGATAACGAGTCTTCTAACTCAATTAACAATGGTGTTTCCTGCGGTGGTGAATATGTCAAGGTTTCAGGGATTTTCGAAGTGCTTTCTATCTCAAGTTCGGCTGTCACATCATTTGTTCTTTCAGTAGCTTCTTTTGTAGTTAATGATCCATGGTGGTTGATTTCAGTGACTTTTTCAGATTCAATCGCTTGAATAGAGATTGAAAGAGCTGTTTCTGGCGATATGTCAGTACTGGCCATCAATGTTGAAGCCGTTGTTATCGATATCGAACCAGTTTCTAAATCTGAAATTGTTGAGTCATGCTGAGTCACTGGAGATTTTTTTTCAGTGTTATTTTTCAATAAAGGTAGTTCGGTAGTGTTGCTAGTAAGCGATGATGCATCCGAAGGGTTTTCTTCAACATCTCTCGCTGGGATGGTGATATTTTCCAATTCATCGCCTGCAGCAGTTGTTGCTATAGATTCTGTAGTGTAGGAATCTTCCTTCTCAGAGGCTAAAGCGATTTCAGTGACTGGAAGAGAGTCGGTCGTTGGTAGCCATATCTCAGGTTCCTTCAAGGCGTTATTCAATAACACTGGTCTCATTGGCTCAATAATTTCAAATTTATCATCAACAGTCATTAGCTTATCATTATCAATCGCTTCCTTTGGCACAATTGTCTCAGAAGTTGAAGTAATAGGTGTTTCAGATTGTGATTGAGACTGATCTATCTTCATCTCATCGTGTCCAGTGTGTTTTATTGATGTCGAATGAGTTTCAGAAACAATACTGATAACATTGTGCTTAACCTGTTGAGTCGTAGTATCAATGGGCTCCTGAGTTGTTGGAGGATTTGTCATTATTTTGGAAGTGTTGTGCATGAGTTGTACAATGGCGGGTTTCGTGTCGATCTGGTGCGGTCGGTCAATGGATTCACTAGCATCCGTTATCTGATCATTAAAGGTGCTGCTAGAATTTTTCACCATATCCGCAGATATGGTATTCAGTATTTGAAATACTGGCCCATCATGTCCACTCTCGTCCTCGTGACTACTCTGATCACTACTCGAAGTGTTTTGAATTGGTAATTTCTCTTCTACTGTTATAACTGGTACTTGGATCATCGGTTTTTCCGTTATTTCGTCATACACGGGGTGACCCACATACACCGGTATTTTTTCATTCTCCGGGTATTGGGGTTGTGATGGCTCTGATGAGCTTAGAGGAATGGACTCCCTGTCACCGGAAAGTATTGAGGGAAGAATGCTGCTCCATTCGGAACTTGCGTGGCCAGGAATCTTTGGTATTATGGAGATCAGAGGTGTTGGCTTGTTCAATTCACCTTTCAGGACATTCTGGACGTTTTGTACTACATCTGCAACTCTTGTTCCACCTGTTGGTACCTCACCCGCTTTTTGGGGCTCGTGAATTTCCACTGCCATTGGGGGAAGGTGGCCTCCTCCAGCTGCTATTAAACTCTGAATTTCTTTTTTGGTCATTTGCTTTGTTATCACCTCACCAGATTTATCGAATGTGTAGAATTGAAATGTGTCAGGGCGCAGGAGGTCAGCCGGCGAAGCTGGTAACTCAGATGGACGGATTGGTTTCCTCTTCAAGAGATCATGATTGGGAAAAAAATTCGAGGCTATTCCAATCGTATGCCGTGCCCTGAATAAAGTTATTGATAATTATCAAAGTGGTCTCCCATTAATAAATTATTGCTTTCATATAATTAAAACAGTGTCATTTAAATAAATAGTTCATTTTTTAATTATTCACACAAATATTAGTGGAATTGACACTCACTTAGAATTTTGTATATTCTCAGATCCATCAAATGAGTTTTCATCAAACGGAAGAGCTGCCGCCAAACGTAAGTAACTCATTATTAAATATATTACCAGCGCCACGAAGGGCAGACATTTCAACATAATTGCCATTTCGAACTTCTTCTGTCTGAAAGAAAAAATTGCCATATAATCCTGTTAGGTGAACAATTGTTCAGAAATTTTTTAACGTCATTGAACATTTTCACGGCGAGACGCGTTTTAGTAGTTAGTAATCCTATCATGCGTGACACGCTCTAAATTCAGGCGGGCTTGTCTGGGATGGTACAGGTGCTATTGTTCGCCACGTGCGTGCGAATTATGTTCCAAATTCAAAAGCATTCCGGTATTTTCCCTTTTGTCGGAGGTTTTTCAATGGGTTCGAGGTCACAATTTTTGATGACCTCAACTCCTTTCATTCAACTACTTTTTTCCAAAATGATTGTGTTAAAATAAAATTTGCGAAAAGATGCGAAAATAATGTTTTCTTTTTGTTATCGAAAAAAGGTAATATACCCTTTGATATCGTAAAATTTGTCACGCAATTGAAAAAAAATTATCTGGGTACAATGATGTATAATTATCGTTGTGATTCATTGATCATAGGTGACTACGGGTTCATTGCCCCACCTCCCTCCGTCTATATCCTCGAAATATTTCCAAGCGCAACACTCAAAAGGGTCAATGCTCACAGCTATCTGAAAGACCACTAACCCAGAGAATAAATACCCCTTCGATAGATAGGCGTTAAGCGGTTCTCCTAAATATGCACTCAAATTTTTCAAGGCTTCAACCGGTTTTCAACAGCCAACATACGAGCCTTAGACAGCGTTTGAATGATGCATGCCCTCGATGAATCTCTCATCATCTTGCATTTAGTCTCATCACAGTCGAACAGGTGCTTATTTCCCTGCCTGGGAATTCTAATATTAGAATTACAAAAGGGGGCAGGGGCAGGGGTAATGAGTATTTCATTATAGCTATTGTTGAAGAAAATCAAGAGGTTCATTGTTACTCATTACCGGGGATTTATGGACTGTTGGTGATGGGGTCTAATGCTTTATTGCGGTTTATACAAAGCCAGGAGGCTGTAAGGTAAAAAGGCTGCGATGAATTCGGAA
Source organism: Diachasmimorpha longicaudata (assembly GCF_034640455.1). Taxonomy (NCBI): domain Eukaryota; kingdom Metazoa; phylum Arthropoda; class Insecta; order Hymenoptera; family Braconidae; genus Diachasmimorpha; species Diachasmimorpha longicaudata. The sequence goes on from NC_087235.1 coordinate 7,575,701, forward strand.
GCTGTGACCAAAGAAACTGGACTCAGCGGGAATCCAAGTGCTGGACCGTTTTCAATACCGTTATATAGATTCATTCAGTCATATGGGTTATGACGTTTAAAAATTCGGAAAAAAAGATCGTGATAAGATAAATACATGGACAACATTACTTCTGACTTGAAGGGAAAATGAAAAAGTTTCTACTTTAAAATCAACGCTTATGTGAATGAATTAGTCAAGTAACTATAAATTATCTGGACCTAGTCAAACGAGAAAGAATTGCCAGAGAAAGACAATTAATTTTAGGTTGTATTTTTCGTTCAAAAAATTTGAATATCGAGTTACCTTAGAAATAAATAAATCAACTCACCTTCAATAATTCACTCAGACTGTCATTCTCGTTATGCACTCAATTAAACGCTCCTCCCTCTCGCTCTCTCTACCGTTCTCCAACGATTCACCCCCAGATATAGATAACGACAGTGATGAAGGATGTATTATTGACTCCTTGATCTACGTATGTGCTCGCGTTTCTCGTCGACTGTAGTATATTGCAGTTGGCCTTGCCACTGAACGAAGGGTAGTGACCCTGTAGTAACTCGCAGGAGATGCCTCTCCCTCTCTCCCAGTTATCCTATTTGCTTTTATCTTATAGCTTTTTACACGAGAATCCACCTTACGCACCAGGTATTCTTGTGTATGATATTTCGTTAGTTATCCTCCCTCTTCTCTACCAATTGCACTCGGCTTTCCTCTCTTGAATTATTATCCTTGCCGATTTTTTAATTTCCCGTTGGCTTTTTATTATTTCGTTAAATCATGCAAGTGCCCGCAACACTCGCGGTGAGATGAGCAACACCACTGGCCTATGTACCCCACCGGTCACCACGTTAAAAGGCAGACTGCGGGATAGCGGATGAAGGTACCCTTGATACCTGTGTCAATATTGGAGAGGGACACTGAAAGGGGGTACCGAGAAATACCGAGGTATACCGAGGGGGAACCACCGGGAATCCTAACAATCTGGTGGCGGACTAGTCAAATTTTTTATTGGCTATGGGGAACATTCGAAAAGGCTCAGAACAGCTTGGGGGGTATATTACAAATAGCGGGGAAATCAGTAGAGGGAGTTATCAACACGTCTTGGGGATGATTGACAGAAATACGAAGTGAATATGAATTTTTTTTTCGTTAGTAAATTAATCAAGTGGAAATACTATTGTTTTATCTTGTACAATAGCCCATTACATTGTCTTCTACTACTTTGTTCTTCGTCCAATCAACTTATCATTTCAAGTCTAAACTTCATGATTGAACCAATGACAATTGAGATAAGTTGACTTTCTCTTTCGAATTTTCTTCGTTCTTCTTCATCACTTTCACATAAATTATGTAATTGAAATGTCTAGTTAGTCAAGAAGAACTAAAAATCAAAACAAAAGTGTATCTTGATTAATAGAGAGGAAAATTATCTGTCTGTCCTATCGGAAACATTGGCTCGATGTTATTAGGTACCGGTGCTATTTTTAGTGGTCGAAGTAGTGTTCTGAAGTTGGCTTTCGAATATAACGGTACTCGTAGAGATCCTGTCCCTCCGGTTAACTATAAAAAAGCCCAAAATACCCGGGGTTTTGGATCAACGAGTGATTTCACGGAACCCCAAATATATCCCATTGACATTGAGCACATTAATTAGCTCTCATAACGCCGATGAACCTGATCTACATCAATCCCCATCAAGAATGTCTGAAATAAGATAATTAATTTATATAACATTGCAATAAATTTTTTAAAACAATGATCTCATGGATAAAAAATTAATTTCCAGTTAATTAAATAATGAGATGTTTCCATATATTCAATTAAATTTTGCTTCAAGTAATGTCGAATGTAGATAAATAAAAATTACTAATAACATAGAATTTATAATCAGCGGATAATTACCAACTCCAAGCGCAGTGCTCTTGTTGGCATAATGGTTTGGCTCGTGGGAACAAAGTCCAAATGTAACGGTAAAACCTGAGGTCCCAGAATGTCTTGCCCAATAGCAGTATCAGGACATATGTGGAATGATGTTGAGGGAAATGGAAAAAAAAAGACGAGCCCGATGACTCAGGTTTCGAGGGTACGAGGCAATTGGGGTACCGGGGTAACAGACAATAGGTCAGGTCAATAGAGTCAACAAAGTCTATCGACAATTCTTGATCGATATTCTAGCAATGAAAATTCATTAATCAGTTCTATAACTAATGTGATGTCTTGTAATTAGACGACACGCAACGATTTCCGTTTCCGTTAGTATAATTACTCAAATTATATTATAATTTAGTAAAGCAGATGAATGTACACAGGCCTAGCCATTAATTAATCGTGTGGGTATTCCCATGCATGCTCACACTAATAGCTCCTCCCTTCCCCTATCATTGATTCTAACAAAACACGCGAGGGATTTTTAAGCATTTTAAGGTACGTCTGGTAATTTCATGACTAACATCCGCAATAGTGAATTATCCAGAAGTGTAACCTCAGTTCATTTATATGTGCATAAACATGGAATGGCGTTATTTTTATTGCCTTCACATATATACATAAAATAATATAGATTCATATGGAGATTTAACAATTTACAGTTGTTATATTCTCAATGGTAAATTACAGCAGAGGTGTTGTCTTGTGATGCAACATGCATGAGTTTTACCGCTAACTTTCTTGTCAACTCATCGTTCGTTGTTACTTACGCTGAATTACACTTGTATACAAAGGATATTAGCCTCGGTTTATTCTATGAGTTTTTATCGTTTTATTATTCACACCTTTTCCCCGGGACAATTATTGGGACTTATGTAAGTTTGTACACTGATAATTCTTCATTAGTCCTCTTAATTTTCGTTAGATTTGTGGTATTATTGGCTTTTATAGGGGATTAAAAAATGGGAGTTTTACACAACTTTTTTAACAGTCAGTTATTTTATTTGTTTTCATCCTATACAATTGAACCATGATTTTTCCTAGATTTAGATTTTTTATTCTTTCATTCAAATATTTCAAATCTTGTGAAATTCTTTATCTTTGTATAAAAAAATGTATGATTAGTCGTCAATCATTAGATATTTATAGAATCGCAGAATAGGTATATTTTTTTTAATGCGTGATTTCATTGGGGGCATTTATTTACATAATTTCAATTTCATTAGTTTGTTGAATATTGATTGAAGCATCTGCCTTACGTACAACTTGATGGAGAATTTTCAATCTTCTTGGAATACACTGACCCTCCGTACAGGCAACATAGTTAATTGTTATGCATAGCTCTTCTGGAGTATCATCCTCTGGGAGTTCTAGGTTAATTGGTGTGGTGAGTGATCCCATTGGATTCTCGGACGTCCATGTTTCGGGATGACTTAATGACCATTTTTGCGGTGCGTCTGTGTTGAATTCTACACCAGCGGTGAACTTAGTCGCAAACGATATCGTCATTACTGCTTCTTTGTTACTTATTTCGGTAAAAAAGTTCAGGATTTTGTCAAAACGGCGGACGGCTTTTATTGGATATTTCAAGTCCGATATCTGGGAAAATAACAAATAAATTCGATGACTGATACTGAACCCTTCCTCCATTGAACTCTATTCAAAGTATTTCCTCATTCACTTCCAATTAAATTTTCAATCTACTACTTAATTCCAGCAGTGCTATTTAGAAATGAAACAATTAAAATATCATTCAACAAGCATTTTAATCGCTTTTACTCACCGTATTTATTACTTTGGTTTCCAAGTCAATAATTTTAATGCAATGGTTGTTGGTATCAGTAATTAAAAGTAGATTGTGCTTAGCTAGCAGTCCCAAGCCACTCGGCTCATCGAACACGTGATTCTTACTCGGTTTCCCGGCTCCGTAGAGGGTTGTGCATTTGCCAATTAAATCAATTTGCTTAATTTTGTGATTATAAGTGTCAGCAACGTACACAACTTCTCGTTTACTGTCCCAAGTAACTCCCAGTGGATGTTGAAACTTTGCGGTATATTGCACGCCGTCAATATCACCAAAATTATGCAAATCCTGCAGGCAGGGGGCAAAATAAATTTTATGAGCACAATTTATTGGTGAAATAAAAATTATTACGATGGAGAAATCAGTGAGTGAATAATCACTTGTGGATTTTTATCGGCTCCAGCGAGGGGAGCGACTCGACCATCTTGTAGATAGATTTTTCGGATCGAACTGCTCTCGCTGTCGGCGAAAAACAAGATTTTTAAATCGGGAGAAATTGCGAGACCCGAGGGCTGAGCTAAACTTGCGGCATGAGGATATGTGTTATTTCTATTCGCCTCTCGGCCATTCCCAACGATTGCTGCACAGCTTCCACTCTTGTATTCTCTATTAGTAATAAATATTGAAGTGCACTTTATCATTGAATTCCGTGATTATTCAATATAATTAACAGTTTATAATAAGAATGAAATAAGTACTTATTCTTCCACCAAACCGTGTCCTGAAGAAACAATGCCCAAATCTGATGTGTACCAGCCATCGCAATAAGCAATACTTGCTCATTCTCCCTATAATCATAAATTGCAACGTCCCAAGGTGATGATATAGCCTGCACCTTGCCAATTTTACCACCTTGATAATCATGCCCTTGAGAACCAGTTCCAACAAGAGTTGTTACACTTTTACTCTTCAAATCAATGAGCCTGATAGCGTGATTCTCGTTATCAGCTACGTAAATTGAGTCACCACGTTTGCAGATACCCTGGGGAGCGTTGAATCTAGCTACCTCGAAACTCCCATCCTTCATTCCCGGTGAATACCCGCCAATTACGTGCTCCACTGTCCCATCGAGTCTCATGATAATTATTCTGTTATTTCCGGTATCCGAGACGATCATTTTGTCCTCGTTCTTGTCCTCGTAACCGATAACTTTACCGGGAAAGAGGAGATTTTCTTTAGTCGATGCTGGGAGGAGATGCTGCGCTGGCCGTACAGGGAGATCGTGATTGCGTATTGCATTGTGGGATTTAAAGTACGTTAGGGCGACTTTTGTGTAGAGGAAGAGCTCTTCACGGTGGCCTTCACCAACAAGGACAACCAGGGGCTGGGCTTCGGGACCTATTTCATCAATTGTCGGTTTTTATTTTGTTAAAATTTGCTGGGCTGCTTTTTTTGTTTTTGCACAAGTTAAAAATATGAGCCGATTTTTTTTTTTCATTTTCGCGATTTGTTCTATTTTTCAACGAAATAAAAAAAAACAATCGCCAGATATTCGTTTGCTTTAACAATTATTCGTATACCAAGAATTACTAGACTCGGCCAACAACTTATTCCAATATCCCTCCACATGGATAATTTCGCGTCGTTCACTACTGGATGTAGTATGTTGTATCTCTGTACAGCGGACAAAATTTTAGCTGAATCTTTCTCGTTGGAAAATTTTGCGCTGTGAACGCCAATCTAGTTGAGAAAATTTTCTCTTTATTATTCAATTATTTCCATATTTGTGGATTTAGTAGTGAAAAGAGAGAGAGAGAGCTAATGTTGGATTTTATTTTTATTTGAAAAAAAATATAATTTGATGGGGCTTAATAATTCTAATTGATTAAAGGGAAAATATCGCCTATCATTCTTTGTAGAGGAAATAATTGTCAATGCCAACAAAAATACAACAAAAGTATTAAATTTTCTTTCGTTCATTTCACTACTAAATCATCACCTTCAGATTGACACTAACAATAATCAAACCGTCTTCAACCGTATATTTCTTCTCCACCGCCTCAAGATCCGGGAGTATGTGCATACAATTGATACAGCAGTAAGTGAAAAAGTCGAGAATAACAATTTTCCCAGCCAAATGTTTCGACACTGATAATCCCTCGGAGACATTGAACCACTCAAGTCCTAGCAAATCAATAGTACCCCGAAAATAGAAAAAAAATGGTAAATCAAGCATTCAATGAAATAAAAAGCAATGTTTATTACAATAAAACCATGACAAGCATATTGGGAACATGAATAGCGCCGCGCGGAATATAACAATCATTTATCAGATTCGCTCAGTCTTTAGGGACATTGTATTTCTCGTGGAAATGGGAAACTGTTCTTCCTTGTATTTCTGCCATTGCTCCAAAAACAATCTGAGTCGAGTCCTTGATATCGTTATACTCATGAAGGTCATCCATGGTTTCCTTTATGGAAGGTCCTCCCATGAGTTCTTTTTTCAACAGACTCAATTCCTGGTCGAGTTCTTTCTCAATTTCTAGAAGATTATTGTACTCGTCCACTTGTTTGGAGGCCTCTTTAACATTTTCTTCACTACCTCCTTCTTTCCCCTCAGCTAGTTTAGTCTTTTCAACCGACATTCCGAGATTTTTTTAATGTCCTAGACCTACAGTGTCAATTCCAATGGTATTTCAAAATTTTTATCACCATTAAATAAAGAATCTGACGTTTAGAGAGTGAATCAGAGCCAAAAAAAGGACAGAGAGAAGTGCAAAACAATATATTACTACCCATCAATAACTAGAGATCAAAGTATGGAAATTGAATAACTTTTTTTTCCTCCCTAGCTTATAAACGTCACCTTTAAATTAAAGATGAAAGCAGCAACGCTAGATCACAGGGTATTGATAATTTAACCAACTTGACTGAGCTATTCTCTGCGTAAATTGTTGAAATGAGGTTATAACGTGACAGTAGCAGAAATTAATTTATTAAATGAATCATGCAGACAAAATAATAACATAAAAACCTTTTTGAATGTCGTTGATATGTAAATCACTGTTGGCTCTACTGATGATATGCTTGAGGACAATTTTTTCCTTCTCCCTATCATCACTCGTAGCAGTTAGTATTCTCTTGAGTTCAATACACTCATGTGTCAACATTTCCACTGTATCTTGCACACTCATAGCTTTATTCTCCTGACCGCACATTACACTAATGTTATGAAAATTCTATACTGTAAAAATAAAAGCCTCGATATTCTTCTGTTGAGATTTTTAAGGATAAAATGAGTGACGATAGTTTTTATTCATAAATAGTAATAGTCATTGTACAGTTATAGTTGAGTCATACAGGCAATGATGCTTGTGTGTTTTTCAGCTGATGGTAAAGGAGAAGCGGACAATTCGTGAACTTAATTTACCTTCACTGTGAATAATATTTCTCATTATGGAAACAAATACACCAACGAGAATCACGTCCCAATTTATCATATTCTTGAAAACCACAGCACAAATTTTTTTTCTTTGAGAAAACATTGAGTGTCTATTGATACTTAAATAAAAGTGCAAAATATTCCCTCAATCATTCAAACAAAAGCATTAAAACTTTCATTCATAAATTTATTCATTAAAGAATAAATTATATTTTAATAAGCTTAAAGGTCATCGGAATGACAACAAGCTATGATCCTCTGTCGGAAGTCGTCAAATGCATCTATGATATCTGCCTTCAGCTCCTTTGCTTTCTCCTTGACGTCTTCTCTCATGAGATTATAGCACATGGCTAGCAGTCCCAATCCCAATAGCAGATAAATAAAATTGATGACGAGCTTAAGGTGTCCATCCTTGGCGACGTCGGCGAACGTGGCACCGGGTACGAAATCTCCCATTCCAATTTTACATAGTGATGTCACGCAAAAGTAGGCGCTGTCCAAGTAGTCCCATCCTTCCCACTGGGCAAACATTATGGTTCCAACGAGGACATAAGCGGATATGACCCAAAGACATGCGGTCGAAGGTACGGTGATCTTTTGGCCTGGACGAATCTTTCCTGTGCACTCGTGAAACCAGCGGTAGAGCCATCTGAAAGATGAGTTGTTTCGTTTAATAACAGTAAAAGAATAAATTTTCGGAAATATCTGAACGCCCAGAGACGATTTACAGCGGTCAAAAGTGACTATGAATAGATGAAGGAAAATCAAAAATTCTTCAAGTGATTGCGAATGATTAGATTAATTGAACTGTCAGTGACATTGGAATAAAAGCCAAAAATGTTCCTTTACTTGGAAAATAAAAAAAAAGTATGATTTTTTCATACCTAAATGTCCCCGCCAGTACCTTGCCCATGTTTAAAAAATACAGCACATAAAGAGGGATTCCAAAAATGGCATAAAGAACAGTTGCCCCCTTGCCCCAGGGTGTCCTAGGCACCATGTTGCCGTAACCGATCATAGTGAACACCGACAAACTATACATGAGAGCAGCAGGGACACTCCAAACCTCCAAGACAGTCTTATTATTGTATCCTCCCTTTATAGCAGCCACCACATTGCTCTGGTAGTTCTGAAGGATAAAATCAGTATTTCTGTAAAACGCTGTCTTATTGATGATGTTGACTTTTCTATCTCCCGCTGTATGATTCCAGAGTTGCTCCGAGAAGTTTCTCCGTAATTTTATTATAGCGGATACGTGGGCATATTCTTCCTGTGTCTCGATCGCGATAAAACCCATCGCCCCGACAATAGCGTAGCCAATAACTAGCCCGCCAACACCAACCTGTGTGCACATGAAAGCTACTAGGGTACGGCAGCAATCCTTGACTCGTTCTCTAGGTTGTAAACCTGTTGATGTGCTTGATGAGTCTCTACTCCGCATCGATGACCGTACATAGTGCCTTTTCATTATTTCTTCTTTATCGGCTTTCTTTCGATTAATTGCCTAGGTGAAAACAATTCGGTGATGGTGATGATAAGTTTTTCCGAGTTTTTCCAATGCTTTGTAGCTGATGAAACGATATCAGTTGATGAATTCAGTTGGCAAATGTGTTTGATTTTACATTGCACATCAGTGGGACTATTCACTGGGTTTTAATCAACTTCTCAACCACTGATTTTATTCCACGAGGGACTGGCCACGCAACGCGCTTTTCGTGTTTCGCTTCCCCCGGCATTTTTCATTTTCATCTATTTTCGTCTGAGACGCCAGATAACTCTCACGTTGGTTGACATCCAGCTGTGTTTAGAGCCCCTTACCACTCTGCTTTCAGAGATTTTGAGCTTATTTCACAGTGACGTGGTGGCTGTCATCTCAGAAAGACATAAATCCTCATTCATTTGAAGTAGACGTGGGCTTTAGGAAGTCATTTTGTTTTCACCAGAATTTCCCCATTTTTCGAAAATAACTTACAATTAATGAAAACTATAATTTTCATTGTGACATAATTTGGGATAGCCTATTCATTTAACGATGGTAATTTTTAAAATTACCAATTACCAATGAAGAAAGTAAAATTTATGCTTCCTACATATTTTTCTATGAAATTAAGAATTTTTTACAACAAAGTGCTGTGATACTTCATTAGAACATTTTTATGCCCTGATTGCTTCGGCTTTCGATTTCATCAAAATAATCATTGTGATTCTATCACGAGTTAATGCTGCCTTTCCATCTGACGGAAAATATGATGTGGCTGTGGCATAACTGATGATTGGCTATTTATGGAGCTGAGCTTTTCCACCAGAAAAGCGCGCCACGCTCAATTAAACCGCCCTCATTCGAAAAAACTCCAATATCCCCAACTTTTTTCACTTAAAACATTCAGCTGGAAGGAATTCATTGTTATTCCCTCGTGTAGAGGATTACTTGAATAAATTAAACGACATAGTTACACCTGCCGTCTATATGTATACATATACACACTACGCATGCCCTTGTCGAAGGAAGAAGCTGAATGCCCCATACATCTAAAGCTTCTATAGGAGTAGTCGCTTGTGTTCGTCATGTACTACAGTAGCTTAATCGTCTATCGCCATATTGGCACTGGTAACTCTAGAGTGTAGTTAAACAACTTATCAAACTGCCAAAGTGACAAGTTCAACTGGATTAAACTTAATTACAACAATTATATTAATGAATTATATTAATTAATTGAAATATTGGTTTTTGGGTTTAAATGCTCAAAGATACGCTTTGATATTCCAAGTGTATGGCAACAGGTGTTCAGGTACATGCAGTTGGGCACATGTTTGTTCATTAATTTTTTATAATATTGGGGGTAACCAAGCACGGAACACCGACGTTAATATTAAAGTCATTCATAGATAGACAATTCATCGATACAAAATTTTTCTTGACAACTATTAAATATGGATTACGACTACTTAATTAAATTTTTGGCACTGGGTGACTCGGGAGTAGGCAAAACGAGCTTTTTGTATCACTACACCGATGGACTTTTTAATGCACGTTTTGTATCCACTGTGGGCATTGATTTTCGAGAAAAACGAGTGGTAAGAATTTATTCTTAAATGTCATTATCGCATACTAATTAATTCATCATGGGTCAATCGAGTAGATATATAGAACTACCAATGGCAGAACTCAGCGAGTGCATTTGCAATTGTGGGACACTGCCGGACAGGAGAGGTAATTCATTGAAAAAAATAATATTCTATTTATATTTTTTTCACTCTCTCATTTTTTATTTATCTTTGAAAATATTCTTAAAAATATCCAAGCTTTTTAGTTTAGTTGTTCCAAGTAGGTAGATGGCCTTGAGTTTTTTTATTTATTTTTTTTTATTCCAAATAAGTTGCCCCTTTTACACAGGGGGTTGCCCTTTTAAATCTTCTATAATTTCCATTGAAAAAAAAATTAATCATACGATCTAGATTTCGGAGTTTAACGACAGCATTTTATCGCGACTCAATGGGATTTCTTCTGTTGTTTGACCTGACGAATGAGCAATCATTTCTCGAAGTGAGAAATTGGCTGGAGCAACTCAAGGTAGAACATTGAATTTCGATCTTTCATTAAATTTTATTCGATATCAAGTTGCCGTCCATTGACCTACTGACCTCATTTCGTATATCAATTTTCTGTACGTCTATTTTTCTTATTTGATATGATTGCCGCTCCAAATATTAATACGGACCCATTATATTAAAAAATACTCTTATAGTTTATAATTCAACCCCGTAATAATTTTCATGGTTATATCGTTCACCGTAATATTACTCGAGGTTTCATGGTTTTCATAGACTCATGCTTATTGCGAGGAGCCCGATATTATACTCTGTGGAAATAAGTGCGATCTGGAGGATCGTCGGGTGGTCAGCGAGCAAAAAGCGCGAGAACTCGCCGAAAAATATGGGTGAGGGGAGCAGGAGTTTTTCTTAATAAATAACGCTTTGCTTAATTAATTCATTAAATTCTTTTAGCATGGTATATTTGGAAACTAGTGCAGCTACAGGACAGAATATTGCACGCGCTGTTGATGTTTTACTAGATAGAGTAATGCGTAGAATGGAAGCTACTGTCGACACGTCACTGCTACCACATCAACGAGTTTTGCGATGCCATGAACCAGAGCCGGATAGACCTAGAAATCCGTGCTATTGCTGACAGTGTCATTATGCGTAGAGCAATTTTTTTTCAACAGCTCTGACGCACCTATTTTTTCATTTTAGACTCGAGAGGGAATTGGGTGGAGGATGATTAAGGAGATACCGAGATATTTAAACAGCATTATTTTAGGTGGTACTCACACTTGGTGGGCGGAAAAAAATTATTACTAAATTAACAATTTATTTCACTGAAATGGTAGTAAATTAATACTTCAAGTCCCCAAGGGTTTTTCACTATTTCATCAAAATGCTGTCATTTTTGCCAGGGTTATTGCATTTTCTACTAAAGTTTTGGTAAAAAGTCAGCAGTAATTGGAGAATAAGTAGAGTATTTAGAAAATAACTAAACTACTGGTAAGAGTCAATAAAGCATTAATTTACATTCCTAGTTTTATAGATATCAGTGTTGACTTTTCAAATTTGGGGATTGGATTTGTATTTAAAAACAAACAGTTTTTAAAGAAGTTATTAACTCCATATGTAATGGATGCTTTGAATACCGTATAAAAAACTTTGTGATCTTCGATGCCAAAGAAGGAGCAATTTACCTCTGTGTCAATGTTTATAAATCAATGAAAGGCACAAAACAAATTGCGTTCAAAAGAGGGTTATATTTATAATACATTCCATGTTGTTGCTTCTGAAATGTATTCCAAAAATAATGATGCGTTCGAGTTAAAATATGCGATGTCGTTAGTTGGAAAAGTGTTACGAAATAAAATTCATTTATTGAAAATGATATTTAATCTTTAATATTCAATTGATATTTAATGAAATTGTTCCAACACAATTAATTTATCTAGTTTACCTACATTAACAATATTACTTCATGGCTCATTGATTAATATCCCTTGAATATTTTAGTAATTAAATAGTCTAGTAGAGCTTTTGAATAATCAATTCAAATTAATATTCACTTCATTTACAATATTTACAGAACGAGCATCAGCTCAGTCTCTTACATTTTAATATCACTGGCAGCATGATTGGCACATTTTTGCAGAACAAATCTATTCACCAAAATTTTGCCCAATTAAATACATTAGCATTGTCGGGAATCCATCATACCCACTCCAAAAATAATATTTTCACTCTCAGTTACAATTTCAATAGCTTTGTTACATTTTAATGGACCTTGTGTCCTTATGAGTAGGCAGTGGCGCTAAATCACTGATTTTTCTCGGCGATGCAATACTCTTCATGGTCTCTAAAATCCTACGCTTGATTCTCGAGAGCTTTTTCGATGCACCCATTGTGCTAATTATCCACTTCGAATTGGGTCGATCAATCACAGGTTCGGGGTGTAAATGACGAAATGATGAATCCTCTGATGTTGGATATAAAATCCGCAGATTGGGCTTTGAAGGTTTGCTGAATGAGATCGTTAGAATAAACTGGAAAAATGGCAATTGCTTAATCGTATGGGGATAGCTTAGTTTAGAGTTTTTCAAATAACACCAAGTTTTAGAAGCTTTTTTCGACAAAAAAAAATGTAACTTTCCAGGAAATTGTTTCATAAAAATCAACAGAAATTATTCAAACCCGGGTGAATTGAACTCTTCAATTGTTAATGTTGAAAATTGAATATCTCATTATAATAATCTTACCAAGCTACTGATGATACCAAGTACCCCAAGGGTAATGACATACCACCGGTCGGTTATCCATCTGTGAACTCTTTCCATACTCATATCAGACAGTAATAATCGCCTGAGAGTTGCTAGCGGCCCAGTGGGATCGACCTATCCGTAAATAATGAAAAAAAGAAAATGTCATACAATCAGGTAGTTGAATATTGCGAAATACGATAATCCAATAAACCTCTATTAAACAAATTGATCCAATATCGCTGATTGAAAAATTCTGTTATTGAATGATGGAATTTACCTCGCGACATTTCTGGAAAATATCGCAGTAGCCATTGTAGTCGTTGCAGGGTGTGCCTGGCTTTGACATCATATTGGGAATCTCGTAGGGAGGGGAATTCCACTCGAAGGATGATCTGTAGACGATAGAACGCAGATTGAAATGAATTGATTCATAGGAATGGCAATGTGATGAATACTTACATGCACGGCTGCTCCTCCCCGGGTAGCTTACAGCATAATTCACAACTTTTGGTTGGAGGATCGATCGGACTCGCACTGCATTGGCAAGATTCTAGGCCATAAGCAAGACAAATGCTCCCTGTACACTCCTAGAAATTTCCTCAATGCTAATTTCTTTTTTATATCTTACAATTATCGTTTTTTCCTTACGACAAATTGACTCAGACCCTCCTCTGAATCAATACTCTTATTTCTCGCAAATTTTAAGGCATTAAGCTAAAACAGGCATTCGTTCTCTTTACATACCCCCATGTAGCAGACAAATTCCTCATTGCAGATTGTTTTATTGGGTTTATTAATGGAAGGAGGACACTGGGGAGTTAGTCCATCGCAGAAGCTAGTGTCTCTGCATCCATTGTTATCCCTACATTTCTCCCCATTACGCAGCGAACACTCCGACGAACAACACGGACCCTTTAATAATCGAAAGTAAAGTGTTTATTCAGTAATCTCGTTGGAATTGCGTTCATTACCAAGAGAGAATAAACTGTGGTTAATTAAAATCCATACGCTGATTTCCTGAAAGGATTCCATCTACATACGTAAATACAGCAACTTATTGAGACACCGAAACACTTCAAGTGGATAAGATTTAGCTAGAATTGAGGGTGAATGGAGGCTCATTAAATATTTACAGTACTGAACAAGAAGGGGCTCTTACCTGACTGGGACTGCATACGGCATTTTCAGTTAAACGACAGGGTATCTCAAAAGGGGCGTGATGAAGTCGTTGAGGATGGCAACAAGGATCATTGCAATCTTCCTCCCAACCGCAATCACATTCCTCTCCCTCTTCGACAACTCCATTTCCACAAATGGCAGTTTGTTGTTCTGGAAAATCGGTGAGATGGGAATTAAGGCAATAAATTTGTAGTTATTTTGACTTTTAAAGTCACATATTAGAAAAGAAAAAAAAATTAAATGCAATTATAAACAATGAAAAGGTCTCACAGTATTAACCTTACAAAATCAATATGAAAAACATTGGAGTGCGAAAGATAAGGGGAGTATTGAAGCAGTGATTGGACAAATAGAGATAGGAATCGATGATCGTGCGAGAATGAGGAATGGAATTTACCAGCAAAGCAGCCCTTGCTAGAGCGTGCCTTGATATTCAACACAGGATTGATGGAGAGTAGACTGCACGGGCTGAATCGATTGTTGTTTCGCTTGTCCCCACTGGTCGCTCGTGCGAACATTATGAAGTTACCATCCTCACCTCCGGGTGAACACTGATCTGGGTCATGCTGGTATGATTACCAGGCATAGTACATTACAATTTCATTAAAACCCATGTACAAGTGCAAGATTCCAGTTCACCAAGAGGTTCCTCCAAGCTCCAAGGAGCTGGCTATTGAAACAAGTGATTAGGAGGAAACCTTACCGGTGAGCCGAAGTTGTGACCAATTTCGTGGGCAAGAGTGACGTGTGATACCGCCGGTGGTACGTGCTTTCCGTAGTTCAGGAGAGTTATTATCCCGGTGTTTAGGGACTTCATACTGCCTCGATAATGCTAACATCACATGTCTTATAGTTATATTGTACCAACAATATCCAAGTACTTTGACCGTAAAATTTTTTTCTAGTTTAATAGATTTATTAAAAATATTCAGTAAGATTAAAAAAACATTATGTTTCTCACATTGTCTTGGCTCTTTTTTCTCTCCAAGTTTTTAAAACACCAAATCGTCTCAATCGAACCATTAAAATTCTGTGAATTTAATTTTCCCTTTACGGATTAATACGACAACTCACCCCATTTTTCTCACAAACCCCTCCTGCATTCTTCAGATCCCCAGTCCACGCAAGCCCCAGTGTTCCCTTCTCAAAATCACGATAAGTAAACATGTACGCCAGGCAAAAAGCGTCGTAATTTTCCTCTGGAATTAACCGGAGAACGTGCACCAGATGAATAGAATACCCAGTCTAGATATCAGACCCAGTGGGAGAGAAAGAGGGCCATTAAAAAAAAGAAAAGAAAATAGATAAAACCCTCAGTTCACCTCAGAGTGAACATAAAACTCAGCCCAAATATTGAATTGAGTGAACGGGGAAATGGCCAAATGAAAGTGAATGGCCACTGGAAAAAACGCGTGAAAGAAGACTTTGCTTATTTGCATGATTACCCCCTTTGGCAAATGCCCTTACGACAGTATTTAACACTGATATTTTTTACATCCAGTTGTAACACAAATAATTATAATTAAGAGTCTGATTTAGCCCCAAAGCACTCGGCTGGAGATTATCGGGAAGTTTTTAGACGAGCATAATTGAAAAATTTTTGTAAACTCACCTGAGAAGAGTTCAAGGTACTCCTCAACGCCGTACTTTCCGGTGAAACGATACGACGGATTATGAAGAGCATCAGTACCGTATATTTTAATTCTCTTTATCATGAAACTTATGTTATCGGGTTGTTCATCCTGATTAAAATCTGCAATGGTTCCATGTAACAAAGGGATTATTTATTCTTCCATTAATCAATAATGGCCAGCTGTTTGGAATTCATAGACTCATTGGTGAAATAAATTATGTGTTAATTACTGGTACGTGACGATAGCAGGTATCGCACGATGAATGATATTCGAACGAGAATCACTTGTGCTTGCCTGATAAGACACAAAGCGGTGATTTGTATTCAAATGGGTGGTGGAGGTGCAGGAAGAAAAAAAAGTGATACCGTGATGAGGTTAAATCACTGATGTGATGATGCATTGAAATTTAAAAAGAGATCACCTGTGTAACGGTATATCGAATTGACTCGTTGAACGTGACGGGTCATGACCTCGATGCAAGCCTCCTCCGATTTATAGTGATCGAAGAACGTGTGATCGGCCTGCAGATACAACATGCATGTTGTTTTTTTTGGGTCAACTGATTTCCGGTTTCGCAGAACGCGTTCCAACCCATCTCTGAAATTATTATTATTATCCTTTATTCTTTACTTCGGTTTATTTTATGCGTTCACTCACAGTTCATTACCGGTAGTACATGCATCTGTAATTAATCGACGTGAGGTTTCCACTGCAGTAGGCCCATGTTTATGCTAATGTTATTCGCGAAACTAGTCGTGTGTTGTGTCACATGTAAACGTATTCTGAATCGTAATGCGTGAGTGAATGCAATTCGGGATATATTGACAGGGAAATCGAATCATTCGTTGATTAACTAAGTTATTGGAAAAATGTGGCGGCAAAAAATGTCATTAAAATTTTTTAATATTAATTTCAATGATACTTCCTCAACATCTTATTATAATTTTATATAGTATAGTTAGATGGAATTTTAGAGGGCTGTTGTTTTCACCGTGAAAATCAAATCAGACCGTTTTACGTATTCATTCCTCAATAGTCTAATTCATGTAAATATTGTTGTAATTACATATGCGTCTGGTTGAATGATAAATTCTCAATAAGACCAGTAGTTCCATATGAAGGTATCATTGGACTAGCCATGGGCAGAGCAACGTCATTAACTCGATATCCAATAGTGTGATAACTGACATCTGCGTTTCGTCTCACAAGTCTTGTATACCTCGTTACTGGCTCGATGTAAATTTCATCAGTAGTAGTAATAACCGTACCATCAAATAAGCCATCCTCAGTGATAATACCCTGTACTTTGGAATTCTCATCGTCTGGAACAAAAGAATGATACAATTCCACTGAACACGAGAATAAATTGACTCAGGTGTAGTTAATGTCTCAGTGAATTCAATTGCAATCTTCAAGCGATGGGAGAAACACTTTGAGAGAACAAACAGATAGAGTTTAAAGCGTTAAACAGTCTCTCCTTATTGCATAAAAAAATTCTCAAAGAGACTTCACGAGCCATTCAGCCAAGTGTGTGCTCTCCAGGAGCTTTTACCCTTTTCATTTCATTCTCATGTTCTTTACACTGTTATTATATCTGGTGGAGATTTTTTTTTTTCATCTTTCTGGGGATATCCTCTCCTTTCATAAGATTCAGGGGAGGATATACTGGGGTAATGGGGCTAGAACCCCCAGTGTATCTGACACCCTTTACGACAACACTGAGGTGTAATGAAAGGATAGACGAGTAAAAACGCCGTAACGACGTCACACGTCCGTAGGTCTTTTCATTTTCCAACTGGGTTAAGTTACATTTGAAGCATCAGCATGTAATTATGCTGATACCTTGCATTTTAATTTATTTTTCAAAAAAAATGAAGAATACCAAGCTTCTTCAATATTAACAGAGAAAAGTATGTTATTAAGTTGAAAAATGCAATGGGCTAATGAAAATTCCTGCAATTACCATAATTAATTGGTTAATTG
The DNA here is from genome assembly GCF_034640455.1 of Diachasmimorpha longicaudata. NCBI lineage: Eukaryota > Metazoa > Arthropoda > Insecta > Hymenoptera > Braconidae > Diachasmimorpha > Diachasmimorpha longicaudata. Next base: position 7,593,431 of record NC_087235.1, read on the forward strand.
TATTTTAGAGAATTTTCAAGTTGACTTGAAAAAAAATGTCAATCTAGCCGCTGGAGAATTAAAGTAATTTTTTTAAGACATAAATTACGTTACATTACTTTAATGAAAAGCGTGGGCTTTAAGAGCTTGTGACTCAAAGTTGGAACTCTTTGGAAATCAGTGAGAGCTTGAAATTATGGAAGTAAAAATATGCAACTCGGCATTATTTCCTACCAATTAAAAAGTTTTAAAGAGCGTTTTTGTATCTTCGTTTGCGGTGGGAATAACTGAGGAAAATAAAATTTCAAGATAAAAGCACACCTGATATATCAGTTTTATCCAGCTCAGGTAATTTATGATGTTTTATGTGGTATAGAGAGAACTTTTTTTGAATGGTTGGCGGGTGCTAGGTATTGGAGGCGACAACATCTGGCCATTGAAATGAAATACCGCTTGAGTAGTTTGAACGAGATCGTATGTCATATCCTGCCTGTGTCTACTGGCATCATTTTTATGCCTTCATCCCCGTTGGAGAAGAAAAGGTACTAAAAGCTTGCTGGCACCAGTGATACCTCTGCTAGCATTAAATCTCCTCCATCTTCATCTGTCTACCCATATCTATTCTTTTTTTCTTCGCTAAACCCAACGTTCATCCATCGAACGTGTCGACAATTTCCGACTACCTTTTTTTCTGATTTCTATCGAGTAGAAAGAACACTGGCCTGGCGTGTAGCTCACAGAATTTCCTTTTTTTCTCTTTTTTCATATTAAAGTCATAATTTTTAATTGCTAATAAGTCGCGATCATGCGAGGTAAAAGTGAATTCTGATTGATATAACGCCCATCATTTCGTCTGGATATGTTGATCATAAAAATAAAAAAAAAATCATTTGATAACTCGTTTATAACTGGAAACATGCCCAGTCACATTTCTTTCTTTTTTTTTCAAGCTCGAAATGAGCCTTGACTCATGGAAATTAGACCATTACTTTAGAAGATATGGGTGATTCAGAAAGTTTCATTTTACCACATCTCCTAGAATATGTCAATGGGACTTCTCTTTCATAAGAGACGATTCTCCCATAGATTTCATGAGTTCCATGAACCCCCACCACAAAGGATTAAGAAGAAATAAAGGCGGGTATAGAGTGAGTTAGCCGGAAAGACGAGGAAAGATAAAGACAGAGGCGGAAATAGTAAATTCGACGGAGCGTATATTGTGGGCAATCCGCTGGTGGCCACCAAGACCCTGTGAAGCGCAGCTTAATTCCTCACCCACCTGGAAAACCCGCTGGTAACGTGCCAGCTCGATAGTTTTGGCTTCCATTATTTTGAATATACTTTTATGCACAACAATATCCTATGTCATGTCTTATTTTTATAAGAAAAGAGTCCTTTGCAGATTCACTTAATTACCTAAGCTGATTTTAAGTTTTTTTTTTTTTTTTTTTCATTTAGAAGTAAAAATGAAATGACAAAGACTCCCGAAATAATCTATCAGGTTTGTAACTTTATTTGGATTGAATTGCTTGAGCGATATTAGGATATAAACATATATATCACGAGATACACGAGTCAGTCCTGTCAGTCGCAAAGCTTTCCAATTTGTCCTTCTGTTCAACCAGCATCAGAGATCTAGGATGAGTCTCATACAACCCCCTGGTGAATACTTTTTCTCGGTCAATGGGAATACAAATGGAAATGAACTTTTTTTTTTGGGGAAAATCCCCGAGAGGGATTTTATAATTTTTATTTGTCGGCACAGCTCGATAAATTCCACATTTTAATAAAATAGTGATTTTTGAAATTGAAATTTTTCGATTCATCTCAACATTGCTTGCTTTGTTAAAATCGTTAAAATGGTAGAATAGACCTCGAATGATTTAGAATCAACAATGTACATATATACATAGCTCCCCTCCCTACTAAACTTCCATTTCTCCTCATTGTAAGTGGGTTCTGCTCGAATTTCCAAGCCACGAGGTAGCGCAATGTGAAAAGGTTTAGAGGGAAACTGGTGAATCTGGAAAATCGAGTTATCGCTCTCATTCCCCGATTCTGGAGTCTAGGGCGTGCGAATGCCTGTGTCAACTAACCACTCCAAGCTTTTTACCATCCTTTGACCGGATTTCTTCTATCTCCAGTAAGGAAATTGATTGCATATTCAATTTCTCAGGCAGTCTGTTTACCGATTACGTCTCGTAATTTTCATTTTTTTTTTCTTTCAAGTGTACCTCCCTTTCGTGCGTTTCCTTCTACATCGCTATTCGTTTTATTGAATTTTTCAGAGATGATAAAATGTGAGAAAAAAACATTTCCACTCACCCTCGAGCGTTCCCATATAAATGTGAGATGAATCGAATGAAATTGGACGGCCACTCGATGCCTCAAAGATGGCATTTTCGTGGTACAAAGTCGTGTCCCGGACGAGGCGCATCCTATAAGTTCTGAAATTAGATTAAATCATGAGTTCAAAGCTTGGAGATGCTACAAAGGATTCGTGGAATGTTGGTGATGAATATTTCCCTAAAGCTATATCGTCATGTTGACTGTTGAAAAAAACATCGGATTTCCTGAATTTTACCCTTTAATACAGCCAATTTCAATTTATCCAGTCTTCTATGTATTCGACTATAAACTTTGAAAAGCATTTTTTACCGCAAAAAAAAAAATGACAAACTAAATAAATGTCATTATCACAAACTATACAATATGAAATTTCACGATTATCCTATTGGAATACAGAAAACTTTCGTGACCTATTATGAAATGTCATACTGTGATGAATGATTACCCGCTAAATGGGAAACTACAGTTAATATCGTGGCTGACGTTGTACTGCGGCCACTTAACGTCAAAATGCAAATTGACTGAAACGGTGGAGGCCGTTGTCAAAATGCTCTAGCGACTCATCACACCACTTATTAGTCATTAACACCATTAGTTACCTAGTAGTGAATGACAGCCATTGTAATTCACTAGAGCGTAGATAATTATCAGAATATTTCATGGCGATGAATGAGTGGTTAGGGAGTAGTGCAGGAGAAAAGGGCGTCAATTTTATGTTGAATATCATCATCAGATAAATATAATAATATAAATAAGAGGAATACCTTTCAAATGCTGTTACATTCAACCAAAGCATCTCTCCCCTTCTTCGTAGATCTCGTCGTCCTCGTATCCGATGTCTCTTCAGCATCTCCGTGTCATAATGAACAGCTGTGTAATGTCTTATATACGATCCCTCCCTTATACCTGCACAATTATTCATACCTGATGAACAACACTGTATCATAAGAAAAGGCATTTATCAATTCATCATCTAGGAGCATCAATATATTCTTACTCCTGTCTGGTATCAGGAACTGTGGCTCCAGTGGTGAGGCCACAACAAGCCATTGCCACATCAGGAATACTCCCAATCTCTTCAGTTGTACTCCCATTATCCTAACAGCATGAAAAGTTCGATTCCAACTTCTATCTTCCACTTTAACTTTCCACCTCCATCTGTCTTTATTCCCTCTTAGCTCCTATTCTCCAACTTTGTATCACCAGCGATCAATCCATTCAAAGTTGTTCACGATGTATATTTATGATTTTTGAGCTTTAAAAATATGAGAATTTGATCTCAGTAGCGGAAAGAAAAGAATATTCAATGTATGTGAATCACCAGGCGAACAATAGTCGTTAAGCATATGTATACACAGACATGTGTATAAGTCAGGCCTGTGAAATTTTCTCTAAAAGTACTAGTTCTTACGCGAAGACCATATATCTGACAGACGACTTTGGACTTTTAATTTAGATTAGATTTCAATTTCCATTCAATCCATCATATTTTCACTCGTAGTTAACGACATCAGTATGTAGACCTGTAGAGGTACGATAAAAGAATATTGTTATTGTAATGAAAATTCATTGGGAAAATCCACTTGTTCTCCCAATTGGCCATTAATATCAACGATAGGATGACAATAATATTTCCATTTGAAATATCAGAATTGTGCCAATTCGTTATTCGTTATTGAAATATTGGTGAATGAATCAAGTAAATAATTGTGCCGAAAATATTTGACAGAGTGGCAAAATAGAAATGGCAATTAAAATGTAAAATTATTGCTATTTATTTGATCATTTAAATACGTTCATCTCATCTATATAATTCATAATATCGATACAAATAAATATTATTCTTTTATCAACAATTTATAATTTTACATTTAAATTCAATGCTGCTTACTGTGCAATGTCGCCTGCATTCATCGGCAAAATCAAAACATTCTCTTCTCATCGGCCTCCACTTCTCTGATATCAAAGCACACCGAAGGCCTTCAAAGCCCTTAATTACAATAATCAGAAAACCATTGAGCACGTGGTATCAACAAACATGACTGGGTGTTTATCAACTATCAGATGAGGAGGACAAATGACAAGGGTTTACACGGGAGTGAGCACACACCCAACCTGGTGGAGCGCGCCCGGCGCACTGCCACTGACCCGATCCTAGTAGAATATCCCCCACTATAGTCAGCCATCCCTTCGCAATCAACTACAGACAAGGGAGGTGAATGTGTGAACGGAGAAAGGATTGTAGTGTGCGAGTTAACGGAGAAGGGGTGGAACTGGTGGATAAGAGTTGCAAGCATTGCGAATGCTCGTCGGATGATAACCCAAGTGTTGGGGCTATTCCGTCAAGCAATGGGAATCGGGTTTTTTCGAATTTCAAGGGGGTTTTTAACTCATCCGATTGTTCAAAAAATTTCATTGATTTTTTATAAGAAAGAAGAAAAGAAAACCATGTTTTACACATATATTTGGTTATCCTATAAATTTGAACGGGCATGAGGCTTTCATTTGGAGGCAAGTAGAGGCCCACTGCTTTACTGCTTTAAAATTTATGAATTCCGGATATTGTGCAATTGATACTTCTAAGTCAAATTACTAATAACTATAGAATTTCTACAATGAAAATGTCAGCCCAAGTTTACACTTACCAGATAATTGCGTACCCTTCGGGATTAATTGCACACGTCGATGCTAAAGTGACACGCAAACTTCTCTCTCCTGATATGTATAAAGTTACCCGTCGAGGGTAAAAAAAATTGAAACTTCCAGGACAAGGTATTTCCGTATGAAAAATAATGAAATTCAACGTCATGCACAGACGTCCCGAGCATCAGGAAATAAACACCCTGGTGAACCCCTGGCAACTAAGTATATCTGCTGCTGCTGCAGAGTGCCAAACAGTTGCTTTGCTTCCACCTCGAACCTCCCTCGACCGTTACTTTTGTTCTTTACGTTCCCAGCGGGTGGTTTTCTGTTTCTCCCTCAAGCATCTTCCAATGAAAAGAGTTATGAAGAAAAAAAACAGGGAATGGAAAAATACAATAGAAAATGTAGAATTGTGAAAAACCATCTCGAGAGAATACAACGTGAACTTTAAAAAATATTATTTGAATGGTTAACGAAGGGAGCTTTCGTTCCCACGAGGAATAAACGGTCTACTCACAGTGGATACAAATAAATTCACATTTTTCCGCATGTACGTGGAAAACCATTTGACAGTTTTACAATTGATTCAGGGATTAAATTACAGTTTCTCGTAGGCGAAGCAAGCAAATATAAATATATAGTGTATGATGTATGTTAATCCGAAACACTTGCGCTCTATTCTTAATCAATCATCTGATAGTAGGGGAAGTATAGTTTGATAAAAATTTTCAAAATTATCCCAAAAACCGCTTAAACTTTTTCAGTCCTTATTTGAATTTGCAGTTGAAGTTAATTCATTTCAAGAGGTGTCGAATATTAAGATATTAAAAGAATAATACTAAGAACGAGAATTAATTAGAAGGGAAAACTATATGAAACACAAAATCACCCTTTCGGATATAATTATCTTCATTTTATGATGGGGATTATAATTGTTATTGTGGAAATAAAATTTAATAATTGCGTGCTCTATGTACACTCACATACACATATATATATATACCTTTGGTACCGAAATACGGAGCTTAATTGTCATGCAAACGCTGTTGCTCTGAATAATCTACCCAAGCGATAGTATTCATCAAACTCTCGCTCGTGGAACGAGAAGCTTCTCATTTTTTTCCCTTCCCTATTTGTTTTCCCATAAAGCATTCATTTATCTCACTCCATGAAACACGAAACTCCTGTTGATTATTCTATGCAGAATACTTTGTTGGTAAATGATAAAGCATATTACTCGGTTTGCCGCACCCCAAGTTTCATTTCAGTGGAGTAGCATGCGATGGTACAATGGAAACAACGCGAATTATGGTGGAGGTTGGGACAAGTGTAGGTGGCTTTAGTTAATGGACAGACACTGAAAACTAAAATGCTGTAGCAACTCCCCTATCCCCTTATTCCTTGGTGAACAACACGGAGAGCCTCAGAGTAAAAGCCTTGCACACCCCATGGCAATTGGAAACTTTGTCCCATCATCAGAGACTATTTGTTGCACTTTGAGCGAACAATATCCTCCCCAGTTCCTCGAGGATTATTAATTAGCATTAATTCGAATAGAGACGGTGAAAAAAGTTTGCCTCAACTAAGAGGAAAATTGAGTATACACAAAACAAAAACAATTAATACATATTGCCATTACCAAATACGTAAAAAGAAATAATTGACGTAATCAATGTATAATTAAAGGACATTGTCCAGGAAAAGCACCTATTTCATTCTATAAATACTTTAAATTGCTAAAAAACCTCTAAATCAATTGAAAAAGTAAACGAAAAGCATAATTCAGAGAGCCAGTTTCACCACATGAACTGATCCGGAATTTGTTATCACTTAAATCGCTGCTCCAGCCGTGGTCAACAATGCCATAAAAACTCCTGACCAACTTCCCCATAAATAACGGAAAATACAGCTTCATCCATTTCGCCCTCAATTTTTAATTCATTCTCCCAGTATTAGTGTACCTTTATTTGATACAGAAGTACACTAGTTTCATAAAGCATTAATTGAGTTTAGGATTTATAGTTGTGAGATGGTGTATCCGTGTGGAATAGGAATTCTGCCCCTTTATTCGTACATCAGAAGTTATATCTTGGGTTTTGGGGATAAGAGGGTTGAGAACCTCAATGTGGTAAGCGATGGTGAAAGATACTTTTTTTAGGGTTTTTTTTTCTCTCCACTGGTATAAATTGTGAAGTGGATATTGTTACCCAAATCGGTTGAAACGGCTCGTGATTGTGGTATGAGTGGTGTCAGTCGGGACCGATATTTTATATCGTTTAGGGACACATGCTTCGGTACATACTGGAATCTCGGAAAAACGCGAATATAACGGTCTTCGAGGTGATATAAGCTTTGCACATATTCGCTTGTATTTATTCCAGAAAAAAACTCGGGATAAATCTCGAAACAACATGTTTACAAAGCTGATAGGTGATGTCGTAAAGGAGTTTATTCCATGTCTCATATTGTATATGTTGACCTATAAACTGGAAGTGAAATGTAATTCATTCCTGGACTATTTTTGGGCAATATATGTTCAAGATAATTTGTAACGGCTTGGACGTTTATTCTAGATATTTTTAAGTAATTTATAAAATATTCAACGAAAATTTGAAATTTTGTTTTCTAATAATCTCAACCAAGGAATAAACTCCGATTTTAAATTCAAACGCATAAATTTGAATTCACTCATTGTTGGAATCATGGCAGACTGCCTACAAAATCCAGCAGACAGAATTGCCGTAATGCTCCCCCCCCCTGCAAATCAAATTCCTGTATATCTATGGCAGACTGGATGAAATTAATTGCAGCAATTAAGCACGATTTATTGATGATGTTCGCGTACTCCACTCTAACCATATATGTGTATGAGTTTTGAAACACGTCAGGTAGTTGGCATTCAGTCATAAATTGACGATGGGTGATTTATTGCCAAACCACCGCGACTGGTCTTGACAAGCATTTCACATAATGCACTGGAGATATCGAGTTTATTGACAGATTTTTACTTCGCTATATGTTTACTCGCTGAGAGTAGGTAATAAATAAAAATGTTGCGCAATTGTTTGAGTGGAAGTTGTAGAGGAATTTCATATCACTCGTTATTATTTTTATCCTCTGTAATAAAGAAATGTTCCACGTAAATTCTCATTAAATACTCGGAAAATGGCGCTCTTTTTACTGTTTTTTCAAAGTCCCTGAAATTCTTTTTCGTTAGGTTAAAAATCGATATTTAAATAAATCATAATCTTGCTCTTATTAATAAATTGGGTGGTGCCAGATGGCATGACCCGTTGTGGTCTTTCACCTACCCCCGTCCCAGGCTAATTCCCTACCCGCACCGGGATTCGAAACGGCGTTACTGGGACTGCTCCTTTTATAAGAATTCAAACTGGCATTGAGAATATCCTTCCATCATGCCATTATAAACGGCATTTAGTCCACTATAAGAAGATTAATTTTCTGCAGACGAAGATCATTTCACTGAATTGAAATTAGATTTTTTGTTTGAAGTAATAAAACCGCAATTGTATTTTACGACCTATTGGGTCCACTTAGGAGACAACATTAATGGCAAAAGCTCTTATCACCAGATCAAATAGAAAGATATGGTTTTTCGGATTTAGTCCAGGTTGATAGTGGTAGCTGTAAATAACGGCGATTAAGATAAAATGCTCGTGTTTTGCGTTTAATGGAAGAGCAGCGATTTTTTGGCATGTAGAGACGACCATATTTATTCCTGAGGAAAGAACCTCTTAATACATGTACTACATCATGTATCATTACTTAAAATTTCGTTTTTTTTTCACATTCATTACGATATCTTTTGATTGGAGTGGATTTCTCTTCGTTTATCGTAATAGGCCAAATTACAACTTCAAAGTGCATAAATCTGAAGTCTCTGAACCCATTAACGCAACTGACAGATTTCTCCCGGGATTACTTGGAGAATTTGAGAGTCACTGAGTGTGGAGAATCGATCGAAGTATTTTCATGGTGTACGCAAGCTTGCATATTCGTGAAATAACGATAGTATAGAGTGTCCAGGTAGTGGCACATACTCGGAGAGAATAACGTAGTAAACATTAAGATTGAAAGAAACAAACTAAATATTTTTCATTGCTGCAACTTTAATCCTGAAAATGCTACATGAGATATATATTACAAAATTTTTCGAGTACAAGTTCCCCTTACGTAACAGTGTCAAAATACACGATATCTGGTAGAATGCGGTTATTTTTATCAAGTTTTGTTAATATCTTGATAATGATGTTAAACATTATGAGCCAATGTAAAAGCTTAGTAACTTTACACTTGTTAGCACTTAATCGCTGATTAATATTTAACTTCAGCACCTTTCACTCTAAATTCAAACTGAATTTCAAACACACGGCTCGACGTAATTACCAGGAAATAGCCCAGTTATACCATCCATCACCCCCTCCCACCATCCATCGTCATTTTTCTTCAGGACGTAGATGACACTGCTCTCCTGGAAGCTGAGTTCGTCCTCTTTATCAGCGTAGTAGTCATAAATTGCTACGACTGTAACAAGAATTATGATGAATTATCACTTTTTAAATTGTAGAAGCATTTTGAAAGATCAAACTAAAGCTCTAATGAAAAAATAAAATCATAAGAAGCTTTGAGAATTATCTACGAATCTACGAAAAATTATACAGGAGTGGGAGGCTGCAGAGAAGACTGTCATCAATAATTTTGTGAATCCCCCTTTGCTTTCGAGATATTTACTCAAAATTGAATTTATGGTTAAATGAAAATGGGAACCTTTTTCAATGTAATTCTTGGGCACCCAACCAGGGAGATCCTCCTCGTCAGGTACAATGGGCATTATAGCACTACCCTGTATGTGACCTTGGGGTCTACCAAATTGCGAATGTTCGTCTTGCTCGGGCGGTGGTGGTGGCAAGGGAGGACTACCAGCACCACTGCTTCGGCTAATTTGGTGAGAGAACCTGTGCGGTAATGTATGATGTCCGGTGTAATCCGCCATGTCACCGATTCCAACTAACGGCGAGGGTGGAGCTGGGGAAATTTAATGAATTGTATTAATCTTGTATGAAAGGGAAGAGTAGATAAACCAAAAAATGTGGGAAAAATTAATGAATTTTTTTTTCTGTAACAAAAATCCAATCATTGAATTTTTATTCAGTCAGTTAAAACGTTTTTAGCTCCATTTTTTTGCTCAATTTTCTCTCCATGTACTTATATTGTTTCATTCTCCTTTATGAAACGATATTTTTTCATTGTTATAAAAATGTATTTACTGCTAAAACACCAAGAATTATCTCTGAAAAGACCAATAACTTAATCAACTTACGAGGCATGCTAATGTGCTGCTCCTGCAAGTATGAACTATTCCCAGTGAGACTTGGTGGAGCTGGTGGCGGAATTTGCGGATGACTCTGTAACGGATGGACAGTTCCGACTTGTGGGGGCGACGTGTGTTGCACCCCAGTGACATTATTACTGTGACTGTTATGAGGAAGTGTGTTATGCTGAGTTGTGTGAGCATGGAGTGGAAGAGTACTGTAACCAGGACCACGTTCACGTCGAGGATGTCCAAGTGGATAATTCGGTGCATAATGACTTGGGACTTGTGGAGGCGCCACAGCTGGTGGTGTTCTGTATTCTCTGGAGCCCTTGCTGAGGGTTCCAGTCCTAGCTGCTTGTGGCGGCGTTGGAGGTTTTGTTGTGGGAGCTGGACCGACCATGGCCGCTGCCAATCCTGATCCACTCGACACTGCTCCCAAACTCTGAACACTCCCTTGACTTCCGCCTCTCTGTTTACTCCTGGGGGTGCCACTGCTCCTCACCCCATGCCCTATCTCATCCAGAGTGTTGTAATCAATACTTTTTCGCACGTATTTTATCGGTTTTTCGGGATTAGCTGGCGCTATGATTTTGTACTGTCTCGTTGTCATTTTATTGGCTGTCAAGACACCTATCTCTCGTCTTGCCACTTTTTCTTTGTGAATCATCACTGTCTGCGCTATATGATTCATCTGACTCTCCATCTCCGCTAACTGGGATGTCTGGAGATCTAGGAGCTGCAAGAAATTGTACGCCAGGGTATTTATCTGATATGCTACACTCGCAAGTGACTGGGTTGTGAAGTTTTTAGTTTCCTCCAGGGCTATTCGCTTGTTCTCAGCTTGAAAGTAATTCGCCTCACAGTATTCAGCTACGCGTTCCAAATTTGTATGGCTATCGGCTAGATTACTCCGCCCCTCCGGTATATCCTGACGTAGCAGGGCCGCTAGTTCTGCCATTTTTATTTTCCGCTTCAGACGTATTTTGAGTCTCTGAAATTACGACAATTTTATTTTTTATAGACAGATCAACTTTTCATTGAAAATTTAATGACTGGTTGACATTTTTCTAGTAATATTTATATTCTTCTAATAATTGGGTACTTAAAGGAGATGATATAGATATTTATTATGATCTGCAAATGTAAGGAGAAATGTCATTTTTCTATTGATATTTACAACTGCAGTCTTTACATGCATCAAAATGGAGGCAAGTTTCCTCACTACCCTGGTTTTGATTGATTATTGAAATATATATGCGTTGTTGAGGAAATACGCTCTCTAATGATTGTGAATCAGTAAAAATTGCGAATGTACCTTTTTTCAACTAAATGTAGTTTAATTTTCTTCCAGGCTGAGGCAGAGAGCAGTCACACCTAAATATTCCACAAGAAGTTTATGCAGCGGGGCGGTATGGGTGAGTCGGGATTCGTATGAAGATCCCCTTTCGTAAAGCATGTAGACTAAAACAGAGGCTCATGCCAATGTTAGTATTGACTGCGAAAGTTCGAGGCACCACCGTCGATTCTGGCGGCCGGCGGTGAAAACGGGAAATCCGTATGTAGATAGCAGACAAGTGATTTCCTTTCGCAAAATCAACTAATAACTAATTCTATAAATAGAATTATTGCATTTGGAGAAAAGCAATCATCCATTGGCAGATTGGCTGTCTGCATATCAATTGAGTCGGGTGAACATGCAATTATTTTTGGTATAGTGTTGGACTAGCGTAAAACTCCGGTGTAGGTGTCACTAGGCGAACGTTAAATTCCCTAGAGTTCCATTTTTTTCATATACTCTTTTGATTCTTTTTTCAAGTCTGAAGAATTCATTAGGCATTCCCGTGGTAACATTTTAATAATTCACCTTTATCATTTATTTATTTATTTATTTTAAGACAATATAAAATGACTCCTGGACTTTCTATTTACATAATTCCATGTAGTTTACAGAGCGCATCCTACAATTATACAATTTAGTAATTTGTAATAATTTTTACTCAGACTACTTGGATCGATAACGTTAAGTTATTTATTGCTGTGAATCGATAAATCTCTATTTGAGGGCTTTATTATGCTCACATGGGCTGTAACTGTTGAACAATTCATTAGCTCATTCTTATCATTGGACAAATGTGGAAAAATGCAGTTTCATTTTTATTCTATTTTTTTTTTTCAATTTGACACAAATACATTATCTAATCGTTATAGAAAGTGAGTCGATATTCGTCGCTTCCACCTTTGCAGAATTCTCTGGCAGTAATGAAACAGGAATGATTTTTCTGGGAAAAGTGAACGAATGGATAGGAGAGAAGGCCAGGGTCTCCAATTTATTTTTTAATTAATGCTCTCTATAGACTTTATAGAGTTCCCTGGAAAAAATAATCATTGACGTAATTATTCTACTTAAAAGTTTTTCTTAATTTTTTTCATGTATCCCTTTTTCAGAGGCTAACATTCCAAGCATTTTGTTTAATTCGAGAAACAATTTTATCAATTAAATTCGGATATCCGTTGATTCACTTAAGGAATATTTTTGATTTCAAGCGAGCTAACGAATTTTTCATAATGATGTTTTCCGTAGAGCAAATTGACAGCTAAATAGTGGTCATAACATAAATTTTTCTGTCTCTTTTAAAATTGGAGATAGTTGCAACAGACTAATACACAAAATTCGCTGGAACTATTTTCCACTTTGCTCCTGAATAGACAAATAACCGGATTTTAATATTCATTAACTTAGCGCAGAACCTTTGTCCTTTTTGTGACTAACCCTCACACTCCTCACTGCTGGAGTTAAAACATATGACAGTTGTTCTAGGACTGATTCGGTTGGCAAGCCACATACATCGGACCAGCTCTCTTTTTTGCTAAATCTGTAGCTTTTTTCGCGGCGTCTTTCACTTTTTCTGCTTTGTCATGAAGCGAGTGCTGGAGATCTTCAGCTGCATGCGTAAATTTGGCCATGGATGGTTCATCCTAAAAAATTAGTCAAGAATTTACGCATTTTTTTCGTACCGAATTTGCAACCCAATATTTTCAATGAAAAATTACTCTATTCTTACATAGCTAGTAAATCCCATTTGCGCTAACGTTGGACTCATCTGCTGAGCTGTACCTGGAAACATATGAGCGAGTACGTAATTAAAGCCACCGCTCATCTTCATGCAATTTTTCTTGAATCTTTCCAGGCCAAATGCTTGAATTGCACTTCGAAATCCAAACAATGAACTATCGATCCATGCTGATCTCTGAGCCACTGTCCAATTTTTATTTTCATCCGATACTTTATACACCACTTTTTCAATAACACTCTGAAATCATTATTTGAAGTTAGATATTCTGAAATCAATTCAGAATTTGAAGAAGATGAACCTCTCCTCTCTCAACTCTCTCACCATGACTTTCGTATACCCCAAATTCCTCGTGTAAGACGTCAAAGTCTTTTGTTCAGGATCAACAATAGTCTCTTCTACAATTTTAACAACATTTTTACTGATAAACCTTTCCCCCCACTTGGGCACCCTGTTTGTCTTCGTCAGTAGTCTCTTTGTGTATAATTTTCCATCTTGTACTTCTCTGGTTATTGTGTCTTCGGTCAGAACGTGCGAACTGAAATGAAAACCCATTGATCTTTGGAACTCACGTCATTGTTCAGTAAAACTATGTTCATTATTCACCTGTGGGGATTGGGGTACCGTTTCCAAAAGCCCTGAGCAACCTGACTCCAATCGAACTGAAAAGTCGTGCTGTTCTCATAATACTTGACCATTATTCCCACAAGTCAAAATAATCGATCAAGTAAAGTCAATATATGGAATTTGGGGTCGAGGTACTTGCGGCTCTCACCGAGATAATAGAATAGTTTTTCCATTCGATCTCCTGAAAATAAAAAATTATTCGATACTACTCAAGATTGTATTCATGGGTGTTCTGCCCTCGACCCACTCCCATAATTTCAAAATTATATAATTTTGGGAGAGGAAAGTAAGCTATTGGTTTTATGAATAAAAAACGTCCTGATTGTAGCCATCAATGGGCCTTAAAAATTCATAAAAGTTGCGCGAAGCGAAACATTAATGATAAAATAATTGTTGCTCATAGAAATTGAAAGCACATGGTGGCCATAGTCCATGATTTTGACGGATTAACCATGGAAATGATGAAATTATCAGATAAATACCTCACCTGAAGTTACGGCTGAGTGACGGTAGGAGGATATATTTCCGAATTTATGTCCAGGAGACCATAATTTCCAATAAATATCGACGATAAGGTGATAATCGGGCAATACAAAGGTAGTGGATGACGTCCAATATACAATTTTCGAGTGCTTATCAACTTGGACTTGGGAATAATACACAGTGCGTGCAGGATCGATGAGCCAAATATCGCCCTGACTCGGGGGGCATCACGTTGGCAGCACTGACCTCGCCTACTTCCCTCGATAGAACAAAAAAGAACACCATCACATCACTTGGTTACCCCGTTTGTTTACATCTTCACGATCAATTGAGCATTTGAACTGATGAAATAACAATTAAATGCAATCAATATGTCTATCAAAACGCGTAAGATGAATGATTTAGTAGACCCCATCGTAGTGCAGGTAATTATCCTTTTTAATCACCTTTTAGCTTGGAATAAAAGAATTTTCTTCAGTATCCAATATTCAGTGATTGGACAGTTTCATTGAGAATTCTAAATTTTGCATTATAAATCATGCAAAGACTTGGGAATTGAAAAAAAAAAAATGATCGAATTTGACTCTGATAATATCGACATATTGAGGATTTTAGGTAAAACATAACCTTTATGTCTTTTCTCATTACCGATTAGGTGGATAAATTAGGTCAATTATTGGAGGATAACAAGAATGATCCAGTGGACACAGCTTCTGTGAAATCAATTCTTGTCTCCGAACTGAGCGTATTAATCGACAAACTCGAGCAGTTCGAGAGTGAATATTGCGACGATAGCTGTAATTATAAAGAGATGAAGAATAAAATTACGAAAGTAATTCAGGAATTCTGTGCAATGTCAGCTCCATCGATTCTCCGACATCCGGATCCCAAAGTAACAGCTGTCAAGTTCTTGGAGAAACTAAAAAGCGCCTTGAGGAATCTGGAAGATCTCGAATGCTTGGAGCTGAAGCGACAGGTACAGCACGCCATGTTTTATGTACAAGAAATGGGTGAAGCTAACGAGATAGAGGCCCTCGAGAACATAAAGGAACTTGGGGAGAACCTTCTAAATATGCTCGAGCCCCTCCAAGACTATGGCAAGAGCCTCATCAATAAATCTCTGAAAGAGAAACTTGCATTATATATCTGCCAATTATGTTCTGCCTTCGCCATGCTCATGAATGTAATTCAGTTTCAACACGAGATCCATCTCCCTCTCTATAGCTCCAAGAGCTACATCTGCGAGAGGATCTATGAGTGTTTGACAAGGATAATCGATATTTTCGAGGAAAATAATCCAGAAGCTGAAGGAAAAGCGGAAAGAATCGACCATTTCGTCTATAAAATGGATGTGGCCCTAGATCTGATGGCTGGTCTATCCAGTAAACCCCAGGATGAGCAGATTCTCGAATGTAAGAAGCTATGGATTGCTATGGAGGATGTATTCTCCCACGCCATGGTGATTGCTCAAGTTTGCAATCCTGACAGTTTTAAGGCTATCACCGGAGTCTGCCAGTCGATTATGTCTGAGTACGACAATTTGAAGGAGCAGATATCCTCGGATAAGCCTGACTTCATGCTGAATTCGCTGTTTATCAATACCTTCACCGACACTTTGTACAGACTCGAGAGGAAGGTCAATGTTTCTGTGCTCTCTCTGGTGCTCGACGTTTTCAGTGAACCTTTTGGATCGTTGAAAAAACTTGTCAAGATGTGCGGTTATAATCTGACTCCTGACAAGAGGAATAAGCAAGATTTGAAAGATTTTATTGAGGATTTGGATCAGGTGACTGATAAAGTCATGCAGGTGGGACTGTATGCCATTGCCTGCTGCAATGATATCAATCGAGTTACCAAGATAAAAAATCATATGGCAAGTCTGGAGTCTCTGGAAGCCGAGCTGGTTCCCTCCATAATATCATTTTACCTCCACCCTGATAATGAGGAGAGACGAGTGAATGTCAAGTTATTTACGTCTCAGTGGCAATCAGATATGAATAAGCTGAGGAGTGCAATAGATCTGATCATTGATTCTTCTGCTTTCTGCCAGGTGGTCCTGGATGACTTGCAGGAGAGAGTTCAGGGGATGTCCGATGATCTTGACAATTGTCAGCCGATTACTCAGAGCCAAGTGCAGAGTATCGTGCAGAAGGCTTGCACTTTAGCCACCCAGATCACAGCCGCTGTTGATGATATTGGGAAGGACAAACTTGATAGACAGACCATTATGATGATTCGAGAGCTAAAAGCTGCTATCTTTGAGGCTGATACTGCATCCAAGAGTCTTTTGAAAGATAAACCGACTGCGCCACAGCAATTGAGAGTCATTAAAAGATGTGAACTATTGGTCAATGTTGTTAGGCGTTTGCAACCAGCCCTCATAGTCGTCATGAACTACTCTCAAAGGGCAACAGGTTTATTTGAAAAAAGCAGAAGCCATGATAAGTCCAGTTTCAATTTACCATCGAGTGTTCATGATCTACCAAGAGATGAAAAGACTCTAACCTTTATCAAGACACCCTACACCGTAAAGACCCATAAGCCGATTGTCTCCATCCAGTCCAAGGGAAGTATGAAGAAATCACAGGTTGGTCTCTCATGTTTGATCCCCTATATTGAGAAAGGACGAACCATGAGGATGGAGAGGACAATTATCATGTACACAACGCCAAAGACCCAGGGACACGAGAAGAACGATGAGAACAAGAATACAGAGGGTGATAAAAATTCCAACAGTCTGATGAGGAATTCGTCCTATGTTAGGCAGCATCTCTTCTCGAGGGATACCTTTGACAGCGATAGGGACTTGGATCTCGCCTCGGAGAGTTGGAACTTGACCGCAATTCTTGAACAATTGTCTAATTCGACGAGTTCCTTCTCGTCGGGAGACGGCCACAGTAGGAGTGAGGAAAATTCATCTTTTACAGATGAGAGGGTGAGCTCGTACTCGAGTAGTGGGGAAGGTGATGCACCTGCCGTTGTTGGGACTCCCGACAGTATTGGGGATATTCGACAAATTAATAAGAAAATTGAGGTCTTGAAGACAAATTAATTGATTTGTTTTTATTTTTATGTAGTTAGTGTTTGGTAACTATTGAGATATTTGTGCTGTAATTATAATTCAGATTTTTGCGTACCTTGGTTTGTAAAGTTCAGGGAAGAATGTCATTTAATAAAAAAATTTATAATGATATATATAACCATAGATCATATAATAAAATACTAAATATGTACCTGTGGGCAAAATACCTCATATTAATGAGAGAATGATTATAAGATTTTGAAAAATATGCGCAATATCTACCGTCGATATTCACTCGGCCAACTTCGGTTATTTTCGATTCATGTGACTGGCCAGTCTGTGTGTGACTATCTCAGGTCGAACAAACAGTACGCCCAAAACTATTGACAAACGTTCATTTGTGAAATAAATTACATTCAAGCTTATTTTTTTTATTAATAATTAGTGTAAAGTGAAAAATGGGAGCTTCTGCAATTCCGTTGGTATTTTTTACAGCTCTCTGGGGTGGGGTAGGAATCGTACTCCCGTTCTTCGTTCCAAAGGGGCCGAATCGTAGGTAAGTAAAATTTTTATTCCACAACCAATTTTCAAACTTGAGATAATCCCATCAAAATGGGAAACTATCGTAAAAATAGCCTATACCGATTTGGCATTATTAATAATCAAACTAGGTTTACTTTACTTAATCAAATTGGAATTGATTAGAATAATAATTCATTTCAGCATTCTCCAAGTTATTCTGATGCTGACAGCCTTCACATGTTGGTTATTGTAAGTAGATCCTGCAAAAATTTAATTCACCATTCCGTAGTATAAATAAATCAATGAAATTCAGCAGTGATTTGTAATAATCATTAAAATGTTCTTTTTTCCTCTAGCTGGTTATGTTGCTATATGGCACAAATGAATCCCCTTGTAGGTCCCAAGTTAGACAGTCACACACTCTTGATGATAGCACGAGAATGGGTAAGAATATTCTCCAAAGATTTCAGGTATTTCTTCGAAATTGTGAAATTTCTACATTGATCAATTATTTCAGGATGGAAAGCCAATCACATTGAATTAAGCCAACTCCACCATGTAGGCTATTAAGCTATTCGTTTTATGTAAACCAAACTGTTGATTTAACATGAGAATTACTTCCGAGTACATTTGCCACTATTCCTGAGAGTTTAGAAGGGAACTCCCTTTAATGAATGTATAATTGTGGGAACTACTCAAAGTATCCATCTTTAATTAATTCTATCAACACTAAGTGTTATTTGGAGCCGATACTGTGTATATAAATAATATATGTTATAGTTAAATAAAATAATCGTCTGCATGATGTGAAACGTCTTAGTTAATCGATCAGGATGATTTTTTTTTTCATACAATATCTAGTTACTTATGAAAAGCAGAAAAATACCCGTTATAACCTCTTTTCCAACTCGCTTTTTATTCACAAACAATTTCTTCACAAAATTTTTTTCATCTCTCAGATTTCCATATATTTGATTACTACTTTTTAAATTTAATTTTAAAGTCATATGATAAAATTTTAATTATTCTATTATTATGAATTATAATTAAGATTGAATGTCAATATAATAGGCTGTAAAGTTACCGACAGAGTGAAAAAAATAAAGATGGCGTTGCTCTCTATTATTGATTATTAGTGTGTCACAATAAAATCGTCGAATGCAGTATTTTTACTCAGTGTTTTTCTAACTCTCCCAACTACTGCAAGTCATTTATCACGAAAACAGAAAAATAAATCCATAGTTTCATTCCCTAAAGTGAATCAGTCAACAGTCAAAATAATTCCCTCACGGATAATCATGGAGGCGTGTAATACGGTTGAGCGTGAGCTCGACAAAGTATTGCGTAAATTTGAGGATATCAATGAGAAGGCTGGTGAAGTGTTGAGTGATTTAATCAATGAGATTGAAACGTTGAAACGAGAATTGGACGAAGGTATGTTTATTAGTGAATCATGCAATCATTAGATCTTATATCGAGAACAATGAAACCAGGCGTCAATCCAGTGTTTACAAAATGGTTCAAGTCTGCCAAGGCCACTGACAGCATTTATTCATAGACACAGACATTATCTTTCTCATTATCTTGTATTTCTTGTACTCTTGGGATTATCTAGCACCTCCTGAACAAGAGTTGACACCGAGTCAAGTCCAAATACTCAAACAAGCGATGAAAAAAGTCCGTGACACTGTTCAAGATTTGGCTACTAATCATCGTGAGTCCCACAGCACAGTCTCCAAAGTTGGAAAAGCAATTGACAGAACTTTCATTGCGGATTTTGCTAGTACCAGTAGGGAAGATGTATTCAATAGTGCTGAGAAAACACATCTTTTGAATCAAGTGATTTGTCAACATTTTTATCGACAAGGAATGCTGGATATTGCGGATGAACTTGCTGCTGTATGTATTAAATGTTGATGATAGTGATGATATGAGAGGATTAATAAATAAAGTCATTTGAATGAATTAAAATTTATTTTAAAGATTCGACAATTATCTTTAAAATAATATACAACATTTTACATTTCAATCACATCAGTTACTGTTGAGCTATTCACAACGAAAAACGGGTAATTCTGAATATATGGAAACTGATATAAAAAAAATCATCATTTTTTCTCTTAATTTCTTACTTTCAAGACAATTTTTCTCATATCAAAACAAATTGAAATTGATTGAAACTGAATCGTTATTATTAATCTTCAGGAAACTGGCATAAAGACTGATGAAGGAAGGAAAGAGCCATTCACAGAATTGAACTATATACTCGATTGTTTAAAACAGAGAAATCTCGAGCCCGCTTTAGAATGGGCTTATAATCATAGAGATGCACTTCTCGGCCAGAACTCATCACTAGAATTTAAACTTCATAGATTACAATTCATAAGACTAGTGGAACAGGGCCCTAGTAGTCAAGCTGAGGCAGTTATGTACGCACGAAAACATTTAACGCAATTTGTAAATCGTCATGAGAAAGAGGTACAGTCCCTGATGGGGACTCTATTGTATCTGCCAAATGGAATACAATCATCGCCCTACAGTCATTTATTGGATCCAACATTATGGCTGGATATTCATGATGTTTTTACCAAAGAGGCATGCACTTTATTGGGTTTAAGTGTGGATAGCCCATTGTCTGTGTGGTAACAATATTTTTTCTATTATCTCACATGTCCAATTTTTCAACAGATAAGTTTAACTGAAACTATGTTCTCATGAGAGACATTTATTGATGAGAAATGTGAATTTATTTATTTGAATTGTAGCGTGAATGCAGGATGTACAGCATTGCCTGCATTACTCAACATAAAACAAGTAATGCAGCAGAGACAAGTCACTGGCATTTGGAATGGAAAAGATGAGCTTCCAGTAAGAATATTAAAATCAACTGAATATGAAATTGTCTCTAACATTGTCCCCTTCCATTTCAGATTGAAATAGACTTGGGTAAACAGAGTCGTTACCATTCGGTCTTCGCATGCCCCATATTACGTCAACAGAGCACTGAGAATAATCCCCCAATGAAATTGGTTTGTGGTCACGTGATATCCAGGGATGCACTTAATAAATTGACAAACTCCAACAAGTACGTCGTTCGCATAAGTTAAGCCCCAAGTACAACGATATCGAAATCACTTTTTCAAAGGAATCAATTCGTTTCCAGGCTCAAGTGTCCATACTGCCCCGTGGAGCAAAATCCAGAGGACGCAAGACTTATTTACTTCTGAACTGCAATATTATTGTTGGAATAAATCAATACTAATCGTTTTTCAATTGAAGTTCTCCATGAAATTCTTCGATTGTTTAGAAATTACCAGTGATAAAAAAATTGGTTGTGTATTTTTAGCACAGCAAATATGGAACCTTTTTTTATTTTTACCTTTCATCTGTTAGTCGATGAGCGGATTTCATGCAAACCCCAATTGTCATAATAGAAGCCGTAAAGAGTTGTATTTGAGAAAATGAAACAAAACAGAAAGAATGTCGATAATTTCATAGTTTCGTACGAATTGGTCATTTCTTATAAGTTGACAATTTTAAAGATATAACGAATGATCTAAGGTCATTAGTTTATAATAAAAATTGATTCAAAGTGTGTTGAGTTTACCAGCTATTATGAAGGGAACTAGATAGATTTTTATTGCACTCACCGACCCTCATAATATTTTGTAAGAGATAATGTAAGTATAGTTAATGAATTTCAATCGAAATGCGTAATGAAAAATTTTATAAGTCACGCTGAATAGTGTGCTGAAATAAATCTTTAAGTAATAAAATATATAAAACTCAAAACTACTTTAGCAACTTTGTGTAATTGACATATTTTTCACTGATAGATTCCATTGATTTCAGATAATTAAAAGAATTGGATTGAGATCGATGCCATTTAATTCGATGTTCAACCTTACATTCCCTATTTTTTATTTATTTCGCTCTGTGAAGTTGGAGTTTATTGATTAAACAAATTATTGGTATCCAATGGTGTCACATGATGAGTGAACAAATCCAGACCAACACCCCACAGTCACTAAATAATCTAATTACTAAAGAGATGAATTCAAAATCAAGTGCTAGTGAAAAAAGAGAAGTGAATGAATTAAAAATTCTAACGGCCCACGGGCTTTTCTACGACAATCTCAGGAAAGCTGTGGATCGAGTGAAGAAAGAGGCTGTAGAGCCCTTCACTTTTTCCAATAATTTCTCAGACAACGTGGAGTTACGTGTTCCAACAGATACGGATATCGATGTAAAAATCCTATGAAATGTATATTTAATTAATTGAAAAAATCTGAAACTCTTGCTTTATCATCAGATTCAACTGTCGGCCCTCTCTCAGCGAATCCAATTGAATAAATCCCTCTTGGAGAAAGCTAATGATCGTATCAAGAAGATAAATACCAGTGAAGAGGTATCAGGGATAAATCAGACTGCAGATTTCATTGCTCCTTCTTCGGAATCAAGTAAAATTAATAATTAAATAATTGAAATAATAATTATTGATTAGTTTTATTTTTAGATAAAGTAATTGGAGCATTAAATGCCACCCTCTCAACAATTTCTCACATTAAAGAAATTATATCAAAAACCTCGAAGATTTTTCATCAGGATTGATTCAGATCAACAATGATATTAATTTGAAGTCATGGAAAATAAATGACAATCAATTAACGACAATTATTTGTTTATTCGATTAATAACTGTTACAGTATATGATACCCAGAAAATGCAATTTACACATTAGCCTCTGCCGTCCCAACAGCTTCACAATCCATCACTATATCCCATTTGACAAGCTCAAAATTACGCAATATATTATTTTAACTATTAGAACGCCTCAATCAATCATCAAACCTCGATAAATTCTTCAGATATTAAATGAAAAATATTACGTAGAGGACGACATTTCGATGATTTTCATCAGTTGCTCTGCCTCTGCTCATTTTATCGGACCCATGCACCAGCTCATTACTAATTCTATATATTTATAATTAATGTTAAAAACATGGTTCCAATTTTTCCGTAAATTTTTCATCGGTAAATAATTACAAATGAATTTTATCATCATTCACCATAACTAATTAATCTAACTGCCCATTAATTGGTGAAAGGATTACGAGAAGAGAGATACGGAACAATGAAAAGGAATACCATTACATCATTGTTAATACTCGAAGCAGGCTGATTAACAAAAAATATTGTAGAAAGCTAGGAATTTCTTTTATCCATAATTTAATCAGTTATAATAAACAATTATTCTCATTAATTACCTCTATTCACTTTTAGATTCATTGCTTATTGTCTGTTCACAATAGCAGCCCGATATTAATGCTGTAGATATATGAATAATCCGCATCCCCCGTCTCGCACAATCATAATCATTTCAGTAATCATCAAATGTTAAGCCTAGTTGACTGAATATAAACACAATAATCCTTTAAATGTTCGTTGTATGCCCAATATATGATCGATATGTCCGAAGCCACGTGGCCCAGTTCCTCTCATGCACAAGCCCTTACTTCCATTCTAGATAATTTTTATCTTCTCTGATTGCATCGGCAATTCGAATGAGCCTCGGCAATTACTACACCGATTATAATAAATATTACATAATTTATTCGTTACGTCCTAAAGCACATAAGGGTTTGTACGAAATTTAATGAACTCAGAATATTATTGATTTTGTCAACAAAATCAAGGAATTATGCGCAGGAATATTTTACTCTAATCTCATCTATTCGTACATACAGAAAGAATAAATCTATTTTTTCATCTTTGTCCAATTACTTGAAGCCTTCATTCCTTATCCTTCACAACACGATGCTGGGAAACATTCGTCAATGTGTCACAATAATCACTTTATTTTCAATTACCGCCTGACTTAAATTGACTCGCATTTCGTATTAGGAGTAGCTGCCGCAGCAGCCAATAAATTAATCCAGATTTAGCCCCGAGAAACTGTCCCGCCATAATATCTATATAATCTTATACTATTTCCTCAGTGGAACCCAACGCTTTAGTCTAAATTAGCAATAATAGTGTATCATCCAATGACAATGATCTTTCTAGGTGTTTATTCTTCCAATCTCTTGATTAAAATCGCTAACTCTTAAATCAATCGATATTTTTTTATGTAATGGGTAGCTCATAAGATCTGAACGTTATACGCAGGGTATCATCAGTAAATATACGACAGTAACGATTATTAGTGTGCCATTAATTATTACTTTCTAACAACAAGTGGTGACATCGAATATATTGAGAACAGTTTTCCATCGATAGAGCTTGCAATGCGAAAGCGAAATACCTTTATACTATGTATTCTATGTCTACTTTATATTTTCTTTTATCTAATTTTTTTCTATTCTTTTTTGTTTTCTTTTTATTGCGGATCAGTTTCTCGTAGGGTAATTCGTCATTACGCATATAATTTTCACTCGACATCTCTCTAAACACGATGACGAATGTTTCAAACCTATCCTTGTGAGCATCGTCTTTCAACTTTGCGAATTGTCTAATAACACACGATTTTATTCAACTCTGAAAAACGGTACTTTCAACTGTTACTTCTGGGAGACATTGATTTATCGCGAGGTACATATCCTCGATTTTTGCCCTTGACCAATTTATCAATTTTAATGTGTTTGAGAAACTCTTCATGAGACCTGTCTGCTTCGCTCGGTTTCCCTGCAGCCATTCAAGGAATCCTCGACAGGCGGTTTTGCATTGAACTTTTGAAAAAATAATTTAGATGATAATTCCATGTCTCCAAGAAATAATAACATTCTTCAGCGATTCAGTTCATTGCCCATCGGTTTCTTTGGGATTTTCCCATCACCCGGATAACGATAGTTTGCACTTATATCACTTGTTACTTTTGTGGCGGATTCAACGATTCATTAACTACTTGTAGATTCATAGTAACAGCTATAGTTTATACGTTGGAATACGTTAGTTTGATCTTGTTCCTTCTATTTATTATGAGCCCACTTGTTCCTAATATACCAGACTGACTCCTATACTCATCCAAATATATTTTTATCTCTGGTTATCGATTATTTGGGGTTTCTTTTAGTTTATGACGGTACACATAGCCCACGAACATACATCATGCATATTTTCAACGCAAAACTGTGTATTTTGGACACTTACAATCTTAAAGTGACGAAATAGTTTTTAAACCATATTTTAGAAGTAGAATAAAATATCTCAAAGTGCAAAAGAGACGAGCAAATATATGAAAATAATTATTTTCCAGCGTTTAGATAAAATTAACACTGTATATAAATTAATATTCACCAAAGACTCTTCATTACTCAGTAATTAAGTACTTAAGATAATCCCTAGATAGACCCGAAGATTAAAAAATTACCGAGCAATGACTTTATACTTTCGAAAGAAGAAAAATTCAAATAAAATACTATAGAAAAAGTGTTGGAGGATAAAAAAAAATGTAATGCACTTATTGCTCGTCCTCCTCGTTGGAATAAGTCACGTATCTCACCGATGATTTTTCCCCAATAATGAGAGACTAAAAGAACAGATAATATAATTTAGTAGAAGGCCTCGGGAAATAGTGTTTTATTGGGATGGGCAGTACCTTCTTCTCTTCTTTGGTAGGAGGTGCTTTGAGGAAATACATAAGTGGAGCGTACAAAAAACAGAGGATTGCGATACCAAAGAGCATCCATTCAAATCCTATTGTGTTGACTAATGTACCACTTAATGCAGGTCCTAAATATTAATAAAAATCATTCAATTAATTAGTTGAAGCGGCAATAACTTTTGCCATAAATAGTCAAACGCTTTATTAATAGACTCACCAATGGCAAAACCCAGGCAAAATGCAGCATCCCCAATCGCATAAACACTCCCATAAACAGCCGAATGTCGAATATCAACTAGATAACCGAGCTCAGGCATCATTGAACTGTCAACCATGCCAATGGCGAAGCCCAAACCAGCGTTGGGGATTATGAGGTGATCAATATGTGTCGCGAGAGGTATCTGTGAAGAAAATTAACCATACATACGGAAATTCTTTAATCGACTCCTTCATCCATTATTTTTAATATAAATATATTGCTTCTATTCAAGTGATCATGTTATCCAACAATTGAAAAATTTCCTGGCACTTACACACATCAAGCAGAAACCAATGACTACTAGGCCAATTAATGACGCTAGCCACCTGCAAATATAATTTTATCAATGACATTAATTAATAGTTTAGAAATTATTAAAATCGCCTCACCTCCCCATTCGATGGCCTAGAGGGCCGAAAAGATTAGTTCCAATTAAGTAACTGATACTAGCAGGTAAAAATGTAGCACCCTGTTCCCACCGTTTCGCATTCATTGTATCCATCATCCAGATTGGTAAGCTCGGTTCTAACATTGCTATGCCCATGTTTGCAAATGTTATAGCGCCTAAAAGCCATTAACAAAATTAACATTTAAATAAATTAGTGTAAATTCAGTAGGACGAATTAATTTAATTATCAAAATAATCATCGATCACGAATTACCAGCAGCGATAATTATGTAAGGATCTGAGGCGAGAGATTTTAAAGATGGCGGCGGAGATTCCGTATAGACAACCGAAGGTTGGAGCATCAAAAGTTGTAGTACTAAATGCAAAGTCATCAATTAATTGAGAATGGTAATAAATTATAAATTTTTCGAATTATCGTAATTTATTTCCAAAACTCACATCCATCACCAAGAGCTAAGGCAGATAATACTAGGAAAGGCGCCGATTTACCAACAAATTCGTACATAACGCCTCCAAAGGGTGGCCCTATTAGGACACCTAGGGCTAGACCACCAAGGGCTATTCCCATGGCATTACCGCGTTCTTTGTCGTCTTGATATCTCTCAGCTAACATTCCCATTCCTGAATAATTATTCAATTAATGTATCAGAATTGATAATGTTTGATAGAATTGTTGATTGAAAGCCTCATAAAGATAATGTCGAAATCACCAGAAACACTTGAGCAGGAAGAACCGATTCCTTGAAGAGCCCTCGCCAAAAATAAAATACTATAGCTGCGACCGAAGGCAAATATAAGAGTCGAAAGGAACATTATGATGAAGCCGGTGAACATTGGAATGCTGTAACCAATTCTGCAATAAATAAAATTCATTACGATGAGACGTCAGTTATCCCTCTGCTATGAATAAAGAGAAATTGACATACTTGTGTGTGAGAGGACCAACAATGGGATTTGTCAACAATTGAACAAAAGCTTTGGATGCAAACATCATACCAACGGCTACAGTTTCCTCCAGAAGTTCCTTGTGACGAAGTTGTTTTTTGGGGTCGAGAACAGAAGAGAGGTTGAGGGCTGATGATGTCGGACCTTCAACAGATCAATTCAATTATTTTATGCTTGTTATTGATATTTATTCATCACTTGATAAATGTAAAGGTTTTTGCAACTACGACTCATTACTTATAGAACGATTTCATTGACTCAACAATACAATGATAGAGAAAAATTCGTTATTGTAGGAAAAAATGAAATTTTTAAAACCGAATATAAACCTGGACTTACCCAGCGAAGTAGGCCCAGCAGCATTAGAATTATTAAGAAGAAACTGGAGATCCTTGCTGGATAAATCATTTGAAGGGCATATGCATTTACTTGAAAGAGTTGCTGTACTAGATGAAGATGGAATCGCTGATTCAGTCGTTAATCCGATCGAGATGTCTGGCTTTTCCGTTCCATTCGGATGGTTTATATCAAATAAAAATCCCGGGATAATCGGCACTGTAGAAATTGATAAAAATGAAGAAATCATTTCCATTTATACCTTGTGTCCGGCGATTTAGTAGAAGAAATTTTTTTATTACGGTAATGGAGCGTTTACTCTCAAGATTTTTTCCTCGCTAGGAGTTTAGTAGTATTCTACTACTAAATATTTAGGTAAATCTGAATGACTTAAATAAACAAACTCTGATAAAAAATATGTGTTTCACATGCTGGAAGTCCGTCCTGGATTCAAATCCCAGCCCCCCATTTTTTTTTACTCCATAATTTTCAAGTTTCCGGTTATTTATCTTATTTTCAACCTCTTGATTTCACAAGGCGAAGAATGAGCGTAAAAAATTACCACCATTTGAAGCATCTAGAAATACTACATAAATGCATGACCACTTATCTGGATTGGTACAGCCGTGACACACCGAGTGTCTATATATTTTTATCCCTTCTGTTTATGCTTTTACTACATAGGGAGCGAAGACAACTTGGAAATAATAGCTGTTGAATTAAAGATTTTGGGAGGTGAAAGTTAGATAAGAATGAGTGATTTTCGCCACATACCAAACGAATAATACAACTTGAAAAGTTGAGCATTTTTATAAATCATTCATTCATTAAAAAGCATTTTCATCTTTGAAATGGCGTTAATTATTGTCATACGGACATTTGAAAGCTCACCAATCTGTATTATTAACTATAATTCGTCCCGGAGAGATAATTATTTCATCTACTAATTTTCATGGACAATGAAAAAGATAGTTTGATGAAATATTGGGGAGTTATTAGGTAGTGGAATGTTCCCTCGATAAATCCATGTATCAATCCCTATCCATTTTTCCTCAGCGAGATGAGATTGATCGAAGAAGGTATATCTTGTACCTAGCATATACGCTCTCGTAATGCGATTGGCAATTCTGCTGAATCCCCCGGACGGAAATGAAATTTACGAGTGTTTCTGCATAGGGACAAGACTATAACGTTTGATTTTCTGTCTCAATGCTCAGTCGAGAGTGAAACTTGTTTACGATGGGAAATTTGATAAGGTGATTTTGTACATATATTGAGAGAGAGAGAAGATCAAGAGACATTCATCATTGGATATGTTCGTCTCTGCGAACAAAAATCCTCGGATGTAAAAATTGGACTCATCGTTTTTCAATTGACAAATTCAGAATTCACGCAAATTGTTTCCATTTATTTTCTACTTTATTTTCTAAGAGGAGGATGTGAAAAGTTGAAAAAGTTGATGGCAAGTGCGGGGGCGTTGGCTACTTGACCTTATTCACTATTTAACGTAGAGTTGGTGGGGTCCAAGAACCCAAGAAAAACCAGTTATCATCAAAGACCCAGAAACAAGGGTCTGGTAGACTTGAAAAAATTTTTCAAACTCACCTTTTTTTCACAGGACTCAGTCACTCGACTCTCATTTTATTTTCACTTACCAATAGGGAGAAAGGATTTTCAAGCTCAACTTAACTTAGTTCCTCCCTCCGCTTTTCTTCGGTTTTTCTCTTTCTTTTCCCTGTACTGTTACTCGAAAGGATAGCTAATTAAATGTGGCAATCTTTATCGCCAGATCCGCGCCGATATTAGAGGAAATAATTACGGGAGAGAGTACAGCCCGAGGAAGAGCTTTTTCATTAAGCTATTTGAACTGAAAGCTTAGTTTTTTTGTATTTGCTATAGGATAAGGATCAAGATTATCATTCCATCTTTGAAATTTTTGAAAATTCAATTGTCTTTCTTTCTTTCTTTCTTATATTTTTCATTTGCGAATATTATTTTCGTTGGAATACATCTACTCACCCACTGTTGTAAGTAACATATTGTCTAGAAGTAGGGCAATAGCAACAATCACGAGGACGAGCTGCCGAGACTCTCGACAGCGCTGAAGCCAACCACTCCACACTGCACCGGCCATCTTTCCCAGGTTATTCTTCACTTGATGATACCTTCGATACCTTAAAATCAAATCGTCGGGTCTTTTTATCAATGGCTGGGGATAAAAGCCAAGGGAAAAGTAGCCGGAGATTTTTTTAAAATCACATTTCACCTGGTAAAGTGTATTTCGCATGGATTCGAGGAACCTCTTCTCATAAAATTGGTTTACCTGGCTCAGACAAAAATTCGCAATTTCCCAGTGCTATTTTAGGAGGAAGTCTACCCTGAGAATTTTTTAACATTGACTTCCTCCAACTAAATTTTTTCCAACATTCAAATAACAAAGCCTCACCACTGGAAATTGATAATTGTCATTCATTTCCGGATTACCACATCGACTAATTGATGAAAACAATATTTACCCAATTTTAATAACAAATACGAGGGGATATCATGCTTTACAAGTACTTTAACCAACAAGAAATCCCCTGAAAGCTCAGTGCTTGTACGTGTCACCGCATGGCCCCAGCGAAACTTAATTGTCTTCCAAAGGGGAGAAAAGGAACCAAGTACTGGCAAGATGGAAAAGGTGAAGGGTTTGTGTTGGTGCGAGTACAAGTGGAAGATGCGAATGAATTGAAAGGCATCGAGGCGAGCTGCGAGGCAATTTTCCTCATCGTCAACCTATAAGTAAGGAATTGAAAGAGACGAGAGGAACAAAAAAAAATGTGAAAATCGATGACTGTGAATGCCTTCGATTTTACCTCTCTCGTCTTCCGGTATTTTTGTCAAAAAGGAGCGCCATTTTCCAAATAGCGACCATTGCCATCTACATGTATATTTATCCTCTTAATTTTAACTCATACGGTGGAGAAATCATTTGCTTTCAAAATTTTTCTTCTCAAATTATCAGAAATAGTTTTCAATTAGTCGATTCACCTTGTCACCATGTGAAGTCCATCTTTACTTTTTCAGGCCTCGAACATAATTAGCTATTTCCATTATACTGAGGATTTATACTTAAGAAGTATGAATCATCATGCACTAGACTAATGTAAAAGAATGAGAAAAGAACGATTTGTGGGGGGAGGGAATCAATCAGCATTTTCTTGAGAGCACAGTCCCCAAGGGTGCTAGCATTATTCTCGTGAAACGAACCACAAGAAGTGGGTGGGGGGCCGAATGAGGGAATGAGTGAAGTGCGGTATACAGTCAGTAGACTTTCCCTTCATCCTTCGTCACGACGTTTACGCGAGGGCTTCTAAATCAGTGTCTCGTTCTAGTAATTATAGGAAAGAATGATCGCTAGGAGATGCCAGAGATATTTGTTCAGGACTCAGACGGTGCGGGCTTTTATGCGAACGTTTATTCCACATTGAAGGAATCGAGTGCTGTTTTCAAACCTAATAGTACTACAGTTCTTAAACTATAAACAGAAAAATTAACCTTTCATCCCCTTTTATTAACATAAATAATGATATTGATTCATATTTTTAAATGAATTACAGATATAATCATGATTTCTCATTTTATTTGAAAATTTTTTGTTCTCCACTCGACATTATTTATTTTCACCGTTAAACCTGCGAAGCAGCAGAATCAAATTGAATTGAATAGGCCAGCTCATTCGATTGACATCAGTATGGCTTGCAATCGACAGGTGTGAAGGGATAGCCGGTAGTGTCCTCTCGCTTCACCCAGCCAGATCAAGTGGTATCCACTTTACTCAGTCTCATTATCAAAAATAAAATAATTCGCCTCAATCATTTCACAATACTGCATACTTTAGCACTTCATATGAATCGAAAAAACACGTCACGTACCAGCGTTTGACCAAAAAGCTTAAATCGTTCATAAAAAAAAAAAAATGTATAAAATGTGGGAGAGGGAGGGGGAGCATAATCCTCTGGCTAATAGAAAAATCGTGTCAGACGTCATATCCGGCGAGGAATTATGGTGTACGTGACCATGCATCTCACATCTTGCACTCTGGGATTTTATTGTGGTCGATATTAAAACGATATCAAGACTTATTGACGAACTGAAAACCCTTTGTCTCATAATCAACTAATGAAAAATAAAACAACGATGATGGGACTATTGATGCTGAACTCAAGGGGCTATTTTGAGTTTGTAACAGAGTTAAGAGACTAAAGGTGCAGGCCAACTACCAAGAATGGTCTCCAATTAGTCATATCGCTCTATCCGGCAGCTCACTTGCCTCCACAACTCGCAATAGATGGGCATACTAGCTTCTATAGATAAACTTACGTTTCTGACTACAGCTTTCTAAGATGGTCCATTAGTCGTTTCACATTTAGTTGGGATAACTCGCTTAGGCACGTCTCCTCATGCGAATTGACAACTTCGGCGATAATAAAGTTTATTAATAGGGCATTCAACAGCTGGATTTACGCAATTCAAGCGATGTTTATTTCATAAGAATTGAATTTCACGTTTCTTTGTGATTAACAAATCCTTTAAATTTAAACTAGTAAAACTTTAACTCATGAGCCAAATAATTGGATTTGGAATAATATCGTATGAATAAAATCATTGAAATCCAATGAATTATTATTTCTGATTTATTAGCCAGATCCATCAGCAAGTGCGTGGTTTAAATGCACCCCTACCGTCCCAGATCTCGGGCTCTTTCTCACTCACCGTTCCATCCATTTTGCTACCTCGTCTCGCCACTTTGTCGCGCGATATTGCACTCTAAACGAGTTACTTCGTCAATTACGTTATCCTCTGCGGAAAATGCTCTACCCCCCAGCCCTCACCTCTACCAACCCAATGGCCTATCTCTCTTTCATTGGGCGTCTCACATCCAACACCTCTATATTCCTATTCTTGTCCCTAAATCGATGGCCATCAATCGAAATATCTCTAATACTTCATGAGTTCTTAATAAGACTCATGAATATGTTGATCTCTATTATAGGTGGATTTCATGTCTGGTATCATAATTGTTCAGCTGCTTACTAGCACGAAATAGTGGATTACACATCTGTGAGACGTGTACTTAGGCCTATTCACGTCTAGTCATTTTTCTCCATACGTAAAACATTATTTCATATTTTCTCATACGACACAAGAATTATCAAAATTTATATATCTTGGATGGAACATGAGAATTTCTGGGTAGAATCTAAAAAAAAAAATTGCAAAAGAATTTACTCTCCTGAAAAATAGCCGCACAAAGTTGGTTCGTCTTATCAGTTACCACCTCTGACGAAACCAGTAATAAGATTATCAGCGTTAATTACAGGGACACGAGGGGGTTCAACGTTAGACTCTGGAAGCGCTGGCAACAGCAGTAAAGTAGCCTCCTAGTACCCGGTTATACCAGGTTATGCAGATTGCTTTGTAACCTTGTTAACGATCACTCTATTAAACATTAACCTTGTCATTTTAGTACGCCTACATTCCCTCACCCCAGAAGGGACAAATTTTAGTTGTCAGGTATGTACCCTAGACCATGTATACATGAACGCTCCCGGAAACTTTGTCATTTTACTTGATGTCCATGTATGTGGGGATGAATCTGGGGCTGACACATGGAAATGAGTGAGGGGATGTATGCCAGGAAATTCATTGACATCCGCTTGGAAATCAAAGGAATGTAAAGGAATTTTCTTCAATTATTCATTGTGGAAGATTGTTTTTTTATTTTAATTATCCGAAATTTTTGACTTTTTTTACATAACTTTTTACTCACATCTTTGTATACTAATTTAGTTAGGGAATGTTGAGAATTAATGAGTCGGGCAAAGAATCGTAAATTTATTTAAAATCACGGAAATAGAATTTGAAAAAAAAAAAGTCAACTCACCGTTGTACCTCGATCTTCAATAATGACGCTATTGCCACTGCTGCAGTTTTTCGTCGGACCCTTTGTAGCCCCTGGTAGCAAGCTTGAGCCGGCCCCGCGGCATTCTCGCAACAG
The DNA here is from genome assembly GCF_034640455.1 of Diachasmimorpha longicaudata. NCBI lineage: Eukaryota > Metazoa > Arthropoda > Insecta > Hymenoptera > Braconidae > Diachasmimorpha > Diachasmimorpha longicaudata. Next base: position 7,627,057 of record NC_087235.1, read on the forward strand.
TCCTTCTGGACAATTCAATTGATAGAAATAATCAACAAGGAATGAAGAAAAATTTCGTTTACTCTGACTCGATCATACCTGCTATCCCCCGGTCTGCCTTCCACGCGTGTCACCGAGCGTCTTTGACGAGTGTCGGCTCTTACCAATCCTCGCGATCTCGCTCGACGGCCAAGTCATACCCCTACCCACCCTCGCGTCGATCCAAAGCGCATGGTCCAGAGAAGCGTTTTACCACCACCACCCTCAATCATTTCCTGCATCACTTTTTCCCTTATTTCTCACCATCCAGCCACATGCCCATATTTCCCTTTCTATTACCATTATCACCCTTCACTATTGCCCATTCTTCCATCGTTCTTTACAACTTTCACCCCTCCATATGCACACCCTGATAATGGATAAGGGGGGATGGGAAAATGTCTTTTGACTGAGTGAATTTTGATATGGGGTAATTCAATGATTCCATGGATATTCAGAGGACGTTGGGCTTGAAGTTGTGGGGATTAATCGTTCGAGATACTTGCCAAGTGAAATTTAACATCGACGTCACGACCATTCGTGGAATCTCGGGTACTTCAGGAATGCCATGATATGAACTACCATGATAATACCTTCAACGTCTTTATTAAAACGCTCGGATAGGGCGTCCCAGAAATCATCATATTCTTCAAATTCATTGCTGCGCATGTGGGGCATTTTTATCTGATCGTTATGCTTTATTCATAATATCGAAATCATGTGGAAAATGTGCATGAGTGAGAGGTAGAAAATTATTTTCCATATTCCGGAAAATATCTCTTTAAAATTCAATTATTATACAGAGTCAATTATGACGAAAAAAACGTGACGATTCAGTTCTACACTGCCCTGATTTTTTATACATTGGAACATTGAATAATCTGGTTATATTTTTCATGGTTTTCATGCTTTATATTAATTGACTCTTAATAATTCTCATTGATTTAACAATAAAGTTGTGAATTAGCAATAACCAAACCTCTCTATCTCTGGATTGTGATAAAAATTATGGTACTTGGATATCAAATATTCAAGGCGAATTAAATGTTAGAGCCTATCAATATGATTGTTCATTAATGCTCTCCATGGGAAAATTAATAAATTAATCAATCATTTTTTGAAGCATGAAAGATTCCGAAAAAATCCACAGCTAGTTTATTCATCTCTCCTCGTGAATAAAAATAAGCGTCAGTAATTCAACGTGGGATTATCCTGGAGCCCCTGCCAAATGTTAAGTGCGTGCGTAGTCGAGAAGAATAAACCATCCATCATTATCATTTTTATTTATTCGTACGTGAAAAGCATTTCAGAATGCTCCAGCGGTAATTCGCTGAGTGAATTATCGTTCGGATTCTTTGACAATTGCATCTTAAAATTCAGTCAGCTACCCACCTGTAGCGCCCGATATATATGAATTCCAGTAGGTATGGGGAACAAGAAGACTGAGTCACTTGTTGATTATAGCATACTCACTGTGAGAGACTTACCGAGTAGCAACTTGTTGCTAAAGAAGCTTCAAATCCCATTCATTCGATATTGGCAAAGACCATTCATTCACTCCGACACCATTCCATCACCAGGGTATAACTGACATTATCGTTTCGGTTGTGCCCATGAATATTCGAGAGTTTTATTAATATTCAGCGCGAGCCTAAATCCATTGTTCCATTAACAAAGCAAAGCATATCAGGAAAAATTATAAACTGGGAGGAATTATTCTGAAAATAAATTCACGAATGACGAGGAACTTTTAGAGACTTGGTGGTACCATTACTATTATTATTAATTTATTCATCTATCGTTTCACTGAATTATGGATGGAGAAGTATAAAGAAAGGAGAGAAAAAAGCAAGGAGGAAAGTATAATGTGATGATGGATGAAAAGAGAAGATAAATTGAAAAATATTTAATAAAACAGTCAGAAATTTTTGCCAAAAGTTTATTTCTTCGAGATGACATAATTTTGCAAAAATAAAAGCAGAAGACGATTGCAATGGGAAATTACGTAAGAATTCTAAGGAAATTATGATCTCCATCAATGAATTTTCTGTACTACAGTCATAACGGGAATAAAAGCAATTCAATCGGTGTGCCGCGCTTAGATCCCAGGAATTTCTTTATTGTGCGGCATATCATTGGGTCCACAGCACTTATACCACATCCTTGGTATGCCATTCAGGGTGGGAGGGAGATGGTGGCTGTCTGTGCCAGATACACCTCTTCAACCGACCCCTATCGCATAATTAATAGTAAAGCTCAGTCTTCATTTTCAGGTCAGATAAACCAGAATTATCAAGTCTCTCAATTTGTCATCTTGTACTCGGCTGATAATCAGGAATAAATTTGTAACTGTATGTGTGTGTTTTTTTTTCTCATTGCAATGGACGTCATAAATTGATGAAAAAAAAGTCTGGAATTGGCATGTAAAAATAATTTCACAAATACAATTGCGTGAGAGACTGGTCAGCCTTTCTTTGTTCACCTGAATTTTTATTAATGCTATCAATCATTGCCCTCAGGCTACCTCAAACTGTTCCCTTACGAACTGTTAAAAGACGTGATCCTTGATAGCTAGGCCAATTTTCCTTTCTCCTGCGGAATCATTTTTAACGAGTTGGAGTAAGCAACTCTTTCCAGAACGTGGCTTTCAATATTTCAGCCACTTCAATAGATAAACCTGGAAGACACGACACAATTCTATGCTGTAATAGTAATATTATTTTTATTCTCCGGAAATTCTGAATAATTTCAAGTCACAGCTTATCGATTCTCCTTTTAAATTTAAGGGCAGATGTTTGTATTTGCACTAGTTGATCACACAGCGATCTACCTTCAACCCCAGCAGCCAACATCTAGTTATCCGCTGATGTAACTGTACCCGATGTATGTACAGCTAGACCACCCCTTCCCACGTGGAAATATTTCATAAAAATTCAGACATGTTTTTTTTAGAATTTGTGTAAATTACACAATTTTTCACCTATAAATGAAAAATGATTAAATCATGGAATTAAAATGCCGTTAGTATACGCAATCGTTTTCTTATCACTGAGGAATTGTCTTTATCTTCAGGAGACATACACAGTGTTTTCTTGTTAGTGTAGTATTTCCATAGGCTCACCTTCATTCAAAATGTTCCTATTGCTATAGTTAACAAATAGTCGGAAGAGTTTCACTGGTCGGCAATTCAGAACAAGGGGCAAGTCACCCCTATTGATTATAATGCAGAAGCAATATACCGCGGGATGGCGTTCGTTGAATCCAAAAGGCTAGAGCTTGGTTTTCAGCTTTATCAGCCCCAGTGCCCACACCGAGCTCTCCCCGTGATAGAAATATGCTCGAGGGTGGAGTCGTCGTCAGCTAGGGGGTGACAGTTTGCTGGGCTTGTCAAAAATTCGCCGCAGTGCCAGCAGGGATTACACATTACTGAACTTATCATTTGTTTTCATAATTCTCAGGGTGAATAAAGTGCAAGATGGAATAGTTGACATGTGCATTGTTCAATGCCCAAGGATGCGTGGGGCTGACTGGATATTTTTACCGGCTGTCCGTCTCCATAAGGGTGAGACGTGATGCTCGTGCTGGCCCAATCATCGTGAGTAAACGATTAATTTTTATTAACTTTGAGGGTTTAATCGATAGTTGACGCCAGACACGTCGCTCATTTAGTTTTGTTTATCCTGTCTCTTCCATTGACTCCAAGCACGCACCTGCAGGAACAAATCTAAACGAAGTAATAGCCTTTATCATTTTTTTTATTTTTTATTTAAGAATGAAGTTTGTTTTTTTTTTTTAACTACCTCGAGAATAACGATGAATAACTAAATGAAATTTTCAATGAAGGTCTTTAAATAATTTGTACTTCAATAGGAAACCTCATGTTAATAAATAGGAATGCTTCTCATTGTACTAATTATGAATTCATACATTCATTGGAGGGAGCATTGTTTTCATTCCGAGTTATTGAAACATACTATTCTCATTTAACGTAAAGAGCTTTTTATTAAATGAAATACCACGTTATCATTAACGAGTTTGTGAAATGCTCCAATTTAAATTCCATTGCCTTTTCAAGTGGCGAGGAGCTCCGTACCTCTTTCGAATTATTCACACATACCTTCTTTTTGCTTAGACGTAATGGAAGTGAGTTTATTGATATACCATTGGAGGGGTTATAACCGAGCAAGGCCATGTTTTTTATAGTTAAGAAACGAAGAAATGTACGTGTGGTCAATGTATTTATTGATTTCTCAGTAAGAATATTTGACGAGAGGATTTCCATTGAAATTCCACTGAAATTTAATGTAGACGTAACTTTGCTACGAATGAAAAATATTAAATGGACTAAGTATTTCAAATTTATTTGTTCAAAACTACGAATTCAAGTAAAATTTTATTAAAGCACCCTCAATATAAATATATCTATTAAACAACTCTTTCTGAATCTACCAGCATTGACGATGTTCTTCCTTTCTGTGACTATTTCACGAAAGACCTCTACAGGATATGCATAATCGCACAACCATAATTATTAGCCATTATTATTTATTCTTGTGATGAGTACATGTATCAAACCGGTTTCAACCTTGGCCAAATAAATACTTTTTTCCTCTCACTGAAACCCGATGTTGGGAGATACGAATAGTCCGTTATATGTGACCGCTTCATCCACGGTGAGAATTACCTGATGTTGTTACCTCAACGTTTGAGAAAAATGAAAAATAACCGTCGTTCATAGGCATTTTTTACTTCAGTACATGAGAGGATGCTCACTGGGCATATATAGATATTTTCCAAAGCCTTATCCTATTTTCTCACCATAAAATCATCGCTTCTGCGTATAAGTCCATTCGACGTGTTTATTTTTTGTTTTTAAAATAATTTATACGGGAATGTAAAAAATCACAGACTAATGCTTCATTTTTTCTTGCATCCATTTGTTTCTTGACAATAAAAAATTCATAATGATTTTCTGTTTATCTTTATTTTTGTAAAATTCAATTGAAGATAGTGGTATTCCAATTAAGTTGTTCTCCGCATATACAATTGAGTTCTCCCCTCCCATACGTAACAGTTATTTCCCTACATGCACAACTTGAACATGTAATGCAGCAGCATCCGTATCAAACGTGTTGTGTATCTGCTCGCTTACGGTTTATGGCTCGTTCTCCAACATTTTGGATCATCTCCAAACGTAATCTCACACCCGTCGACTGAATTTTAATGCACATTGCATGCGCCACTGCGACAGCAAAGCCATTCCTTGGTTCTAATCCATTATTTAGGAATTTCATTCAGTTGCCTGATACGTGACATTTTGTCAATCCAATTGACAGAAATATTGACTGACAAAAATCATGCATTTTAATATTTCTTACATTTCTCAAAGTGAAATTAAATAATATATTTCTATAGAAATGTTTTATTGAACAACCATTAAAATTTCTCCCTAACAGCCTTGTACATATTATCGACAATCTGTTATTGATATATATATATATATATATATATACATATACTTCGCCCCAGGGTAAAGCCGCAGGTGCCGATAGAATAGCCTGACAAAAGGCCAAAGTGCAAGCTTATCTGTTGTATCAGAGGCGTCGAGTTGGCCCCCGCGAGCGTTACATACACTCAACCACTTGCCTTAACCCACCCGAAGACACTGTCTTGTATATCTTCGAGAGGGTTGAAATCACTACCGGCAAGAGAATACGTCGGATATCCGCATTGTTTCTTTCCATCGAGCCAACTCAGCTGACCTACATATTGCGTGACTTGAGGTATCATCGAATGCATTGTAATTGTTTTTTTTTGTCCTGCCTCTGGGCACTTCGAAGATGAAAGGAATCAGCTGAGCATCAGCTGCTTGGGGAAAGAACATCTTGATGATTTTTTCAAAGATTTTTAGTTTAATTGACGCTAATGTAAATTAAATGAGCGGCTTCAATCACTCACAAATCTCGGCGCCTTTTTTTATGGAGAGAAGAGCCATAAAATGACCCATTTCCTGCGGAACTGGACTTGTTTATTATGTATCACCTTTGTGAATAAAGGCACGAGAATTACGCGATGTACAATATATCATTCTAGTGTGGCATTTTTTTAAAAAGTTAAATACGGTAAATGATAAGAGGTAATGACCAGTTGTGACGATTTTATCGGCTGATCTAATGAATTGTGAAATTATGTTTAAAAGAAAAAGACTTCAAGTCATGAGAGACAATTTATCTTGAACTTTGTGGAGAAAATGGAGATTAAGGCGAATTGGCTTTTTTTATTACTTGTTTTCATTAGAGTTTTAGTTCGTAGTCTTAATTGCCAAACTCCTTATCTCATTATTTGCCCCAATCACCGAATTTTCATCTCAATTACTCTACACACGTGGTCCCCGCCACGTGACAGCCCCTCCCCGGGCCCCACATACCTGAGCAAGTGCACATGTCCTCCCTCCACTGTGTCTCCCTTGAACACCTCCCGTCTCTCCCTCTCGTTACTCACCGACCACAAACCTCTCTCAAGTTCCTCAACTCTCAGGATGAGATACGTCGTGCAGTCGGACGTGATCTCTCAGTCCAATGTTACTCGCCTTCCAGTATCAAATCATCATTTCAAAGTTGGTTTTTTTCTCACGACCAAACCCACTGACTTTCACTGCGATAACCTAGAGGTTTTCTCAATTACAAAATCATCACTTGAGAATGACGAAATCACTGAATTTCAGGGAGTGTCACTTCTCCCATAAAACAGATCAGTGGTGGAAGAAATCTGCGTCACCGGTATAAATAAAACCGACGTTAAATATTTATTGCATTTTTATTTAGGAAAAATACCATTGGCAAGTAGGACTGAATATTTAGTGAAAAATGAGTTTAGCTGATGTACAAAACGTTTTTAAGTGTCTTGCCTGGAAAATCGCGTGATGCACTGCAAGGAAAGAGATCGTAATTATGGTGAGGATCGTAGTAACTTGAAACATTTCAAATGAATTCCTTGATTAAATTAATTCTCAACTCCCACACTAATTCTTTAACGATAGTTATTATTATTTTTAATATTCATTTTATATAATACGTTCAACTGAATACAATTAGTCACCAAGTCCTTGAAATAGCAAGAACACGTGGATTATAATGAATGTATGACAGGGGATGCCCAAACCACTATATCTATTGTTTTTCAATGAGAGAAATGTTAATTGACATTGATGTAAAAAAATGTATACAATGATTGTCCATAACAGCGGTAAATGCCATGAATTTTGTCGAATGAAGGAGAAAGATTCGGAGGGTCTATACTTTGTTTATACTTATTTGTATATCGCGAGTCTCATCCAATTCACCGACCAATAATGTCCCTACTGACTCGATAAATGCATATAATACATCTGTATAATGGCAATGAGAGATAAACGAGTTTGTGGGACAAACAAGAAAGAAATATGGAATGAATTGAATAAATACTGGTGATATATGTTGGCTACGTTAAAATTTTCTTATCATTCATTTCCTCTTGGTATACATATAACACTATTGACTGGTGAATTTTGAAGCTGCGGTCTGTCGTGAATGGGACAATTTATTTTTTATTCTTTTCCGGCCTTGAGGGGAGTGGAGTTAATTGTTGAAGAGAATACTTTATTCCGGACTATTTCTCCTTGAGCATTTCTATTTGATATTATAATTTTCTTCTGTTATTGGAAATTTGAAATTTGAAAATTGAATTGAAAAATTCAATATTTCCCTTTTCCAATGGTATGACAAGAGTAACAATGCATGTGGTTATAAACGGGAGAAAAAAAACGAATTTATCACTTGAATTTGATGAATAATTAAAAAATAAAAAGCAGTAGACAATGTGCAAATGAACGTGACATGGAAAAATATCCTTGCATGCCGTGAGAAAAATGAGGATAATTTCCTTCTAACCCAAGGGTACATATTTATCACAAATGACAATATAAACTGGAATTGTTGGAGTTGTGGGGGGAAAATGCCATAAAGAAAAGAATAATGTTGAAGTCCCAGTGGTAGTGCCGGCTTAATACTAGAGCGCGAATTCATTTGGCTTTTTTTTATTTAACGCCCTGGCGTTAAATTCCGAGAATACTTTATACTATTCTCCCCCCAATGTAGATCAATTGCTCTGGCATTCGATCAATGTTCTTCTCGAATATCGAGTTTTAGTATGAGTGGATACTAAGATGTGTTTCACTCGTCGGATATTTTATTCGTGGCCTCGAACCCTCGAACGCACTCACTCGATTTATCTATGATTTTTCCGCTACAATTTCTTTTATTCTTGTTTGTTTCAGAATCACCGACCAGGGATGTCAGTATGAGAGGCAAGTGCTATTATTGTATCATATCATATTTCTCAAGTATTTTTAGGTCAATTCTTTACTTTCTTTATTCACTTATCCGGTGAACGTCTTGTTCTTATGGTGTCGAGGAACAAAATCATTTGTTTATTTTTTTTTTTTTGATGAATTCTTTTAGGAAAAACGAGCGCGTCCGATGTCGAACATGGACTCGTAAAACCATACTCAGTCTCCTCCGTGTACACGAGAAAAAAAGCCGGATATACGCGAGGTAATAATCATTTAAAATGTAGATAGCAAATGGCCTTTATTATTATCGGAGAGAAATTACTATCAAAATTTTATCATTCAAAATTCAAAATATGATTTCACCAAATTCATTGAAAAAATCTTAAATATAAATTTCTCTTCGGAGTGATTGATAACTGTCCACGATTGCTTTAGATTATGTTGCTTTACGTTCTCAATAAAATCAAGCAAATAGCCGTGCAATTGCGTCGTAGGATAGAGGATAGGCAGTGATCCGGCATTGAACTCGTATACAAAGTGTCTCAAAGTATTGGAATTTAAATCAGGTGGCTCGGTGGTTGGAGGTGGGAGGACGGGGCGGAGTACTATTATCAGGACACTGGCATTTGTCTTCCTGGTGACTTTTCTATGGCTACAGCTTCATGTTATCAGTCTCACCGGTAGGGATTTGCCAGCACAGTCATCGGCTAATGAAACATTGTTTTCCCTTGTGCCTCAAGAATTACACAGGTAGAGTTCAATAAATTGTTTCAGTCTGGCGGAATATCTTGGTAACTATGGATGCAGCGTAGACAATTTTATAATAAGTGAAGTTTCAGAGAATGTAAATAATTCTTCTTCAGATATTTCCATAAGAGAAATTCCAATGAATTAACTTTCAATTTCCAGATTCTTAAAAGAGAGACGTAATAGTTCACTTCATCAGGGACCTAATGGAACTCTCGGTAGTCTCGCTGAAGTAGACATAATTGAAATACAACGTGGTATCGAGAGAATAAATGCAGAGCAAAAAATTTATAACGATGATGCATTTGGTCCACTGGCGGCTGATGCGCCGGTGATTGTCATTCAGGTTCATTCGAGATTGACGTACCTGAGACACCTCATTGTATCATTAGCTCAAGCTCGGGGCATTGAACAAGCGCTCTTGATATTCAGTCACGATGTTTGGCATCCCGACATTAACTACCTCATCCAGAGCGTGGATTTTTGCCGGGTCATGCAGATATTTTATCCGCATAGTATACAAACACATCCCAAGAGCTTTCCGGGCGAAGATCCCAATGACTGCCCTCGGAACACCAATAAACAGCAGTAAGCATCATCCTAACATAACGACTTTCTATTATGTTTACAATTTTTTAAATATTTCATTTTACTTGTCAAGAATTAATATTATATAGAAGGTAAAAAAGATAATAACTTATAAAAGTTTTTTTCTGCCACCGTTTATCTGCCAATATCATCAATCATTTTAATATCATTGAAATACATATATGAAAACTGAGGAATACTGAGGAAATAAAAGAAATAAAAATGAAATATATTGAGAAAAACATAATATTTTTACCAGAGCCTTGGCCTTAAAATGTATAAACGCTCAGCATCCAGACCTTTACGGTCATTACCGCGAGGCGAAGTTCACCCAGACTAAGCACCACTGGTGGTGGAAGGCAAATCGTGTCTTTGATCAGCTCACGGTGACCCGAAATCATACGGGTATGGTTCTATTTCTGGAGGAGGATCACTATGTGGCGGAGGATTTTCTTCATGTACTCAGGCTTATGGAGCATACTTGCAAACATGCCTGCGAACGATGTAATGTGCTCTCCCTGGGCACTTATCTCAAGACTTATAATTACAACGCAGACTACAGTCGAAAGGTAAATATTAAACTAATGACATTGTTAATTATCCATCGATCAAGCAATTCCGGTTCATTAATCACGTGTTAATAATTCATCAACATCAATTGTTTGGCACTTAACGCGAAATCTTGGCCCGATAATTCAGTATCGATTCAGTATCAAGTCATTATTAATTCATTTCAAGTGCTTATCATTGCGATGGAATGACTGTTTCGAAGAGTAAGATTTTTCGAATAAAAATTGAGGGGATTTTTTGCTTTTTAATATGCGAACATAGTTCAATATGTAAAAAAAAAAACCCCCAGTATCTCGGTGTGAATGCTGTCCTCCAAACGGAACTGCTTCGTGGCCTAGACAGAAATGAACAGCGTCAACGCACATATCACCAGCTTCAGCCGTTTAAACAAGGCAATCATCACCTGGGAAAGCCATCGATTGAGACTCGTCGCACTGGCTCAACGCCATTTTTTCATAGTACCAAGTCAATTCAACCATCACCCGCATGGGCTTATCAACTATTACCAAGTCTCTACAATCATTACCAGAAGGTCTATGGTCAATTTATCGCTGAAAATGTCCCCTCTTTTTCTGTGTGTACATTGCAAATCTTTTGTTCCGATAACGCGAGTTGAATTACCCTCGATGGTATTATAAGTTCATTTTTTTTTTATAGTGGGGTATTTCTAGGGAACGTTTTGCAAAATTTCAGGAGGGATGGGGGGAAGAGAGAGAGAGAGAGACATGGAAATTTTTTGGATAAAATTAGTGAAATAAATTTAGATTTATCTAAGAAATTTGTGTCGTGCACAAAGTGACATCAGTGCAAAAATTCGAATGATTATTTATTCCTCCATTAAGGTCAATGAAAATTCCAATTGAACCATGTTATGAACCGCATGCCTATCTCTTACTTGCCTGAATCATGTCGTAAACGCTAATAATGTGTAGTTCAACGTCGCAAACGCACATCACATTGTAATTCGTGCCTACACATTTTCCCTGGTATATCACATTGAGCTTGGTAGGATCATTATGCATGACCACTTCCTTCATTGTAAATTCCAAGATTTCGCAGTGCCGCGAGGTCATTCGTTAAATTTTTATTCTGTTATTCAACATTTAAAGAATGACCTTGCCGCATAAATGAATCAAATGCACAGAGCGTGAAGTGTGTCTGGCACTCGAATGATTTTTTCAATTTTAATTGGAAAGGAAATATTCCTTGAGGAGGAGGAAACAAGTAGAATAGAGTGGAAAGATTTGATGGGATTTTTTTGTATTCAGGCCGAGGTAACACCGTGGATATCCAGCAAACATAATATGGGAATGGCTTTCAATCGCATTACGTGGAACAAGTTACACAAATGCGCCTTGAAATTTTGCTCATATGATGATTATAATTGGGATTGGAGTCTTCAGCATATTGCACAGACGTGTCTTCCACCAAGCAGGGGAGCTGGGCCTGCACCGAGAGTTGATTCGGGCCTTGTTACCATGATGATGCGTGCACCCAGGGTGTTTCATATTGGTGAATGGTAATGTGGGAATTGTTTACTGTCGGATTATGGGAAATTCCAATTCCTTCTCATTGTTCAGAAATATTTTTCTCTTCAATGATAGACTGAATTACAATTCACTTTAATCATTGTAAATTCACTGGTTCTCAGGGGAAAGCTAACTAATGGCAACAGTCAATGAACATTATAAAAATTAATACGAATTAGAAAGATATACTGAAAATTGGTATTGATCATGTTGTTGTTTTGATTAAAAATTCTAGAAAATTTTAAAATTTTTAGGGTAACGTAAAATTTTATAATTTTCTATCCTTAAATTCAATTAAAATTCTCACTCATCTAAATTATCTAAAATCACGTTAATTTAATTTCCAGTGGTGTTCACCACAAAACAAACAACTGTGAATCAACAGCTGTGATTGCTAAAGTCCAAAACATACTAAAGTCAGCAAGGGTGCACCTATTTCCATCTCAGTTGACCCTGACAATAGCGAGTATCACCAAAAAGACGAAATTACGCAAAGGTAATGGTGGCTGGGGTGACACCAGAGACCACGAGCTCTGCTGGAACATCACGGTCAATCCTGATCTGATATTGCCTTGATGTAAAAACCCCAGAGTTGGCTGGTAAATCAGTTGGAGAAAAAAAGAGCGCTACGTTTCTGCCTAAAACCTCAATTGACATTTTAATAATGAGTAATGCGTTGCAGAGTTGTAGCTCAATGGACAGGTCATTTTACTCGGATACGTATCAATTTACATTTCGTATTTATGATGTCTGAAAGCCATAGTCTATTTGCAAGAAGCAATAGTGATATGATTGGCTCCAAGGGGCCACTGGATAACGCACACGCTCAACCAATCATAGAATTCGGCGGAATTTTTTCAATCCTTTTTATTTTTTCAATAATCGAGACTATTGATTTATTTAATTTTTTGTTCCACTAGGTATTAAGATGAGCTAAGGAAACTTTATTTCAACGACGTGTACACGATATTCTAGTCATGCCTAATTCATCTGTTAAGATTGAAATATCGAGACTATCGAGTGTGAATGAAAAAAATCCAATGGAATTTCAAAAACAATCCTATTAGATTATTCACACGCGACCCATTTCCTTATTAATGTGATTTAAAATACCTAAAAGAGTATTTTACTTTTTTTCCTTTTACCCGTATTTAGGTTTACACAATTATTTGATAAAATTGTTTATTTACTTGAATAATGAATGCACTAGTACGCACAAAGTCTAGGTCGGAGTTTCGCCAACTGCATATGCAGTGGCCATTATCACCGAGTAAAATAACACCCCTAGTTGCAACACTTAACATTATATCCGTGCAATAGTATTTATTTATTTATTTATTACTAATTTGTTTTTCAATAGTTCAGTCGTATCTTCAGGGAAGCGATGAATTCAAGTTTTACGAATGGAGCAGTGAATTTCGCTTATTATGTATAAGTATAGATAGGTTTGTTGTTAATAGTGGGGAGTGGTAAAAATTACGACGAACAGACATTGAAAATTAATGAATTATCGTCTAGTGTATAAACTTTGCCATACCAAAGGACGATGTTGTACCGTCAGCAAATGATTTTCTAACGAAATAAAAAACCAATGTTCCTCAGATTTTATTACGTTTTTTTAAATACAATAGGAATCACAATAAAAAGGACTATCGTCTTTATAAAAATGCTTTTTTTTTTATCAATTTCAATATTTCATCTGTTCTGAAAGTCAATTATTCCATTTAAATTGTCAATACTGATAAAACATAATTAATTTCCTATTTGCTTATGAATAACCGGAACATAATCGTCGAATTCAGCCTTGAGATAATTTCCAGCGAGTGGACCCTCGAGATTATACTTCTCAGCTAGTTTTTTTACCGAAAATCTGTTTCGTCGTTTATCCCTGTCACCAATCCTCCTTTCATCAAACGTTATCGATCCCTGGTTCTGCTTATACAGCAGAAAAACGTATCTGTGTTTCCCAGAGCCTTTTGGAGGTGCCGGTCCTACATACTCCGTTAGCACCTCACCCTTAGCAACTTTGTCTTCTGGTATGTTGCCAACGACCCAGTGCTGCCATTCGCGATTGTATCCGCGTACAGGGATATCTGGATCTGGAAGTATATTAAAAATATACAGGATTGTCTCTTAAATTCCTTGACTTCTTTTCTTAATTATTCATTAGTTTTTTTTTTTTTAATTTAATGATGATCGATCGTTAAGCAACCTTGGCAATAGAAAAAATTCTGGATTGTATCCAATTCCAGAAGAGCCCGATAAACTTACATCAGATTCTAAAGGGGAATGCGTGCCACTGGAAAACCTGTTTCGTGATGGTGAAAGTTTCCTTTATTATTTATCACGTGATTCATTATACAACAAACTGATATCGAGGTACAGCGCGTGGTTGATACTATGTGAGTAAAAAGATTGCCCGTGTATGTTATTTTTCTGTTGAATGTCAACTTCTGAGGATAAGAGACATCTTGAACGAACTCTATATATATATATATAATTTCGTTGAAACTCAATGAGACATGTCAAGATTTTTCTACAAAACAATTTCACTTCTTTTAAAAAAATATCGATATTTTCATTTCAAGTGATTCATCATCGATATAATTAAGCAGCAAAATTGTGTAATTTACCCGTCATAACAAGTGTGTAAAGTACTCCTCCCTCATGTTCATAATGAATCTCTGGAATATTTTTCGTCTCAGTTGGAGCAAATTCGTTTCCGAAATTCACTTCTTTGCTTCCATACTTGATCTAAACAAAAGAAATCATACTTTTATCATAACACAATTTACAATGAAAATGATGAATTTAAATGAAAAAATACTTCACCTCAATTTTCTTTAACGGCCCGCTCTCTATAATATCTGGAACAATTTTCGCCGCCTCAAAATCTGATTTCACATCCGCAAAAGAAATTCCCACAGTACAAAAAAGAATAACTAGAGAATAAATGAAGTTGTGAATTATTAACCTAAAGAGGAAATAAGTTTTCTTGCTGGATTTTTTTATTTACCTGCTAACTGCTGCATAGCGACTACTTCTTCACACACTCGATGTTCAACTAACGAGGTGGATTGGAAAACAGACCCTCTTATATTCACTGTCTCTCGGTTGAACGCTAGTGACATACACTCAAGGACGCCCAGGGCTAGTTTCCAATGATTTTGATACTCATTTCATTTGAAACATCTCACATCACGAAGAAGTTATTCTCATATTTCTCCATTCCCAGAGAGACTTGTCATTCTTTTTGGGAGAATGGAGATGTTTCAGTAGAATTTATGATCCTGTACTATGAATTTGAAATTTGATACTTCTCCTTAATCTTCAAAATATAATAGAACCTTTATGATTTGGAATTGTCTTAATAACGAATGAGTTTAGGGAGAATCATCATACGTAATTTTAAAGAAAATAGGAACCCCGTTGAGCAGTGCAAATGAGTGAGAGCGGGCAAGGATTTCGGTGCACAACCGAACAGAGCTTTATTACCAACAGATACAATGGACAAAAAATCACGATTATTGTGACTCAGGAAGAATTTTTAAAAAAATAATAAAAGAAATGAATGGAATAGTGGAGCTCATTCCCCAAGCTGTTTGTACAGGATTGGGACATAGTCATCCCATGCTGCTTGGTACATATTTCCAGCAATGGGTTGACCCAGTTGATACTTCTCCGCGAATTTCCTGATAGAGAATTTTCCACGGCCCTCACCACTCTTGTTGGTCAAGCGTTTTTCGTTGAACGCCAATTTTCCAGGTTGTTTGTACACAATGAAAACGTAACGATGAAGGCCCGTGTCCTTAGGAGGTCCTGAGCCGATGTAGTCCGAGAGGACTTCACCCTCTGATATTTTGTTCCCGGGAATGTTTCCAACTAGCCAGTGGTGCCACTCACGGAACGTTGGAGTCTTGCGAGACGGAGCATCAGGATCTGAAGGATTAAATTTAATTAAGAATATAAAAGACAAATGAATATTGTCTGCACAATTTTAAATCTTTTCAGCTAAATAATTATGTGACAGCGACTAAGGTCCATCCAGCCTTGAAGTAAAAGAAGAACCTAATGTTCAAACTCACTAGAAAATTGCTAGAACAAATGATATACCACTTGGAATAACTATTGACGATTGTTATTGAGATGAAAGCTATTTTCTAGTTGGAAAATTTGGTAAAATTCATTGATGGATACAATGAGAGATGTGACATAACAACCACTAGAAAATCCTCACTATTTAGTCAATAATATATTTAACACATTAGAAAAGAAATAGTAAAGGGGAAAACAAATAAATGGATGTAAGTAAATTAATTAACGAAAAATTATTTCATTGACGATTTTCTTGATTAAAACATACCGGTCATACACAAAGTGTAAAATCCATCAGCTTCAGCATTCCACTTTACATCTGGCTTATTCTTCACTTGGGTAGGAGTGAGCGCCTTGCCAGTCTCAAATTTGAGGTTATTCTCGTACGTAACCTGGACAACTGCCGGTGGGACCTGATCAATCACATCAGGAACTACCTCGTAGGTTTTGAAGGCTTGTGCCATGGTCGATAAAGGACGTGATCCAAGGTTCACTACGGGACGATGAATAATCTCAGCTGCAATTCAGAGTAGTTTTTGCCATTTAAAACAAGACAATTTAATAGATGGACCGAAATGAATTTTAATGACTCATTTTTTCTTCAAGGAATTTTCATTAGACAGGAGAGAGATTTCCATTTTATTTCGAATTAATCATTTTTTTATGAAAAGAAAGTCGACCCCTAGCTACATATTTGTTTCATTTTCTTAATATTATTATTATTGTTATTGTTACCGGCGGTAGTCCAAGAAATTGACAAGGTCCTCCTTGCAAACAAGTGTAATGCGAGAGGGAAGGCCGCCATCGTAGTTTTATGCGCTGCCACTGCGATTTTGAAGCCCCATCCATAAGCGTTGAGCAATCTCTCCTATAACTCTGCGTTGATCGTAACCCAATGTTTCTAGTCGGCGGGGGGTTGTAAATAGAATAACTAACTGATGAACATGATTGTACATCGTTAGTACATCATTGTACATGGATTGATTTTTTTTCTAGCCCCGTGCATAATTAATAATAATTTTCATTTTGCTTATGGTGTTAGGTTGTGAACGTGCCCGTCGGCAAGGCATTCCTCCGGGGAATATTCTAAAATTCCACTTTAAGCTTTTCGCGTTATTCTCAACTCCTGGACTTCCTAGAGTAAAAAGTCTCCTAGTCCAGTTTTCTCCAGAATATACCAGATTTAATTGTCAAAGAAAGAAAAATTGTAATAAAGAATAAGGATGAAGAAATTACTGAACCTCATGTCTCAGTAATTCAATTAATTTATAAATGGTGGATTTTTTAAATATTTGTTTATTCAAAATTACGTAGAATATGAAAAACTTTATACACTAGAAATCTCCGATTACACAAAAAGTTTCCCATTTAATCAGTATTTGGCCAATTGCTCAAAACAACCAGAACACAATAATATCGTAATGAAAAGTCGTTATAAGCAGTCAATCATGACCTGAAACGTCGGGAAGATGATTTCTGTGACAAGCAATAGACGATATAATTTCACTTGGATGTTTCGGTAAATGTTAAGGCGATATAAAAAATACGTATCGCCTTTATTTCTAAAAATTAACAGGGCTACTCGATATAAATCTGTGTAAACGGCTGTCAAATTTGTACAGTGGGATGCCCGCCCTAATTTACATATGGAAGCATTAGAATATATGTGTACGACGAGGACGAGTTCACGATTACGAGCAGCCCTGTGATAGGCCCAGCCGTTCCTAGGACTCAGCTACGGGCTATTGCAGTATTAACTCCTTCCTTTAAATTAAAATACTCGTTTGTACAATTTTCTCGTTCTCCGAATATAACTCTTATATACAAGTGAAAAAAATCTAAATGCTATTCTGAGACATTCATAAAAGTCCATGTGCTAATCAACTATTCAGAAATAAGCGCATTTTGTTCAATTGTACTAGATCATGTGTTCTCAACTTAATTTCATTTTCCATTATTCGCTATATTTACAAGGGGGGCGAAAGATTAATGTAACTATTTTGCACTGTTATGATGTTAGCATCATAAATATGCTACCATCCCGAACTAATTCAGCTGTGGATCGATAAAACGTGTTTCTTTTAACAAACTCTGGATATGGAGAAAAATAAAAAATAACAGTGAGGGAAAACCAATTTTTTGAGGAGTGTACCTTGAGCTTAGTAATACACAGCAGAAAATTTTTCCAATTGAGAACTAAAACTTTCAATTGAGATTTTTGTGCTTTTCCAAATGAGTGAAACAAGTATTATCGCACAAGAAAGTACTTTCTCGAGGTAAATCAATTTACTCAAAAATTTTAATCTAATATCCAAATTTACTCTTACTATTTGTATGGAAGCTATAATTTTTGTTATTTATACGAGAACTCTCCCCTTAAAGTACTTTTTTCTCCGCTGATTGAATCTATCGTGAGTTCTTGAGTTGCTTGTGCAGATAATTGATTTGTCAAACAAAAAAAAAAAAAAACAAACAGATCCACGTTTTACCACATCACAACTGATACTCTAAATATATCTATAATCCAAGTCGCTTGAGATTAGCCCTCGCAGATAATCCAGCAGTGCGATGTTTCTCTCCCTGCCAGCTCTTGCTCTTGCTTCGAAATTTTCTCAGATCAGCCTCGTGATCTGGATGAGTCATTGGCCTGTATCCTTGAGGACTGCAGAGGGCCTTCTCGTGCTGGTAGAACTGCTGATACCCCCCATGAAGCAGATAGATCTCCGGATAATACAGGGCCGGGTAATGCTCCTTGTTCATTTTTCTATCAATGTTTCTGAGGTATCGAGAGAGATTGGGACCCCTCTCCCAGGAGAATTCGCAGTGAAAAATGATGAGGTTGCGCTTGTTGCTGTCCGGTTGAATCTCAGGGATTTGAGTCAATGGATTCATCAGATACTCTTCAATCAGCTCTTTCGTGTAGAGGTTCAAGGCTCCCTCGATGTGCCCAGCTTCGTACTCATACGGATATCTGCAATCGACGATTGTAAACGAACTCACGGACTCACTAAATTCTCCTTTAATTAGTCCAGATAATGTCTCAGCAGAAATGGACTTCAGATCCTCGTGATGGCCCTCAGCCAAAGGGAGAATACACGTCTTACTAAAGTCGCCAGTTAGATCAGAGTCTGTTGTACTCCGGTGAATAGCCGACTTGATATGCGCATGGGCATCTGTCTCAGAATGACTTCTCTGGAGAATATGTCTCGAGTATTTGGGAGATGGAGTTGATGGAGACGACGGAGATGTTTGTAACGGCGTCGGTGGGAAGGTATCAGTCTCGGACTCTCTCAGATGATTCTTCTTGCATCTTTTGACTAGTATGGGACTGCAGTCTGTCGGAGGCTCTGGACGTTTAAAGGATTTCACGTGCGTTGGGGAGGAATAGGGTGAGTTCCTGTTCTCATCAAAGGACAATCGAGATATTGAGGAGGTGGCGTTAGGAGATCGAAATAGGCAGGATCGAACTCGGGACATTGGAGGGGTTCTGCAAATGAGTCTATCGCTATTTATCGAAATTGATCGTCTCATCCCCATAGGTTTTGTCCTTGCGAACTCTGGAGTTGTGGCAGCGTCTGTGTCCATCGGTTTTTCAAGGCATTCCATCGTCGGGATTATGTCCCCGGAGAGGAGTTTGTTGAGGTCGTTGGGGTACGAGGTTGGTTCCATAAAGGTATCCATGTCCAGGAGATCGTTCAATTCATCTTCGGTTGACTCGTATCCTGAGGAGAGCTTCTTGATGAGGAGTTTCGACGGCCGTTTTGAAGTGGGTGAAGAACGAATTGGCGAATCTAGAGACATCCTCTTAGGGGCAACTCCCAGGGGCTCGGCGAATCTGAAGCTCGAAGGACATTTTGAGAGGTCCTCCCGATCGGTGAAGCTCGCACCATAGCCACTGTCCTGACTGTTTGGGTCACAGTCCTCCAGGGGGAGGCGAGATTTTATACTGGGCATCTGCAAAGTAATTAAATGAATGTTATTTTTATTTATTTTTTTTTATTCTAATGAAGGAGAATTATTAATTCAAGTTCATTTTATAAAGTTGTATTTTCGGGGGAATTCAATTATTTATAAATAAGAAGCGAGGAGCAGTTTTTTTTTTCTTTGAATTAAGCAACGTCAAAGGTGTTGCTGAATTCAATCCCTGACGAATAGAGGAAATACTGATAAAATCTTTTGATTTCAATTACTGATGAAGGACATTGAATAAATTAAAGAAAATCGTTTGAATAATTACAATCGTTAATCTATTCAAATCCATAACACCTGTCCGATCAACAGATTTTCAAATTTTCAAAAGAATAACGATTAGATTCATGAATTATTCAACTTACTGTTGGAAATCTTTCCTGAAGCTCTAACAAAAAATCAAATAAATGATAATTTCAATTGAACTTCCTTACCTTCAGTGGGCTCGTTGACTGATGTGGGCTTCCATTCTCCTTATTGATCAACTGTAATGGTGACCTCGACTCGGGACTGTTGAGGCGTCGCGACGCCATGCCAAGCAGCCGACGACCCCTCACTCGAGATTTCACCGCACCCTCCGGGGTACTTTTGATTTTGAATACATTTTTGAAGAGTCTGAAACAACAGTAAATATTTCATTAAATTCCAGGAAAAACTACTGAATTAAAAAAAAAAAAACCTTCAACTTTGTAATCAAGAAAAGGCGGGCTGTGAGCATAACCTCAAAATATTCTTCTGGAGTTTAAAAATCATTTACAAAGAATATTTGAAAGAAAGCAATTCGTATTTTTTTAGTTTATTGTTCAATTTCACTGATAAAATGTTCCGACGAGTAGAAAATCATATGCATAAATAAATTAGTAGGTCAGGCCATGCGATGATTTCTCAAGGGTGCACATTATTTAATAAAAAAAAAAGTGCAGTTGTAATGAGCTCGTTATGTACCAATTGTTCAATTAACTTGAAAGAACATCGACAATCCAATTTTTAATTCATAACCACGCACATTCTAGATTTTTTCATTGAATTCACAGGACTAGAACACTTCCGAAGAACATTGGCGCGCGACTGGTGCGAATGGGAAGTTAGTACGGCGTTGTAGCGATAGGTGGAACACGTTATATTTTATTCAAATTTCGGGCTATTAATTCAAAAATAAGAGTGACGAGATAAGAAAATTCTTTAATTTTCTTAAGCGCGAATAATCATGGATAATATTTCAAAACTATTACCCTTCCTTATCGATTAATTCATTCTCAAGTTAACATTAAGAGTTACGTTTTTCATAAGTTCATCGGAAACTCATAAATATAGCAGAATTGTTATTGAACATTGAAATATAGATAAAACATGAAGAAAGTTTAAACAACAAGTTCACTATCGCAACAAGATCAAAGATAGCTTCCGGAAACCGATCGCAGAGTCCACTTGACCTGTTTCACAATTGCTGAGATCTGTCAATGCATAATTGCCTTTCGTATATGAATGAATTAAATTAATTATCACTGCACTTAGATTTCCATAAATGCCTACCTTGTACATTGATACACATCACAAGGATCGCTAACTGTATCCCACAACATTATAGACGACCTCTTAATTTTTAACAATCAAGTCAAGTAATTCACTAGATTGAAATCGCTTTAATTCTTTGATTTTAGTTATAAGTTATTTTATCCGGTTGAATTTTGACGATTGGGTGGATGTCAAATAAACTTGCAGAGCCCGAGTTGTCAGGATGAACACAACCTTGAGAATGCTAGCGAGTGGAGGGTTACAAGGGTTTTTATAGAGCTGTGGCGGCATTGGTGGGGGACATGACAGGACCAATGAACGCAGTTGAGGGGACCCGCCTAAATCTGAGGGCATACACTGCCAAAAGTAGTTCTCCCACTGTGGGGGGGCTTTGGTATTTTAACGATGGGGGTCTAGCGCTTTTAAATTCACCCTCATTCATTCAATTTTTTCAAAGTTTTGCTATTTTTTTATAGAGAACTTAGGCGTAGTTTTAGGAAAATGAGTAAATCATTATTTGAAGCGAGGACTGAGTGGGAAATGTTTATAAATCGACTAATGCATTACAAAACTTTATCAAATCAGGAATTTCTTATTTCTTATGAAATTTGTCAATTTTATAAATTCATCAATAACTTTGCAGGCCTTTCGGTTATAAAAGCAATGAGAAAATGCAACAGTCGTATTTGCTTGCGAACGGAAGCTTTTTTAGAGCTCAATTTAAAGGAATTGGAATTTTAAGGCACTCTCAAGGCAAGATTTCCATATTTCATGTACATGAAAAATTCTACTTCTCTTGTAATACTTTTGACAAATAAATTATTCGATTTTTAAAGCTGGGGTTTAAATTTAAAGATTAATTTTTAACGACACATGTAAAAAGGGAAATTAATGAAGGCCAAAGATGGATAATCATCTATCTTCAAGGCTTAGTGAAAGAAGGAGTGCTCTCAGTAAGTTTCTTCATTCTTCTCAAGCTGAGTGCAGCAAGAGGTGCAGGTACCCCTGGAGTTTTGCCCAAGATATTGTACTTTATTCTTTCTTTTTTTCTCATTTCTAACCGAGGCACAACATCCTTGGCGAGAAATCACAATGGGCAACACACCTGATCGTTTTCTTGAAGAAGACACCCTCACATTTCTTTTTTCATCCCCGCAGTTTTTCACAGGGCAGGCACAAGGCGTGATTTTAACAAGCTAATAGGGTGGACTCAGTATGCGACGAGAATATTATGCACTCATTTGTGAATTAATTTTATTTAAAAAAAAAAAGATGAATTTTATCATTTCGGTTGGAACTACCTGCCGTCCCCCACCTTTTCTCCACAATTAAAATTCTAATCAGACAGAGCTTGTGCATTTGTTCAAACAGAACTCACTTACGAGTTTGCTTCAATCGCCAACAGACACAATTTTATTAATGTCGTCGTCTGATGGGAGTCGAAAAGACCAACGACCGTGGAAATACCGAAGATACAAGTCTAACTGAATGTGTCTGCGGTCGTGTCAACCGCTCAGACAAATCTTCCCCATATAACACTGTGGATTTTCCGATAGATTAAAATTCAATTATTCAGGTCTCAACGTATTATTTCTTGGAAATATCTATGTACGCTGGTTTGCCTGGAAGGGAATGATAATTTCAGGACTGAATAAACAATGAGTGTCATTATGGAAGGGAGTCCTTACAGTAAAAATATACATAGGCAACTTTCATCGGCCTAGTTGAGCGTAGGTATTTGCCCTCGGAAATCGACCTGTGTCTTCCCGAACCTTCGGTCAGCCTGAAGTATTACAATAATAACAAATAAGTACTCGACAAAAGCTCATTTGCCATGTTATAAAATTCAAGTGTATTTTTCCTTACCCAAAAATGAAAAGGAAATTCAATAAATCTCTTAGTCTCGCCCCCATTCACCCCCAGGTAAACGACCTTGCGTCTGACAATCAATGATCCACCACTTCCCCTATCCATTCTCAATAAAATTAGCCCCCAAGATGTGAGGAAAATCGCACAGTATAATGAAGAACCCCCCTCTAGTCATCGTTATTGACTTATTGCGTACGAAATATGGTTAAACATTCGAAGGTAGCGATATTTAGATGGATATCAGCTGTCGTTTGACTTGATGGCCCCTTTTCACTCACAGTGTGCAGTACTCTATGGTGGTTTCTTCACGGGGGATTGTTCCACAAGTCACTCAAGGGGGTACCTAACTCCTACAATGCGACTCCTTGCCCTACCGAGAGAAAGCACTCAGCCCATTTTTACTTTTGCAATTGGTTTATACGAGACGCCCCCCCCCCCCCAATAGTTGATTATTACGAGAGCTAGGTGCTGTATCAAAAAGATCAATTGAATCTAGTGGGGTTCAAGATTAAAGGGGGAGGGGAGCCCGAGTCAGCTGGACCTTCTTCGTGGCGAAACGTACGGAATTTATACATACAGCTGCATTACGGTTATACATATGGAGAGGGATGATTTATCAAATCGTTGCCATTTGGTATTGCAAAATTATTTCAAGACATTGATAAAAAAATTTGCAGGAATATCAAGACATTCCTGCCAACCAATGGATTATAATTTTTTCCACCTTCATTTTAATACAAAAAAGTCCTCTCCATGTAACATTTCTCCCTAATACTGCATGTACATTGTTATTTTATGGCTAGACCTGTCGGTTTTATGTCTTATTCTAATCTCTCATCCGAGATTAGTCTTGGACTGATGCATCAGGGGTACGTTTGAAGGGCTATTAACTGAAGCGACAAGCCGGAAAGTTCAATAACATTTTTATTGTCGTTTTTCATCAAATTTTATCGACCTGTCTCATCCAAAAGTACGAGAGTTTGAGAAATTGGCAGAAGTTCGCCAACTGCTTAAAATCTCCCCCCTGTCTTTGATTTCGGTGGGCAGGGGGAGGTGGAGGGGGAGAGGACGCAGATGGTTGAACGTGGGGTACAGACAGCAGTGGATAACTCTAGTGACGCGTGCTCCACGTCGTTGGGGTGTGTTGTCTACCGGTAGCTCGAAGGGTGCTACCCCCTTGCTATACCAGTATAAACGTACGGGGATGCGGAAAAACACATATGCACTTTAAATTACTTTCTTGTATAAGTATCGGAGCGTACATGCACGCGTTAGGCATCATATGGTCAGATATACAGACCAAGTGACTTGCAGGTATACACTGTCAACTTATATTTTCTTTGACATGTGCCGGTAATTAATTAATTAATAATTATTGATTTTACGTTTCAAGGTTAATTATTACTTCATTAGAGAAATGCAAAAGAAGTTTCAAAATAATTCAATGAGACATTTCCACTTGAAAAATATTTTTACAGTTTGCGGTTGAGTCCCGAAACTATTAGAATGAGCCCTCAATTTTTCACTGACCCAATGACCCCTCTAAATTTTTCCAAAAAAATCAAAAGTCTCCACCAAGCGGATAATGATCATCTGTTACCTGGGACACCTTCCCTATATAAGAAGTTGCGTGAAGTATATACACAAGCGTACACCCCTCTGGATCTAGCCGTTTTTCGCCATTCTTTTCGTTGCCAGCCGCCGCAGATGCATCTCACCTTTTCCTCGTCCTCCTCATGTGGTAATTCTGCGATATGTGAACGAGACACGAGGAGGGTGAGTGAGACGAGAGAAATACCAATTGAAGGAGAGAAAAAAGTAGTGAAAAAAAATAGTTATCGAACCCCTGGGATAGGTGGATTGATGATGATTCGGTGGCATAACGGTGGGGGTCATGTAGTTCATGAACATCATGGGAAGGAGGGCCAGACAAAATGTGAGGTTTAGCCACAGCTTCACGGGGAATATCTCCTTTTTTATGGATGCGACGGAATTCACCGTGAAAATTACATTTTTTCGGGGGGGGGGGGGGGGGTTTACCTGTTGGGAAAGGGTTTCCTCCCTTCGGGATAAGGGTAGTGATAAATATATCTTGAGAGGACTAATGGGTGACGATCAATTTTAGGCGTTGACGTTGAAAAAAAAAACAAGGGAAAAATTGGGGATTTGATTTTTTTTTTTGCCTGAATGGAAAAATATCGCATGTTGGCATTTTTTACATGGTAAAGAGTGTCGAGAGTGTTTCACAAGTAAAAGAAAATCGTAAAAGTGAAAAAATAACTCAACTGATTGTTTTATGCGAAAAGCATATTTTTTTAGTTCATTTGAAAATGAATAATGGTAGTGGGAATGACAATCAAGTTGAATAAAAAAATAAAATTCAATGATGAAATGTCCAAACTAATGTCTATCTCCACAGTTTCCTCGCTGTAAACGATGATAATCATCATCCGGTGACTTGAAAAAATCAATGACACATTGATCCTCTAATTCGATCCCATGATCGG
Source organism: Diachasmimorpha longicaudata (assembly GCF_034640455.1). Classification (NCBI taxonomy): domain Eukaryota; kingdom Metazoa; phylum Arthropoda; class Insecta; order Hymenoptera; family Braconidae; genus Diachasmimorpha; species Diachasmimorpha longicaudata. Next base: position 7,652,793 of record NC_087235.1, read on the forward strand.
TAAAAGAAAAAAGGGTCTCTCCCCCGGAAGAACGAATTACGAGGACCGGTGTGTTCTTGCCGTTTAGGGGATTGCCAGAGGAATCTACCAAGGGTAAAATCTTTTTTTTTTCTCCTCGTTGGGGGAATATACCCATATGTTACAGTATTATAAGGAAGCTAGTAGCTCGTGCCACGAGAAAAATCGCGGGCAGATGGATCTAATATAACTGAAATCTTAAATGTCGCAATATGTTTGCCATCGGTTACACACTAGTATATTTTATTGGCCTTGACCATTATACCCCAAGACCATTTGGGTCTTGACCATTCCCGCGCTAGTTTCATCAAGTATGAGTATAGAGTGTCGGAAGAATCAACCCTTCGTACTTGGCCACGCAAAATCAAAACAAGTAAATTATTCGAAAAAAAAAAGCCTTTTCTATGTCTATTCGGACTCTTTGAAATTACATCGTTTTGTTTATGAAATATGGAGGGGAAATTGTGTATATCATCCAATCAGGGGGCCCATTTACAAGTATGAATGAACGCTGATTTAAGACGATATTTATATGGCAGACTAAACATATTTTAGATATTTTATATGGAAGGGAATAAAAAAGTGAAAATATATGTCGAAGGGTCGAAAGAGGTCGGCGATTTTTGCCGAAAATAAAAAATGATGATATTTGAATTGGAAATTGGAATAAAAATAGTGGATATTGGCCTCGTTGACTTCGATGGGACGAAACCTATGAAAATTATGATGAAATTGCGTATTGCATAGACTGATACACCATTGAAAAATTACTCTGGAAATTTCAAACACAAAACTACACGTTTAAAATTGAATTCAAGCTGCAAATATTAAATAATCAAATGCACCTAATACTTGAATATCAAAAAATTGCAATAACTCCTCAAATTATCATCAAAATAGTTATATTCATCAACATTGATGATAAGGGATGTGACACATCCCCTGTTTCACGAAATATTTTCGCTTGCTCAAAGGTCTCTACTTTTCATATTACTCAGGGGATAGCACCGTCAGAGAACCAATAAGATATTTGTCCATATTATTTGGTAATATGGACGAATTATCCTTGGAGTACCTGAGGTGGAGGAGGGTTAACCCGCACGTACCACCCTTACTCAATGGAAAGGCACTCTCCCCAGATATGTCGGACGCCTAGATGGTTTAATCCATTCTGAGAATTTCCGGAATGCTGAGGTATATTTTTCGCATGAAAATGGAATTATAAACACCCCCTGCAGGACAATTCAGGTAGCTTTATGCTCGGGTTCGTACGAACCCTTAACTATCGTCATCACTGTAATTGTATTCTCGCTTTCTTTCAATAGAAGTGAAAAATATATGATGATTGGGGTTGGAGTAATGAGTAATTGGTAGGGTGTACTTACCTACTCTCTCTCCTATGGCTGTCATAATTCCAACAACGAGACCGAGTCCCGTGTTTAAATAATCGCCCTGACCATCGAAAAACACGGCTGTGAGGCAATGGGAAGTAAAAGATAGAAAACTACGAATTTTGGATTATTTCAGTAGGGTAACGAAGGTTGGAGAATGGTAAAGCTGATCACCCTAATTGAAAGTCATAAAAGCAAGGGTTCCTCGTATCTTTTGAGAGACAATCCCATTTTACAGCCTAGTTCTAAGCCCCTGGCATGGGCTAATTGTAGTTGAAAATTTTTGGGAACTGCTCCGTCCATCGGAAACAGTATAATCGAAACAATATGAGGGAAAGCGATTATACCGATTTATGCTTTCTAATGCCGAAGATTGTAAGTAAGCCGAGGCGGCAGGCACAAATCTTGACAGATCAAATATTGTAATAGTGAATGCTCCTAGTTAAAGTATCTCAATTACATTTTCAAAAAAACCAAGCCCAGAACTGTGAATTATTCTACTTGAATACTAAAAGTTAGAGTTCAAGTTTTACTTGTTAGTTTCACTCCAGTTGATGGTCATAAAATCAAGAGATTATCGACTGTGACTTGGGGGAAAATCGTGTTTCACAGGCTGGAAATATTTTCATTGACTATTCAGACGCACTCGGGTGTTGGAAATGTTCCAATGTTAGGGAAAAAAAATTGAGGGAAATCCTATACGTGAGTAATCGATGGGACAGTTTATGGAGCATAAGACGTTAACATGAATTTCACTATTGTTTCTAATGGTAGGTTTTTCGCCAATTGAATTTGTTAGAATCGGTTGGAGTCATTCGCTGGGGGGGATTCAAGACTCATGTTCTTTTGTGGAACGTGAATGGTGAATTAGGGGTTGACGATTTCGATGTGGGTGAAAAAGGCGCGTGCCGTCGATCATAAAACCCAGTAGGGAAATTGTAATATGTGACAGCTGTGTAAAGCCAGCGAAACCTTTGAAGCACTTATCCATCCTCACTATTATTATTAAACAATTAATAACTCTTCGGGTCAGATAATTAATCGCAAGTGGATGAATTAAACTTCCAAAACTATTTGAACGCTATTTTAACGAATTTCCAAAGGATTCTGTAGTTGATATAGTAAAAAATATAAATCTTATTTTATATTTTTATTCGTTAAATGAATTCCATTAATTGAAATATTGGAATAATATTATCATCCCGTAATAAAATTAGCGATTCAATACTCTGAACTACTGAATATACATACACACCTCGACTCATCGATTGCATAACCATCGGCACCCCTTTATTCCGTTGGTTATTGATTATTCCAGGGAATCGTGTGTACACAGGGGGGAGGTGGGGTGCCACCCCTGAACATCTGCGCGCCCGTATGACCCATAGGCTTCCGTATTAAACAATACCAATAGGATGGATAGTCCATAGTCGAGGCACGCACTGTGTACTCGATGCACTATCGTTTGCAGTGTATGGGGGTGTGTGTCAGATAGCCCCCTCAAATTCAGTGCAAACGGGTATTTATATCATAACGGCCGGATAGAACTATATTTCAATGACTAGGAATTTTTCGGAATCTATTGAAGCAGATGGACAAGCGGAATAATCACTTTTTGATCAATTTTTCTTTGAAACGGTCTTCCTTGGAAACGAAGGGGACGTAGATAAAACCTCTGTGTCCAGATGAATTTTTCGAGATTTGTGAAAGGGTGACGGGTTCTTTTAAAATGCCACAGCCCGAGTCGGAAATTTCACCGCGATTGAAAATCTTTTTGTCGTTCGCCACCTGTTTTGTTTCGTCTTTTTTTCTTCAAGACAAGTTATTTTACAACGTCCACTAGTAAATAAAAATATATGAAACATTGAATAACCTGTGGAAACTTTTTCAAGTCCACCCAAACAGGAGAGGTATTGAGTAAATAGCATACTCTTGGTGGTGCGAATCTTGCGACATGAATCGACTCGACCGCAGGTAGATACCAAAAGTCCATTTAAATATGGAAAGGAGGGAGTGCTGAGTGGGTACGTGACCACTGGAAACGAGCGATTCAGACTGAAAAATCCTGGAGTAATTTAAAAACGGAGCTGTGAGATTTGGGAGATTATTCTTTTGAAGCTCGTCACGTTTCAGAAGAAAAAATAAGAAGAAGTAGATTAATGGCCTTTGATATTGACCGAAAATGTAGCGTTTGTAATCCTTTGATCCTTAGATTTACGGACAAATCAGAGCAATTGAAGTGGTACAGATCCTCGTGTGAAAATTCAAACGCGACTTTTATTACTCGACTATTTTGATAGCTGTAAATGACGGATCTCTTACATAACTATATGCGTTCAATCTCATTATATGGCCTGCACAGTATCATTCAACTCATCTTGAGTGAATTGGGAAACTAGAAAATTCTTTCCCCCATGGAGATAAAACTGCAGAGTCAACAGGATCTCATAACCATCCTCAGCCTCTACACGAGATTCCCAGGCCCCTGGACTCGGTGTCGACCACGGCAATTTAAATCTCAACCGTCGATTGGGGAACGCGAGAGTGGGAGAGCCCGGCGTGAAACAGTGATGTGAAGGAGTTTGTGTTTGTAAACAGAGTACACCTCATACAACCAATTATCCGGTGCATTGCCCCTTGAGATTTGATTCACCAGCTGGTTTTTTTACTCTATACTTGGGTCTTTACAATACCGAAACCACAGCCGAAAATTAGTCATGGCTTCTGGACCTGTAATCAGTTGCGGTCATTCCGCACTTCTCCAAATTGAAATCAACTTATTGTTACAATTAAAAACTAACTATTAAAATGCATTTTCCGATTTTAGTCAAATTTTTTGTCACAATTATTTGGAGATTACTAAATGATAGAATGTTGTGAAAAAAATGGATTAATGAATAATTTCTGTTGCCAATGCATTTCCTCACCGGAAATTGTGAAAAGCAATCTCATGAAAAAAAAAAAAAAAGAAAAAAAAATCCACAGGCGTGCATACATGGGTGCATGTATTAAAATTCCACCGGCATCCGAGGATTATACCTGGCGCTTTACCGGGAATAAAATGTAGGGGTGAAGGCGGGAAATTCTTGAGCCGTTAGAATCCATCGAATAACAGCACAATAATTGACATGTATTGTTAAAATCGTGGGAGCAATCGGCAATTCATTCCGCATGTCTAGGGAATTTTAAATCATGCGCTATTTATTCAGACATTTATTTGATTCTTCTTTCGCAATAACTTTTTTTTCCTCATTCTGGTTATCAACGGCCGGAAGGGTGTGGCGGAAGGTAGACAGAGCGAAACGCTCGAGGGAAGGAGAACCAACCTGAAATGTTTGGGTAATTTTATGAAGAAAAATAAAAAGAAGGAACAAGGTTAAAGTGATCGCCGAGAAAAAAGGTCTTTAAAGCACCCTGTGTGGTAACACAGGCTCTTGAATTTTTTTGTTGTGCATGTAGCAGTATATAATAAATATGGACAATTGAGAATTCATTGTTTGATGATATTTATGATTTTTCCTTGAACTTTTCCTAGCATTTTTATTTTTTATCGTTAAAAAAAATGCAATTTCATGTGTTGCATTCAAAGCAAAATCAGCTCAAGGCTTTCGGAAAAAAATCAAGACTGTTTCAAAATAAGTCACTTCTATATTTGAAAAAATAAGTGAGAAAATTGAAAAATAAAATACATAATTCTCAGCGATGCAATCGCATCCCATCGGTTTGCGCTCAAACGAATGCACGCATAACACATAAGAAAGCATCGAGTGAATTCTGCCGCAGTCGCGAAGCGGGAACCACCCTCACATTTAAAAACCCACGTCCTTCATACTTTTTTCTCTTCTCGATCCATCGGTTTTCTCTTCCACTGGAGCAGTGCTTTGGGTTCCCGCGGCGATTTGCCGGCTAAGGGCCCCGACTCTCGGGCGGTCTCCCTTCCCTCTGCCCACCCTCTCTACAGGGTCTTTAAATTCCTCCGGTGTAAACACACCATACGGATCTCAGCACTAACATAATCGACAAAGGGAAACACTAGACAAGATCTTGAAAATTTAGAACGATAATAATCAAACGGATTCGTCTATATCCACTCTATATTTCCTTCTCTTCTTTTTTTCTGTTTTAATTTTCTGCAATTTTAGGGATACATATCTTCCGGAGAACGATAGAACAGCTTTGAAAGTCAAGTGGAAACGAATTTTTGGAAAATAGATGATGCGCTAGGGGACTAAAATAAATGACAATCTTTTTATTCCCTAAAAATGAGGAGAAATAAAATAAAAATTTTTCCATTATATATTTTTTTCCTGATAGTATAAGTGATTCTATGCCTAAAAAAAAACAAAAACTTCATTTATTTCACACCTTACGAGGTCGAGGTTACTGACGATGTTTTGGGATTCGTGCCATGAATGAAATGATGAATATGAGACTTTAATTGAGAGTCCAATGAAACTGAATTTCATACGAAAAAAAAATCTGTAAAATTAATGGGATGGAATAGAATATTGGAAAATACGATTCATAAAATTCAACACTCGTTTAATTTTAATTTTACAATGTCAAGGTCAAAGAAGAGGTCGCCTTATTTAAATCCGAGTTGATTGGCCCAGCGGTTGTTTCGCACTTCACTAAAAATTCAGTGATTCTTCGCTGTTTTCAGCGATCAACCTCGAATTATATTATAGAAGATTTATCAAAAGTTTAATGAAAACGAATTGTCATACATTATGCATTAAGAAGCCTATTTTATGAAAAAAAAAATCAGTGTCAATGTCTCGCCCGAATGTTCTTCCTATCGATATCAATAATAATTTCTCGGCATATTCATTTCTTTCATCACTGACTTTATCACTCAACCAAACATAGAAATATGACGTAAGCCTTTTCCATTAGGAAAAACCTGTTTCCAAAGCTATCACGTGGCATATGTTCCATATTCATCTGGAGTTAAAGGATCATATTATTCAGCTTATCCGTATCTACACTGAAGATGTAATTTAAAATTTTTGCCAATGGTAGACGTTGAAAATTCAACAGGAGAGACGCAGTAGCGGTACATTAACCGTCTCTTTCAGTCCTCTTGGAATTTCTTTCTGTTCCATTCTCTTCCCGCCTCTTTGGAGTGATCCCGGGGTCTCTTCTAACCGACGCCAACCTACCCGTAGTACACTCTCGCCCTCCTCCTTCGAATGCCTTTTTTTCTTTTACTCATTCTTCGTCTCTGCACGGCCCTTAACCCCCCTTCCGCCCCTTGGTCACTCTGTTCAGAGACCCCGGAATGCAATTTTAGATAGACCATAATAACAACAGAGTCAATGCGATGGAGACAATCCGCGTTATAAATGGGGGAAAGTTAAAAATAATGAAAAATGGTATAAAATTTCACTTATGTCTCTCTGCTATTTAGTTGGCAAGATATCAACATTCAGTTTACTAGTTCACGAGTTTAAAACCTCTAACACGTTTTAGTACAATTCTAATGGAACGAATATAGATCAAGAAAGGTACATCATAAAGATTAGACTCTAAATTCATTTCCCTAAAACGAAATTTCTTGGATTTTGTACACAACAACACAACAACAACAACAGAATTATTAAAAGCGAAAAATCGGAAAATAATTAAGCTACACATCTCAGTGAGAATTTTTCACTGTTCAATATGATCAATTTCCACTTTTTTGCAAATCAACTAAGAAATAGTCCGGAATAGGCAGAGGAACTGTGCATGAGGAAACAGGAGAAGGAAGTGTATGTGCACTTGCTCCATATGGTAATACGTTACACAGGTGTAATTGTACGGAAAACCTGCGGAAGCCGAGCGCTGATGCTTGACACCCGTTTGAGGAGGGTAGTACCACCCTCAATTCTGACGCGAAACCAACGTCTTCAATTGCTCTACAACAACGGTAAGAAAACATTCTACACGGCAGAAAATAATTAGTGCAAATAGTTCTCAATTGCAGAGACAAAAAAAAGTTGAGATGGAAGGTTAAGCCTCAATCTGTCCTGAAGGCAATTGGGGGAAAAAATTCATACCATCACGAAAAACTAACAAAAAGGATTCATTGAACATTTTCCCCGTGTGACAATTAGATTATAAATTTGACTCGATAACATAGTTTAGCGCCCCATTATCGGATAACCTCTTGCCAATAATTTTAAAATGAACGTCTCATTGCCAGTGACTCGCCGATAAGCCCTCGGGGTTCTATCGCTCGTTCTTTTTTTTCACTCCCAGTCGCAAAATTTGTGGCGAAAGAGAGAGCGAGAGAGGAAAAAAGTGGAAAGGAGAGATGGAGGTTGAAACCCCCGCGTCGAGAGAAACCGTTGCTGTTGCGAAGCAGAACAGCGCCACGCCGAGATACGGCGAGAGAAGAGTCGAGTTGTCACGGGATTTATATGGGAGATGGGTTGGTCGACAAGTTCGCTCTGAGATACATGTGGAGAGAAAGGAGAGATGAGAAGGGAGTATTAACACTGGGAGAGAGATGCGTTGCGTAATTTCCAACCGTCTTGTGTGGAAACATATATACATATATTTTTTTTTCTTGAGGAGAAAAAGTTTGTTAGATGTGAATGTAAAATTTACATTTATTTAACTGCAAAGAAAAAGAGTAATGAAATAAAACTGGGTGAAATTAAAGACCCATTGAGGAAATAATGGAAAATTCAATTTTTTTTCTGTTTAAAGTCCGTTGGAGAGCGATTTGTGACAAATGCGTGGGGATGGTCAATTTATTAAAGGCTATACACAGCAATTGTTGATTTGAAATTCGTTTGAATGTATTAAGGACTATCAGTCGTGAGAAATTTCACCCGTATGCCCCCACACTTTCATCTCAAAACTTCATTTATCGCCACTTAAGGCTGGCTATCTATTGTAGTTTAGCTCTTGAAATGTATACAACCTTTCGACTAATTCAAATTTCCTTTAAGTTGTTTTAATTCTTTGGAGATAAATGAAGCTCGAATATTATATAAATTTATAGATTGTAACAATCGCTCTTGAATCTTGACTAATTTTCATTACAAGATGGAATAAGTAAAGTCAATGATGGAATTATAATTAAGTATTTGCATAAATCTTCATATAAGGCTACATATTATGTCGTTCAAGACAAACAAGTTTTAATAAGAATGACGAAATGTTCGCTCTTCGCATGGCTCATTACTTTTCCTTGAATATTGGAAGTACGCTTATTTCATTAAAAGCGAATACGATCTCGATTCCACTTGCTGTGGTCCCGCAAATACTGGGGTAAAAACCGCGCTGTCTCTTTCATAAATACCATGAAAAAAGGAGCCCCGGGGCGTTGTGTGCTTCTCGATTGTAAGAAAACGAATTGAAAGAGAACGAAAAGTAAAACGGAATTCTCTTTTGAGCAAATGCACGCACTGACGGGTCCTTTTACGTTGGATAAATTTTATAACTCAACATTTTCACGTCTCCTCACCTGTCTCCTTCCGGCATTGCGCACCTCTTTGACCTCTTTCCAAGAATCTAATTGATGGAGATTGTTTTTTTGTCAGCTATTGTTTGAATTCCGGGAATTTCTTTGATTCGTTTTCATAAGATTTAACACAATTCACGGGGAGGGGGGGGGGAACTCTTCCTGTTTGAGTACTTTAGGTTACACGCGGTGCTGCTTAGACACTTAAGATAATGCCAAGGTAATATGAAATCTTTATTATTTTTGAAATTGATTCGAAAAAATGTAATTTGTTTACCGTATCAAAAATGTTATAAATTTGATAATATCCTCTACCAAATAACGAGAATCCTAATAAAATCAATTAGTTGACTGGCTGTCACTGAGATTGACAAGTTTGAGGAAAAAGACATCTGTATTATTTGTTTTTCTATTCTCGAGCGGTCTCTCGGGCTAGATGTATGTTTGTGAAGACCCACCGGCGAGATTTTCCTCAACGGTCCAGAGTCAAGTGCAATGGGTCTCGAGTGTTGTACACAGCCTTCCTGGAAGCTGGCTCCATTCCCGCCAACTTCTCCACCAACCCACCAAGAATGTTGTATTTAAAAAAAGAAAAGAAAAATGACCGGATGCGCAATTGTCTCTGTTTGCAAGTGCTCTCACACTTGTTTTTCAGACATAAACCGGACATTTTTTCGTCCAACGGATTCTCAGTCAGCGACGAAGAGAAAGAGCAAGACGTCTAGACGAGAATTTCTTTGTGCGAATAGATATGAAGGGAAATATGAGAAGGAGTCGACAGACCATTGGCAGAGTGACCAGTAGAAAAATATCTCGAGGTTTCCTCTTTCCTTTTTTTCTTCTCCCTAATTCTCTCAGATGTTTCCGACGTTATTTCAGTGGAAAAACTGTTGAGTTTAATCTGACAACAACATTTTGGCGGGAAAGTTGGAGGGATGGACTGGATGAGAGTCCCTGAGTAGGACCGGTTTGCTCTTAACCATCCGAGATATCGTTGGTGGGATACCCGTTGGGACTGTTAACACATCTACATGAGATTCCTTCGGGGCAGTTTCAGAATCACAACCGTGTCCACCCTTTTATCAACTAATTTGAAGTGGAAAAAAAATTTGGGGAGGATCAGCCACTTGAAGAAGGTTGGACTCTTTTTTCTTCGACCATTTTCGAAATTTTCTCAACTCTCGACCCTTTGTTCAATTATCCAATCAAGTCATTAAAGTTAGCTCAATGAAATATTTCGTGAAAAATCTTCTGCCAACTGATTGATCAACATCTGCGAGGTGTTCTTAGAACCTGGGGAAAGTCAAACCACCTGACAATGATAGATCTCACACCTACTTGAATTTACGAGGCGTGTCCGTATCTAACTAGGAACAAAAAGAGTAAAAAAAACCCTCGTCATTAGGTATCGGTGGGCGAAAATTCATCAAACGTATGTTATCCATAGAAATGCCGGTTCCATGGTCCAGTTTTTCGCGCTTTCCCTTTCGGCATTAGTTTTTTTTCCATGAAAAAATCAGCTGACAAACAGAGGCCGTCTCAGCTGTGCGGTGCATCCGAAAAATCCCTCCCTATACAGCCAAGACTTGTCGGTAGAGGCAAACAAGGGAGCGGCCATTTTTAAAGCCCAATTTAAAAGGCCGGAATCTCTGTATCTCTGTTTTTCCTTGGGACTGGGCTCGGGGAGGGGGCCCCGTGTGTTGGGGTCCATTGTTGTTCTCTCACTCACTCTCATGGGTTTAAATCCAACGTGGGGGTTAACATGAGGGACGGTAGAATACTGAGAAAAGGTCCATAAAAACTTGATCTCACGCGGTGCCGCTCCCACACTCGTATTTTCTGCTGATGGAGGAATAGAGGAATAGTTTTTTTAGCACATTGTGCGTGAAAATTCAATAATCTTAGGTAGGAAAGTGAGGGAGTATATCACGTGCCAGTGGACAATGATTTCCTTTCGTGGGCTAATTATGAAAAGACTTTTCATTCTTCCTTAAAGACCTTACTGCCCTTTGGGTTATTGTCACGATACTCCTTTTTCAATTCTGAGGAGATTAATGGGTTTAATTGGGAATGCTTTGAAGCTTCGTAGATATATAGGGAATTAAAGTTGAAAAAAAAAAAAAAACCAAGGATTCGCATTAATTTTGAAAGGAAATTCGAATAGGAAGCTGGTACTTTCTGAATCTTACCGAAAAATATCCCAATTACGAGCGAACAATCCAGTGGCACTTGTTGCAAAAAAAAACGGCCAACTCTTAATAAAATACTAAATAATAATAAATATTGTAAGAGGATGTCAATCTGTTTACCCATTCAATAGTACTGTGCCTACTTGTCGGCATTCGGATGTCTCAGGCCCTCCGCGCTCTGTATGGATTACTACAAGAAGAATCCCAATGTATCAAGATTTTTCCTATTAGTGTGGGGGGGGGGGTTAAATAACCAACGCCAATATATATATTGGCGTTGGTTGTTTATATATATATATATATATATATATATATTATACAACCCACGACATTGCGCAAAAAGAGAAAAATGTCTCCTGATGAAGTACTAGGGAAGCGCAAAAGATACAGAGAGAGAATCTTTACATGTTTTCTCTCTTCGATTTTTCTAAAAATGGTCATTCTTCCTAAATATTTCCCTTCATATATCTGGCGTTTACGAGATTTATGGAAGTGAATTCATTTCGATCTGCAACAATATACATTCCGAAGTGGAAACAATTTTGTGGAATCAATCTGAAGCACCGTGGAAACTCACGTTTCTCGCCGTCTTTTGACCGCTAAACGGAAAATGTTATTCATACCACTCGTGGCGAAAAAAAAACGTCCAATAAAGAATAGAAAGGCACGTCCAGTTTTGTAATTTATCTCCTGAAGTTTCAAATGGCCCTTTTGATTGTGCCCTCTCTCTCTCCTTGAAAAATCGGTCTACCACCTTGGTATCGAAGAGAGAGGGTGGCTCTATCCCTCAGCCTTGTTTGCCAAGGGAATGGAAGAAACGTCCAAGAGGAAAAAGAAGAAGCCTGAGCAAAAAGCCCCCGGAGGATCGGCGGATTGAAGTAAGATGAAAAACGTCTTGAGGAGAGAATGGAGCAGGTTATATCCACTCTTGTACGAGGGTGAATGCAGGTAGATGGTACAGGTACCACACAAAGTGGCCATCGTCTTCCCACATTGAAATGGATAGAGAGGAAGGAACGAAGGGAAAAAACCGTCTTTTTTTTTGTTGATCTGACGTTGAGATCGAAAATCACCCCTCTCTTATTCCCTAGGCCATTCCTTGTTGTCCTCCCTATTTATGACACTTCTATGGTATGTAACCACAGTTACGCCCTCTTCCTCCTTACTTTCACAGAGTTGCGCTACATTTATAATTCCCCTAGTTGTATTTTCTCCATTGACTTGTTGAAGAGATGAAGTGGACCTTAAAAAATAACAAGAAGAATGGAAAAAGGAATTTGAAAACATTTTTTAATTCATTGGGATCTTGATCTTTAGTCGAATCCTGGAAATTCATCAATGCCTCATTGGGTTTTTTGAGACGGAAAAAAAGAAAAAAACAAGGAGAAAGAGACCAATATCACCAATATCAGAAAAATAGAGTCGATGATAAAGAATTATGAGAGACAATTTAAAAAATATTATTTTTTAATTCCCTCCAGAGTATTTTAAAAATGAAACTCCGGGAATTCATCAATGTCACTGGTGGGCTATTGATGTCCCTATCCGGTTTGTCCTAGTCTTTTTGTGATGATTTTACGATCAGCTGATCGCCGGATGTTTTTGGCGGGAAGTTTTGGCGGTCAGGCGCGGTACGAGACCGGTTGCCAAGAGAAGAAAGAAGAGAACCCGAAGAATTGAGAGTGGAGAGTGGGGATTCCTGTGTTAGAACACAACACCAGAGACATGGATATAACGTCTTTGAGATTCTTGGAACGTCTCGGTGATTTGCATTCACGTGAGACACTATCCTGACGCATACCTACACGAGTGTAAAGCTGGGAAGGCAACTCCAAGTGGTTTTCTATTTCGGTTTTTCCACCTTCTATTATTTTTTTATTACCGGTCGTCTCCGCCCTTCAACTTCACGAAGCGGTACTACAATAGATAGTATGGATGAAAATCTCAGACAGGAAGGTGTACATCATTCTGGGCCTCTTATTCTCAGGTGTTTTAATATTTCAAACTGGTAATCTCAAGTTATTGATGATGGTCAGGACTTGGGAAGTGGCGAAGCACAGGAATTTTTATTATGAAGCAAGGGTTGTATTTCTACGTCATTTTCTCTACTTCAAACTAGACTTTTCATATTGATTGGAATATTTTTAAGAAGCGGTTATAGGAATAAATATCCCTGGCAATTATTGTCTGGAAGAGTCTCTTTTCTCAAAATTGAACGGCTAATAATTCAGGCGCAACGCTAATAATAATTTTCAGCCGCCATGACTTTTCCGAATTTTCATTTACAGGATAAACTCTTTGGTTTTCCTATAGAGTTGTAATTTTCATCCCCATTATATGATTTTATAATAAAATTGAAATTTTTTTTTCCTGGAAAAATTTTAATACATATTCAATGAATGGAATGAAGGAAAATCCTGGACAGGAAGCTATCCATCATTACTGACCTGTTATTTCTAGGCATTTTATTATTTCAAATTGATGATTTTGAGTTATTGATGATGACCGGGGCTTGAGAAGTGGTAAAAAGAAGTGGCTTAGGGAGTTGGATGATAAAGCAAGGATTGTTATCGAACGAATACTAATCAAATTCTTTCCTGGATGAATTTCTCTACTTAAAAAAAAGTAGACAATTCAAAATAATTTCTCTCTTAACGTTTCAGCAAAGATCCTTGTCGTTCTTCCTCACACCGTATCTTATCACCTTTCTGATATCGCTTCATGCTTGTAATGCGGACGTAGAAGATCAGTGGAATCAGCTGTAACTGTATGTTCAACTTATCTTGCAGTTCCTAAAAGGTTCTTAAGCCGGCGCTCTGTCCTTTATCCGAGACAACGAGCATAGCCCTAATTTATTAATTAGTCAAATAGGCTATTAGTTCATCTGCAAATGTCACTTTTTTAAAGTCACAGCAAATTCCCCAATTTTAAAATAGTTTTTTCTTCAAAGGATACTTGAAAGCTCATTAATTCCGGAATTTACTGATGTTCCTGAAGTGAAAAAATGGTGAGGAATCAAGGGGATTCAGAAAGATAATAAGGTGGATAAATCTAACGATTTTGGAGAGGCTAGAAATATACGACTCACTCAAGGGCCTGCCCCAATAACGGCGCCGGGAAACCAAGCGGGGTCCTGTAGGATCCAGGCTAACCTAAGTGATCGGCGTGTGTGTTCCCATGGCCATATAATAATCCCGGTTCGTTTAAGGGGCAGCGAAGTGGGAAGAAATTAAACTGTTGGAGATGAAGCGACCAAACAAGAAACGTTAGATGCTGTGATATAGAGGATGAAGTTGCACCCATATCCCACATCCTCCTGAGATGTATTGAATAGCTGTGTTACTTGAGAGTAAGCAGATCATTTGAGAATCCCCTTCCAAACACAATGCTTGTTTGCCCTACAAGTTTATTTTTCACTCCCACTATTCTATCTTGTTATAATATTAAACAATTGAATACTCTACCACAAAAAGTAGTAGAAGACGAAATGACCAAGTGTTTAAAATAAACCACCAAAAAGAACCCAAATCATCATGTCCATTTATTTTAAGCCTCATCCTGTATTTCTCTCCATCTCCAATAAATATTCCTTTTGGAGGAGTTACAATTAAACTGACCAACCGTCATTTCACTCGGGATGCAATGTCTAAATTTTCTTTGCTCTGGAGTCATTCAAATTGAAAATTTCATTTGCAAACAACTTATACATCGACAACGCAAGTGGGAGAAGATGTTTTCACACACGCACAAGGGAACACATCATCTTCTCCTCGAGGAGGGGGTCCTTGGGTCGAGTTGCTTCATTTTTTAACGGTCACGGCTGGAAGACGATTATCGCGGCGAAAGGATGGAGGGAAGGTGACTAGCTTGGTGCGGCATACCGATACCAAAAGATCATTAAATTAAAGAGCGGATAAGTGCAATTTTCGCTGAATAAAAAAATCATGCCAAAATGGAAAACTGCCTGAGATGGCTCTATTCAACTGCTAGTTGACAGTTTTATTATGAAAATATGGCAATTCATTAGTGTGGGATGTAAGGCATGCAGATAAAAAAATATTTCGTAAAAATAGAAGAAAAAAATTGTAAATTATTCCGACGTTTCGTTTTATTTCGATGTGGATCACTTGTATCTCAATTTCTTCGGCAAAAAGAGACAGGGAGAGAGAGAGAAAAAAAAACGTTAGAGAGAAAAAAAAACGTTTATTGGCCCATGGATTTTTACAAATCCATGGGCCAATAGATAATCATGTCAAATGTCCCACCTCGTAGGCGATGTCTATATTATTGTCTCGTGCTAAGAATTTTAGGGGCATAATAACAAGATCGGCAAGCTGTTAATTCCAAATTTGTTCCCTCTCTTGTGCCTGCAACTGTGGCTTTCGCCATATCCCTTATTCCATTTACATTGAAGTACCAGAAAGGAAGGTTTTAAATACCCAAAGCATTTTTCCATGGATAAATATGAGACTAAGAGCGATTGCTGCAGAGGAGCCGCCAACGCACCGCCTTTTTCGTCGACAAGTTTCGGAACTTTCAAGACATTCTCACCCGTGTCCTTTCTCTCCCTCTCTCTCTCTCTCTTTTTTCCCCCATCACTGAAGGGAATGGTTTAGGTTGCTCATTCATTCAACAACTCTTGGTTTTCATTCATAGAATTCCGCTCTACTAGGCCACCCTGTTGTTCCCAAGTACGTTAGCCCTCACTTTTTATGGAGGAGTCGTGATCCACACGGACGGAGAGGCCTTTATCACTCTTTGAATTGCTAAAATTTTCTCTCTGATCAAGACATAAACACAATCTAAGTCTTAATTGCATGATAAAACATGTTAATGCATAGAAAATTAGAAAAGTTGAACTCCTTTTTATCGACAATTCCATTTTCGTTAATGAACCCCGAGTTTCCCCAACAATCTGACGGATTATTGTTATTGGTTAGAGTCAATTGAGATAATCATTATCTGAGATCAGATATCGAGAAATCTTGAGAGGACGTTACTACTTGATCGTTAGGACACTTTCGACGGGTTTCTCAGGACTATCCGTTACATTTCCAAAGACCCAAGAAGAGAAAAAAGCAACAGGACGAAAAAAACGAAAGGGAGTGAGAGATGAAAGAAAAGAAAAAGATTCCAGTGTATAATCATGGTGCGAAAGGTTGGCCGCCTGGGGTTGGACACTCTGAGCGGGATAAATTGGTTTCTACTCGAGGGTGGGCCCCTAGGTATGTTTTCCAGGGCCAAGGTAACGACTGTATTGACGAACAGCTTTATTATTTGTCGCAGCGATTGACAAGAATATTAATTACACTGAAAAATTCTTTAATTATTAATAATTTAAAACGTATACTTATAAGGCGTTCTTGGTGTCAAATGACTCAAACGTTTCATCAGTATTTTAATGGGAAAAATTAATTCACCCTTATTTCTTGTAAATAGAATTTCAGAGTGCTAATTGAGACACTAAAAAGGATTTAAAAAGAAAAAATAAAAGTATGTAAATTTCATACAATATTGATATTTAATGAATGAGCCAAACTAGAATCACCAAGATCAACGGAAGTCGAACTGAATTCCCCTGAAAAGGATCCGTTGAGAAATGACTACAAGTGCCGAACAAAGTCACTTTGCGGTGAATCTCAGGCGGATGTATGTCCACATCTGAATAGAATGAAAGGATGAATGAAATCCCTGCGAGAAAAGGGTTGACTCTTTTTCCGGTCCCTCACGACAATGTACTTGCCGAAAATTCTCTTTCAAACTCTGTTTTTTTTTTTTTCAAATCTAAAAAATTATATTTCTTGATTACGATAAGTGGGATTTATCATGATCGCCGTGTAATCGAGTAATTTTCATTTTATTAATTTTCAATTGACTATAGAATACGGCAATTGGTTAATTTATTTTTCGAAATTTGTAAATTTCTATTGCTGGGCAACACTGAGAGATAGAACCATTAATAGGATCACAATGTTAACTGCAAAGCATCATAAAGTTTTTAGGATCGCTCCTCAGGGCCACGAACTATCTGAGATATGTAAGATAAGTTTGAAATAATGTAAGGATAATTCGTGAAAAAAGCCCCAAAACTTCAAGTTATCCATTAAAATAAAGATATGAAAAATGTTTTTTTGAGCACGAGCGCAGGAAGAGAAGTTACCTGGTGCCCTATAGATGTAGCCGAATCTTTCGAAATGCATTGAATATCTAAGGCGTAACTAATTTTTTCACGAGGAATGTTATGCCATTGACCAGAATGATTTCCCGACAAATCAAACGTGAAAATACGGAGAAATCGTGGAAAATGTCGAGACGAATTTCAATCACTTGACAAAGACTTTTCATATTCTTCGAGAAAATGGATAAGAGAAAGAAAACTATTTATATAGAATATGGTCTTTTTATGCTGTGACAAACCACAAGGAGCTACTAATGAAGGTAAAAATGAAATGAAACAATGGGAAAAAAGGTAAACCGTCGTCTCTGGAATTTTCTGTTTTCACTGGAAAACATACATTATTCAAGGGCACGCTAATTGTCCAATAAAATACCAAGTGTTAGATGAGAATGGTGAATAGCACTGTGTCATTGTGGCAATGGCACTGACTGCCTGGAGAACCATGTCAGAAAGACGTCAAAAAAAAAAAACGAAAAATTCGTGGTTCACCTTACCAGGAGGTCTTTTTCCCTATTCCATTATACTTTGAAAAATTTGGTGATGCTGTAAAATCCCTGGTCCACTGTGTCCAGTTCACCTTATATATATACAACTTCTCACAGCAACAGAAATATACCTGTTACCCAAGGGGGCCAAAACTATGGTGTTTTGTAAACTTATCGGCATTTTTTCCCGTCAGTTCATAGGAATTATAGAATAGAAAAAATCCCAGTGGTTGTAGTGTCCGTCGGATTGTTGCATTTTTTGGCTTTTCGGTTGAACATAGGGGTTGGCGTATGCACACCCACTTCTTGAGGATTCAATAGTATTTCAAGAGAGTGCTCCTCAAGATAAATTACAACATTGAGAGGAAAAAGAGAGAGAAAGTATGAGTTATTAATTCGAGAAAATATTTATCTTTATATAGAATTTATTACAGATAATTTGTTTCCTGAATTCTCAACGGTCAAAATCAGCCAAAAAACATTATTTAATATTACTTCTTTTATGGTACATTATAATAGAACATTCCTGAACTACTTAGAGCAATAAACCGTGTGCCTTTAGCGCACGAGCCGACTCACGGCTTCATCTTACAATTCAGCAGAGATGCCCTCTTTATTTTGCGCGTGTACCGATTCCCGGAATTAAGGAAACGAGTAGGTAAAAAAATAAAAAGAATTTGAGGGAATACGGAGATTTCGAGGAAGCTACCTCGCACGGCGCCAGTCAGCTGGATTCAATCTCCTTCAATCCATTGAGATTGAGGTTCGCTCAACGATTCTACCCAAATCTCCTTTCATATACTTGCTTTTTTTCTCTCTTCCTTCGAACAAGGTAGACGAGGGCACGAGTGCAACAAACATCAATGGAAGTTCATGGGAAAACGTGGTAGGCACAAATCGCACGTCTAAATCCCACCTACAAAAATTCCTATCGCATTTTTTTCGGGCTCAATACAAAAAACTTGGTCAATGGAGACATTCACTAACTTGTAAACATACTTGAAGTATTGGTTTTTTTTTTCAAAATTGGATCAATAGTTTTGTTCATTTGCCACACAGTAAATATTTCCCAATGGGGTCAACAATATGAATGACTGATGATTGGCGAAAAATTGATTATCTTAATTAAATTCGTTGATACGGCGAAACTTATCAGATAAAATATATATGTATAATTTGGCCCATATAATGAAAAATTTGTTTTTCATATTCTCGAATTTCTCTGTATGAGGGAAAAAAAATAGAAAATTAAAAATAATTTCAACTCACGACTCAGCATTTTTGTCAGCATAGTCACTGGACATCTCCACGTAATCTGCAACATTAATATATATATATATGTATATATATATATATACATAAATGTAGGAATGACAAATAGAAAATGTATATATTAATGAAGGAGTGGAATGGTTCCCAGTCACAACGAAAAATGTTAAAATTTGAAGCGACCGTTGTGCTTCACCCCACGGCCTTGCCCCACGCACCCTTGCCCTAGACAGAGCATGACAGATACTCTGTGGTGCTATTTAAGTGTATAGAGTATCGTGACTGGGGTCATGAAACCCCATGCGCACCGTGATAATAAAGTACATGATGGAATGAATCATTTAGACAGCTGCTGGAGCCATTTGGTATGTGGTGTGTCCCCTATCAGTAAGCCTCGCGAACTCTCATGCCCTTGTGTTAAACAGATCTGAATTACCCAGATAATATCAATTTTGCTTCTTCAAGGCGGAATTTCACGCGATTAGAGTCAATAACGAGTGGGGTTAGCTACGCAAGTGATAATTTTTTTCTTCTCAAACCCTGAAATTTCGTCAAATATGATAGGAAAATGTTTGACAGTGTCTTATCGTCACCAGTTATCCATCCCAGTGATCTTCTCCCATTGAATATTCTCGGAAATAACGCCCACTGGCATTTACAATAGCTGCATGTGCGTAACATATGATGGTTCATCATCTCCTGGCGAGTCCCTTCCAATAATTTTTGACTAGACTGGTCCGAGAGATGTTGAGGACTCTCACGGTCGCCCCCACTACCTTTCTTACCATCTCCTGGGGCAATGCGGCTCGACAAAGTAAAATAACCTTCTCTTTTCTTTTTTCTATTCTCTTTTCGGTTTATTCACTTCCGAAAGACGACACTTTACAGGAAATCGATTACTCCCACTTCAATGGGATACTTATTCTTCTAGTTATAATCAGTGGGAATTGAGTTCAATGAAATTTCGTTACACCGGAATTGGAAGGAAAGATGTTGAAAAAAATTGAAATCGAAATTCCCTGGTGAGTCCCTGACATTGGGATTTTCTCTGGAAATTATAAATTTTAATTTATGACTACTTCTACTTTGTTCATTCAACAATGCACGCATCGAATTACTAACTATCCCTTACCAGCGACTTGGAAAGTACGAATGAAAATGGGTAAAAGCATGGTTGCGCTACGGGGATCGAGTAACCTATTTTTATTATCGCTTCAACAACATCCGACAAACATTATAGGACACATGCTGCAAGCCTAGCTTACTCTTCATGGGAGACAAGCACAGGATCAATTAATTAGCCACAGCCCCTGTTCAAAGATGAATGAACGACGACAACCCGAGGCAGATGAGAGTGAATTGACGGGATCACCGAAGGATGTGGAGCTCAACTTCCCGCCAAATTCTTTCCCGCTCTTTTTCTGAATAATCAGCTGTTGGCCCTCAACTGACCGTTCAAAAGGGCTCCTTCCAAGTTTTACCGACCGAGGGGTCCCGTGAGTGCCAGAATTCTCCGATAAAAGTTTCGGGATAGATTTTTTGTGTTTATCGACACGAATGTGCAGTCCAATCCGTAACGGTTGGAGTACCAAGACACGTCTATTAAGGAACGAATGGCGTGTCACATGGTACACAGCACAAGCCTCACCGGGTTAAAGTGCAGCCCTCCCTCAATTTCTTTTCTCTGTCTACATATATGTAGAGTAGTACGATATGCTTGGTGACTTCCGCAGGAAGTCGAGGCACTCAGCGTAACGATTCAACTTCACCTTTACAATTCATTTTGTAGACGTTTCATCTACAAATGATACTCCATTGACGAAATTAATTAGACGAAGGCACGAGGGCACGAGGGCCAAAGCAAGATGAGGATCGATCGCAGCTGAAAACTACGTTATTTGACTTGTGATCTTGAACTCTCGGGTCTTGACCTCTTCAACGTATCTCCTCATCCTGTCTGTGGCTTCCTCCTGCCTTCACGAGGAAGCCGTGTTAAACATCCGGTCGATGATAAACGAAAAATCAGGACGGAGTGAACAACGTCTTGGCTAATATTATTCAAACACGGATTATGGTGGATGAGTCACAGAATCAAATGAACTTACGGTTATGGTTTATTTGAATTTTTTATTCCCAAAGATGGTGAAGGCATTATACCGGAGTTGATTTATAAGTTTAGAGTTTGACGAATGAAGAAGCTGCGCATGGGGAAAGGACCAGTTCTGGGGGGAATCTTGGCAAGTTGGGGGACACGTGCCAACGGAAATCCTAAATATAAAACGGTAAGGGGGTCCTGATCAGAGGGTGGATATATCTATTTTTAGGAAGAAACATTTATTCAACGCAACCCATTACCTAGAAATAATAATTTTAATGGAAGTATATTCTAAAATGCAGAACAGAAGAACCAAAAAAGGAATTCCTTTTTATTTATGATTGTTTAATGCTTCAGAATTTTCATTTCCAAGGCACAATATGTAGGTTATAATAAATTTTCCGGACAAATTTATTTCAATCAATAGCTCAAAAAAATATCAAATAACAAAGAAAAAAATGATGAAAAAACCGCCCGCATAAATTTTCCGCGTCAACTCTAAAAAAATGTAAAATTTTTGATAACCCAAAGGAAAAAACGTATATATAATTGTTTTGCATGAGGGGAAGGTCCGGGTTTGCAAGAGCAGCCCCTTTCTATTTTTTTTTTTTTCAACTCATTTTATTCCTCCTCGAAGTCCCCACCACAATACATAGTGGCACGAGCCAAGTCCAAAGGGGGTTGGGGGTATGTACAGGCCTCATAGGTTACCCTGGTAGAGCGACACTACCCACAGCTATATATAAATGGAGGGAGTTGACTGAGGGGTGCAAAAACCCGTAGGGCATAGAGAAAAATACTCGTGCCAGGTGGCGAGAGTGGAGAGAGAAAGAGAGAGGCTGCCCTATGTGTGCTCATATGTCCGTCATCAGAGTACGAGAAAAGTGAAGAATCGAGTTATATTGCTCGACACTGCCTGCTTATGATTACGTATGTATACGTAACTGTTAACTGTAAAAATTCGGAGAAGGTCTCTTCCCAAAATATTGGCATAAATTTCGAAAGCCTTCTTTTACGGCATTCAATTACTATTGAACCCAGTATATTTTGATTACAGCTGATAGCATGCGTTAAAAGTGGGCGTCAGAAATATCGATTTCGTGATGTAGGTAAATTATTCCAACGGGCGCGTGCCACCGTTACAGGCACAACTTTCTCTCCCCCATGTTTTCCAACCATGCGGCACTACTCTGGCTTGGAGGCGATCTATTATTTCCTCCAGTGTATATGTATGTATGTGCACAGAGATTCATACTTTATTGTACTCAGAATCACCATACCATAATCGCATTATCAGACTAACGGCCATTATCATTTTGTTCTCAGTCGGATAATTAAGTACATGAGTCAGTCTCATATGAAAATTTACATGATTTACTCATTTGAATAATATTTTATATTGAAATAATGCCAATTTTATTGGACCAAGTTTAAGTGTTAAATTGTTGGAAAAAAAAATTGATAACAATTCATGTAATTGACCTTCTTGCAGTGTCACAAATGACAATTGAGTGAAATTAAAATGATTAAAAGTGAAACGGTGACATGTGTTGAAGTCATTAGCCGCACAAAACAGGTGGAAGTTACCCCACCGTAACAAACCCAGCGCATTGAACCAATTTTATTCGAAACCATGAGTGCCGACAATGGGGAAAAAAAAAACAGCAATTCTTCATCTATGTGGAAAATTTCAATGTGCCCCGTTAAGCCAGACTCCCACGTTCAACGGTCTCTCTACGGGTCCTGTATGACGGAGTTTCAGCAACCCGGGGGAGCATCTTTGTTGGGCTCTCACCCTCTCATCCAGATACCAGACAACCCAGTTTGATTCACGTTATAACGCGTGCCGGGACAGTATTAACGTTCGTGACCAACGTATTTGTTCCCTCTGTGCTTTAGCATTCTCGTGTACATAAGTGTATGTACATGGATTGTAGAAACACGCAGGGTTGGTCATGTATATCCAGGCGCTAACGAGTCATTGTTACTCCCCTTCTTTATTTTTCTCTGACTCTTTGCGTAATCGAACTATAAATTCTGTGTTTGAAGTAATTCATGGATGTTGTCCAGGTGCTACGGTATTTGAGGTTTACTCAATACTCCTCAGGAAAATTGCGTCTAGCATTGATTTTTGAACAAATTTTTTATTATTTCATGTAATTCAACCATTTTTTTTCCCTTCGAGGTTTGTGTTTTAAATTGTCTCTTGTTTTTTTTGAAAACTTATTGCAAAAATGCCTGAGACAAGATCAATGAATGGATTGTTTGATTTAGTAGTTTAAATAACTCGACACATGCCATATAATTTTACTCACAAGTCACATTCTGAGATAGAGGGAAGTTATAACACAATTTCCCTCTTGGAAGGAAACTGTTGTATGCCAGCAGTTAATATTAAACTTGTATGCACGGAATTAGTTGGCGCCACCATATGGCGCACCAAATGAGCGTTAGATTCCCGTATACTCCGTAATAGTGACTGCATATACACCGGGTGTCTATGTCTCTCTCTCTCTCTCTCTCTTTCGAAATGTATGTTGTGCCCATCGAGCCGCAACTATCAAGGAAACACCGGTTCAACATACTTAACAATATATTTTCTATTCAATTAAGGAGGGAGGATGGGTTTTAAGGAACATCCAACGAATATTTATTCATCACCTTCGAGGAAAGTACAATGCTCAGAAGGTGAAATTATCCAATTAGTTAGTGATAACACCATCATGTTCCCACGTACAGGGAGAAATTCAATAAAAAATTAATAGAAAAAAGTAAATAATACTTTTCAGAAAATAATTCGCCAACAAAGTAAAACAACAAAAACACTAACAAGTGCATCGTTTCACTTTTTCTATGGGTGTATCAACAATTTTCCCCCATTTCATTGAATAAATTCAGAATAAGACAGTAGAATGGATTGAATAAAGTTGTAAATTTTGAAAAGACTTCAAGAACACCGATATTATTTGGCAATAGATGTTCGCCAAAATGTACATAATATACAAGTAAAGAGGGAGAGTACTTGCACAGGGGGTAAGTCTGACAACTATGATTGTTCGGCTGGTCTCCTTCAGTATTAGTGAGAGAGTGATTGCACGAGGATGAGGGGTGAGTCGCAGCCGGCACGCGCCCAACGAATTTTTCATCCAACGGATCTATACATATACATACATCTATAGATGAAGACGAAATGCGTCTTTTTCCGTAGTTATTGACACCTACTTAATTTCATTCACTATATTTTTTAATCTATATTACACTTTTGTATTTTCAGACATTTTTAATGTCAGATCAAATGTCAACCTTTTTTCCATTTTTAAATGACAAGAATATGGGGCTCTATTTGTCACTGAATCTTCTCTCCGAAGTTTAAAAATATTTCATCTTCCCAAGAAATATTAAAATTGTAATCCATATTTATAAAAAATGAAAAGAGTCCCATAAATTATTCTCCTTTCTATTCGATAAAAAAAAACGCAGCACATTATATTCCTCTCGTCTTTATCATTACGAAGAATAATAAGTTGGTGAAAAAAGCGAACAACGAATAAAAAGGAAAGTAAAGAATGGGTAAAGTTGGTTTAACGGAGAAGAAAGAGGACTGAGAATAAAAAGTTGATTAGCAATTCGGTTTCGCGACCGTTAAGGGTTGCACGCCCGTATGTGCACCAGAAAGAGATTTTCGTGAATGTTGCGGGACCTGCATTACCGGCCCTACGGGATATGCTAATTCCCGAAATCATTTCAGTCGTCCGTCTGTTCACTCTGTTAACTTGATTTTGAAGGTTCTTCATATTTCGTTGCTTTCGACTGAAAGTATTGTAAACATTTCAATTGTTATCGAGTGAATATTACCAAAAATGACTTCGAAGCATTAATTAATCATTTTTCCTCCACTCGAGTAATATGAAGAAACATATTCCAAGGAAGGTCCAACTTAATTAAGTTCCAAGAATTCATCAATGCATTTTTTTGACCATACCTTTCTCAATACCAAGTATATTTTCTATCACCATCTCTTCTTGAGGTTTAGCTCAGCCCTTTGCTAAAATCCGTTACCGTTTTAACCCTTAAGACTCATTGGTAGTTGACAGTGAAATGGAGGAAAATAGAAATACGAAAAGTCGAGGTCCGCGTGTACAGAATTATGAGCAGGTGAATAAACCAAGCCATAAGGCATTTCCACCTTGCATTACATGGGCTCGTGCCTACGTTTTCCGTTGGACACAAGCTACACTAGTTCAACGAGGCGAAACGCTTGCATACGGTGCGCTTGTTATGATAGTTTTGGGCAAGTTCCTCAAATTGTAGGTGGATTGGATCGATCTAACTTTGTTAACGGATCGAAGAATTAGATTATAAGAGACGTCAATAGGAACTATTACTTCTATTAATTCATATTTAAATCACCAGTTTTCTCTTAATACTGAAAAATGTGTGCAATAAAATTACTGTCCATTTTCCATTCTAATGTTTTTAAATAATAAAATAATTTCTCCCTAATTTGAATAAAACGAAGCTTAAATGATAATTTCCCAAGCATACCTAATCATTGTCGAAAAGGGCAAATCCGAAAGAATCATCAATTTGCAACAATAATTTGTTAATATTCAGAATGATAAATGGCGTGAACGACAGTTTGGCCATTTTTTCCCTCTACTTTTCATTGTAGACTGGAGAATTGTGCTCTTTAAACTTTAAATGTCTGTCCCTTTAAATTCACTGAGTGCATCGGGAGACAGTTGAATTGAATGGGAAAGGAAAGAAGCAAAGAAGATCGAAGGGGAGAATCGCAGACGCATTCACCCCTCCCAAATACACACCCTTCAACAAAATATGTACGTAAGAATACGTACGATACCACGTTCAAACATCACTCGTTTTTTTTTTACTTTCTATTCTTCTTTTTTTTGCTGAAAAGATCCCCTAAATTTGCGACAGTTCCTCCAGATGTTGATATCAAAAAAATGGCGACCAACTGAACAAGCCAGATTGCCAACATTAATCTGAGTTTTAAAAAGGGCATTGCGAAATTTCAACTTGAAAAATTACAATTTAAATATTTATCTTGTGATTATTGTCAATATTTTGAAGATGCGCTCAACTATCAAGAGAATGAATGATTATAGAAAAAAGATTTTCTGATATGTCCTTTTGAAATTACTAGAGTAATTTATCAATAGCGACTGCTTACACATAAATCTATTTGTAATTATTAGATTGTGTCTATCGCACGTCACTTAATAACAAAATATCAAGAACTACTTTCATACCTCTCAGAAAAAAAATGTTATGCGGTCTTAATCAACTCGTAATTAATTAATTTACAAATCAATAAATACGAAACAAAAAATAATGACGTAAACAGCTGATTACACCTAACGGTCTTTCCTCTCGGAGTGAAGAATAAGGGTAGGTCAGTGCCCCGGGAGGGCATTTTGCGTATGCCTATAGACACAGACACCCAAACACATTGAGAATGAAGAAGAACCTGAGAATGTATAACTGATGTGTGTGTGTGTGTGTGTGAGGGTTTCCCTGGCGAAAAGGGGCGCCAGGGACAGCCACCCATAGTGAGGGGCAGGTGAGCACCTGGTATTCAACCCGGCTAGCACGAGCTACTTGCCGCTCTCTCTTTTTCTCTTTCTCTAAAGAACCCCGAGGGGTTCTCAGCTCAGATTCTGACCCTCGGTGACTATTTAATTGTAAAATATTAATCAAAACCCTTTGGACGCAATTTTTTCACAGACTAATTTCAACAATTAGGGGAATTATCGCTTATTGTATTTTGCATGGGACGAAATGATGACATTGTCGTTTGTAATTGTCATCAAATTAATTAATTACACTTTCGCGAAAAAAATTGGATTCAAATAGTTGAATGCAAATGGCTTAGTATTCAATCAAATTCGATGTTTAATATTCCCTGTAAATTTTTACAAATCGTTAGCTACGAAAAAATCAAATGCTCTTAGAGGCCCAAAATAAATGAATTATTCATTATAAAATTCAATAAAATGTCTCAATGTCAAGAATTCCCACGTGAATATCAATTGAATTTTAATAAAGGTCCGCAAGAATTGAGAACCCCTGAAGAAACAGGGTGGAAGAGACGAGGAGCCGTCAGAGATACCTTTCAAGGACGGGGAAACCCCTCACAATTATAACGTCCCGTCCCATCGAGAACTCGACAACGATCTGAATCAAAACCCGTTCACCGTAAAACTGGATCATCCTTTTTTTTTTCTCTAAACTTTTGATAAACAATAAAATCATGAAATACAACTACTCACCGAGTCTATGAAGTCCATCGTTAGTAGGGGTCCCAGAGAGCCTCGATTTGCTGAGTTCCTGGGCTATCTGTGCCACTGGAGAGATGATCATAGCCTGATCATAGGTCTGTCCTCGTCCCATCGGAGAATTGCTGACATTCTCCTCTATTATTTTTTCCAACGGTGCACCCGATCTCGCCAGCATGTCGTTCACTTCACTTCACTTTTATACTTTATTTTTATTAAAACTCTCCTTTGAAAGTCACTACCACGTGTATTTATTTATCGAGTTTTTTTTTATTATTCACGAATTGTATTCACAAGTGTTCTATACTGAATGGATGAATAGATCGACTGCGTTGTGCTCCAGTTGCAACTGAAAGTAAAAAATTAGATGACTTGAGAAAAAAATTGTGAAGGAATTTAATCAGCTGTTAAGAAATGTAGGAACGGATGTTCTACTGGCCTTATCAAGTACGACAGTGTAAATATAATGTGCGTCAATAAAAGCTCTGTTCACCACGAAGGAGAGAAGTATTTATCGTTGATGAAAGAGTGTTGTGTAGCAAGAACTATATGAATATAATTTTTACGTTCGAGTGAATGAAATTAAATGATCACATTTTTTTAATGTCATCCTGAAGAGTTCTTGAAAAATGGCGTGTAATTTTATAATGCTTTATAATATTTTAAGAGGACAACATATTTATTGGGCATTGATATAAAGTTTTTTTTTTTTCATATTTGTAATGTGGAAACACTTTTAGTGAGCTCAGTCTTGGCTTATTAGAAAGCGGAAAAATTATCTTTGGAGTGAAAAATAAATCATTCCGGATTTACCAAGCGATAAAATAAAATATTACAAAGAATTACGAATGGTTATTAAAAAAAAATAGAATTCAATTTCGTTATCATGAAAGTCAACGCAGCTCTCGAAATGTGCGTTTTTAACACATGGGATCACGAACAGTTGGTCACCCGAAGCCATGAATTCCCCACGATTTCGAAGGGTTAACAAAACAGAAGAGGAAAAAATGTCTGAAGCCTTGACATCTTCCAGCATTCGCGCAATTTAAATATCCAGCATATTATAAAAAAATCAATATAGATGCACAGATTAATTTTCACATTTATCAAATAATAATCCTAATAACACTCACCGGAAGGTAGATAACAACGTTCCGGGATTGAAATTAAAGGGTCGAAAGCATTCAACGCACCAATGCACTCGAGAAAGAGAGAAAGGGAGCAAGTGAGTAGTGAGGAAAAATGCGCCGACCGTTGGAACGAAATCGAGCGTTATATGTGACTTAACAGAATGAAAGAGTTTGCGAACGTACGTGGGAGGGAGGTGGATGGTGATGAATGCGCACGAGAGAAAAAAATGTTCATCCGTAGTGGGGAGCCAATCGTAGCTTTATGACTGTAGACGGAACGACCGTTGGGATATCATTTTTTATTTTTATTTAGAGGATTTCGAAGGTAATTCAAAGTTATCTATAGCATTCAACTAACTAATTTTATTGATTAAATATTCCTTAACTGATGGGAAATCATTCGTTGATTACTAATCATTAATAAAAAAAGGTGCAATTACTTTACATTTTGCTCAATTTATTCATTTATCTCATTAATTTTTACTTACTCATTTAATTAACCTAATTAATTGAATGTTTATTACCCTTTTCAATTACTAATTCATTTTAGAGATTACGTAAGTGCGTTTGAACTTGATATTCATTTGCACAAATTCAATATAAATTGTTTTTTTTTCCTTCAGGTAATGTTAATGAGGTTAATGATTAAAAAAATCTATATTATTTGATCTAATGGGCCCAACGGTCGCCGCACTTAATCCCTCTTCCACACGTCTATCCTCTCTCCTCTCACTCTTTCCTGCTTACATAGAATTTCACGCTTCCTCCTGCCTTTTTTTCAACCACATAAACCCTTTGATACACTTTTTCTCGTGTAAGAGACACTTCCCGCTGTGAGACTGTTTTTTTGCACTTTCAATAGCTCGCATTACACGAGAGAGAGAGAGAGAGAGATCGAAGGGTTTGTTAGGGCTACGACAGTTGCTAATCGAGTCCAAATGCGAGGACACTTAAGATATTTGACGGTTAAAATTTATGGTTTTCTGTATTTTTCACAGATTAGTTTTCACTTAAAGCTTGACTACTTATTGTATATGCTTCTTTAATTACAATTATTTTCGTATAATAAATAATAATAAGAATAATACTCAAGATTAATAATGTTAGTAGCGCCACCGCGGCGGGGACGGTGGGGTTGATACCAGTTTTCCAATTTGCTTCTTCACTAATCGATTATCAAATGATCGATTATGACTATGACATAATCGATTATCTCTATGAAATCGGTCATGTTCGATTTTCCCACCCGACTAAAATTATCAGCACTAAAAATCAGAAAATCTTTAGGAATTAGAATTTCAATTTTTTGATTATTTTCTGTTATTCGTAACTCATCAAATTGATAACAATTAAAAACGTTTATTGGATGCTTCGGTCCTTTGATTACTCTCCATGAAGGGAGATAAAGAAAAAATTTTTTGGGCGGGAATTGATGATGATATAGATGTGCCAATATTGCGAGCAATCGAGTAAAGTTTTCGAAATTTGGATAAATTAGTCAATCACAGTTTTCGATTAATCAATAGTTAATTAATTAATCTACAATTACTTTCTCCAAAAGCATTATCTACTTTCAGCAATAAATGTTGATAAAAATGGCTACGAAACTCAGTATTTTTTCGCAGGTAGACGAAGTGATCGTGTGCCATTGTTTCCTCACAATTGGGGTTAGAATAGTGCCCAATAATTATTAAAAAATGTTCAAAAATCGGAGAATAATTGTAATTGACTATAAAATTGATAAAGTATTTTGTTTTCTGACCTCAACCATGAAGAATTGAGAGTAGATGTCGAGAGAATGATGGCCTCAGTTGACTAATCACATGAATATAAAGTTGTTAGACTTGTACTCGATAAAAATACACTGAGAACTGCGCAATTATCCAAGGCCTCTCCATAAGATACCTCTGGTATCTGTTGTCGAGATAAACAGAACTGTATTGTGGGAATAATAATAAAACTGAGGATGAATCGTTGAGGAACCGGCGACCCTAGCTGTTGACAAATATTGAATCCACTCGAGCGAGTCATTTAATAAAACTCGCCGTGGTAGCACTACTGTCGGTGAATACCCCCCTGAAATTCTGAATTATGTTGGTATGAATGAATTTAAAAGAAAATGTTAAAATATACTTTTTGTAGCCAACTTAATCAACTGTAACAAAATGTCACGACATTTCTTCGTCCAAGCCTCAGTGACCCGAGTAATTAGTGATTTAACAATCGTGTAGAACCACTTTTAGTTTAATTGTTTTCATAATAAGTGGATGGAAAGGAAAATGTCAATAAATATCAATTCTATAACAACTAGCACGGGAGACTACACTTTAAATAATTTTGTTTTTATTTATACACATAATATTCAGTTATTTATAAACTTTTACATTTTATAAATAATCGATCAAGAACAAATTTGCAAATTTCGAACTTATGCAACCAGTAATATATTCAGATATTCTTTGACTTTAATGAAATTTATGCATCACAATGAGTTATTGTAATTTACTTTGAAATAGATTGTCCATAAAAGAGTTATACTCACAAACATTTCCATTGTCTCAAGTGGAAATCTCACTGGATTATTTTTTCAAAATTAATTTAATTGATGCATGATAGCGACTGTCTTATATATGAAATAATTCTTCTATTTATCCAGTTATTTATACACTTTTACATTTCATGAAGTACCAATTTGGGCAATGAATTCGGGAATTCAGATCATTTATAACCAGGAAAATAATCTTGAATTATTTTTCCATATGAGAAATATTTACTCATCGCAACGTGCAATTTTAATGAAGAAATTCATAAGACACGTATGTTAAAATATACAATTGTGTAATAATTTTTCGCAAAATTGCAATTTTACAGTTCAAAAGTTGCATTTAAAATACTTTCAATTTCAAAAATTATTTTTAGTCTCACGTGATTCCAATGGCGTTATAGGGCCCATTTGTGCGGCTCGTGTTAAGGATTTCGTCAAGAGACCCTTGGGTTTAGGTGGAAGGGGTGGAGGCTTTGATAATTTCTCTGGTGACTCAGTCAGCTGATTATTAAAAAACAGTTCTTTATTTTTCGACTGATTCGAGACATTTCCGTTCTCGATTATTGTCTTGTCCATATCCTCCAGGGTTCCATCGAGACTACTCATGGAGTCGAACCTATTTGACGGTACCAAATGTTTTGAGGTGGTTTGAGAATCCTCGGAATTGTAATTACACTTCCCGATTACTGGATTTGTTACCAGATTGGGTTTTTTGCCATCATCACTTGAGTTGTAGAATTTGGAGGTGCAATCTGAACTCAAGCCCAAGAGACGTCCTCTCCTGTGTTTTTTCACCTCTGTGTTCTTTCCATTTTCTTTATTTTGCTGGCATAAAAGTTTGGAGATTAAATTTTATATTGGAAGTTATTGTTTTCGTTTTCTTGAATTAAAATTCGATTAACATGATAACTGAATTACCTTCAAGAAATCTGGAAGTTCAAAATTAATTTCTGTGCCCCTTTGATCCTCAAGCCGCGAGCGTTGGGCCCTTTTCAATCCCTCATACAATTCTATTCAAAAAAGTCAAATTAATGTAGAGTAAAATGTTTCTTTTTTAATGTAAAATTCAGTGGATAATAAAAAAAAAGAGTAAATATTCACCATCACCATCGAATCTTCCAGGCAATTGAAGCTTGACCCCATTTCGCCACTTTGCTATTAATGGAGCATGTGCTCTACTCGATTGTAAATTTTCCTCTCCTGTATAGTCAGTAGAATTGCTCTTTTCACTCAAATTACTGCTCTTAGATTTTCCCTTTTTTTTGCCCAGAACTGTTGTATCTCTCGTAAAAAACTTGCTTGAGAGAATGGAGGAGCCTTCGGAGCGTTGGTCGTCAGACTATAAGGGCAACCATTACAATTGTTATAGAATATTTCATAGGATTCGAATGATCCGTTACATCAAAGTTGAATGACAAGACATCAGTAGTACCTTACATGAACCTTCACTGTAATACTTATTTGTACTTTTCCCGACTAAAAGCTCCTCAAATACTTTATTAGTAATTTCATCGAGCTGGGACTGTCCCTGCTCAATGTCCTCATGATAATGTAAATTATCGCGGTGAAAATCTAAAAATTACAGAATCAAGCTTAACATTAGTTGATTGAAATGACATAAATTTCGTTCAAATTATTCATTAGAGGAAATATAAATAATCATCCATAAATGAAAAAACAAAAAAAGGAATCATTATTGCACCTTCATTGTTGGATGTCAGTACTAGCCGGTTGGGAGCAGTAATTGCCGGAATATCTAACGAAACTGGATGTCCTTCACCCCAAATGGTGATTAATTCGAGTTTGAAACCGTATTTGTTGAGAAGAGGCCTGAGAACATCTCGCAACGTTTGATTCTTGTGGGCTACTACGGTTATTATCCTTCGGGATGGCAGATCGACTTTCAGTACTTTCGTCGGTACGACCTCCACCTCTTGTCCAGCAAGCACTGATGATGAATATTTCAGATTTAACATCTAAAAATTCATAACAGAATGAATTGTATTTTAATTAAATTTTACAACAATTTCATTAATTCATTCATTATAAGCAATCTTTGAATTATTAATGAAAAAAAACCATGCCAATATTAATATTGTATTTTCTAATTACACATTACCCATTTGATGAAAACATGCATAAAGGTAGACAAACGAGAATAATTGGGTGAAAATGAAACACTCCATGTGCATTCTCCATCGATAAATATGAAAACTTGAATAATACAGAGATTAAGCGCACTAACCTCGTCTGTGGCCAGTACGAGAACATCATAATTACAATATCGTAGTGCTCGTTTCTCAAGAAGCCGGGTAACAACATCTTTAATGCTCTCAGATTGATTTGTTGGTACGACCGTTGTTGAGCCATCCGGCAAAATAACCCGACACAAACCAGTGCACTTGGCCTGTATCTCTTTCTTATCATTTTGACCATCGTACGACGATAGCGACTACAATTTATAGACAAAAACAATGCTTGATGCGAAAACATATCACACGCACACGCATTCAATGAATAAAAAATGCCACAATAATTTAGTGTCAAATTTATTCTGAAACATTTACTAAAAAATTCAGCCAATTTAAATTTTCTTTGTGAAATTACTCACATGTTTACTGAAGGACTGACGTAGCGCGAGATCCCACGATGCCAGTGACGATCTACTACTCGATATGGAAATACTGTCGTCATTGTTATTGCCCTCTGTATCCCTTTTTATTGTTGTAAAACTCTTGTACATGGGCTCTCCTCGGTTTGGAGTTTTGTTGTATTCTGATTCTCCTCGATCCTTAGATTTTGATCTGCACGATAAAATCATGGGTTAATTGGAAGGAATTGAGGAATAAAGCCATTTTAATGATATTATAATTCAAATAAACTTTTAAAAAATCATTTTTTTACCTATTTTTACGATGCCAAGGGAGTATCGATTTTCTACAACGATCTTCGGCATCAGAATGGCTCTTCTTCAGCTTAACATTTGGTGAACCGGTTAAATCAAGATCGTGATCCTCTGTTCTAACGCCAGTGCCGTTCTCCTTGCAGTGATGATAAAGGGCTGATTTTAGGAATCGAGGGTAACTGTCGAATTTCATGAGATTAAAGACTTGCTTTTGAGCCTGGAGAAAGAGCTCCTCGGGGGCACGATTGAGAAACTCCTGAGTGATTTGTCCAGCTGCATGACTATCGACATTCACCGGCTCCGAGGCATTTGTAGAGAGATGTCTCTGGTAGATCTGCCAGGCTAATCGTCGCCTGGAGGTTGTGTCTTCCGTATCTTTGTAGCGCTCGCAAGCCGCCCAGAAGTAAATATTTTCATGGCTGAATTCTTTTTTTAAGAATTCCTTCGAGCGAACAAATTTACGAATTTATTTTATATTTTTAACTACATTATATTTTCATATTACGAGGTAACGAAGCTTTTAATCATATTTTCCATACCGTATTAATTACAATATTTAACTTACTGCAAATGTCTGTAGTCCTTTTGGATCTTTCAAGAGGTTCTCGAATCCCGCTCCCCAAGAGCGCACTCCAAGCCCAGGCTCATTCTTATCGCACGATTCTATACTCCCATATAACTGTAACATAACATTCATCATTTAATCATTTGAAAAAAAAATTCTATGTGCTATTCAAACTTGAAAGCACTCGAGAGTCAGTTAATTCCTCTCATTATA
Organism: Diachasmimorpha longicaudata; assembly: GCF_034640455.1. Classification (NCBI taxonomy): domain Eukaryota; kingdom Metazoa; phylum Arthropoda; class Insecta; order Hymenoptera; family Braconidae; genus Diachasmimorpha; species Diachasmimorpha longicaudata. Next base: position 7,687,531 of record NC_087235.1, read on the forward strand.
TTAAGAATCATGATCACACGTCGTGAGAATAGGGCAACGGCCTACATTGTTATTGTTAGTGTCAATGAAACCCAGGTGACCCAAAAGCTACGTGCAAAGTATTCCTCCTCTTGGGAGTAATGTCATTGCAACATTTGATGGAGTATTGAATAATGTTTGTAATGGGTTTGTGCAGACATCGAGATTAATGAAATGTATTGGAATTACTCAGATAATGGAGTTTCTCCAGAAGTGGCCTCAATCAAAAGTGCAGAGTGAAATTTACCAATCATTTAAATTGAACTTATTCAGCATGAGAACGGCAGACATCTATATATTGTTAAAATAGATTTATTGTTTTTAATACTATAGATAAATTATTTCAAAGGCACTTGTTGATCGATCAAATCATACGGAACATGAATATATTATTTTCTACATGATTCAATTGAAAAGTAAATGAGTCAATATCACGTATTCCTCTAAATAGGCAATTGGTAATTACTAATTCAAAATTCGTAAAAGGAACGCAACTATCTTATGTTTAGAAATGGAAGTTCATGGGACTTTTGAATGTCAGAGCATTGTCCCCCTCCCCTGGAGTAGCGCCCCACGTGAACAATAATCGAAGAAGAAAATGAATTCTTACAATACCATTTTACGTGTTCTGTAATGAAAAAGTTGAATAAATAGAGATATAGAAAATTTCACCAACTGTGAAATGAAGGAGGATTGTGAGTCGACTGGGTCATTGAGTAAATTCTCATAAATACTATCTCCGTCTGTATTTATCTCGTGTCCTGATCTGCAGCATACGCCATGCCACTTGCGTCCTCCAGTTAATTTCAATTATTCTTTATCGTCAGCTGAATAATAATTATTGAGTTGCGTTGGATCTTCGAAGACAATCATCGTCTTATGCGAAACTGATACTAGTTCTTTCCTATTAGCAGGTGAGGCGTGGGAAATGACAACACAAGCCCACGTATTCAGACCTCTCCTTCCGGGAAATGAAAATCCAATAGCACATGTAATTATTTTATTACACTTTCGTTATTCCCCGAGATAACTGACTCACTCAATTGCCACTGAACAATTGCTGCATCAAGTTCATTGCCAATTGTAGTTGCCGATTCATGTGATTGCTAATCCAATTGGTTTCCTCCTGAACGTTTTCGTAGAATTGTTCAAACAATGTTATCCATGAATCGCGAGAGGGAAGTATTATTACAAAATATTGAGACCGAAAAAATCTCTTGATAATTATGTAGAACTCTTTCATACAGAGACATTCGTATATTTATTGATAAAAAATTTTTACACTCAATATTTTCCCCATTCACAAATGATATAAACGAAATATATGCAAATAAAGGAAGTAGTAAAATTCCACGGGAATAGCAATTTATGTATGCCGTCAGGGACGATGGATGCTGCAAATTCAGTTCACTTACTCCAATTCATGGGGATTGAAATAACTAAAGACAATTAAGTATTAATGAATTCATCCAGCTATTATCATTAATTGAAAAAATTAGATTGATGAAACTATTTTTTAGACTAGCCTACGTACTGACTTGGCGAATCGCTCCATGTATCACTCGCTTCCCCTTCAGCTGACGGAATCCCATTTATCCTTAATGAATGATTAATCGATAAGTTTCCACGGTATGAATGAAAAATAACGACACTCTTATAAAATTCGAATTTTGATGGAATAAAATTCAACTACTGTCTTTTAACTAGATAAAATGGGCGGCGCCCTAGGCCGACTCAATACAACAGAACACCAATTCTCACCGACGTTTGCTACAGCTTTGACAGCGTGCACGTCGGGCCCCCGAACGATACGTCATGGGCCTGTGTATTAGTATTCACGTACATTCACTGCTACTAGTGGTTTGGCATGGCATCGTTAACAGTAAATATATATATATATATATATATATGTGTGTGTGACTTTATTCTCGGTCTCACTTGTGCAAGAGTAGGAGGAAGGGAGCATTATGCTCTGGTCTTGGGCCATGTAAGAGACAGGAAATGATGACGCGGCCTTAATACATGACACGGTAGAGTACCTATTGCTAAAGCGGAAAGGAAATCCTCTGACCGAGCATTGTTTTTATGCTGGAGTTTTTTTTAGTGATAACTTGAAAATTATCGCCCAAACAATGATTATCATCGTAAAACTCCCTTGTAATTTTTTCATAGAATTTGTTCTCGAAGATGTAATAAAGAATTGTTTATCTCTTAAACCAGCCATTAACGAATAACATAAACAATCAACTCACCGAAGAATTGGATTGAAAGCCGCCAACATTTCTGATCTCCTGCAAACTCCCCCAAGGTCGAGGATCAGCAGGCTTGGCAAAGACATCGATAGTCTCATCCTCATTTTTGAGATCCTCCATACTGTGTACCATTGTCTTGGTGACATTGAAAACCTTAGGACTAAGTTTATCACCCACATTGTTATCACAGAACTCCATATCGTCAGCATCGACCGTGTGTAGCATCCCAGCAATGGTACGTGAAAATGTGGATGAACCGACTGACGATGCGTCGAGTTTGGTCATTGTAACAGCGGCAGATGGTCCGGGGCAGGTGACGTCCCCACTACCACCATCCCTCGTGCCCCCAACGCTATTCTCCACTCTACGTTCATTTTGTGAATCGTGCGTTGCACGAACGGTTAATCGAGAGTTTGTCGATAAAATTGGCAATCTTCTCTGGGAATAATCAAGATTTATATTGCGCTCTGCCATTGAATAGTGGCTTCCAAACTCATCCTTGAAGCCAATTCCAGAGTCACTGTTGGAAGAGTGAGCAGTCGAAGTGCTAAGATTCGAGGGCTGAGGGGAGACAGTCTCTCTCCTCTGGCTTCTGTTGGTATCGTTGAATGGATTCGCCTCTGAGTCGGTTGTATCTGTTATGTACAGAGTTTGAATGGCACCTATCAGACCGTTGCAACTATCGGGAAACTCTTGACAAACAGTCAATTCGGATGTCTTTGTGCACGTGAAGCCGAAGATGTTGCAAGTACTTTGGTGAACTGCATGCTCTATTAATTTATAGTAAATGGTGAATACGTGGCACGAATTGGAAACTATTTCGTCTGTGTGATTGGCTGATTTTGTCACAATGCCGAAGTATTGTTTGTCTTGCTCCGAGAATGAGTTACAGAAGACTATTCGCTGGGAAGGATATTCGGCGATTATCTTGTTTTCTGAATTTGTGAGCTTTATGTTTGCTACGTGAATTGTTAGGAGAACTGTTGTTGGGGTACGTTTCTCAGCTTTTAATCGCTTTATGCATTTTCGGAGGACCTGCAATTACAAAAAGAATTTTAAAAAATTGCTAACACTGCTTTCAAAATTTATTCCTCCCGTGACATTAAAAAATTCAAACGCACCTGCATCATCGTCGAGGGATGCAGTTGATTAGGTATATCAATGGTGCCCAGATAGCCTACCACCGTCCTATGTACAATTTTCTCAGCATCCCTTTTATGAGAATGTGGTGGTGGTGGCAGTGGTGGAGCACTGGCCATATTCCACCGATGATAGAGCCCATTTTGTCCACAGGTTATCTTGCTCTGGAGCATTCTGTCGTCCTCTCCACTGACACTGAACATGGCACCACTCTGAAGATCTCTGACAACCTTGGCTACTCGGCATTGCAATTGTCCTGCAGGTGCGCCTGAGGCTGCAGATATAACACTAGAATTACGTTGTTTGTGAGAATATTTGGGTTTTGATCTCGAGGCCGTAGGTCCCTCTTCATCTGAGGAGTCTGAATAATAATTTTCAGCTATCTGAAGCCTTAAGACTCCCTTGGAGTGCCCTATTAATCGAACCACATCATCGTGCGGGGCTTTACCGACGTTGTGACCGTTGACAGCGACCAAATAATCACCTGCACGTATTCCAACTATCTCTGCTGGACTGCCTGAGACAATACAGCTTAGAATGCACGGCTGTTGTCCCGAAATTGTAAAACCAAAACCCTTAGAGCCTCTCATCAACTCCACAGCTCTCACCCCGTAGTTTATTCGCTTCTTCTTTCGCCTGTTGTGATGCATTTTTTTTATTGTGCGATGATTTTCTTCTCTTTCGTTCTGTTTATCGAGATGTTTTGGAAAGTGAAATTAACGTTCAAGCGCACCGTTTTGGCTTTCGGTGGATAGATGACACACACAAGATGGTGATTATTACTATCTGCACTTGCATTATTAATTATTTACCGTTAATAAATAGAGTTTCAAGACTGCAATAAGGCACTGAACACTCAACAAATCAATGGTGAAAACTGGATAAAACGTGGGAGGGAGGGGTGGAATTCCTTTCGAGTTTGTTGCCTGTTGTCGAATAAATTCAATAGCGCCATCTTACCACAAATATCTTAAAAACGCACATGCATATATACAACTAACGACATCTGACGGAATCATAGAAAATTACGGAGTCAAAATTTAATAATGAGAAAAAGCTTTTTATGTTTATGTCATTTTATTTGTAATTTGTTATTCGTTGCAAGAGCAATCAATTTTCTGTGAAAAAGAAAAATATTAATAAAAATTTATAAGTAAGGAAATGAATTGTTTATCTCTTAAACCGGCCAACAAATGAATTTTCTAATCCCTTTATAATTATTAAAATGGAAAATGCTACAATTACGAGTGTCTATTTCGCTCTAAGTACTCTTTAAAGATTTGACTTTTATATTATTTCATTTTATTTTATCATTGGATTATTAATTGATCCGCTTATTGGAATTTGGGTCTATTTATTGGTTGAGAAATCAAAGCTTATTGAAGGATTTCTCAAGAAGTTACTTAGACAGCCTATACTTGGAGACGGCCTTGGTCCCCTCCCTGATTGCGTGTTTAGAGAGTTCTCCTGGTAAAAGAAGAAGCACTGCCGTCTGAATCTCTCTTGGGGTGATGGTGTGTCGCTTATTGTAATGGACCAGACGAGAGGCCTCGGTGGCAATCCTATCGAAGATGTCGTTAACGAAACTGTTCACGATGCTCATCGCCTTCGAGGACACACCGATATTCGGCTGGACTTGCCTCAGTACTTTGTAGATATAAGTAGAATACGTCTCTCTCCTCTTCCGTCTTTTTTTCCTTTTGTCAGACTGAGGTATCATTCTCGGTGAAATGTTGGTTTTTTTATTAGATCTACTGCTCGCTCTCGTTGACATTCTCGTGGCAAGATTCTTGAGGATCCAAATGATGGAGGATTTGATTGGGTACTTTGGCAATTAATTAGCAAGTAATGCAATTACTGCTGAGTCGTCGATTTCCGGCTGAGCTTTTTTGTTTGTGTGTAAATGGCGTTGTTAAGGGCGCACAGTTTGTTGTTTAAATAATTAAAGGAGGTGTATTAGAATTTTTCAAATTTTTTTTCAGGAGACCTAATCTATTTTCAGGAAAGCATCAAGGTAAATGAGACTACAGAAGATAATTCTCTGCAAAAAAGTCCTTCGATATGTTTTCACTTTAAAAACATACATTGAGTAATCGACGGTTGATAATAAAGTTCCTACAGATATATTCCAGCACGAGAATTTGGTTATGTTATTACTCTAATGTGAACAGCATTCTCATAAATATTCAATTCCAATAGCAATATAAAAGGTATAAATTCATCCAGTGAATTAACGGAGAACTCTGGGAAAAAAGGATCAAGGTATATAACTAATTTTCTTCATAAAGCATTCTGAATTATTTCCCCCATGACAACAAAAGTGTTGCTTCTTATCTCTCAGATGACCAAATTAATGGAGTGGTTGTTCTGTCTCGTTCTCTTCATGGGCCCCTGGACAGCTACCATCACAGGACAAGTCAACTCTCCATGGGTATCCAACAACTATCAATTTATTTTTTATCTCCCTTTTTTTCTGCTGTTTATATTTGCACTGTACGCAGCTAGTGTGATACTTTACAGGACGTTCACGTTTAATAATTGTGAAAAAGCTGCTATGCAGCTTAAAAGGGTAAGGAAATTATTATAATAATATGTGAACTTGAATTTGTTAATTCTTGATTTCATGTTTGATGTTATTGTCTTAATTTTCAGCAAATTGAAGAGGCCCAGGCGGAGTTGAGAATAAAGGGAGTGCTCCCGAGAGACCCTAAAGGCCCAGAATTAATGTGAATTTGTTGAAACACAGCTGAGGCAAATCGCAAAATTAACAAATTGATTTTTTACAGCATTAATTAATGAGTTAATTTAACGATTTATTTCATTATTATTAATTAACATTCTTCAGTTGGGTGCTGATTCAACAGACTACGATATTTTTGCCTTTTCTGGTCATAAAAACAAAATTGAACATCATGTCTTCATTAAATATTTAATCTTCGTATATATGAAAAATAATTAGACTCAATAATTTCCAACACATAGAAAAATGTTTTATCAAAGCATGAAATTGTACGAATAAATTATTAAATTCAATTCACATTAATCAATTAATTTAGTTAAAATTCAATTAAGTTTTGTGAATAGGTTCGTTCTCGTAATTAACGGGGAGTCCACACCGACCCTTCTCAGCGACTTTGACATCATCCTCCCCTATTCTCTGTTCAAGTCCTTGCCAAGACCGATTCACCAAGAAATTAGCTCCAGCTTTGCCAATAGCCATAGTTCCATTGTCCTTACATGCTAACGCAGACATCCTTTCGGTGGAAACTTCAGTTTCATTTGTTCGTATTCCATTGGAAATTAGAGAGAGGTCTGGGCCATCTGAAGCATTGAACTCCACGAAGTTTGATCCTCCAGGAAGAATCTGTCGAAAATCAAGGCAGTAGTGGATAGAGAAGGCTCTGGAGGTGTTGAAGGCCAGATCTACTTCAAAAGGTGTTAGCAGCGGTTTGAAATAATCTTTTGAATCGAATATATCGCTTTCGGGACAAGCTATGATGATGAAGGCATCGATCTGCAAAGAAAAATAATTAATTTGTTTTATTTAGTCGACTGGAATGAATTTGAAATTTCTTACCTCAGGAAAATTAGCCAACTTTGCTGGATTAATCTTTCCAATACTGAATATGTATGATTTTTTTTTCTTCTTCTTCAGTATTTGTTTTATTGAAGAAAGAGCCTCGAGATAATTTTTTATGCCTAGAGTAGCAACAACTATGCCCACAGTCTTGGCGTCCTTCAATTGTTCTACTAAATATCGCCTGCGTTTAACCCAAGGACTGGAAACAGCGTCAAATTTCGTTACTTCAGAGCCTGACATGTAGTACCATGTCTTAGTGGGAATGCTCATGGCCAGGGATGCCAGAGTCCTATTGTTTTCGCCAATGAAAACCGCTGTATACTCTTCGGTCTTGTAACCATTCTCAACACTCCAACAGCGTCCACATATTACTGGACTCGTTGTATTTTTTGTATCCACGAATTCGATATTTGAGGTGCAGTTTAGAGTGGTAAGAACGATTTTTTTAAACTTCTTTGTCAATTTTTCCCAAATTGCTTGGATCTGGTGGGAATGTGAGACATCGTAAAAGAGGAGAATTTTCTCGTCGGCATCGGGAAAAATGTTCTCAAACTCTGAGATTAAAACCGAAATGTTGACGTCTCTTTTGGGTAGAATGTGGAAGACTGGTAATCTTGTCGTTGGATTTAAGCAGGCGTGACCGAAGTGAACGATTCCATCGGCGTTTACGTGATTGGCAGCTACTTCGTCTATGCAACAACTGCCGCATGTCGTATCACCGAGAATGTAAACTTTTTTATTCAGGAAATCTTCAAAACAAAGGGCTATTCTCGCAGAGTCCTGGAGGAGCGCATCTGGGAACTGCAGACAGACCTAAAGAACATTTATTCCCACAAATTATTCTTTGTCTGACGATAAATTAGAAGAAACAAAAAAAAATCATAAAGTGGATTGAAATGGATGAGTAAATCTCACAGTAATAATAATCGATTCGTTGAAAAAACATTATTTAGTAAATAGGCTGTTCATTTTTTCTAACATGATAGAATGATTTAAAAAATCAAATTTTATTTTGAGGGATGAGAAAGTTAATTATTCAATTTCACTATGTCATTTAAATTAATTTCCAAACGAAAAAAAATCCAAAAAGATTAATTGAAATTATACAACAATTTTCAGAGTTCAAGAGAACTATGGATGTCTTTTCAGGTCACTTTATCTACAGCCTCACTGGTCTACGTGCATTACCTTTCAGTGTGAATGGCGTCTAATAACCTCTAAACCCACCAAACGTTCGAAGCTAAAATTTGTCTTGAGCCCCTTACAATTCCTACAGATTCCAAAATTGAAAACAATCGATCTTTAATTTCACCTTGTCAATTCCACGTGCTGTTATCCACTCGACACATTTGTCAAGCTGATATTTTCCTTGAATATCCAGTATCTCTTCACTTGCAAAAGAACTTCCAGAGATGTCATCATTGCTGAATTGACTGCAACCGCTTGATCCCGAGGGTGTCATTTTAATTCTCTCCAAAAAATCGATAAAAAATCCCTCAGTGACAAGTAAATATCCACCGTGCGTGACCTTTAGAGCACGTTGTTGACAATTCACAGACCCCTATGTACTTAACTTGGGAGGGGTTTCAAATAGAGGAACAAACTAATGTACATGATTGTACATCGTATGTACATCATTGAACATGTATTGATTTTGTTTATAGCCCTATGGATAGTTAATAATCATTATGTTAATTTTGCCCATGATGTTGGCTCAAAAAACAAAAAAAATCAACTTTTTTCATTGAACTGTAACTCGTTGTGTAGGAAATCGTTTGTAGATCACGAATACAAAGATTTACTCGTTCGGACATACCTTGTCGTCGAATACAATCAAATAAAAGCGCTGGGTCCACACCACATGTGGAGTCTAGCTTTTTGTCTCGACAGTTGAATCCCTGCACAGTGGTGCTCTCACCGTTTGAAAATTCTCTGTACAGTTGAACAAGTACAAACGGAGCCCCCCCCTGGGGGCGGGGCAGAAATTTTGAGGTTATGGGTTTGACAGCTTGTCAAACATGGCCGAAATTACTCTGGTACCTTGGTATTCATCACAAACGCAAGGGGAATAAGAAAATATTTTCACAGCTGTAATGTAATTGAAATGCCACGTATGAGACAATCAGTGTCATTCCACCAGTTCTAACGTCTCTTGACACCAGGTAAATAACAAGAATCATGGAATATATAATCAAGCTCCTTGATTAACCATTACGTGGATGAGAGGATAATTCCGTGTTTGTTGATAGGTATTAATGCAATTCGTATTACGGTTGGACTAATTCAAGATGTATTCACAAAAAGGGCTTCAATTAATACTCGTGTAGTTAAAAATGTATGTGAAGTACTTGGGAAGTGTTAGAACTCCGGAGTTTGTCATTAGGATTGGAATTTATTGATTGGCGGGATTCATCAGTATTGACAGAGATTCAAGTTGATTTAATGATAACGTCTCTGGGATACCTTTTTTTTTAATTTTACGTAGACTATCGTAAAAATTAGCCATCTATCAGGCCGTTTAATTGAACTCGTGTTTCTCACTTGTCTAATTTTACAAAGTAAAAGTCGTCAAATTACAAATGATAGCGCAAGTGATGGTATTTTCGAGTAATTGAAGAGCTTGCCTTTGAATAGTGCATTCCAGGCACCTTAATTGAAAATAAACCAGTTCGTTACAGAAATTAAAACCTTAATTTGTTTTCATTTTTGCAGTCATTTTTAATATTTCGTATGTTAAGCCAAATGAAAGGTATTCCTTAGACCGTTATCTCTCTGGAAAATCTCATTATTCATAATATTGCGGTGGAAAATTTATAATAAAGTGATAGATTGAACAATTAGAATCACGCTCGAGTTTCATGATGCTTTTCATTAGAATCACCATGCTATTTATGAGAAAAGCTTGACTGATTTCATGTTCAATAGGTCTAGTTTTTTTTTAATTCCAATATTCGGTCAAGTTTTCTTGTGACGTTTTTATTCATAATTTTCCGAAATAATTATTGTAAAGACGTAACTTATTAAGTTTGAGTAGCAACGGAGTGATGTCAGGGAATGGAAAACTGGTGGATAATTATCAAAAATCTTCGAGAGGGATAAGTGAAGGAGCTATCGAACAAAATGCCCAGCTTGAGGAAAAAGGTTGTGGGCTTCATGCGTCAGCTCTCGATCAGCAATTTAACAGCAGCTGTTGAAAGTATTGGACAGGGGGAAGGCTCACTACATCCATCAAGAGCACCACCAACTGATATCCTTGGAGGATGCTTCATTACGAGATATTTAAATGGGTGAGACAGAAGTCACTGATAATAAATGAGGAAATTATATAATTGGTGAATTATTTATGGACTTTGCTTGCAGACTGGATCAGAAAACCGAAGGACCTGTCATTCTCCATGGGAGAAACCCGGAAGAACTGCCCTCGAAAGCTCTGGGTAAATTGGACAGCGATGAAGACGTGTTCGCAGCTCTAACCGGCCCTGATCGTGGTCTGACAACGGTAAATCTCAGGCAGAGACACTTGAGTATCAGTGATCCAGATGTTGATTATATTGACATACTGGAGCAGAACGATCCACAGACAACTGGTGAGTCGACTCATCTATAATTTTTTATTCACTTATTTTTCCAAATTTAAATACACTACAGAAACAAACAATACCCCAAAGTTTTACACTTTTTTTAATGGATTGTTGCTATCTCTGGATATATCCGACCTCTCCATTTTTAAACATAATCAATAGTTCTCGGTGAACATACAATTTGAGGAGCATATAGACGGAATTCTGATGGATAATAATAACTGTACGGATATGTTCTAAACATGTTTTACCGGATTTAATTAACTTTTCACTGTAATTTTTCAATTTTTAAAATTAACAAATTTTCCACTCGTGATGGTGTATGTAGTTTTCAAGGAAAAACTTTTACTAATGATTTTCAATTTGTAAAAACACATCAACAACAACACAATATCACTCACAAATTGAACTTACGCAGTTAACACCTCGATGGATTGTATATTTTCCGTGGCGCATGATCGTTGGTTAGTCATACGCACAAAAGAAACGTCACTGTTTCCAATAGACAACAGTGGAGTTAAAATACGCGCAGCTGGAAAATTGTACGAGCCAGATCGCAAGTACACGATGAATATGAGTGAAACAACAGGAATTAATAAAAACTACAGCGTTAAATTTATGGATGAACATATTCACCATGACTATCTATCCACCAACGTGATGAGTGAGCCTGCCAGAGGAAGCGTTGCATTCGATACCAATTGTGTCAATGCTAACGTTCCCCCAGGTGATTTCTTCATTGGTCACGACGATCCACTTGAGGGTTCCAGTGACAGTCTCAACGATAATTCGGAGGAGGATAAGATTGATCTCGTGCTTAGGACAGCTTCTGACGATACTCTCGATAATATGGATGAGGCTGACTCGGATAACGATATCATACCACCTCCTTCTGACTTTGCCAATGAAATGATTCCCCTCAGGAAATCCAAGAGTGCCCCAGCACCCTTCAAAAAGGCCCAGCAAGGTGCTCAATCTGTTATCAGCATGTTCTTATCCAGCATTGACTATTTCAATTGATGGATTTAGGTGTTCGTGGCTTTTGATTTATAGTGAAATGTTTCTTAGCTAGACGAGATTTTTTTGCTTGCCGTGTACGGGAGTTGCCAATTTTTCTTTCTGTTGAAACAGCTATTTTCAATTGAGACTCGATAAAATGTCATTCAAATGGAGTCGAATGAATATTTTCAGCATTAGTTAGCAGTCCAGAAGTAGCGGGAGTAGCAAACTGGTTTTCACCTCACGACATGGCCTACGGAATAGCGACAACTCTATATGAAAAAAATCCGACAAACAATATTACCAATGGTGAGCCTATTGCTGACTGTTTCGCTGTTGCTGCCAGGCCAAATGCGGCTGTATTAACACTTGCTGATGGTGTGAATTGGGGTGAGAATGATTTATTATTCAATATGTTTACAACAGATTAGCTTGATCTTTCGGTGTCAAAAAAAAAAAAAAAATTGAAAGGCGTTTCAAATGGGAAAAACTTATAATTTAGGTCCTAAAGCGAGCATTGCTGCTCGTTCAGCTGTGCATGGTAGCATGGACTACCTCAACAAAGCACTATTTTCATCACCATTAAATAGTGGTATTACGACAACACGTGACGTATTCATCGCACTGTTGCGCTCATTTCATGCTGCTCATGCTTTGATTCTCCAAGAACAGGGAATGCTCACGACTTTAACTGTTTGCGCAGTACTGCCACTGCCAAATCCACAGGGATCAAACGTCAGGCCCAAGAAATTCGTCGCCTGCACTTGCAATGTTGGCGATAGTCTCGCTTATGTTTATTCCAAGTAGGTTTTTATGCACAAGTGTTTTTGCTATTTGGGATGTTCTGCCTTTTTGGACGTTTCGGTTGGGGGGGGGGGGAGCCATTATGGCAAGCCTTTAAATGAACGGCTATTTATGATTTGAGAACGGGGAGGGGCGAGTGACAAATTTTCTGTTCAGCTTGGACGAAAACTTGCAGTGGGCGTTTAAGTACTGTCGATATGTTTTTTTTGCCTTAAATGTGATGGGAACTCTTCTCATAAGGCAATTCTTCAATAATATTTGTATTGATTTATTCTTCAAATTAATTTTAATAAACGTGTAACAAATTGAGAACGATTTATAAGAAGGCTCAATCAATTTAATAAATCCAACATTTTCGTTTGCTGCTTCAGGAAGACTGGAGTCCGAGAGATAACTCGAGGTTCTCACGATATTCATTGCATGAGAGATATGCGTGATGCGCTTGGAGCACTCGGTCCCGTCGATGGTTGTAATCCGGAATTGAATAATCTCACTCTTGCCATGACAGAAATCGAGCAAGGGGACATTGTGTTCCTAACTAGCGATGGAATTTCTGATAACTTTGATCCGGTTGTTGGAAAATTTGCTATTCTTCCAAGTGGGCCCATTTCCGCCCGCACCGCCAAGCCTGATGGCAGGCAAACTAAAAATTACAAAAAACCCGATCACATCAGGAGGACCAACTCAGCTGGGCATGCCGATGGGGCTGATCTACCTGTTGTTGAGGCCTATCAACGACATGAATTGACTCTACTCAGGATGGAGGATCTATTGAGAAGGGGAGTCTCTGGTGACGGCCCGGCATGTCAAAGTGCCAAAAAACTGTGCGAACTTGTGCTTGATTTCGCGGTAAGCGAAATTTTAAAAAAATGAGAAGGAATCAAATTATTGTAACAATCACTGGGATGAATATTACCCAATACGGTCATTGGGTCATATTTAACAGGTTTCAATAAAAAAAGTTAGATATATAATACTGTTTTTATAACCCTCAGGTTCGCATAACAGCTGCAAAAAGACGAATTCTCGAGGATGCAGACCTGTACTATTCTCAATCGAAAGACGGTCAACTAGTGCAGCTCTCAAAACTCGAGCAGCGTTCACGAAGGAAGAAGATGCTTGACAAAATGTCAATGGTCCCTGGGAAGTTGGATCACGCTACAGTCGTTGCTTACGTCGTAGGCTCCTACGACACCCCTGAGGGCGACCTTTAGTCATCGTCCCGTTGAAAAAAAGACACGGCCAACTTAAGATTCATGCACAGAATTTATTTGCAGAGCAGAAATATCCAAATTAAATATAGCAGTTATCCACCGGGACATGTAAGTCTTGGTGTTCATTATTTTTGTTTCTCCCACAGGTTTTAAACTGATACTAGTATTAGGACCATCGAGCCACTGCCTACAAATTATTTTTTGCTGGACCTGTAAAATTTATTGTATAAAATAATATTCCGTCACTGGATCTCGGGAATTGAGTCGAGGCTTCCGATTATCTTTGGATGCCATATTTTTGTAGAGATTGGGTAGATACACCTAATGAAGTATATAAATGCCACTGAACATAATGGGAATTAAGCAGTAGGAAATTTGCATGACGTACAGTATTACTTGTTAAATAAAATCTTTTCAAAGCTACTAACTGACAATTCGTAGTTTTTGACTGAAAAATTCCTCACTATTGTTAATAACTCATGAAAACAAATAATAATTTCATGCAAGTTCCCTATTTAATGGATTATTCGGGTTAAGTAATAGACGTCGAGTCACCGTTGAAAAAAGTTTTTTTTATTCATTGATTCTTTTTCATTCTCTTGCTCCTAATAGTTTTGTTACAGAGCTAGCAAGCTCGCATTGCCCCAGGCACTTGTATTCTATTGAAAATTGAATTTGAATCATCTTTTGGCAAGAACAATAGTATTACGTTCATACCTTTATATTTTTTTAACCGACTAACCCAATGATAAGTTAATTGTAATTGTTTTTTTTTGTTAAATAAATTTTCAATTTCACTGGAGACACGTGACTAGCCATTGAATTTTCCTTCATCCTTGGGGTTATCATAAATAAGATTTTTTCGTATCCTTGGGTGATATGAGGTAAGTATTCGATTATTACATAACAGATGTTTTGCCTATTCGTTGCACTTTGTGGATAAATTATGCTATCGATAAATGATTATTTGTTTCACTGGGTATTTAATAATAATTGAAAAAAATAGAGTTAATTATTTTCTTCGGTTATCGTGAACGTTAAAAAATTGGACGCTCTACACGCGAATGCCCTGCCATGTTACGTTACAGTTTACCCAAATAATTTTCAATTTTAAAATTTAAATAAGAACATAAATTCTCTAAAATAACTTTTAATTTCGAATAATAATAATAATAATAATAATAATAATAACTTTTTATACAATTTTGTCCTTCACTGTGGAATCCCAAAAGGAAATTGCTCTTGCAAATATTGCAAAAAGGAAGAAAGTCACTAAAAGTATAATTCCAACAATAATTGGAGAAACGATTTATACAAACAATTATTCATGTAAAAAAAATTGAATCACAAGAAGATCGAGTCGTCCCGATGCCACATGAGTTATTCGATCTTAAAATTAGATTCAACTGGTCTCCGTTTCAGACAAAATGCATAACGACGAGAAATTCATCACAATGAATTCTCATGGCAACAATATATATTCATAAGGTGGAGTTTTCCATTATTTCTCTATTTGCATAAACGATTCAGATAAGTTGAGCGATAGCGAGAGAGGGAGTATCAAACTCAGAGGGTTTAACGAAATATTCTTCAGTGGAAATTAATTTTCTATGAAATTCAATCACAAACAGAGGATTCGAGTTAACGAAGAGAGACTTTTTTCAGTATCAATTGAAATATCGGAAGTAATACTAACAGTTCATTGAGACTTGAATGGTCCATCAACCGTAAAAATACCTAAGAAAATAGTCCATTTGCCCTGTATTCTCAGTTTTCACCGAGCAATTGAGCAATAAGTCTTGTGGTAACGTGAAAACCGAGATAATTATTAATAACTTGGCACATAGCATATTCCACTAATTATCACTTTTGACCATGTTGAGGGTGATTGTCTGGTTGATTTGAACGTTGGGCCCCTGATAAGTATTGCCTCCTCGTCCTCTGTCTCGAGGTTCTGAGGAGGGTTCAGGCGTTGCATCTTGAGGACGTGAATTTGAGCCACAATCACCTCGAACCAGTACAGTATTTAGAACATTGTCTCTCTGCTCTGGAGCGAACTGAAGAAATGGTCTTGATGGCACTTGTACTGCTAAGCTTCTAAAAAATATAATGAGGGAATTACAAACGATTAGTCCATTTTATTCCAAAATATACGAATTGTTTTATAATTATCTAAGATTCTTAATTTTAATTTTAATTTATTTATTTATATTTTATTGACGAATGCGCCTAGGTTGTTCAATGAAAAATAATCCTGGCCTTGACCTCAAATAAAAAAGAAAATCTCCCTATAACCCTAAATACACGGAACGAAATAAATAATAAACCTTGACACTTGTGAAGACATTTAAGACACCGGAGCATAAAGGACAGATGTTTACTTGGCACCACGTGCACCCAGGGACCCAGGATAATTATAAAGATCCAAAACACGTACGCAATTTTCCCTGTGACTCATGAACCAGTTTCATGCGTAATAGTTTTTCTGAGGTGAGTGAACCATACTATAAGTGGGTACGGTGTTTTCGCTCATCCCCCTTTGGGATTTTCCCTCAGGTTTTTTTTCGTGCAAGTTAGCATAAATAGAAATGCTATATGGCGTAAGGCAGATGCACTTTGTAGGGGATAGTGCTTTTTAAAGATCTCGCTCCCTTTTCTTGCTGTATCCCGTTATTCTGGGATACTTTATATTTTTTGTACAAAATTATCATTAATCAAATTATCAACCAAGTCATATTTACTCGGGGGTCCAAGAACTGGGGGTTGTTTCCTCATCTTCAACTTCAATCGCGGTGGGTATTGATGAGGACCCTGATGTAATCACATTACCGTCTTCCTCGTCATAACGTGGGTCCACGCGCACCCAGGAAGGAGGCGTCGTTGGCATCGCGTTCACCAGTCGGTCCTTCACATTGTTGTTGTTATTATTACTGCCAATTACGGTAGAATAGATCGGAGGGTCCTCATCACTGTAGAAGCGTTGTTGCAGGTGATACGCTGTAAAAAAAACTGTCGTTTTTAATTATATTTACATCAGTAAATAATGTGGAAGAATTTTTCAGTTTTTTTGTATATATAGAACAATCTCAACGGATTCAGGGGCTTACCATTCTCTTGGGGAGGCGCACTCGGCGTGAATCTCCAGGCTCCAACTGTCTTAAACCACTTCTTGTATCCACCGGTCGCACCTGGAAAAAATTACATGTTTTGCATAAATCTTTGGAAACAAGATTTAAAATTAGAAATTGAATTTCTTAACAAATGTTATCTACTCACGTCTTTTCAAACAATAGATGGGAAATCCTATGAATGTTGCACATAACATTACAATTCCTGTATAAATGCTCCATTGAGGATAATAATCAATCACTGAAATGAACAATGAAAATTTTAGTACTTTTGTCTTAATAATTTGGCTGTAAACTAAATTTATCAAGATGAATAACTATAATTACTTGGAGGATCCACTGGGAGTTGAACCTTGCTTTTGCATACAGGTTCCTCTTCTCCACTCGCCACAGTATTACTGACATATCTAAAATTCGAAACATTAAGAGAATTGTTTATTTCCTTCTTTATTCATTTACTGAACTAGAGGCATTTTTAAAAATAATAATTACCCTTCCAGACATTTTCCACACTGTGAGGGATTCTGCGCCTTCTCGACACCCTCCTCACGGTTGTACTGACTACAGTTTGTGTAGTACACACATATGTTTGAAACATCGTAACAGAACTGATGTGGGGGACAGTCCCCCTCGTCTTGGCACGGAGTCTCCGTCGCAGCTCCCTATACAATTTATTAAAAATAATTATTTAAAAAATTAAGAAAATGAGTAGTCCTGTAACAAGAATTATTCATCTTAAACCTCATACAAGTTTTATTTCGGCGTTTTAGACTAATAACAAAAAAATAATAATACATAAGGCGAATTGTTATAAATAAAAAAATTATCTGTTTAATTGACCAAATAATTTATTTAAAAAATACTGAAGCAATCGTTGAAATTAACTGAAAAACCGTGAATATTTAAGAGGAAAGAAAAATTATTATTCATTTGAAATTGTTGAAATTATTTTATAATTACCAGAGCGATTATCGCCACAAACGCAGTAAATCCAAGAAATCTTGGATACCTCATCTGCAACACAAGAAACTTTTGATTAATTGAAGTGAAGACATAAATTTTCTATATTGCATCTCAGGGCATTCAAATTCCCATAATTCCAGGAGGTAACGACCTTTGGTCTGATGTCCAGTTGCATAACCCGAAGTTAAAGAGTTCATTGATCCCCAAAAACCAAGGGTCTGGTGTGCGATTAGATACTTGACAGTGTTTTTATTTTCTTTCCAAATCTAAACAAGGAGAGAGGGAAGAATTCGCCGAGTGACTGGCATATGGGGGAGGGGAGAAAGTGTTTGATGGTCGGCAAAAGACGGAAATCTCGTGCATTCCATGGGTGGTGCGTGGCATTCACTGAATGGACGGCAATGGGGTCTTGAATCGACCGTGAAGCAAAAATAAAACGACTGAAGGGATGAACCCGTTCTCCATTACAACGCCATTTGTTTTCTTCTGCGTCAGGAGGAACACCATTATAGAGACGATGAGAGTGCAGGAATAGAAGAGATCATGGCGTCGAGGACGTACTCATTCCATGGGGTTTGAGTCATGGCATTTCACCACATCAATTTTAATTATCAAATTATGAAATGAAATACATTGTGTTATGTAATTTCAATGGAAAATTTGATAAAATGAAATAGAATAAATGAAAGAAGAAATAGTGTTTTCAGAGAAGATTTGCTCCACGGAGTTTGAGAGAAACAATCCCGCATGACTATTTACAGACGATTGTAGTGATAAAATAAATTAATTTCCACTTAATTACTATGGTAATTGTGTTTTTTAATTCTGAGTAGACAAAATAACATTCAGTTGAACGAAGGATGTAAGGCGGTGAGAGATAATAAATAATGGAGAAATGCGGGAGAGCGAAAGAGATTTTATAACACCGACTGATGACGCATTACATGCAGTAGCCTCGAGCCGTGTCTGTGACGTACGCCTATGGCAAGAACTAAGTGATAAGACATTGAGAATGAGTGATTGTCTTCTGAGTGGTGCGTTTTTGAATTTATAGCTCAGGATTTGCTTAAAAAAATGGCTCGGAGACAGTCAAAAACGACACGTTCTTCTGTAGTTTCCCAAATTTCCGGAGCTTAATAAAGCCCGTTTTAATAATCTCATCTTTAGAGTGAATAATACAGTGCGTGATCAAGTGAAACTTATCAATGAGTTTTTCTCACTCCATGAGAAATTTATTTAAGAAATATACAATTTACAATACTACTTAATATTCTCTTGTAAAAAAAAAATGCAACTTGTATTTTCCACAAAAATTAACTATGAAAATAAATAAGAAATTCTATTGTTAAAAAAATATGAACTGTAAACTTTCATTTCCCTGTTATCCCTTTGTCTAGATCTTGTGAAAGTGTATTCCTCAAGAGATGAGTCATCTCTACATGTTTGACTGTAAAAAACCGACTCACACGTTCGATTTATTGTCTTAATTCTTGAAATCTCTCCACCCATCGTTCGGAATTAGATATAAAGTTATAAAATAAATTCGGTGCCTCGGCTTTCATCGAAGACAAGAATTGAAAAGACGGAGAATGGGATTCCACGAATTGATTTCAAGCATGACTTCGGGAAGTTTTTTTCCAATCAGAGACAAAAATACAATTTTACAATCTATTTAAAAGCCTTGAATTTCAATGAATTTTCAAACAAAACGTTATTATTTTTCGGTTCCCAATTCATTAAAAATATCGGTTGAGATTTTCCCCAAAATGTTTTTTAATATGCAATAATGTAACAATTGCTGTCGTTTTTTGCTTATTCTTAGTTAATTGACGCCGAAAACGTCAGAAACTGTTCATTAAAATCTTCATCCAAATTTCAATACCTCAAAAATCGCGATTGCAATTTATATTAAAATTGAGCGGTGAGCTTCAACTAACGTGAATTTGCTAGGTAGGACCTGAGACCAGAAACAGATTAAAAAAATCATTGCGAAATCCGAAGATTAACGTTTAATTTCTATCTCTTTCTCTCCCACTGTCCTCTTATTCGCAAGAATCGAAAATTGTGCCAAGTGGGTCACCATTTTACGCGACACTTGTGTAAAACGGGGATGAACGTTGAGCTCACTGAGAATCAGTGTTCCCGATCCACAAGATAACTCGTCTAATTGAATAAAATGGTGAGAAATAATTATGCTATCAGGACCGTCATCGGTTTCGACGGCCCTTTTTATCAATGATTCTGGTTTACGATAGTCACGACTACTGGTGGTATCAAGTGATGTTGCGGCGGCACCTCTTCGTCATACCCCCATCCGCTTAAATATAATATTCAACGGAATAAAATAATGCGTTCCACGTGTGAGTCTAGTGATTATTTCGCGGAGCTTGTGAACAAAAGCCACTTTTACTCGGATATATTGAAAATTGATTTTCTTGACCTTGAGTGTTACATTTTTGGTACCATAATTTCAGTAATGGGAAAACTATATGGTGATGTATAAATTTTATTAAAATTTGAGCAGTAGAATGCTGAGGAAAAATTAGCTGCTCATAGGGTTCACGAATTCTCAAAGGATTTTTACATGTTTTTTACATTGTTTAAATACTAGATCTTAATTACAAAAAATTCCGAAATTTAAACGTGAAATTTTGAATAATCAATCAATAAATCAATTTAATTTCAGAAGACACGAATTTACTGTACAAAAATTTAGCTATGTTTTTATTTATTTAAATAGTAAACAAAAAACTTGAAAAAAATATTGTTACCATTCATTATAAGAATATTTGTGAACAGAAACGGATATCCGTATTTTGGGCGTAATAATGTAATTTTCTGTACGAAAGAGAGTATTGGTCTGCCTTTGAAATTCAACTCAACATGGCGCCATCACCTACCCTTGTGGGGGCACTTGTTGCATCAGAAAATTGACAGAACATAGACTGTTAAAATAGCAGCCCCAAAGAGTTAAATTTGTTAATGCTACACCCCTCAAAGAGACTTCTCGGTACTATTACAATTTTTACTTCACCTTTCGAAATTAAACAATATCTAGACGAGCCCTAATCCAACAGGAGGTAGCATCCTCAAACCAATGTCATTTCCCCTTGTTCTCTATTTGTTTTGGCAAACTTTAAGATCGAAAGTGAGAATGACCTCACGCCACATCCCAAATATTACCATGACGGTTAATAGTTAGTAATCACTAATCATCGTTCAAATGATGGTTCAATTAATTTGATAATCTCGCTCTTTCAATTGTCACAACATAAAGACAAAAGGATGTAGTTTAATGACTCGGTGGATACGACGCATCAATAAAAAATAATGAACTAATTAAACATGAGTTTTTAATTATCCTTATAATGCTAATGAAATTATCAAAAGCGCCAATTGTTTTGCGCCACATTTTCCATTTAGTGAAAGTGGTAGATGGGCCAAATAAAATTGCACGCACTTAAAAAAAGTTATTCAATTTTTCCATAAAATATTTACTAAGAGAAAGAATAAACTTGCTCCGATTTACTCACCGATACAAGTCTCCTCGAACTATTCGCCATCCCTGACAAATGGATCACCCTTGCAGTAGAAACTTCTATGAATGTCAGACCAGGCGCGAATTTTTTTTTCATCCAAGAGAGAGCGCATTTGCGTTAACACCCACTGATAACCTACTGATTTTTTCTTAATAACTAATTTGTAAGCACTCAAACACTTGGCAACGTTCTGCGAGTAAACGTCCGTCTATCTGGACAAACAGACAGGCAGTAAGCGTGTTCAGACAAGTTCGGTTCATCTTGAAGTCTGTGGTGGGGGTGGGCTGTGTCAAGCGTGAGGGGGCGCACTAGTAGTGGTGCCCTTCGAGTAACTCATTTTTCGTGGAAATTCACATTTTTGTAACTGATGTGACAATTACTGATTAAAAATTCCAAAATTTTGACCTTTGAATGCTGATGTGAAAAAACCTGTCGAAATTTGTATTTGGCCCTAAAAGTTTATCATTTGGTGGAATGTATTTTCGGAGATTAGATTTTTTTTACTCATTAGTTGATTAAATTTAAGGAATTATTTTAAAAAATTTTATCAATTATTCATGAATCCATATTTAATATTCTCAATAAATAATATACAAAATCATGTATATGGATTACATTAAATGCAATAGTTTCCTGACCTATTTTAATGCAGCTAAAGAGACGAAGGGATCAAAATATAGGAACGGTACCTGCTGCAGCAGAACTCGTCATCCCAACTCGATCATGTACGAGGAGGGAGGAAAATGGCACCAGCACCAATCAACAATTCTCCATATCGTCTGCCGGCACCATGACGTCGCAATCCCCGAAGGAGAACATCTCCCATACTCTGCCAGGATGGGTACAGTGACGCGTGTAGCTCACTTTTTTTCTTGTTTTTTTTTTTGTTATTTTTTCATCGAGTCCTCGGCTGTTGCTATCTCATCAATGAAGGGAAATCTCATGGGATCTATATCGAGCTTCATCTGTCGTGATAAAGGGATAAATGATATTTGTTTTACTATTTAAAGTGATTTGTGTAAGGACCATCATCATTATTATCATTATCGCTTGTTCATAAATTGTTTATAAGCAGTATTTATACCTGATCGATGATGATTTATCAAGAAATATTATGAACAATTTTATTAGATTTGCCGCAACACTGAATAGGCTGGAATGAGCACGCGGAGCATGTGGGCAATGTCATCCGATTTTTATGCACAAGTAATTCTGGAAAATCCTTGAACACTTGTTTTGGGAATAAAAACCAAATGATTTACCGCGTGGCGACGAGTAGAGGTTGTAGACCCAGATTCACAGGTTAAACATGCGGCCCTGGGATGAATCATGGTGTACAGGTCGCCGATTCCGATGGTATTCTCGGCTAAAATACAACACACTAGTGTATCTCCTTCTCTCTCGGTTTCTCGATCAAACATCAGCGGAAGGTCTTTGTCCTTCGCGATTTCAACTTTCATTGCTCCAATGTCCGCAATGTATTCAGGTTTTTGTGTTTTTTTTCTGATTGTGTATTGCTTTATTGTTTAACCAGCTATCGATCGTGTTGTTCAGTAAATGATTTCAGTAAAGGCTTATATAATACAATTCATTCCGAGATAAACCCTTGTTTTACTTTTTCGTTGAGACGATTCCCGCCTTATTGGAAGCTATCCTATCTAAAAAAAAGAGAGCACTGTCATGGCGGCCTTCCCAAATGTGCACTGCGCATGTTCCGAAGACAAGCATATAAATTAAGTTAGCCACATAGGACATCGGCTAACTTCATGCGTAAGACTTTTTCTTCATTGATCAGTCTTCGCGGCGGGAAATTCAAATAAGATGCATGGAGCACGGACTCCGTCTCGTATAAAATTAAATATGGTAACAGATGGCCGCATGAAAGTTCCTTTTCATGATGTCACAGGACGCGGGATTTTTCAAATATCAATAATAACCGGTTAACAATGATTCATAACTAGGGTAATTAAACAGAAGGCAATAGAATTATTTTTCATTTCTTTAAATTAAATGATAATCGTGATCTATTGTCATTGACATTGGTAATGACGATTTTATGAGCGCGATAAGTCACGTGTTATTGAGTAAAATATTATAAATTGGGTAATAACTACAAAGTCTATGCCCTTTAATTCGGATTGATCGATCGGTGACCCCAAAAAAAACCTAACGTCTATTTTAGAGTATCATGTGGATTGTGCGAGCAGGTGGAAGTGAACTCCAAACCCCCACAAAAGTCCTCCCGCCCCCAATTTTTCATTATTAAATGCCGAATAAAATGTGAAATGGTCATAAACAGAAGTTTGTTACAGACCGGAGACCAAAGGTATCATTAATTCCCCGGGAGGTGAGTAAATGTTAATTTATCTTTTTAGAATTCTTTCCATAACCTCAAATTGTTATTTTTTTGCTATATTTACCGGGCATTTTAGGTGATTTCAGTGATGATAATCAGTTTATGGTTTTAATTCGGTATTTTCAATATCTTTCCCCTACTGTTTGCTGGAAAGGAAGCCTTGATTAATAATTTTATCAGCTAACGAAAAGAACACGAGTTATTTTGTATGATAAGCAAAATATTAAAAAAATTATACTATTGATTTTATTCTATGAGAGAAAATTTGAGTCAATTTGTTAGTATTGATAATTGTTAAAATTAAATAATTACTGTTCTTATCATTGCAACAATATCTTAACATTGACCTCCGCGACCTTGGAGGTTGGTGGTATCGATTGCCAATTACACTCACACAAGTGTGCTAGGCCTTTTATACTATTCTCAATTAATTGAAGTTATGTGTTCATTATATATGAATACCATTCTCAAGAATACAGTTTTCTTATTGAAAGAAAATCTTACACTCATCTTGTGAGGTTTAAAGAACTAAACTTTTTACTAAAAAGCCGATGCTATTTAAAAAAAAAAGGGATAAATTTCGCTTCAAATACGACAAATACATTAATCGTATTTCTAAATAATTTTCATTATAAAATGCTCAATAATCCAAAATGTTTATTGATGGAAATAAATGACAATTATAAGGATCAAGTATGGGAATATACTTCTATAATATGACATAATCACGCTGACAAAAAGCATGTATTCAACTTTCAATATTGTCTGGAATTATTAAACATGCAAATGCAATTGGCTGAAGGGTCTTGGGTAATGGCCAGTTGCAAGATATCTTGAAACGAATAATTTTAAAAATAATATATAAATAAATACCTGCCCCAACATTCCCGCAATTCCGTAAAGTGCTGCCATCGTCGTTATTCCCCTATCATGATGCAGCACGTGATAAACTCCAATTTCATTCGCATAATCCGCACGACATACGTTACCTACACCATTTAACACCTCCAGCCACGATAAATCGGATTAGTAGATGAGTCTACACTGTAGAGACATGTTGCGCTGGTTATTAGACGACTCAGTTAACGATCCGGGTTTTAATGATCAACTTGTGTTCATGTCGATAATTTATATTTTATTAGAATGAAGGGAGATAAAAAAATTAGTGTTTCAAATCATTTGTCAGGTAGATTTTGCCTTCAATTGGGCTGATCGATTCCGGTGGTTACGTCATTCATCCCATTTCCGACGATCATTGATAATTCTCAAGTAGAAATTACGTTTTTCTGCAACTCCATTGTGCATCTGGGTTTGACAAATCGCTGGGTGGACAAGTAGTTCGCGTTATCTAACATTATTTTTTGAGTTTTTTTAATGATAACATGTTAATGCATGCAGACGGAACTAAAGGCCTTATCTGAGAAATCTTTCGGATAAAATCATGAGAGTGGTGATACGAGTTAACTAGCTCGTAATTAGGCATTTGTTTATTTAAGAAGAGTCGGATAGGTTTTTTTTGGTGATAAGGAAGAGTATATGATTGATTGTTTGATTGATTGACTGCCTGATTGATTAATTCATGAATAAGGCTGAATCTGTGAGATGTCGTAATTTTAAGAAAATGACATATTTATCGTGGAGTTTCTATTGTTGACGCAGAATAATTGAAGTATGGAAGTGAATATTTGGAAAGAGCAAAGAGTGAAGAAAGAGGAGACATGAGTGAGTACTGGGGATTGGACTATGAAAGGCGAGATTCAGTTAGTCCTCCCTCCTCGGACGACCCACTCCATGAGATGAGTGATTTCTATGGGCAAACGCCACCCAGAACCCGACAGAGCAGGCGGCAGAGGGAGCGAAAGCAGAGGACCTCGTGGGGGTGAGAAAATATTGTCTAAAATTTAAACTTTTATTATCATATCAAATTAAAGCTCCCTCTAAACTAAACTTGGTTCAATATTCCAAGAATTTTCATTCTAATTTCAATTGAAATTAGTTATAAGTGTAAAAGTCATAACTGTTAATGTTCTCATTACAGTGAGCCAAAATCATCTCCAGCTGGGAGAGAGGTTCGCGCAAAACCCAGCATCTGCCGACGAGACACCCTGGACACAATGATCTTCAATAAAATGTGTGAAGATGCAGATGAAGCTCGGATTAAAGAAGAAGCAGCCAAGGAAGGTAGCAGAAAATCAAAGAGAAGCTTAAAACTTGCACGGGGAAGTGAAAGAGATCTGAAACTTGATGTTGAGGCTGCAGCACATTATGCCGAACGATCGGAGCGTCGATCAACTCCAGTGCCATGCAACATGAAGGTTTGGCGTCGTGTGGTTCGTTATTGCTCGTCAAGTTCCCGCTTCATTGCATGTGCCTTCACAAAAAAAACCTTGGCTATTTTTCAAAGTTCAATCTCTTCTGTAGATAGAGACCAGGAATAGATTTCGTTGTTTGCGATCTAAACCGGTGGACTCTAATCATAAGAGGAGGGAGCCTGCCCTAGTTACTGTTCCAGCACCACCAACACCAGTTGACAGTATTGAGGAGGCGCAGCCAAAGAACTTATTGGAACGACAAGTCTTTCACGATACTTTTGCTTTTTTAATACGTTTGGTGAGTAAAAATCAATGATGCTTTTTAGAGGAATACATTTGAATTCTCCGTGCAGCACATTTTGAAATTATTTTCAATCAGGGAAGTACAGACAGAGAGAAGAACTGTAAAAGGCAGATGAGCAGTGAGGAGTCAAGATGGCAAAACGAACTCAAGGATTTAATTTGGCTTGAACTCCAGGCATACCATGCAGACAGAAGTCTGATGGCTCAGGATGAGTACCTCTGCAGGCAGAGAGAAGCTATTGGACCTTTGTTGACCGAAATAATGGACTACAAGTGAGATACCTAAACTATTTAACCATTACATTTAAATATTATTTGTTATTAATTAATTTATTTACAGATACAATTCAGATATATTCTCAAACCCTCCATCAGTGGTATCAAGTTCGAACGATAGAGGTTTCAATGGGTCAACTCCTCTGATTATAGAGCCCATGTGTATGGGCTGTTTGAGGATGCGGTGTAGATCTTGTTCCAAGGCGCAACTTATAGCACTCAAACAAGTAGAAGGTCTACTTTGTCGGCTAGAGGCAGCCGAGGCCCTTTATCCTTCGTGCCAGGCGTTCGGCGTGTATTATCCTATGTACAAAAGTGCAGAGTTTACCGGCAGAGTCAAAGCCATGTGTCTCTGGTACAATATGACTCGACATCACAGGTTGAAATTGCACATCTTGGGGAAATTACTGATGCTTCTCGACAGCCCGAAGAATATGAATTATGAAGTTGATTCTGGAATTAGGTGATTTTAGAAATTTGACTTCAAGTTTACTGCCAATTATTTCCAAACATTTCATTAGTTTTTTTTAACCTGAAGAACATTGTAAAGTTGGTTTTTCCTTGAAATAGAATTTCACAAAATGTTTTAACATCAATTATGAATGAAACATTATTTAATTTTTCAGTTCAAGATCATCTGAGACCAGTGACTTGCTCGATCCCAAGCCGACAGTCGTTCGTTTCGAACTTTCTTCTCTGGAAGACAGTGTGAATAGCACCCCATCAGAGAGTACAAGCAGCAATTCTTCGACGGGAGGTATATCGCTTCTGCAATCTTGGCCGTCAACTCCCGAGTCAACGCTCACCTGTTTGGAAGATCACAGATTTGATTGCCTGGACCAGTACCTACCGGAGTTCGATAGACAAGCTTACCGAAAATACATCGAAGAGGTCCTCAAGACTCGGGGTTTAAGCAAAAGTCTCAACTTTTTGGAGCGACTGCACACCTCAGTCCTGAGGAAAGCTAGTCTCGCCCTGAAGAAATGGACCTCTGAAGACGAACTCTCCACAAACGAGGAGTACGAAGGGGATATAGAGCTCAAGCGTTACGGAGTGTGGAGTCCGGAAGCCAAGGCCCTGAACCTCCCCTCGTACAGGTCTGCTTTCATATTTCTCTCTCGAGTGCCCCTCGACATTGTCCATGAGTTCCTTCGGATGAGGCTCGAGCAGAAACCTGAGCAGCCAGGGCCCCTTTCAGTTCGACAATTGATGAGGGAAATGCGAGAGGGTTTGAGAATAGCCTGCATTCATCGGGACAGATTTGTCGAGCATTCGAAAACCGTTCACGCATTCGATGATTCCATCTCGGGTAAGTCCTTAGAATCTCCTACACAGTCACCTCTTGTTGAATTCGATGATGTGAAGGACTTTGATGATAGCCTGAAAGCTGTGTTCGAGGTATACTTGGATTATCTTCGTCAGTGGGTGGATATGGTGCAGTACAACAGCTTCCACAAGAGTCTGATTGACGACGAGTGGAGTTTTGTAAAATCTATTGCGGGGGGGATCAAACATGGCCACAAGATCGGTGGTATTAAATTTTGTGATATAACCTGCACGATGATAGAGCAGATACAGGAGTTTCTAGTGACAAAGCCTCAGGAAATTAAGGAGACTACTGATGCTCTCGAGGGAGATGTTTCAGTTATTAAACTACACTTAATGTCTGTGGGAAGGGAATGGCAGGGAATGTTCGTAGAGGCTAGAGAGAAGATCACCAAATGCCTAACATTCGCTAAATCCTTGAAGAAAGACATCAGTCAGTGGCCTGATGCATCTGGAGACCTTGGTGATGCAGTATTCAACATGAAGAATGTTATTTTAAGTCTCAGAGATCGATTGATCGTTCTCATTGAGGATTTCCAAGCGACCGTTGATGAAGCTGAGGAGCCAAAGTCCGAAAATGATCTATTTGCTATGAGAACTCGAGTTCGGGAAATTCTGCATCAGGCTTATAGAATGGGCTTTGATTATCATAAAGAGGTCTGCAAACTGTTTTCACCTGAGGAAAGAAACCTATTGGTCCACGGACTGGTGGATTTTGCAATGCTATGGATGGATTTTGTGAAGAATCGGTGCGAGAGGGGAAGGGGATTGAGACCCAGATGGGCCAATAATGGATTCGAGTACTTGATGACAATCTGTGAACCCCTGAACACTAGGTATTTGTCTGACGGAGAGTTTGAGGCATTGAAAGAGGCGATGGATCGATGCATATCCCATGTCGTTGGGACTGCAAATTCTTCTGGTTCTCATTCGGAGCAAGAAGGGGTCAAAAGACTCCCTCGGTCACGAGCCTCGTCACCAGCGAGTTCTGGAAGCAGATCTAGCTTCAGTATGCCTTCCAAATCTAAAGATAGTCTAAGATCTCCGGAGGCGAATCATAGGAAGTATTCGTCTCTACATTCTAGTGATGGCAGTCTAGCTGTAAATTTAATTGTACCTGAAACGATGCAAGTCAAGAAGGAGAGAATTCTGGGAGCTTTGAAAAAACTTGAGTTTGATATTGATGAGAGGAGGAGAGGATGTGAGCTCATTGGTAGGGTCACTAGTAGAAAATCTGTGGATAAAATTAAAGTTAGAATCAGGAGGGTAACGTTCACCTGGCAGAGGGGCATCAAAATTGGACAGGGAAGATTTGGGAAAGTTTACACAGTCGTTAACAATCAAACTGGTGAGCTGTTGGCTATGAAAGAAGTACCTCTGCAACCTGGAGATCATAGAGCTGTTAGAAGGCTTGTCGAGGAGCTTCAAATCTTCGAGGGAATCCAGCACAAGCATCTCGTCAGATACGATGGTATTGAAATACAAAGGGAGGAAATGCTTTTGTTTATGGAATTCTGCGCTGAAGGCACTTTGGAAAGTCTTGTCGCTGGCTCTGGAAATGGACTGCCTGAGATATTCATCAGGAAATACACACATCAGCTTCTACTGGCTGTCTCTGTTCTCCATAATCATGGAATTGTTCACAGGGATATTAAGACTGCGAATATATTTCTCACTGATCAGGGGAATTGTCTGAAGCTCGGAGACTTTGGGTGTGCTGTACAGATCAAGGCGCATACGACAATGCCTGGTGAACTCCAGGGATTCGTGGGAACTCAAGCTTATATGGCTCCTGAGGTTTTTATGAAGACTGAGAGTGGAGGACATGGCAGGGCTGCTGATGTCTGGTCTGTTGGTTGCTGTGTCGTGGAAATGGCCAGTGGCAAGAGGCCCTGGGCTGAATTTGATTCTAACTATCAAATTATGTTCAAGGTACATCACTGTTTTCATATATCGATGAATATATTAATAAGGTCTCAATCAATAATTGAAATTGTTTGCTCGAAGGTAGGAATGGGGGAGAGTCCGGCGCCTCCAAAACACCTCTGTAAAGAGGGTGTCGATCTCGCCAGCAAGTGTCTCACTCATGATCCAAAAAAGCGACCAACAGCCAACATCTTGCTGTCACATCCCTTCGCGAGAAATTATGACGATGTCAATGTTGATCTACTTAATCGTGTCGTTAGCTGACTTTACTAAGCGCTTATATATGTCTATTTATCTACTTAACGAAAACCACTGTATGTCTGGGGGAATTTTATTGTGATAGATATTTTGTGCCTGTTTCAACATTCCGGACTTATAGTCGCTGTGAATATTCACGCAAATAAATGTTTTATGGATTGAATTGTCTGTGTTAATGGATAAGAAATGTTTGGGGACTCCATAAATTAAGACAATAACATCGACTTCTTTATTTTCCATGATTTACAAGGTTTCAAGGAGTATTTTTAATAGTTCAACTTGATTTATAAATCAACTACATTATAATGTCAGGCTTGATAAGCCTTGATATGTGTATGATATTCCTGGCTGCAAAGCAATCAAAGAATCTTCTCAATACATTTGAGTGAGTTTCTTTTTCGATCTAGGGCCGGTAAATACTTTCATATCCAAGTCTAAACGTTTTAGAACACAATATCGTTTGTTTGAAACGATACTTTCTTTGTGTACGTTTATGTTAACGTTAATAACACATTTATGACAATTCAACAGTGATAGACATTTTAATTATTTTTTTCGTGTTCCTATTTAACTAAATCCATTGGATAAATTAACCATCAACAACTCGTTGTAATAACAAAGTAAACATATTATAAATAATTCCGTTACAATTTCTTTCGTAAAATATTTCAGACTAGTGATGCTCAACGTCACTTCCCAACTTTTTAAAATAGTTTATTCATGCGTATTTTGTTCCAACAGATATGTAACGATTCCATTCTATTCGCGATATATTACTTTGAAAATTAACGATTATAATCACGTGGGATTTCTCAGTAAGTCAGGAGAATCCATCGTTTGTAAATAATTCTTCACCAATATTATCTCGATAATGATAGGCCAATTAACGTAAAAACGAAAAAACTGAAGCAGTTACAACTAGAATATTGCCCAGGCTAAATAGACGAGTACTATTAATTTAATTCTCTAATAGCTGCCTGGGCAAGAGTGCAGTGATGCGGGCGGCAACATATTAGCTGATTTCAATGCAAAATGGCGTTTTTATGCAATGGTAGTGTTAACAATACTCCACTCATTGAATCAAAACCCATATTTTCTTCCAGGTCTATTAGAAATTATTTGATTCTCTGTGCAGATGAATTTAAAGACTAACGCAATCTCTCAGTGAAATTAATTAAATTTTGTTTTTCAAGCAACGGAGCAGTAGTAGAAGAATTAATTTAAGTCAATAGAATTGTGCAATTACGATGAATGAAATCATATGAATGACATCGTTTGTGTCAAATTAGCACCTATTGAAGGTATCTAAGCTCTCTACGTAATCTTCATTCCCATTGACATTTAAACTAATGATTTATTTGCATTCTTTAGCATTGTAGCCATTTCTCTCATGCTCAATTCAAGTGCCTGTACGAATTTCTTTGCACTGGTTCTTCCATCGCTGTGAAATGCAGACACCGAAAAGAGAAAACTATTTTTACGGAGATTATAAGCGCAACCGTAGCCATCAGGCACAACCGGACCATAGCCGACTATTGCGTCATTTCTCGTTGTCACCTGTGGACAAACAGACAATTATGAGATTCATTACTAGAGATCCGGGCCGACGGACAGCACTAGTGAAAACAATTTTCTGGGGTTGCAGGATATTTGGGGGGTAGTGAATGACTTTCGGAGTGAGAGAGCTAGAGTTGCAGGATTGCCGTCTCGCCCTTTTGTGCGGGAGCGGGGGGGGGGGGGGCTGACCCTCGTGTCATGAAATACTTCCATTTCCCATGTTTCAATTCTTTTTTTATTATCTGTTTTTTTTTATTTATGGGAAATTATCCTTCACTTGCAGGAATTTCGTTGTCAAAGAGAACTCGATCTGGTTATCTTCATTGTTACGTTTTTATTTCATTCAATAAGACGACACTAAGTTATTACGACAATAATAATAATGAACAATATTAATTTATTTCCCTTGATAATAATTTAATTTGGATGAGAAATCTTTTTTAGAGAATTTGTAGAATTTGATTCAAAACTTTGTATTACTCACCTGAGAAGTGGACAATGCAAAATGATGAACAATCTTAAAGGCGTCATCAGTAAAAATTTCGGGAAGTGGTTCTCCCGTCTCTAGAGCCGCGAATCTCAGTCCCATTAAGTGATTATCAATTCCATATCCATGAATTGTATCAGCTATTTCTTTGGTCTGACGCTGAACAGCTCGATCGAACAATTCCTTGATGCGTTGCTCCTGGGAAAATGGCTCATGACAATAATTTCGTCATTCTGAATTTTGGATACTTATCCCTAGAGTGACTCATGCAGGGGGTTGAAAATCCTTTAAAAACTATAAAAGTTCAATTTATTGAGTTCAATGCTCTTTGTTACTAATTCGTTATTACCGAACGGGTTCCGATTTTCTTTTTTGGTCCATTTCACGTATAAAAAACATCAGCTGAACCAACATATCTGTAATTGAGACTATTCTGTAAGATATAAAAGGGACTCGTATAAAGAAAACAGTGGAAATTCCTGGTAAATTCCTCTACTTCTGCTTTTCGTTATTTTCTCCCCTCGAGCCTTCTCTCGAGGACAGGATAAACACTCGATTCTCGGTTGGGATCTAATTGATTGCCATTTTCAGTGTTTCGCATCCCTGTTCACCGCAATAAACAAACACTGAGTTTAAATAAAAATAGAGACTGAGCATTTGTTTGTCAAAGAATTCAACTTCGGAAGATAAAACCTGAATCAACATCATCAATTCGAGCTCAATCGGTTAATAAATATTTTGACATACTCGAGGCCATTGAAGAGAAATGCACTAGGTATATTTAACTTCACTTATCTCAAGTAAAATCATAGTACCGAGCGATAAAAAAAATTAAATCATGCGACCAACTTGCAAAAGCCTGACTCAATTGTAATTGTTTAAGGATTGTTACACTGTAAATGGTGAACTGTACTCTTTTGGAGCCTTCGTCTTGGCCATCGTTGTAGGTATTGGGATCACCCTGGCACATGGCTCTCACCCACTCCAGACACTCAGGGCTTGCCGCGCGAATTACATCAACACGACCTAGGGCAAATCTGCGAATACTTGCGCTCTCGTATGTCGCAACTAAACGTCCGTGCAATCTGGAAGAAAGTTTATCGATCAATAGGGAAAATTTCACGAGAATGAATGTGATTAAATACTCGGTTTTGTTGGTATCAAAGAGGAAATCAATATTGATCTATAATTGGGGAGATGGTGGAATGTTAATTAAATTACCTGAAGTAGGTCAATTGGAGTGCGAGCTGTATGTAGGCATCTGGACTGATACCGTAGTTTTTGATCAAGTCCTTGGAGTAGTCCTCGAACCACAGGATGCACAGATCTAGGTCTTCAACGAGACTTTGAGCGAATGATTATTACTTTCGTGTACCTATAGGCTATTGTGCAGTTTTGATAATAAAATGTGGATGCACTTACGTATCGAATGCTGTGGTAGCTTCGCGTATATCGCTGAGACTCTGCTCGGTGAGTTGCCACTCGAGTTTCTCGGGCCCTGGGAGGTGAGATGGTACTGGGTTGTCTTCTGAGTGAGGCATTTCGTCGATCTTCTCGGTGAGAGTCTCGAAAGCGTTGAATATTGAGGGAGCCTCTCCTACTGAGTGCTGGTAGGATATGCCCCAGAATCCATCCTGATTAGAAATGAAAATATAGACAAGATAATTTCAAATTCAAATTAATTTTCGGCGGATTTTTCTTATAAAAATTTAGTAAATCTAAACCAGCAAAAAAAAATAATACAAATGAAATTATGGTAATATGGAATAATACAAATAAAAAATTGCCGCTTTACTTTTCGTTTCACCTATTTGAGTCTTATTGGAAATTATTTTTACGTTTTGAGGTGACTTCCGCCAGTGAAAGTTACTTAATAGTAATTTTTCCAATGAAACAATAGAAACAGTGAAACAAATTAACGACTAGATTGTTGGAAACTTAATCTATAGTAATTTTACTACAGATGTAATGATCTCGACCTTGCCAATTATGATTTGGAAAGTCTTGTCGAACCAGCGATTAGCACCGAGATGACGCGAACCACCACCGTGAAGGCAATGATGAAGTGCATTGGCATAGTCACGATCATTCAGCCACCGATCATTTTTTTTATACGGCTCGTTGAATGTAACGGGGAGAACATCGTCGTCTATGCAGACAATACAGAGGCAACGCTCCAGAAGCTCAAGATTGTGACGATTGCGTTCATCTGGAACAATTAGTTTAACAATTTGACAATTTTTTAAAGTAAAGAGTACGAAAATCAACACGAAGTTATGATTTTTTCTATCTCCCAAGAAATAATAATAATAATAATAATAATTGGCAATAAAAGAGTTACATAATCAATCTACAAATAAAACAATCATAGAGGTGAAATTAAAAGAAAGAAAATGAAATCTATTGGATTTTTTCTTAGTTATTTAAACTTTAAATTACAATCGAAATTCAGATACATATGAAACCCTCAGGGCTTCCCAATTAAGCCACCAAATCCCGTAAGATGATGTCAAAGGGGAGAAGTCTCATCGTTCAAAGTATCTGGTCTCTATGAGTTTAAATGCCTCATTATCTCGTTACGTGGTTCATTCGATTTAGTAGGGTAAAGAGTGACTCCATGGATGTGGTGGAAATACATGAACCTGGAAATATCTCGAACATTGGGCTTAGGAGTAATGATAATTATGGTATGGATATTGTTTCCCGAAAATGAGCCAAACTGAATTGGGTCAAAATTGAGAGAAACGTATTGCCTCTGTTTTGAATAATTACTTTTCAACAATTCCGTTCGTGCTCTAGACCAGATAGGACGCTTTGTTGCTGTCAATATGCCCACGGGTGGTGTACGTGGGTCAGCTGGAGTTTCTATTATTTTCATCAACTGCTGCATTAACTCCGCCTCCGTTATTCGACCACGGTCTGATGCACGTACAGGTACACTGTAAAACTGATTAATACAGTGGAAGTTAATTTTGTGAGGGCTCAATAATTGGGAGGAATTGTCCCTTCACATGGAATTCGAAAGAATTTGGAATTGTCGATGACCTTATGCCCCGTGTCCTTATTTCCTTAATTTTTTAATTTCCGTTATTCATAGATCTTATTATATGACATTTATTTGTTTGCTCAAGGAGTGGTACGTATCCTGGATTGAAGAAAATATCCTCAATTAATTTTAATTAATTTATATTACAGGAAAAATGAATAAAAGTGAGAGAATGGTCATAATTTGAATGAAAATATCAAACATTCCACTTTCTTAGATCAGTCTAGACTCTCACAAGCCATTAGGCCTGCTGAGAAATGCGCAACGTGTCCACAAAAAATTAACAAACACATCACTGCATGATTTTCTGGATTATATAATGTTTGTGTACGACACCGAATGGTCTCTTCGAAAGTGATAGGCTCTCTGCCAGTGACAGCGTAAATAATGCTAATGACCTCACTATTATCCCAGGCATTATGTTTCCGGAGAAATTATTGCGAATTTTTACATTTCACAATTCTCTTGATACCTGATTCTGATGAGCCACGATTATGTGATCACCGGAAGTCTCTCTGTCTAGGTGTACCTGTTCGTCACAAACTTCACCCGGTCTTCGGTAAGTCCGGAGAATTTGGTAGTGTTGGGCCATGCACATTGGTTGCATTGTCTTTCCATCACGGGATTTCACATGTTCCACTTCTAGATCACCCCTAGTAATTAATAGTATTATCAATTTATGGATCTTTCAGGTGCTGGTAAATTGTTTCCATTAACCTTAACTAAATAGTGAAAAATCCTTTTATCACTCTTAATTAATTAATTTACATTTGTTTATCACTAATACTTCTGTCATAAATTTGAAATAATCCGGGTCATGACAAATCCTCGGTCGAAGCTCCTCCAAGAAGTAGCTGCGCATGCGCTGGCGCTCGATCAAATATGGCTACCCGACGCTATTGTAAACTTTTACGTTCCCGTATTTGCTCGTGATTACCCCCGTAATATCCGCGAAAACAGCCACCAAAAGTTGTTTAACGACTTTTTGGCATGTAAAGAATATTTTAATTTCAAAAATGGCGTCAAATAAAGGGCATGGAGTGTTAATGATTGCCTCTGGCATCGATCGGTCCATCGAACGCGCGCGTAGACTCGACAATTCGTCTACAATGCAATAACCCACAAGTCTCGGGGCATTATTCAGTGAAAATATGGAACAAAGTCAAGATATTATAAACTTTTCTATCGGTGAACTCGTAATTTTTGAGTGATATGAGTCAGAATAGACACTACAAAGAAGAGTAAAAAATACATAAATATGAGGACACATACACGCAAGCACACACCCACACACACACGGGGCATGGTTTACGCGGTGAATCGGTGAGGGAATCTCCAGTTACTTAGAACCGGATACCGGATACTGCGAAGGAAGGCTTTGAGTCTCGTGAATTTTACGCAAGTGCGGAGGGAGTAAAAGGTAGAAATGCTCTTTACGTTCGCCTTCGCAGATCCTACAATCCGGATTTCCAGAGGGTTCATTTCCCCGTCTTTTTAAATTGACTTTTAGTTGGCTTCGTATTGTCAACGAACAATGATATCTTCTTTTAACTGAGGAATAATGCCATCTTCAAATATTCGGAAAAATTGTTGATACTGTTTCTGGAGAAATTCTCAATGTAAAATATATCTCAACGTCTTCTGAAAGGAGAACAAAATTGATACGTCTAAGTAAATTATGCAGTTTCGGGCGCAATTGAATGAAACCGTAGCAGTTGAAAATATCTAGTATCCATTTTGTCTCTTCAGCTCCTATTCCGAATATACTAAAGTTCCCAATGGATATTACAATCACTCGGATAATAATGATAGGATCAAAGACGACACCAGTTGGCAAAAATAAACCTTGGCTATACCTATGAAAATACCCTGAATAGTATTTTTGCATTGTGCATCGATTCATACCGGCTGGACGTACCGGTAATAGAACCTGACCGAATTCCCTAGATAAACCCTCTATTTGCCTCCATATCCTATCAATAGCCAAGCCAATCATTAGCACAACTACCCAACTAGCACTAGGCATTGGGCATGTAATAAACGTAACTATTCCAATTAACTAAACAACTAAAATATTCAATTTGAGAGATGAGTTGTTACTGACGTGGAGTCAGTGTCAGTTCATTGCCCCCCAGCTACAAACACTAAGATTTTAAATAAAAGTCCGTTCCTTTTACATTGTTGGTTCCATGAATTACTCTATTTATACCTTAAAACATTAATTTTTTACTGCATATCTATATTTTTTTCCTGTGTATTATCGTGCCACGAATTATCTCTCGGTAGTAATTATCCTTTCGTATTTATTTATTATCAATTGAATTATTTGGACTTACCTATCTAATTTCTCTTGATAATCCAACAAAGCCATGAGAAATCTTGCCAAATAGATAGCTGCTTCAGTCTGAGAATTGAATTTTTTAGGTTTGGCTGCGAGTCCTGGATTAATGTTGATGGGTAGTGCCAGTGGAATCGTCAGATACATATCTGAGAGCCACCAGTCGAGTGCCTATTGTAGATACACATGAAAATTACATAAATGTGGGTGAATTGATTCGTTAACTAACTAACTAATTGAAACATCTACTCCACTAACATTAGGATCGGTTCCTGAGTTAACCGAGTCCCTTGATTATGATGATATGTTATTTTAATCAAGCCAGTTAGGGGAGTTTGATGGGAATTTGTAGAATTGGTTTGCTCGACAGAATTTAAAATATGGCCTTAGTTGAGATAATCCGGATTTAATGAAGTGTAAGCTTGGGG
The DNA here is from genome assembly GCF_034640455.1 of Diachasmimorpha longicaudata. Taxonomy (NCBI): domain Eukaryota; kingdom Metazoa; phylum Arthropoda; class Insecta; order Hymenoptera; family Braconidae; genus Diachasmimorpha; species Diachasmimorpha longicaudata. Next base: position 7,725,362 of record NC_087235.1, read on the forward strand.
ATAGTTAGGGACGGTTTTTCAAAGTTTTTTTGGAGAAATCATGAGAAAGTAGAGATGAGTATGGAGACACTTTTCATTCTATTAATGCCTAAATGACAATAAAACATTTATTGTGCTGTGATTTTCATAAAAATATCTTCTGGGTGGATTTCCGGTTAAGGAAACATGTCCGATATATTTAGGGATTGTATTAAAGATGGTTGCAATCAACGAAAATGGAAAAAAAAATTTTTTTATTATGCAATTTTTTTTCTGCATAATAAAAAAAATTAACCGTGTAACTCATCAATGAATAAATAATAAGGTCGTCATGGACTCCAAAACAATTCCCAACCCCGATAATTTTAGGGACTTAAAATCGAATTATTATATGAATATTAAATGAAAAACAGCCACTTAGGTATTTTTAATTGAAACAAAGAACGACGGGGGAGTGAATATAGAGTTATAGTACCCCTTGTACGGAAAATAGAAATAATGGCTGTAATTTATAAATACACTTCCGGTATAAGTTGGGTATAATAGTTGCGCTCCAAACTAGTGAGGTTTATTTTATTTTTGGTCTATTACGATTAATATGGTCAAATAGATTTTATAAAATAATATGTGTGATTGCGTAATTCCAAGCCATTAATGAATTCAAATTCCGTTATCTTTTGGAATCCTTTTATCCCTATTGAAATTTATAATAACATAGCCTCCCTTATCTGCCTCGATAATTAAACAATCATATTAGGATACGTAAATGTTGGCCTATAACTGATGGGAAAGTGTATATTTGGGTGCACCAGTGCCGGGCTAGCTGGAGTACGTAGAGTATCCTCTTGTGTTATTAATTATTTGGAAGGATTCGAAATTGAAATTTAGGGTATAATCGAATATAGTTTGGTGAGAATTCGGTTACATACATGGAACCGGGTGATTTATTCGCAGTCTATCCTCAGCGAATCAGTTGATGATTCGGGAGTTGTCATTTCAAATCGAAATTTTTTAAATTTAAATTTTCGAGAAAATAATAAGAATTTTTTATCATTCATGCGGTTGAACTATTGAACGAAAATTAAATCCCTCCCCCCAAGATGAGAGAATCATATCAAAGTTCTACGAAGCATGAATTTCAATTTATGCACGTGGAGACGTAATGAAAATTCACGCTATCAGCTGTTTGTCTCTCACAGTGTATTTTTTGTTCGTTCTGCCCCTGCCAGCCTATGTTCTACCTTTTCAAATGGCTGTTTGATTCCTATAGCTTCAAAGCACTCCTCCAGATACTAAAAGTACAAATATCTCGTGCATTGAAATACTCGGGTGTTGTGATTCAAGAGATCAAGCGCATCACGATCTCATCCATACATCTGGTACCCTCTTCACCCTTTTCCCTTCTCTTTCACAGCGGGGGGGGGGGGTGATGTTAAAGAGACATCAACCCTATTTTCCAACGGTATACGCCTCTGAACTTGGTGGGTGTCGGGTTACGGTGATTTCAACAGGGTACACAGCACTTCCAACTCGCGAGCACATACGAGAGGAATTCGGTTATTCCATCGGCGCAAACTCCGCGTTATCGACCTCCAAGATATCTTTTCGCACTGTATTGTTTCGTTGATTTTGCAGTAGAGGGAATTTTTCAACTTGCCATTGTAGGCAAGTTATTTTCCATCTTTTTTCCATACAGATCATGAAAATGATCAGCTCAAAAAATAATTTGCCTATCTGGTATTTTAATAATGAAAACCATCATTGGCTATTAATGTTCTGGAATAAATGGAAGATCGTGGATAATTCATGTCATTAATCCTATTGTTTTTAGGATAATGCAGAGAATTTAAGGAGATTATAAAAAAGAATTAATGAACGCCGGGTCGATTAATAATCTAATATGTCTAATCAAATCGGCTACATAATTGAATTTCCGCTGCTTCATGATGAATTACAGCTGGAGGAAAAAAATAGTGATCAATGGGATTCATACGTAGAGACAAGTGCGTAATTTCAGTCGGCAGTCGACCCGTTGTGACCTTCGTTAATGAAGTATCGTGTTAAACTGGGAAACCCGAGAGCCATCTCCCAAACGCCAAGCCGCTGTTTCTACACTGCAAAACTATATACTGTCAGACTTATTTACATGTATTTGTTAATAAGCAAATTGGCTGCATTCACGGAGAATCAGTTTTTCTTGAAATTTATATACGGTTAGGAGATTACTCTGAAAATTTCAATTACAATACTGGAAAAAGTTCAACAGCAAATAATTTACAGTGGATTTCTATTAATCTTTTTATTGATAAATGAGGCTATTTGTCTTGGGAATTTTAACTTTTTTGAAAATTGAGTTGAATGCAATTGCTAATAGATGGGAAAATTTTATGAATCTCAGAAAGTGTCTTACACATGGCTTGAATAATTAAGAGTGTAATTTTCATCAGGTCAACTGAAATAAAAGTCTCCTCAAAAAATAATTAAGTGTAAATAGTGCTTGAACGTAGCAGTTATACATTGTATTGCTGAACAAATGATTGAAATGACATGCGTTAATTTCCATGGATGAAATTCTCCGAATAAATACAAAGGAAAATAAGTGAAAAATCAGATCGATCATGTTCGAGTCGTAGGGGAGGTTCCTTCAAGTGGGTCGTAACCTCACGTCAGATCCGGCCTTCGTGCGAGGTCACGCTGACCCAGATCTTGGTTCTTGTGTTCACCTGTGTAGCCACAGTCACAAAATTCCATGTACATATTCACACATACGCAGTGTATAGCATCCAAGAACTCGTTTCAGTTTGATGCAATCGTTATCCGGGATTCTGCGCACGAAAGTCTTATCGCAGGAGCGCACCTTCATCACACCTTTTTTTCTCGAAATGTATGATCTTGTAGCACCTCTGCAGCTGGCTGGCCCTTGCGAGGCATTTTTTACACACAATAACAGAGCTTCTTATAACTATCAAAGGAGATTAAAAATTATAAAATTAATTAGAAATATATTTTCGGGAGGTTTTATTCATACACGAATTTAGTTATGCAATTGATTCGTTTATTAATATGTCTTGTGCTCAGCTGATGTAAAACAAACTATGTCCGTAGTAATACAAGAAGATATTATTCAGTTAAATGGTAAATAACTAGCGGCAAAAACAGCGGAATAACTTGAATTGAATCAATTCAATTTGGAAATTATCTAAAGAGACCTAATGCCATATAAGTTTGAATAATGCACGCGATCTTTGCCAAAACCCCCACATAATATTTGGAACACTCAATTTTACCCTCGTACTACGTAATCATCAAGAATGCGTGAATATTTTTTTTTATTATTAGTCTTTTATTTTTGTTTTGTGAACTCCAGTTACCAGGGTGAGAGACAAGAAGTGGGTTGGGGTGGGCTCGGAAGTGTCGGTAGGTAGTAACCTGCATCGATCCACTTGACCTGGTGTATACGTATACATACAGTATATTCGGTGTGCTTCGATTTACTCCCATTAAAATTGATGATACACAGGTGTCTAAAAATATTACTTGTCATTTCGGTTATAGAAGGGCGATAAAACACTTGCAATTTTTCGAGGATTTGTTTTTTGGCTAAAAGTAATTTTAGACAAGTCAATTGTTATTCCTTATTTGTGTAAATTTTCCAACAATCTACTGTAGGTTCAAAGAGAGTTGAGATAGTGATAAAATCAGGGAATTTGGCGGCTAATATCATTTGTTGGCCTATTTATTCACTAGAGGATATTAAGGATATTTTAATGACAATGCCCTCAACAATTTCCTCAGTTTTGCTAATTCCATAATTATTATTCTCATTAATATCTGTCTGAGAAAATCTCACCACGATTTCTTTCATTGCACATCACGAAAGGATGATATGCCGATCACGTTTTTCCACGTCATGTAGCCCTTGCGATAGGTAGGCAGAGAATGGTGGAAGATAATTGCGATCGATCTTTGAACCGTCTATCTCATCATGCACCATCGCAACACCCGCATTCGTTTCTCAATTTCTTCGTTATTGCAAAAGCGCACATATTGCTCCCATCATTACTCTTACTCATAATATTCTCCATTATTTTTTTTCCCTTCGTTATTACTTCAAACTATAAATGTCGAGGTAATTGCACGGACAAATTGACAGGGCTCAAAACTTTTTCAACAATTGCTCGTTATTTTAATTGACTTACGACAATTTTGTTTACAAGTTATATAGTGAAAGAAGAGCAACCAAGTTCTTTTACAGTATGTGCTTGTTGATGTATGTATGTATGTATGTATGTATATACTCTCGACATCGTCAGGAGACTTGTCGTGAGAGCTGGATAGAATTAAAGGTTAATCCCGTGGGAGGTACGAAGGGACGAGAGACGGGATAACGGCATAGGGTCGCAGATGAAAACTCAAACCCATACCAACTTCATTTTCCCTTCTTTACAGTCTTGTCTTGCTTTGGGCGGGGGAGACTTTGTTTTCATGAAAAAACACTGTAAATATTTGATGATTCGAGCATGGCTGTGACGCCAGATTGGCTTAAATGTTGCCGGGGTGAGGAATTCATTCGGTATAGACAGCTCATAAAATTGGTAGGAATTATAGTTGGGTAGAGAAGAGTTATCTTAAATATTTCTTCCTTGTGACATCATATTGGTTTTTCTATCATTTTTCAATCAATTCAAGTGGGTAAAAATATTTTAAAATCAATTCTAAACGCGCATCATGATCTATGGGGAAAAATTAACGACAATACCATAAAAAGATGTTCCATAACCTAGAGATGGGTCAAAACTATGCAAAATGTTTTTCATAGTCTTCCTCAGAAATATCAGAGTGTAGGTAACGTTATAACCAGCAATAATCTCTGAAATATCGGAGTAATAGGAAACGTCGTGCTCTTCCAGTCATTCGAGTCTCCAAAGCTGGAGAAATAAAAGCCGTAAAATGTATGGTTGAGAATAGAATGACTTGAAAGATCCGAATAATTTATTTCATCCCGTGGAATCGTCTTGAGTGGATCCAAGGCAAGTTATACACACTGGGTTACGTGAAAATGAAAGGACACGAGAGTGCGGCATTAAAGAGAGCAACCGACAAAGGACCCTCGGTTCTGCACGAGAGGGAGAAAAGTTGGATAAAAAAAAATGCCGAGAGATAGAGGGAAAAGCAGGGGAAGACGAAGATGGACAGGTTTGAGGATATCGATTTACTTTTAGCTTTTTCGTTTGGCATCCGGTAACCAGCCCCGAATATTCCTATCGATCCCTCGATACTCATAAATTTTCACATGCCTCTGTAATCGTTTTATGCTATCAATATTTATATTTCTAATCGGAGAATTTATGCAACATAAAAAGGACAGCTCTTATAGAAAGTTTTCTTTTAATTATTTCTGCAACTACAACATTCTCCCGGTCTATGTAGTGAATGGTGAGATAATGTTTTGTCTTCAAATAGAAAATCTTTTATTTTACTTTTTCTTTTTTTTTTTCTTTCTGTTATTTAAAAATACATAGAAATTTTTATATTTTGCCCAGACAGGTGTTTTAAGTTTTATGGAACTAGGAATTCAGGTACATAAAAACGAGAGAATAGAGGTAGAAAACAGGCTGGTGGTGGTCCGCACGTAACATACAGAATAGCCCCCACATTTCACTCCCTCAGGCCCCAGGGAGCTACTGAGGGGTTGGTTTCCATTCCACTCGACTTTCACCCTCTTCCTTCACTTCCTACAAAACTTCCATCCTCCGTGCATAGACGTATACACTGTGCGTCTAAGCGCTTTCCTTTTCGTTATGGGATTAGGTACTTTTCTCTTTTGCGACTCAATGGAAAATGAGGAAAAAGTAAGAAAACCCGTGCGATTTCTTGTCTCTATTTCTCTGTGTATTTCCTCGGTATATTTGTGAATGGAAAAGAAAGTTGAGGGAAGAAGTTGGGAGCTCCATAGACTTTGTGTATTACAGAAAGTTGGGTTTGAGGCTTTTGCGGGGTAAGAAAACATGGTATGGCGACGAATCAAAAGAAGGGGGTGGGGGATTAACGGCCGGGAATAAAAGTTTAATTGCTCTTGGAAGTGCTGAGAGGCGTTGGGATGAAAATATAAAAGAAATTTACGAGGGTATAGGTTGAGGATAAGCATTGGGATTATAGGAAATAGGAAATGGTTTGTTTGATTATTTTTTAATTTCTTTAATCATCGTAACTGCAACTTCACATCTATAAAAACAAATAAACAGACATATTGCTCATGTTTAAATGAGAAAATGCTTTCTATCTATTTATTAACTAACTCTATTTTATTGTTATGAAATTGGTGATAGAAATATTTGAAAATTATACAAAAACTAGCAAATGTTATTATAGATCCATGGCATTATACTTATTACTGGCACTGTTTTTCTCATTTGTGATGGAAAGGTATTAATGTTAAATAATAATCAGAGAAGAAATACCCTACATATGAAAAAACATTGGAATACTGTAAAGAATCACAATTAAATATGGAAATTTTGTGGAATTAATAGAATGCAATGTAAGGTTTTTTAAATCGGAAATCTTCTCTTCTCTCTCCCCCCCCCCCCCCCAGAATTCCATTCTTCAAGATTGTATGGATCATAAGCCAATAGGCCCTGAATCCGAAATAAACTTGAGAAAATCCTTTAATGGAGATTTCTTTCACCCTTAGGAGCCAAATTGACTCAGTGTCCGTGTATAACTCCCATGGGGGCAGTTTTTCCGTCCGACACCGCAGGAGAACGGTCAATTCAAGTAAACGGCTCCACGCTTTCGATGCTGCCCTGAGACACTCATATGACACAACAATATTTTATTTGTACTGTATAGCTGTAAGGAATGATACCAATATATGCTGGTTTAGGTTAGGGAGGGGTAGAAAAAAAGTGCAGGGAAAATACCTCTCGGGGGAGAGTGTGTTCAGCCCTTCCTTTTGGACGGTATCAGCGTGCAATACCGCAGACAATCCAAAGGGCTTACCGTTGTTTCAACAAGGGATTACGCGATACAAGGAACGATATCTCTCTGTCCTTCTTTTGGTGTTCTCCCCCTTTTCCACCAGCATTTGGGGACAAACATTTAAATTGCCTAGATTAGAAGTACTGACGACCTTGTCTCTTGGTGCCCCTTTCTCCCTTGTCGTTTGTTTTAAATTCCAATAGAGGGTGGCAGAGAATGTTACAATTGTTGCAGATAAACACGATTTATAAGCATTATGATGATAAGGTCATCGCGAGGCGTTGTAATATCGAGGGAGACATTTGTGATGTATATAATTTGAATGAATAGTACATGCCTTTGGTTCTGTATCGCTTCAATATTTATTAACGATCAACATATCAATGATTTTATTCGAAATGGGGCATATTAAGATTTTACATATTTGCCAATGCAAAAAGCAAATTAATTGTTCTTTTAAATTATGAAAATTCTTTATTTTTCAAAGTATATTAATACCTCAATAGTTGAATATAAATGAAGTTTGAAAATAATAAACAACAAGCACTACTCTCTCCTGAGATCAAAGTTGTTTCTCAACATAATTCCGCTTGATGGGTCAAAGTATAATTACCATCTTCCCTTTGCTTTTTTCGAACTCAAAGCTGCTTGAATAATATTAGGAAGCTTCATCTCATTCCTAGTGTCTCCATAATTACTCAAGAAATAGGGGCCTATCATTCATCCTTGGAAAGATTCTTTCCTTCACTTCTTATAATTGGAATTGAGTTTTTACTTCTTGGTAGAAATAGAGAGCGGTGGGATCGCGTACGTGAGATAGAATTTACGTAGATGAATAATGGAACACTCAATGAAATTTTCCAGTTCGCTGCGGGGTATCGTAATATTAGCTCTGAACCACCCACCGGGAATATTGTGATAAACCATTCCCCCTTTTTATCCAGCCGGAAATGACACCGTGAAATCCTTTTGTTGTCAGAATTTTTTTTTTTTTCACTTTTTAAAATACTATTTTTCATTATTTTCCGACGTTAGAAATGTATTAAGATCATTCATCTTCATTACGAAATGGAAAATGAATCTGTGATTTCACGTACACCATTTGAATGCCGCCCTCAATTGTTTACTATTCAAAAAATAATACACTCTCACCGCACTGCCTAATCGTTCCTGCAATAGTGATAAAGGATTTCCTTTGCCGTTCAAGTTATTTTTCCGCCGATTCTTGACATCCAATTCCTCAATCCATTTCAAGGCCCTGAAGCATTCGCACCAATCGTCCACAGTGGCCGTGCGAGATTTCGATTTACTGGGAATTCACCGGGAAATATATTTTCCCCAGGTTTTTTGCTTTCAAGTCCTCCACCTTTATTTATATGTTCATCTTGAAGCCCCGAGGGATGCTGGGGCAGGGGGAAGACGATACAATTTTCTCGCAAGGAAGGCGTAAACTAAGAATTTCATTGGATGCCTTCTACAATGATTTGTTATATCCACTACCTTATAATTTTTATCACAATTAATATGAGACTATTGAGACTTGGAATATTGTATTCTTTATTTTTTCCTTCTATCAACAATATATTGAATAAGCATATATTGCTCAACTTTAGAAAATATTTAAAGCACCAATGGCATTGTTAATTAATATTATTATAAAACTATCCTCCGATTGGAGAAAGATGTTTAAATAGAAATTTTTAATAATATTTTTCTTAAAGAAAAAAGGCAGAGCCAAGAACTCTTGTCGAAAAAGTCGAGAGTTAGAAACGGCTCGTAAATCCATTTATTTATTTATTTATGTACCATAGGGGTTTCAGTGGAATCGGGGGTTGAAAGGGGGAGTTGAGGGGAGGTTGTGATGGCTTATACGTCTCGGAGTTGGGGCGCTGGTATCCCGTGGGACTTGACGGGTTCAGGGGGAGGGAATCACAAAAGTCATGGAAAGCTCACCGATGGGTACCTACGCCTAACCGTCGTTTCCACTATAAAGTCTCTGGAGGCAGTAGCGGATGTTACTGAGGGGTTTTTGAAACGAAAATGGTGTCGTGCCACTTAGTTGAGACGAATAAGCGCAGGCTCTATTGTGTCTTTATGATTTTTTTAAAGTTTTTTTTGTTGTCCGTTAAAATTTAATGTCGTCCGGGGAGTCAGTCTGTTGTTTCTTCCTCAATGTTTAAATTAATTCAGGGGAATTGAAGGGGTGGATATCCAGGGCCTGTGGTATTTATCTTGGACTGGGATTAGTAAAAGACATATAAGCGAGTTGAATGAAATTCTAAGGCTCATTTTAATGTTATTCAGTGATTTTTGGCTTATTGATAAATCAAAAATTCCCGCTAGCTGTGAATATTTTTAAGTTTTATTCATCCGTTTGACTCACCCAATTGATCTTCTCCTGTCTTCGTTCAAGTAGACGCTGCTGAAGCTTGGGGCCAGGCCCAGACTGAAAAGCTCTCGCCAAGTGTCTGGATTTATCCAAATGTCTCGGTGTTATAGCCTCAACCTGGGCGAGATACTTCTGCATTGTGATCTCCAGATCTGGCACTGGGAGATTCGGTAGAGGCTCGTCTCTCTACAAATAATACAAAGAGAAATGTAAACACAAATTTCAAAGTCTCTGACTCAATACTGTAGCTGATAATTTGGAGAGCAAATAATGTGGAGGATTTGCTCTTGTTGTTTTAATATTGCTCGAGGGGAGGGGTGGTATGAGTGGAGATAGGAACATACACGCAGAGAACCCTTGTCTCTGGCATAGGCTTTGTCGATTGTAAAATAAAGAATCAATTGAGAAACGAAGCGTGGACTAGGTTGGAAGGGCTCTCTTGTCCCGTGGCGTTCTACGGTTCGTTGATCAAAATCCCCTTTGCCGAGCCTTAACAAGACCAACTTTCCTACCCGTGCCCATTCTTCCGCGACCCTCAGCACACACTTTCCGAATTCACTTGCATTTTCATTCAATCGTTCAATGCCAGGAATGCAAATATATTTATTTTTTTTTTAATCAATCCTCACTGCAATTGCTGATTAATTTTACTTTGAAATTTTCGTAACTTTGCATTCAATCCAACGATATTATATTTGTACTCGTGTAGTTTCTTCAGGAAAAGTACATTGAAAAGGAAGTCCTCCTAATTCTTAGGACAAATCGAATTCTGGTGTAGACAAGGTAACGAGTTTCGATTACCCTCAGGCACCATGAGTCAGTCCAATCCCGGATTCTGCTCCCTCCTCTCGACTCGAGTCATTCCCCTCGTCTTTTTCTCTAACGGCTGTCCTGATTCCCAGGAGATTTCATCCCCCTCCCCCCGCCCCAGTCGAACACACCGAAAACCTATACCGGAAGACCTCATTGCCATGCACCGCTTGTAGTTCGTACTAACGACCTAGCACGTTTTTATTCTAAGGTCTTTTCCACACATATACGCACGGTCTGCATCCCCTCGGGTCCACAAAGCCCATGATTTTGGGGGCTTGAGTAGTGGAATTTCGATTTCAAAATCACAATGCATGAATACTGAAGTAGATGGGAATTTTTTAAATGATATTTTTGCACAAATTGTGAAATTTAATTAATCCCCTCAGTTTTAGATGATTTCATCCCTATGACTTTTGCACTAATTTAATTTAATATTATTGTTTAAATATAATATAAAAATTCCAGTTAAGGAAAATAAATAATTCTATTGGTTAATAATTAATCCATATTTTGATTTCTCTTTCAGGATAATTAGAGTATGCACTTTTCATTCGGCCACCTCAGCCTTCTATTAACTCTGCGTAGACACGGTGGTATGCAAACACTGGAGATGCGAGGGAGGATAGAATCCAGCTGGGGTGATTCGGTGGTTGCACGCGCCATCGAGGGAACCTGCTATGGTGAGTAAGATATACATATTTTTTCGCCTCCTCTCTCTGTCTCCGGGCGAGGCCGAGGGCTTTCCAGGGTGTCACTAATTGGAGGGGTGCCGAGGGGAAAATCTTGTTATCTCTTAATTGCTACGACCCCTCGTACTGTTTGTGCATTGATAAGAAACTATCGTCATCCGTCCTATTGTTCATTGTCTCGGCGGATCCAATGGTATCCGATTAACCCCTTTCATTCAAATTTCAAGTAACATTCAGTATTTGCCATCGATTCTACCAAGTTTCAAGCCTTTCAACTAAAAGATATGAAGGGAATGGAGATTTACAATAGAGAAAAATACCATTGTTATGGTAAAATATTGTCGTTTATGTGACAAAAAAAAATTGAAGAATGTCTTGAAAAAAATTATATAAATTTCTCTGTTCTCTTTTGCATTTGTCTTTTTTTATTATGTGGATATGGCTCAACGAGCCCACAAATAAGCAAAGGTGAGTCCTCTCGTCTGGGCAGCGACGCGAAGCAATTATGATTCTTGCGTGAGTTGGTTTTGGCCGCGTGCAAACTCACTCGGTACACGCGTGGATGAGAAGGGTTCTACAGTCGATAGAGGGGACAAATACAAGCGCACATACACACACACACACGCAAGAGGGGATAATCACACGTGAGAATCGCACGGTGCAAACGAGTAATTGGAGAGCGCTCCAGTATCGTCTGTATGTGTGTGAAATTCCGTGTCTGTGAACTCTTGAACATATCCCCTCACCCTTCAGCCACTCACTCATGTTCCGGTCGCGTTTCTAATAAGCCGACCGAGAACTTGACCTCGCCGCGTGCCACACGGCTGAATTGACTCCAAAGCCAGTGTAACCTACTGGTCCTAGTTTAAATACTCTCCTTCGAAATACTCATCGAGGAATTTTACCTTCAGCTATTTCAAACAGGCAAACACCTATAATTGTTCTCCATTAAACTTTATTTTATAGATTAATAAGTTTGTTGGGTAAAAGTAATCTATTAAAATTCCTAATATCTTGCTAACAATCATCGCATCAATTATTTTAGTCTACATCTCCCCTGGATTATCCATCGTGATTGGATGTTTCTCATCTCCGAGCCTAATCGAGTCTCCAGGGAGTCGTTCTCAATAGCCCGCCTAAATGTCTATCAAATATAAGACCTGTGGTCACCTTTTATCAGACTCGCAATTGCAACGTCAATTTGGCAATTGCTCCCCTAGTTTTTAAACTATCTCCACTTGCATATTGTTAAATTCTCGTCAGTCTCAAAAAAAAAACCCTTGGAGATGTATCGCTCTACCCCCTTGCGGATACACTGCATGTCCAAGGCTTTATAGAGAGCTCCTCGGTCTATCAGAAAGTCGTAAAAGTCCCTGAGTAATAATGGTAATAGTAAGGGGAGGAAGGCCGGTTCCAAACCACCTATAAATTTCCGCACAATTTAACGAAAATCCATCCCCTTCTTTCAGTTCTGGGGTTGGTAGGAAATTCGATGTGCAATTACCAGAGCTAGGCGTGTTGGATCTTTAGTTATATTCTTTTCTTCTAACGATACTGGCTTTGGCTTACATCATTAGTAATACGATATTCTAGTTTTTTTCTTATAAAACGCCGGACGAGAGTATGAAAATTATCATGCATGTTGGTCATTATAATACATTGAGAAAAATATAATTCAGCAATTTCTTTTTAATCTTCAATTCTCCGTGCTGCCTCGTTCTTTTTTGTTTACTTAAAAGCTCGTAGGCTATACAAATATTTCCTCCTCCTATTTTATCACATAATGCCGCTTGTATTTGTATATTTGTGTATTTGTACGTATACATAGATTTATTTGACAGTCTATATAACTGGGAGCTTCACAAGTTTACACTTAATCATGAAATGGACCCGAATTGGAAATGGCAAACTTTCCATTCCCCCTGATACCTCTTCCCATTTAACTTCTCAGCAAGGGCATAACGGGAGTTTAGTTAGCGACACCGAGCACTGCCTTTGATGTTCCTCTATGTATTCATTCAGATTCCTTTAACCTTGATCATGCTTATTAACGAAAATGGATTCTGGGTTTTTTATCTGGGTGTAAAAAACATTTCTGTTTGATTAAAACAAAATCCTTACTTGAAGTTACACAGGAAACTCAATTAATTGTCGAGAAATACAGTAGATTTGTCAGTGATTTAATTTATTATTGAGGTTGTTCTTTCGTGTATATTTAATAATGGCACGAGATTGATGGAATTTTTTAGAGCAATTCATAGAGCTCCTGAAAAATGATAGTACGCGTGTCATAACAGGGGGCAGATGGCACGTGACTCATTCCTCTGGAAAATACCACGTGCTTCTTGCCCCACGATATAATACACCCTAGCTATATTTTTTTCCCTTAATTTTTTTTTCTCCATCATATTTTCGACTGGCCACAGTCTATTAGAGAGGGGAACAATACGCCCGTTACTACACCCGTTACTTAGTAAATAAATTCGACGGCATCCGATGACTGGCTATAGAAGAGAATTTATTTGTCATGAGAAGTTATTATTTAATGTTTCTCTTTTTTTAAGATTTTTTTCTTTCTTCTCAGAATTGAATGCATCGAGTTTATATTAATTAATGAATGCCAGGGCGTGGTTCACCTGTGAGTTGAAGACTGATCGATAACCGAGAGAGCCTGCGGCCAACTCTACCTTCACACACCCTCTGTGTACTTTTCGTCTTCCCCTTGCGTTTAGATCGTCCAATTTTTCACGTTATTTTTCTTTTATTATCATTCACATAAGCAAAATTATTTTAATTGATGAGTCCAAGAAAACGAGTGGAAATGTTCTTGCACATGGATTCACTATTTTTCAAAACTATCAATGCAAACGTTTTATATTGGCTGTCAATATTTTTTTTTATTTGATGAGTCATTTTATTTTGATAAAATTTCTTTTCATTGAGCGAGAAACGGAAAGGGAGGGAAACAATTGGATCAATTATACATAAGCATTTTCTTCTGAAACTGTTGAATGAATTTTTTAATACATATCACGTGAAAAGTGAATTTAATCAATCAATCCACTCCATCTTCTTCCATCCTCATCTTTTGCGGCGGCTTTTCCTTTTACTCCTTGAAAATGTAATTTTCTTATGGTGTCTGGAACATCTCCTCGCCCTAGCACTTGATGCTGCAGAATTATGGTTCTATCTTTTCACTCCCCACGTCCCTCACATACTTTCGCCATCCAACATAAATTTCATCCGAAAAGTCTGTCTTTTAGTTCTCTCCCAGATATTTCCTAACATTACAATTGCGCTCTCATCTCCGAGCTACTGCCTCAATTAAGATTTCTTTAAGTTTTTTCCTTCATATAGCTGCTTTGATAGTCTTTGTAAGAAGAAAAAGAATATCCCACTGGCCCCGGAAATATAAAAATGCTGAGAAAGTGGATTCTTAGTCTTGGAATTTAGTTTTGATAAATGCAGTTCTCAAACCTGGACACGCGGTGAGGTAAATTGAGAGAGAAAATCCGATAGGTTGAGGGGAAAACTTTTTCACTGAGGGGTAGAAGTTATCACAACTTTCGATTCACTCCGTATTTTTTCAACTTTTTCATCATAATAATAATTTCAACTTAGCTATTTATATCTTCACATTTATTTCGAGGAAAAAAGTTCATTCTAATGAAGAAAATCCTTCCACTCAAACTTGCTGAAGTCAGATGCATGCCTCGATCCTACAGGAATGATTATTCCATTTATTCGAATGTTTATTTTGCGCGTGTTCTCTAGCGCAACTTTCAAAAATAATATTCTATCATTTTATGTATTAGAACAGTATCCCCTCCTCCGGGGGTTAGTGTGGTAACTAGATCGTATCCAACGCGCTACGTGTCATTTACATATTTCGCCGGAAGGTACATCACGATTTTGCGCTTGGCAATTGGCAAGTTTAGGGATGCCAGGGGAAGAAATGAGGATTTTGTTGGGGGCTTGATTTACATTTTACGTTATGCCCCGAGGATAAACTTCTAACCGCGTATTCTCTGGACGTGCCGAGGGGGAAGGGGTGGGGAAAGTAGAGGGTAAAGCTGTAGTAACCCCCCCCCCCACATCGATCTCTGAATCTGCGTTATTGCGAGAATCCGCATATCAGAGCAAACTGATTTTACTTATTTTTCGATTTTTCGTGACTCACCGAGGCAGGTAAGGGTGACGAATCCCTCGAGAGGCTGCCAAGGCTTGTTAGCAACCGGCGCGAAGCACCCAACACTGAGTCTCGCCATCCCTCTGTAATGAAAAATACATTTAAAAATTATTTGATGAGAATACAACATTTTGGCGTTACTTGACAAGTGCGAATACAATGAATAATTGTGAGAATTATCATTAAGGAGGCAGCCATATATGGTGCAGGGTTCGTGGATAAAACGTGTTTTGTCTCACTGTTACTTAACTGATTTTTAATTCAGAAATTTAATGTGAAAAAAAAAAAGAATAACCCATACTTTAAGATATTCTCGCATTTCATGTTAGAATAGCGGAAGATGTGGAACAATACCGGCATTAGACTCTTTTGAAATGATGATAATTCACTGAATGACTCACTCTTAAATTTATTTCTGCATTATGACCATTGAAAAAAATTGTCAAAAGTCAACAGTCGATGTAAACAATTCAATCAACACCCCTCTCCGGCCACCGTGCGACTTTAATATCGTTACCAGCTGGATTAAGTGTTTGTATACGTTTGAATCCACCAACTCCATAAACTCCGGGTGTCTTAAGCCGAAAACGAGGCTCTCCCTTGACTTACGACCACGACGTTTCATTAAACGTTTCGATGACGGATCGCCTCGTTCTCTCAGGCTTCATCAGAATCGTGTGGGTCTCGGGGTGGCTTTAAGGTCTCAGATTGAACGGCTTGTCTCCCCTTTCTCCAACCACTCCTTTGCTCGTTAAAGTGACGTTCTAGTCATGGGTTCTTGGTGAAACAATTCTCCGAATTGAGGCTACAATTTTATTAATTACTTGCTTCAAGATGTTTCTTTAACGTTGACGAACTCGTTAGGGAGATTAAAGCCGAGATAGTAATGTTATGTCATGTTTTAACATCAATTTAATCAAGGTGTGATTGCTTCACAGATTTTATTTCACCAAGAAAAATCTCGTGAAAAGTTTCTTTTTTTATCCTCAAATACTCTGACTATTTCGAAACAATATGCTTGACATTTGTTACACTTGTATACATAGGGAAGAAGAGGATGAAATGGATGCTTGACAATTACTTCCGCATATTAAAATGTCATACAATAATTTATGAAATGAAATAATTTTTTTCACACCTGTAAAAACCATTTGTTCCTCTCTGTAATAAACTTGGCTTATTTTGTCCTACTGCTTCACCATGAGGAATAATTACTTATGCAGGAAAAAAATGGCATTGGTAAAAATTGAAGATCCAAAAGTTTTCCTTTCGTTAATAATCCATCCAACCACTGGGTACAAGGAATATTATGGTTCAGTATATTAACCAAGAGAATGCGTTCACCCTCGGGTCCGGTTTCCTGCAGCCTCCGTGCGAATTACCCTCCCCCTAGAGCCTTTTGTATTAACTCGGGTAATTGAGATTTATTAATATAGTGTACTGGTGGTCACGCGTTATGCTTCACTCGTTTCCTCTTCGCTGCGTCATGGGATGTGGTTAGGCCTTTATTGCGTTATACAAAACAGATTCTTAACGATGGAGCAGTATTAGGGGGCAGAATTGCATTTGTTGCCGTTCATTATTCTACCAACAACGTTTTCATGTTATCATTGTAATGTGAGACACCTGAATAATCACATTTTTTTTTTCATTGCAAATTTACACGGAAATTTTATAACAATATTTCACAAAATCTATGAATAATTAAATTTTTACTAATATCAAGGAATAGTGTCTCTTAGATTCCATATCCACGAATAAATTAATAATGTTTCTACTAGAAAAATGGCTACAAAAAAACAAAAAATACGATTTCACGTAACGAAAGTTGGGTTCTCTCATGTTATAGTAGGAATCCATCTCGTCATATAGTGGCGCATCGGTTTCAGTTTTTCGGATCTCAGTTTGAACCAATTTTACTTTCACCTTCGGATCAAACGTATCCCTTAAGAATCAAACCCTCATTCCAGAGAGAAAAATTCGAGAGAATACAAGTCCTATACGATTCTTTGGACATTGACTGATGAACTCGTTTCACCCCTGCAATGTCCTAATTCCATTTCGGCGAAGGAGGGGGGGGGGGGTGGTACGTCTGCCCTGGAAACTCCATTTCAACTGAATCGTTTCGCTGTAGCTCTAGTTACCGGCTCCCAAAAGGACATCGATGGAAAAATAGGATCCCTCTCGGTGTGGAGTAATGAATGTCATTTTGGATTCATTGCCTTTACCTTTGGCAATCCCTCAATTCGAAATAAGTCGATGGAGAATTTTATTGGAGCGAAAATTACTGTTCAACTGATGAAAAATTGTATTTTGACTGATAAATATGTAAAATAATTCCTATAGGTTTTGTTTGCATGACTTAAAATGGAAAATCCCTTTGGCGCGTCGAATTAAATTGAAATAAATCATAAATATTAAACGAGGCCTTTCAACCCATAGGGATTAGGGGGTGTGCCCTTCATCCCCATTTTCAACATTTTTCACCCTCTCATAGTGCGATTCATTTGACTCCCCAGTTTAAATTGTCTCCGCAGGATCATAACGGAGGTAATTACAGAGGTTCTTTTGCTGAATAGAATATTTTTCAGTAACTTATAAAATTCGAATTCAATAATTTCGATGTGCAATTGAATTAATTTTCATGCTCTAATGAATGCTTTTTTGGCAGAACTGATTTACTAATAATAACATGAAGTTTTTTTAGTTAGAATCTCGGCGAATTATCTGAAATAAAAAATTTAAAGAAAAAAAGAAATTTTAAAAATTGCACGCAAATTGGAGGACGTAAATTCTTCATGAACATTCTAAAAACAGCTGTAAAAATGAGCTGATTACTTCATCCCACGAGGCGAGGAAATCGTTAGGAAATTATGTTGGGGTATATGGTGCTAGTTTTGATCGAGGCTAGAGTGCCGCGTCTAGACTCGTAAGTGTGTACATCGGTTTGAACCCTTGTCCTCCCTACTTCTCTCCCTCCTCAATGAAGAATTGAGGATAAAGTATATTGGCATTGCGCTAGCATTAATGGAGTAATTCTAGTAAGTCGAGCACTGAAGATGAGTCAATTTCATAATATAGTACATTTTTTTCACAGCCGTATAAATAACGTGTTCGCTCGGGACCGATTGCTGAAAGTTGCATTTTACTGGGGATCTAGAAGAGATCAGAAGACCAAATAATAATCCACTTCAATGGGGCTTAAGTACTTTTAAACAAGATTATCCTTTTGAATTTTTTCAACGATAAAAATTCAATTGAATCACTTTAAATGGAATCACAAATTCCATATTCATTCAATTTTATCTGAACTAAAATTGTAAAGCACAAATAAACTCGCCCGTAGCACAGACGAATGTCAAAAAATCAATAACCTGCACAAGTCAAAATAATTAGAATCCCCATCCCCTCGATTTTCCTCGAGAAGCGAAAATGGCTTGATTAACTGACGACGTGTATCGTACATTGGCCGATTGCCCATTGCCGAGGGACTGTTTAGAAGGGAGCCAGGCGAGTTATACCCACACGCCGTAATGCTCTACCGCAGGGCAAAAACGTCCTGGAATACTCGTCTTCATTTTCTTTTGGTTGAACATTCTATATTCTATAAGAATATCATTTGCTTTTCAATAAATAAGTGAAGAAAAAAGATTTTTGAAAAAATTCCAGTGAGAGTACTGGAAACAATTACAATTGAAAATCATCAGAATTTCTGGAATATGTCATGGAGAATTGAGGCATTAGAGTATTTCTAAACCATTTATCTTCATGTAAACGATTCTCGGCGTAGCTGGGAGATAAAATTGTATTTAAAACGGTTCTTTGATGTATTAGTTGTAGTTTTTGATTTATTCAATATCGCCAAACGTATAACACACTAGTTATAATAATTATTTGAAACTGTGAGCCAAGAATTAGAGAAAAATTGATCAGATATTGTCGAATGCTTGTAATTGAGTTTCTGTTGGTCAATCCCCAAGGTGTTTGCCCCTATTTCGCCGACTCCTTAAGAATATCGCAGAGCCATTTAGTTGCGACACAAAAGCCTCTCGGACAGTTAGAAAACGTCAAAATAAATCGCACTGCATCGTTGACAATATGGGGACAGAGAGAGGGTACTAATTCCAGTTTATGACCATGCTAGATGCCCATAACCCGTATACACCGCAGTATTGGGCGACAAAACATCGATGAGGGGCGAGTGGAAAAGACATTAGACACACATGTGCAGACGTTTGTCGAGTAAAACGAGCGTATATATACATGAAGTTTGTGGGGTGCTTGGTTCACTGGCGTTGGAATAGCGTATTATTTTATTCATAAGGCTAGATAAAACCCCTCCTTTTGTATATGTATAGCGAGATATAGATGAGAATATTGTCGAGGCAGATTACCACATGAAATCGTGAAGAACATGGATTAGTTTGAGAGTTAAAAAAAATAGTGGAGAAGTACCTGAGGAGACATGGGCTGAAGGATCGAGTGAGTTAGTCTTTGAAATTTCGAGGGGCTGTTTATATCTCGATTAATTTTTAAAATGAAAAGGGAATACATGAAGTTTATTGTAATGGTAATCAATGGATTATACTGGCCCAGGGAGTTATAGCGCTTTTGCCCTGGACAATCAGTGATCATTAATAAATTCTACAATAATTAGACAGTTTCATAATTGTATAAAATTGTAAGATTATTAGAATGAAATTTCATGTATATTACTTATTGTACACGTGTAATTCATTTTCCCCGGAAATTTAAAACTGTAGATTCGTCCGAGGTTTCAGCCTCATTCTCATTTTCCAATTGTGAAATTTCCGGAGTGTACAAAATTGTAACACGACCTAATGACTTCCGCACACGTTCTACCATTATTTTCCCCATGTTTTCAACAAAAAGAACGATTGAGCGAGGGTAAAGGGCAACAATGCCGCAGGCGTTTGAGCCTCTCCTTTTGTCTGAAGAACTCGAGATTCTGGCGCCCTTTCAAACCTCCTCGTGTTACACTCCTTCCCTTCCCATTCATTCTGCTCCATTTTAAATTTGTCTTTTTGTTTCATGAATATCGAGACTAACTCACTCTATGGATCGCGTTTCGGCGTTGTATATCCTAGTATCTAATGCTATTTAATCAAATTTTTACTCAAATTTATTCCCCATAGACTCTTCGACCAGTGCTAACTGATTTCGTAATTATTGATATTACGTGATGTAAAATCTTTCCTTCCCTCTGTTTCTCGAGACTAGACAAAACCATGTACATAGCTTCTGTCTGCTTGTAATTACTTTAATAAGATACCCCACCTCTTCCTAAAATTTTCATGGCCAATATACGGACTACTGTGAATATTTAATTCATGCCAGTACATCAAGTATTGAGGGCTAATTTTTTTAGAGAAAATATTTTTAAAATTTAATAAATTATTTATTTAATGAACATTGCCAGTAAAGTTATTGCTTGATGACAAGAAAATAGTGGTGTATGAGCTGCTATTTTCCTTTCTCAAAAAATAGAATGACAAAGTGTCTACTAAAGTTCATTGTTCCCCGGTCGATGTACCAATTTCTTTTCTGCTTCATCTTTTCATTCATCCACCCTCTTTAACATTTTAGTGAGGTCCGAGACACGATCTCATTTTATCTACCCTACACGATCCACGTTTGTTGCCTCATCGTCTCCTCGTCCCTCGCTCAATCCTAACATCCCTCAACGCTATGTTCCCTGAAGTCGCATCAACCACGAACATCGTCTTCATTTTGTCTCTTTTTGTAACGTTCCTTTTTTTCCTGGGGTAGACTTTGGTGGTTGTTCTGAAGAAGTGGGTGGTTAGCCTCGAGGCGACCAGTGCGAGATAGGGCACGTTGAATTGTAGTGGTTAAAAGGGGGATTGCTTGCGCATGTGGGATTATAAGGGGATCCCTGTCTTTGGGGCAAAGCCAAAGTTCTTCAGCATCTCTATCTCGTGCTTCTCACTTTTTTCCCTACCCGCGTACCGTGGCAATCAGCGTAGTCCAATCGTGCAAATCTTTACGATTTATTCAGAGCGAAAAAAATTGTTTTTTTTTTTATTCAATTTTTAATTTCTCTAGTAGATACAAACAGATGATGGATTCTTTTTTCCCCAATTAATGAAGATTTTCCAGGATCGGGACCCCACTAATGATCTCATTTCCCTTCCATAAAATATTATTCACGTGTGTAATTCAGCCAGGGATCAGCGGCACAGAGCATGACTGATCGTCGTAGACATACAGAAGGCTGTCTACAGGATGCCTATACACGGATGCATTATTTATTCGCTCAGTAAGTGAGGGTAAATGTGAGAACGTGTCCTCGCTCTGACAATATATCTTTCTTCCCTTTGTCGTTCAGTATCTGCGAAAATTCACATTTCCCCATCCACGTTGCTGACACTCTCCCTCTGATACCACAGTCTCACGAAAAATGCCGAATAAGGTATGGGCCTATGATACGAGGTATTAGGTATTTTCATCTCCCTTTTCTCCTTCCATTTGTCAATTCTGATGAGCATGTGCGGACGTACAAGGGCAATTGGTCAGGCTCCTACTCGTGTATTTCATTTTATTTATTTATTTATTTATTTATTTATTTATTTTTTCGTAGCGGGCGATATCATTTAATTATTTTTGTGGGCATTAATTTTGCTTCTTATATGATTAATCTCTCTCAAAATTATTGAAAAAATTTTATACACCATTTATAAGAAAATAAAACCTTTATATGTTCCATTCGACTACAACAAAAGAAACACGGAAAATTTAATGGTCCGAACGATTACATTCACCTATCCTGCATCTGTTTGTGAAGTCCACGGAGACGCACAGCAGGGTGAAAATGGGCGGGGGTGGGTGAAAGCACCGGCAATCCACGCGACATTGTCAGTCAGTCACAGCCAGAGAATGGTATACACTGTGTATAGGAGGCCTCAGGGGGGCCACTGGGAGGGTCGTCATGGCAACGTAACTCGAAATAGTTATTTATTCACACAATTCGCCTCTGTCCCTAGATCAAGCCACCTCTCACTCACCCATCTCCCCCATTTTGCATTCGCGAATATCCTGAAATATTAACGTGCCTTCAAAATGCATCATTAGATTGCGAAACTTGTGAACTGTGAGATATTACATAAATCGAATTCCAGCCATTTTATTTATTCTAATGAAAACTATAGAGAGAAAATAATGTTGTTTATTTAAATGATTTGCTTTCTTTAGCGGTACGTGCTATTGGAATATTTCACTAAGACATACTGAATGGATTTTTTTTACCATTTAGGGTAATAGCCTGCGTGAAATGGCCCGATTTAGCCAATAATCTAGGGAAATAAGTCAAATTTATGTTGACATTACGAATTAGATTGGGAATGCCATCAGAATTCCCTGAAGACCGAGGGAAAATGCGGTAAAATCCATCAATTCGGTTCTGATCCAAGGTGGACTCATGTGTTTCAGCGTAAAAGACAAATCGAGGAGAAGAAAAACAAACTGAAGAAGAGTCGAAAAAAAAGTATTCGAATTTCTAGATGGGGCCACTGGAGATAACAGTGAGTGACAGGAAAGAAGGAAAAACATTGATTGAGCGGTGAAGGGAGGGTGTTCACTGGTGTTGTTGAGGACCGATGAGGCGAATAATCGGATTTGGGGATTACCGGGCTCTTCGCGCTACCCGCAACACTAGTCTCCACACTGTCTGCTCGTGTTCCTATAACCTATCGTCATCATTTTCAGGATTCGTTAACGCGATTAGCGCACTTCGATGTTTTATTGAATGTGAGTAATAGGTGTTGAATTGTAGAATTGATTTTATCTAATGAAAAAATCAAGGCAAAAATGACCGGGTTTGCCCCTATCGTTGGATAAATAATGCAGCAATATAGATAAAAAATTTATTGAAAACGGTTTAATTCTAGAATTTGTCAATTGCCAATACTACACAACACATTGATTCCGTAGAAAGTCAATATTTCCGTTTTTATTTGTTAATTATTACTGAATGATTCTTCTCGGGTATATCACCATCTCGCGTATAAATAAACATGATTCATTATCCTTATCAATAGGATACAGATAAGAGCCATAACATGTTATGTTATGAATTCTCGTAATACCAATTCGAAACGGTAGTTAGGGCGTTACCAGGACACCCGGTATATAGTTGATGTCAACTTCTCTCTTGAAAGACAGTCGACCCTATCGAGCCACCCTCCCCAGACCGCGCCCTAATATAAATATTATTACACTTTGATGGGGTTAGTCTGGAAGTGGGGCCGGTCAAAAATTCACATTGAAATTCTTTTTGGAATTAACGAGGCACGTGTCTACTGATTCGATCGGCAATACCTACGGATTGTCTATCGACATTTTCAAGTGTCTCACTGTGTCTTCCATATGTACATCTATACATCAATATATAAATTATTTTTTTCCCTTCAAATTATGCATTTTCTCAATGCACCCTGGAAGCTCTATGAGGTATGAAAAGGGTGACAGTTGAAGTGGCTGAGGGAACGGAGGCTTAGCTTTCGAGTGGCAAGACCACTTCAAGCGGATTACTTTGTGACCTATCCATCTGGTAATCTCACTTTTTTTATTCGAGCCAACAATTGTCACATATTGTAACACGAAGTTTAACAATTTGCCCAAGTCAGAATAGCATAGGTTAAGTGTGCTGAAATAAAAATGACAGGTGAAATTTCATTTTCTCTCGGAAATCGGCTGTACTGTCATCGGACAACGGCGACACTTTGCGACACGCGAGATCATTATCCTTCGGACGTATTTATTTTTATCAAGGGGGATCATTACTGTCCTCAAGTACAGGAATAAAAATCAGCCCTTCAAATAATTTATCTTCCGGGCAACTTTACTCGAATATAATGTAAGGAAATAAAACAAAAATAATCAAAAGATTATACTTCGGTAACAATGACATCTTTAATA
Source organism: Diachasmimorpha longicaudata (assembly GCF_034640455.1). Lineage (NCBI taxonomy): Eukaryota > Metazoa > Arthropoda > Insecta > Hymenoptera > Braconidae > Diachasmimorpha > Diachasmimorpha longicaudata. The sequence continues at coordinate 7,749,357 of NC_087235.1, forward strand.
ATCGATTCAACAACATTACAGTGTTTTCTTTTTGTTCACATCCCAATTACATTCCGAAATGTCGAACATTCGGATATTCTCGTCTTATCCCCGTTGTTTTTAATTTTAAAGTTTTCCATTATTAGATATACATACATACACGTGGTTGTATAAGATACCCTTACTAGTGCATATTTATGTGTCAGTGTGTATAATTTTCCCATCGAATGATGGCGGTCCAGGTGGTATAATGCACAGGCAAATTCATCGTACATAGCATTTTTCATTATTTCCCTTAAGGAATTTTCTAAAATTCCCCTGAATACTCTTTATTTAATCCTCACAATCATTACTTCAGTTCCACTCGACAATATGCATTGTCATTTTTGTGTTAAAATTGATATTATTTATAATTATTACTTTCATCAGTTTGACTTTCATTTAGCAAGAGAATACGAAATGGAAATGGACAAAAATGTTTGCATTTCGTAATGGAACGAAGAGCGAAGCTCAAACTCATCGTCACTTTCATTCTCACTTTCTTTCACACTTGGGTATTTGCATCAAGCAACGAATTCTTCATGGATATGGATATTTAATTTTCATCACTTCTGGTAATTTCCGTCGACTAATATAAAGTAAATAAATAGTAAATAAATTTATGCTCATCATTAGCTGCCACGTCATTCGCATTATGTTACAGTAGGCGTATTGCAAATATTCGTGGGATATTGAGGATAGATATGCTTCTGTTTTTATATATTCACTCTTTTCGTATTTTTTAGAATTTATTTACAAGGATTTTAAGAGGTCTCTACGGCAAAATGAAACGACACTCTAGCATATATAGATAATACTCAAATATACCACGTCAGAAAAACTGCTCTTTTAAATTTATTATCTAATCACAAATGGTCATCTCCACGATTCAACTTTTATTCTCATTTTCTTCAATTGTTAATTTTTTGTTGAAATTATATAATAATACTTAATTTTTTATTACTGAGTTAATAGTCCTGATATTTCAATCGATATTTTTTAACAGCATACCGTGATTATGTTCGGTATATTCAGTGATTTTCCACCACAAGATGAATATAACAACAGTTATATAAGTACTGACTAATGGGAGTTCAACATCGATATCGAATAGGGTCAACTGGAGGCATGAATACCTATTTTTTCTTTAATTTAGTTATTAACATATTCTTTCGTTCTTTTGTAAATTAATGCTTCATTACGATTGACCAGGCACTGCAAATTTCAAGCACTCAGACGTACCTTTTTGCAAGTGTATTTATTCATAATAATTTATTCATTTTTCATTGCCATTATTCGTAGTATATGCCATGCGGGTTTTATTACTTGCAATATGTTCGATGAGTATTGACGAGTAGGTAAGGATCTGTTATGCACGTCTTTCTCGCGCATCTAAATCCTCCATTGTTAATATAAAAAAATCAAATGCAATTTTTTGGTTTTATCGTGAAAGTAAAGAGGGATACATGGTTATTTATTATTCTGGAAGATAAATTGCCTTTACATACTGCTAAATGATATTTGTTTCGGTGTTTTACCGTTATTTTGATAATAGTTTTAAAAGAGGGTATGTGAATTCGTGTAATTACAATAAAAAAAATTACATTAGCATACAATCATTCGTCGTATTTAAATGAAAAAAGGAGAAATCTAAAAAAATTACTTTATATTTCACTAGCCGGTGCTTTTACGCCCCCAACAAAATTGTACTTAGAAAAACCCCATAAAAATACAGATATGTAATCCTACTGTATTTGATACACCCGGATTTTATCTAATCCTAATCATATATTCGCACTTGCACTCCCGACCCATATTCAACTAGAGCCAGAGAATAAACTCAGAATTATGAAAAAATATTCGAATTCCAAGTTGACAAACTCTGCTTTTTTGTTTTTCATATTCCAGCACCTACTAATCTTAATTATTTGTATTATCTTTTTCATCAATTATTTTCCTAAACTTAGTTACTTACTTGCTAATCATTATTTAATTTTTGGATTCCGGGAGTTGGTTGTGGTACTGATAATTGCAGCCATTTTCCATTAATCCCGGTCTCCTGATATGTTATCCTGGTTCAGCAGCGTTTAAAATCAATAAAAAAAAACATTCACGTAATCCAAAAAGAAACCAAAATTTGAAAAAGAACTGAATTGTAGTTGCCATCTGGTGATGCACGAGATCCCCTGCTGACTGGAAAATCCTCGTAAACACCATATTGACCTATGATCATGATGGTTGTATTTGGAAACCGATCCGTCATTCGAAACTTCTTCTCCAATCTATTTTCTATTATCTATCACTTTTTTTTTTTCAATCTCCCCCACTGTTTTCACCACAAAAACAAAGAAAACATCATATCACTTGTTAGTTTCTCTTTCTCTCTCTCTCTCCCCCCCCCCTCGCTCTTTCATCTCAAAAGCTTTGAATTGAGATTTTTTCCACCCGAGGTAGACGCGATCGGTGAATTGGAAGCCTGGCTTGAAGACTAGTATCAGATTCCATGAAAATGCATTCCATGATTATTTAATATATATCATCTGCTTTTATTCATTAAATCACACTAGTACATTCCCTGTCTGAAGGGATTGTTATCACCCGACGGCCGCTCAGGCTCGGCCGATCTTCTGAATGGATTAGCATCTTGGCTCGTATCACTTTCCCTGAAGTCTTGATTAATGTTCCTTTGACCAATTGCTGGCTGGCCATATCCACTGCTCTGCTGGGTATATCCTTGCTGATTGTATTGCTGATCATACATTTGCTGTCCATAATTATCCTGCTGATAGCCAGAACTGCTCTGATTGTAACTAGACTGATATCCCTGCTCCATAGTCTGATCAATATTTGTTTCCATTCTCCCTTGCGTCAAATGATTTCCAACATCACCGGAAATCGGTCTCTGCTCTTGAAGGACATAAGTTTGGTACTCTTTATCGGGTGGATCTTGCATGAGAACATTGGCCTCGTCCTGGAATGGCTTAAAGTCGTAGATGTGCCTCAGATAATATAAAACAGGCGCATACAGAAGATTTGAGAATGCAATTCCAATATTAAGAGCTGTAAAGCCAATAGCTTCAACTACACCGCCAGCTATGATTGGTCCGACAGCATAAGCGACGCTGTAAGATATATCAGCAATGGCGTATATACTGCCGTAAACCGAGACGTATCGAACATCAACTAAATATCCAAGCGTGGGCAATAATGCAGTATCGATCAGAGCGATTCCAAAGCAAATACCGCAAATAGGAATCATGAGGAATTTATAAGATGTTGAAAACGGTATGATGAAGCAGCAGAGTCCTTCCAAAGCAAGTCCACCAGCTGCCATCAGCCACTGATGCTGCGGATACTGTTTCGCCATTTTCACAGTGATTATCACACCGAAAACATGAGGGAAGAACGCAGGCAACCATATCATTCCCATCTTCCAATTGTCCCTGGTTATGTGGTCCTCCATCCAGAGAGAAATTGTTGGTTCCAAAAAGGCAAGAGCTACGTTAGACATCATGAGAGCACCAGCGCAAACGGCGATGTAAGGATCCATAAAGAGACGCCAGATCGGCACAGTTTCAATGTGCTCTCGTGCTCTGTTCTCCTTTAGTTGTTCTTTCAGCGGTTTCATCACGAGAAGTAACATAAAGCCATCGGCCAAACTTACGAAGGCAAGAATAAGAAAAGGCATTTCTTTCCCTGCAAATTGATATAATGCTCCGCCAAACGGGGGCGCAACAAGACATCCAAAACTGATAAATGCCAATGCAATACCCAAGGCTTTGGATCTCTCAGATTCCTCAGTATAACGATCTGCAATCATAGCTAGCCCAGATGTATCAGCGAATGCAGAACCAACACCCTGAAGACTTCTCGCAAAAAACAATACACCATAGCTTCTGCCACAAGCGAAAACAGCTGTTGACAGAAACATTATGCACAATCCAATCATCATGGGAATGTCGTATCCAATTCTATCGATCAAAGCTCCAGAGAAGGGATTCACCATCAATTGAACTATTGCTTTTGACGCGAATAGAACACCCGTCGCTGAATCCTGCCCATGATGACCGCTGGCGTTATTCGGTGTACCATCTGGATTATCAAAAGCACCGATATACTTTAAATAATCTGGTATTATTGGAACAATCACCATGTACAACATATTGTCCAATAGCAGTGCTATCGATACTATAACCAGAACTAATTTCTTTTGGGGACCCGGCTCCTGCAGTTTTGCCCATATTATGTCCTTCAGTTCACCAATTTCCAAATCCACAATCGGTACTTTGAACGAACTCATGATGATTTCTGGCTGATCTTCAAGGCCAAAGGTTACTCTATCTCACCAATACACCCACACCGAAGTTTAAACTTACTCAGAAGAATCTTTCGTCATTAAAATATAATCCAAACTCTTGATCATTCAATATGAACTAATATCGATCACATCTGGAATCTTGTACGGTGGCGCTGTGCTCGAAGCGGGACGCATCAGGCCGGGCCGGGGATAACCTACAACAAATCACCGTTTTACCGTTAATCACAGTATCTCGAGCATAAAGAAAAAAAAATTTAGTTTTATTTGTTTGGCTCTTCAGAGGACATTGCTCTTTGTTCCAACTTGGGTGATTTTGGGTTTATTTAAATTATTTAATGATATAGGGAGCCCTGGCCCGGCCTGCCTAACGCAACTGGCTCACGCGGATGATTTCTTCATATCCCTGTCCGGGGTATATTCTAAATCACGTTGAATAGCCTGAGCCCGAGGGGTAGCATGATACAGCAGGTGATGCTTTATAGCCGCATTTGTCATCTAAATACTATTCAACTTTATACATTTTTGCTAGTCGACGCAGCGTCGGGTGAAGGCTCCCCACGATCAGACGCTTTCCGAGGTCGACTCAGTGAATCGATAGCCACGTGTCAAGTTACAGGGGCAAGTTTTACTTCTTTTATCTTTACTATAATTTTCCTCGTTTTATTCGTAGCTAAACTTGAAAGTTTCACGTGCTTAGGAGGGTTGGATTATTCGGTGTGAAACTTGAACTTGGGTATTATAATTGGACTCTAGGGCAGCCTCTCGTTAATTAATTGTGTTGAGGCTTCCCTCGAGGGGAGATGGAACGAGCGGGGATAAGCAAACATTTGGGGCGGGGGGGATTCATAAAGGTAAAAAAAGAAATTCTGTTAATGGGAATTGTTGAAACTCACCCGAATTATTAGTGAATTTTTGCCGGAGGGAATTGGCGAGACGTTGGGGCCCCGCTAGTACCGGTAAACCACCAAATAAGCCGCTCAGGGTGGACGCCACGTCGTTCGTCAGGTCCTCCTCCCTCGAGTCGCCCAACGACTCTTTGGCTCCCGATGTCTCTTGGCCCTCCACCTTTTTAGTGAAATGCTCTACCGAACCTGTAATCAGAGAATATATATATATATATATTTTAATTGCTGTATTGATCTGTTCGACCCAGAATACTCATTACATCTCCCCGGTGATTTCCCACCCACTCACTCGAGCTTTTGCAATTTCACGGATTATCTTGTCACTTGAATTTCACTTCAACTAGATATGCATCTAGATTTTTATCGGCACAATTTTTTCCTTCTCGCAAGGTTACGCAGTAATTTGTTCGCGTCATTGCAGTTTTGATTAATCAATTGGTAAATTAATTGATCGATTCGCAACTCATAGCACTATCGGAGATGGATTAATTATTTGCGAAAGATTGAATGGATTAAATCATTAATAAAACAAGTACTTACGCAGACCGATGGGCTCCCGATGGCAGGGGCGTCCCGGTGTGTCACTTCGTCGGGTTAGCTTTGCTAGGTCTGCCAAGTGAGTTCTCCCCGCCACTGACGGTGAGGGCGCCCTCAGCCACCCCTCGTCTCCTGGAGGGTTATCAGCGTTTGAGTAATCAGCGCAAGCGCACCCTCCAGCCTCATTCTGGATTGGTTGGGGCTGGCGTATACGTCAGCCCCTCATGCCCATAACGGACTACGCCTTCTATTCACTTTTATTATTCCTCACTCTCTGTCCCTCTTGCATTCTCAATTCATCCCCTCTCAGCTCTACCAGATATCCCTCTCCACCCCGCTAGCACCACTGCCCGTTATCCCCCGGGAACCTACAGGCCAGGTATAACGACGATACGGTCGATGCTGCGCGGGTATTTCTGGCCCCAGGTCGATAAGCTCACCTGTAACACCCAACGTACAGCCACTACGTCTCTTCAACTTTATTGCGCATGGGTTTTATTCAGTGTCCTTCAACCTGCGGATACCAAACGATTAAGAGATTGGACCATTAGAGTATGGCCCGGGGGGGGGGGGGCAAGGATAAGAGTTATTGCAATTGATAATTCAGTGTTAGGAATTTTTTTAGAATTTTCACCAATATGCATACATTTGTCTTTTTTAATATTAAACATTTACTAATAATTACAAAATTTTTAATGGGATTTTCGATTTTTTTCAATGGATATGTATTTAAAATTAAGACATTTTTATCCTCGATATTCTGGAATTGAATCATACCCACTCCTACCTAATGTTCTGTTAACATTGAAATGATTTTAAATTCGTTTCAAATTTTCCATATCTCCCCCTCGTATTTTATGAAAACTTTATGGTAAATATTCTGCACCTGTTTCGGGGGAGGTACATGGCAAATGGAACAGATGCGAGTTGCTGAGGAGGAGTTACTATTTTTTGACGTGTTGCCAGTCGAGTAAAAGTGGAAATGGTTAAGCTTTCGCGAGACCGATCGTTGAAGTTTCCACTTCGGGCGTCTCGGGCCAACGATCATTGAACTTTCTCCGATGACATATTGCAACGCTCAAGTTTTAGAGTCCTATCCAATGAGGAATTTATAATTGAATAGATGAACGCACAAATGTCGTTCCTACTCACTTCATTCAAAATTTTAAGTGACATTATCAACTTCTAAAATATAAGAATTGCCATAATTGAAATCTAATGAAAATATCATGGGAAAGACTTTTCGGGAGAAATGCAGTGTTAAAGTTATGGTTACTTCATCTAATAAATTTTCTCCTTAAAAAATAGAAGAAACATGACAGAGATTTTTGACGTAGTTGGCCACAAGACAAAGGCTAAGTTTGGTATATGTGAAATCAATGAAATTTAAAAAAACATCCGAAAGACTCAGACGAAGTGCCAAGTGAATTCTATTTTAATAACCGATCGATGAAAACACCAGAGTCCACTACGGAACGGCTGTGTTAGACCTGGTTGGGTGATTTTACGGGGTGAGGTCGCCAGGACCGAGCCGACGAGTTCCTTCCGGTGTGTGAAATGACCCTTGTTATTCACCTATTTCATGTACTTAAATGAGGGGATATGCTGTCAGTCTGAGTATAACATCCGTGAAATATTGACATAATTTCATATGAAAAAAAAAAAATTTCCTTGAATTGTTATTGTATCGATTACAGCGATATTAATCTTTATCTTATGTAATTACCATAGTATCACTCAAAGGAGCCCTCGAGTTTTTAGAAAATTTATACATATGCATACAAAATGGGAAAGGTGGAACAATGCAATTGCATACCTAATAAGTCTTTAAAAAAAAATTGTCAGTGCATGTCGCGTCCTAAATTTTCATCCATTCACAATCCTCGATCTATCTCCATAAGGGATGATTGAGTTTGTATTCAGAGGCAACAAAGAAACACTTGTACGATACGTCCCGTCATCTGTCGTATTAAAAGTGAATGTAAATTACTCGCAACAGGATGAAAAAATAATCCAAGATATTGAGTGGATCTCGTTATGGCGTTTGGCGATGGTATATTTCTCAAGTAGACATCACAACTGAGGACTATTGAGTACTATACGACAGGTTGAGAACGGCTCCACTAACGATCAAACTTTCCTTTCCACTCATTCATGCCATTCTTACAGTTACCTCTATCCAAACATTCGCAACGATTGTATTATGGTTATAAATTATAAGTAAAATAAGGGGGGAATGGATTCAACAAATTTTATTGCCTGCTGTTGTCGGACGCTCGATCGAAGTTATGCTCTGCAGTGGATTATTCAATTTTTCTGGGAAGAATAGTAGTTGAAGAAAAAAAAACGTAAATTACTGTTACAAAGAAAAGTCACGTTCTTTGGGGGGATATTTCGATTTGACTGATTCGTTTGCGTTTGCGCTGTGAATGGTAAATTGCGTATCCAGGAGTGATGCAAAAGCCGTGTAATTCAGTTCCTTCCGATTGAATTGGCTCCTTTTCTTTTCGCTCCCAATTCTCTCAAAAATTAAGTTTCACGACTAAAGGGAAACATTGACGAATAAAAGACAATTGAGGAAAAGGTCATCTTCTAACTTTTACTTGTTGCTAACAGTAAACCAAATAAAAATAAAATAAACTAAAAATTTCACCAACATTCCACAATTTTTACGAAACTGGTGTGTTATTTCTTTATTCCATTCCGTATAATCTTAGTTGCGACTAACAGTTCTTATTAAATTATAATATTTTTATTTTTTTCTTGCATTTGGTAATCAGAATAATCATTAGATTGATGATAAATTGATAATAATGTTGAGTAAACATTGGATTAATCGACAGAGGAGATAGGGTGGATAAAAATATTGTCGAAAATAAAATCTTGGATAGCCACCAGTCGTGTTTCAGTGCCCTCCCTCCTCGTGAATATTGGCGTGGACCCGCTTCACCGAGGTTTCTAACTGCCGCAACGACACGAACATTGCAAGGGGAACGAAACGAGTGGAAACGTGTCCCTCTGTTTGATCCGCAAACTCTGTAATTGCCTAGAATATTATATTAGGCACGATGGGATAAACTGGGAGAGGGGGATGAAAGGAAACGATTTTTTCCCTCTTCATACTTCATTGATGGAGAAATAATAGATGGAAAGGGTCGGCACTACCTCAAACTATGTTTTTATTTTTATTTTTTTTTTTCTTTCATTTTTCTGTTTACATTTTTTTATCGCTGTTGCAGTGAAATTTCAGCAAAGGAAATGATTATTTTTATAATAACTCCGAGCTAATGTTGTAATATTATTATTTGATATTATGGTAGAATTTATAATGTGTAAATGTTTAACAATGAATTATATAATTTCACTCAATTGTGTATGTGTGTGTGTTTTTTTTTTTTTTTTTTTTTTTACAACATTGTTGTTACTTTCACGGACACTTGGGGATAATTGCAAGTTTATTTCCTGATAAATTATGTGGGAACTTTTCACGCCAATTATGCGATCGATAGTGTATGCCACGGAAGCAAATGTAATTATAAATAGATTGGAAATTTATCTGATATTTATTTAGTAGAATAGTTTTTCCATATATTGGAGCAAATTGTTTTTCAACTTCTTTTGCTCTACAATAATTTGTAGGAAAACTCACCATAAAAAACGACATATCAAATATAACAATCACGTGTGCTTTAAAACGTGCACTGAATTGCACAATTTCCGAACCTGTCTAAACAGTTTACTCATGTGCAAATGAAAAACGAAAGTCTTTTACTCTTCTAATTCACAATCTCTTCACCTGTAGAAAAAATTTCTCCTTCTTTACAAGATATTGAGAGAAAAAATATTAGAATAAAAATAAGCCAAAGTTTAACATAAAGAGATTAAAAATTACTGCTCACTATTTTTTCAAGAATTTCTCTGCGCGTCTGCATCATAAAAATAGAATTATAGAGAAAAGCTTTTACCCCATTGTTGTTGTGAATTTTTCACAACATTCTGCATACTAAAATCGTGTTACACTCGATCTTGACATTTATTACATAATCTACCCTGTCCTCAAAACCTTTCTCCTATCTCCATCGATCCCCTCTCTCTTTTACTTCCAAGTGTATAAAACGTGTATTCGTCTACGACCGTCACCACCTCAGGACGATCGATCAACAACCGGATCACGATTCTCCTCATTTTCCATGTTAATGGTACACTTTGAAACAATTTACGAACACCACAACAACGCAAGGTCTCTGTAGATCATCGTAAATTTAAAATCAGGAGCTTTATTCTATTTACGTTCAGATTGTTTGTTTTTTTATTTTTCTTTTTTATTGGGTTTTCGAACTACTGAAAGTTTGAAGATTCTCGGCCAATAGAATGAGTGTAAGCTAGCATTTGCTGTTTTTTAAAACTGTTTTCAAAGGTGAATTTCAACCGAAAACCCTCGGGAAACTATATGCAATTTTCTTAAAAATTTGAAAAAAACATTTTTCAAATAGTTACAATGAATTTAAAATTCATCTTTATGACAACAAAGCCATAGTGAAATTCCAATCTACATTTCATGATTTGGAGAGCCTTGTTGGGTCCATTATTCAGATCTTTAACAATCTTTTATGATTCCGTCTATAAATTTGATGATTCACATAATAAATTCATCGATGAACATAACCTACCCAGCACTCGGCCTCTTTTCTTAAGGTCGAAAGGCGTTCTTGTCAAATCGATTTCAACGTAGGCCACGGCCACCTTTGTCCATATATACATTCCCTTTCAAACTCACCCCTATTCCCTCTTCTGATGTTACGTGTGTTACACGTTAATTTTACCTATACTTTTTATGTACAATTTCACCTTTGTATTTTCTTCGACGAATGTGATGATCCAGTTCGCCAATTGGATTTTTCTACCTATCACGTACCATTTCTACTTACACTGAGTAAACGGGACATGGCAAAAGTGAATCTCGATTTATGGGCGTTAAATTGATAAAAATTTGAATTTTCGAGAGATTGAGGAGGTGAGGGGTAGGAGAAATTAAAAAGTTGAAGAATTCTTGATGTTACTGGCGTTCTTTTGGGCTGTGCTCGGGGAAAAGTTCGCGACATTTTGGTTTCTTCCAAGTAGATGGAGAGGATTCAATAACAGATTTGTTTGATATTGGGTTGACCTCATTTATTATATGTTGATCAACATATAGAAATAGTAATATGAAAATACAGGAAAATAATATTATCAAAAAATATGAAATAACAATTGGAATGTTTATTTCATTAGCTTCCTAAGCAAATAAAAATTCCACCAAGAAATGAATACCCTTCACTCCAGCGCTCATTCTCCTCCTTCATACGACAAATAAATTCTCACAAAGCATCGCAATAACAAGGGTTATTAGTCCAAGGATATTGACGATTTTATGTTGATCATTTGTCTTTGCTCATTGAAAATCCCTGAGACATGAAGGACTGATTCTGCGTGAGTGCGTGTCGTGAATGACAGCCACCTACGTAATACCTGGCTGGCTTACCTCACCTATTCGTCAGACTCCCACGTCGAGGACTGTTACAGCAGGGTACGATTACGGGACTAGGAAGGGAGGGTAGAAGGTAAGGAGGGGTGTATACCCACTCGGGATACGGAAAATCGATGTGGTTTTGGCAGCGAGAATGGCCAAAGAAGAGGAATACGCGGGGGAGGGTGAGAGGGGCCCATGCATTTTTTGAAAGAGTACCGATTCACTTGGTATATCCTCCTGGCATACCCCCCTGGCACCAGCCGTTTATTGATCCGCTGAGACCACGCCCCTCCACCCACGCCAACAGGCACGCCCATTTTCCCATTCAGGCGCGCACTTCAACCCCTTCGAGACCAGGGGTGCGGTTCTACTCTATACGTAATATAATTCTTTTTTCTTGTACATGTGTACTTGAAATTTTTTTCTATTATCATTATCTGTATAGTGACATGTAGGGCGCGGGATGTGAAAGATTAAGGAATATGTCTCGGTGCTAATATCCAATTTGGGGGCAATCGTCAATCTCGATGACAATAAGAATTGCTTCCTTGATTGACAATCATGGTATCTGGGTCGTCTGCCTCGTCTGCCTCACCTCGATATGATAAAGCTCATGTAAATTTAAATAAAAGAGTTCTGTCTCATCAATATTTTCTCACTAATAAATTATCGAGACTTTTGAGTATCCGTACAACCGAGTTTCACTGATTTCTTAATGGATCGATTTCAATTTAAAAACCTGACCAGTAAGTTCTGCATTTAACCAAAAAATCGACACTTTTGGAAATCAAAGTGTAATGAACGGCCAACACGTGCGAGACATTGAATTCCTACAATACATGACTCATCGATATAGTAAAGTTGTCACGTGAGACGCACCCATTGCACTGGTCATCAATCGATAATTGCCACCTCAGGTGCCACATAATTATAGTGATGCTCTTCTGTCGCTGACATCCCCCTCTTAAGATTTGCCTTTCATCGTGAGCGCACCGAGTTGAATAGAAAAAAAAATTGTCGAAAGGCATAACAAGTCCCGTACACTTGAAATATTCATACACGTAATGAAAGGACTGACGTAATGACGAGAATGAAGCGATCGAAGTTGAAGAGAAAAGAACTATATTTGCCGGTCGAGTGGATTCTCTCAGTTGCCCTCAAGGTATAACCGGGGAATTGCATTTCAACTCGACCCACATACTGATGATCCTGTCCTATCAATCGTCAGCATAATTCCAAAATTATTGTAAATTCATGTTTTTAAAATTATTTTTTACTCATCTCAATGAGTTTTTTTTTATAATAAAAACTTTAACAAATAAATTTAAATGAAAATCTATTCATATTATCGGAAATATGTTCATAATTGTGAAGGGGGGGGGGGAGGGAGAAAATGATTATGAAATTTTCAATTTCAGATTGAATTTTTAACAAAATTTATCAATTTTTCATTTTTCAGCCAAAAACGGAAAAAATATTCCATATTCTTTATCTCATTTCATCTGAAAAAGGGGCCTAAATGAAATATTCATTGTGCCACAGTATTATTATCCTTTTCTCTCGGCAGTTGAAGGGCTGAACCCACAATGTACCGGATTATCATCGTCGAAAGTACAATTCAAGGCCAAATACTTTATCCGCACGAAGTACTTTCCTTCGTGTTATCGCAAACGTCTCGGTTCCGCCCTAAACCCCAAGTCAACCAAAAATAATCACTATATCCCATCGCGTCATAGACGGGTCAATCTTTCTCAATTCCCTTAAAATGAAGTTATCGTAAGTAACGATGATTTGGAAGATTAAAATACTTGTACTGGAGTGAGACTCTCCAATTAGCTGTTTCTATTGTATGGAGAAACCGTCGGTGTTCTGCATTATAAAGGAAGATGTTGTACGAAAGGGGAAATAACTTGGGCAATTTCTGGTGAAAAAAAATATATATACCAAGACAAAGGGGGAAACAGTGGCAACGAGTTATCCGAGAGCTCAGTTTTGCTCAAGACAAGTGTATATGCAGGGAAAGGTTTCGTTAATTGAGTTCCACTAGGCCATTATCTCGCCGTGCGGTAGCATTAGAGGATTTGTTACGCAATTTTCGGATTTCGTGATTTACGGTTTTTTTTTTGCATTTGTTGAATTGAGGGTGAAATGGAAATCCAGGGACTTTGATTCAGACATGAAGAGAAATATTCAAGCAAAATTATGGATATTTCCTACAATTTCACATAATATTTGCTGTAAATATATAAATAGAATATAGACGCGAAATTTCACAATACCATAATCCTCCATACAATCATTGATTCGGTGAAACCTGAGATCATGAAAAGAAAAAAGTAATTTTGCGTTTCATCACCGCGCGAGTATATTATACCATTAATGAATAGGATATAACTTGGTTATTATTCATCTCTTTTCTCTCCCTCATTTGCAAACGAATAATCATCAATTCACACGGTATGATGCACTGGCTATTCATGGATATTTGTAAATGGTTTGCTGTTCCAAGCATTAACCATATTTTTATACATATTTTTTAAATTGCAAAATAATATTTTTTGAAATGCGAAATTACAATCCAAACTTTGACATTTCGATATTTCTCTTCTTTTTTTTATTGGTTATTAGATATTCTCGGAGTGAATGTAACTTCGATAAATCTTGTGCTTCAGATTTACCTGGTTTCAAATACGTAAGTCCATTACGAAATTACGAAATTACCGGGGGGATTTCATTACACCGCAAATAGGAGATCGATGATTTGGCTGATGAGCAAGGAAAAAAATGAGATAAAATTCTAAATATGTAGACACTTGGAATAACTGCATCTACAAGTTAGAAGTTGTGATCTTTTTGATCACAAGCCGCACTGTATTATTCCTCATCATTATCACACGGGAGTACTCATTATTCTATGCTAATGTGCCGATTGTTCTCGGTGGGCTTTCATTTTTACACTTTCCCAAAGGATAAACTTCTTTATTAATCACAATCACTCTTTCATTCGTTCTTTTTTTTTTTAAGAACTAGCTCTAGAATCACGTGGAGAGGAAAATGATGCATTGCGCAATGGCATATACACCTTGATGTATCTAGCCGGCACTAATAATCCCTTAAATCAATTAGTCCGTGGAATGAAGCAACCGGAGGCGCGATCGAGGTACATCGTCTAAGAAAAATTTATGAAGTAAATATTAATTATCTGGGGCAAAGTGAAGATTCTTCTTGCTCATATAGAATGACAAATCCGTCTCTACTTATATATTTCATCGCCGTGATCAGCATATTTGCTATCTTATAGAGAAAGAGAGAGAGAGAAAAATATATCAATATTTATAAATTGAAATTATTTTTAAAGTTTCAAGTTATCAATTATTGCAATTCCTGTACATATCATCGGTATAAATATCGAAATTTTGATTGAACTTATTTTACAAAGGTTTACCAAGTTTAAAGGTGATTAGTCGATAAAAAATTTACATTAAATTTGCGTTGTAATTTCCCAACAGCACAACGATTTACCGAGAATGAGAAAAAAAAAAACACCGAGTATTCATTTTGCCCCACTAATCCCTACACAAGAGCTAGTGTTGTATTACATTGAAGAGATGGGATTACTGATGCTTAACTTTCGCTTTTTCTATTTGCCTTCTCCCGTTTGTGGCGATTATATCCTATGTTAAAATCTCACTCGATCGAAGTACAACAAGTTTGGTCAAAGATAAAGACAAAAACGGAAGGAATTGTGATCCTGTTGCTGTAATTATCAGACAATAGAGTTTGAAGAAAGCCACAGCTTAGGCGATCGTTCAAGAGTTAAATTGGTCAATTCAATTTTATGATCAATTTTATTATACAGTGTAGGTGACGCAAAAGGGTATCAACGGGACCAATGATCCGTAAAAAAAAAAAAAAATTCACAACACTGTGACAAAAGATTGTAACATTCAAGGAGTTGTGAGAGATAATCTAAGTCGAGAATTTCGTTCAATGAAAATCAACATAGCTCTGATGATGGACGTGACAACGTCATTGTTATTGAATTCTATGATAAATTAAGATGCCACTCTCGAATGATGTATCGCTACATACAAATCTGGGGCAAATATTTATTGTTAATCCTCATATGACGTCACTCGGTGAATATGTCAATTGTCCTTACATAGTTCTGTGAATCTGTTTCAATCTTATTATGAATTTCTCGGACTGCGGTTTGCGTTGATGGCATAGTTGAATTGTTGAGCGATGATGATTTTGTAATAATATTATTTATGAATTGCTTCAATTTTATAGGAAAAAAATAATTAAGTAAATAATTAATAATCGACCCGATGATTTTATGATTCACAAAAAACATCAAGTTCGAATTTGTCTAGGAGCAAAAAATATAAATATACTTTTAAATTTTGTATAAATTCTTCAAATAATCAAGAGAATCAGTCACAAGGAATCTTAAAAAAGACTTTTACATTTCTTATTCTCAGATGAATGTAGAAAGCAAGGCCGATGGTCATTCTTTGTTACAATAATGAAACAAAGAATAGTAGCAAAACTTGCAGCATGAGTAAATTAACTAAAAAAGTACACTCCTCCAAGGTTAGGCGCATCTTTATGACCGGTCCTACGTAAAATCCACCACCACTCACTCAATTGACGATACAAATCTCCCAAGCATTCTACTATTTGATCTCTCCCTCCCCCCACCATCCATGAATACTGCCTCCTTCTTCGTCTTCACTCACCTAAGTACATCCTCCTTTGCACCTCCTGAAGACTTTCTCCAAAACGACGGTCAACTATATAAGACTGAAACCACGGTTCTTTGAAGCACGTTAGAGCTAATCGTGGATCTGCAACGTGTGTTTCAACGAACCTAGCTAGCTATTGCGGACATTTCAGTTATTAACGTTCGATCCAAGTTGTTAATTTTTCGATTTTTGGTTCAATTGCGTGAGTTTTTTGTGAAAAATTATTGAGAGAAAATCAGTGGCAATCATGAGATTCATGGGAAGATGGACACATTTGGCCGTTACTGTGCTTGCGAGCTCAGTCATTGTGCCTTGTTACGCTGAACGTAAGTACAATATTCATTTTAATAACTCCTGTATGAGAGAAATTTTTCCATTATTATTAAAGATGGGTGAATAGATATTCACTATTATGAAAATGAAAAGTATATCTTACAAATGAGGTAAATTAGGTTGGCTCTTAGTTCTCCCTTGCCTTGACTTTTTTCAATATCAAATATTCTATTCATTCATTATTTCAATGGTTTTTCTAGTATTTCTTTTTCCGTATACATTAATTTTTTATAATTGCCAAAAAGCATAGCGTCCATGATTAAGCATAACTCGTAGTTTATTTATCCCTTTCAGCGTCAACTTTCGAATCAATTCACCGTTTCAAAAACTAGCTTGCGCCATAATAAATAAGTAAAAGGTAATTGATAGCATGAGGAATTATGATTATTACAATCCATAAGCGAGATTGTAATGAATTCATGAAACTAGTCGAGTGAGAAAAGTTGGAAAGTCACGGTCAAGGTGTTAACATAACTCGCGATGATTCTACAATAAATTGCAGCTTCCTTTAACGAGTAAAAGGTCAGGTGAAGTTCAACAATCCGTTGCTTCCTACTGCATGTCGATATACTCGCTAGTTATTCCGCAAGATTTATAAGAAAAACATATGACCTTGAATAATGTAAAACCATTAATGCGTGCAACTTTATCGGTAACCAGAAATAATCCATAAAGAGAATACCTAAAGTATTTTAAATCTCTCAAGAAATATTAATTAGAGAGAAAACATGATGACATTGGAATTTACACCATTGAGAATCTCCATCATTTCCATAGTTTCCTTTTTATTTTCCCATTTATTCACACTTTCACGAACCCGACCGGGACCAAAACAATTTTGTTGTTTGAAAACTTGACAAGAGTAAAGTTTGCACGCTAAGAATCCTTTTCATAGGTTAAAGATTATTTTATCCATTCAGACGACACTTACGTGATTGGAGTATTGGCTACTTTGTCTACAGCAACAGGTGAAAGTTTTAGAAATGAAAATCCTTACGTTTCTGATTCTTTTAGCACCAGTCAGTTACTTGCCACCATCTACAAGCTATGGAACTCCAAATCTAGGAGGTGCTGGTAGTTTTGGGGGTGGCGGTGGGGGTGGATTTGGTGGAGGGGCTCCATCTTCTTCGTACGGTCCTCCGTCCCAATCTTACGGAGCTCCTTCAGCAGGAGGTAGCTTTGGAGGGGGTCGTCCATCCTCTGCTTATGGAGCTCCTAGCTCTGGAGGATACTCAGGTAAACCTTTGCTTTCGCTGTCATTGTTGAATAAACACTATTGCAGCCATTGATTACCTTAGGTGGATCCGGAGGAGGTAGCTACTCAGTACCATCTTCGAACTATGGTGCTCCCTCGGCAGGAGGATTCGGAGGTAGTTTCGGCGGTGGAGGCGCTCCATCCTCCAGCTATGGTGCCCCCTCTAGGCCATCTCCCAGCTATGGGGCTCCCTCATCCAGCGGATTCGGAGGTAATTTACCAGTTTATCTGTTTAATAAGAGACTTTGAATATGTGGAGGTTTACAATGGTCATTTATTTAAGGTGGTTTTGGTGGTGGGCCATCCAGACCGTCGTCTAGCTATGGTGCTCCCTCGTCCGGTGGATTCAGTGGTACTAACCAGTCTCTGTTCGCCCTTCTGTCGCAGCACATACTTGGATAAATTCATTTACGTTTCACTTTTTCAGGTGGCTTTGGCGGTGGCGCATCAAGGCCCTCGTCCAACTACGGCGCCCCCTCATCCGGCGGATTTGGTAGTGATAGAAACAATTTTTATTGATTTTTACTTTTTTATTTGTAATAATTCATTGAATTCATCGTTCGTTTAAGGTGGCTTCGGTGGAGGTACCTCTAGGCCCTCTTCCACCTACGGTGCTCCCTCATCCAGTGGATCGGGAGGTTTCGGCGGTAAGCTACTCATAATTAATACAAGTGGAGGCATCCATCAGTCTCCAGATATTTATAATTTATTCTTACTGCCAGGTGGTTTTGGTGGCGGTGCCTCAAGACCCTCCTCCAGCTACGGAGTTCCTTCATCTGGTGGATACAGTGGTAAAAACCCATTAATTTTATTATAAAATTATTTGTAAAATGGATTCAATGAATAATTTAGGATCTTCAGGGGGATTCGGAGGTGGCGCACCATCGCAAAGCTATGGTACTCCATCTAGACCATCCCAGAGCTACGGAGCTCCGTCATCAGGTGGATTTGGTGGTGGCTATAATGGCGGGTAAGTTTTCATAAATTATTGCATTTATTTATCGTCCGTATCTATTCATACTCTAATCTGACCTCAAATATTGAATGCACATTGTGATTGATTATTTATGCATAACTAGGCTAATTGTAGCTCAACATTTTCCGGTATAAGCTATTGGTTATATTTCACACATATTTGTGTAAATATTTTTTCGACATTAGGAAAATGTTTGAGTAAAATAAATTTTCTATTTAATGAAATTTTCATCGTATATTCACATGTCTTTAATCAGTTTTACGTTAATATTTTTGTTTTTACAGAAGCAGCAGTGGGTTTGGCGGATCCTCAGGAGGCTCGTATAATGTTCCATCCTCATCTTACGGTGCTCCATCGAGTGGTGGTGGACAAAGCTATGCCGGTAATGGTGGTTATCAGTACTAATATCCCGGAACGATTGTGTAGCGAAGCGAGCGATACTGCCCTCCACCTCTCTTCACTCGATATTCACACGAAAAAGCACGTGGTCGCATGTTTTACAATATTTTTTTACTTTATTGTCTCATCCCTTCGCTGAGATCCACCGAGTGTTTAGTGATCTATGAAGAAATTGAAGAACTATCGATGGGAAAAATCATTGCCAACGCTCAAATTGCATTTTTAAATTACCGAAAAGAATTAATCTGAGGATGTCGTAATATCAGAAATCTCCGGAGACTCGTTTATTTTTGATAGGACAGGAAAAAACTGAATGGTAGAATCAATATCGCTGCAGGCGCTCTGTTCTCCGACGGGAGAAGATCCATCACCGAATGATTGCAGATATGCCTGTAATTTATTTATTATGTAAAGATGCTTTTTTTTGTACTAAATAAAATAAATAATAAATATGTTGACCGCTGAAAGACACAGTAGTTTTGTTTCTCGTAGATAAGCTGCTCGGCCACCGCTGACAGTCGGTCGATTTATCGATTAAACCACATCGGATACTGGGAAAGCATGAATAAGTGAGAGGTCTTTTCTGTATCCCCTATGCAGTTAAAATACTAATGTATTGATGACATATGGGAAGGCACTTTCAACAAATTGACAGGGAAAATTTACCAAAAATGATAAGTCAGATCTGTGTTTTTATACACCCTTTATTCGTAACATTGACAATCAACATATTTTCCTCTCGTTCAATTATACATATTAATATACACATATATCGTACTTTAGGTTTTGTCTTATAGATGTTTATATTACAGTATTTCAATTGTAACATTTAGAGTATATGACTTTATTGCGAGCTCCTCGATCAGCCCTTAATCTATTCATTTGTATTTTTATATTTTCATATCTATTTCAAACTCAATGATTTGTGGGTAATTGTTGTCGGAGCTCGTTACCACCACCCAATGGGTATTAAAAAGTATATTCCACTTTCATTGCTATTACTCAAATACATTTTCATTTTTTAATTGTCGTTATTCGGCGGAGGCAGCCCCTAGACTCGTTGCTAAATAGGGTGGGAGGTTAAGTGAAATAATGAAACAATATCCCACCCTGGCATTGCATTGCTCTTTTAATATTACATTAAATATTTATCCGGAATATTGACTGCAGCACACTCGCGATATGTTTTATTACTTTTTAATCACAATTTTGTGATATTTGATATGTATAGATCTCTATTCCCCTCCCAAGTAGTACACTATGTATGCACTATGATAGTTTCATTATAATCTCTCCCCTTTATCACCACCTTTTTCTCTATTGTCGCGCGTTAAAACACGATTCACGATTCACGATTCACGTCGTAACCATTAAAAGGACGAATGATCGCGATTATTATTTTCAAATCGTTTGATTAAAAACAATTAATCTCATGAAGTGACTTCCCGAAGACAATGCGAAATCTCTGTTCAGGCCATGTGTGTTGAAATAATTGTTAACATAATGAGAGTTAATTGAACTAAAAACAATGATTCTGAAATTTCCAAGTATAATGGATAATATACACTGATCGAGATCCATAATCAATGGTGAAAGTAGTGCATAGAATAATTACGGCTGCGAACAACATATAAAAACATATGGAGAGCAGATCTCTTCTCCCCCTATGATTCTCTCACAGTAGTTTCACTTTGTCTCCAGTTGAAACTTCTCTACATTCATAATGAGCGCGCGATATATTAATACTTTCGGCTCTAGCTGTTACCCTTGTAATAGATACTTGGTAACGCCTTCCATACTTATATTGCTTCTTTCAATTATCAAAAAATCAATTATTACGCCTTTCCTTAGATCTAAATTCCGAATATATATTCAACAATCAATTCGAACAAATCTCTTTGACGTAGAAAAAAAAAACAAAACAAAATCGTCATAGAGTTATTGAAAATCAAATGAAAACTATAATCGTCTTTACGTAGATAAACTGTCAACAGTTTTCAACGGCACTATAAATGATCAATTATATTAAAGCGAATAAGATAATTGATGATTTATAAGTTTCTGGAAATACTAAAAAATTAAGAAAAATATATTTCGTAATAGTATTATACTATTCTTTTGTCACAGTGTCACAATGATCGAACTCAAAGTAACAATAAGGATGAAGATAACAACGATGACATTATCTTAATCAGAAATTACAATTGATTATTAATAAATACCAATAGCCTGTCCTATATGCACGTATGTCAGGTAGTCTTTTTCATAGATATGTTAACAGTAATGCATTTATGCACATTAAGGTACACGTATACGTGGCTAAACTGAAGCCAGTCAGTCAGCTGATATTTTTTTTTAACTGCACATAATTGTCATATTTATTATTATCGCTCATTGCTGAAATCACATATTCTCACGATATACTCTATAATCATAAATAATGAATATTTATTTATTTATAACTCCAATATTTTTTCATATACTATATCATAAATACAACTGATCGTCAGGTCAATCGATTCATCCATCAGATGGCACTGCTAATCACTATTTGCCATATCAATTTCACGATGAAAAATCGCTAATTTTAATTAATTATTATTACTATGGATTTAAAGACTTTGCCGAAAAACGCACATCAGAACCATAAGGGAACTGCGAAGCTGGGTCTCAGGAATACTCTTTTAGAGGGAAGAACATTTTGCAATTTACCAGTACAAAAGCTTTCCATAGTACAACCTAACTAAAACTCGCACGTTTTTTTAACAACACTATATAATATATCATTCTATATATTTGCACTGGGCTAAACTAATTCAACTGATCAACCCTTTACCGTACTTGATAATACTGAGCGCTCAATTCATCGGGAAATTAATAATGACGTAGACTTTCGCATTGACTTTCACATTGAATAAAGCCTACTGGAGAATAGTTGATGATAGAATGAATCGATAACCATCGGATTCCATATATAATTAATTCTTCTCAAGCTTGAGTGGTACACCCTAAGTATGTACAATATTGGTTGTTGGGTGTATGTGTACAATATATATCTCAAAAAATAAAACAAGGAAATCACTAGGCCTAATTGGTAGCGCGGTGTATTCTAGCTTTTGCTGTGACTGAATGAGAGTGTCACCATGAATTCCGAAGATGAACAATACTGTGAAATTGGTGATTCAATGATCACAAGTAATTTCCATAATGAGCGGAGAGAGCTATTATTGTACGGCTCAGAAAATAAGAAGCCTTAATTTTCGAAGCTTGAGCCACTCAATCATGACTCCCCGTGGAATCTCTCAACGACAATTGGAAAATATCGTTGAAAAAAATTTTAAAAAAAATCCGCTACATTAAGAAGTCTATAGTAATGTTGGTCAATAACAGAACGGAATTGTCGAAAACAATATGCATTATGAATGTGAGAAAGAGGTACAAAAATAAAAAATGAAAATAAAGGATCATATAATTGTAGAATATATAACATAACAACCGCGCTACCGCACTTATTGTTGGTCACAGCTTGTGATCACGAAACCAAGTGTACATTAAAAGGCAGTGCTATTATGTGACTGTCGCGCAGAACCACTGCCAACTGG
Organism: Diachasmimorpha longicaudata; assembly: GCF_034640455.1. Taxonomy (NCBI): domain Eukaryota; kingdom Metazoa; phylum Arthropoda; class Insecta; order Hymenoptera; family Braconidae; genus Diachasmimorpha; species Diachasmimorpha longicaudata. The sequence continues at coordinate 7,771,957 of NC_087235.1, forward strand.
ACCAGGATGATGACTACCCATGCCACCTCCACCACCAGCAATTAATCCTGCACTAGCAGTCACACCTTGCATACCATCGCAACTTGGTTCCATGTCATAGTCCGGCTCGAGTGCTGGATTAACTCGTCCGTTAGACTCGTCCTTGCTACCATAGAGCCTCCCAGCTCCAGCAGCAAGAACGGCCATCTGTTCCCCTTCAGCCGGATCTGGCCCAACGCGCTCAACATCTTCAGGTATATTGACAACACACCTGAAAATATCATAGCCTGGCGCCCATCGACCGGTCATAAAGGCCACGTGAGTCACATGAGACACTCCGATAAGTGTTACCAGTGATGTCAACATGGCCATCGTTCTAAATGGAAACATTTGAGTTTTTGTCGCTTCATCATAACCCGGAAAGTATATTAATGCGGGAAGACCTATTACACTTTCACCACCACTTAATCTAACAATCATTGCTGTCAAGTATGCCGCTAAACTGCCATAAGTATTGCAATAATCTTTGAAGTGTACGACCATCAGTAGTTGTGGAAAAAGGATGACGTAAACGAGATCTGAGCACATTGACCAAAGCCCATAGATTGATGGTATCGTCAAGGCCATCGCTGTACTCAGGATACCCACCACGCCTATACCCACCCGCATCACCCAAATAATCTCCATCTCTGAGGCCTGTTCGCATCAATCAATCAATGCGTTGATTAATTCACGTGGATCTTTGGGCGTTCACCTGCACGTAATTACAACAAAATTACTTACCCGCTGTCTGAATATAAGCTTATAAACATTTCTCGCGAACATGGAACTGGCCGACAGAATACTACTGTCAGCGGAGGACATAACAGCCGCTGATACAGCACCAAGACCAAAAAATGAGACAAAATCGGGTGTCAAGTACTGCAACACCATTGGCAGGATCATACTAGTTTGGTCTTCCTCGAGCGGCCATGGGCCCCGATAATTTGTCCTATTCCAAGCTGTAACATACACGGATAGAGTTTCATTCATCGGGGAGGGTGAGTTCAATAGAAGAGAGGAAAAAAATAACACAAGCCCGAGGGATATAACATGGATACTTTGCCCAACAACACTACATCAAATACCAATGCAAGCCCTCGAATTAGTTACGGCAACGCTGGTATATTTACGTTTACCCGAGTAGTATTACTACACCACCGTTATTCCCCTTCAAGCCATGGAAAGCCACATGTTCAGAATCTCACGGTATTGTATTTTGGCAGTGGGGTGACAAGGGTGTCTCTCTCATTTCTCCTCATCTCTCCCCCCCCCCCCCCCCCCACCGTCAAACTCCCTCTGGGTGCTGTAAATACCAGCAGCGGGAGAATTTCACTCGTTTCGCTCTCCAAACCAAATGTCAAGTAGTTGAGAGCTAAAGGGGAGTGGGTGGTAATAGTGGGAGATGGACGCCGCTCACCTCCGGCCTGCTTTTTCATCGTAGGGTCGAGGGGGTCTGATTCAATTCCCCAAGGCTCCTCGAATGAAGAGACACCCCATTTCCATTGGAAACCGGTGAATAATAACTCATAAATGCCCGAATTTTTCTCTAAAGGTATTATTCATGGAAATATAAAATGGAGCGACGAGAGGAAAATATTAGAGTGTGGGTTCACTTTTGTACATTGCCATTGTCTGGGTTAATAGTATTAAATATTCATGGTGAAATTGTACATACCGGTTCCCTTGGCGATAGCGCCGATGAGGACTGGAGGTATTGCCATGAGGATACATCCAACTGCTGCAACATAACTAAGCAATTGTGCTCGTCCAGCTGTCTTTGATGAAAGAACACGCTGAAAATACACCTGCCATGGTATCCCACCGAAAATAAGAAGAAGTCCGTAGTCAAGGTAGTACCACAATTCGCTGGATTCAACATGACCAATCCAGTCTACTTCGAGTGAGCTCAATGGCTGGACTAATGGATTCATCCAAGCAAAGGGAATACACATCCACTGTAGAGGAAAAATCAGGAGATTTTGATTGGCAATAGCAATGTATTTAGAAATTGATTCATTGACGATTGAAGGCATTGGACATTATGAGAGCCAGCCATTCATTCAACGAATGGGAATCAAACGGGGGATATAGAAGAGGGACTTGTAGGGTTTTTCCATTTCTCCTACGAGGGGGGACAAATTGTGTAGCACAGTCACGACTTCACGGATTATTAGATTATAATTTCTGGCACGTGTCTCAGGAATTGTCAAGGATTCCTTAAGAATACATGTGAATGGAGTGATTGAAATCTTGATAAATATAATAGGGTAATCCAGATGGAATTACTTACAAGTCCTACGAAGATGCAAAAGAGCTGGATGACATCGGTGTAAGCTACGGAGTAGAGGCCACCAAAGAGCGTATAGAAGACAGCGATACAGGCGCTAAATATAATTGAATGACCGTGATCCATATCGATGATAACAGCTATTGTTGCACCAAGGGCAGCAAGAATACCAGCTGCCCAGAAAACCTCACCACATAATGCCGGTAGAAATAATAATCCACCCATACGTTCTCCAAAAGCATCCTGTAGAGGATCCAACATCGTGATGTACCCCTGCTGTCGCATCTTATTGGCAAAGAATATACCACCTGAAGGAACAATACCGAGGGACAACTGTTAGGTGACAATTGGAAGGGTAAAATTAATGATCCACCAATATCAAGGAGAATTACCGAAGACGAGGCTGAGGGCATAACCAAATGGCGCTTGACACCATATAAGCCCCTTGGTGTAAATAACCTCGGCAGTACCATTGATATAGCCACCGCCAACCCACGTTGCTGTCATAGTGAATATACCGACAAAAAGGCCGATGGAACGACCAGCCAGCATAACCTCCTCCTCGGAATCATTGCCAGCTTCCTTTTTCCTCGCTGCCCATATTCCCACACCCAATATGAGAACATAAAAAAGTCCAATTGATATAACACCAGCTACGTTGATCATCTTCGGTGAGGACAGGTCTACTGGTGTTAGTTCAAGCTGCCGTATATGAAGATCGGAGAAATTCGGTAAGCGATCCGATTTTTGGACGTTTGTAAACCTAATTTAAGGGCCATTGGTTAGTTTTCTTAAACATCGTCAATCATCGAGAGATGGTTGTCGTTGTCAAGTACCTCTGTAGACCCCGCGGGGTACAGTCACGCAACAGGGGGGGACAACCTCACACCACTACTGGCGGCATATCCTGGTGACGGTCCTTCAGGACGGCCGATGATAACGGTGGATTAGATGGGCAGCAATCGCCCCACCTGAGCGAGGTCTTCTGGGAGGGGCTATTCCTTGTTCTAAACGCGAGGCCGCCCATGGGCTCTGATGGCCATCGATTTCCGCCCAACTCGCTGCTCCTACTTTTCACTGTACAGCTACTTTTAATGGGTTTTATCAAGTCGATCAGATCGTATCTTCTTTTTTATTAGCAAAACATATGGATTTGTGCAATATGACGCACTTCCATGAGATGATTGGCTTCCTGTAAAATCATTGGAATTCTACCATCAAATGTTTGATATTCGTCAATTATTGATTAATAAATAAAATGAATGCTATGATGAACAATAAGCGTAATACCGCGACCCCTGGTCTTATCGTTTGATCTGCTTGTTCAACACCCGTCGGATTTAGGATGGCTGATAATCATCATTGTACCTCATATTTTCCCCTAAACTCACTTTACGATACAACACGCCTGACTACTTGACGAGGATTAATTGTCTTCAACAATGAAAAACCGATGTCAAAAACTGATGCTACACATTCAAAACTACATGAGGAAGGGAGAAATTCATTACTGACTAATTAATCAGGAGAAACACTCGAACAAACCCTGTTACCATGACCTTAACTACGTGCAGGTGCGTAGATCGATTTATGTTGAAACATAAGGCTTAATCGTTGAAAATAACTGAAAAAAATCAATGAGCTATGAATATTGAAAAGTACTTACTTTTACAAAGATCATATCTTTGGATTTGGCTATTCACAATATTTTTCTTGAAACACGAGCTTAAAAATTGGCAAGTCAGCTAATTCTCATGTAATTTCACTCAGTAAATGTCTTAGGGGTCAAGTAATTTCATTGAATGTAATTTAAAAATAACATTGGCGTATATTTTTTGACCGTTTGAATGTTGAATTTTTGGAGCGCTACCCTTATGCACTCCCTAGCGTCGCGGCGGCCTCCCCGCACTGAAGGCACTTGGATTGTCTCACTTGTTCCGTGGCCGAGGACCGCCAGAGGGAAACCACGAGCGGGCGTTGCTATTGATTCGGCGCTCTGTGACGTCACAAACACTAAAACAGAGAGTGCCTCCTTATCGTCCTGCTCTACCCCTCTCCCACGCAAATTTACCGAACATTTTGGAGCGGGGCTTCGTAATGGGGTGAGCGCAACGGAAGGCGGGGACTAAACCCGTCAGAAGCAGGCGTCTGCGCGACGTCGTCATATAAATTGGTGGCGCCACTTGACGCTAGATGATAAGAGTGATAATGTGTGGGCGCTATCTCTATTCATCGGGGCCAGGAAACTCTACGTTGACCCCGGCCATGGGGATTATGGAATACCGGATAGATTTTCGATAAACAGAAGAGCACGACTTCGTATGACTGATGAATTCATTCAGGGGGTGGTTGATGACTCCCAATGGGTCATGATGGATTTTCTTTTGGGGAGGGGTGTGTGCTTGGGTAGTATTTGTAGTTAAGGGCTTGATAGAGGACACATCAAGGTCACCAACTTACTACCTTGAAAGCACCTCAAATGAATTTAAGTCAAGAGATTTACAGGAGTTGTAAGATAGATTCTCCTTTTTTGGTCATTAGTTTTATCTCGGCAGGTCTTAATACTTGGATGAATTTACTTTTAAGACATTGGAAAAAAGTGATCCAATGAGACTGATGATATTTATCGACATAGAACGAACATGTTATCATAATTTCAAATTTGGAACATAAATAATTCATTCTTCATGTATACATATAACAACAGACCTAGGCAATATCTCTCAGTAATTTTGTGATTGGTGTATATGTTATGGAGAGCGTGTAAATGGAGGTATTATTTTTAAAAAGTTAAAAATAAATATCATACAATTTACTGGTTATTCCTTCTTCATTGTAGACTCCATGAATTTCACCTATATAATTTATTTAATTCACAAACGTCCGATGTATTTTTAATAAATCGTGATGTTGAATTCGTGTGTGTTAAGAGTTGATTAAATTAAAGAAAAAGGCCAATTGTGGCGTACATTAAATATACGTGATTGAACGCGTTGTATGAACAAAAAAAAACAGCATAATGCCGATAGAATCAGGTCTCGGTGATGTTCCTTCATATTTCCGAGTTTAATTGATGAATAATAATCGACAAATGCGTCAATGACGAATGAATAATAACAACGCCGTTATCATGGGGAATGATGTGAAAAAGTCAAATGCTCTGTAACCAAGTAAATGGAAAAACATCGACAGACATTAACAATAGACACGTGTTGCCGAAAAGGGTAACACTATAATCGGATTCAGTGAAAATACATTGCCAGTACTCATTAACTGAAATATATATTGGTCGGGTAAAAGAAAAAGGGCTTAGCACTGTACCGTTGAACTCAGTCACTCGAGAAAGTCACAGACATCTTTTCCCGAACACGAATATACAACAATATTCATCATGAACCTCATCCAAGAGAATGATGTTCTTACACAACCATGCACATGCATACGCCCAATCTTTAAAGAAACGAAGGGAGATTCTCCTTGTCAAGATGTATTGTCCACCTACACGAGAAATCGAATTAGGTGCCCATTAAACCTGATACGCTGGCAATATAATCGTACCTATCATACGGGAGACTTGAGTAATTTCATTAATTGTGGCGTGATTGTAGTGAAAATTATGCGATTGACTTAATTGAATTTATTCCCGCAATAATACCTTGTGCCTTGGAATTATATTCTCGCGCATCAGAATTAAATATTGTAATAATGAAAATCAAAACATTGGAAAATTCTCCTGATGAATAATAATGGGTATTTATTTTTAGTTAAAACAATTCATGCGCTGTATTAATTTCAACATCATCAACTTTTATTATTTTTTTTTTATTTGCTCAATATAGTCGTAAAATTGTTGGTAAATTTTCATATTTTTTTTTTGCAATCATTTTTGTTTTCAATACCCAATGATTTGAAGGCAACATGCAGCGTCATCTGCAGGATAAATGATAAATAAGGTAGTTCTTATCATCAAACGGTACATCTTTCATCAATCAAGAAATATACTTTTATTTTCATTGTTAGGTGACACTGAGAAACAGCACAAAAAATTCAAAATATTCGAGACAGGAAAATGAACAATCGCATGATGTAAAAAAATAGTGCAAGGAAAATTTAGCTTGATGAACAAAGATCCTTGTTAGAAAGTATTTATTTAAATATTTATGGAAATTGAAAATCTGCATTGACTGGATTTATCCGAAAAATTCCATTATTCAATTTCGAAGTAAAATTCTAGAGAATTGATAAAATTGAAAACGAATTAATTCACATACCAATTATCCTCAAACGATGATTAAAACAGGCGTCGATAATAGGAGATGACACATGAGAATACAGGGGTTTCATATTTTTAAAGGTGCAGAACTTTTTTATTTTTCTGGATAAGTTCAAGTGCTCGGAGAAAAGCTTTGTAATCGAACTCGAACCGCATTCCCCTCTCGATTGAAAAACATTTATGGAGAGTATTGAGCTCCCTTGTGTTTAACAACTCCAACATTTTTCTGACCGACAGGGCTTTCATCATCTGGTCTTTTGTTATTGTTCCAATATTTTCTTTATCAAAATCCTGAGACAAGAAATTTTTCAATCGTTTCCCAACAGAAAAATATTTGATTTTTCATCAAGCAAACCTTGAAAACATCTTCCAAATTGTGATTTCGAACTCGAGCGAGTTTCTCCATAGTTTCGACTATCGTCTGTCGTTCTTCAAAATTTAAAAATCTTTTCGACGAAGCAAACGATGGAACATACTGGACAGGCACCAGCAGTGGAGATTTCTCAAGAGCTGGCGTTGTAACAGCTTCTTCGACAACATTTCCAAATCTCTCGTACTCCACAAATCCAGCTCTTCGATATTTTCATAAAGATGTAATTGATATTATCTACATATAGTATTGAGGATGCATCACTCACCTCAGAGGAGCTTTGAACATATCCATTATGGTTTCGAGTTCAGTTGATGTTAAATTACAACGAATTTGATCCATACCCCTCACGAAATCATTTCGGCTAATGACAAGTTCATTGCGCGGATCAAAACCACGGAGAAACTCGGTTACCTGTACAGAGACGTTAATTCACCGGAAAGAAAAATTTATATTTATTAGTAATGTTTTCAATTGTTTAATTTCAATCAAGGCAATAATTAAATTGACCTTTATTCTTTCTCGAACAATCTTCGCCTTGATCTTTCCCAAGACATGAACTATTTCCCTTTCATCTTGGCAAGGGATGGCTAGCGCCCTCTCTGCATTTAACAGACGCTTTTCTTGCAGCAATTTTTCATAAAGAGGGCTGGTTATTGTTAGGGCTTCGAGTGCTTGGAGGAATTGCGCGTAATTGAATCCCATTTCGTCATTATACCTTAAGAAATACACAAAATTGATTTATTTCTTTGTAATTATTTGCCAATCAAATGAATCACTTGACTGATATATTTAGTACCTCTCTTCTAATGCGAAAATTTCTTTAGGGGACAGTAAAATAGTCGCAATTGCGAGGATTTGTCGCAATTGGCTACGCGACACGTGACCATGATTCAGTCTATAATAAATGAATATTTTTCATAACTGATACGTTGGATTTTCATTTGACAAGAAACGAAGATTATGATTTTCTCAAATAACAAAAGGTAACTGACAAAAATTTTACCGATCATAAACTTGGAAGAATTCCTTGGCATTAATTCCTCTTTCATTAAGCCTAAACCGAATTTTCTGCAAAGTCTCTTCGCACAATTGTCTCATGTCCTTTGTTACACATAGCCACTCACTTTGACCGAGTTTCGCCAGATTTTTTACCGCAGGGGGTGGCAAATCGATCTTCAAGCATGGATCCTTTTCCAACTCTTTAACAGTGAAAACTAAAAAAAAAAAAATGATTAAATCCATCTCCCCAGGGGAAACGCGAGAATAAATAACTCGAAATTAATAAAAACTTTGCTGAAAAAAGGATTCGAATTTCACTTTGATCAATATCGTTCTCAAATATTTTCCACATGACACGTGTTGGATCACTCGGATCGAGGTAAAATTTCACCAATTCCTCAATTTCGTGTTCTGTAAGGTACAAGTGACCTAAAGACGATACTTGAAAGGAATCCAGCCCACTTCGGAATTGTAATGGACTTATGCGACCCACGTTCATTTGATCGAAGGGCTGTATGATTTAAAAAAATGAATTGAATGCGATAATTGCAGCTCACATGAAGAAAAAGATTTTTTTAAATAAAATCTTTAGTGGTAAAATCCACGTTTTCCTCGGAAAATTAAAAAAAATAACATATAACATATATATTTATAATAATAATGGAATTATGGAGTAAAAACCTCGAGAAATGTATGAATACGAATTCGTCGTTCCAACACATGGCGTTGAATGCGCCGTATCACTTGTATCAAACCCATTCGTTCTCTCGATCGTTTCATGCCCGCATGAAACACGGTGTGTTTCCCAAAGGCTTCACTTACCAACACTTGTCCCACTTCTGGCCGCGGAAGCTTTGGCAATTGAGCTGAGATAATCCGCCCTGGGAATTGATCCAACAGCTCCTAAATTTCGGATAGATTGATTTTTACAAAATTTTTTGAATTCCCCTATTAAACAAATGCAAATACTTTCCGTATTTTTTGTCTTAGCAAAACAATCAATTTATACCTAAATAATATCATCTAAAAAAATTTATGATTTGTTACACATATTTCTCACCCTTTAATTAACAAATGTGATAATACTATAATTGTGGAAAGTATTTGGATGTAACTTTATTCATTCAGTGGACGTGAATAATTACTCCAGAAACGTGCTGAAAACCGTGATCGTTCATGTAATTTTGAGCATCGTCAATGGCCTTAAGGAATGCCAGATAATTGAGTGTGTATCCGTCTTTAGCAAATCTCTTCACCAGGAGGCTAAATTCATCATTCGCCAGGATTATACCAAGGAAATGCAAAATTCTTCCAAAATGCGCTATTGTTACAGTTCCTGTATTTTTCGATAGCTGTGCTGGGATAGTAAATAGTAAATACAAGGGAGTATTAAATACTAAATACTAGGTAGATAAATCTTTTACGATTTCATAATCTTGAAAATACGGCCTGAGAACTAGCGTCCTCTTCCTAACATTGGCAGAAATCTGAGTTATGATAAGATTTAATTTTCTATGCTCGGAGCAGCTCAAACGATTGACACCCAAAGGTTCCTGCCACTCCAATCCAGTTATGACTGGTCTCGCGGTAAACTTGGGAGCTGAAAATAAATGAGCTCCCATCATCATCACAGTGATATTCAATGATAACCAATATCAATAATTTTCTCTTCATTTTCCGTTACCACTTTCGTAAATAACTTCACAGAGTTGTGAATAGATAATCCGGCCGTCCTGAATGCTGAAATAATCCGTCAAATCGGCAATTTCAGGATCAGATAGACCGACGTAGTGCCTCAAGGGGCCTGTGAGAATGGCAATAAACTTCGTCTCTAAAATGCATAAAAAAAAATTTACAGCGAAAAGTCCACCATCGATATGATATTCTGTCCTTTTTTTTCTTTCTGCAATTATTATTTTTTATTTACGATACTTCTCTATTGATATAACAATGCAATGATCGAGGTACTCAAGTAGTCTTATTATCTAATATTTAACAATCATATGAAAAAATATAATTTTTATCATTGCTGCTATATTCGGTCCATATTGAAAAGTGCTTTTTCGTTTACATGTAAACGAAAAGCCTAAACTTGTGAGCGAAAACATTTTATAGGGGTTTGGGGGTCTTATACCTGAAGTCAGACCATTGCCATGGGGATCCAGGGGTTTGAAGTAATCCCAGAGATTCAGGTCAATGCGGAAAACTGCTGCTCGGATTTTATTGCAGACCCTCCAGACATTCCCAAATTTTTGATTCTAAAATTATTGAACAAATGTAAATGAAAATTCTTCAATTAATACGACTAATTGCAATAGCGTCAATTACTTCCTGTGAGGTCTTCATCCTTCACCTGAATGGCTTCGATAAATAAATAAATATGAAAAATGAATTTCTCGTTAACCTACAATTTACAAACGAAAACAATTTTTATTCCTCTCTCTCTCTCTCTCTCTCTCTCTCTCTCTCTCTCTCCTGAAATGAACTAACGCGCTTTCTTTTTTTTTCTATTTGATTGATTTTTTATTCATTGCATTTATTCAAAGATTAAGTCATAAATATAGCAGAAAGTTTATGAATAATAAAATTAGTTATTTATTATGTTGTCGACCCTACAGCCGAAGTCAGGTATATCAAATCAAGATACATTTTTATTTTGGTTTGTATATTTTATACAATGAGCCCAAATAAAACACAAAATCGATGTTTTTATTTGGAGGACGCCTCAAAATAGAGATGACGCTGGTGTTCAGATAGACTCGACGGAAATAGCAACCGGAAACCACGCCATTGAATTAATGTTAAAAGGCCGTCATTCAAGTATTACCCCTGTGATTAAAAAAAAATTTCATCCTCAGAATAATACATCACTCTCAAGGATAAAAAAAAATTTACCTAAGCTCTTGATAAAATGCGCGCTATGTTCAGTTACGCTCTATTGATTTTTTTTTCATAAAAAAAACCACAGCGGAGGAAATGACGCCACGAAATTGAGCGCGCTCGTAACCGATTGGTCAACTTATTCCATTCCAAAAGTATCAGCGTCACTCATTGGTTGGTAATTGGAACACAATCGCTCTCTAACGACGTCTTTTACAAGCTGAATCCATCACACGTTACAACGCTCATCGATCGGGTATTCAGGGGTGGCTGCAGTACCAACCGCTTTGGTAGAATCCGAATATTTCTTTAATAAGAATGAAAACTTCAATTTACTGATATAAATTATGAGCAAACCTTGATAAAAATTGTACAAAAAAAAAAAATACAAATTATCAAAGAAAAAAAATGTTCGCAACAATTTAATTCAATATTGTTGCACAATTTCCGGTGGAACCTTCCACGCATATTACATGAAAAAAAATCCATCGACATGATTATTGCAGATTACGAATGACTATTGTAAAAGGGAACATTAATATCGCCTTGATAATTAAAATAATATATGTTAAAAAGATGTACAACTTAAAGAGATTTATTCTAATATTTCACACTTCAATAATTATTTCGGAAATTTAATTTTTTTTCTTAATGGTAAAAGGGGTTTCACACTTTGAAAGTACGTTCCTGAGAACTGTTCTCTCATTGGTCGCTCGTCCAGAAAATTGTGAGGTGGGCACCAAGAGACCAATACCCTTACCCACAATGCACTAGGCTTCGTCGAGTCTCGTGAATGTCGAAGTGACTGGTCGTTTGGCCGTTCCTTCTCCATTCGGCAGCCGAGGCGCACGGACGTCTATTTATTGTTCAACCGAGTTCCGCGTTTCTAGTGATTGGTGTTTCCTTGATTATCTGCTCCTCACGAAGTTAACTAAACCGATATACTTTGCTTGATAAAACTAATTCGTTTGCCCAAGTGAATTAGCTGAATTACGCGAAAAAAAGTTGAGCAATTGAAAAAAATTAATTTCTTCGGTTGCATAAACAAAGTTTGAACAATGGCTGATCAGGAGAATAAGGACTTCAGCGAGGACATCGCCGACCAGTCATTCGAGCAGAACGGCGAGGCTGAAAATGGCGGCGGCGGTGACGCCACAGAAAATGGACAGGATTCCCAGGAAGACAGGTAAGATTTTTCATAAATTTTTTTAACGGGTTCGCTCTTCTTTTCCATTCTTAATTTCCCTCTTGTGACGTCTCGTCCTTCCAATAACTCGATTACCATGAATTTTATTAAGGACTCGCTTGAGACAAAATGGCAGACGTGCGTTGTCGCTAGCGAGGAATTGATTGAAAATCCAATATAAGCCAATGACGGAAAAAAATCCAATTTCATCGGCATTGGTATATCGCGTGTCTGCTATTTTTTTACGAGTCATGGAAGATTGTTAGCTCTTTGATGAGTGACTGGTCATATTTTTTGAATTCACGGGATTTTTTAATATGGAAAATTGTATAGACTTTGTGGAGACGCGGGACATTGGGCCGGCATTGGGTTCCGAAACGCATCTCACGAATGAGATGATGAGAAGGCGCAATAATAGACTTTATAAAATGGCTGATAATAGCGGGAGGTTTAGGTCACGTTGCGAAACATTTCTCAATTAATCACGACTACTTTTTGATAATTATTTCGTAATATCATTTTCTTTAATAAAAAGAGAGCAATTATTTAATTTATATACGCAACGTTTTCGTAAATCTGCACATGAATTTCTAAGGCCTGTAAAACCCACTATTTGTTAATTGTAACGCGTGATAAGTAACGATTTTGTTAAAAGAAAAAAAAAATCATCAACAGAAGACAATAATTTCGCACTTATCCCGTGGATTCCATTATGTGAAATGATAAAATTTACAAATAAATTGTTAAAATAGTCTGTAAGAATTGTACTCTCATCGGGCGGGGTCAAGGTTTCTCTTCTATTTTCTATTCCACATTTTCAGCAATCACAATGTTGGATTCACTCGACAGCCAATTTTATTGTATTTCAGTCGCTATTTATCTCCAATTGTTGCAATCTAATATCTCTCGTGTTAATAACTCCACAGCAAATACACGTGATAATATAGAAAAGATTGAGTAAATAAATGACGGGTAAGCATTTCTTAGATGAATAATTTTATAGATTAATCCTGTTCAATAGGGAAAGTGGATGCAATCTTCAAATTTATTGATTAATTGCGATTGATTTGACAAAATTAGATGGATTAAAATTTCAAGTGTTGCATCCTCTCGCCCGTTAATAAAACACAAAAATTGTGCAGATTTAAAAGCGGAGACGTTGACGTTACGGGAAAAAACATAGATTACAATTAAACAATGGCCGGCGGCTCTCCACATCATATCATTATCAAATCTCACTCCTTCTACATGAGTTTATCGATCGAGAAGATAAGTCAAGAAATTATTGTAAGCCATTCTCTCATTATCAATAATGCATTTTTTTTCATAGGAAAGAAAAACCATTTGAAACGTTAAAATTAATGGATTTTGTCTTAGTACATAGTGTAATAATGAAAAAAAATCTTTGTAAATGTAATGTAAAACACCTTAAATTCCAGTCCTACCTTTATGAATGAATTGATTGTACATGATTTTAATAAAATTTGTAAACGATATGATCCTGTCAATCGGTAGATAATTTATGATTGAAGAGAACGTGGAAATTTATCGGTAAATTAATTGTAAACCAAAAAATGTTGTTTCTTTTTTTGTTTTTTTATCAATTTTTTTCTCCAACAATAGATTTTCTTTTGGATGATTCATAAATGTTATCTTTGTGCCAGCCGTAAGAGAGTCAACTGCCGTGTTTTCATTCGATTGCAGCTGAATTTAACTGAATCAATTGTCGAGTAGAACCAATGGAAATTGAGAAAGCCCGCAAAACGATTGATTGCCTGTGGGATATCACAATAGAGAGTATCTTTGAAGCTTTGTGATAAAAAAAAAAAAAAAAATTAACTATCATCTCATCGTCAAGTATCGTCGCGGCACAAGCACTGGAAGTTCGAGTCAAAGTACTGTTTCGCACAGAGAATATGAAAAATACAAATCACCTTGCCTGCTGGGTCACGCAGTAGAGTTCAATTGCATATAGAATCCATAAATTGAAGTGATTATTTTGGGGCGTGACCGAAGCAACAGAGTCACTAGGGCCAAAATGAATAAACAAAAAAAAATCCAAACAATGCGAAAAACAATTATTGTCAACAGACTACGTGGAGCGCCATTAACCCAGTTTATGTGGCTTGGTCTGCAGGTGGCAAACGACCCAGTGCGAATATGGGCGGGCGGCTCGCAACTGGCTTACCGAGAACCTACCGACAACTCTAAGTACCGGCGAGTGACTGGTGCCCACGGTATTTATCACCAGCCCTAGATGATATAAAAAAAAACACAAAATAAAAACAGAAAGCCAAAAGTTCAATGAAACAGCAAATATAAAATTTTCTAGTGAAAATGTGAGATTAATCCACCGCAGCTTGTGTTCTGAGCAAAGGTATCATAAAAATGGGAGGAAAAAGGGCATCAGCCCTTGATGCAATTGATCAAATACTTATTTGCCGATGAATTTCTTGATATATTTGTCGAGTTCCTGATATTTTGAGAGAACAAATCCTGGGTATTGTAATGCGATATTATCTTTGCCACTTGTAAGAAACAATTATATGTCAAGTCATTTTTAAGAGATTACGAAAAAAAAGTATTCCGTGGATTTATTTTTATAACATTGCTATATTTGTAATAGAGTTCCAGTTCAGAGTCAACCCAATTATCAATTCCTTTGGGCCTATCAGCAGTTCAGAGTATACTATTCGTTGATTATGTGAATGAAAAAGTTTAATTATTGTTTTCCTTAGGCGCAGCTGTGTGGCAAGTTGGCAACTGGAGTTTTGACATAATCAATCAAATTTTTCCATTATTTGTTTTTTATTTTTCTTTTTAGAAACTTTTTATTTGCTTTCCTCATTCTATTTTTTTTTTTGGTTTTTCATCTCGTTATTATTATGACTTCTCTATTGGCTAGGTACTTTATTCTTTTAGGGGTCCGTTGTATCGAATATCTGTTGACTGTAATAATATATTTTGTCATCGGCGCTTCTCTTCAAAATTTGTCATTTAAGAGAATACACTTGTCACTATTTTCCGTAATGTGTTATGGAGTCATCATATACACCGTCTATAATTTCTTTATTTAGTGTGTTAAGAAAATAGAGATAAAGTTAATTAATCACATATTCTGTTGTTGTAATAGAGCTGAGAAATGTGAAAGGGAATCCTAATAATTCCCTCTTTCCCTCGCTCTCTGTGCTCGCTGTTAAATTTATTCTTCTCCATTTGTTTCTATTTTTAACAGCAATTCAAGATCATTCCAGGGGTCAAGTCAATGTTCCTTTTTCATAATGGAATACTTTTATTGAGAGATTATATATCTTTTTTTGTCTTTTTTGGCTATTTATTTTTACTTATCAAAATATTCGAGAGATTTTATTATAGAGTATATGTCACTTTACGATTAGATTTTATTGTTTACATTTGTCTGATAGTGTTTTTGATTCATTTGCAGGTCTGGTGGCGGAAACAATCAGGAATCCCTGAATGACAGGTACTTAATCATTCAATCAAACTGATGCCATTATTTCATAAAATTATATGATAGTTTTTTCACTTAAACCTTTAACAACAATTATTTATTCATTTTTTTTCTGTTCATTCAGGAAATTGTTTGTTGGAGGTCTCAATTGGGAAACCACTGACAGTGAGTACCATTTTTATTGATCATTATTTATGGAGCTTGAGAGTTTTTCTCGAAACTAAACTCGAGAAAAATCGGCAATGATGTATTTTTATCTTAGGACACCTTCGGACAACAGAATGGCACTGTTGTATGAGACAAATAGATATCTGAGCCTAATTTTCAATAAATAATTAATTAGTTTTCGAGATCAATCCATATGAAGCCGTAAGATACGTATTTTACAATAAGATGTTTTATTTTTCTAGAGGAACTGAGGGATCACTTCGGTGCATATGGTGAAATTGAGAGTATCAATGTCAAGACAGATCTCAACACAGGAAGATCAAGGGGCTTTGCGTTTATCGTCTTTGCCAAGGCTGAATCACTAGACAAAGTAAATATTTTACATTCCACGTTTTTTTTTTCCTATCAATTTTTCAGATTTATCCCCTTCAAAATGATGATTTTAATAGTCAGTTCTGCTACTGAGTGCAAGTGAGGACAACCTTGGCTGCTGAAGTTTTATAAATATTTCCATATATTGGTTTTCTTTTCTAACAATAGACTAACAAGAAAATTGCGTTTTTGTTAAGATTATACAAATTAGTGACCACATCGTCAACAGCAAAAAAGTTGACCCGAAGAAAGCCAAGGCACGACATGGAAAAATCTTCGTCGGAGGACTGTCCACCGAGCTGTCTGATGATGATATTAAAATGTTCTTCTCTCAATTCGGCACCATCGTCGACGTCGAAATGCCATTTGATAAAACGAAGAATCAGAGGAAGGGTTTCTGCTTTATCACATTTGAATCAGAACAGGTGGTCAATGAACTCCTCAAAACACCGAAGCAAACCATCAATGGCAAAGAGGTAAGATATCTGTTAAGAAAAAAATTATCTCAATAGGGAGAGATACGAAAATATTTTTTTCATTAAAATAACTTGTTGATATTTCAATAAATAAGTTAATACGATTATCGAAATAAGGGATTAGATAAAAAAATGAAGAAATTTAATTTTTTTTTCTTTCTCTCCATTCGCAGGTTGATGTCAAGAGAGCTACACCGAAACCCGATGGTATGGGTGGAATGAGAGGTGGTGCCGCGGCTAGAGGGGGTCGTGGAAGAGGCCGTGGGCGAGGTTTTGGTGCCCAGGGAGGTTGGGGCCAAAGCAACTACGGCGGTGGATATGGATACGGCCAGGGTGGCTACAGTGGTGGATACGATGGCTACAACTACGACTACTATAACAGTGGATACGCACCCTACGATTACAATGGTTACGGTAATTACAATACTTATTAATTTTAAGGTCTTTCGATTCTTCTTCATTTTTTTTATTACGTGAATTATTCTCGCGTCAACTGCAGTTCTGTTTCGAATTTTCCGCAACAATCAAATAGAACGATCTATTGTTGCAAAATATGACTAGAAGACTGCGTTATTTTATGATTTTTACTGCTAGAATATGCCCAGTTGTATGCTACATTCAGTGATTAGGAAAAAAAATGCATTATTTAAATCTAAAGCTGCAATTCTTATTTCAGAATGTCTGCATTTTTTAATCAATAATAAAAAATGACGGTGAATGCCATTCCATTTTTGTAACACTTGTATAGGATAATCGAATCAGTGTCATTAATCCATGCAAATCCAAGTATATCTATTTGGACACCACTCTGATAACGAACTCGTAATTATAAAAATGAAGGAAAAGTGAACAGCACAATGAGGGGTACAAGATGAAAAATCGAGTAAAGCCCATTCATTCCTGCTTATCATCATCATTCACCCCAACAACTCTTTCCCATCATGCATGAAGTCTATATTTTAATCCTAACCTTTTTAAAAATCGCCAATAACGTGATAAAAATAAATTCAAACATCAGATGACTACGGAATAGATAACGAATGAAAGCAAAATAGTTATAAACTGCAGTTTATTTCTCCTGTTTTAGACATAGTCAATGTAAGTTCAAATCTGTTTTATCCAGGGATATTCTGGTATTAAAATTAAAAGGAATTTCCATTTTTCGATTAACATCGTAAGATAGAACCACATTGTTTTACTGTTGCACTTCTGTCAAAGTCTCTGGAGAACATTGCAGAGGTAGTGGAGTGGAAAGAAGTTGAACTTTTTTTTTTTTCCATAAAGAAAATCATTGACAAGACCCATTTATTAATGCTTCCCATTTGAAACGAGTGATTTCCAAAGGAAATTTCTTCTAAAATCAGTCGTTATAAAGATAATCTAACCGTCAACACACCCGTAAAAATTTTACGCTTTTTTAAGGAGTTAAATTTTCATTTCTCAACAAATGTTCCACTTCGCCACCAATCCTTATCTAAACTCCTTAAAATCATAATTTTTACACCGAGATTTCAGAGGAGAGCAACGCCAGACATGTCCAACCGTAGACAACTTCACCATAAAATCTAATCAGAAATTTAAAAAAAACCCCCCCCATCGAACAATTAAATAACTAAAGCCTCTCTTATACCGTGTGTTCCATGAAAACGGCAGACGGCTATGGCTATGGCGGGGGTAGTTACGATGGTGGCTACAATGGCGGGCGCGGTGGTGCACGGGGTAAAGGTACGCAATAGCGTTCCTTATCTATTGTTTTTGTTCACCCTCCATTAAAAAATCGGTATCAAATAATTATCACCTCTCCATTTTTTACTTTATCCCAATAAAATACCTGTTCATATATTTCTCTGTAATCCTTCGAAATACCACAAAAAACGTATTCCCTCACAACCGTAATGCCCCTCAAAGATCGATTAAAACGAATAGTTAAAAATAACTAGAGCATCATCTCACCCATACACTTGCATGAATCCGCTTCTCCCTCATTCACATCGTAACAGCAGCGCTCTATCTTTCGATGAATAAATATTTTACAGGACGTACACAATCTTCAGACAACCTATTCATTGAAATATCTCTCATTCCTTCCCCTTAATACTTACCACGTGGTTCTTCAATTATTGCAAATTATCAATTTACTGTTTCTTGTTATCATTAAATTTTTTAGTTGATTTTTTGAGTTATACACCCTTATGGATAAATTTCAATTCACTCCTTTAATGAATACTACTCCGATTACATTTCTGGTCATCATTTTTTGCTGTCATTAATGATTTGTATGGCCTTCTCATCTGTTATATCTATTATCAACATTAATTACATTAATTTTAATCGAGTAGAAATTAAAAAATGAAAAGGCCAGAATGTGAGAGGGGTTTGGAAAAATAAACAGGGAGGTATATGAATTGGGACGCAGCCTACAGCTTACTACCTTAGCCTGTAGCCTCTATGTAGTCAAATATTTTCTCTAGTGTTCTATTTTGTTCTCTACATTAATTACAAGAGAAATCAAGTGAATTTTCAATAATAATTGAATTAATAATTTCATATACGAATTGACGATCCATGCAGTGTGCGTGTGGTACTTTTTTTTTGCATAATCAAATGGAAATTAGTTTAAATAGTTTAAGTGACTTATTGAGAACATGTCACCAGAGTAATCGTTTTTAATTAATTATAGTTAATGGTTCTTGTTCACAATTTGTTTTATTTATTTTTTTTACGATACAAAAAATTGAGTTAAGTTTAAAATAACTTCAGTGGACGGTGTAAAGGGGGGAATGTCCATGAAATTGGACTAACAGTACGACATGGGTGTGTTTCAGGAGGCTCAGGCTACGGCGGCAAGCAGAGGGGTGGTGGTCGCCAGAACCAAAGGCACCAACCCTATTAATGGAATATCATTAATCGCGACATCAATGCTAATTGGCATTGTAACCGCTGGTGAGTGTCCCCTTAATCTTTCCTTACCACCTCATTTATCTAAAGAAAAAAAACAATAGAAGTACGTCGAGAGTGGAATAAATATAAAAACAAAGTCTAATACTTGAAAAAATTATATTAAAACATTAAAATAAAACATTTTATTCCACTTGCACAAAGAATCAAAAATATTCATTGAGTTGAAAAGCTTGTCATGAATCATTTTTTCCGCCCCTTCCCCCTCCTTCATTTATTAACTTTTGCCTGCTGCATGAAATTTCCTCTTCCTTTCCCACTTGTTATAAACATTTTGTAAATTTATTATGAGTTAACATCGAGACCTGTATTGTCAGTATCACTACATGTATTTTTTTTTCAGATTTTCAAATAATTTTTTTTAATTTTTTCAGGCTCCCTGCTCCATAAATCTCACAACTCGTCGAATCATCATTCCATTAAGCCTCGTCCTTTTCAACTAGAAGACATGCAACAACGCAGACTAGAGCGTAAAATTAATTTCGACCACGATGATGATCTTAAGCAGAAGAAGCAATAGCTTTGTAAAGCATTGATCAGTCTTTAACTTTCGTTCTTTCGTCGTTCATAAATCCCGCAACAGGAGAATTAAAAAAAAAATGTTTGCTCCGTCATTTCAGGTGGCTTATTTTGTTTACATACATTAGTTCAAAATATTAGAAATTATGAATTCACTATTTCTCTTGATATGTATTAATATATACATACTGGAGACCTACATGTGTTTTCTAAACTGTATTTTTCTCCCTTATCACCTTTATCTCTCGTCTTTTGTACAAATTCATTGAATTCGCACGAGTCTCACTACTTTCAGTCACTTCATAATTTATCAATGGTTTCAAGAAATAATTAATTGTACCTTCTCTCCATCCATCATTTTGTACAAAAGATGCATAGATTAAGTGCGAAGAAGGCCAACAATTGTATGAATTTGTCTAATCATTAAGTGACACAATAGTAAAACAATAATTACGATGTGAACGTAAAAAATGATTGAAGTAACCGACGTATGTCCCTACACCTTTTTTTTTTTAACAATAAGATTATTTTAATTTTGTCTATAATTGATATTTACTACTACTTCTACTATTACTACTACTATTAGTGTTTAAGTACGCAGGCAATGTACTTTTTACCGAAAAAAAAAAATGAAACCGAAAAGAACAAATTAGTGACAATTTCTACACGTAGAAATTGTTTTATGGTTACGATTAAGTACAACGTGTCGTAAAAAGAATAATTGCTTCCTTATTGCTAAGTTGATAGAATTAAATAAATTCATTTTGTGTATATAGTTAATGTTTCTAATTAATTTTCCTAAACCACTCCAATAAGTTCTTTTCTGAAGCTTAAATTTGGTTTTTCAACACAAGATATGAATAAGGTGAGTAGAAGATACACCAGTGGCGAAAGGTTAATTTACCCCTAAATAGTTGATCATGATAACGCCCTAAAATAACAAAAGCATTAGGAGTAGTGAACCATCGAAAGCATACTCTAAATTGATAGAGGTGATTGTTTAGAAGAACTCTAGCTATAGATAAATTATAAATTATTATAGTCAAAAGTAAGAAAAGAGGGAAGTATTGAATTTGAGTAGCTAATCAACCGACATACATTGGTTTTACCAATCCCATCTCGTAGTACAATGTTAATGCTGATAAGTTGAAAACAAAGAAGGAATAGCAAAACTATAAGGTTATAAAAGTCGATGGTTTCAATGTATTCCACCTGGTGAAGCCATTTAAATGCATGAATAAAAATACCATGAAAATGAAAGAAGTCATGAACATCGTTGGAAATCGACCTTTAGTTCCTCACGCCATCCACCAGAGGACGAATCCAAGCTCACTACAAAATGGCGAAATTCATTTTAGGAACACAAATATCCCGAAGTTAGCCAACAATCCCTTTCAATTATCCCCGTGTATTTTACCGGCTCATACGCTTTATAATTCCAGTGTGGTAGGGTTTCGCTGTGTGCTGATACCACGAGTGCTCCTACGCGGTTGACTTTTTTTTTTTTTGAGCAACACAGACCGAACAGAAACAAATCCTAACTATTCAACATCGCCCTTTCTCAGTAATCAAGTACCAAACTCTGAAATAGAGGATAGAATTAATGTTTGTACATTAATTTTTGTATTGAATACATTTTTTAGAGATATACGTTTTAATCGTTGGGAGGTTGTACATTTTTTGCTTACGATTGAGTCGTAGGGGGTTAGTGAAGACAGACTGAATTTGTGTTGTTTGATCCATTTTTCGAAGGGAGAATATTTTGAGCTCTCGTTTTTTTTTTTCGAGAATCCAAACTCGCATCTAACCGACATTCCGACGCTGGACATCTCTGATACTCGAGGGAGAGAGAGATTTCGTGAGGAGATACGCCAAAGGGTGAGTTTAGCTTAAGATTCAGTGATTTTTTTCGGGCATTTGATAGAGAAAATGGTTTGGGAACTCTCGATAATGTTTGTTACAATTGAGATTGTGGGAATTGGGCGCTGAGGACGGAAAAAACGACGGGGTCCTCGGGAATTTTAGTCGAATAGAACAAATTTGGAGGAGATCCTGGGGATTTTGGCGCTCCGGCGCGTCCAAAAAATCGCCATGCTTGCGCCGGGCGGTCCCTGAAGGTTTTCTCAGTCTCGCGAGGTGATTTAATACGCTGTAATCCACAAAATTTTTATATCTTTGGTATTGAATTTTTTGTGAAAGGGTGCACGAGGGTAAGTGATTGGAGTATTTGCGGTTATTAGGAGGGCTAGTTAAGGGAAGTGGCTAAAGGCTGTGTGTGCGCATAGAGACTCGGGAAAAAAATTTCGCCATGTGCCTCGAGTTTTAGACACACGCGAGGAGGCTTCGTTGTAGTTAGATTCATTTTAATGATTTCTGGGAGATTCTATTGATTTCAAAAATTATTCTGTGCCTTTCATTTTGTGTGAATTAATTCTACACATTAAACGAATTATGAGAAATATTGTTTGGAAAAATTGTTTATGACTTTATCAACTAATTTGCGATTTTTGTTTAACTATTGAATCATTTATTAAAATATATGTTTTTTAATTAAGATGTTGTTATCTGAAATATGACTTAATCATTCTCTGGTATATCCAAATATTTCTTAGGATGAATTGTGAGAATCATTTTATGAGGATTTAATTGCATGAAATATTAGAAAAAAGTTCAATTGAAGATTTATTTTCGCATGTTTATATTGAGAAGCCAGTCTCTGTGACAAAAGTGGGAACCAACAGTAATAGATAAGTTATTGAACTTTGCAGAAATTGGCGAGGATATTATTCGTGTGTTAGTCGTAACATCAAGGTGATAGAAGGAGATGGTCATGGAGGCGACCCCCTCAGCTCAGTCTGTCGGTCGTGAGTTTGTCCGGCAATACTATACGTTGCTCAATCAGGCACCAATTCATCTACACAGGTAACCTTGACTCGACATTTTTCTGGATTAATTTCCCAGCGAGTCGGTTAATAACTCGTTTATTTGCTCTTTTAAGATTCTACAGCAACAATTCATCGTTTCTCCATGGAGGTCTGTGTACAACTGATCGTGAGATTATTCCGGCAATTGGACAGAAAGAGATTCACCAGAAGATTCAGCAACTCAATTTCTGCGATTGTCATGCCAAAATTACTCAGGTCGACTCTCAGGCTACCCTCGGTGATGGCGTTGTTGTTCAGGTGACAGGCGAGCTTTCAAACGCAGGTCAACCAATGCGTCGTTTCACCCAAACTTTTGTATTGGCAGCGCAGGCTCCAAAAACGTACTATGTCCACAACGACATTTTCCGTTACCAAGATCTAGGCTTCCTAGACGAAGAGGAAGGTGAATTGGAGAGTGAGACGGGTTTGGGTGAAGGTAATGAGCGTGATGGTGGTGAGGGCCGTTCCGAGGCGGAGGAGGACGACAGCCACCACCCATCGACAGTGCAGAATGTTGGAGACCAACAGCAGCAGCAGCAGCAGCAGCAGCAGCAGCAGACCCATACTAACCTCGTTCCGACTCAGCAGCCAGGAATAGCACCTCCCCAGCAGCAGATCTACTATCCACCTCCCACCCAGCCACAGGTACACCCTGGTATTCAACCAGTTATCAATGGAAGTGTCCACGAGGAGGCACCCCTAATCAGCCAGCCATCACTGGCCCCACCCCAACAGCCCCCAACTCAACACCAGTACATAACCGAGTCAGCACAAGAGCCGTTTCCCCAGGATCAGGAGAGCACAACGACCGAGTCAGTACAGCAAGTGGCGCAGTCAACTGACGAGGAAATCCGCCCTGACGAAACGAACGAGCAGCAGGAGAATGAGAATTTTCAGAATTCATCTGTCGAGCCTGAAGTCGATCACAATGTTACTACCAATGCCAACAAACAGAGGTCCTACGCACGTACAGTTCGATCCAATGTTATCCCTGGCCACAGTCCACAAGTATCGAAATTATCCATGTCACCTCCACCCATGACAATACCCAGTGATGATCGTGGTATGGGAGTAAAGATAGTGAGCTCTACGGCAGTTTCTTCAGGTATCATGTCTTCCGGTCCAACGCAAATTCATCGAATGACTAATCAGACCCAGCAGCAGCCACCATCACTGCCCCAACAGCAACGTCCACCTCGTGCTGGCCCACCACAAAAGGACAATCGTGGACGTAGAGAGTGGCCCGATCATCACCAATTGTTCGTTGGTAATGTACCTCATCAGGCAACTGAGAACGAGCTTAGAAAAATCTTTGAGAGATACGGGAAAGTAGTTGATTTGCACATTCATTGCAAGCCCAATGACAGGGGTAAAGGTCCACAGGGACAAAATAACTCTGCACGAGTGCCTAATTATGGTTTTGTCACGTTTGAGGATGCCAATGTCGTCCAAAAGGTTCTAGATGCACTTCCTATTCTCTATCCTGATGACAGTGGTCTTAAGCTCAATATCGAAGAAAAGAAGAATAAATTGAGGGGACCTGGGGATAATATGCGATCGAATCAGGGGGATGCTGGAAATATGAGATCTTCTATGGGGGGACCACAACAGCGTGGCCCAGGTAATTATGAAAAGATGAATAATAATAATAATAATAATTATAATCATCATCATCATCATGATCATATCTTAATTACACTAGGATATTATTGTGCTTTTTTTAGTCATTGAATATATTTTGTGATGTATTGTTAAAAGATACTTATTAAAAATTAAATAATTAAGAAAATGAAACCCAACGAAATCCACTAAAAATTCCATCGATTAGCCAATTAATACTAATTAACGCGTGATAAACTTACAGGTGGACCTGGTGGGCCGATGAGAGGACCCCCACATGGGTCAAGAGGTAGTCGCGGTGGATTCCAACGTGGAGACGGTGGTCGAGGTGGAATGAGGCAACAGAACAACATGGGCAGTGCAGCTTATCAAAATCGCCGTTAAAACTAACCCGGCACTCTCTTTTCTTTCCAATGTGGAATATAAGACGCCAATTATTACCCCTTCCAGATAAAAATCAACAAAACAAAATACAAAAGAAGAGTATAAAGTTGATGCCGTTGGACGGATTAATAAACGATAATACACGGCAGAGACAAGGACACTAGTAATCTAATGATCATAAAAAAAAACTTAATCGTTGACGAATGTGTAATCGAAATAAGTTTTTTTCCTTCTGTTTCTTTGAAGTGAGAACGCCACTGTCTCACTCCGAAATTGTGCCTCGGGTTTTCGGAATATCTCCCACAGCTCAATCAATCGATTATCATGCAGTTATTTGTCGCCAAGCGACTAAAATAAACTCTTAAATTTATAGAAAAAAAAAAAAAACCTATTGTTCACACCTCATCAACCAATTGCTTCTGCCTTCTGAGGCCCCGTGCATCAACCCCCACTCTTGTTTACACTCTCCCATTTTATAGTTATATTCTAGTTTCACTACCACGCCCCCCCCCCCACATCGTCCGACCATCATCAACATCATGTGGATTACAACGTACTATTTTATTTGTTTTTGTGGCCATTGAAATGAAAAGTTTCAGAGTGATTTCCCTGACTAGTTACTAAATATAAATTGCCAAGGCTTTGATGAATAGTGATGGACCGAAAAATATTTGCAACATTCCCGATTCAGATCACGTGCCAATGACACTCACTTTGTCAATATCTTTATTTTAATTACCACTCCAGCAACAAATCGGTGGTGGAGTGGTGAAACGTCGAATTGTCATCCATAAAATTTTTAATTCAACTGCAATTTTACCACTTTACGACTGAAATGGTCAACATATAACTTTGCTTTGAAACAAATAAGAAAGCAGAAAGTGTTCTTGATGTAACAAAAAATAAATAATTAAGTCGCAAAACAAAGTCAAGCCATAATTAGAAAAAACTAAGATACAGAATGATGAGTCACGGGAAACTAGGCTTAACTCGTTTTAATCAACGTAGAGAATCATTGCACCTTTAGAGTGTTAATAACCAGAGGTATTTAAATGATCGGAATATTTGGTAAAATAGCTCGTTGATTTAAATATCTTCAGTAGCTCTACGGCTTTTTCATGATTACTTGAAGAGGACATGAAGAATTTTTTTGAATTGATAAATTGGATGGTGAATCCTGCTTCGAACTGCCGAGATCAATCGACCGGTATCGATTGAGACATAATTAACTAAAAAGAAAACAAAAAAAATAGAAACATAATCCTTAGACACAGCAGCTGGTCTCGCCATTTTTCCTCTCTTTCAACTCAAAATTCTACATTTTTACGAAAGGGTTTATCGGAACTCTAGCCTTCCAATTTTTTCAATGAAATTATGAAACGTGAAACGTAAATAATACTTTCTATATCATCATGAAATTAGTATCATGAAATAATTGCCAAGCAATCGCACTCTACCAATGAAGATATTATTTTTAAAAAAATTCAACAAAAAATCGAAACAAAATATCCCCCCACAATCGCAATGAAATCCCATCACTAAACGTAATTCTTTTGAATTGCAAGCATAAGATAAAAATATTGATATCATTGACTGGTTGTAAACATGGAGGAGAAATCAAATAGTGGGGTTACTACTGAATATGTTATTATCCATGCATTTTTAATTCCTTCTATGTCTCCATTACCTGTTTATTAATAAATTAATTCTTATGCTTATTCTTATTTTCATATAACACAATACAACCAGTTGATGATGAAGGGTTTTTTTTGTGATAAAATTTAGACGAATATTGTATTGTATAAATACCATAATAGTACATGTGCACACAGTGAATTGAGCGTTATTATTCTCCATTATCGAAACATTTGAATGCGTAACCAGAGTGCCTATTCTACTCCAACATTTGATAGAAAGAAATTAATTAAAAAAATTACTGCAAAAAATGTCAGATTATTAGGATCAACAGATTAAAAAATAAAATAGGGGATAGGAGAACGTGGAATGGTGTATTAGATCGTCACTGAGTCAAGACTGATAGAGTTCAATTGAATGAATCCATTCAGACGGAACCACGTGGTCAGGAGGTAGGGATGATTAAATTTTTATTTCACTCCACTTTATCAGAAAATAACTAAATGAACGAATAAAAAATTTTCAAAAAAATGCGAAATTTGTCTTCAAATTGATCCAGGGAATAGCGTGAATCTTGCTTATTCTTATAACTGTGATAATACGTAGCTACAGAGTAATAAATTCATGGAAAATTAATGAAAAAAAAATATATATATATATCTCATGATTGAAAGATAATAAAACTAATGATTAAAATTACTGGACAATTTGAAGATCTTGGCAAGTTTTTATTCGATCATGTAAATTATGGAGTGATAAATAAATTAATTGAATCATAGAGTCAATCATTAGTCAAATAGTATGGAGAAAACGTTCAACCATTAATAAATAAAAAATCATGAGTTTTTCCTCCATCTTTCACTAATTTTCACTTTCATATTGGTAATAAAATAACGTGTCAATGATTCTGTACCCGTTATTGCGATTGTGAGGGATTAGCGATTCAGAATACGATTATCCTGGCCTATGGTTTTATGATACGAAATAAATAAAATGCAAATTGATATGAGAAATAATTTGGCCTCTTTCTAAGCTCCAGATCCTTGCATTTATCTTAACCAAATAATTAATTAACACAGAGTCAGTAAAATTCACTGTAAACTAAAAAAATCAGGGAATTAAATGAAAAAGATGCTATGAAAGAGGCTCACAGCAAAACAATTATGAATTAATTATTAAAGTGTCTGGATTTTAACAAAAAAAAAAAATCAAAGGTAAAGAAATTGTGATTGAGATTAAATTTAATAAAAGCATCTCAATCTCATGTTTTTGGGTTTAATACTAAGTGATTACTCTGATTGAAGTACATAATAACAAGTGAGGACTTCTGACCTCTCGGGACTGGTAATTTTTTATTCCATCTATTCATGGGAGAAAAAAAAAGAAGAAACGAAAAATTTCGATTGTTCCTTCAACTTAGAGTAAAAAATTGGTAACGTAATGAGAAAAATGAGAAACTACAAAAAAAATGGAAAAGTCAAGAAAACTGAATGAAAAAAAAACACGATGCAATTATTTATAACAACTAATAGAGGAGCATTACAATGGTGATACATTTAAGTTGTGAATTTTTGTAGAATATACGACATATTTTCATTCTGACTCGTTTCAATTTTTTTTTTCTTATATTTCGGTCTGGTGGCGACACTATTTAAAAATACGCATAACAATATATGTGTTGAGCCATAACGAAAAAAAAGAGTGAATGAGAAAATTACAAATAACAACAAAACGTCAAATGTATTGTAACTTTTTGCATTTAGTATAATATACCTGTCTTACTACCAAAAGTAGTTATTTACTTTATTAAATTGTCAGATTTATAATGTGCTTTTCAAATTTTAAGTTTTTTTACTTGCTGTCATTAATTATTAAAATATCCTTATCAAAAAAGGGTATTTTCAGAAACAGAATGGTAAAATTCGGTGAAAGTCTGAGCGATTCGTTGGAAATTTGCTACGTTAATCTGAAAGTTGAAATTGAAACTCATACAGAGAAACGGCGAAGGAGAATCGGAGGAATGAGAAGAAAAATGCTGAAGGCGATAGTGTAACACATATGGTGGAAAGATCAGAATGGGGTAGCGTAGGCTGCTATGAGATCACTTGGATGCTGTGGTCCAGACTAGAGGGCTAAATCCAGTACGCAGTCGACACTGATCTACCGAACATTTAGCAACAATTTTCTCCCATCGTTCATACGAGAATAACAATCAATACCAGAGGCAAGGTGAGCAAATATTTTGTATGACAAAAGCATTTTCTATTTCTACCGATAAAACGATAAATCAATTACATGGCAATAGAATTTCTTCGCTTTTACGGGCTTTATTTATTTAAAATGACGGACTGATTTCAGACGATTGTCTCTTAATTACTCAAAATTTTTGTTCAACTCAATAGTTTTGTAATGAGTAATTGAATATAAAAAGGTTTGAGAGTTATTCAGATGAAAAAAAAATACAGAATTCCTGTTTGTTTTCCAATTGCAACGCAGATCATATGTGATACATAGTCATCTTATGTTGCTTTAATTAACATTTATAAAGTGATTAGATTCTTATAAAAATATTCTTTTCACTCTTTTCTATCGTAACATTATACACAAAAACGAATTCTATCACGCTGGAAAAAAATAAAGTCAAGAGCCCAAGGAATTTTTATCCTCAGAAAAATTTAATTTCATTTGTATTTTTTATTTTAAAGTGCCTCAGACACCCTGATCATCCTTGTTTATATTGATAAATAAAAATAGAATATCCTACGTTTTACTATTACTTCTTTTTTGCTAGAAATATATTTAAATATTCTTGAGAATTAATAAAACTAACGAAAAAAAATGAATAAAGATTTATTTATGCGATAAATTACGCCAAATAGTCAGTGAAATCATTTAATCAAGCTTCAAGCTTCTATTTGTCCTATAAAATTGATTGGAGATAGTTTAGTATCAATTCTCAGAATGTTTTAGCCTCGGTGAATTGAGAGGGCAATTTAAACCCAAACGAAAATTGTAGAATTAGTTGGGTAGGGAAGTGTGTCATCGCTTAAAACGACAAAAGCAGTACCACCGATAAAATATACACTTATGATATTGCGCTAGTTTTTAGTATCAGTTACGATGAATAAATCTAGTGAATGGTAAAATCGTTGAACGGCGTGGTTTTGTAAATAGTGTTGATGCGCGATATTAAACGCTCGGCATATGCTCTACGGTCTTGCATTTGTGCTTTTGTTGGTGTCCTGAACTGCTACGTGGCTTTTAACGTGGGTGGATTGTATTCATACGCCAAATGAAGCCCACATATATTCTTATATTTCATGCAACAGTTTATGAAAATAGGATGATCATGATTCTGGATGAGACACACAATTTTATTTGACTAAATTGCAGTTTCTTTACACCATTTTTCCTGTCTATTGTACATATTAAGGACATAATAACGGAATAATTAATGAAATGGGTCATCGAATAAGAAGGACTTGCATAACTCAATTGAGGGCAGTTATTAATGCAGAACAGATGGGGCAATATGATTTATATGAAGATGACTGGC
Organism: Diachasmimorpha longicaudata; assembly: GCF_034640455.1. Classification (NCBI taxonomy): domain Eukaryota; kingdom Metazoa; phylum Arthropoda; class Insecta; order Hymenoptera; family Braconidae; genus Diachasmimorpha; species Diachasmimorpha longicaudata. Next base: position 7,802,060 of record NC_087235.1, read on the forward strand.
TTAAAACTAATGCCATGAAAAAAATCAAGATAATGCTTGTCACTTTTATGTAGCTCTGAAAATTGCATCAGACATTTATAAATCTAACTAATTGTTCCTACACATCGTCAGACGATCTCCACAATGGGAATAAAGCTGCAGTTGATGGTGATTGTTGTGCTCGTGGGGGCACTCATCACTGATATATCAGCAGAAGTGAGTAATGAATTTACAATTTTTTTTTTCATAATTAATTTCTAATGTTTTCATTATTCAACTAATTTTTTTTTGAAAAATTGATTGCCTATTAAAGTTGAAGTACTCGTATAAAATGAAATTAATTAAAATAATGGTTATACTAATTAGAGGAGAAGAAAGAGTCGTCGCCGGACAACGACAACAGAATCTCCGTTTCAGCAGGAAGTGATGAACATGCTGGAGGCAGACGAGGCTGTAGAGAGCGAAAGTGTAGAGTCATTGCAGAAGAAGAAGGAGCCAATGTTAGTTGATCCATGCATGGAGAAGCACTGTGGAGCTGGACGTATTTGCAAGGTTGGTTAGAGTAAAAAATAGGGTTTTTTTACCATCAATGTATTCGTGGATAATTACGAGGAGAATTAATTGGAAGGATTAATTGTAGTCAACTGAAATGGGTACAGCTGAGTGTGTATGTGTGGAGTCGTGTGACGAGGAGATTGATCCCAGGCGAAAGGTCTGCACAAATTATAATGAAACCTTTGGAAGTGACTGTGAGGTTTATCAGGCTCGATGTTTCTGCGATACTAGTGACTCTAGATGCCGTGGAGTAGAGTATCAGCATGTCCATATTGAATATTATGGAGAATGTCGTCAGATGCCGGTAAAAAATTATCCTTTTCTGTTTTTTTAGTTATTGACAAAAAGAAAAAAAAACGATCGATAAATATATCATTATTTCGATCGTGAATGATGTCGACGACATAACTTGTGAGAAAATCGCTGCTGCAGAAAATTGTCGTCTCTATTGAAATGAAAATCATTTTTTGATGTTTTTGTGTGAAATTATTCATTATCGGGATTAACACAACGCTTTATGTCAAAAAACAAAAAACCTTTTTATTTAATTAATAGTGGATGAAATCGAAATCAATCAAATTTCCCATGAATTCCCTCAACAGATGTGCAAAGAGGACGATATGCTCGATTTTCCCAGGCGTATGCGAGACTGGCTCTTCAATATAATGCGCGATTTAGCAGATCGTCAGGAGCTACCGTCTCACTACCTAAAAATGCAGCGTGAAGCCGAGACTAATTTTACTCTACGCTGGACTAATGCCGCTATCTGGAAATGGTGCGATCTTGATGGACATCCACACGATCGCGCCATTTCACGTCACGAACTCTTTCCCATTCGTGCACCCCTCATGGCTTTGGAGCACTGTATTGCGCCGTTCTTGGACGGTTGTGATGCTGATAATGATCATAAAATAACCCTCGTTGAGTGGGGAAAATGTCTTCAATTGGAAGAGGTAATTAAATTAATTTTTTATTTACAATTTTTGTTTAATTTTGTAATTACAATTGAGTAATGTTTTTATTTGCTTGCAGTCATTTATTCGGTTTTCTTTTTTTTTCTAGGGGGATTTGGATGATAAATGCGATGAGATTGTAGGGACTAATCTTGATTAGAACATCCTCTGAGGATCGTAATGGAACAATAATAGTGACTAAAAAAAAAGAAGATGAATTACATTAATTTTAGGAGGAGTTTGTTGTCAAGAATATTCCATTGAATGAAATTTGAGTATTTTTTTTTTGTTTATAATTTTTGTTTCTATAGATTCTTCAGTTTTTCGAAATCAAAAATTTTCACCCATAATTGATCTCAAAGAAAAATTAATTAGAACGGTGGCAAGTCTGCTCGATTTTACTCAAAAATCCATAAGTATTCAGTAAAGACCTTGAAAAATAATGTAATCTGCAAACTTTAGATCATAACCTTTTTTATTGCATTTAAAGCGCCCTGTAAAAAGTTTATTATAAAAATTTTACTCCTGCCATTAAATTCGGAGATATTCTTGGAAAATTTAGCAGGAAACGACGTCCATATAAACATCTTTTACCAGCTGTTTTGCCGTCTTCGTCAGTAACATTGTTCACGTTAATAATCATGCAGTCCATGGAATATTGAAGTTTTTCATCTTTAGACAAAATCCCAATTTTTCATTCAACTCCGTACTGGATATAATTGACATATATAGTCTTGGTTTTTTTCCTCGTTAATATCTAATGGTTTTTATTATTCAGCAGTTATTTCTGTTAATAAAGAGTAACAAGAAGAACAATTGTCTTTGATGGATGTTATTTACTATCCTAATATTCCTCTCCTAATATTTGTCTCCTCAATTCCCGAATTACCTATGCACTGTCAAGATGTAATCGTTCTGAGTATCAAAACTGCACTCCTTGTTTCCCAATCTGTCGCTTCTCACATCCTTCGGCCAAAAGACCATAAAAATCATTGGAACCTTTTTGAACAAGAAAAAAAATACCTCCAAGCAAGTCTGCAATTCCGTAAAACCTGTTGCTCCACCCCCATCCCGCGTAAGAATATAAAATCATCTTTGAAAAATCTTAGCTCATTCGAATGACCATTTTACCGCTGTCATCCCTTGCACCAATGGCACTGACACTTGGCGCATGCTCTGAATTATGTTCTAAATAGAGCCCCCTCCCCCGCCCACGCACTGTCATTCTACGCGCAACGCAGTATGCCCCGACATTATCAATTCAATATGGCGACACTATCAATTCAATGTTGTTATTCAACTCGATTGTTATCGTCACAACAAAGCATTTGTGATCAGGTAATGGAATACATTAGTGCAAATTTTCGTGATAACGCTTATCAATGACGAGAATCAGTACTCTGGGTGGAAGTAGAGAAGGGGGGAGGGGGCAATCGATGGCGCAGTGATGAAAACAAATTGTGAGTAATTGATGTTGAAATAATATTCAGTAGTAGAAGATCTGCACAGTGGAAGAATGCCAATATCAAAAGAGGGAAATTACTCGGGTTCGGAGAGCGATCATGGAGTGTCTGACAGTGAAGTGGAGGATAATCAGTCCCTCAAGTCAGGGAGTGGAATATCGGTTTCACCAAATCGTTCCAGATCTCAGAGTCACTCGCGTTCACGATCAAACTCAGCATCAGGTTCTGATCGAGTGCGAGAAGACGAGGCTGAGGAGGCAAAATCCGGTGGTGATGATGAGGAGGAAGAGGAGCCCTCCGAACCTGAGGGCGAGGACCTTGACAGTGAGGAGGAAGAGGATGATGAGGATGAGCGACCAAGAAAGAAAAAGAAAAAGGACAGAATCTGTGGCTTTATCGATGATGAGGCTGAGGTTGATGATGACGTCGAGGATGATGAAGAGTGGGAGGAGGGGGCACAAGAGATTGGAATTGTTGGCAATGAGGTGGACGAGCTGGGGCCAACAGCCAGGGAGATTGAGGGCCGTAGGCGTGGAACCAATCTTTGGGACTCCCAGAAAGAAGATGAGATTGAAGAATATCTGAGAAAGAAATATGCAGATGAGTCTGTTGCAGCTAGACACTTTGGTGATGGGGGTGAAGATATGGGGGATGAGATAACCCAGCAGACACTTTTGCCCGGGGTTAAGGATCCCAACTTGTGGATGGTTAAATGTAGAATTGGCGAGGAGAAGGCCACTGTACTGCTGCTAATGCGAAAATTTTTGACTTATCAATTTACCAATGAGCCACTTCAGATAAAATCAGTGGTAGCACCTGAGGGGGTCAAGGGTTATATTTACATTGAGGCGTATAAACAGCCTCATGTTAAATCGGCAATTGAAAGCGTTGGTAATCTTAGAATGGGTATTTGGAAGCAGCAGATGGTGCCTATCAAAGAGATGACTGATGTACTTAGAGTTGTCAAGGAGCAAACAGGATTGAAGGCTAAACAATGGGTGAGACTCAAGAGGGGAATCTACAAAGATGATATAGCCCAGGTTGATTATGTCGATTTAGGACAGAATCAGGTTTATCTAAAGCTATTGCCGAGAATTGATTACACTAGGCCTCGAGGAGCTTTGAGAACTGCACAATCTGAGAGCGAGGCTCTCAAAAGAAAGAAAAAGAGACGGCCACCAGCAAAACCATTCGACCCTGAGGCTATTCGCGCTATTGGGGGAGAGGTAACTAGCGACGGTGATTTTCTTATATTTGAGGGTAATCGATACAGTCGTAAAGGATTTTTGTACAAGAATTTTACGACTAGTGCGATCATTGCTGATGGAGTAAAGCCAACATTGTCCGAGCTCGAGAAATTTGAAGAGGCACCTGAGGGTATTGACATTGAGTTGAGTGGAACAAATGGAGCTATTGGAAAGGATGATGTTGCTATTAGTCACTCATTTAGTACCGGGGACAATGTTGAAGTCTGTGAGGGTGAGTTAATGAATCTCCAGGGGAAAATTGTATCGATCGATGGCAATATGATCATGGTCCTGCCTAAGCACGAAGAACTCAATGAACCCCTGGAGTTCCAATCCAATGAGCTGAGGAAATATTTCAAGATGGGAGATCATGTGAAAGTTGTTGCTGGAAGGTATGAGGGTGATACTGGATTGATTGTCAGAGTTGAACAGAATCGTGTGGTACTATTCTCAGATCTATCAATGCACGAGTTAGAAGTACTGCCCAGGGACTTGCAACTGTGTTCAGATGTAGCAACTGGAGTTGACAGGCTTGGACAGTTTCAGTGGGGCGATCTTGTTGATGTTGATAAGCAAACTGTTGGCGTTATTGTTCGTCTTGAGCGTGAAAATTTCCATGTACTGCAGAATGACGGTAAAGTTGTGCAGAAGAGGCCACAGGAATTGACCAAGAGGCGAGAGAATCGCAATACATTTGCCCTTGATCATCAGCAAAATGAAATTCGTAAAAAGGATATAGTTAAGGTCGTTGATGGGCCGCATACCGGTAGAGATGGTGAAATTAAACATCTCTATCGAAGTTTTGCATTTGTACATTCACGAATGTATGTAGATAATGGGGGAATTTTCGTCTGCAAAACGAGATATCTTCAATTGGCTGGTGGTACCAAAGCTGTATCCGCAATTTCTCCGTTGTTGGGTTCCATGTCACCGAGAATCAGTTCTCCAATACATCCAAGCGGTGGTTTTACACGGGGCGGTGGCATTGGATGCGGTGGTGGTAGTAGGGGTCGTGGCCGAGGTGCTGGTCCGCGTCGTGATCGCGAGCTCATTAGTACGACTATTAAAATCACAGGGGGCCCGTACAAGGGTAATGTCGGCATCGTCATTGATGCTAATGAGAGTACTGTTAGGGTTGAACTCCACTCCATGTGTCAAACAATCTCCGTTAATAGATCGCACATTGCCAATATCGGTGTTCAAACCAAAGAAGGGGGATTCAGCTCCTACAGTCGTACACCAGCTTACTCCACTGGTGGACAGACACCAATGTATGCCAGAGATGGATCCAAAACGCCCATGCATGGATCACAAACTCCAATGTACGAGAATGGCTCTAGAACACCTCATTACGGCTCTATGACTCCCTCGCACGATGGTTCACGAACACCTGGCCAGTCGGGGGCGTGGGATCCAACGGTCACCAATACTCCGGCAAGGAATAACGATTTTGATAATTACAGCATTGAGGATGGTGGCTCACCGGGTTATGCACCGGGTTATCCAGCCACGGGGGGGCCCTTCACTCCCCAAACACCTGGCACTATGTATGGCTCTGAGCAGAGCTACAGTCCTTATCAGCCTAGTCCCAGTCCCGTTGCCAGTGCTACTGCTAGCCCCAGTCCTGTCGGATACGTTGCTACGCCCTCTCCATCGGGGACTGGCTACACCACCAGTCCACACGGAGTCTTTCCCTCTCCCTCCCCCATGAGTTACAGCCCAATGACTCCTGGAGCCGTTGGTAGTCCTTACAATCCACAGACACCGGGGGCTGGTTTGGATACTGCAATTAGTGGGGGAATCATGGGGAATACCGAATGGCACACTGTAGATATCGAAGTGAGAATTAGAGATTCACATCAGGATCCTGCACTCGCTGGACAACAAGGGATCATACGGGGAATATCTGTAAGTTATTTACTCATTGATAAATGTATGTGTGTTTCACATATCTATCGATATTAATTATTCCCAAATGGTGAAGGAACAAATTAAAATACAGCTCATAAGACGTTATGGCATTTTTCTGACGCTTTCTTAACAAATAGCTCTTGATGAAAACATGTATTATACAAATTATGTTTCTGTAGAACGGGTGAAAAAAAAAATCAATAAATAAATTGTAAAGAATTTACTGTGAAATTTAATGAATTTATACTTATCAATGATACAGGGTGGAATGTGCGCTGTATTTCTACCCGCTGAAGATCGTGTCGTGAATCTGGTTTGCGAGCAATTAGAACCAGTCGTACCCACCCACGGTGATAGAGTGAAGGTCGTTCTTGGTGAAGAACGTGAGGCTGTTGGCACTCTTTTGTCTATTGACACCCAGGAGGGTGTTGTTAAACTTACCACTGGAGAGTTGAAAATGTTGCAGTTGAGATATCTCTGTAAAATGAAAACCCCACCATAATAATTTGTGTTTAAACGTTTGTATGTTATCCCAGTGATTTAATCGTATAAATCTGTGAAATATAGCTTTATAATCTGTCGTGATCCACCTTGTATTTTATTAGTCAAATAAATATTAGAAATATGATAATACAATCTCTTGCTCTTTTTTCACTACTTTCAACAGAATAAGTCAAATTTTTCTCCTCATAATAAAAAGAAAAATTTGTTTCAAAATTTCAAATGTTAGAAGTTGAAATCAGGTAATTTCTCTGTAAAAAACCAGTTTGAATAAATATTAATATTAATCGAAAAATAATTTAAATAATTACCCCCTAGAAAGAAATGTCACTTTTTATACTAGTTATTGAAAATTTTTTTAGCAAAATTTGAACAGTAAATCCTAGATTTTTAAATCAATTTGAGGGTGACGATGTCACCCTAACATTGCCTTCACTGTTCGACACAATGGTTCATGGGCAATAAACCACGGTAGTGTCTTTAGATTTCGTAATTACAAGACCGAATGTGTCACTCGCGCGCCCTATTCGAATTTTCCGCCTGGAATACATTGACCAATGAGATAAAAGTTTTACGTATGACGTTAGCCAATGGCTTTTGTGGTTAAGTTAATGCACATGACTGTGCTATGTTGAATAGGAACTCTATATAGTATATACTCAAAGGAGCTACATTTATTTAAATTGGCACTAGTGAGCAGTGTCAATTGTAGAGTAATCTGGTTCGATTACTTATTATATTTATTTATTAGAAAAATGAGTACTACAACGAGACGGAATTCACTACCAAGTAATTTTTACAATTTTTGAAAATTTTTATTGCACGATTCAAAGATGACATTAAATTTGTTAATATTTATGCCAATTTCGGATTTGAGCAATCGAATTTGTTCAAATTCCATTGTTGAATATATTTGAATATTTGTGTGCGTTGTTTTAATGCACTGAAGACAAATTTTCTTTCACGAATCAGTCGTTTTTTTCACATTATTAGAGACTTACCTAACCTATGGAAACTTGAATCGTTTCTGTCTTTGCTATGCTGAGAATGCTCATAATTAACAGTAATATAATAAACTTATTTAATTTATTTTCACAAAATGATTCCGAAAATTGGCGATTTGGGAATTGACATTTTCTTTATCGGAATTTTATTTTGAAGCCAAGAGCTAGGTTAATTGTGCGCATTATGGAGTTGCTCAAGACGAATTCATTGAACACGTGAACCAATGGAATCATATTGTTGAGAAATTTCATTGCAGAATAATCGAGAATAATTCTTTATCTAGATTTGATAAATATCGGAAATGAGACCTCAACTCGAAATGCCATCCTCACAGTGGGCCTTATTTTTTTGGCTTCATTGACAGTACTTCTTTATATCTACACTAATTTTCCAGAATTGGAAGAGTAAGAAAATAAAATTTACATCCTCTATATGATTTCAATCAAGTGTTTGTTTATAATTTTCACTTGAAACATGTTATTAATTATAGAAACGAAAAGAAACATATGAAAGTTCCCCTTCACATAGATGATGCTAAAAATCTTGGAAAACTATTGGAGAGATACAAAGATCTTTATTACGTGGAAGTTATTGCTGGTGTCTTCATCACGTTCATCTTGTATCCTTTGCCATAAAATTAATCTATATTTAATTTGCCAAGATTGATAATTAAAGCGATAACTATAATCGCTATTTGAATTTATTTGAAAACTCTGGAACTATTTATATTTATTAATAACACTAAGAATCACTTATATACTTTTAAATATCATGCTTTAAATAAATTCAATCACATAAGGAAAAAAAAATATTCCTTACATAAGTAAATTATGTCTCAGTTTGCAAACATTTGCTATTCCAGGATCCATATTTCTGTCAATTCTCTCAGGATTTCTCTTTCCATTTTATCTTGCACTTGTCCTCGTTTGCACCTGCAGTGCAATTGGAGCATCGCTTTGTTATCTCCTGTCATCTTTATTAGGAAGAAAATTATTATTCAAGTATTTTCCGGACAGAGCCAACCAGTGGGCGCAAACAGTGAAAGAACACAAGGACAATCTATTTAACTATATTTTGTTTCTGAGGATGACTCCATTACTTCCAAATTGGTTTATAAATTTGGCCAGTCCTGTTATAGGAGTTCCCATAGCTCCGTTTACCCTTGGGACATTCTTTGGTGTTGCACCACCCTCATTTCTGGCCATTCAAGCTGGACAGACGCTCAATAAGTTGACGTCCTCCAGTGATACATGGTCATGGTCTAGTATGATTGTTTTATGCATATTTGCACTATTATCTTTAGTTCCTGTATACTTTAAGAACTTGTTCAACAGATTGTTCAAAAGACTGCGACTGAAGTTTGATTGAACTTTCTCTAAATTCCATTTTACTCCGCTTGAGGTTTTTTCCTATTTCATTTTAATTTTTTTTCATTACAACAAAGTGGAGGATAAAAAATCTTAGTTTAAGTGATTTTTCCTTAACTTATGGAGGCATTCTATTGAAATTCTGATGTAAAAAGCTTTCATTTAAAAATATGAATGCATTTGTAATTGTAATTAAATTTTAAGTATAGAAACTTTTTAAACCTAAGCTCTTGTCATATGAGGAAAATTTGTACCAAGTATTATTTATATTAGATAGAAGAGCATGTATTCCATAAGTGCAATAAAAAGTTCTCCCTGTATTTCATACGTGTGCGTTGAATATTATGTTCTTCATTATCGGAGTAATTGTCATAGAGCAGCTGTGAAATAATATCAGTTGCCGAAGTAATTTTCAATGAGTTTACTTATAATTCCGTTTCGATTATCGATATGACTGGAATGATTATAATTTTTATTTTTCCTCTTATGTCTGCCCCTTTGCTATTGAATTATCAACAGTAGTGAACTTGATCTCAAATAAAAACAGGTTGTTAGAATCAACGTTGAGCGTTGAGCCAATCAGCTGTATTTTAAGTATTTTAAGTAATTTTATAAAAAAACTATAGATACTCCAATGTATCTTCTCGAAGCTCATGTAATTGGGATAACATATATATTATGTCGAGTATTTAATTTACTTATCGTGAAATAAAAAAGTAAACCAAGAGATGAATTTGTATATTTATCTTCAATAAATGAGTTGGAGATATCTAGTAATCTTAAGTTATTTATTGATTTATTTTCAGAAATCGATAACAGAAATTATGCTAAAAATTATTTTTACTCGTCAACAGAATGATGTAAGGTGATTGATTGATATATCAGTTGAGTTGATTACTGGGAGGCTGGTTGGTCTCCAGTACCACCAATTATACCACACTGAAAATTTATAAAGGAGAATAAAAATTAATACTTGTTCTTTTAGACCAGGTGAAATAATGACGTACGTGTGTGATGTGAGGATAACAATATTACAGAAGATTTGCAATTCCTTTGACATTCAGGAGTAGGCATAATTTTAATCAGTCTTGAACCACTTGTGGACCTCAAAATAACATTACTGCATTCAGGATTTGGCTGAAAAATTCAATATTAGTTTTTAAATAATTATACAAAATTGACAATGAAAAATGAATTGAAAACTAGTGAATTTAGTGCTGAAATTCCGTTTATATTTCTATTTATTCGTAGTTTTTTTGATAGCTGTTGTCCTGCATTTTTTAAAATTCTAGCTACCATAGAAATTATTACATGGTAATTAAATTTGGTAATGAATTACAAGTGTTAATTCATTTACTCTATAAATTTGACGATTTTCTATACTTACCAAAACATATTCATCAGCTTTGGCTTCATCAATGAAAAAATATCTTTCTGTACTCTGACTCCACCATTTCGGTATACCTAATGGATTTGGCATTAATTTTCTAACAAGTCGATTTGGTCTCATTCGATTCAACTTCCATGATATGTGAGTATTCAAGCTTTGAGACGGATGCTCATCAAGTCGGTTTTCAATTAAATTTTTTATTATTCTATAATAATAATAATTACATCACTTAAAAAAATGCTTGATATGAAAAAAAAAACAAAGTACATTGTAAATGGTTTTGACATACCTGTAATGTGGATTATTTGAGGTGACTTTTTTGGCATCGGCATCAAAAATATCTGAGTATTTTTCATACATACTAATAATACTATTTAGATTTATTTTATTGTCACTTTCAACTCTCGTAAATGGCATTGCAATATTAAATGTGTTAGTCATGTTCCAGCTGGTCATGTCAGGTACTGATTGAGCAGTAGTGCATGGCCAACAATCCATGTCAGCTACTTTGAAGAAGGGGTTTTCTAAGAGACAGGATTCATCATAGAATTCTAAATAAAAAAATTATGTAATCCCATCAGTAAAATGAAAAAAAAAAGTTGATAAGTTCCATCAAGATAAATGTAAAAAATAATGCTGATAAATATAATAATTACCAGTTAAAGTTGGATATCTCTGGATAATAGGTACAGCAAGTTGTCGAAACACCGTCAAGCCAGGATAAATAAAATTTTGCATATTCCTCAAAAAAATGCTATGAGTTGATGGATGATTGTACAATCCCATTGAGCAAATGAATACTAGTAAACATCCTAGGATCAGAATTTTCAAGCCTTTCAGCAGTATATGAATTCTTTTAACATATTTATGCTCTAACTCCAAGAAGCACTTATCGAAAATTGTTTTCGTTTCCTCATCCGTAATACCATTCTCTCTCGCGTATATCCGTAGATCGTCTACATACTGTTTATATAAATACAAATTATCCATATCTACTTGGATAATTACTTAACTCACGTCAAGTCACTTTCAATTATCACGTTAAATAGTTATCATTTATGACCTAGAGTTAGACTTATTTGGGTGATAATTTTATAGACAATTGAAAAATTGAGGGTTGTCTATTTGTTTCCATCAACTCTACCCCCACTACTTCATTCTTTTAACCAGTTATTAATTCCTATGTATAGTTACATATAGTATTCATTTTGTCATTGGCTGCATCTGTTTAATCACGTGGTTATTTATCTACCAGTAATACTTGAGTTTGCCACGTCTTGCCATGATGGAAAGCGACCTTAACATTAACCAACTCTATCATCACAACAAATACCACCGCCAGTAGTTACAACAAAGTTGGTTAAGTCAACTTTGTAAAAGTGTTTTGTGATATTTGTCCTCATCTGCTATTTCACTAGATCTATGTGGTTTAATTTGTATAATTATAAGCATTTGTATATATTTTGAGGTTAGAGTCTCTAGGTGATATTTTAACAATGACTTTTCGCCGTTTATCACATTTAAAAACAGTTTCACGGTGTATTTTAACAATATCAATAGTATTTAGTTATGCAATATCACTATCAGTAGGTGAAAATGCACCTGTTGAGATTGAAAAACCGGAGATTGTCATAACTTCGACGGTAAGTTGTATTTCACAATGTCCTTGTTACTACGATCCACTCACCTATTTGTCATGAGATATGTTAGTGTATAGTAGTTTTTATTTTTTTATGAAAAACGATAAAATGATAGAAATTTATTGCTTTGTAGTAAACTATGAATGTATACAGAGAGAATAAATATTACATGAATGCAGATGGTTAAATTAATAATTTACTTAATAATAAAGCTTATGACCAATTGTTTTTTAAGAAACATGAAGAGTCAACGGGATCAGTTCCTGTTCAAGGAAGTTTGGGATTTCTTCATGCTTTCATTGCAGCACTCTCTGTTATCGTTGTCTCAGAACTTGGTGATAAAACATTTTTCATAGCTGCAATTATGGCTATGAGGCATCCTCGATTGACTGTTTTCATTGGTGCAATTAGTGCATTAGCCCTCATGACAATACTTTCTGGTAAGTGTCCTTGGCCTGGCGATATTTTATGGTTGTGAGAATCTACGCAGGATAAATTCTTTGTTTTATGATAAACATTTTTTAATTATTTTTTAAGTGTTCTTTGGATATGTCGCTACTATTATTCCCAGAGCCTATACGTATTATATATCGACGGCTTTATTCGCTTTGTTTGGATTAAAGATGTTGAAGGATGGGTATTATATGTCCTCTACCGAGGGTCAGGAGGAACTGGAGGAAGTGCAGTCGGATTTGAGAAGGCGAGAAGATGAGGTACAGATTTTATTAACGACTATTGTGCTTAATAATAAATATTTTAATGAAATTTTAAATTATGAAATTAAACATGACTAAGGATTGCAATTTAAAAATAATGTTTGCCCCAACTGTAGTACTATTCTAGCTATTATTTCTCCCTAGTTGAAATGAAATCTATTATTATGAAATTAATATCGATATGAGTTATAATAAGGAGAAAGTAGTGGTGAAACGGTTTTAGATTAAGAAATATATTCTTTTTTTTTTCTATGCAGCTAGAAAGGGAGGTGGGGGCTGCAGTAGTGACCCAAGATCCTGAAACCGGTGTGATACGAAAAAGTCCCAAGACAACTGCCTTCATGTTGCTGTCACGAATATTTTTCCAAGCATTCACCCTGACATTTCTCGCTGAATGGGGCGATCGATCACAACTGACGACTATTATTCTTGCTGCACGAGAGGTGAAGTCTTAAAATTAATAACGCCGGTGAATGCCGGTTTGTGCTTATTTGAATGTTTGTTTTGTGACTTTGCAGTAAATTAGGGTATTGTTCTTAGTCAGTATCTTTTAGCTTAATGAAGGTTGAATATTCAACAAGAGATTGTTTCTTATGAAGTAAAATTAAGATCAAGGTGTTTGAAGAAAAACACTTGTATATTTATTGTTTTCCTCAAGTTGGATAACTTATTAATGTTACTCTTTAAGGATATTTATGGAGTTATTGTCGGTGGCATTCTCGGCCACTCATTCTGCACTGGCCTTGCAGTCCTCGGCGGCCGCATGATTGCTCAAAGGATATCTGTCCGAACGGGTAAAGTATTTTTCAATGTATTGTTTTTTTTACTTATCATTCTCAAGCATCATGCCTAATATGTCAATCAATTCAAGATTTCTATTGAAATATAATAATGTGAAAAACATTTTTTTTTTCCACTGGGAAATTCTTTATCCAAGCTGCGCTGTCTGCAAGACGTTTAAAAAATACAAAGAATTGGTCGACATAAGATGACATGGTCGATATACTCTCAGGAGTAAATATAAATAACGTAAGATATTATAATCTTCGTTTGCAGTTACGATCATCGGTGGGATTGTTTTCCTAGCTTTTGCTATCACGGCACTCTTTATGGATCCTACAGAAAGTGTGTAAATAATGTTTTTTTAAGTGAGAAAAAATAATCGCCATGCTACGAGCCGAGCGGTACTCTGTTATTGCTAATTCTATCAGTCTGTATAGGTATTCCTCCAGTTTACTATTGTATATTATTAACTACTCCATAGTATTTGCGAGTTATTCAACAGTATGGTCAAATATTTAGCAACGATTTTTACATTTTTTTTTTATTCAGAATGATTGTTTTTAGTTTCTTGAAGATGATGGCTTGTGAACTGTCAGCGATAATGGCAGTATTTTCCGATAGCTTAATGTTACGTGAATTAGAATACGATATTTGTAGACATGTGAAAAGATTAATTGCGGCGTAATCTTACATCTATAATTACTTACAGCTATGATTGTTTGAATTTCATCAAACATTTTTCTTTTGTGAAAGGACTATTCAAAACATCCATGTCAAGTCATTGTAAATAATTAAAGTCAAATCTACGCTGAAATAAGTGTTGTTATTTACTAATTTTTATTTTTTCAGTTTTCGTTAATCTTCCGTTGGCAAATGTTATTAATTGTCGGTGGGTGTAGCATTATTCACCTTCAGAGGACTTCCACGCACCAGAGTCTCCTGATTGGTTCACTTCAACACTTCTCCTAATAATTTGAAATGTAAATTAATTATGGAGGTTTTATATGTCAAGAATTAATATTCCTAATATTTATTTTTTCTTATTTTATTTATTGAATTTATTGATTGACTCTATTGAACCGAATAAGACAGTAACGTAATTTCAAATTATCCGCCAAGGAAAAAGTCCCTAGCCGTGCGAAGGGTGGGGAAAGCGCTAGTGAGTTTCATGCGCAGCTTCCTCGCGCAGCTACTGTTGCTAGGCGGGCGCGCGCGCGCACAGGCCTGACTGGGCTACCTGGCGTCAGTATGCCCTGAGATGGCGGCTGTATGTGGATGCTTGTCCCGGCGTATCGTGTATTTCGTTTAATTTATTTAATAAAATGCGGAATTTAGTTTATTAAAGTGTTTAATTAGAGGGAAATAGTTTCGGGGCGTGTAATTAAAATAGTGAGTATTGTTTTTGAAAGTTTAATAGTAAATAGTGAAGGGATTTGTGGGAAGTGTGCATGAGGACGCTTGGGCGTGGCTCGTTGGTGGCTTGGTGATGAGGCCTAATTTGTTAAATAATTGGCCAAATTGTTGCTAAAAAGACTGGTACATTGTGCATTGAGTGGGATTTTGTAAAATAATAAAATGCTAAATGGACTGAAAAACGAGTAGCGTCTCCACAGAGCTGGGTGACGAAGGGATGGTGCGGCGAGGGGGGCAGCCGTACGTGTTCGTGTTGGTAATGACGCTTAATCTGTTAAATAATTGGTGAAATATTGCTAAAAAAAAGTGGTAAATGGAGGGTAAATGCATTGGCCCGGAAAAGTGTGTTTATTGAGTGCAATTTTTTGAAAAAATAAAATGCTAAATGGACAGTTGAGAAATGGGGAGCGTCTCTACAGACTTGGGTGACAAAGGGATGGTGCGGCGAGGGGAGGCAGCCGTACGTGGTAGTGCATGTCGGCGACTTGGAGGTGAGGCCTAATTATGGTGGAAATTTTAATAAAAAAACGACTAAATTGAGTGTGAATGCATCGGCCCAGAAAAATATGTTTATTAAGTGGCATTTTTTGAAATAATAAAATGTTAAATGGAGGACTGTGAAATGCGCGGCGTGTCTACAGACCTGGGTGGCAAAGGGATGGTGCGGCGAGGCGGGGCAGCCGTGCGTGTTGGTGCTTGTCGGCGGCTTGGTGATGACGCGTAACCTGTTAAATAAAATAATTGGACAAATTGTTGGTTAAAAAAAAGTGGTAAATTGCGTGTAAATGCATTGGCCTGGAAAGGTGTGTTTATTGAGTGACATTTTTAAAATAATAAAATGGAAAATGGACGAATGAAAAATACGTAGCGTATCTACAGACTTGAGTGGCAAAGGGTTCGGGGGGGGGGGGGGCAGTTGTGCGCGTTGGTGGTTGTTGGTGCGTCGGTGTAATTTGTTTAAAATTTTAATTAAAAAAATGATGAGTGAGGTATGGATTGGCGTAAAAAAGTGTGTGCATTGCGTTAAATTTTTTTAAATAATAAAATGTTTAATTGTGGAGTGGAAATACGGGAGTGACCAGTGAGGCGAAGGGATCGAGGGGGGGGGGGGTAGTTGTGCGCGTTCGTGGTTGTCGGTGGGCCGGTAAAAAGGCGTAATTTGTTTAAAAATGTTTAGAATTTTAATTTAAAAAATAATGAGTCGGGTTGTAAATACAGTGGCCTAAGAAAGTGTGTGCCTGTTGTTTGAATTGTGGCATAATTAAATGGTTAATTGGTTAGTGAGAAATCAGGTGGAATATTAAGTGAGCAGTGTTTTTTTGGTGGTGGATAGTCAGTTTTTTTTTTTTTTTTTTTTTTTTTTTTTTTAATGTGAATTGTTGAAGTGAGCTGTGGAAAAGGAGGAATGCTGAGACAGCATTCGACAGCAGGCGACACATTGCAGTTATCCCGGTGAGTCAATAATTAGAGAATTTTTATTTAAAGTTAATCATTTGTGATAAATTTTTAAGAAGGTTAATGAGTAGCATAAAGCTGATATTAGTATAGAAAAGAGTTTTTTTTTTGGAATTGTTAATTATTTGTCACAAATGTTTAACGATGTTCATGATGAGCTTCTAGTGGATAAGAGGTACGTTTATCAGTTGTGAGAAATTAAAATTAATTAATTAATAAAGTGAAGCTAGCCAGAGTCGGGGTTTTTGAATTAATTAGAGAATTAGCTCTTAATTGGGTTTTATATAATTTTTTTGTGTCGTCAGTAAAAATAAAATGGTGAAAAAGCTTTGTTGAAAAATCAATTTTTGTAATTTGTTTTTTTTTTTTAATGTGAAGTGAGCTGTGGAAAAGGAGGAATGCTGAGACAGCATTCAACAGCAGGCGACAGTATGCAGTTTGCAGTTTGCAGTTGATATCTCGGTGAGTCAAAAATTAAAGAATTTTTATTTAATGTTAAGCAATTGTGATAAATTTTTAATTATTTGTCACAAATGTTTAACGATGCTCATGATGAGCTTCTAGTGGATAAGAGGTACGTTTATCAGTTGTGAGAAATTAAAATTAATTAATTAATAAAGTGAAGCTAGCCAGAGTCGGGGTTTTTGAATTAATTAGAGAATTAGCTCTTAATTGGGTTTTATATAATTTTTTTGTGTCGTCAGTAAAAATAAAATGGTGAAAAAGCTTTGTTGAAAAATCAATTTTTGTAATTTGTCATGGATTGTTGGACTCAGCTGTCTTATATACTGGTGGTTGTAGGAAGGGGTGTTTTTGGGGGGCGGCGCGCGGTGGGAAATGAAGACGGGCGTTGCTGTAGAATTCAGCGGCCGCCGTCAGATCCCGCACTTTATCCGTCGGACTCGGACGTGCATTATTGATACCCGTCGGAGTGCGACCTGTATCCTGAATTACCCGTCGTACTTGACTGTGGTGAAGTGCGACGTGGAGTCCCGTTTTGTATATGCCCTGTATATTGGGCGGTAAAAAGCGCGTAAATTGAGGGTGGAGGGGAATGAAGACGGGGGGATCGTCCAGAATTCGACGGCCTCCTTGTCGGAGCCCCTGGGGTTTTGTTCCGTCGGAGTTGGACAGCGAGGAAAAGGTGTCTGATTCCGACGAATCGTGTTGACCAATTGAGCCATCGTGTATTATATAGGGGTGGAAAATATTTTTTGGACAAGCCTCGACGCATTGAATTGAATGCGGAGGTTTAGTATATGCGGCGGCGGCGGCTAGTTTGGGTGGAATGGTAAATTATAAGAAATGAATATTTGAAGAAAGCTTTTTGAGGATGAAATGAATAATGAGTAAAAAAATAATTGAGTGGGATGGTTAGCTTGACAGGTGGATATTTGTTAGTCGGAATTTAGTAATTTGCATTGTAAATGATTTCTCACAAATGATGAATAACCGTAAAGAGAACCTCGGGGGGAGGAGCATTTAAATGTAAAAGTGATAAGGTAGTAAAAATGTTTAACATCTGTTATAGGGAGAAATATAAATTGAAAATGTATTTTTCATTGCTATTTCATCGAGCCTGAGAAATATTTAACAAGGCTGATAAAGAATTGCGTTTTTTTTGTGGGGGATTTTAGTGATGAACCCGGGGGTTGATCGCTGTGAAAGTTGTAAGGTACTGTTAATGGTATAAATATAAATTAGTAATTTTTTTGAATTGATATTAAATGGCGTGAGCATGTTTTTATGAATAGAGAGAGTTAGAAGCGAAGTTTTGCAAAGCCTAGTCATAATGAAGTTGTAAGGGTTTCGCTAGATGGTGTCAGTCAAGAAATTGGTGGCCCTGCGAAACTTGTCACCCTTCAGACTAGATTTGTTTACCTTTGCAATAAAATTGTTAGACTGGTTAGGATATTTTTATGAATAGAGATTGAGAAGAGAGAGAGAGTTAGAAGCGAAGTTTTGCAAAGCCTAGTCATAATGAAGTTGTAAGGGTTTCGCTAGATGGTGTCAGTCAAGAAATTGGTGGCCCTGCGAAACTTGTCACCCTTCAGACTAGATTTGTTTACCTTTGCAATAATATTGTTAGACTGGTTAGGATATTTTTATGAATAGAGATTGAGAAGAGAGAGAGAGTTAGAAGCGAAGTTTTGCAAAGCCTAGTCATAATGAAGTTGTAAGGGTTTCGCTAGATGGTGTCAGTCAAGAAATTGGTGGCCCTGCGAAACTTGTCACCCTTCAGACTAGATTTGTTTACCTTTGCAATAATATTGTTAGACTGGTTAGGATATTTTTATGAATAGAGATTGAGAAGAGAGAGAGAGTTAGAAGCGAAGTTTTGCAAAGCCTAGTCATAATGAAGTTGTAAGGGTTTCGCTAGATGGTGTCAGTCAAGAAATTGGTGGCCCTGCGAAACTTGTCACCCTTCAGACTAGATTTGCTTACCTTTGCAATAATATGGTTAGACTGGTGAGGATATTTTTATGGATAGAGATTGAGAAGAGAGAGTTAGAAGCTAGGTTTTGCAACAGTTAGTCAGAATAAAGTCGTAAGAATCTCACAACAGGGTTTAAATGAAGGAATACTTAGCAAGGCGTGTGAAAAATAGGGTTTTTAAAATTGATAAAAATTTTTTGTCGGGTTGTCAGGTGTTAAATTCAGAAGGTATTGAAAATGGGTGAAATAAAAATTTTGAAAATAGCTTTAATGGATATTCCATGGTGTGAGACGAATATTTAGCAAAGCGTGTGAAAAATTGAGTTTTTTTAAAATGATTTTAATGTTTTGCGGGGTTGTCAGGTGTTAAATTGGTAACATATGGAAAATTTTGAACCAATGTCGGTAATTGGTTAGAGCGCGGGTGACTTGTTCCACACGTCGATAACTAGTCTGTCGGTAAGAGTATTAGACGGTCGGTATCTCGGCGATGGGTAAATAGTCGACGAAGTGTAATGACGTGACAGGGTTATCAGCCGTCAAACTTTTACCGTATTGAAAATAGTTAAAATAAAAATTTTAAAAATAGCTTCAATGGATATTAAATGGTGTGAGACGAATATTTAGCAACGCGTGTGAAAAATAGTGTTTTTGTTATATTGATTTTGATGTTTTGTGGGTTTGTTATCAGTTAAACAGGTAAGTATTGAAAATTGTTAAAATAAAATTTTTTAAAATAGCTTTAATGGATATTAAATGGTGTGAGTGGAATATTTAGCAACACGTATGAAGAATTCCGTTTTTTTAATATTGATTTTAATGTTTTGCGGGGCTGTCAGCTGTTAAATTTGCACCATATTGAAAATGGTTGAAATAACAATTTTGAAAATAGCTTTAATGGATATTAAATGGCGTGAGACGAATATTTAGCAATGCGTGTGAAAAATTGCGTTTTTTTAATTGATTTTAATGTTTTGCGGGATTGTCAGCTGTTAAATTCGTAAGATGGAAAATTTTTAACCATGTCGGTAATTGGTTAGAGCGCGGGTGACTTTTTCCACACGTCGATATCTAGGCTGTCGGTAAGAGTATTCGACGGTCGGTTTCTCGGCGATGGGTAAATAGTCGACGAAGTGTAAAAGGACGTAAAAGACGTAAAGGACGTAGGAAGGAGGAAAATATAATATAGAAATAAAATTTCTATTGTCTTATACTTGAAAAAATGATTAATTCTATAGTAAGTTTTATTAATAAATATAAACAAAAAAAAATAAAAATTAAAGGTAGTATAAAAATTGAACAAAAATATATTAATAAATCATAACGAATACGTGGTAATGTTAATCGAGATCAAACAATAAAATAAATAAATAATTAATAATATTAATTAAATTAATCTAATTTAATTAAATTTTAAGATTTTGTTTCAATAATTATTATTTATTTAAAAAAAAATTAGTTGAATTTTTTTATTACCCCAATAAAATTTATTTAAATATTATTTTAGATTAAATTAAATTTTTAAATAAATAAAATTCTATAGGGTCTTGTCGTCTTTTTTATAAATTTAAGTTTTTTTACTTAAATAAAAATTTAAAATAATTTTATTTATAAAGTTTATACCTGATGAAATGCTTCATTCAAGGTTTTAATTAGAAACCAAATTATTATGCTACCTTTGTACAGTTATTGATTCTGCAGCCATTTAATTAATAATCATTGGGCAGATTTGATTTAAAATTAATATTCTTTAAAATATGTTTTTGTTAAACAGATGGGTATAATTGTTGCCTAATTCATTAATTAAAGATTTAATTAATCTAAATTATTTTATTTAAATAATTATTTATTAATAAAATTATAATTTTTTATATTATATTATTTTATATAATAATTTAATATAAAATAAAATAGAAAGAAAATTTTTTTTTAAAAGATTATAAATTATTATATTTTTATAATTATTAATTATTTTTATTTTTATAATTATTAAAATGTTAATATATATTTAAAAATAAAATTTAAAGTTTATCCCTTAAATTTTTTTTATAAATTTTATTTAAATTTTGAAATTAATTAAAATTTAATTTATAATTAAATTAATTTTTTTTATTTCGAGATTTAAAATTATAATTTAAAATTTATACTGATACAAAAGTAAAAAAAAATTTTTCTTTTTTTTTTTAAGGAATAGTTTTAAAAGTTTTTATTAAGTTAATTAATTAATTTTTTTATTTAACAAATTTTTTAAAAATAATTTTTTTAAAAATGAGATTTTTTAAAATAATAATTTTATTTATGAAATTAAATTTATACTAAGTATAACTTAATATTGTAAATATTAAATTTTTATAAACTAAAATTTAATTGTAAAATTACTTTCCAGTAATTTTACTTTGTTACGACTTGTCTCAAATTATGAGAATGACGGGCGATATCTACCTATATTAATTTTATTTTTAATTTAATTAATTAAATTAATTTTAATATTAAATTCTTTTTTTTATAAAATTAAAATTTTATAAATAATTTTTTTTAGAATGTAATACTTTTATTCTTAAATATTAGTTATATTATGATTTGAATTATTATTTATATGAATATTTTAATTATTTTATTTTAAAATCAAATTTTTAAACAACAATATATAAACATAATTTAAGTGATTTTTTTAGTTTATTATCTATTAATAAATATATTCCTCTAATAAAAAGAATATACAGTCAAATTTTTTAAATTTAGTGATTTATCATTTAATTTTTTAATATAATATTTTGTTTAAATAGTAGGGTATCTAATCCTAGTTTATTAAAAAAAAAATTAATTAAATGATTAATTAATTAGATTTTTAATTTATTTATATTTTATTATAAAATTAAAATTAAGTTTTAAAATTTAAATTTTAAAATAATTTATTTAAAATTAATGTATAAAATTTAAAATTAATTTTGTTTTTAATTGAAGTTTATTATAATTTTGAAGTATAAAAATTTTAATTTTAATTATTTAATAATTAATAAAAATTATAGTTATTATTGTTAATTAATAATTTAAATTAAATTATAATATACATATATATTTGATTTATTATAAACTAAAAAAATTAATAATTAAATATATAATTAATAATTATATATATATATAATTATTAATTAATTTATTTATATTTATATATATATATATCTTCTGACGTGACAGGGTTATCAGCCGTCAAAGTTTTATCGGTATTGAAAACTGTTAAACTAAAATTTTTAAAAATAGTTTAAGTTGAAATTAAATGGCGTGAGACGAATATTTAACAATGTGTATGAGAAATTGGGTTTTTTTTTTTATTGATTTAAATGTTTTGTGGGGTTGTCAGCTATTAAATTTGTAACATATTGAAAATAGTTAAAATAAAAATTTAAAAAATAGGTTTAATGGATATTAAATGGTGTGCGACGAATATTCAGCACTGTGTGTGAAAAATAGGGTATTTTAATTGATTTTAATGCGTTGCGGGGTTGTCAGCTGTTAAACTTGTAAATATTGAAAATTTAGAAGTAGATGGATAATTCGGTAGAGGGCAGGTGATTTGTTCCATACGTCGATAACTAGGTTGTCGGTAATAGTATTGGAGGGTCGGTATGTTGGATGTGGGTAAAATAATGATATGAGTTTTATGGGTAACCGACTGGAAGCGTCGGTAACTGGACTGAAGGTAATCGCAGTCTTCGGTCGGTATGTCGGCGATGGGTAAAGAGTGATAACAGTTTTAGGGGTAACCGGTTTCACGCGTCGATAATTGGACTGATGGTAATCCGATTTGTAATTTTTCATTTATATATAAAATATAAAATTGAAATAAATACTTACAATTAATATATAAAATGAAATATAAAATTAATATATTAAGTTATTATTTAAAATTGAATTAAAAAATACTTTCTTTTTTGAATGAAATTGAATTGAAATTTTTTTAATGTAATAAATTTAGATTAGAAAAATGATATTTAATAGTTTTATCTATTTGTAAAAATATGAAAAAATGTTATGTTTATAACGTTAAAAGATATAATTATTTATATTAAAAATAATTGAAAGTTATGTTTTTTGATTTATATAAAAAAATATACTTGATTTTCTATGTTTATTTTATTAATTTGAGATAATTCTTATTGAATATTAATTTTTCTTAGAAATAAATTGATTAACTTTTATTGATTGAATAAAATAGTTATTAATAGAAGTTATGTGGGGGCAAAATCTATACAATATTATTTATTAAATAGATTTAGTTGAATAATTTAGTTATTTTTTATAAATTGAAATTTCTTTATTTAATAATAATTGTTTAATTATTATTATTATAATTATTAGGAGTTGTTCGTTTTGGGTCTTGATTTATTGATATATTAATAAATTTCGATTGAATAATTAGAATTTGTATTTATATTGTAAATTTTTGATTATTGATTTGAATTTGAAGAGCGTTATTTAGAATTTGAATAATTTAGAATGAAATTTTATTATAAAAATGAGAATATATTGTTTATTAAATGATATATGTTGAATATTATTATGTATAATAATTAGAATTGTTGTATTTTGAAGCTATTGAAGAATTAGAGATTAGAGATTTGTTTTTTGTTAATAATATATTTATATATATTTGATTATTTATAACAATATGATTAGGAGGAGTGCCCCGATTTTTTGTATTTTTTCTAAAATGATTTTTTGTTATAAATTAACATATATTAAACTTTTTATTTATATTACTTCCGGTTAGGGTTAAATTTTCTAATATTGAATTATTTAATAATAAATTTGATGTTTTTTTTTTCAATAGAAAAAAAATGTAAATTTTTTTGTAATAGCAAATTTGAAGTTAATTTTCAAGTATAAATTTAGAAAATTTATAATATAATTAAAAATGATAAATTTTAGATGGAAAGAAGATTTTGTTTTCCTTTTAAATAAATTTGCAATTTAATGTTTAATGTTGAGTTATCTATAGGTATAGGTTATCGAATTAGAGTTGAGTCTTACTGGGAGTACAATAGAATGGTAACTGATCATGTTTTTGTTATACTTTTTTTTTATAGTTATACCTATCATACCTCCAATTATAATAGGCATAATTATAAAAAAAAAAAAATTGTAACAAAAGCATGAGCAGGTACCATTATATTAGAGTTTCAGTAAGACTCAACTCTAATTGAATAATTATAGCTATATATAAAGCAAGATTAAAGATTAAATTGCAAATTGAAAATTGTATAAAATGTAAGATTTGAGTAAAGCTTCTGACTTGACTAATAAATTGTAAATTGATTTGAAAGAAAAAAAATAGTTGTTTGATATGTGAAATTTAAAAAATTTCTAGTGTAAAATGAATTAAAAATTGAATATTATAAAAATATGATAATTTTTCAGTAAAAAAAGAGAAAAATGAAATATATTAAAATTTCGAATAAAAAATGCAAGGAATGGGGCACTTGTAATGATATTGTAATAAATAAGAATATATATTATAGTTGAAATAAAAATAAAAAAAATAGGTTTAATGGATATTAAATGGTGTGAGACGAATATTGAGTAAGGCGTGTAAAAAATAGGGTTTTTTAATTGATTTTAATGCGTTGCGGGGTTGTTAGCTATTAAAGTTGGAAATATTGAAAATTTGGAAGTAGATGGGTAATTGGGTAGAGGGCAGGTGAGTGGTTCGACACGTGTCGATAAGTAGGTTGTCGGTAATAATAGTATTGGAGAGTCGGTATCTCGGATGTGGGTAAAATAGTGATAAGAGTTTTATGGGTAACCGACTGGAAGCGTCGGTAAGTGGACTGAAGGTAATGTCAGTCGTCAGTCGGTATGTCGGCGATGGGTAAATAGTGATTACAGCTTTAGGGGTAACTGGTTTCATGCGTCGATAATTCTACTGATGGTAATGCGATTGGTAATTTTTCACTTATATATAAAATATTAAATTGAAATAAATACTTATAATTAATATACAAAATGGAATATTAAATTAATATATTAATATATTATTTAAAGTTAAATGTAAAAATACTTTGTTTTTTGAATTAAATGAAATTTATATGAGATTAAAATTTTGAATTTACTAAATTAAAATATTAAAATTGAATATGAATAGGATTGATTTAATTTAAAGTTGAATTTAAAAACATTTTTTGAATTAAATGGAATTGAACATTTCTAATCTAATAAATTGAGAATAAAAAAAATGATATTTAATAGTTATATCTATTTGTAAAAATATGGAAAAATGTAATGTTTTAAGTGAAAGTGATGTTATTTGATTTTTATATAAGACAATATAATTGATTTGATATGTTTATTTTGATTAATAAGTTGCTTAATTTAGTTAATTAAAAAAAATTGTTAAGTTTTATCGTTCCAATAGTTATTAATAGAAGTAATGTGGGGGCTGAATCTATACAATATTATTTATTAAATAGATTTAGTTGAATAATGTTGTTATTTTTTATAAATAGAAATTTCCTTATTTAATAATTATTATTTGATATAAATTATAAATTTGATAATATTAATGAAATTAGGAGTTGTTGGTTTTGGGTTTTGATTAATTGATATAGTAATTGATTGAGATTGAATAATATGTTTTATTTGAATTGTTTGATAAAAATAAATTGCAATAATAATTAGAATTTGTATTTAAATAGTAAATTTTGGATTATTGATTTGAATTTGAAGAGGGTTATTTAGAATTAGAAGATATTGTTTATGAAATGATATATGTTGAATATTATTATGTTTAATAATTAGAATTGTTGTATTTAGAAGTTGTTATTTATGAATTAGAGATTAGACATTTGTTTTTTGTTAATAATATATTTATATATATTTAATTATTTATAAGAATATCATTAGGAGGAGTGCTGCCCTGATTTTTGGTATTTTTTGTAAAATGATTGTTTATTATAAATTAACATATATTGAACTTTTAATTTATATTACTTCCGGTTAGGGTTAAATTTTTGAATATTGAATTATTTAATAATAAATTTGAATTTTTTGTTTTCAATAGAAAAAAATGTAAATTTTTTTGTAATAGAAAATTTGAAGTTAATTTTCAAGTATAAATTTCTAAAATTGATAATATAATAAAAAATGAAAAATTTTAGATGGCAAAGAAGATATTGTTTTCCTTTTAAATAAATTAGGAATTTAATGTTTAATGTTGAGTTATTTATAGGTATAATTATTGAATTAGAGTTGAGTCTTACTGGGAGTGTAATAGAATGGTAATTGGTGATGCTTTTTTTATAATTTTTTTTTATAGTTATGCCTATAACACCTGGAAATTGTAATAGGCATAATTAATAAAAAGAAAAAATTGTAAGAAAAGCATGTGCCGTTACCATTGTATTAGATTGTTAGTAAGATTTAACTTTAATTGAATAATGATATTTATATATATATATATGAAGGTTGAATATTAAATATAAAATTTGAGTAAAGTGTTTGACTTAACTAATAAATTGTAAATTGATTTGAAAGAAAAAAATAGTTGTTTACTATTTAAAATTAGTGATTTGAAATGATATGTGAAATTTCGAAAATTATTAGTTTAAAATGAAGTTAAAATAGAATATTATAAAAATATGAAAATTTGTCAGTAAAAAAAGAAAAATAAATTGAAATTTATTATTAAATAATTTAATATTATAAAGTTAAACGCTAATATAATATTAAAATTTAGAATAATAAATGTAAAGAGTGGGGGCACTCCTAATGATATTGTAATAAATAAGAAAATATATATAGATATATTATTAAGAATAAATAAATGGTTAATTTGTAATCTTTAATTGTTAAATAATAAGTTAACAATAGAGGAATTGTAATTATTAAAGCTAATAATGTTGAGGATATATGATTTAATGAATAATTTAGTAAATTAAAAAAAATAAAAGATATTATTTAATCTAAATGAATTGATATGTTAGTAAATTAAAGCTGAAAGGGGAAAATTGTAATGTTATAAATATTATAAAATTTATAATGATATTATATAAATATAAATATAATATATATTACTATTATCTATTAATAATACTAATAATCATAATAGTAATATATATTATATTTATATTTATATAATGTAATTAGAGCAATTATAATATATTAACTATTATTATTAATATTATTATACTATTATTATTTATATTATTATTATTTTTTTTAATATGATATTTATTTATAATATGAAAGTACTTATTATAAAAGAAAGATATAAAATGAATGAAATTTCTTTATAGAAATAAAAAAAAATAATTGGAAATAATGATATATTTTAAGGTTAGAATTATGAAAATTGAGTATATTTTTAGAAATAGATGAAAGTAGGAAATATAATTAGTGAATTTGAAATTTATTAGATAAAAACTAGTAACTTGTTTATAATGTAAGTGGATGAAAAAAATAAAGTATTTAAAATGCAACTTGAAATAAAATAAAAATGAAGTATAAATGTAATGAAAAAAAATATAAATAATTTGTAAATCAATATACGAATATATTAACGTAATATATTGTTAGTAATTGTAACATAATAAAATAACTGTTAATAGCATTAGTGGTTTATTAATTGTATTAATAAACTATTATAATTATTTTACATAATTAATTATATAAATTACTATTAATATATTACAATTAATTAAGGAATATAATTATAATAGTGTATTAATATTATTAATAAACCGTTAATGCTATTAATAGTTATTTTAAAAATTTTTATTAATTTGATTAAATATTAGTTCTATTATGTTACAATTACTATTCATATGTTACAATAAAATATTAATTATATATTATTATTATATTATTATTATATAATAATAATAATAATATAGTTAATATAATGAACTATATAATTATTATTAATAAATAGTAATTCTATAGATAAATATATTAATGTAATATAATATGTTAATATATTAATGTGTTAATTAATATATGTATATTGTAATGTATTGAAAATGGTAAAAATAAAGATTTTAGTGATTGTTTTGAATAGTTTTTTAATGGCGTAAGATGAATATTTAGGCGTGAAATAGGAATGAAAAATAGGGTTGAGAAAAATAGTTGGTTAATATTGTGGGTGGTAGTGGTCCAGCAGGTGTTAAACATAAAGGTTTGTAATTTTTGTTGTTAATTTAGAAATGGTAGGAATAAAATTAGTAATAATTGTTTATAATAGCTCCTCCCCGTGGTTCTCAGTGGGGGAAGAAAGTTATATAAGGAGTTTTGTGGTCACAATAGAGGGAGTGTCACCTAATAGGCAGTCTCACCTGTGGTGGAGTGAGACTGCCTAAGAGAGGGAGTCTCACCTGTGGTGGAGTGAGATTGTCTCTCAAGAGGGGTGGTCACAAGAGGGTGGTCACATTTGAGGCAGTGTCACCTGTGGTGGAGTGACACTGCCTAAGAGGGTGGTCACAGGAGGATCGTCACAAGAGGGGGTGGTCATAAGAGGATCGTCACAAGAGGGTGTGGTCATAAGAGGATCGTCACAATATAGGATCGTCACTCAAGGGTGGTCACATTAATAGTTAATGGCAGCAGATAGTGATGTTCGGGGGTTAGTGGAATTAAAGAGTACTGCACTTGTTAGGGTGGTGGTGTACAAGAGATTGTTGCACACGAGGGAGTGGTTAGAGAGAACCACGTACAAGGGAGTCGCAAAAGAAG
Organism: Diachasmimorpha longicaudata; assembly: GCF_034640455.1. Classification (NCBI taxonomy): domain Eukaryota; kingdom Metazoa; phylum Arthropoda; class Insecta; order Hymenoptera; family Braconidae; genus Diachasmimorpha; species Diachasmimorpha longicaudata. The sequence continues at coordinate 7,830,597 of NC_087235.1, forward strand.
GTCATAGAAGCGAGAGTGGCTAATTAGGAAGTTAAAAGACAGAGTCACAATTATATGTAGAGTGTCAGAAGCTAATTGTTAATAAACAGCGAGTCTAAATCGAGTCCCAAGACCTTTGTGACCGTTCAGACTTCATTTGTTAACATTAGCAACAATATGAAGACATTCGTGGCCATGTCTTTGTCAATAGACAAAGGTTGAGAAGCGTGGTACAGCCTTTTAACAGTGTCATAGAACGGGTGTAAACCGATAGAAATGTATCTCATTGACCTGTGCGGGCTCCTCACATTGAGAACCGGGCTCCACAGACCTGTGGGGTTCCTCAAATTGAGAACTGCTGCTTCTCCCACTTCTTCCTCCCCACTCTCGTGACCCTCGCGGCCATTGTGCTCACTGGCGCTCCGGCTCTTCTCAGCGGCATTCTCGCGTACCAAACCACTTTAACATGGAATCTTATGTAAATCGTGTTACCGTCTTTTTTTTCACCCCGACCACTGAGGCGCTGCTGCTCCATGCATTTGCCCTATCCCAACTCAAAGCTTCCACCCCGGTCCGCAGTGATCAACTGGTGCCAGTGATCAACATACCCTGTGAGTGACCCTCGTGACCCTCGTGACCCTCGTGACCCTCGTGACCCTCGTGACCCTCGTGACCCTCGTGACCCTCGTGACCCTCGTGACCCTCGTGACCCTCGTGACCCTCGTGACCCTCGTGACCCTCGTGACCCTCGTGACCCTCGTGACCCTCGTGACCCTCGTGACCCTCGTGACCCTCGTGACCCTCGTGACCCTCGTGACCCTCGTGACCCTCGTGACCCTCGTGACCCTCGTGACCCTCGTGACCCTCGTGACCCTCGTGACCCTCGTGACCCTCGTGACCCTCGTGACCCTCGTGACCCTCGTGACCCTCGTGACCCTCGTGACCCTCGTGACCCTCGTGACCCTCGTGACCCTCGTGACCCTCGTGACCCTCGTGACCCTCGTGACCCTCGTGACCCTCGTGACCCTCGTGACCCTCGTGACCCTCGTGACCCTCGTGACCCTCGTGACCCTCGTGACCCTCGTGACCCTCGTGACCCTCGTGACCCTCGTGACCCTCGTGACCCTCGTGACCCTCGTGACCCTCGTGACCCTCGTGACCCTCGTGACCCTCGTGACCCTCGTGACCCTCGTGACCCTCGTGACCCTCGTGACCCTCGTGACCCTCGTGACCCTCGTGACCCTCGTGACCCTCTCGTGACCCTCGTGACCCTCGTGACTCACGGTCGT